>NC_090943.1:48778212-50082140 GCF_040807025.1 Struthio camelus
ACTGTGATATCTGAGTAAGGGCCCAACAGCAGAGCCGCTAATGAACATGCGGGAAGATTAGGACAAAGAGACCCGCCATACCTATTCAGGGAGAAATCTGCATCTGAAAGTGACTGCCTGAAATGGGCTAGATGCCAAACAGCAGGGAGAAGGGTGAAGCTATAGAATATAAACGAGGGAATACTATTATATTTTCCTGTCTTTAACTCACTGGTTATTTGTAAAAAAGGAAACAAACAAATGGAACCATTTGATTTGGCAGCAATGCAGTTTGTATTCATATCCAAGCAAATGCAACACCCCTTCTCTCCCACAGACCTGCCTGCCTCTGAGACTCTTCTTTGTCTCTCATGATCCTACTCTCATCCTACAGCTCTCCTGTTCTACCTCTCCCTCTCTCATCCGTAACAGAGTCTCTACCAACAGCTGATGAATATACTGTATCTGTAATTGCCCCAGGAGGCAGCAGTCAAGGTGCTATTAGATACCTGAGGATGTCGGGGATGTGAGCACTTGTTTTCAGGGATCAGTGCTTTTGTAGGAATGGAGGTTATGCAGCTGAAAATAGGATGCCTACAACTCAGGTCACAAAAAACACCATTGCTCAGCAGCCGTCATACTCCAATTGAATGAATTTTAACTTATTGTTTCTGAGCAGATATACTACCATCCTGCTTGTGCAGGTCCTCTACCTCCATCCATTCTTAGTCCTCTCTTGTGAGGAAGGTGCCTGTGCATGCTCTGCTTCCTCTGAGGAAAGAAGAGCCTCCTCCAAGAGACCTTGGCAGTCTTCAGGTCCCAATTTTTAGTGGCATTTCCTGCTCAAGGTATGTCAAAGCTCTCAGCTGACCTCATAAGAAATGTGGAGGAGCATCTCAGCAGCAGGAGAGCAGACACAACTGCAGCAGCAGAAAGGCTCAGTTTTTCAACCATTCACAGGCACAGAGGACAAAGTGCAGCAGGAGCCGGCTAACATATAGAAACACCATGCCTAGCCAGCATTGGTGGGTACTGTTCCTCCTCTGATCCTTGTCCAGCAGCTAGACTGGCTAATAAATAGCAGCCCTTCTGGAAAAAAGGGGATTATACGTAGACCCAGAATAAGAGAATCCACCTAGGAAAGACTATCTTCCCCCAGCAACCCGTAAGACATACTGTAGCTCTAGAACAGATCTTCAAAATGGTGGGAGGAAAGCTTCAGGCCCTGAAGTGAAGTTTGATAGCAGTATGTGAATCACTTGTCAGTGGACCTGGGATGAGAATTTGGTATCTAAATCTGAGCCTTCCCAGCGCCAGAAGTGTTCCAGTTGGGGCTCATCCAGGATTAATTTGCAAAGACTAAGAAAGAGAAGGAGCAATGACTGACATGGTAATATAGCATCGCCCATGCAAAAATGCATTCACCCGCTCCAGCATTTGCATAAGCAAATACACACCTTGTTTTGCTCTATAAAGAGTGTGGGAATGAGATGTGCTAATGAGACATAGGGAGATGCATGTAAAAGACAAGCTGTGGACAGGCAGTGAACATAAAGAGAGATGTGTGCATGTTAAAGCACACAGGCAGCAAGTGAAATATATGCACTTTCTTATAATCTAGCAACAATAATCATGATGATAATTGAGTGCTTTTGCCATTTTTCTATCCCTACGCACCTCTGTATATCTTGAGAAAAGAAGCAAATATCCTGACGTTCTGTTCAGGTTCTTATAACTAGAATCCTGTGAGTACTGTCAAAAATGTCTACTAAAATCCACTTGAATCATTAAGCAAATTTTCTTTAGCCATCTTCCTGCCCCTTGTGTTCCACTTTTTTTCCTATATTAACAATGACAAAGCTGCATGGAAAGCCTACAAGAATGTGTTTTACACAGAATATTGGAAAACATCAATTTGGAGTTTGTGTTCCACAATCCGCGGCACACCCAGTACTAAAAATTGCTTTCATCTTATCAGGAATCAGAAGCAATACCAGACCTGCCTTTATTTCTAACTAACACTTGCAAAATGAAAATGAGCAAGCTTCAGATCAGAAAGGACTTGGAGAGATTGATGGGAAATATTTTCAAATGGTAAATAGTAGGGAAAAAACAAAACCGTCTGGACAGTGCACTAGCAGAAAAAGAGGCAATGTTTGTTCAATAAACTCTTGCAGTTATTGACATATTACAACTAATCAGCATTAAAGGCAAAAAGAAGCTGTAATGTACCCATGTCCTCATCTTTTTGGAATGTTTCCAGTACTAATTACACCAGAGGAGCATCTGGACTGGAATCCTCCTGCTTTTCTAGTCATTACTTAGAGGAACTCTTCAACTGCACAAAAAGTTACAGGCTTTCTGATTTTTGCAGTGATACTCTTCTCCTTTTGCCTTTTTGCAAGGCCATGGATCCACAGCAATAACCCTTTAGCTGAAAGCCTGTTGTAAACTGAACCAACAGTAGCAGATGCACGAACCAGATTTCCCTTGGGAAGAACGTCAAATCAGTCTGACAACAGTAGTGGCAAGTGCTAGCAATGTTCCTTGTCATTGTACGTCTTTGGTATAAATGTCCCTAAAATGTCAATGGCTGATGGTAGATATTGAGTAAAGTATAAATGTTGTAGTGCACAGTGTACATCCCTGTGCTCTCATTCCTAAAAAAATGGCAATGAACCATGATTTATTTTTGGTAGGGGGTAATCGCTTATGCTGTGGCATGGAGCTCTCGTGCAGGCAGTGCTGGGAGTGAATGAGGACAATTCTACATGTGCACGGTAGGATGAACAGTGTTCATTGATTATTTTATTCCCTTATATTTGATATGGTCCAGGTGGATATTTCCTCTTATTGAAGCAGAAATCTTTTAGTATACAGCACAATGAAAAGATCTGTGCAAAAATCAAAATGAGGATATGATTCATTCCTGCTGATGAAAGCAGACCTCAGCATAATAGAAGCAAATTATTCCCTCTCTCCCTATTGTGTCATGGAGGTATCACTAACAGGCTTTGGGGATTTCCAGCCCCTTTTGGCTTCCCATCCGAAAGAAACATTTGCTTTGCTCCTTATGTTCCAGTCTTTTAGGAGAAGTTGTGCTAGCTGCACACCTTGTATTATCCTGGGAATTGTGGCTGCCTTATGACACTGAAATCTCCCTCTAGGCAGATTTTTCCCCTCAGCAGTCCTTCAAGATACGGTATTTTTGCCCTTTTCACTCCAGGGTGCAAAGAAGTTGTTGGTGGGACATAAACAACGAGGGGAATTTCACTTGCAAAAGCACCAGGTTGCTTACCTTTACTACTTTTTACTCATGCCTGGATCATCTTGCATTGGTTTCTATGACAACAGAAAAATAATTTCTTAACGTAAATCAAGTTTGTCACACTTATGCTTTTTGCGTACCACTTGCTGGAGGCTAGATAAGTAATTCTGAAACTGATAGCAGACAAACTGATCTGCTCTGTTTATAAAAATGGAGCTAACAAGATTCTGAAATAGAAAAGGTTCCTTGTTTTCTAGAGAAATCTACTTTGACTAGTGGATTTTTCTTTTACATTTTGGGAAAGAAAAACAAAGATGTGGTGAATACCATAAGTCTTCACTAATCTTTTACAAATGAAGGCTTATGCACAAATCAATTTTATTTCTAAGAAAAGAAGTGTGAATATTCAGCCCATAATTAACATAGGAAGGGGAAAAAAGGAGAAAATTCATAGCAGTTCCTCTTTAGAAAATGTCAAGGAATTTCTGAAAAATCACATTCTGTGCCTGTTTGATACGTGGGGAACCATAATAGTTCTTGATCACCTGGACCCTGGAGTACAGAATCTTAAGTTTAGCTTTCAGTTTCATATTTGTTCCCATCCTTGTCCTCTGACACCTTTTTCATTAAGCTCTGGAAGTATAATCATCAGGTTTATACTGGGAGGACTATTTTGCAGACCGTTTATCCCTACTACACGTGTTTTTGCTGCATAACCATGAGCCTTTTTAAAAGACATTCATTTCTTTACAGTCTTAGTGATGAATGGTCGCATTCTGTGTCTGTTTAATCTGAGGTTATCATCGCTTCTAGTTACGACAAAACTCTTTCAGCAGTTTAGTGAAATTTTTTAGTTCCAATATCGCAATAAATTTTTTGCAGTGGGCCACTCTTGTTAATCCACATCATTAGGTGCCAATAGGCTGTTTTAGTTATGCTGTCTCTGACATAGGGCATATCCTTTTCTTCCTGTGGAGAACAGACTCCATGCGTGAATAAGCAGGATGGGCTATGATATGAGTATAAATGAGCATATTGCCTTCTGTCCACAACACAGCCCCTGCTGATCTCCAAGGAAGATTTACACAATGAGCAAAGGCAAAATCTCATCTTTTGCTGTGGCAGCTAAAGCTTTGTTTATTATTCTTTCACTCCTTAGTACTGGATCCAGCAGAACTCAGTAGGAGTGATCTCTCTTCCTTTCCCATCTTCCTTTCTCTGTTTCTGCTCCACTTCTTTCTTGGCATTTCTCCTTTCTTCATTCTCCTCCTTCCAGCAATTCTAAACCCAGCCTCTGCTGCATGTTGGCTTCATTTCCATTCCATCTGCTAAAATGCATTCATGTATTATGTATCGAATGTTGACATTTATAATGGTGTCAATAGGGTTTTGAGTCAAACTCTCAGTGGAAACAAGCAGTTTGGACAGAGTTTACCTGTCTCATCAGTATCATTTCAGGCTGTTTGCAAACTCAGGAAAGGAGATAATGCACATTTGGGTCGTATTTGGAAGATTTCCTGAACAACCATGAGGGGTAAGAGCATTTTTTGTTTTTTAATGTAAGCTTAGATTCTAAAGAGTATGGTGGTTCCATGTGATTGACACA
Organism: Struthio camelus; assembly: GCF_040807025.1. Classification (NCBI taxonomy): domain Eukaryota; kingdom Metazoa; phylum Chordata; class Aves; order Struthioniformes; family Struthionidae; genus Struthio; species Struthio camelus. The sequence continues at coordinate 48,783,066 of NC_090943.1, forward strand.
TAAAACGGGGGGACCCCGTGTTTGATAGCAGTAACAGCACTTTATTAGTTAAGTTCTACCGGCTTATAAATAGCAGCTTTGTACTAAGCACTGCACCAGTATATAACAAAAAGGTAGTCTTTGTCCTCAAATATCTGCAGTAAAATGGTGCCCAGCAAGAAGCAATGAGAGCACATGGGTCAACACGATAAGCCTGCTCTAACCCAGCATCCCCAGCATTGAGTGCTTTTGACTCAAACTTAAAAATGCCAAATGACTACCTTCAATGTGAAATAATCACCTCTTACCACCTTCCCTACCTAGTTGGCCAATTTTCTCAAATCCTAAAAATTAAGGTGTAGATATGAAGCATCAGTCTGTCTCAAAATATTCAACAGTCATGGATGATAAGCCTCCGTTTATGTCCACGAAATCTGTGTTCTTTACCTTCATCTGCTACTTCCAAAAGACAGATAGATAGAGGTCTTCATTTCAAGAATCATATATCAAAGTAAACATATGCAAAGGCAGTAATATGAGTGCGTATGTCTTTTGAAGCATCCACATACATACATATATATGATTGGGAAAGGGTTTATACGCTTAAGGCTGCAATTCCACAACAGTTTAATAAGATGAAGCTGCCCTCCACCTTTCCTTAGCTGTTCTCCTCCATTCTTCTCTTCACTCTGATACTTGTCTGATCCTACAGTGAGCCAGTTCAGGGGGAGAAACAAGCAACTCATTTTAGGGGGAAAAGAAAGGAAGCATTTTCTTCCAGCTTAGCACCTTGAACCAATTCACTTCAGGTTGAGATGTGTGTCAGTGCAAGGGAGAGCAGGAAAACCCAGCCAGTAGTGGAGTGAGGCAGAGGAGCATGATAGTTTTGTGGTAACAAGAACCTAGATCAGCTTGGATTGTTACAGAACTGCAGCCTCGGTGGGGGTTTTGAACATCTCAGACATGACTGCTGTATCTATATAAGTACCATAGGTCCATCAAACTTGCTTCAAAAGTATTATGGCATTAGGAATGCTTAAATTTACAACCCTGTTTTCTATTTCTTCTCTTCAGTGCATTGATTGCTTCTCTTTCTCGAAGGTGTTTGCTATGCATCATATTTTCATTTTACTAGAGATCTAGTAAAATGAATCTTTGCATATGTTTACTTTGATATATGATTCTTGAAATGAAGACCTCTATCTATCTGTCTTTTGGAAGTAGCAGGTGAAGGTAAAGAACACAGATTTCGTGGACATAAGCAGAGGCTTATCATCCACGACTTGAATATTTTGAGACAGACTGATGCTTCATATCTATACTTTAATGGAAACAGAGGTGAAAAGAGGTTGGGGAACAGAAAAACCGTTGGTTTTATAAAAGCTTCAGGTCTTCAAAGACTTCACTGCGCATATACCCAGCCAGTTGCACTAGGTCATCTTTACTTTGATCTTGATCTCCAAATGATTCATGGCATTCGGTGGTCAGCTAAATCAGCTTGCTAGTCAAGTGTCAGGAAGTCATAGAAGTCAATCACAGCTCTTCTTTTTGCATCCCACTCTTGTCTTTACTTCATGCAGTTAGTTCACTGGAAGTGTATTTGCAAGGGAGAAAGACCCACTAGTAAAATGGAGAAGAGCTTTCCCTCTGTACGGCCCCACTGCTGTATCCCTGGCCTTGTGTATAAATGTTTTCTCTTGTGCTTGTTTCTTGCTGCTCCTGATCTTTTGCAACATATCTCATTTTCTCTGATCATTCTGAAAACACAAACTGAATCAGATGACACCCTCCAGGGGAGAAACAACTTGTCTTAGGATCAAAGGTTCTGGTTTGTTTCCTGCTAGAGGTCACCTGTTGTACGCATTACATTCACAAGTTATTTTTGAATTACTGTTTATTCATACTAAGTGATTTGAGCCATATATAATATCCTAAAAATAATCCCAGTCTTGAAAAATGCTGAGGGCCACTCAAGAGCTACTGAATGCTTCCCATTCTCCTGAGAGCTGAAGGCTTGGCATATCTCACTGTATTGTGCCTTAACTTTGCTGGTCAGAGCATCACTGAAAAACTTTACCCTGATGCATCTGCTTCCTACCTTTCCTGTTTGCTAATCCTCAGTTTATAGTTACAAAAGACAGCAATATATTTTTTGGAATATTACTCAAAGGAAGAAGAGTTCAGCAGCACTTTTTCATACATAGCACATTTTATTATTATATTTTCTATCCACTCAGCAGTATCTTTACAAAAAAGTATATCTGCTCCTGCAGTTCTGAGTGATGTGGGAGCTATTTAAGAATTGTCTATTGATCTGCTGCTCTGTACTGGGACACTCTGCCTGGAGAGGGAGCTGTGGTTGTTTCACTTCTCTTCCAAAGGGTCAAAAGTTAGCCAAAAAGCAGGCAAGATTAGACAGGGAATAGCAAGAACTAGTGACTGAAATTACAAGTAAATGGTCTCTTTCAGAAGAATGCTATACCTGAGGTGGAACATGATGTAGCCACATCAGCAAAACCTGTCTTCATTCAAGGGGATAATTAGCTTGTTCCTAAGTCCTTCAAGATGGCAGAAAATATTGTCTGTTCGTGGAACAATGAATGATCTGTGGCAAAAGGGATCAAGTTTTCAGGGATATGTCTTAAATCATCTTTCTCTCAACCTCAAAATCATTAGCTGACATGCTTTTTCTAGGCAATTCTTTAATCTCTGATCAAAGTAAAGCTGTCCCTAGACTCAGTGCTTGAAGACTTCAGAATCTGGTCCTGGTCTGTTATTTCCTTCTGTCCTAATTTTCTTTCCAGAATTGTGCACAGGATCCTGAGACCCATGAATACAAAGCCATGAAGGCTGACTAATGAAGTCTTCTTAGAAGACCTGTCAGCTTCAGCGGGATGAGTAGTCTGCACTTAACTGGTGATGTCGGGGAGACCACTTGTGGAGCAAGTTACCATTCATTCTGAGGGAGGAGGTTTTATCAGCCTGAAAGTCCAAAGCCTAGACTGACTCTTAAAAGGGGTAGAAAACCATAAGTGTTCCTGAAATCAGGGAGAAGCGAAGGTGGACAGCATGCCCAGGGGATTTTTTGGAGCTTTGAGTCTACCTTCCATAGCTGTCTAGTCAAATGAACAAAAAAGTGAGATTTTTTTGTAGGAGCATTCCTAATTTCATCCCTCATGACAGCAGTGTAAGCCTCCATGGAATGGACAGAACTAGAAGCAACTCTGGGAAACTGTGTTTTGCATCAGTCACAAGGGTTTTCAGTTTAAACATCCCATTCTGGGACATGTGACATCCATGACTTTTCATATGCTACAGTCTGATCCTGATGTTTCATTATAGGATGACATGTGTCTATCTTACAAGAGAGGCAAAGTTCTTTTATCAGGTGAATTCTGAAGTGCAGCCATCCTACCTGTCACTTTCAGGGAAGAGTGTATTATTTAGTTTTCTTTATTATTTATAGACACTGAGACCCATTAAATCTGTGAAGCTGCATAAATGTTTGCAAAATTGGACTTGAATTATTTAACCCATACTGTACCTGGAAACACATTAAAGCATTACATAATAGAAATCCGAGGGTGATTCATGGAAGAAAAAAGTAACATTGTAAAGATACTTCAAAAGGAATAAAAAGTGATCAGTCATAAAGCTAATATTTAGCAAGGGGAAATGAAATGTCTATAGACAACACACACAAGATGTTTTCAGAGGGCAGTGAATGGAGAAAGATACAAGAAGACTATGCCAGATGGCAGAACCAACAAATGAGAAAATACACTGTACCACTCACAGGCGTTTAACATGGCAATGCATAATCTAGTGGGCTGTATTCTCAGTCGGTGTAGGCTGGAATAACTCCAGTAAAGTCACTGAAGCCAGCACATCCAGCTGAGGACTTGGGGAAATATGTTTTTTATTGGGCGTATTTATATATACCACAATTTGATGCTTCCCATGCTGTTTGTTTTCCCCTTATAACACACTGTCTAAGGGGCAAATTTGGCTTACAAGTCAGTTTGTCAGAAAGTTTATAACCCCCTAACCATATCAACATAATTGTTATCATTTTTAGATCTGATGTGTAGAGAAGCGCTGCAATGCACAACGAACAAAATTCTGAGGGCCACAACAAGTTATCTGTTTTGGACAGTATTAACAAATAGTACACAGACGTGAATAGACTACTGCCTTGAAAACAGCCGTCTGAGCCAGCCGGCTCTCACCAGCATACACCCTGGGACTGGCAGGACCAAAGGTGCTTGGGCAGCCAGCACTCCTGCATGGGTATTACACTTTATCTCCTCTGCATATCAGCTGCTTCTGTCCCTCCATTGTTTCCAGAGGAGGCAGGAACAAGCAATTGCAAATCTATGCACATACTTCCCAAGCTGGTGTCCCATTATATCCCTCGATCTGCCCTGCCTATATTTAATGCAGTAGTGCAGTCAGACACAGGGCACTTTGTACAGGAACACAAAGCCTATGAGCAATTTTAAAGAAAAGGCAAAGCCTTCTGCAGGAAGTATCATTTGAGGGAACTAAACATTGTGTTCTGCAGCATACATAATATATGTAACTGCTTGTGGCAAAATGGCCAGGTCATGTACAAGACAGGACTTGCAGAAAAGCACCAGCCATTTCTAGGGAACCAGACGGCTCCTGTGAGTTTTGGCGAGTCTCTCCCATATTTTCCTTTGGCAGCATGAATGTGGGAGAAGATGACACCATCTGATGTATTTTTCCCTCCAACTCATTGACTTGGACCACTGCAAGTCAAAATCCACCTGTGGTCAAAGTTTTGTAGCAATGACCAGCTACATCAGACCTCCAGGTAAATGGATAGAGTGAGACTTGCAGAGGCTCAGAAAGTTCACTGCTCTCAAAGTGAGTCACTCTGTTATTTCTTCTCTCAGATTGCAACGGGCATCTCAGCACTTTTCTCTCTACTTCTATCCACCATCAAATGCCTTTTAGCCTTGTATACACACCAAATAAATATGACACTGTGGCATATCATGGGTTAAGAGGAAGAGCAAAGAGGAGAAGGTAGGGGTTGAAGTACTTCACTGAACATCTCAGTGAATTCATCAGACAAGCCTTCTGAGATGTGTATTAAGTGAAATGCTTAATTGCTTTTTCTTTTTTTCCTGTTGTCTTCAGATTTGTTACCTGTTTAGAATAGTCATTCATTCTTCTTTTCAGTAAATAGCAGTACTTTGGAATAAAGTTTTTTTGGGGTGATTTTTCCTGAACAGTTCCATTCCTGAGCATTCAAATTCAGTAGAAAAACATTATGAGTTATAGCTTCACAATTCCATTATGAAACTCCTCTCTAGATGCAAGATGTCCTGATTTCTGAACAGTGTGGACAGGTACTGACAAGCAGAGAAGACAGAGTACATGTTCGGCATGGTCAGGACCTCTCTCAGGTCCTCCTCACTATGGATGTAGCCATAACAGCACAAATATTAGCGACCTACTAGTCTTCCAGCCTGTTCCTCTCAGACCTCTGATATATGATCTTGCCAAGCATCTATTCTCTAACCAGAACTCACTTGTTGCAATAGGTAGGATACCACTAGTGAATGAATTTTATGACTGAACAGTGAAAAGAGGCACAGGAATAACTTAAAAAGCCAATTCAGGTGTTTTTATCAGTGCTGTTAGTGCAGCATAGGTGTATACCGTTATGCCCGCTCCAAGTTGGCTGTACTGGTTCATGTTCATGCTGGAACGGCTAAAGCAGCACAGCTTGTGTGTACAAGCTGTTATTTAACCACTGAGAGAATACAGATAAAGAGCCTCTGCTGGAAGGTTGTAGCCTGAGTCTCTAGCAGTCCGCCTATAACTGCTGCACCAGTAGTAACATTGGGGACAGTATGGAAGGGAAGTGATTTTCAAGAAACCATTTTCCTGTTAATGTGGGAGTCCATGTTCAGGGCCTGCAGGAGAAGAATTCAAGGTTGAGCAGGCTGCTCAACTCTTTCTCCTCACTCCAGAGATGCTTGGGAACCTCATCCATACTTGGAAGTTAAAGCAGAAATGCTATTGGAGAATCTGCAGTTCTTGTAGTTCGGGTGTTTTTTAAAGACTCCAGAGAAGGAGGTCTCCTTGGCAATGTACTCTCTCTTCTCTCCTTGGGCATCCATTCGTGAAATATATGAGGCTGGAATTAGAAAGGCAAAAATATAGTCTTGTGAGATAGGGTCACTCCTAGGATTAAGGAGGAAAATGATGGCATCATCCACCTAACTTGCTGATGTAGTTGGTCAGGCTGCTTTTATGGTTGGTGATTGGTGATTGGTATCTCCCAAGACCCATTCAACCTACCAAGCTTACGCTTCTTAGGATGTGATAACTGCCCCCCACAACTGCTGATCTCCACTGACTATAGAGATAGGCTCTTTACCAAGGTTAGCCTCGATGCTTACTATCTAGCAGACTAAACTTGGGTGAAATGAATGCCCTCCTACATGACTAGATTTTGTTAGTACTTTATGCATGGTCTCCACAGACTACAACCAGCTTGGCTGCTGCAGCCCCTCATTTGGGTATTGCAGCTCTGTTTCTCAGGCACTACCTTTTTCCACTGACAGTGTAAGGAGCTAAGCGTGGCAGTTCTGGATCACAGCAATCAAAACTTTCTCCCCTTCAAATACCAGGGATGTCAAACTGGATGCAACCTCAAATCCCTGTAGTTCAACGTCCCTCAGAAAGCTTTATGTCTGGGATAGCATTTAAACTGATTAGCTGAACTCCAGATGAGCTTTCATTTCTTACTTGTACATAGATACGTATCTTTGTCTCTGCTCAGCTGCCTGAATGTCAAGTATTGTCAAGCAAGGCACAGAAGAACCAGGTGGGACAGAGACTGGAAGAGGCTGTTGTCTCACAAGAGAAGCCAGGAATGTTTTAGGGACAAGTTAAGTTCCTTGGAGATCATAAGGAGGTTTGATGAACCAGGGTCTATAATTCTACTGGAACATGGTGAAATGGGGTGGGTGTTCCTGGCACTCAGAGGCAGATTTGCAGTGTATGTGCAGTTGCAAGATACGCAGGCTGTACTGTTCTTCATCTGCCATTGAGGCCTCTCACAGAGGGGAGACTCTCAGCAGATGATTTTTAAAGATCATTTTAGAGGCTATATCAGTCTTTGTCATTTGATGGTTTGAGCTTTATGAACTAATTTTCAGAGACAGTGCTCACCTGCAGCCCAAGTAACTAGATTTTGGGGGATTTGAGCTTGCAATTAAAAAAGTTAAGGTCTCATGACTCGATCCTATGAATTCTTAACTAACATGAATTGTCCTGTTGATTATGCAATGGAAAAAGTATTACTTCTGCATGTGAGAGCTGCAGGATTGGATCCTTGAGGGTTAAGAGTCTCCTAGTTACGGTTGGTTTCCCAGTTTGGGCAGCCTCCAACAAACTGAAGACAAGCACAGCATCAATGTACAATATATAATACCATTTCTGACACATTGCATCTTGCTATGCCATCTTTTCTTAAATCAGAACCTATTTTCACTCTTATAATTTAGTAAAGCATGATATGAGGCATCGAATAGAAGGCACTTCTTTTGAACTTGACTAAAAATAGCTTTCCTTGCACAGTGAGCTCATAGCTTCTTGCTTTATCTTATGGTCAGTTAGCTCCCCCTTCATACATACACATATTTTATGAAGTGGGTTCTTACAGCTGAGGTCTCTAAATTATTAATTTACTTTGTGTTTTGTTTTAATAGTTTCCTGTTATAAGAGTTCTCAGAAAAGGAGTTGGCTTTTATGCAAATGCACATTTTGCAGACATAACATCTATTCTTGTACATGCAAGTATATGCTCTTATGCTTTTCATTTGAAAAGCAGTAGTTTTACTGGTTGCTGAGGAAGAGTTTAATTGGCATAGCTTTGTCATCTTTGGGTTTCGTTAATCTCGGTGACTGTAAATTTGCAAAATAACTTGTACGCTTCTACTGGTCAGACTTAATATAGGACCCAGTTCTGAGTGAAAACTGGGCCCTGTTCTTACTGCGTCGGGTCCTGGGCGCAAGGTCGTGGGAAGGGCAGGGAGCAAAGACCAACATTTGCACTTCCCAGCCTTCTAAGGCAAGACAGAGTAGCTTCAAGGCAGTGGTAAGTTATCTTCTGTTTTCCAAGGTTTTCTGTTAAATCCGGGAATCAGAGAGCCATGATTCTGATCATGGTCTGTACAATTTCTGTCTAGTTGGCTGTCCATTTTAGGCTCTACTTGTGTTTTAGATCCCTTTGTTCCCATTGCCAGTGTGACTGCCAGGAATTATAATGGTGTTATCTCCCATTGCAGGAGAACATTGTGTTAGTGAAAAAAGGAAAGGCAGAGAAATTGAATTCTACATTTTAGTGCTGTAGAACTGCGGTGAATTAGCCCTCCAAAAGTATTAAGAAGTTCGGTCTTCTCTGATCCACCACTGACAAAAAACTTCTGCATGATGCAATCCTAATTATTCAGCCTAGTGGCATCGTTAATACGGGTGCAGATTATTGTTTCAGTTTATTGTACGTTTTCTCTTCAGTATTTCTAGTGACAGCAACACTAGGTATAAGAAATCTATCAGCCACATCTCATGGTAGCAGTTTGACTTTTCTTTACACCGTATAGGTTATGTTAGAATGAGATAGCCAGAAATATTTATTTGTGGTAACTATTGCTCATTTTCCACTGGATGCAGGAAACAAAGTTGTCCTTTAAAAAATACATGGTAATAGAAAGAGCACTCTAAGCCCCAAATCACAGAATCACAGAATCACAGAATCGTTTAGGTTGGAAGGGACCTCTGGAGATCATCTAGTCCAACCTCCCTGTTCAAGCAGGGTCACCTAGAGCATATTGCCCAGGATCACATCCAGACAGGTTTTGAATATCTCCAGGGAAGGAGACTCCACCACCTCTCTGGGCAACCTGCTCCAATGCTCTGTCACCCTCACAGTGAAGAAGTTTTTTCTCAGGTTCAGATGGAACTGCCTGTGGTTCAGTTTGTGCCCGTTGCCTCTTGTCCTGTTGCTGGGCACCACGGAGAAGAGGCTGGCCTCATCCTCTTGACACTCCCCCTTCAGATACTTGTACACATTGATGAGATCCCCTCTCAATCTTCTCTTCTCCAGGCTGAACAGGCCCAGCTCTTGCAGTCTTTCTTCAGAGGAGAGGTGCTCCAGCCCTCTAATCATCTTGGCAGCCCTCCGCTGGACTCTCTCCAGCAGTGCCGTGTCTCTCTTGTACGGGGGAGCCCAGCACTGGACACAGTACTCCAGGTGAGGCCTCCCCAGGGCTGAGGAGAGGGGCAGGATCACTTCCCTCCACCTGCTGGCAACACTCTGCCTCATGCACCCCAGGAGACCATTGGCCTTCTTGGCCACAAGGGCACACTGCTGGCTCATGTTTAACTTGTTGTCCACCAGGACTCCCAGGTCCTTTTTGGCAGAGCTGCTTTCCAGCAGGTCAGCCCCCCAGCCTGTACTGGTGCGTGGGGCTATTCCTACCCAGGTGCAGGACCTTGCACTTGCCTTTTATTGAACTTCAGGAGGTTCCTCTCCGCCCACCTCTCCAGCCTGTCCAGGTCCCTCTGAATGGTAGCACAGTCTTCTGGTATGTCAGCCTCTCCCCCGTTTGTGTCATCAGCAAACTTGCTGAGGGTGCACTCTGTCCCTTCCTCCAGGTCATTGAGGAATATATTGAACAAGACTGGACCCAGGACTGACCCCTGGGGGACACCACTAGCCACAGGCCTCCAACTAGACTCTGCGCCATTCACCACAACCCTCTGAGCTCTGCCATCCAGCCAGTTCTCAATCCACCGCACTGTCCACTCGTCTAGCCCACACTTCCTGAGCTTACCTAGGAGGATGTGATGGGAGACAGTGTCCAAAGCCTTGCTCAAGTCCAGGTAGACAACATCCACTGCTCTGCCCTCATCTACCCAGCCAGTCATTCCATAGTAGAAGGCCATCAGATTGGTCAAGCATGATTTCCCTTTGGTGAATCCATGCTGACTACTCCTGATCCCCTTCTTGTCCTCCAGATGCTTAGTGATGACCTCCAGGATGAGCTGTTCCATCACCTTTCCAGGGATGGAGGAGAGGCTGACAGGCCTCTAGTTTCCTGGCTCCTCCTTCTTGCCCTTTTTGAAGGCTGGGGTGAGACTGGCTTTCTTCCAGTCCTCAGGCACCTCTCCTGATCTCCAGGACCTTTCCAAGAGGATGGAGAGTGGCCTAGCGATAACATCCGCCAGCTCCCTCAGCACTCGTGGGTGCATCCCATCGGGGCCCATGGATTTGTGGATGTCAAGTTTGGACAAAAGATCTCTAACCTGATCCTCCTCAACCAAGGGAGAGTCTTCCTTTCTCCAGACTTCCTCTCTTGTCCCCAGGGTCTGGAATTCCTGAGGACTGGCCTTAGCAGCAAAGACTGAAGCAAAGGCGGCATTCAGTAACTCTGCCTTCTCTGTATCCTTCGTCACCAGGGCACCCGCCCCATTCAGCAGCGGGCCCACGTTTTCCCTAGGCTTCCTTTTGCTATTGATGTATTTGAAGAAGCCCTTCTTGTTGTCCTTGACATCCCTTGCCAGATTTAATTCCAACTGGGCCTTAGCCTTCCTCCTCACATCCCTGCACGCTCTGACAACGTCCCTGTATTCCTCCCAAGTGGCCTGTCCCCTTTTCCACATTCTGTGTACTTCCTTCTTCTGCTGGAGTTTTGCCAGCAGTTCCTTGCTCATCCATGCAGGTCTCCTGCCCGCTTTGCTGGACTTCTTCCTCAGAGGGATGCACCAATCTTGAGCCTGGAGGAAGTGATGCTTGAATATTAACCAGCTCTCTTGGACCCCTCTTTCTTCTAGGGCCCTACCCCATGAGATTCCCCTAAGTAGGTCCCTGAAGAGGCCAAAGTTAGCTCTCCTGAAGTCCAGTGTTGCAATCCTACGCATTGCCCTGCTCCCTCCTCGCAGGATCCTCAACTCCACCATCTCATGGTCACTGCAGCCAAGGCTGCCCCCAACCTTCACCTCTCCAACTAGACCTTCTTTGTTTGTTAGTACAAGGTCTAGCATTGCACCTCTCCTTGTTGGCGTCTCCACCACCTGAGTCCGGAAATTATCATCAATCCTCTGCAGGAACCTCTTTGACTGTTTGTGCCTAGCTGTGCTGTCTTGCCAACAGATGTCAGGGTGGTTGAAGTCTCCCATGAGAACCAGGGCCTGTGATCGTGAGGCTACTTCCAGCTGTCGGTAGAAGGCCTCATCGACGACTTCCTCCTGATCAGGTGGCCTGTAGTAGACCCCCACAACAGTGTCACCCATGTTAGCCTGCCCTTTAATCCTTACCCATAGGCTCTCAACTTGCTCTTCATCCACCCCAAGGCAGAGCTCCATACATTCTAGCTGCTCCCTCACATAAAGAGCAACTCCACCAAAATATTTTACAATTATTCCTATCTAGAAAATGAGTTAGGATGTGCTTATCTCTTGGCAACTTCACCCACGCTTAAAAGTGTACTTGAATGCTTTTCTTGTGCACGGTACAGTCAGGTCTCCTGTCCTTGCATGGATTGTCCATTTTTATACTTACACATTACGCTATAAAATCTGGGCGTTTTGATGGGAAAGTATTCATGATATTGTAACTTTAAGTTCAGGTAGTATTTTAAAGTGAGTTGTATTTCTGAGCCAGAGGTTCTCTCCCATATCTGTTAAAAACCAAGTTGCTGGAGGATGGTGAGAAGGGAATTGACACTCCCAAATTTCAATCAAGTAGGAAAGCCCTTCTCATACTCCTGCATTAGCCTGGCATTACTTTGTGGGACCGTGAGCCACCACATGTTTCTTGAGGAAAGCTGCGACTGATTATTAAGGGTCGCATGACTGATTGCTCTGAAGACCTGAAGAGACTTGCAAAGGGATTAACAAGGGAGAATAGAAAATGCTCTTGACACAAATGACCTAATTAGAATAGATTAATTTAGAAAAGAAGACAAGTTTAAAGGTGTCGGGTGCATTTTTATTCTCCCATGCAGCCTGCATAGGATGGATCAGCTTTATAGATGAGTTGGGTAAAATGAACAAACAAGATAGAAAACAGCCATGGATGTTTGTGTTACTGAAATAGGACCCGGTCCTGCCACCTTTAGTCAGGTAAAAATCATTTCTGTTTCAGTGGGGAGTTTTGTCTTAGGACTCTGCACTAAGGCCACTGCTCTATTTTAAAATGAATACATCCAGAGACAAGCGCTTGCAGATCCCACTTTGTTGATGAGACAATTCAGACATGTAACAGTAACATATTTTTCTAGAGGTCACATAGATGGGCAAATCAAAGGTACAGAAAATGAGCAGCACCTAGACAGCTTTCCTCCACCAAGCCCTTAGTTCAATGTTGTAGGAGCTGACAGAAGACCTGAGATATTTTTGATTCAATGCTCCTTCAAACTGTCATTCTTAAGAGGTTTTTCCTTTTTGGGAAGCATGCTATACCTCATTAGAACAATGTCAGCCATTTCCAATTAATTGTTCTGCTATAGGTGTCCAGTAGCACCAGAAAGCTACATTAACCACAAAAATCCTGAATGATCTCATCTCCAGATATTAGTGTACAAGTGTGTCCTGTTTCTAAATGAAGCAGGTTCGCAGTTCTCATTTATATTTCAAGGAAAATCTGCTTTGTGATAGGTTACTTCAAGAGCACAACACACTTAATGTGTTTAAGCTGTTAAGGATATGCAGGAGTAACACATTAAATGTTCAGGTAGTGGTGCAGAAAATTAATAAGGAGATTTGAAAAAAAAATTAAGACAGACAAGCAAGAGCCAAGGCTAGATTACATGGATGTTTTAAACTGTGTCTATTGATTCAAAAGGCTGTACTATTAGTTTTGAAGGGATTCTGAGTTTGTTTGCAGGAGGAAAAAATTTCAACAGATTTGCAGAAGTCTAAGAAATTAGAGTGATACTAACACAACTTGACAACACCTTACCAGGTCAATCTCATTTTTCAAAAAAGCATTTGTTATGATGTCTAGAAATCTCCTGAACAACCAGATTCAAATGCTTCCTTCCACTATTAGCTCATGAGGGCCATAAAAAGAAGAAGAAAGTCCAAATACAGTGTCCTTTGCAGTTTACCAAGGTAACCCAGAAGACATCTAGCAAGTGGTAAAAATTCAGCAATGGATTCCATAGTTTCCTAGTCAAAGTGGAAATAATGGGATGAGATGTCCTGTTGTACTGCTGCACAGTAGCTTTTTTTTTTACTTTGCACTTGAAACAGGAGACCTGATCTTGATCTCCAGGGTAAACATGATCTCTAGAGAAACCCCCCACAGAAGGGACGAGCACTGAGTACTTCAAACATATCAATCCTTCAAGACAATTAAGCTCATGTCTAAGTTTGTAATGTGGAGCTAGAGCTGGTCTGTCAGCCTCACAGTTATCAATGCATAAGTGTAAATGCAAAAGTCTGTTTTGATTCTGCTAAGCAATCCCTCACCACAGACATAATCCAAAATATGTTAGGAGAAAAGAGCCTTGCTGTTGACTCAACAGCATGAAGCTCGCTTCATTCCAGCAGGGAATTTAGAGGGTACTAAAAAACTGTTGACAAGATAAGAGGGTCCACTGAAGAACCATCGACTTACACTATCGACTATGACCCTACTGAAACTTAATAGCTGTGTTTTATAGGAACAGCCAGTGTTGCATTAAGAAAATTTTATGGAATAGCATGATGAAGCACTGTAAATGTCACTGTTACAGCCTTAACTCTGCCCCTTTATCTACCACAGTACCAGAGTGTTTCTCTAGCAGTGCACACTTTAGGATAAGTGACTAGCTGAAAGCAAATCCTGGAAAGCTCAGCTTCTGTTAACACGTATCTTCAGATATTTCCCTCTGCACCTCTGAAGTACCTCCCAAGCCAGTGATGCCTCACCCCCTCTAAATAAGCAGTCATCTTCTGATATCCTTTTTCTATGCAGTTTGAGGGAAAGGAAGTTCTGTAACTGTTCTGTGCATTCCCTGGATATTCCGAGAAAGACTTATTGAATTTACTGTTGGCTAAGCATTACCTGGCTCAGGTAATGCCTCAAGACCATGGGAGGTGCTGTTTTAGAGAACAGCCATGCCTCTACCAACATGAGGCTATATCTCTTTGCTGCCCTAATAGTCAGCAAGAATATGACACAAATATGCTCCTTTCACTGTTGTGCTGTGTTTACAAACTGCAACCAAGAAAATGCATCACCTGAAAATGCATCAGCTTAAATCAATACTAACAGTAATTGAAAGAATAATTTCTACAGATTAAATGTTTTCACTTCAGCCAAAGGCCAACACTTCAGCCATCAATGTTTGTCAGTCGCTTGTTCATCATTTTGTCATATTTCAATTCTTTTATAATCATATTATAATTTTTCTGAAAAGAAAAAAAAACTTGAAAGATCCCCTGTTCTTAGTGATAAATATTTTGCTATGTATATGCCTCATGAAATCTGAATAAGAGCCTTAACAGGACAACTGTGCCCAATTCCTAATCATCTATTAATAATTTTTGTAGTTAACCAATGTCTGAGCACTGTATCGTAAAATAGGTGCTGAGTTTGATTCTTTGTGGCCTTGCAGATCACAGTTCACACCTTCCCATAATTAGTATAAAATCTTGCTTCAGCAGCAAAGAGGAGTTTCACACCTGCTTTTTGCACAGGTTGTGAGAAAGAGCAAACTCATAAGCTGCAGGCCCCCACTATTTGGAAAAAATAAATGTTCTTTCGTCTAGGTGACTATCTCCATCAATTAAGTTATTCAAATCCAATTAGCGTTTTCCAGAGGGTGCTTTATCTTTTATGGTTCTTTCAACTTAAACAATAAAACAAACAAGCAAAACCCACAAACCCACTCTCACCTTTCTCAGTGTCACAATGAATTAACTGCCTGCTCACCAGAAAGTGCGCAGTGATGCTAACGTTTCTAGTCAGGCATGCTCTTTGCCTTCATCTAAGGGAGGGGAGCAACTCCGATGTTCATTTGAGGCAGTCATCACAGTCACAAGAGAAGGGCAAGTCTACACACCACTCTGTCTACACCCCAGCACCCATGGCCTACAGTGATCTTCTTACTTCTGCAGCAAGAACTTCTGAATGCAACTTGCCGGTGCAGGCAATCACAAGCCTGGCTACTGTACCTGCAAGAGTAGCTTAACCTGTGCTCTTGACTCAAACAGCACTGCCCATGTGCTAAAAGTTTAGCACACGTGTGAGTATTTGCAGGACCCAGGCCCAGCATAGTTGTTTCCCACAGAGGACTTGAAACCAGACATTGAAAATGCAATGCTACCACATAGTAACCTGTTGTGCTATCTGGACACTGCTAGAAGCATTTTGTTTCTTGTAAGCAGACTGTGACTCTATTTTCTCTGTAGCTGGACTACTGAATTGCGAGCCAGGTTAGCATGCCATGTTATAACATGCAAACTTCAGTGTTTAATCAGTTCTGACCAAAATCTTCCAAATTACAAAATAAGGATAGTTCCCATATCTTTAATTTCCTTTGTTGAAACATACCTGATACTCAGACTCAACATTAGTTGGCAATGTGAATCAACTCCAGGTCGTTTACTCAGCAGTGATACTGATTGGCAGTCCTAAGAGAAACACCCAGATGCTCCTGTTCATTTCTTGCCACCTTGCAGGGCTCTAATGGACGACTGCAATCCAAGAGAAGACTCATAAAACTAGAAAGAGGGATAAATAAATGCCAGACATAGTGGGAAGCCTGTAAGACCAGAGAACAAGCTGTTCTGCCAGTGACTCAGAAGCAACCTCCTCCCTTAAGAGGCATTATATGCTTTTTGTTAGAGGGCAGGATTTCAGAATATGAGAGACTTGGTGGATATAAATAATAATATAACTATTTGGGAACTTGTGTAGTCAAGAAAACTGATCCAGACAAGCTGGCTGTGAGTGCTCATAAAAATTTATTGCCCTGAACTGAAGCAATGCAGGACTTGCAGAGTTAGTTCTCTAACCCTTCTATCTGCAGCAGGTGCAGATGCTGGAACGCAGGTGGGCCTCAATAGTTGTCAGGGATGGAGCAAACTAGGAATTGGGGTCAAAACCAAACATCACCAATAAATCTGAAAGAGAGAAAACAAACCTGCCACAGTGTCTTTAAATGAGAGGAGTCCAAAATACTTGTTGGTGACATCTAAAAAGACAATTTGACATGAAACTTCTCCTCCTCTCCTCCTCTGGTCTCTCGTGCACAGCCTTTCTATCTTCAGTCTGATATATTATGTAGGATTCTGCTGCAAGGATAGTGCAAATTCCATATCATGCTTCTTCTCTTTGTCCTGCTCTGTTTCCACAACCGGTGGAATTTTAACCTAATGGGATAAACAGTGACTAGAGATCAGATCTACACAATCCTAGTTCCTTCACTGCGTGGAATCAGAGGGAAGAGCACTGCAGATAGGGGTAATTTGTCAGATGGCCTAGATGGAAGCTGGGAATATTGTGGAGGGCATAGCTGGAGGCAGCAGAAGGGGAATGGTACACAAATCTGTAGGAATTCAATATTCATTTGTTTAGTTGCTCATAGAGCAATGTGCCTACCTGAGAAAACACTTGTAACAAGCTTTGGCACCAGGTTCTGCCTTGTGATGCTGGAGAGAGATAACAACAGAATTTGCCCTGTGACATTTGAATAGTTAAATGGGTTCTGTTTAAGGAATCATGGGCAATATGACAAGTATTGTGATTATTAATGGGTGTTGACATAATGCCCATTTATTCTGGGTGAGGTAGCTGATTTTAACCATTGCACCAACTTTCTATGCACTAACATGAAAATGCACCAATCTGTGAGGAACATGCACAGCTACAAGCTGAGCACATGAATTTTGGATATCTGAGAATGTGACTGACTGAATCTACCTAAACCTCCTCTTCTCTCTCTTGGCCACCAGATTTGCTGTTTCTTCTCCCTCAAAAGCTCTGGTCACAGATTTGCCTCTAGCGTCTCCGTCCAAAGCTTTTTCCTTCCAGTTATTCATATTGACTGGCTAGGTCTACAGGATGATTTCTGGGTATCCTTGAAGCACTTATACTGGCCACTAGCCGTTCAATGCCAGAAGCAAGCTATCCGTAAAAGCAGCACTCAAGGATCCTGGAGTCATCCATACTCACTGAATGCGTGATCCAATGCTGGTGAGATCTTATTAGCCAGGTCGTAGCACGGGGGAAACTATTTCAAGACAGAATCACTGTGTTGATTATGTGTCCCTGCAGTGCAAACCCAGAATCCAGTGCTGGCAGCATTTACAGAACTATTCAGCAGGATTAGGCAACTCTACAGAGTCCCAGATTAACATCCAGAGAAGAGAGCAGAAATTGTAACAGCAGTCATTTTGGTTGACCCTTGGATCCCTCATTCATTCCAAAGACAACTTTGTGGATAACTAAATGACAGGTTTAGTTTTGAAATGCAGAAATTACTACTAGTTTGAAGAAATGCTACCAAGATAGATAAACTTACCAACCACTGTTTAACTGCCCTCTGAGGAGGGTTGTAGCACTGACCTGGAGGAAAACCCTTTTTTGATACTAATGATTAGGCTGAGCTCCTGAGTGATGCTACAAAGATTGCCTCCTGAGTACGCAACAATTTTATAGTCATCCACAAATCCAGGAGTTTCTGGATGATCTATTCCAGTTATGACAAGTGGTCACTGTCACCGTTTGTCACAATATGAGAAGGATGAGGTCAGATAACGGACAATAAGGGTTTGAACAAAGCTGGTGACTGCCTGGTTCTGTGTAATGCTGAATACCTGCTGCTTTTCTGGAATTCATGTTCCCATGTCATATCTTGTTGTGTCACTTGGCAGAGTGCTCCCAGATGCTCAGCCTAGAAATGACTGCTGCAACCATCCAGTCTGAACAACTGCGTAACCTGGGCCACAGGGTTTAACACACAATAGTACTTCTGCCGATCTGATCCAGGCTGCCACTTCTCAGGGAGTGGGAGAATACCCAGGTCTCATATACAGTCCTGAATGAATGGTGACTTTGTTCGGCAACTGATGGATGTGAGAAAGTAATCAGACGCAAGGTTTCTCATGAAGTCACCCATTAGGGTAACGCACATCAGATAGGTGCTGAGCACTCTGCATGTGGTGTTCTTTGTCTAACTTAATATTTTATACTTTACAGTAGTTTGGCTAGTCAAGGTGGGAGTCATCTCACCTGACATCAGAAGTCTTCATCTGAGCTGGCCTTTGTAATCAGTGGAGAAAAGTAGGTACTTATGAAAGATGAGTCATCTGTCCTCTTTTAGATGTCTGGATTAGGATGAGATGACTCATATCCTTCCCAATGACTACAAAGGGAGTTCAAATAGCAAGCTCAGAAATAGACATTTATATTGTAATGTCTAAAGGTAGATGAATGGAGTACCACTCTTAATGTCTTGAGGTGTGTCACCGTTTACTCCCACTGCCTGGCCTGTCATTTCTAAATAAAACAATACATTTGTTCTGGGAATGACGTACCTAATTCGTACCTACTTCCACTCCCGCAAATCTAAAGATTTGGAACAAGTTCCCTGAGGTCAGTATGAGTATGTGGTGTGAATGAGAGGACATTGCTTCACATGCCTAAATTTAAGACTGGTTAAGAGCATTAGGACTTCTTCAGTCTTGTTCCTTATTGCACGCAGGCAAATCGCAAAGCCTCTGGACAGCCTTGCTGCTGCTGCTGTTGGGATCGTAGAACCGTACAATTTTAGGGACAGAGTTTGAATTTGCATTTAAAAAGCAGGAGTCAAAGCAAGACGTTTTGGTGCCCGTCTTTCCTTTTCCCCCTATTCGTTCTCTCCTTCCTTCCTAATCCGGGCTTTTCCAACCATCTCCACCGTTGCCTCCTGCTAATCTCATTACTGCAGACCTGCAGCCTTCTGTCTGGCTCTAGTGAGCCCTTCCTCTGCCATTTACCATCTCCTACTTTTGCCCCTTTTGCCACCTCCTTGAGTGAGCGCTTTCAAAGTGGAAATAGCCCATGTTCAGACAAAGTTTTTAAAATATCTTACAGAAATGTCTTCTGTCTCTGGTTTCTCTTTAGCCAGCTTCTATCTTTTTTCCTGTTGTTTTACAATCACGTTTCCTATTATTTTTTAAATTATATTTCTCCTTCCCTCTCCTGCCCCCAGAGAGCCACTAGGAGACCAAGCATATAAGGAGTAGACAGAGCAAAAAGAGAGACGTTAACACCATATCCCGGATTCTGCCAGCAGTATGAAGTAAATTGATGTCCCAAAGAATTTTTTCCACCCTAATCTCTTTTGCCTTTTTCCTAAAATTATTGGTTACTTATGACATCAATACAAACTTCTCCAGCAGAGTGATTTTCAGTGGGCTTTATCCCTTTAAATTAGATTTTTCTAATCTAATAACTAACTTCATCAAGCAGCCAAAATCAATGCTGTGTATTAGACATGGAACCAAACCCATTAAGGCCTTATTATTCAAGCATGCACCTCCCTTCAGCTTTTATCTCTCCTCAAGGGTTTTCAGGGTAAAGCAGGCTTTTGGTTTTTTTTGTTTTTTGTTTTTTAATTAGCCCTTTTGCCCTGGAGTCTTCTATTTGATTTTCCAGTATCCAGGGAAGTATTTTTTCAACTGCTCGATACTTAAATAGAAAATTTCGCCTCTTAGTTCTTCATTACCAGCGATAATAAAGCTATGTGGAAGACATTCTGATAATGTAGAGACAGGAAAGCACAAAAGCAAAGCAACACTTCACAGGGGCATTAGCTCTGATATTAGAATCTTATTCGTCTGGCTCACTCATAAAGGACAAGTTAGCAATTCACTGGGGTGCAGTTCACACATATACATTAAGGGGCATGAAAGGGCCTTCAGTTCAGTAGAGCTACTGGAGCTGCCTGATTGCAGTGCCCTTGAGCGTGTGGAGTTTCGTGAGAGCTGTTGCATTTTTATTTTTTCCTTAACTTGTTCAGTTTCAAACGGACAACAAACCTCCTTCTTAGCTATTTTTGTGTGGTACTGAACTGTTTCAAACAAACAGCTGCCAAAGTCTCTGTAGCTTGTTGAAAATCTGGTGTGCAGAATCTCTGACTAAGAATCTACATCTTTCTGCAAAAGAGAATTTAAGGAGCTTGAGAGCCAGTGCAAGCGAATGAGATCTGGGCACTTTGTGAAGTCTTACTTTTATTGTTTTAAAACTAGATATTGTGTAAAGACAACCCTATGTGAATTACCAGCATGCCATCTTCCAGAGACCAATGCAATTGGAAACAGTAACTTTCAAGGGAAACTATTCTCCTTGTCTTATTGAAATGAGGGCTCTGTGACCTAGAAGTAGCCACTTAATGTCAACACAAATTTTTTCATTCACTGATCATTTTGCTACAAATCCTCAGCTAATGAGTTCATCTTTCCATGTCAAAACCGTATCCTCCCAAGCCCCATAAACCTCCAAAACCTGGGAACGACAAGTTTGTTGTGCATTGTTTTGGGGAAAAATTCAGTAATAGCAGATGAAAAATGGAATATATTGGAACACTGCAAAAGAACTGAAATTGCCAGAAATGGGTGTCAGAGAGACAATTTTGCCACTTTCCTAGTCCAATAGGGTCATTTTCAAAGTTGATTTTTAGTGTAAGCTTGTTAGAAGTGAGCCCTAGACCAGTACTGAAGGCTCTGAACTGTGTATTAATTTTCATATTTATTCTGTACATTTTCATATTTAAATTGGGTTGCCACAGAATTCCTGTTCCATCTCATCGGAGCACTCCAGACAAAAGCAGACTTACAGCAGAGCTCAGCACCATCTTACTCATTTTATGGATTTGGAGATATGTGATTTTCTTTAGTCAGTGGCACAAGCATCTGAGCTAGTTTTTACTACGATTGCATGTGTTTCTCCTCCTAGCACTTCTATGGGATCCACTTACTCGAGGGGAGCGGGCTGGCCACACAGGCAGTTCACTGTCTTTGCAGCACCCCACACATGCCTATTTCTCTTGCAGCTTTCTGATGGGACTCTAGGAGCAGGGTCCATGGCTGGGAAGAGGAGGAGCATAGACCAGCTGCCCTCTGCTTTAGCCCGATGTAAGGTTGTTCATGACAGCTGCTTAGCAGGGAGCCTGGCCATCTCTTTCCTGGATCTGAACAACCCTTCTGGTACAGATAACTGGAGCCTACAGGTCCCCTCTTGAAATCCTCAGATCTGTTCCACAGCAAGTAGCAATCGGCAGCAAACCACTCTGCTTTTTGACCTTCTCTCATACAGAAGGGTGATTTGAATAAATGTCTTTATCTGGCAGCAGATAAAGTGCTGGCTGATAAGTCAAGGAATGTCAAGGACTGAAGTGCTGGTCTTTGTGGCAGTATCTGCCCTGCCTTAAGGCAACCCTCCAGTCCAGACAAATAAGTGGAGTTAGCCGTTCAGAGCCTGTGGCAAGCTTTGGCGTACCTGATATGCTGGGGTACGTGGACAGCATGGGCTGTTCACAAGTGACCAGATGGTCAGGAGCTAGGCAGGACTGTGTTTAGAGCTGGGTTTTAGCAGTGTAGACAAAATGGGACGTTTACCCATAACCCTTCTGGTTCCGCCACTTGACCTGCTGTGTGACCCTAGACAACTTTCTTCCTAGCTTCCCACCCTGCTCTCCCCACTGCATAAATGGTGCTGGAATTGAAACAGTCAGGGAAAGAAATGTGAACTGTACAATATTAAGATCGGTAAAGGACAGGTGTTACAGAGCAGTGTGGGGAAAGAGGGGTAATGCAGAGCCTTTGGATGGCAATTCCCAACCTAAGTAGGGACAAGGTTTTCCTAGCAGATTCTGCTCTGTGGAAGCCTTAAGCCCAGCAATTCAGGGTTAATAGAAAATTGTTTTTTGTTATGTTTTTGTTTTTTCCAGATTATTTCAAGAACTAATTGATAGCAGCTGCAAAGCCACTCTGTATGTAGGCTCCTTGGTCACCCATGGGTGAGCATGCCATCTGAGCTTGTGATATGCTCTGTCCTCAGAAAAAGGTAACTTTTTGTTCCCCATTTTTCAATGGATGTTGGGTTAGCAGTGGATTTTAGCATGTTGCTTCATCTGGACCTCTGCATTTCCTGTGAGCAGTAGACCAAGTCAGGCTAGCTTGCACCGTGCTGGAATGTAAATGAAAATCCACGGAGCAAAGTGTCCCTGGTTGCTTGTCCCTGCCCTGTGCTGGGAGTTCCTGACCCCTGGCAGCTTGTCTGCTCGTGTGAGTGTTTCTTATCCCGGTCAAGTCAAAACAAGCCTGTTTATTGTCATAAATCATAGTTTTTGCTAACCTGAGGAGGACAAGGAGCACAGGTTTCATAAATGCATGAGTCAGGGATTTTGTGTGCTCCATACCCTGAAACTGGGTGGGTGGCTGGGAACCTGATGAATAGCTGTTGTTAAAATGTATGATACGTGGCATTTCTAATGATTTGCTTGGGACATTGCTAGTTGACTGAAAGAGAAGTTTCACTTCATAACCAGATCATGGTTAAGAGCATGCCAAACATGCAAATTAGTTATTAAAAACAAATACCTAGCGCTTATAAACTGTTTAGATAGTTAGCAAATCTAAAAGCACTTCAGGAAATAGAACTGCCTCAGGCCTTCAGTGGCCGTCTACTCCATCCTTCTGCTCCAAAGAAAGATCAATTAGATATAAACCACTTTTGACAGATGTTTTCCTAGTCTATTCTTGAAAACCTCCAGTGATAGAGATTCAGTAACCACCCTAGGCAATCTCATCCAGTGTCTCACAATGCCTATTGTTTGAAAACTTATCCTACTTTCTAGTAGAAGTGTCCCATACTGCAATTTAAGTTCATGACTTCTTGTCCTGCCTGCAATGGAAAATACCATTCCCTGCATATTTGCAGCAGCAGGTTTGAAGGCCGCAGTTCCAGTTTTTCTTAATCTTTTGTTTTCCTTTCTCATCCTACTAACAATGTCAATTTGTTCAATCTTCTCTCACCTGGGGTGTTTTCTAGACTGCCCTCCCCCTAACTGTTACTCTCCCCAGAGCTCACTGAAGTTTCTTGACTTCTTTTTTTGGCGTAGTGTTACATACACACACAGGACTCCAGCAGTGCTACAGCATCTAAAGTATGTCGCTTCAGCTCATATATGCCAACTGAATGTCTACCTTTTTCACCACAGCATGATATTGCTCATGCAGGTGAAGTCTGGAATGGTCATCCCCAAGTCTTTCTGCAGAATTGCTTGTGGATGGGAAGACCAAGAGCCAGAGAAGTAGAAGGCTTGTGCACAGCCTCCCTCCAGACTGGAGGCAGAGGTGGGAACAGGCAAGAATTGGCTGTTTTTAAAGGACTGTGTGAAAAGCAGGGGAAAAAGCACAGTAATGCAAGTGACACTTATTAACAAGAAAGTTTGCAGGCCCTTTGTAGGAGGTCTCATTGCCAGAGTAAGGAACCAGTTTCAAACCCACTTCCTGTGATCCAGCAGAACCAGGAGCTTTCACTCTTTCCTCTGCATAAAAAGGAAGAAACTACTCAAGTGTTTGCAGCCCTAGGAAATCTGCTGGCTGATGAAAGCTGTACCTGCCACACTGAACCAGGACCTTGGTTCATTCTGATATGCACCTGAAATACCTCCATGGATAGTTTTCTGCCTTTGTTGGTGGGACGTTCAGAAGTGGTACAGGCTGGTGAAGCAAATGTTGCCCTACAGTGCTGTGCTGTGGCCAGATGGATGCACCAGTCCAACTCCTGGGTCTCTTCATTGTGATCTATTGCATGATTCGTGGCAGAATGGAGTCTCCTTCATTTCTCACTGACACAGTGCTGAATTGGGAGGCAACAGTGGCAGGACTGGGTTGAGAATGCAGGCCTCAGCAAGCTCTGCTCATTGTCTGCTTTTGATATAATTTTGCATTTGCATTTAGAAGGCAGCTTTCTTTTCTAATCACTGCCCACACAGGGCCCCTGTCCTGACTCCGTGCCTTTTCCCTTCACGCTGCCCAAACTGACAAGGAGTGGGCCCGTCAGGCAAGCTGCTCTCTGAGTTGTGTGCTACTCTGGTCACAGTCTCATTGAAAGCTGGATTGCTCGGAAGTGAGAAAGTCCAGCTTAGGAGAAAGCCAGCTCTTTGCTCAATCTCTTGTTATTTGGCAGGCTCGAACAATGCTAGATCCCACCTGCAGAGCATCCACATCTGGAAGGAAGGTGTGCCCCAGTGAAAAGATGTGCAAGGCTGTCATCTTGGCTGCGAAGAAACAAAAGCTCCAGGAGGCACCGCTGTCAGCAGCGGAGCGGATGCAGAGCCATGCAGCTGTCACACTCAGAGTGAAGTTCCCTATTCACTCACCTTCTGCCATCCGCTCTCATCAGGTTTCCAGCGATTTTCCCCTTCCTTCTTCCTGTCACTGACGAGCCCCTGGGAACATTAATGCCATATTCCTGTCATCCACATCGAATTGCTCCCTCACATGAATGGGAAGCACAGTTTTGAAGCAGGTTTAGTTGGACACTTCACCCGGCTAATTAGAAAAGCTTTGGGTTTTGTTTTGGCTTTTGTAGTTTCATTCTTTTTCTTCCCCAGAAAGCTGTTCTGAAATGATGAACCAATTCCCGCACCACCAGCAGAGTAATTATTTATGAATGTTCTGCAAAGACCAGAGTGTATCAAAAAATGCTTAAGTCAAACACTCACCCTCTGCACCACTCAGCTGTTCTCACTGAACTCTGGGCCATCACATTCAGAGAAGAGAATGCAGTCCTTATTAAAATAGGCTGCCTACCTAATTGCTTCCTCTGGGAAAAAACTCCCTTTCTTCAAAATCCTCATCTCCTTGGAAAAGAGCAGGCCAAAAATAACAATGTGTAACTATATATAAACACATACCTAGGTATTAAAATGACTATGATTAATGCATATGCGCTAGCATATGCCCACAGGCATTAGATAGAGAAAGGTATCTCAAGTGTCTTCTCCACAGTACGAGACAGTGTGCAGGACAGTGAGAGGGTTGTAGGTGGATCTCGCCAGGCCTCACAGAAATGATGGTTCAGTACCTAAATGCAAGGGAGAGATCCATGTAGCCGCTTCCTCTGGGTGCAGGGCGCTGATGGCCAGTGCCTGCCTTGCTGCCCCCTTCACTCTACTGCGGTGCCACAGATCCTCTCCCAGACTGAGATCCCATGTGTCAGCCCTTTGGCTGTGATGCAGGAGAGAGGCTGAGCTAAGGTAATTAGTAAAACTGCAGCCTTCCCCCTGCAGAGAGCATGGGCAGGGTTCACCTATGTGAGCTTTAGCGCTCCGCGCATGAGATTTGACAGGCTAGTAGTAGGCAGAGGGTAAATACGTGTGACAGGTCAGTTTACCATGAATCTCCGAGTACTATTGTCTGTTCTCTGCCCTTGGAGCTGTGTCTCTGGGGAGAGCTGAGTCTGCTGAGTGGTGAGTCCATCTCGAATGTTTATATCAGATCAAACACTCATGTATCCTAGATACCTGACGTAGCATGATCAGCGCCCTGCTAGTCATGTGGGACAGGATTTTGAGTGTGGAGGGGATCACTGGCCCCCTAACTCTCTTCTTTTGTGCATTAAGTGCTAACAATAGAAGCTTCAGTATATGATGGGGATGTATGTTGTGAATCCATCACTGTTTTGTTATATGAATAGCAATTTTTTTACTTCCATTGACTATAGGTCTCTCCACTTTAGGACTTGATGCGGCTCCTCTTCTGGTGGTGGCATGCAACTTCTCCTCTGTCACTAAACAGAGAATGGGCACTACTCTAGCAGGGGCACTACAGCCATTTTTGGTCCCCCAATACATGTGATCTGCGAGAACAGTGTTTATCTCCTACAGTTCTAAGCCAGGTGAAAGACTGATTTCTTAAAAAAATCAAATATAACCCTTTAGTTAGGGAGAAGGTGTCAGCTCAGAGATTCCCCTTCAGAACTATGTGCCCCATAAGCCCTTCTTTGCTACCTTGTCCACTCACCAAATGGGAATTTCACTGGCCCAGTTCACAGCTGAGGCATTCGGTCAATATATGTTATATGAACATAAAGTAATAACATGAGACTGGCTACACCTTCTCAAGGCGGTGATCTGTCTACTGCAAATTCCTCCATTTGATATAGTGCAACCAATAGCAGGTATGGGGAACAAGTACAAGGACATACATCTGATGATACTTCTCCAGCATATTCCCCCAGCCGCCAGCAGTCTGATGTTCAGGGGTTTCCTGAGCCAGAAGCGGCAGCTGTGTGCTTGATGGATTTTTCTTCTATGAACTTGCCTACTTGAGCTAAACTCTGGACACACACATCCTCCTGTGTGAAGGACAGTATTCCACCACTTGACTATTCTTTGGATGAGGAAACGCCTTTCTTTACCTGCCTCCTGCTTATCTGAACCTGCCTCCTCTAGTTTCATTTGATGGCCCTTAGCTCTTATATTGGAGGAGAAAGTGAAAGACTTTTTTACCATTCACTACCTTCATATCATTCATGCCTTTAGTATCCCTGCTGTGTGCTTTCCCTTTTGCAGGAAAAGAGTCCCAGAAACATTTATCAACATTAAGTTTTATCTGCCGTTTTACTGTCCGGTCATTCATTATGTGAGTTCCCTCTGCAGCCCTTTGCATTTGGCTTTCATTTTATTATATCAATTAACTTGAACTTTCCAAGATGAAGAGTTAGTATATCCTGGAACCATAACTCATGTACACCACGAGGAAGAGTATTTCTGCCACATTGTAAAACTGCTTCAAAACAGGAGGTCTTGGGTCTGTTTTATGATGTCCCCAAGGAGAGTTTAATCTATAACTCTCCTCAGCAGAAATTCCTAAAGATTTCAGAAGCAGCCAGTTCCAGTTTGCTGACTGAGCCTCACACCTTAAAATAAAGAGGACCCACTCCTGCCAGCTGATGCCTTTGGAGGATGCGCGGGAAATTGGTTACAGTAACTGAGTGTATGCCCTGCTTTGCTGTAGTGTGGGGATCAATCCATGTGATGCACACAGGATCTCAGCTTACCCCAGTTTTCGGAGGAAAGAGTCTGCTTTCTGCACTGCCACCAGTCCATGGAGTTTAAAGGTCTTAGAACAGACTGGTAGCAAAGGACAGCTGCTCATGAATTAGGCACAAAAACACAATTTTTGTCCTAGAATTTAGTTCCTATGTTATTTGGTTTATAGTGCTTGTGAGTCATCACAGCAGAAGGTGCATGCAGTTGTGAAGGTATATAAATAAAATGTTTATTAAAAATGGGACAGCTGCAGTTACGTGAGCCCTTGCTTCTCTCTGCTGTAGACACATCCCTTACGCACCCAAAAGATGGGTGAGATGAACAAGGAGGTGAACGCTGAGCTGTGAATTCCTGAGCCATCCAGCCTGTTACTAATTACCATTATTAAATATTGACACAGTGACTGCACACAGAGCTCTCAGGCAGGGATCAGTACCCCTCTGTGGCAGCAACACAGAAACCCAGACAAAGAAATAACCCCCCAGAGCATGTACATGGCAAGGCCTCAATCCATCCTGCAATTAATGTCTCCTGGGGACTGCTAACGCGTGTGCAAGTTTACAAAAAAAGCTATAGCAGGGGGCTGGTGGAGGTCAGGAAGTTTCTGATCCAAACTTGCTGTCTTTGGGGTTCCCCTTGCTGCGGGCTGGTCTGCAGCGCTTAGCAGAGTGAGTGGGGTGGTGTTCGGGTTAAGCCAGGAGAGCAGGGGCAGCATAGTGGGATCTGCTTCCCAGCGACACAAAAGCTGCTACTTGGAAAACAAGTAGGGGTATTGCTGCCCTGACTGCCAATCCCAGGCCATCGTCGGGGAAGCTCTCAGACGGACCATATAGCCCCAGGTGGCTACCTTCCTGTGCGTCAGCCCAGGGCTGGAAAGCCTGGTGCCTGGGTCTCCCCTGCTCTCCCTCAGCCATCTTGTATCTTGCTCTTTCACAGTTCCCAGGTAAGAGATCAGGGCAAAAGCCTATATAAACATAACCTTAACATTGTCCCTACTCAGGAAACCATTTAATCATATGCCTTAAGCATGTGCTGTACAAGGATGCTGGCACAGGACTCACTGGCACAGGAAGATTTTGCCCAAGGAGGAATTACCACCTCAGGGTGGGAGGCTATGGAGGCTGTGGCCCTTCCTCACTTCCCCTCCTGTTTCCTAACACTGCTGGTTGCTGGGCTGGGCTGTGTGCCAGGGGAGCAGATGCGCAACTGCATGGCTTTTCCTCCTCATATCATGGCTGTGTCCAGCACTGATTTTGCCCATGGTCATCTTTTAATGCAGCGGCTGACTTGGCCGTGCCTGTGAGGGTGACTGAGTCACCTGTGAGGGTGACTGAGCACTGGACCAGGTTGCCCAGAGAGGTTGTGAAGTCTCCTTCGCTGGAGATAGTCAAAACCCGTCTGGACGCGGTCCTGGGAAATATGCTCTAGAGGACCCTCCTTGAGCAGGGAGGTTGGACTAGATGATCTCCAGAGGTCCCTTCCAAACGAAACCATTTGTGATTCTGTAAAAAAAAAAAAAGTGATCCACTGCATTTGCAGTGTCCCAAGCCAGCTGCAGCCCTGAGATCCCTCTTCTCTGGAAACCTGAAGCAGTATTTGCGAAGCCTTCTTATATCCAGTCTGTCTGCCGGCCAAAACCCAATTCCTTCTTTAGCTAATCTTCCCTCTTTGTCTCTCCAGATAATACTGGACAGCTAAAAAAGCTAGGATGAGTCTGCACCAGTCTAGCACTCTTTAAGCAGCAGAATGATCATGTTTTCAGTTCTGAACCCCCACCCATGCTAAGCTTTTTCATGAATGCTCCTTCTTACCTGTGTTAAGTGAAGAAGAGCCACAACCTGAAGCTCTAACAAGCCTCTGCTTTGTGGGTGAGCTTTGTTGTCCAGATGTCAGGCAGGACAGTGCTTTTCCAGGACAATCCTTCGATTTCAAAAGTCGATGAAAAAAGAGGTATCCTCTGAGACTACATTTTCAGGAAAACACCTCAGAAGCCAGATTGCATATTAGTGCACATGGTTGCAAGGCACCAGTTTCTCTGTCGCCCCCGGCTATGTGCTGCAGCTCCACAGCAGCTTTGCCCCTACATGCAGCGGTGCAAAGAGCTGCAGCTGTGGCAGCTGAGGGGAGGCCAGACAGGAGCACCCTGGCTCCTGCTTCCCTCCTCACTCCCCCAAGACCGGTCAGGATGGGGAGAGTGAAGAAGACATGCTGCAGCCCCTTTCCCCATGGGAAGCAGCCTTGCCTGGCAGGTCAGAAACTGCAAAGACTGAGGGAGGCAAGGAGCTACAGATGGACTCAGGTACCTGCTTGTAGTGATTTTTTATTCCCTTTTATTCTTTGTAACTTGTGCTGGAGATAACCCATGCTAGGAATTAGTATCATCCCTTACTCCCCTCTAACGCACTCACTGTAAGTCCTTATTTGGGATGGAGAGAGGAGAAGACAGGACACAATGTATTTATTACATATCCTAGACATAATCAACAAGCTGTTAATTATCAGGCTGTAGCATATACAGCTAAGGCATACATGGCTTATATTGGAAGATGTTCTTTAAACAAAATATCAAGGATGATACTCCTTTGGCTTCTGGTTTGCCTACACTTTAGTGTGAGCCTGGTACATGTCCAGTTAACTGAAGCTGAGCTGATTCTCTTCTGGAGAAACTCAGATATCCCTAGGTTTGTGGGTGCATTAGGTGGGAGACCAGGGCAGTGAGTCCCGGTCTCCTCTGGCTCAGACTTGTCCTGTGGCTTCAGGTGAGCTCCTCAGGCTGAGGGTTTCACTCTAACTCTTCCTTAGACTTCACATATCTGACCTGATTTTTCTTCTTTTTTTGTCATCCAAGAGCTGCTCAGTGGCCGGCAGTGGGAGAAGAGCCAGCCCTGGCTCTCTTATTCTCTTATTCAGTGTGAGTGGTGGGGACGGCAATGGGGGAATGTGTGTCAGAGAGGGGAACTGTAACTTCCCTTTGCCCTATTTTCTCAAGATCCCTTTCTGATCTTGAAACAACCAAAGGGAGCTTAAACTCCATTCTTGCGTTTTCAACAGTATCTTAATATTCATTGAGTCACACAGCTGTGAATACAAGTACTTGTGTATTTGTTGCTGTTCATTTACAACCTCATCCTGCAATTGGGGATGGATTTGGAACAGATATCCACGTCCAGAAACAAACATCAGTGAAGCGTTTGCAGGAGAACTGACAGGCAGTCATCTTAAGCGGTTGCTTGATGTGTATTTCCCTCAGCAGTAGCTTCTTCCCTTTCTATTCATTGCAGCTTAGAAGCACCCTCTTGCTCTTCCATCACACTTGCGGGCCAAAAGGTGAACCAGCCTGGAGAGCCAACCTGGCTTACAAATTTGGTGGAACCTTGGGTGCATGTAGGGTCGGTTTTAAGGCAGATCAGGTCCCTACTCCTGTTTGCTGTGGACCCTGACAAACAGTTATACTGGCACAACTGAGAGAGCACGGCTGGAGCCAAACGAACAGCCGAAATGGAGGATGAAGTCCTGCTTGAGCTAGACTGCCTCCAAAAATGTGTGTCTCCTCTAGTTAATGCTATAGTCTGCTATAGTCTGTTCGTGTTGTTGCTGCTACTGTGCGCGCAGGGGCTGCATACTGCATGCATTCTTAAAAAAATTATGTTGGCAGTACGGTGGGATATGCACTATAAATACTGAAAAATAATAACTGCTAATACATCTACTGAAGAGCTGAACGTACAACAGAGAAGGCAGCAGTTCAAATGATAGTCCCAGATCTTGCTGCTATTTGATACTTGATTATTCTTTTCCCTAGTTCCTATTTTCTCTTGCTTTATTTCCATTTCATTTATTAAAATATATAACAAAGAACCTCTACCTTATTTATGTAAATCTGTAGCCAGAACTTCAGTTATTGAAAGGATAGCATGGGTTTAAGCACAACTGATTTGAATTTTCTGATGAAATGCACCCAGTTTTTAATCTCTACTTGACCATAGCTAAATACCTCTACAAAGCAAATACTTATTATCCATCTGAATTTTTCAACCTTCTTTCAAATCAACTTGCTGTTCCATTTTCTAGTGTACAGACTTTGAATATTTCAATTTTAATACTGCATCCCACATGCTGATAACTGCATGCCTACCACAGGGGTGGATACAGCACCTGTTAACTTGATCTCTAATATATGCCACTTTCACCTGTGCACATCTTGAGTGATAAACCCTGTCTTGTTTGGTAGCCTGTAAAAGCTGTCCATGGAGTGGCACAGCATGTGAGTTGAGATAAATTTTGTTCCAGGCTGTCGCTTCAGAATCCATCACTCTAACGAAACCAGAAGCTGGTATTACATTAAGACATCTACAACACTTCCGCTCCTATAAATATTTCAATTTCTCCATTTACAATGGAGATTTCCGTGTATTGTCGAGGGGTGTGTTTATATTTGTGGAACCCATTGAATACAAAGAGGGAAAATTCATTTCTTGTTTTGAAATGATTTTCCCTTTTATCAAAGGGAAAAATATATCACGAAGCTGACTAGCTGCCTGCAATTTAACATACACAGCTTTCTTATTTAGCCATTAAGCAGATTATTCTCTGCTGGAGGGATGTGTCATTCCCGTTAATGTTAATGATAGTTCCACATATGCCATGACAGAATAAATGCCAACTACGTGAACTATTTACTCCCTGAAGGGAAATGCAAGTCCTTCAAGCGATGCAGGAAGCTGACAGTAAATGGGACCTGGAGAAGACAAGAGAGAGCTTCTAGCAAGGCTGAGATGTAAGGTTTTTGCTCCACGAGACATCAGCTTTGGCAGCAAAGCCAGCCAAAGACATCCCCAATACCCCATCCCTGGCCCCCTTGCGCCTGCTCCCTGAGTCAAGCCAGCACAACTGTAAATGAGCTGCTGAAACGATCTAGGTTAAAAACAGCCCTTCAAAGGAAATCGGAAACCTGGTTGTTGTTCCTGTTGGTTTTTAACCCAGCTCATTTCACAGCACAGCTCCACAGAGAGCTGTACCAGAGCCGCTGCGGAGCAGCAAACTGGCCTGAGGCCAGGAACGAGGGATCAGGGCAGGCCTGGAGAGGCCACGTCCTACCCTGGCCAGGTACTGCCCTGCCGACTCTTCAGAAAGGAGCAAAGGGTAGTAGTGAGCTGGGGAGCTGGGGGGTGTTGAGTCCTGCCAGGGACCCGGCATTGGCCCCCAGCTAGGAAGCACACAGCATGCAATGCCTGTCTATGCCACCTCTGCACGGTGAAACTGTGGCTCACGCAGCTACACGTGAGCTGCTTTTACATGAGCTTGCTGAGCCGCTGACTCCAGCGGGGTGAGGTCAGCACGCGCCCTCCTGCCCGAATCTGTGCGCCGTCTCTGAGGTGGGTTTGCCGAGGCCTCGCACGCTGCTGCTGGACTTACCAGTATCAGCACCAGGTCGTTCAAGGTTCATTCGTGTCACCTGCCCTGCTGGGCACCTTTGGCTGTCAAGTGCGGGGGTTTGCAGGCAAGGCCAAGGCAGTACGGCGGGGGACTCCGAACCACCACATCCTGAAGACAGAAGGAAAAAGCTTGGCCAAAAAATCTTTGGGAGTTCTCTACGCAGGGGAAAAGGTTGGTTAGACAAAAAGCAGGAAATGGCTGACAATCAGCTCTTAGAGTCACAGATTAAGCAGAAGAGACTGGAGTTTTGCTCTATACACTTTTATGAGGCTCTTGGAACTGCTGAGCTATGTCAGGAAGATCAACCTCAAGCATGTGCTCGCTTTTCACACAGCTTTCACATTTTAGCAAGTTTATTAGTAAACAAAGACAGCGGCACTCCTTAATACTCTGAGTGCTAACTTGCCAAAGGGTCAGATCCGTTGCAGAGGAACGAAGCCTTTTCTGGTCAGTGTGTTCCCAGATGATATGAACCCAGCGAGTCTGTAGGTTTGCCCAGCAGCAACCCAGCTGCACACTTGGAAGACTTTCACTACCTGCACTTCTCCACAAAACATGAGTTCCTGTGCTTTAAGGCGTGCTGCTGGTTCTTCCATTTCTGAGCTAACCCTTACAGTGCGAGTGCAGGAGCACTTCATGTCGTGTTGAAGGGACGCAAACTGCCATAACAGAGGAGGAATATTAAAGCAGCCTTTTGCTGCTTCCACATAGAAACAATTGCTGGAATAAGTTGTTTCCTCCCCACATAGAGATTTTTTTCCTGGCTGAGTCAGGCCTAATCCACATGGTGGATTCTGATACGGTACCAATAGGATATGAAAGAAAATATCCAGGAAGGTCTGCATCCCACATCTGGCAGATCAAACTCTACAAGCCCTGTCTGGCTATCCACTATGACCTGCTTCTCAGGGACTGCCACAATTTGCAAAATCCTGATGGACTCCCGTGGCCAAGACAGCTCCACGTGAAACGTTGCTGCTCACTGGGTGCAGGCAGTGGCTCTTGCTGCTGTGTTTGACAGGCTCCTGTCAGCTGGCTGTGGCTTGGTGAGCCGCCTGGCTGCTCTACCAACCTATTTTGGCTACAGCTTTTGGTAGCAATGGCAGCAACTGCAGCTTGTCCTCTCTGCAGGAGGACAGCAAAAGAAATGAGAAAGCAGAAGAGCAGAGTGAGCAAACGTGTCAGGGGAAACTTCATAGAGAAATACACGTCTCAGCTAGTAGGAAAGGGCAGGGCTGATGGTCAGGGAGGCTGCAAACTGTGCTATGACCAGTGTGTGCTGCTTTCCTGGCAATGGCGCTGTCAGTAGAGCAGATGACCCTGGGATGCTGTTGTCCATTCAGAAGCATGTGGCCACCACGGCAGGGAAACCCACAGGTCCTGCTCTGAATGGCCACTGTCAGCAAATTTCATCCTTGCAGGCTGGCTGACAGGCAACTGAGGAACGGCTGTGCTCTGCTGTTATCATATTGTAAGACTCATCAGTCATC
The DNA here is from genome assembly GCF_040807025.1 of Struthio camelus. Taxonomy (NCBI): domain Eukaryota; kingdom Metazoa; phylum Chordata; class Aves; order Struthioniformes; family Struthionidae; genus Struthio; species Struthio camelus. The sequence goes on from NC_090943.1 coordinate 48,817,054, forward strand.
AGCAGTAGTGGTTGCTGACGGCTGGGACTGCATGGGAGCATGACAAGGAGTCCTCATTCATCTTGTTTGCTCTCTGCCCTGTCCCTCCGTGCTCATCCATAGAAAGAGCTATTTTTATATTGCACTCTAACGTAAGTTTACCAAGACTAATGGAGATTACCGAGAGAAATTCATACTGCTTGAAATTTTTCAGGAATCCTCATCTGCTTTCCTTAATGTCAAAAAGGTCATTTGCTAGAATGGTTAAAATGGAAGCTGGTGGTTATCAGCATTCTTCTCCTTCTCCTCTATTATCATGGCTAATGAACCATTTCATGGGATACTGGAATTGTAGACTGAAGCTATTTAAGTAGAGCAGAGGCAGCTCTTCCTCTTTCCCAATGGTCAATGCCTTTTGCGGAATGAAGATTAGGCGACAGGTGCTAACTGGAGGCTTTACTCTACCAGGCAGCAATGGTCTTGAATTGTCATAAGGTGTCATGCTATGCTCACCAGCTTAAAAGATGAAAGAGAGTGGCTTATTGAGCGTGGGAGGCAGAGGTCCAGGGACCTGAAGACCATATGAGCTGCCCATCAGACATCTTGGCTTCAGTGGCAGCTGTCAGAAACATATGTTATCTAGTATTCCTTTCCCTTAATGCTAAGGAAAGCATACTTACATGAGGTCAGGGGATTTGGGGCTCTGAAGTCTTCTGTATAACTTGCTTGCTTGTCTGAATTTCGATACAACAGCATATGTCAGGCTGCCGCAAGTGACTGAATGGCAGCATTCGTTCACTTTGGTTTGCATTTGTACGAACTCTCAGCCTCGTTGTCCCGTTAATTCTCAGGGCTCAGCTGGGGTGAGCACGGTGGCTTGCAGGCCCGGGCAGGTTCCCTGTCAAACCTTACCATACGCTGCACAGAGAGCAATGCCATGGGGCCAGTGGGAAGAAAAAAATTCTGTTAGGAAGAGAAACATGACTTCATTGTTCTTAAAGAATAGCCAGCAGCAAAAGCACAAACAGTGATTACACATATAACACTGTGAACTGTGCAAATGGATGTGGCAGCAGGCAGTGCCAAGGGTGCAGGGGTCTTAGCCAAAGAGCTGCAGAAATGTCTCACACAGCAGCAAATAGCCATTTCTCTTTGTGTGCTAGCAGGGTGTGCTTGGTGTGGAGCACCATGGCAGCAGGCCGGTGTTTAGGTGCAAGGATCTTGGTTCCTGCAAATGCCTTTTTTCCTGCAAGAGAAGAAGCAGCAAAGGTAGGGGAGGGAGTGCAGGAACCAGCTGCAGCTCTGGGAGCAGAAGGTGGCTGGTGGAGGACCAGGCATGAAGCACCATGCTGGGGGATGGAGGGAAAGGGGAAGAGGTGCAGGTGAGTGACTGCTGCTCAGGCATACATGGTAGACCCACGTTCACCTGCTTTTCCATCAGCAACTGCTACGTTTCCATATCCATTTCTGTTGCCTGCTTTGGCCTAGCCAGACTGCACTCAGTTATCACAAAGTCCCATTGCAAAGCAACCTGATTTCCTTCTCCATCTCCTTTTATTTCTCCTGTTATCATTCCCTTTCTTTGTCTCAGATACACCTTCAGCTCCTGAACCACAGTCCACTTCGAGGTAGGGTCTGTGAGCCTCAGGACATCTCCTCTTTGGCTCTCTTTTCCTTTAGCTCAAGTTGCAACCTGCTGTTCGGAGGTTGCCACTGTTACTCCAGCTCTGACTGTGTGAGCTTCCACCTCTGTAAAGCAAGAAAAGTAACAGGCTGCTGTTCGTTGTTTAGTTTACACAGGAACAAAGATGGCACTTTTCACACACACACACACACACGCATGCACACAAACATACACAGCAGATGTGAGATGCTATCTCCACAGCCTCTTGGGAATTTCTGAGGACCCTGGAGATGGTGAGCCTCTTCCCTCCTGGGCTCTTTTGAGTGCTGATGCACGAAACCAGGTTCACAAGGCTGGCAGCAAGAGCCTTTGCTGATTTGCTGCTGTACTGCAACCTATCTTTTACCAGAGACGCTGCATGGGGCCAGTTATCTAATTAACTGCTCATGTGTGCTTGGTACGGTTCAGGGAGCTCTGATGAGGCCAGGCTAGCAATCGCATGACCGGTTCTGCAGGTAGTTCCCTCCCTTTTTTGATGACGCAACAAAGAAATGACACATTGACAAAGCCAAAGGGAACCTAGGGAGAGCCACGCTGCAGTCGTTCCCAGAACAGCACCCCCTGCTACCCCGCAGAGCTGGGGAAAGCTGCACCCGTGTGCTGGGACTACGGGGAAGGAAGTCCCGCCCCGCAGTTTGAGAGGTCTCGGCAAGCACTTTATTATCCCATTTAATATCTCCAGCTCAAAGCCTGCTGCAACCGTAAAGCTGTTTTGTGCTCAGGCTCAGACATTTCTTGGAGGTGAGAAGACGCCCACGTGTTTGTGCTTTGTAATTTATGCCTTTGCATAAACGTTTTGGCACGGTCTGCAACATCGACAAAACAAAGCCTCGGAAGGCTGAAAATCAGAGCCTGATTTGGCAAGGTTAAGACATACCCTTCCTGCAGCCGATGGCACACAGAGGAGCGATGTGATGGGCATCCTGGTCGGCCACCTTAGACGCTGCAGCCAGGAAAGCGCCTTGCAGCTGCATCACCGACCAGCCGCCTTCGTCATGAGCTGTAAGTGGGGCATGGACTCACCTGCTTGGCTCTCTCAGCTGCCGGGCTGCCACTCCCCATTGCTGCTACATGACTCACAGTAAATGCAAAACCTGCCCTGATAAAGGCTTTGCAGAAACAAAAAGATACAGAGCAAACAAAGAATGGGAAAATAAAAGCCTTCAAGGAGAGTCAATACACAAATTTCCTAGCTTTTATTAAGCACAAGGGACACTGCGATGGGATAAAAACTGGCACTGATTTTCTATACAAATCCGCTGTGTTTCCAGTAAACCATGCCTTCTTTAATGATCCATGTTCATGTTTCAGTTCTCAACAAATGCCCTCGCTGGAGCTGAGTGTACGGCCCTTGAGGATGCCAAGAAAAACGCAGACCCGTGCTTGGAGGGTGGCCAGCTAAACAATGCTGGCACATTGACCAGGAGAAAAACTGGCAAGAAAGAGGCTCTTTTGGCCAATTATTTAGCCTGCAGCTGTAGCTGGGGAGAGGGTGAGCAGTACGTTGGGTGAACGCTAGCTTACATTCACTCAAGATAGCAACACAGCACTGAGAAATACAATGCCTGCTCCGTGCCTGCTCGTGCACTGACCGTCTGCTATAGGCGAGTGCAGCGCTGGTGTCTGGTCTCCCCTGCCGGGCTGCCTGCTGGAAGTCTGAGCGCTCCCAAGCGCTGGCAACAGGAATTGGGGTCTTCGTTTGGGCTCCAGCCCAGCTCCTGGATTTCTGGGACATCCAGGGTGGACTCATCACTTGCGATTTCCTCAACGCCTTTTAGTCTAAGTCTGTGCTGGTGTCTTGTGCCAAAACTCTCTCCCTCTCCTGGGTGTGTAGAAAACTGACGGGAATAATGTAGGACATAGAGCAGCTGTCCTCAACCGGCTTGTCAGCCTCAAGTCCTCTGTTTGAATATGGCTCCACTGGGCTCTCTCACATGGCCACTTCAATTCCAGAAGCTGAGAAGGTCCAGGAAAAACACAAATCCACCTCCAGCCCTGGACAGGGGCGGAAGGTAAAACAGGTGCACACACTAGCTAGTTTCGGGTTGCAGGAGCCTGTGCATGCAGAGAGGTGACATCTGCTCACTGACTGCAGCATGGCTGTGGCCATTTAGGCATCAGAGAGGCCACTTAGGGCTGGTGCAGTATGAACAGCAGCAAACCCTGGAGCACAGATGCAGGCACACGCAAAATGTGGCTGCGGTGTAGCTTACTCCAATGTGACATCGCTCCTGATGCCAGTGGTAATAAAATCTCCATAGCCACTCTCGGGTGATAACAACATAGAGGGTTGCATCGTGTGGACACCGTGGCTTGCATCTTCTGCACCTCTCTGGAAGGACTGGCTGCTGTTTTGGCTACAGCTTTCCATGGCACTTCTCCAATCCTCCACAGAAAAGCAGAAAGGAAGAAGCTGATATTCCTACCCCTCAATTTAAAGCAAAGCAAAGCATGAAGCTATTTTTCTGCCTCATAAAAGAGGGCAAACCCAAATCCATCCAACTGCACAACTCAAAGACCTCTGTGTACAGAGGGGCACTAGATTATGCAAGACATTAATTCACAGGGGCCCTGAATCACCAAGTACTGGCCTTTAAGCATGAGCTTAAAGCAGTTTGCTTACAGCCTTTGATAAATGAGGCGTGTTTTTAAAGCATGCTTCTTCCCAATGCTATTTCAGCAGCTGAAATGATGATATTCTAATGAATGGTGAGGGGACTATATATTGTTTTGCTTTTTTAAATCAGTGAAACACTTTGGCTAAATTGTTTTGGGTTTTTTTTTTTTGACACGTGCAAGAGCCAGCTCTCCTGCTTTCCTCAGTCGTTCACACCAAGCACCAGACATGCTAATGGTGGTAGACAGGACTTCTCCAGAGGGGCCGGGCCTGGCCTGGCTGCAGCGTGGCCCCCGCTGGCCAGCCGCAGGCGCAGGAGGGATGTGTGCCACCCGAGCTAAGAGGGGTGGGCACCAGCTCCCACCACCCTCTGCAGCTTTGACAATGACAACCTTGATCTTTAAGCTGCCTCTGTCACCTCCTCCCCACGGTCTTTCTCCATGACAAACTCTCAGCCAAACCCCACCCAAAGCAGGACTTTTGTCCCATGCACCAATTCCTTTTAACCCACTCTAACCCCTTCCCCAGCAATAACTGAGGTTGCAAGGGAGCAAAGCACCAGAGTCTTGCAGGTCTGAAGCAAAGTTGTTGCTATTATTCTCGCAAAGGTTATCATTGCTGCAAGTCACTTCAAAATTTAGGCTATACTGACCTCTAGGGGACTACTAGGAAAACCCAAAAGCATAAAGATTTTAGAGCTCATTTGCACTATAGCCCTTTCAAACTGCTCTGCCAGGGAGCCCTAAATCAGGTGTAACATAGCAGCCATCCACTTCTGAGGCCTTTAGCACTACCAGAGGCCGGGAATAAAAACCTGTCCCAAGCAGTCCCTGTCCCTTTGCACCATTATAGCCATGACACCTTAAGAAAAGAGCACAGGCAAAGTAAGGTCGTCATGAAGAGATACTACCTGCTATCAGACTGCCGCGTATAACTACTGCTTTTATTTCGGCATGAAGAAGCACTCAGGAGTTTGAAAGCTTGCCTGCTTTCTTCCCCGCACTGTATCCATTTGTCTAACAAAAGGTACTACCCTGTTCCGCAAACCTTGCCTTATTTACATCTTCTTCACAATGTCACTACTACATGCGTACACCTAGACACTGGAAATAAAAAGCTGAATGCGCTTTTTTATGGCATTTCATCACTCGCTAAACGAGTGGTGGAAGCAAAAGCCTGTCACACAGAAGGAGCTGGAATATGAAGACAAGTGTGAACAAAGAGTTAATCCTGATGGGCTCCTTAAAATAGCCAAGGAAGGGTAACTTTACATTGCCTAATACTGACTCTGCTTGGTGACAGCTGTGGTGGAAGGCAATGCATCAGGCAGGAGCCTACAGAGACAACAAGAACTATAGACCTCTAATGGATCTTTTTCCTTGATATGAAGCCAAAACGTATCACAGCCCTGCAACAGCCTAATTTGTTGACACAGAGGAGGAAGCGATGCAATTCTGGAGGAGATCTACAGTGCGGACACACCCAGACTGTGACAAAAGCTGTGTAAGAAGAGTGCGCCCCAGTTGCAGCCACCAGCACCTGCAGGAGCTCCCCAGCCCCTCAGATCTGTCAGCAGGGCAGCTTGTTCATCCTCAGCTGAGGGCCGTATTAGCAGAGACCTACTATCCTACTATTTAAACTGTTTAAGCTCACTTGAACACCTGGAACAGGGAGAAGTCCATCCAGCAGATCCAGTGGACTCTGAGGAGCTGAAGGCCAGCTGAGATGTTCAGCTCTTCCACAAGTGCAGCTGTGGAGCCAATGGGGACAACAGCCAGAGCCTAACTGTCACAACGCCTTTCATGATACGCAAAAGGGGTTGAGGAGCTTGCGTTGCTGTTGCTGAGACCATTCCCCAAAAGAACGGCAGAGAGATGGGCAGACACCCCATCAGTCACAGGAAGGGCTACAGAGCCTTCACTGCTGGCTCTGGATGTGCCACGGGGCACGTAGCTGACACATTTCTCTTATCATGCTCGCGCCATGGGAAGTGGCAACAATCCTAGGTGAAGCGTTAAGTTAGAGCACTTGTTCTTCCACGGGCTGAAAAATGCTCTTCAATCCACAGAAGGAGGCTCACCAGAAAAGCTGAAGACTGGCACGGTATTCCTTGAACTAAATCAGGGTGACAAGATGTCAAAGTGGCAATTAAAAGTGCAGTGGTTAAAGAAATGAGACAAATCAGTGGAACAGAATCACCAGTTTTCATTTCAACATTGTTACATATCTCTTAATTAGAACAGATGTCTTCCTAATCTGCACGAAACAGAAGAGGAAATGGAAGGTCTGAAATACTGGCTCCTCCACAAATACTACATTAATTCCCATGTTCTGATAGCAAATGTGCTGCCTCAGATTGCGCTAAATTGAAAGACCTAACAATTCTGAATCCTGTCCCGCAAACCATGGCTTAATCTGCAATATCCAAAGATTAGCTGAAATCCTTTTCTCTTCCTTATACCTGCAAACTCTGCATTTATCCCAGATGCACTGAGACTGCTCAGGTACTACAAGCCTCTCATTGGCTTTGCCATACACTTTTTAGCTGTGTTTTACACTGTCAGAGTCCCTGTTTAGCTGCTTTCACTCACAGAGGAAAGAATCCATCAGTCACCAAAGTCTGGTAAGCTCTTTAATGGCAAGCTTGTGGTGTAACTACACTGTGGGATTGGATGCCTCCGTGTTTTGGGGAGGAAGGAGAAACGGAAGAACAGGCAGGGCTCCAGTGACAGTTTACACCTTTTAAAGCATTGAGCGGAAGGGCAACATCTTTCGGCAACTCACTTCACAGCTTTGTAGTCACAAAGAGAGAGAGATCTTCCAGCCAGAAAAATGGTGGAAAGCACAAAAAAACCCCAGTCTTTGCACGGCGCGGCGCAATGTTACTTCTGCTTGACATGTTGATGTCTGACTGATCCCTGCATTAGTAAAGGAAAACTTGACAACAAAAAGATTATCTTGACTGAAATCCAGAGGTGACGTTTCCCTGCCCCAAAACATGAAAGTAGACGTCCTTTACATGCAATGTTACCACAGATCTTTGCCCACATAAACAACAGCATGTCAGTACAGAAAGGGAATTTCAGAAGATCAATGTATTTTGTGTGAAACCGGTGAGCTACAGTGAGTATTAACTAGTTCAAAGAAGTTGTTTTGGGTTTTTTTGGCAGATAAAAGAATAGCCTTATTATTAACCCGTAGATTTCTGTTTATGACCAAAATCTTATTGAGAGTGCAATGTTTCATGGCTCTCTAGAAACTGGGGTTTTTAATAATGCAGATGCACCTTTAGGTATTGTCTGCTTTAAGAGAAAATAGCAACAAGAAGGGATTCAAACCTAGAGCATGTTACTGATAATTCGGCATGCTGAAGTGGCCGTTGTGGGCAAGTAAACAGCTTTCGTGCCCCCGCGGACAACGTACCCCTGCTACAAACATCAGATACCAACAACGCAAGTTAGTAAGCCTCAGAAGTCTGCTAAAAACCTGAGGGCACAGATTCCTGCCTCAGAGTTATTTCCAATGAGAGGTAACAAGCAGATCTAAGGAGAAGCCTCTTATCTTCTTTATCTGCCTTGGAGTAGAAGGCCCTGAGCCTGCTCCTTCGGCTTCACAGCGACTCTGCAGGGGACCACCTCAAACACAGCCTGTTGCAGGCTCTAATAGCCCGTTTCTTGAGTCACTCCTGCCTCGCTGTCAAGTGAAGGTTTTCCAGCTGCCGCTGACTGCAGAGAAAGGCTGCAGGGGAGGAGGGGAGGCCCTGCCAGGATTAAAAAGACAAAACAGAGCATTTCCCTGTGCTCTCAAACTGCAGAAAGGGGCATCCATTTAGAGCCCCTGAGGAGATCCTTCCCACTTGCCCCTGTCCCGTGGCCTGTCTAAAGCGAGTCAGCCCTGGAAAAGGGATCTATAGGCTGGACCAGCGATAGCAACGAGAGATCTCATCTTCTGGATGCCTAGCCAGGGAGGTCTCAATGGGTCCTGATTTTCAGAGAGTGGATTATTTAGATAGAAATCACTGCCTGTGGAAATATCTTGGGTTTGGCACCTAAAATCACTACTCTCTTCTGTATAACCGCTGCCTGGTGAGGGCTCCTTAAAGAGTCTCCAAGGGGTGCCCACATCCACCTCACCCCTTGTGAGAAGGTGCTGCCTGTGCAGAAAGGACAGCGCGTCCACACAGGGCAGCTCCGTGACCGACACCGCACCGAACTGCGGTTCACACTAATACACCCGGCCGCGAGCTGCCAGGCCTAACAAGCGTTTCCCTCCCCGCTCCCTGCTTCCCCTCTTCAGGGGGTGGGAATTTCTGAGAATGGAGCAGCCAGCATGGACAAAGAAGCAACCTTGTCTTCTGCCTAAAAGTGCTAAAAAAAATCAGCTAGATCAGCTAAATCTGACTGTGAGTAATAGCCATGGACTTCACCCCTGGGTCCAAGTGAAAGATGGGAAACGTTGGAAGAGGCTGGGAGTCTGTCCTACATGGCACCTTTCCAAAGCAATGTCCATAAGGTCGTTGCAGTTGATTTTACTGCGACAGCCTCCTGCCACACCTTCTAGAGAGGGAGAGGCCGGTCACCTCCACGCACCTCAACGCTGTAGCAGAAAATCCTCCCCACTGCCCCAAGCCTCCGTCTCACACAGCACACCTTACATGCGACACGGCACCAAAACGCAGTGGTTAGCATGCAGGTCACTGAGGCAGAAAAACTACCTGCGGTTATTCCCACCAAAAGTGGTAATTTTGCACGTACGCAATATCATACTCATACAGTATCACAAAAAATAACATTGGGGAAGAAAGAAGGCAGTTTTTCTCCAGCCCTTCTTCCCTCCCTCCCCATCTCAATGCATTCACCAGGCAGGATGGTAACAGAAAAACGCTCCTGAGGAAAAGGTCCAAGTAATTTAAAGAGCAGTTTTTTATAAACTGCATAGGTTCAACGAGCAGATCCTTGGCAGGATGGTTTAGGTTGTCTGAGAAATCTCAGCATCTCTCTGAAAGGGTCCTTTTTCACTCTTGCCCTTGCTACTCAAACCAGTTGTTACATCTCTGAAATCTGTTTTCCTCTGGCATCCCATGTATTTCTGATCCCCCCCCACCCCCCCCCGCCAAGCAGCACTCTGCTCATTGCATTCATGCAACTCATATTCAGACAGGCCAGTTCTGCAAGAGGCTCTGCTCTGGTATGTTTATATTTAGCTACAACATGAAATGTCTACGAGAGAAGGGCAAGGGAGGAGAAGAGAGACTCTTATATGTCCTTTCACTAATGGCTTGCTTTGAGGATAGGCAATGATAATGCATCTCTCTTTTCATGCTCAGACCTAAAAGCACTTTATACACTGGTGGGCAAATAATACTAATGGCCCCTTTTACAATAAGGCTTAAGGTGGGACTTTCAAAGGAGTCACCCTGCTCCCACTGAATTTCACGGAGGCCTGGATATGTAACTCCCAGAGGCTGCCTTGAATTCCCAGCTTCTGAGATCTACCCAAAGCTCAGAGCAAGGCAACAGCAGAGCTCTGAATCCACATTTTCTCACTCAGTCCCCAGGCTGGCAAGTGTTTACACACGTGTTCGCAAATCTAGTGTCTCAGTCTGGCAGTCTAACCACTGGGTCATGCTACCCCCAGTTAAGTATTGAATGGCTACTAACCTCAAAATGTGGTGGGAAAAAACAAAATACAAATGAAATATAAAAATATCTTTTGACACTACTAAAGCAGTTTCTCATCTCTTGCATCATTTGATAAGTACGGAACAAGTAAGATGATAACACAGAAATGTATTTGGTCAAGGTCTAAGCAATCAATATTTTTTGATAAAATACATTCTATATTAATGCTCATTCACATTTAATACACATGTAAATTTAAATTTTCTATGTAGAAAATTCCAGTTTAAGTGCTGCCTCGCAGTGCTTCAGTTCAGCAGTGGGGCTCAACACATTCAGCTCCCAGCAAAGTGATGGGAGACAAGAGCGTTCAGCTCTTTGCAGGACCAAGCCTCACGACCCCTTTGGAGGGCCTGGTCCTGCAGGCCTCGTTTGAACAAAACTCTTGCCGTCTTCAACAGGAATTTTGCATGAATGGGAGCTGCAGAAGGACCCCCTTACTATCAAGCACTTGCACTCTGTTGTGGAAGTCACTCAAATGGCATATGGCGTTGCAAAAAAATAGTGAGTTAATTAATACAGAAAATAATTTATCTACATAATTTACAGCTTCATGTTTGCTCACAATCGTATTAACGCTCAACCGTCCATTTACACAGCAGTCAAAATGCAGGCAAAGGTAGCAAAGTGCAGTATATATTACAACCTTGTGTGTGCAATTACGAAGCACTGGATCTTCCGATCTTCCCTCATTTCATGAATTCCTGCTTAGTCCCGCTATAATCCAGAGCCTGATTCTCCATCGCCTTGAGTCTTGTGGAGTCAACTCTTAACAGCGCTTAGGCCATGTCATCCACATCCACACCTCCCGCAGGGCTCCCTACCACCGCCACGGAGCTGCAAGGAGCTTCAGCCTGTGGTTCCCTCTGGCTACGCACCTCCAGCCCGTACCATCGCCGCTGCTGTGCCCGCACCTGGCACCCTCATCTGCGTGGCCGTGCACTGAATTGGATCAGAGGCCTGATCCGGCCGAAAAACTTGCCTGCCAGGACAAGGAGGCAGGGGGACACTGCTGCCGCAGGGCAGCCGTGCCCGGGGATGGGCAGAGCAGCGCTTGGCCTTCGTGGGGGGTGTGTGTATGTGTGTGTGTGCACACACGTGTGTGTGTGTGTGCACACACGTGTGTGTGTGTATGTGTGTGCATGCACGCGTGTGTGTGCGTGCGCTTGGTCACTCACACCTACGCAAAACGGGTGAAAGCAGCTAGCAAACCTGAGTGGTGGGATTTTGCCCCCAGCTTGCACTACTGTAAATTACGTCTTCGACTACATTACAGCAGAGGAAAATCAGCCCCGCAAGGATCTATTTATATGAGCTGCAATCACAGGATTGGATGCTATGAAGAGGAAGGTTCTGAAATAAGTCTCTGTTTAAGGTTATGGCATCCTTTTTAGCTGGAGAGGAAAAAAACCCCAAAAACTTAGGGACTTAAAACAGGGATGGAAACCACCGGTCTTGCACTTTTTATTTCAGTAAGCAAAAAGCCTATTGCTGCTGTACAGTGTTATACAATGAACTGCCACAGTTCTCACGTCACTAGTCCATAGAAAATGTGTTGCGACTATCATGTTTACGCCTGCATGCCGAAAGAATGTACAAAGTTTTGTTAAGTTCTGTTCCTTTTCTACTTTTCCAATGTTCTTAAGCTCAGACTTTTACAGCGTTGCAGACACTTCTGTGCATACTCAGATATCAAACACCATCCTGGTTATGGAAGGTCTTTGCCTCAGATCGAAAAAAATCAAGTGCTATGCATCTCTCCAGCCATCATCAGAAATGTAAACCACCAAGAAAACTTACTCCCTTAAATAACCTTGAAAAAATGGCTTTAAAAAAATCTATTGAGAAGGAGACATTGCTAACAACCAGGTTTTCAAAATGCTGCAAGTTGTTTCTGGGAGTTGTCCGAGCATTTTCTCTTCATTCCTGTTCTGTTTTTATAAGGCTAAATCTGTATAAAAGGGCTTTTGAAGCGTGTGACTGTCAGGTCAGAATTTTAAAAAATTTGGAAAAATGGAAGAAATTGAGAAACATTTTGTTTGATTGTGGAAAATACCTGTATTACAACAGAGTGCCTTGGTTTCTTATATCTTCAGTACAAAAGACAAGTAAATAAAGAGACCCTGCATCTTCACTGGGTGGTACTCATTGGAGTCATTTAAATCTATGCAAAATAGGTAAAAAATACAAGGGGCCTTATTCCCTTTTATACCAAGACCCCCTCAAACCACTCTGCAGAGCAAGCTCTAGCTGAAGTAAACCCTCTCCTTCATTAGCTTTTATATCGGCTGAAGCCTGGCAGTACAAAGGGGCTGTAAAGTGGTGTAAAGTGGCCATGAGTTACCTCTGCAATCCCTGTGAGGCCTTTTAACCTCTCCAAAGCGCCACGGTAGCCTTAGTGTGAAGAGACAAATCTTGCCCTTCTGGCTGGGTAGTGTTTTACCTCCCCTCCGAAGGGGTGTAAATGGCCGAACTAGCTCAAGGACTACACACCCGAGGCCTGGAGTGAGGAAGAAGTCCAGCGTAATTTAAAGAGCCAGGTGCTGGTTTATACCCTTATGGCTTCAAAGTTAAGTTGCACTTCAACTCAGGATACTGCCAGATTTGAATAATAATTTATCAGCATATTAAAAACAGTGAAGTTTAAAGTTGGTTTTCATGCAGAAGTGAGATATGCAATGGCTGCTTTTAATTGATTCTATTTGTCCAAAAACAGCATTTGGCTTTGGATCAAACGGTGTCAAAGTACCAAGGTTCCTTATAACGTGCACTGTTGATACCACAGCTTTAATTATGTCCAGTGATTAATCTAGCACTTGTAAAATCTGGTGCTAGTAAAATGACATTAATTCATCTCACACCAATACTCGCATGGATTTCCCGCTGCCCATTACTTTTGTTAAGCCTCCATGTGCACTTCTGCAGTACCGACCACTATTAAACTAGTGTTTTTCAGGAGAAGCCTCTCAAGGTTCAGTACTTTGTCTGGTAGTATAGAGTCAAAAACCCTAGTCATTGAACTGAAAAGAAAAGTGCACATTGCATTTACTCTCTGCATTAATTTCCTCAGTAAGGTCACATGTGAGTACTTAGCACTCTAACCAAACAGTTCCTACATTCAAAGTACTCTACATTCATGCCAGTGAATGTTATTCTCAAATACAAATCAAAGAGACAGTCAGCAACAAAACTACTTCTAAACTGATAATGGCAGAATGCTACCAAGACAACTCCATAGAAACCCCACTGAAGCAGGAGCAAAATTCAGGTCACTTCTTAGCAAAGCTCATCACAGATTTTTTTTTTAACCGTTTTTGAAACTTTTATCCTGGGCGCCAGGTATCCCAGGGTGATGTGCTAATTCAAATAGGTTAACGTGGGACCACATGACCCCACCTGGTACCAAAGGATTCCGAATTTTTTAGCTTCTCAGAAAATTACTGCTGACTGACACCCATTTGTTGGTGATCGGCTTCTGGTTCCTCTTCTTCCACATCTGCGTTATACTCTTCAAATGCATCATCATCAACATCTGGAAGCCCAAGTAACTACAAAGAAGAGAAAACACTGTGTAATAGTGAATTACCCACTCATGCAATTTCGCTGCAAATCTTAATACAATAAGCGGATGCCATTTCTTGAAAACCTCAAAACCTAAAAAAATAGTATTATATAACATATAACAATCTCGACTCTCTTTCTGTCCCACACGTGATAGAGAAAGATTTGAAAATGCATCTTCACACTAAATTAAGTGCTCAGAGACCGGAAGATAAATAAAACCAAAGCAAAGCACTTTCAAAAAGCTTTGTGTTTTTCCCTGAGGTCATATCACAATTTTATGAGTGTTTAGACTTGGCAGTGGTTTAACTTCAAAAAGAACCATGATAATATTGTAGCAGTAGTTAACTCGGTTTAAAATTGTGTTCAGTAACCCTATAAAAGCCAAAAAGAAAGCAACCTAATAGACAAGCGACTAGTATGGAGTAGGTAGAGAGTCCCTAAAAAACTGAAGATCCCACCCTGTGAGTGCTTTTCTTGAACCCTTCACTCCATTGCTCCAGATGAAGCTTTGCAGGCTGGGTGTAGCGATCTCAGTGTGAAATACCGTGCATTCAGGTCAGAGTTACCCAAGTCCCTTTACATTTCTGCAAATTAGATTTGGGCTCCTGAAAAACTGCCAATCCGTCTTCCCTGGGCACTGGATGCCTCCACTCTGATGTCCCAGATTATTGCAATGGCACTTGTTCGCTACAGGAAAAACAGCAAATATAAATGTTTGAACTTTTCCCCTCTCCTCCAAAAGGTTGCCAAGCCAACAGCAGTCAGAAGACAGATAAACCAAATAATAGTCAAAATAATGCATCTGCTCTGGAAATTTCATATTAGAGTCCTACATATGTTGCTATTAATATCAACAAAGCAAAATCATATGCCAGGAATTATTGGAAATACTGTGCATTTAGCATGCCAGGGCTGAAAGAGCAGCACAGACACATGCAATACCCTGTCTGGAGTGTGACACAGCTGTTACCTCACAAAAGAAACAAAACTCAGAAAAATTAGGAGGAGAGTAACACTTGTGAGGTGGTAGAATGAAAATGAGAAGGTGGTGATAAGGCGGATTTTTAGGGATCTAAATGAATTTAAGTCTGTTATCAACATTTCAAAATGGTTTGGTGGATACAAAGACAATACAGGGAATTAGGCTCTGAGTCCAGTGAAGCTTGTATTTTCCACTGCCACCGTGAGAAAACCAGTTTTTGTGTTGTAGGGTTTTTTTGGTAGGGAACTGGAAGGAGAATTTGCTGACTAAAACCCCTCCTTCACGTTTTAAAATACTTCTGGAGAGACCCCAAGCTGAAAATGTTCTTGTTTTCTGACCAGAAAAAAAGAGTAAATATTCCTATTTGTACATATTTTTCGAATCAAATATTTTACTGAATGTGAAGCTACCTGGTTCATTTTCAGCATTTGGGGTTTTCATTTCATTTTGAAGCTAAAATTAAAGTGTGCAGCTTTTAAAACGCAAAAACAAGGCCTCTAGGCATTTTTATCCGTTGGCATTTTTTTGGCTAAATTGATTCAATGCATTCAAATTAAATTTGTGTCTTGTATTGCTCAGTTTGGCAGAAAGAGCTTTGATCACTTTTTTTTTTTTTTGCCCAGCTCGAGTTACAATTCCTCCTTGGTGTGTAGGGAAATGAGCCACATGAGTAAGAGCCTCATCTTCATTTTATGGGATACTGTCTTTCCCTTGTAAAATCAGCACCGAAAACATAACATGCATCACCAGACTCAAGACAGCAGGCATAATGCCGCGGCACAGGGAAGGAGCTTATTCTGGGTTTCGCCTGTGCACTTCAGTACCTCCAGGCCAGGCGATGCAGCGAGGTCCCTACCTGCTCGCCCCTGGCTGGACCTCCGCGCCAAGTGGCCCGGGAACAGGTACGGGCGCTGCTTTCCTGGGCTGGAGAAATGCCAAGCTCATCCTGCTGAATAGCAAAGACCTGATTTTCTTACATGCGCCCTTCTGCTCTCGGAAAACCCACTGCTCCTTCTCCAAACCCACTTCTCCTTCTCCCTGACGCAGTGTAAATGAAGAGCAACGCCAGCAGGTTAATGGGTTTACTAAGCACGGCATGCTGGGGAGGGACAGGAGGCTCGGCTGGACGCAGCCGCCTTCTCCCACCAACGCTGTGGGGTACAAATTTCCACAGCGCGCGAGGAGCTCGGCCGCGCAGGTCCTGCTCTCGGACGCCAGGGGCCTGACTCCCATCACTTCCCATGGGTCTCCTACCAGCGTTAAGCCTTCCTTATTTTCTGTACCGCAGTGACAAATCAGTCAAGGGCTTGACCCCAGCGAGGATCAGGGTCCAAAGTGCTGGCAGCTGTACAAACATTTGGGTCGAAACAGAAGGAGGGGGAATAAAGCTGGGGACAGAGTAAGATGATTCAGATGGCGCGAGCTGACCCTGGACTGACTCCCACGTTGTCTTCTTTCAAACACACTAGTTTCCGCTTCTAGTCTGTATCTACCGCACACATTAAAATGTCAGTTATACAGCAGACAGGAACAAGACCTTAATGGGGAGCAAAAATAAGGAGGCAAGAGGAAACACAGGAAAGGGGTGTGGAAAGAGAGAGATGATTCATCGGCCAAACGGGCAAGGAGACCAAATCGGCCAGGTGGGATGCGTGGGGAGAAGGAAGGCAGGAAGGTGGCGAGGAGGGAAGGAAGGCAACGACCAGTGTCAGCGCCGCAAGTGACGAAAAGACAGCCTGAACTCCAACATCTATTTACTCTTTCTGGCCAAGTTATCCATCTGTTAGGTAGTTTTTGGAGATAAAGGGCAGGTAACTGGGAATTCGAAGACCATGAACAAAAGGGCTTTTACGCTGCAGTCTCCCCAGTTTAGATGTAGCCTTTTCACACTGAAGGTATCGCCCAGTGCGGGAGTCCTGGAATTTGCTGCTAAGCTACATGACTCATGTTTTGGTTGTGCGTAAACTCTTTGGGTTGGTGTTGTGTCCCTGAGGCAATTTTTGTTTTTATTTTTTAACTATTTCAAAGTGCCCCGATTTTATACAAATAATCTAGAAGTTTGCAAGTAGCAAACTCACGACACCGCAGAGATAAGGCCTCCTACCAAAAGCTAACATACAAATACACCAAAACAACAAAACAAAATAAAAAACTACCCAAGTACCAGATGGAGCTTTAGCAGGGCACATGATACTACACGAGAGAGAATGTGGTTGTGCTGAATCTTGGTGTGAAGGAATTAATCTCCAGGCAGATGTGCTCAGAAGCGCTAGCATGGGCACCGCTGCCTCTTTCCAGATACCACAGAAACAAGGGTGCTTGAAGAGTGGGACATGCTGAAGCAAATAGTGCATTTCCTCAAGAGGCAGCAAAAACCATTGAAGCAGTGAGCTTGGTTGGGAGATGAGGAGTGTTCACTAGAGCCAGGTTCAAAAGCTGATCTGAAACTTGAAACAACAGATAATTTTCTCTCTTCTCTTTCTCTCTTCAGACAGAAGATATCTACAGAGAGGTATTTTCTTGTACAGCAGGCAATGTAGAAAACCTTCCTGAAGATATTAGGCGAACTTTCAGAAATGTGCTTTTCTGTAACGCTTTTTGGGCACTTCACAAAAGCATGGGAGACATGATCACGCTTGCTCCAAGTGGAGCCATTCCCCAGCTCCGAGGACTGGGCTCTCCTCTTCCAAACCAGAGGGAAGGCTGCTGCTCCCGAACTGGCTTGTGCATGCCAACCACGGACCCACGGGTGGACATGGCCCTAAGCCTCAGCCCAGGATGCCTGTCCTGGTGCCTGACCCACGTGTAACCTTCATGTCTCTGCGGCTCTGCGGCTGTGTGAGGTGCAGCCTCACGTCAGGCTGGGGACAACACCAATTTTGCTCTTCACAAACCCTCTACAAAGGGGCGCCCTGAGCTCTCGTCACCTCAGAAATACAGGCAGCAAGATCCCTTGGGACTGTGAACGGCCAGTTGACACCTCCCTTGCTAAGCCACAGCTCTGGAGTAAGCGAGCAGAGATGCCGTTGTTACTCATGCGTGCACAGAGATAGTCCAAGCTGAATTACTGGGTGCAAACCAGTCTGAGAGCCTTCAGTTAAGGAAGGGCATGTCCTTGTGCCAGGTACACGGGCATGGCACGCCGCAGAAGCCACAGCCAGTGCCTCCCAGACCCTTCTGCTCTAAGGACCCTGAAAAAGGCTTTCAAAATTATCTAGTAATTTTGGATGTCTGACTGGAAATACCATAATGGAAAAGACTCTTAGAAAGTGCTTACCAACCAAATTCTAAAAATCTGGCTCCTTCCCCATGTCTCAAATCGAGTATCCAGACTCATTAGACACTTTAGAAGACCCTGGTCTGACCTTTATCATACAACAATTTTCCTAAACTGTCTTTTTTCAAGCTGAAATTTGCCAGACTGGTCTTTGAGAGAGGACTTTGGATAGTGGAGCAGAAACGTACTGCCAATGCACTGTTGCCTCCACACTCACACAAAGAGTATTTCATTAACAAAATAGGTCTAAAACAGAAATGACAGTGGATAGAAGGCAGTGATGCCAAGTAAATCATCTCCCAATACTGATTAAAAGTGTTTTTTTTTTTCTGGCGAAGACATGACAGGGTGTAAAATGACTGTTTCCTTATATCTATTGTAACATGCTTCACGTTTTAAAATCTGCCCTACTGTCCATGTGTTTTTTTAACAATTACAATGAGAGAAAAATGTCGATACATTTCTTAACAGATTTATCTACAGGCAGCCATACATTGAATGCTAAAACTGGTTTCATTAGACCAATGTGCCTGACACTAGGTTAAAGGAAACTCAGAGAAACTTAATCTATGTAGTATATCAAGAGAAAATGAAGAGGTGCTTGATTATAGTCTGCAAGAGGTCTCTGATAATTGAGGACACTGTTCTCCAGCAGACAAAAGCAGAATAAAATTCAACAATGAGGAAGCAGAACTAGACAAACTCAGATTAGAAATAAAAGATAATTTTTCACTTGAGCGTAACTAACAATTGGAAGAAAGCTTGCCCAGCAGTGCTGTAGCCTTTAAGTTACCTAAGTCTTCAAATCAAGACCGGTCGCCTTTTGAAAAGATGTTCCAGCTCAAGCACAATTTGCGTGCTTGATCGTAGGGATCACTGGGTGAAATCTGATGTATTACGGAAGGCCTCAGACTGAAGGATCACAGTGGTTCTTCTAGCTTTGAACCTTCTTATTCTGAAGAGAAGCTTAACTTGGTTTGACTGAAGCCAATTTCTCATCAACTTAAGTTACGCTGAACTAAATGTGGTTTAAAATGAAATAAGTGATTTGTACCGATTTAATTAAGTCTTTCTGAAGTCCTCTTTAGTTAAACGAGTGGAAGTTTCTCCTCTAAGACACAGCTTTTTTGAGTAGCAGAAAAGAATTATGAAGACCGAAGAGCTGAATATTGCTCAGGGAAACATATTTATATTTTTATGTGTTTTCACAATTACAAGCAGCTGTACTGATGGATCAGATTTCCAGTCCCTTCTAAGAAAAGTGTGCATCTGCTCTATTTATTTTCAGTCTCTCAGAGGATTCTTTAAAATTATGTTCTTTTATGCCAACCAGCTGCGGCCCTCCGCGGCAACGCAAGGGTGTAACAGAGAACACAGGGAGGCCCGGTGTTTTCCTATCTGCACTCCAGCCCTCCCTTCTGCTCTAAATACTTAGGATAAATATGCAGTCTTCTTGATTAGTCAGCCAAAAAAACAGAAGAGGAAAAACTGCCTACATTTTCAGTTAAATTTAAAAATACATAGTGGTCAGCTTTACCATGGACCTCAAGCGAGACACGGGGAAGAAGCACGACACTAGCAATGAGCCTCTGCTCTTCGTTCTACCACCCCAATTACCCCAGGGCAAGGCACTCAAAAGGAGAGGCTGGGCGAGAGGAGGACTTGGCAAATCAAACGTCCAGGAGGGACTATGGTCAGCCTAACAAAGCCACCTCACCCTTACAAAACACAGGCTTTAACCCCAATCTTAGCATTTAGCAAGAACAGAAAAGGTCGAACAGCGGCAAAGCAGAAAAATACAAGCCCCTTTCCCCACAAAGCCCAGCTTCCACTCCATTCTCTTCTCAAGTAGTGATTAAACCAGCATCTTCAAGTATCAAGCAGCAACCACCCTAGTGGTAAAATCTATAGGTCTCAATTTGCAAAGAGGGGACACAAAAACCCTAAAATAAAACACTCCGAGGAGAAATTGAGTTTCTCTCCAGCTTTCCAGATTATTCTCACTACAGAGATCCTTGCAAAATTCCCAAACTCCGGTGCCAGGAAATAACTCGACCGCAAAGTCCTGCATAGCTGCTCAGTATGCCGCTCCTCCGAGTCAGCGCTGCACCAGCGGCATGCAGTCCACCTTACAGCTGGGGCGCCGGTGCCACTGGCTGGGACACCGGCTGGCCTCCTGCCCCATGCAGGAACGTCATTCTGTCAAATGCACAGCTAGAGATAAAAAGGCAGCTGACTTCCAAGAAACAATTTGCAGCTGCCTGATGTTAGCCTATGTGCTAACACCACTGCACACAGGCAACTGATGGGAGGAAAAAGTCACGAGAGATGAAAAACTATCTTACTCCATCCAGTGGTACCCTACTAAAAATCACAGATAACTGTCAATATTTAGAAGAAAAAAAAGGGCCACTTACGGGTCTGAAGGATTTGAAGACTTTTTCCAGTATTTCATGGAGCGTCTTTTTCCCACAGGAAGAAATGTAATCCTGTGCAAGCTGCAGAAAAGGTAAGCAGTCCTCACTTTCACTCCACACGTGCTGAAAGCCAACAGCAACAGAAGAAGGAAAAGGCATTAACAGGAATTCACGCTGACCTTTTCACATGATTTTATAAGGTGACATGCTGTAAACATGTGCCAAAGTACGCTGGGCCTGCAGTTCAGATCCGTGCCGAGGACAGGCATGGTGCGCTATTTCAAACGGCAAGCAAGGTCCAGTATTTTTAAAGCAGCGCCCAGAGGAACGATTTTGATTTTATTAACACAATGAATCAGAAAGCCGGGAAATCAGTCCTCCACAAGAGGAGCCTTCTTATGATTGCACTGGTAATGAAGAGCGAGCATGCCTTGCGCATACACATTTTTATGAGTAAAGGTGTTTTTGTTTGACGCTAGCCCTGCGTGGGTCTGGAAGTCAAGTTGGGTTTTCTCTGCTTCTGCCTCATGGGTTGCAAAAAAGCCCTCAGAAGGAGCTAAAGCATCTCTGTCTTGCTGGTGTTAGCGCGAGGGTGATGCGACCCTGAAAATGGGAATTGCTGTATAATTGCTGATGATGCAGAAGAAAAGACGATGCAGAATATAACCACGGGTTAGACGCAGAGCCAAGGAGAGACATTCGGGCACCCACAACATGCCCATGCTTCTTAACATGCCCCCTCCCTCTGTTTGCAGGCTTGTTCCTCCTAGACCTGAATCTCCTCTTCCTGGGCAGGTGCATTTACAGCCATTTGGGCTATTCCTCTCAACTCACTCTCACTTGAGAGAGGCCGGCTCCCCAGCCTGACTCAGGAAAGCCTCTCCCAAAATTGACACTTATTCTGCTGGTATGAGGTCGCTGGAAACAGGGAGCTGGCAAGCGATGCTGGAAGCCCTCAGACAGCAAGGCTTCTTGCGTACACGTGCAGCCCGCACATAATCTAGTGTGTATTTTTAAAGACCTTCTTTTTGAAGACTCTGCGCCCAGGACTGTCTCAGGGAGTCTGCTGAACAGAGAAGCACAATACTGCAAAATTGGTATGAGACTCTTATACCTGTACTTTTGCACAGCGATTCTTTTCCCTAACGCGCCATGTAGCTTTCTACTGTGCTGTAAAGAGCAGGTTATGCCCAAGTAAGAAGAGAGGAGGATCTCTCCGAAGCTTAACTAACATTCGGGAAAAGAGTAAGAATCACAGACGTTTCAGTGCCTTCCTGTTCAGTGCTGAATACCTGCCAGGCACGTACCTTTACATTTCTCTAAAGAAAACCCTACATAACATCACCTAAGCTGCCTCTTTAAGATAAAAAGTATAAATGTCTTCCTACTAACCTCACTTGACCTACATTTGCTTTGCTGCCTGTTGCATTCTGCAAGCATACATGTAGTAAAATGTTTTAAGAAAAAACCTTCTCTTACTGAATAGGTTCTGCTCTTTCCACATACCCAGAGTCATCTCTTACCACTCTAGCAACAAAAACAAGTTCTTCACACTCTTGCCAGCTCTCACAGACACATACCACAAGCCTCATGATATTTTGTGCCATCTTACAGCCATGGGCCTTGTAGTCCTATAAATATACAACCAAATTTCAGCTTTTGTTTACCCAAAAAAAAAAAAAGAATCAGGCCTTTGTGATTTCTATGGACTAAAAAGGTAAAAGGTACATTAAATGAACTCAAATGAACCCTCTTTAAAATATCAAATGAACCTTCTCAAAAATCACAACATTTTAAGAACAGCCTTGAGATTTTGGAGGTCTGACTCATGATTTCTTAATACTTGAGGTTAGCAGTAACCCTTTTATTACTTCTAATCTTTATGAGTCAAACTTAAGAGCTGGATTTTATGGATTGGTAACTTATGAGTTGTCCTAAGCTTTTTGCAACTGTTTATCTGTATAAAATGGTTATGCCCATTAACATCCTGATTCTTGTTTAAATTGTGGCTTCTTTTGACAACCAGAGCTACAGATGGGAGCTTCCACATTAAATGAAAAAAAAATCAGACATTGCCCTTTTTTAAAGTACAAATTATAGCTAGCTTGTTCCCCAGGAAACTTAACCTTCTGTTAGCCTAGCGTTTTTTGAGAGTCACTTTTCAAACCGCACATTTTAGACTCCGGCATGAATTTGTCAGCAGTAGCTCAAAACAAGCCCATCTAGCACACGAGAAGAAAACCCAAACAAATTACTTGATCTTTTAGTCTTTGAAGAGACTTTTTCGCATAGCATCGTAAGGCAATACGCAAGTAAGGCTTCCAACAATTTCCACATCTGCAGAAGATTTAAAACTTTGGTTATAGCAACAACTTGCTATGAAAGGTCTCGCATGCTGCTAGGGCAGGCACCTCATTTGGAAATGGTTTGATTTCATCTCCTGAAAGAAAAACCACCTTAACCATAACAAAGACCAGCATTATATCCTCCGTAACGCAGCTTCATCTACTGCTGCGTTACAGAGTTCAGTGCTGCATCGAGCCAGTGCGGGAGCTGAATCGCACCACTCTGACTCACGTATCTCCAGAGGAACCTGCAAAAGGAATTTTGGCCTCTCAAAATACAACAACAAACGTAATTTGAGGATTCAGCTCCCGCTTAGGAAGTTAGAGCAGTCAGTGAAACTGCACGTACAGAGATGCTTTTCCTGGAAAAACCGTGGAGCCTTAGTATCTCTCTGCAGTGGGAGAAGCGGGCTGCTGGCGATCTGGTGGACAACAGGGCTCAGTCGTGGCTGTGCAATTCAAGAAAAATAAACCTCATCATCTGAGTATGTGTTTTTCAAGCTTGCCCAGTTTTGCTCACGGTTGCTTTGTGTTACTACAAAAAGCGCACAGCCACTAATTTCCACCTCAGCTGACCTAGGATCATGGCTGAATTATTTAGTTCAGCATCTATACATAGTACATAGCTGAGGCAATTCATAGGGTTGCACCTGAAGGGGGTTTGTTCTCCCTCCCGTCCTCACATGATTCAGCGCTGCTAGATGACACAGTCACCTCCTACATCACCCTTTTCCACCCAGCCCACCTGTTGAGCATGCTAGCAGAACTTTTTCTTCGTGGAGATCGTTCTGCTAAGGAAAATACTCAGGTTCACTGCCTCTTTTCTACAATATATTACAGGAAATCTTGCAACAAGGTGGCACAACGTTTGTATTTGCCTTATCAGCAACAGCAAGGTGGCAAAAAAATGCAGACGGTAAGGCACAGCATCTCAGCCCCCACCCACACTGTTTATAGCTATACGGCAAGTTCAGCTAATTTGTTTTGAGAGCAACATAAGCCTCAGAAGCTAAATTATACATAATCTAGCTATATAAAATGCTGATTCAGCAAGGTTTAGGTGTCCAGGCGGTACTGAAAAAGCCAGTAGGCACCCAGATGCATCTTTCGCATCCCTAACGTGATTTAAAAAACGTGGTCCAAAGGTACCTTTTCATGAAGTTAAAATTATATGATTTTTGTGATCTAGAATCCCTGATTTAATGCAGGATTCAAATTATTCTCTCCCAGATCGTTTTTTGACAGCCTTTCCATGTCTTTCTCCTCCTCTCTTTTAAGCTTGTCATGTTCATCATTTCCTCCTTAAAAGTTAGGAGTTATCATGGGCTTCTCTGGCACCTCCTACGTAGCTTTTTAAATCACGTTATTAGGAAATGAACACGTAAAGCAAGTGAACAAGAATATCAAGCACCACATGCTTATTAAATGTGAGGCCTCTTTATAAGACTCGGAGGGTGTAAAAGGGCCATAAAGTGTGCCACTGCAAATCCGGTTTACATTTACTCTCACTTTCATGCTCCTTCATGTTACCAGAGGCATGAAACAAGGCTCAAGTGCAAAGGAGAATCAGTTCCCTGCTTGTATTAAGTCTCCTTAAAATAAAATTTATCCTGCAATGGCACGTAGAAGTGGCATGTTCCACTATCTTCTGGAATAAAGAAAAAAGAAAAGAAGAAGAAAAGGAAGGGAAGGGAAGAGGGAAGGGAAGAGGGAAGGGAAGAGGGAAGGGAAGAGGGAAGGGAAGAGGGAAGGGAAGAGGGAAGGGAAGAGGGAAGGGAAGAGGGAAGGGAAGAGGGAAGGGAAGAGGGAAGGGAAGAGGGAAGGGAAGAGGGAAGGGAAGAGGGAAGGGAAGAGGGAAGAAAATGTCTTCCAAAAACAAGATAGCCAAGCTGGGAGCACAAATGAAGCCCCAAAGTGCTAGAAGCAGAAAACAAGATGCTGGTGAATCAGCTCATTAGTGGTCCTTAATCGCATTAAAGAGACACCACCAGCAGGAAAAGAACTAAGAATGACATTTATCTGCCTACCTTAAGAGTATTATTATTACAAAAAGTGCCCTAACTAATTATGCCAAAAAGGGCAGGAGAAAACACTATCTCTTGTTGATGCTCTGCATCTGACAGCAGTTGCCCTTCTGCTCCGTTTTACTATTGGCAGCTTTGGGCAGGGGCTCCTTCACACAGCAACCCTGGAATGAAAATATTTGCCAAAAAAAGAAAAAAAAAGGAAAATGTGGTTGCAAACTCACAAAAATTGGCCTGCCTTGGAAGCACAGGAATAGGGTCTGAAACTGCTTAAGCTTTTTTTTTTTTTTTAATTGATTCAATTTTGTTTTGAGAAGGTCCTTTCAATTACTGTGCAGTACATAATGACACAATCCACATAAAAGAAAAATAAGGAGCCTTCTTTAAAATTTCTGGAACGGTTTGCGTCCCTGGGTGGAATAACAACTTCAGACAGTCCAGCAATGGGATGGCTGCTTGAGAGCCCGGCCGGCAGCCGCGCGGCCCTTTCCGGGCACGAGCCCCTCTCGGCGGGAGCACGCGCCAGGGTTTGGGGGGTGCCAGGCGGCCGGGCGGCCGTCCCTGGGTGAACCCCGCAGTGCATCGGGGCAATCCCCGGCCAGGGACGCGCCACCGGCACCGCCGCTGAAGGTCTGACACGTCCGCCGGACGGGGGCAAAACTGAAATCCCAATAACTTCTTCCATAATTTGGCGCGACCACCCGCCCGGCATAAGGAGCAAACGCCCTGCCGGCCGGGATTCGGGGCCTCGGCGGAAGGCGCTCAGCCGCGCTTTGCTCCCATTAACCCGTCTGTCAAACGCGTTCCTACTCCGCTTACCTGTTGGGAGAGGAATTAATGAACGTTTGTCAAACAGGTCGAGGGATGGAAGTTGCTCCAGGAACGGAAGGAGCGACCACGTTTCTACAATAACACTCTGTGCTAGGAGCTACTTTAAATAACACATATACATATATATATACACACACACATATATATGCACATGCATACATACACATATACAGAGATAAAAACATGAATATATGTCCTTTAATTGCGCTTAAGCGGAGCTCTGCAGCGGAGAAGCCCTGTGGCGAGGCTGAGCTTTCGGGCTGCGTTGGAGGCCACGGGCAGAGTGGGGGGTGATGGGGATAACCCCCCTTCCCCCCCCCCGCCCGCCGCCCCGGTGACCCCGGCGGCGCCGTCGGGGCCGTTTGCGGCACGAACTCGCGGGTCGGCCCTGCGGGGGCGGGACTGGGACTGGGATTGGGATTGGGATTGGGATTGGGGGGGAGGCGGTACCTGCCGAGGCCGGAGCCGGGGCCGGGGGCGCGGGGCGGCCCCGCCGTCCCGACTCCATTTTATTGCCGCCCGCTCTCCATTTGCCGTGACAGCCCGTCCCCGCCCGGCGCCCCCACGCCGCGGGGGGGACGGACGGACGGACGGACGGACGGACGGCAGGCAGCCCGCTCGCCTCGCCCCGCCATCCCCGGAGGAGGTGGGGGGGGGGAGGAAGAGGAGGCGAGGAGGGGGGGGATGCCGTGCCCGGCCCCCCGCTCGGCCCTGCCCGCGGGGCCACCCCGCAGCCTCCATCTTGCAGGTTTCGGCGTGCGCCGCCGAGCATCCCCCCCCCCCCCCCGCCCCGCGCACCCCCCCTCCCCAGCGCCGCAGTCGGGGTGCCCGGCGTGGGGGTCGGGCGGGGAGCGGGGAGGGAGGTGGGTCACCGGCACTCACGAAATTGTCGCCGCAGGCGGCGTCCGGGCAGAGGACGTAGAAGGAGACGCCGGGCTCGGCGTAGAAGTCCATGCGGCGCTCCGTCTCCTCGGCGGCGATGAGCTGGAAGGGCGTCCGGGCGCACCAGCGCTCCGCAGCCTCCGCCAGCGCCTCGAAAGCCATCGCCGCCGCCGCCGCCGCCGCCGCGCTGCGCTGCGCTGCGCTGCGCTGCGCTGCCCGCCCCGCGCCGAGCACCGCCCCGGCCCGCCCCGCGCGGCCGCTTGGGGACGGGGAAGCGGGGTCCGGGCGGGGGGGGGGGGGAAGATGCGCAGAAAACCTGTTGGCTCTCAGGTGTTTTTTGCTGGCGGCTCCGGCAAGTTCCTCCCGCGACGTGGGGAAGGCTGCGCCCGCGTCACCGCCGAGGGAAACAGACCCGGCCACGGACCCGTTGTGGTGGGGTTTTGTTTGTTTGTTTGTTTTTCCGGCTAGAAATGTCGGGTTTCGTAAGGGCGAGCAGGTATGGCAGAGCCCCTGTAGGACAGGCGGCACTGGTGGTTGCACAGACGCACGCAACACCAGCTTCGGAACAACGTCGGCCCGTCGGTGCTTTTCTCTGGACGGGTGTTTAAGCGCTTTTTCCAGCGGAGGTAGCAAGCCACGGGATGCCTAGCTGACAGAGCGTATGTTATACGCGCCAATCGTCTGTATTAGCTACTCGACGCCTAAATCACTCGAATGCTGCCAAAATACTCGATGGGAGCGCGAGCGGCGGTCCGGAGCAAAGAAGGAGCGCAGGGAGCAGAGGCGGCACCGGGGACCGCTCGCGGGGTGCACAACATATAGCGCCGGTGGCACAGCTGCTCAGGCACCATGGTTCAGCCCCTTTGGGATTAGCTAGTTTTTTCCACCGAAGGAAATTGCTTTTACTCAAGGTAGAGGCAGGCGGAGGGGCTGGGAGGCCTCGGGCAGCACCTGCGGGGGAGGCCGGTGGCGGTGGGACGCTGCCCGGTTTGCCACGGAGCGAGGACGCCAGGAGCCCGCATAGCGTCAGCGCTGCGGCCACGATGTGAAGGACTCCCGCGAAAGACTCCCGCAGAAAAGCTTTTCCCGCGGAAAAAACCCTGGGTGACCATGGGAAAAAAGGCTGTCGCGTGCACAGCGGGGCCGAGAGAGGCCGTGGCTCCTGCGCGCGGCTTTGCGACTTCCACAGTCTTTCAGCGTTAGGTTGGTTTTTCAAATGCATTTACACAATTAGCATGAAACAGGACGTGGGAAAATGCAGTGGAAAATACAGCCCTTTTCTCCTTAAACGTGTTGTCAGCTTACCGGTAGCCTCTTGGCAACATGCCCCAGGAGGGAGGCCGGGGCTGGGGAGGCGGGTAATGAGCTGCCCCGATCCCGCCGTGCCTTTGTGCTTCTCTGCGCTCCGGCTGTGTTTTCCGCCCTCTCCGAAATACGGCCACAGCATTTGGAGAGGAGGCGCTGATGCAAAGGGCCCTTCTGCTACCGGCGGGCCGTTTCCCCGCCAGCCGCGCGGGTGGCCTTGGCGCCTCCGGGGCGGCTCGGGGCGGCTGCCGCCGCCTGGCCGGCCGCGTGCTGCCTCGCAGCGACGAGGGGAGCTCGCGGCTGAGCTGCAAGCAGCGGCAATGTAAAATAAATGGGATTTCAAACCGGGCCTGCACCTATGATTTATGGGTGTTTTCAAAGCCCCATGTGAGCAGCATCACTACTGCCTACGGGAAGTGGCACTTCCAATCTTCTCTTTTGAAGAGCTTACGGAGAGCGTTAGGGAGGAAGCGCTTTTGCACCGTCATCGCCATGCTAGTTGAATTAGAATTAATAAATATTGGTATTTGAAAGGTGGCTTCTGGCATGGCGCAGGGGTCCCCCCTTCCCAGCAATGAAGCGTGTCGGATCAAAGGTGAAAGGCAGCCGGAGCATTTGGCGGATAAGCCAGTTCTCCGCCAGTTGCGCGGCTTGCAGGAGGCGCAGAGGGGACGGTTTTTAAAGTATCAGGTACCTGAGTCCCCGGCGTTACCTCTCCAGAAGGCTTTGCTGCATTTGGCTCTGTCCCTGCTCCCCACGATACACAGGCATTAAGTGAAAAAATGCCAGGGAGGGGGAGAGGGGAGCTGCATAAGGTCGAGGAGCAGAAGGGCTGCTGAAACGTTGTCCAGCGACGGCAACTTGCCCACTGCTTTGGTGTCTCTCCGAAACATTGACCCCCCTGTTCTGCTCCGCGGTGGGTTTGAAATCTGGTGAATCCAGCCCAGGGACTGGCCACCTTGAGGACTTTTTTTTCTTCTTTTTTTTATTCCACATAGAGCCCTCTTTGGTCTGCTTTTGGCAAACTGCCAAGTAATGCGCATGAATTGGCTTGACCAGCTGTAGGAACCCAATTGTCCTCCCCTGCTCCCCATTATGCATGCTTCCTGCCCTGCTAAATGCAGAAAGGTCGTTAGCGCGGACTCCAGTAAATTATTAGAGATACACCCTTAATTGCTGCATTGTGCCGGCTTGTTTTCCGACATCTTTACGCTGTCTGGGCTCCTTGGTCTCCTACGGAAAGCCTGGGACCCACGCTCCAGGGAAGGGTCAACAAATCCTAGGGGGAAATAAAGGGGAGGAGGGGGCAGATCCCACTAAGGCTTGTGGCCAACCCCTCAGAGACCCTGTTTGCACCCCGAACCTTGAAAAAAAAATATTTCTTGCTGTTACAAGTACCAGCTCATCTGCAAACATGTGTTTCCTATGTCCAGAGCCTTGTGCATTGTATCAGCTTGAGAGCGATGCTAAAACCAGCTGTCGCTGCAAGAGCCTCGCCTGCGCGTGGCTTTCAATGTTGTTGGCACCACCACAGATAAGCACGTGTTTACACCAAGCCTATACAATGATTAAGGGTCCTGGAGCCAAGGAACCAGCACGTTGGTATCCTGCAAACTGTTCCCCCCCTGATGTCCCCGTTGCTGAGGATACTCGACTTTCCAGAACATCTGGACAGCGAATTGCATTTATCTTGTCTTTAATGAGGAGTGCAGGGTGTGGCTGTTGGTTTTCTGCTTTTAACCCATTGCCATGGTAAATGGAGTTGAGGAAAGAGCAAGAAACTGCAAAGAGTGATCCAAGCCAAGAAGATGTCGTGGAAGGAAGGTGGCTTAGAAACAGACAGTTTCCCAATTATGTTTGTAAAGGTTAAAATCTGTACAGAATAAACATGCTGTTGCTCCCCAGAAATCCTGACACGCTCTTTTGAAGTCGGTGGCCAGACTTCTCATTGCTTTGGCAGTAAAAAGTCAAGCACAAGCAGCAATGAAGATCTGCACTGTGATAAATCCAGTAGATAATTAGAAGCTTTCCCTGATGGCATTGCCTCTTCCAGCACACAAACTTAAATTAAAAAAAAAAAAAAAAAGCCACAAACACCCCTCAAATCTGTCCTCCTCCGAGTCCTTACTTTCTAGGAATAGAAAAATCATGTTGGAAATGTGAGGGGAGCATCTGCTGCTGCAGTGACATCTTTCTGGGCCCGCCGGCAGGCAGTTCTGACGCCTCGGCTGCCGCTCACGCTTTTGCTCTTTGCTTCCAGACCGGCCGTGTCACGTCACATTGCTGCGTGTCGCGAAATAAGAGCGCAGGGACTCCAGGCTGGACAGTGCTGTGCAGTGTTTAGAGGGATGGCGCAGCCAAGGCCGGGCGCAGCGGGGCCGGGAGTCACCCGGAAGAGAGCGTCGCGCAGCTTCTGCCCCAGCGGCTCTGCGGGGCAAGGAAGTCGGCACACCTCCGCTCCTGCCCTTTCCACCGGGAAGGATTTGCCAACGCTTTGCCTTTGCTTATCATTGGACCCGTGTAACCATGAGCATGGCCAGATGTGGCAAACGGTGGCTGTACTGTGACTCGGATTCTTAGGAGCTGCAAGTTGATTTCAGGAAGCCTTGCGTGTCATAAAACTCATAAAACACATAAAACATCTCTTCAGGCAAAGAGGATTTTTTGGTCAATTCGCTCTTCCTCTGTGGTATCAAAAGGGCACAGAGGCACAGACTATCCCTGTTTCTCAGATGAATAGCTCCACTAGTAGGAAAGAGATTCTCATAATAGTCCCAAATTAGTTGATTGCTTCAAGTGCCAGAATTCGTAATGCTCTGCTATTTTAAACATATGGAAATTGATTCAACACTTATCATCTATTTAGAGATGTAAATGTATTGAAAAAGATGCCACTTCTTCTTCAGATCCAGGCAAGCTCTGATACTTAGCTTTCTGGGCACAAGCATGTTTTTACGAGGACTTGCGATTTTTAACTGCAGTGACTTATTTCCCTTCCAAAGGCTGGGAGAAGCACTGGAAAATTGTCTGTATTATCTACAGAGCGAAAAGATAGTGGTGCCAGTACTGGTGTGAACTGACATAGAGGCAGCTACGGCAGTATCTGGCACATCGTGCCCTGGGGGGCTCCTTCTAAGCACACATCCTGGCCCAGACCTTGACCTGCCTTTGGTTGCAGTTGCTCTGTCAGGAGGTTCAGGCTGATGTTCGAAGTATCTCTAATTTCTGTCGCAACAGGTTAGAGGCAGAGGCAGTGCAGAGGCACGGTCGCTCCCTTGGCGGGAAGAGCGATGAGCAACAGAGTGCGGCAGCAACCGCAGTCGCTTGGGCCGTGTCAGCGGCTTACGCCGCTGAAAACGAAAATCATCAGTCATTAATCTGCAATTAAAAGCTCCTCTCTGAAAGTCAGGCTGCCTCACTACCTTAAGCCTGTCGACTTAAGTCCCTCCCCGCACAGGCGAGCCCTGTGCTCACGTCAAGGGCGTGAGGCTGGGGCTCAGAGTAGATCAGCAAATGGACAGTCTGGTCCCAGCCCTGCCACTGACAGTCCTTCCTCTGATTTGGCAGAATCACTTAACATCTTACTCATCCGTAAGATGGAGAAGTGTATGTATTACATAGGAATGCTGTTAGCGCCTTGCAATTTGCGGAAATGTGAGTTTCGCCTGTGGAAAAAGGTTTTTTTTAAAAAATGGCTATGTCTCAGCTATGCGATCATGTGCTATTATTCAGCATGATTCATATGTTAATACTGCAACGAGGCTACATAAAGCTTAATATTATACTTCTGGGATTAAGTAGTATTTCTTAATGTTTTTATCCTGGTATTTTTACATTACTGAGGAGTGAGAACAGGGCCAGTTCGCACAAGGCGCCTACATATTAGTGGTTCGTTCACGGTGAGGAGAGCACTTAGAAAGTGACCTTCCCAATCATGCCCACTTATGGCGCTTTGGTTTGCGTCACGACCGGGGCACAAAGTGGATGCCTTTCAGATGTAACACGTACAGCACGAACATTGCAGTCTCAGCACTCGCTCGCATTACGGCTCGGCTGCTCTCGGGCTGCACCGCTCGCTCACGTAGGCGCAGCTATAGCACCCTTACGGCACCTTAAACAGCTATTGTCGGCATTTGGGCAGCGGACTTGACTAGCTGGATTAACTAACCACCAAACCTGGCATCTTGGCTGCCTAATGTTACGTTAGGGGCTCTATTTTCTTGTTTATGCTGGTTTATTTGTGATGCTGAGTCTGGGCTCGGTAGCATGGAAGAAGAATCAGGCATCACTCCTAGGATAAAGCATCTTTTGCACAAGTCTGAGAGAATTAATTTGCAGTAAACCAAGGTTACCGCAGGGCTGGTTTTTGGAAGCTACTGTTCACTTTAAGGGGTCAGGTTCAATCCGTATCTTTTCCTCCAGTGACAACTGGCAACCTCCCCTCTTTTGGGACCTGCTGCTCCCCCTTGAGAGGAGCAGGGAACCACCATGGCCTCCTGCAGCTGGGTGGTCCCATCCCTGCTCTTCCCTTCTGCCTTTGCTCTCCACCATCCAGCCCCAAGCAACTGGCTCTCTTGCCTGATTGCTCAGTGACTGCATTCCTAAATATACATCTTACATCATGAGGGAAAGGGTGGTAAAACCACCAGCATCTCTCAGGACAGGAGAAGTCTCTGCCAGCTGCTGCGTACCTCTAACATGAGCAGTGCCGGGCTGCCACGGGGCTGCGGCATGACCTGGGCAGGGTCTGTGGCCAGCATCGCTGGACAGACACCCAGCTCCATGCCCCATCCACCTCCATCCCATCCACGGTGCTGCTGACACCTCCTTTGCGCAAGCCACCCCAGCCCTCTCCTCCTGTTCCTTTCCCACGGCACACGGAAGGCAGCCCGGGGCTCTTGCCTGCCTGAAAATTTTGGTACGTGTCCCATAGGCTTACAAAGTTTTGGCCACCTTTTTTACGTGTGATGAGTGTCCAAGTCTCATATCCCCAGGGCCTGCAGCAGCCAGGGCACGTCTTAGCAGACTATTACAATCCTGAGTCTTATTCAAAGCACTAGAATAAAAAACATGCTGCTCACTGCAGTATTTGATAGCTGTTTTCCTGAACAGATGCTTGGTTATTTTTGTTAGTGATTATGATGTCTGGCAGTAGAAAAATGTTAAGGAGTATCAGAGCTATGAAGGAAAAAGCCAACTTCCAAGTTACCAAGGGGCGATGGAAGAATTTACAGGCTGGTTGGAGCTGCAAAGAAGTGGCCAATTGTTTGCATTATAACTTATTTCCAACATGTAGGGAAGGTTTTCCTTCAAGGTGGGCCCTCTATAACTTTGCCTCAAAGTTTGTTCATATAGGGTCCTACAGCAAAGCTAGCTAGTCTTGGAAGAAATTCAGGTTACAATTTTTGTGCAAAATCTTCAACGTTATATTTAGTGCACTTTTACACTCCACCCTTCAGAAAGCTCTGTTTTTACAAAAGTTCAGAATTAAAACTGTTTCCAGTAGAACCAATGAACGCTCAAAAATGCATCCAAATGAATTTTCTGAATGGAAATGCTCTTCCAAAGACATGGAGTAAGATGTCCGAGAGTGTCCAACTGATTCAGAAGTCCTTGTTTTTGTGAAAGTCAGTAGGCTCCTAAACTGCTGTTTTCAAATCATTTCCGTGTCTCATAAATGAAGCATGAGGCTAGAAGAGATGGGGTCCTGAGTACTAGTCTCAAAGCTGCTACAAAGTGATGTGACTCATGCTGACCATTTTTTACTGTCAAACCCCTTTTGGTAAAGTCTCCTCAGAAGTTAGACATGATCACTTTTGAAAATATTATTCATCTGAGATTTAGAAACCAATATCTAATTTTCAGAAGTTATTTAGAAACTTACAAGTTTTGTTAAAGACATTGGAATTGGAGCCTTGTTTATACATAAGAAAATTTCAGCATTTCCCCCCATAATTACGCAGATTCAACTGAAAGAGCACATCTCTCTTGCCTTGTTCAAAGCAGCTTCAGCTACTGCCCTATTGCTCTGGATGTTTACAGCTCAGCAGGGCACAGACTGGAAGTAAATGAGCAGTGCTGTGGGCAGATACCTTAAGTGCAAAACCTTCGGTTCCTCAGGGGCATTTTTATCACAAGGGACTGAAAGGAGCAAAAGAACTGAGGAATTTTCTGGGACTTCAAGTCAAGCTCACATGATTCCTTCCAAGATAACCCATAATTTGTCTCATTTAGCTAGCCAGTGCCATTTTATAAAAACGTGCTACAACCACAGTCTGACAGCACAAAGAAAACCCAAGGAGCAAAAGAACTGAGGAATTTTCTGGGACTTCAAGTCAAGCTCACATGATTCCTTCCAAGATAACCCATAATTTGTCTCATTTAGCTAGCCAGTGCCATTTTATAAACACGTGCTACAACCACAGTCTGACAGCACAAAGAAAACTCAAGGAGCACCATTGCTTCACTCACAGTGAGGTATGGGAGCACGATGCTAAATCGAGGTAGACCAGGGCTCAGTGAGAGAGCATCTTCAGCATAGCAGCAGCAGCTGGAGATACTCCACCTTCCCACATCCTGCCGCCCAGTGTAATGCTGTTTAGCCCCAGTATAAGTAAAGCCAAGGAGGGGGAGGAAGATGGGCCAAATCCCAGTAGTTTTGTCATTTACAGTCAATTTAGAGCGAGGGTGAATACAGCTATTGCCTTTGTAGCTCTTCAACATCCACCCCCTTTCCGGGAAATTCCTACAGGGCTTTGGCCTTAGAAAGCACACATGTGCTAGAAATAACAGAATTGCAAAATAAAACCAGGGAGTATAAGTAGGAGGAATAGCAAGAAATAGCTAAATAGACACTTTTCCTTTCACATACTCACCCTCCTTACGTAAGCCAGAACTAGGGTTCAATCAACTTCCCTTCTGAGAACAGGATTTGGGTGTACAGTATACACTAACACTCAGCTCCTTTAAATTTACATGCCCATCCCAATGATTCTCCAACATCTCAAATTTTGTTTTTTAAGTCAAACACTAGCAATGCTTTTCTCCTTTCATATTACATGGATATGCGTGTGTGTGTGTGTGTGTGTGTCTCTGTATAAAAAACTGTAAACAACCAGGTAGATTTAACACGTCATCATCACTAGGAAGTGAAGATGAGACCCTCGGAGCTATTAGCAGAAGCCTTCATCACATCAGGATGACCACTGCTTGGCAGCTGCGTTACCCATATGATCTCTGTGACTCAGCTGTGAGCAGGAATACATCACACACCCAACAGTGAGGCACGTGCAATCACTGAAAGTAAGTGTTCTCCATTACAAGTAATTCCAGGCTACATTTCTCTTAGTTTCCCAATTAAAAAAAGATGACACACATGGCTTGTTGAACTTCATTTTTTATTCAAATAAATGGACTTTGAAGGAGGCAAAAAAAGGCTATAATGCTTTGCAGAGCAAATTATTTTTATACGTAACTATAAACAGCCATATGCCTAGCCTATGATAAAGCAAACTGTGCAAATCAACTTAGGCATAATATCGCCAAAATAGGTGTATTACCCACAATTAAGCTTTGAGCTATTCCTACCAGGTATCTGTTTCACAAATGGCTGAGAAAACAAGCAACGTTTTCCTATCACTCTTTCCTCTCAATGAAATTGGTTAAGTCAAGACTTATGGTGTGGGGGGGGCAGTGCTGGGTGGAACAGGAGGGGGTGATGCTGCACCCCCTCATAGCTTGCAACTGTCATCAAGGGACTGGGTCCTGTTTTGCCCTGTGCTGACCCTGAACGTGGTTTAGCTCCGGTGACTCCAGCCGTGCGTGTTTTGTCAGGCCCGGCAGCCCTCGGGGAAATCAGGGCAGAGGTGGGTGGGAGCTTTTCTGCAAGTGACTAAAATTTCAAACGCGAGCTCAGACGTCGTTACAATCTTTTTTCCAGGTGTCCAGGATGGACAAGCACATGGCTGCATTTGCCCCTTTTGAAACCAAACTTTTTTATTCAAAAAAATAATTAGTAACTATAATTGAAATTATGACAACCTAACTGAATCAATTAAAGTCATTATTGACTATTGATAGTAGAACTGTCCCAACAACCAGGCCATGTTCGCTGGTGAAGTTTTCAGCAAAGTTAGACCACTGAAATGGATGAAGTCATTGAACAGAAACCATAACTTCTTGAACTGCTAACCTTGCTATAGCCAGCAAAAATCTTTCCCATGAATGTAAAGAAATATTTTCTTAGTTTCAGTTTATTCAGAAAATTGCATTCAATATGTACTGTTTACTCATATTGAACCAACTGGAAGATTAAAAAAAAAGTTTCTACTTTTTGTGTAAAAATTACCATGAGATGATAAGATCTGCTAGTTCTAAAATCTTCCAAGATCAGAACCTACCAGAAATAGTAAGTGATACTTTTTTTCATTAACAGGTTTACTCAAAACATATTTTAGTCAACTTATTTTTCCAGCCTGTTAAAGATATTGCCAGTCAACTAATTAAAAGAATTCTAAATAACCACTTTTCTGCGAGCTAATTGAATTCCAATTCCCATCTGAACAGAACTTGCTGCAAAGCACAAACAACAAATGAACAGCCATCTAATAAAAAGAGACAGGCAACATTTACTATTTCTCAGCGTGTGAAACTTAAGAACCTCAGTGAAAACGTCAGGCTCAGTAACGGCTTTAATACATTCTTACTGATGTAAAACAGCGGCAGCCAGCCTTTCTGATACTATGAGTTGCTGACCGAAATCTCCATGTAGCTGAGAAGTGCAAAACTCATGCCAGGTACTTGCGAGAGCTGCGGGAAAGGTGGAGATCCCAGAGCGCTCCTCGGGCAGGAGACACAGGAGCTGCTGGGAGCCGCTCGTGGCAGGGAGGTGTCAGGCTCGTCACACACGCACAGGGACGGGCCTGCTTCCACCCACGAGTGGGACACAGCATTACTCACCAGCCTCGCAGTTAGCCAGAGGATGCGGTCCCAGCGATGCTTAGCTCAACAGCTCATCAGCCACAGGTTGGCCAGCCCTGGTGTGACCCATCTCCAGGGGACACAAAGGCTTGCCAAAGGAAGCTTAAAAATAGTATGTACTTGCATGAAAATATGCTGGTTTGGTTACTAACTAACAGGGAGGGAAGCCAACTTTTTAAGGGGGAAACATCACCCAAAGTACAAATACAAAACAAGGTGGAAATTCATTATCTGAATGAAGCCTTCCCACTTGCTGATTTAAACCATGATTAAATTGGCAATTCACTTTAATGTAGCCTGGTGTTGTCTTACTCTCTTAAGTTCTCTATATTTTATTTATATAACATTAGTAAACTTCCTATGACATGTCCTGGATTTCAGAGGGCATGTGCAGCCAGGAACGATAAAGAACGAAAATGCTGCACTGCTGCTTTTTCATTTAAACGTAAGTAATACTGTCAAATCTCAAGGATACGTTCCAGTAACGGGGAAACAGTAACAGTGAACGCCTCCCTGTTTACTCAAATCTTAAGCTGGGGAAAAGTCAAGAGTACTATTACCATTAACTAGGCTACAAATTACCATGCAGTAGGAGATCTCTTGCATCAAAATGTAAAACCTCAAACTGGTACAGCTTGGTAGAAGAGAGCACTGGTACACTCAGAGGAGGAAAGAGGGGGAAAAAGAATCAGATCACTCATAACTTTACATCAAGTATATTTCATAATTGCATGTTAAAATATGTACCCACATCATAAAACACTTTAAAAAAAGTACTCTTAAACATATGTACAATGATGAAAAATATGCCTAAGTACATATCTAATGCAAAAAAATAAACCATTTAATAAAATCTCCCTTCAAATGTCCCCTTGCTCTTCAATACCTTAAAAAAGAAGAAAAAAAAAAGACAAAAAGAGCTCAGTAAACAAATAGGAGTTAAAACACAAACAGACCGACAAAAGCTGTGTAAAGCAGAAATTTAGGCATCCAATTCAGCTTTGCGTTCTCCTGGATTACTAGAACTGCTGAGCCACCTGGCCTTTGCCACTGGAATTCTGGGTTTAAAAAGTCAGCCTTGTGTTCAACCTGTAAGAGGTGGCACTCATTTTCCATGGGAGCAAGAAAGTTAATGACAATCCAACCAAACACCCTTTAAACACGCTTAAATTGAGGTGAATCTCACCCTAGGCAAGTATTTCTTGTTTTCTGCCATCCAACAAACAATACGGACTAAAGGCTACCTGAACAACTGCAGTGGGAGAGAGACTTCTGCTGTTTCATTATCTGTTGTTGAGTTACATCTTCTTTCTATATTCTCTAGGAAACTGCAAACAGGGCTATGGTCTTAAACTTCAGAAGGTCCTGTATCTCGTATCTGAGACGCTGCGATTTCACTGGGAATCAGGCTCCTAAATATTTCTGAAGATCGGGGCCCGACTGTCTGAGTTAAATGAGACACAGCAATCGCACAAGAAAATGCTGCTCTGGTTCTTATTTGGATGTGTTTAGATGACTGATATATATCTTTTATCCTCCTAGAGCAACAGCCCTCAGAATGCACTTGGCCTGTATGTTAAACACAGTTCTTGTTTGCAAAACAATCTGAAGATTTTTCAGTATTGCACCCTGTATGAAAGGTGGCAGGAATTCAAGGTCTGTTTAAAAAACCTGCTATAAGGCACTAGTGCAGCAAGGTTTGTGATGAACATAGTTTTATGACTTCTTTTTTCCAACTGTTTAGAAGTATGTCCATCAAATCAGCTCTAAATAGCAATAAAAAGACATTAGAAAAGCCCCAAACCGAAGAAATCAACTTAGAGTTGAAACTTAATTTATGACAATATCACTTCAATGCACACTAGCTCCTGAATGTTTTTTTTTTTTTTTTTAAACTCACTGTTGGCTCATGCTTACCCTATATACAAAAAATCCCCCTGCTAAGTTACAGTGGTTCTGAATATCTTCTACAAAGAAGAAATTTTTAGATGACTTCAAAAGGCTACACATTAAGCTTACAGATAAGGAACAGACAGGAACATATATTGGCTTACTCACTGTACATATCTATTTAAAACTTTAAAGAATAAGAATATACACAAAATATACACTTAATACACAAAGTAAAACTGCCTCCAGCATTTGATATTTTGTAGGGTGATGCATTTCTTCTATT
Organism: Struthio camelus; assembly: GCF_040807025.1. NCBI lineage: Eukaryota > Metazoa > Chordata > Aves > Struthioniformes > Struthionidae > Struthio > Struthio camelus. Next base: position 48,855,794 of record NC_090943.1, read on the forward strand.
AAAATTCCACTCATGAAACTATCCTTGTGCTAGCTCCTCTTCACAAGCAACAGGATCACTGCAAAGTATATAAGTTCTTCATGTATATGCATCAGAACCAGCAAAAGCTGAGCCTCTAGTCATCACTGTCACTCCCAGACTCACTCAACTGCAAGTCATTTCCTGTGGAAAACAAAAACAACAAAACACAACAAGTGGGTAGACGTTAATTCACATTTCATTGCAATCAAACCAAAGAACAGTTGCATTTAAACTGGAACATTTAAATAAGAATAATACAAGAAACAAATGCAAACATCATTTCTGTCGTTTAATGAAACTGCTCTCCAAGCTCAAGAATATTACAAGCTGCACAAGGCTAATATATGGTCTGATCCAGGCCAAACCAAACCTCCTCGGCCTCAGAGCTCCCAAATGCTATCTCTTGGGGGTAGAGCAGCATTCCCCTTGCTAGCAACCGTGGAAGGAACTCCACTCAGCCAAATTCCTGTATATGGCCCTGGGAAAGGCACTGGGGGATTCCCCGGCTTCACTGATCCTATTAAAATAGACTTTTTTGTTTCAAAGCAGTTTGGGTAGCCAAGGCAAGGCCTCTGTGTGTCAGTAAACCAGAAGGGATGGTACAGTAATTGCAACTCAAGGCTATCGGCTGAACTAAGCTGACAAAAGGGTGTGAAGGGGAAGGAAGGCTAAGACCCCCCAAAGCACAAAAGAGAGATAAGACGCAAAAAGGCCTGGATGTGGATTAAGCCTACAGCCTCTGATCTTTGTCTTGCAGAGCTCTTAGGATTGGGGGCAGGTAGAGGGGGTAAAAGGGTGCAAAAATAATGCTCTTGTTCTGGTAACGGAACTTAGGTCTTAAGGACATTCCCATGACTCCCATGACCCTGCCCTAAACACAGGCTCCCCACAGAGTAGCTATGCAACGGCAACTGACCTGCTGAAAAAAAGCTGAAAAAAAAACCCAGCTTGGGTTAGGGGTGCTTCTCCCCATGCAGATGGTCACCAGAGACTTGTATGCTCAAGGACATTAATCAGGGTGAAAATCACTGCCTAAAAAAAAGGAGTGACCTTACCAGTTCCCAAATACAGGTTCACAAACCCTCCTGGGGTCAGAGGCTTCTCAGTGATCTAAGCAGCACCTGTAGTCACAGCCCAAGAGAAGCAGGGAAGAGGCATCTCAAAACCAGAAACAGTTTGTAAGCTGCTGCCTTAACTAGAGCCTACCTCCAAAAAAAAAAAAATTAAAAAAAAAAATCAATGGAAAGCGTCTTACTGACTTTGCTGCACTCTGGATTTCACCCACGTTGTCACCTCAGGCATTCATTAGTGACAGGAATCCTGACTGGCCTCTCCAGTTTTTCAGCAGGCCTTTCAAGTATTGTCAGTATAGTACCAGAACTTGCCGTCTTGAAGCTGGAAACCCTACATTTATTTGCACTTAAGCTCCACCAATTCCCTATGTGTGGGTGCTGAGAGATGTACTCAGACATGCCTTAGGAAGAATTAGGAATGTTTTACAATAACTAAGTTCTAGTTTCTTGTTAATGTAATAACGTAACTTCACTGGGCTAGCATACACCTGACCTAATGTAAAACAAGAACAACACAGATGTACACCACCTCCCCTGAGAAAGCCTGATGGGACAAAACTATCCCTTAAGAATATTAGCACTTTTAAAACAACAGAGTGAGCTGTACTGACTCAGTGCTTTCAGTCATCATAGCTATGGCATATTAATCAAATATCTGGCACTTTAAATTTCACTTCAAAATGTGAAATTTGTGAAAATGCAGCTGAAACCAACATAGTATAAATACTGTGACAAAACATTAGAGCTAATAAACAGAGGGCAAAGACGGTGCATTTATGATTACAGGACAGCCTTGTGTCATTCACACTTCTCTGGTGACTTCTAACCAACTGACACATGTGATCCTAATCCACATTAAAAAATAGTTCCTCCCTTCCATACACCATACCCCCGCACTGACGCTTTACTGCCCGCTCACTCCACCTGGAGGCCCAAATCAAGGCTCAGCAAGGTCAATGGGGGCTGTTGCACTGGTGTCCACAGGCTCTGGACCAAACGAAAGTAATTTTCACACCTTCAGACAGGCTTGAGCCTTCTGTTCTAGAATCCTATCTGCACATTTCAGTCTGTGAAACTCCCTTCGATAACTATTTGGTGAACTGTACTTCACAGAGTTAGCTTAACAAGCTAAGAATATAGGTGGTCTCAGGCAGGTTCCCACAGCAGTAAGACACAAAACTTACGGAGAGTATTCATGAGCTGATTGCTTCCTTGTGGCCTGCTGGTGCCGTTAGCAACGGCATTCCTGTTGTTATACTGTTGCTGTGGTGGCTGGGAAGGGGAAACATGTGCTGGCTCTTCCCCCTCACTGCTGGAGCTTTCATCTTCACTCCCAGATGAGCTCTCTGAATCCGATGAGCTGCTTCCACTGCTACTACTCATTTGCTCAATAATTTCAACCTCTGCTCTTAGCTCTGAAATAACAGGACATTCATCTGGTTGAAAACATGAATAGGGCCCCATGGAATTTGGGAAAAGAATGTGAAAATGCAATAGTTTCATCAAGCATAATTTATCACATCTAGATATCTCTCATAAGAAAGGGGGGGGGGGGGGGAGGAGGGAAAACCAAAAAATCGTGACAACTTATTACCTAGCTTTTGCAGCTGAATTTAAAGAAACAAGAACACAGTTCAGTATCATAAAGCCTTCATTTCTTTTATTATTATTTATATACTTTACCCTCTTGAAAGCATTTCCTACTTCATTATTTTCCATAAGTTATATGCTCTACATACAAAGTAAGTACATTTCCTGATAAAGTTTTACATGCCAACAGTTAGCCTGTTTTTTAGATGCATCTAAATACACAGGAATCTAAATTCCATTGAAAATCAGTGACATGTAGGCTTTTGTAAAACACAGAGGGAGACAGGGCACAGGAATATGATCACAACATAAACTGTTGTGACTTATTATAATGTATGAAACTGCTCCAGTGCAAAGTCACAAAATTCATTTTAACGAAACTTCAGAAGCAGCCAAATGACATCAGGTAACTTTGCTGTAGGGCAGATGAGAACATTCCTGTTTCAGAGAGTGGTAGTTAATACCTTAATCTGCTACAGTGCTTACAGATAGCTAGGAAATACAGAGACCACTCTGAAACTGGGAAGTTATTCAAGTCAGTCACACCCCGTTTTAGGGTTTCCAATACAAAGACGTGGTGGAATACCACAACAGCACCACGACAGCTGCATCAGCAACAGCGTTGGCTACGGCTGAACAGCTATTAAGGTAAGTCATCCCAAACCATACTGTTGTCGTGTATTTTTGAATTTGTCATAACTGTAACTAAAGTGTCCAAGACACTAACACAGGACAATTCATTTTTATCCACCCACAAAGTCAAGTCTCTAATTACTCAGTCCACCTAGGCAGGTTTCCAATAGACAGCAATATTCACATATCTGTAAGGTAAAGCATGTGAAACCCTCAGAGTTCAAGCTTTTGTTGTACTAGCGCTTCTGTACCAACTAGGTGAGAACTGAATGCTTGCCCTGGAGAACTCAAAGGCTACAGGGACAAGAAAGAAAGACAGAGAGCATGCAGGTGTTATCATCTCTACATGACAAATGGGAAACTGAGGCTAGCAGTAATTCACCCCAAATCAGACATGGGAGATATACAAAGTGAGGTGAACCCCAATTCCTTAGCTGGGGACATCTTTCTTGTGTACAGCCTAGCCAGATCATGCAAAATGAATCTTTCCTTTATGGAAAATCAGCACAGTTTTAATGCTTGTTATCTTGACCTCCTCCAGGAGTAAGGCTGAGGAACTGGAACTCTTCTCTTTCAATAAGACCTATTTTCCTTAGGCTGCTTAATGCTTTCAAGCAACCAGTGAAGCTTCCAGGCTCTGCATTATTTGCTGGAGAGGGTTCCTCTAGCAAAAGCTTGTATTAGTTTGATAAACAGTTTCCTTTTGCCATTTTAAAAACTGCTACTTTTCCATTTCAAAGTGCAAAGCTCAATTTCAAATGTTACAGTTATATTCAATTAGAGGCAAGGAAGACACATTAGAAGGGAACAACCACATGGCTAACTCCAGCTGGTTATTTACAGATAGCGGGGGTTCCTGCAACTTAGTTCCTAAAGCTAGATACCCCCAAATCACGTTACCTGTACTTTATTTGTATGCTATAGTAAAGAGTAAGCCTACCTTTTCATCTTTAAGAAATAACAAAAAACACCACTGGAAGAGGGGAGAAAAATATATGATTATCTCAACAGAAGATACTATGCTGTACTGTAACGCCCTTCTCCCTCATCCCCCTCCCAATACAGACTCAGCGGCTTTAAAATTCTGTTTCATGCCTGGAGTCTGAAATACAGATAAACGGGCACTTGCAAGTCACTGTTCTCAGCCTGCCCCTATCTGGGATTTCAAATTGTAAATGTTCTATGTATTCAAGGCTAAGAAGTTATAGGGAAAAGCTAAAGGAAAGGTAAACAGGAATCATCATTCTTTCCTTTTAAAATGCCCAGATAATTTCACTATCTTAATGATGTAAAATTTCCACATGCTTCTAGCAACCATTAGAGTTGCTAATGACGACACGTTGTTAAAACATCTCGGATTGTAGCAAGCACAATTACCTACAGACCCCAGTCCATATGGTGAAAAGATTCAATAAACAAACCTATAGAAGGATTAGCATCTGAGATTACCCCCAGATGCTTACAGGGCTAGAAGGTCTAAGGCTGAAAAGAGAGAGGCTCTTGACACACAGGGGTGAGAAGAAAATGCTGGCCCAGAAAACAGCATATAAAATGGAGTGAAGGAAAGAAAGAGAAAAGGGTCGTGGAGCAGTCTAAGAGGCTTTGGAGGTGAAAGTGAAAAGATGCAACAAGAAATGCATTCCAGAGAATTAGAGAAAAAAATCTGAACAAGAAGTCTGAACTTGGCACAGTAGGTGAGGAGACAACCAAAGAAAGGAAGCAATGTAGTCTGATGGATAGGAAAGGAAGACTAACCTGACTACTAAATTGGAAATAGAATTAGAGATGAGTGTCAGACTGAAGAGTGAGGGTTTTCAACAGAGGAAGCAGAAAATTGTAAGAGCCTGTAAAAGAGTTTTGGTTATGAGGAGGGAAAGGGAAGAGGGCCTTGGAAGAAGCGGTAAGGCTCACCACTCAAGACGCATGCAGAAAAAGCAAAATAGCACAGGTGATAACCGGTGTTGTCAGTGAGAGTAGTTAGGGATGGGAACTCATTTGAAGCCCATTTTCTAATCAGTCTCATGGTCTCTGATATCTCTTAATTGCTTGTGCTCAGTATTCTAAATGGCTCATCTGCGCAGAGGAGAGAAAAAATAATTCTTTTCCCTAATGTTACGGTGGCTGCTGCATCGTTATAAGCCTATCAGGCAAAACTCCAGCAGGACCATTAAGGAAGTCTGTTCAAATCCCTCCAGCATCACCTTCTGAAAGATAGTGGCTACGCCTACGATGATAACAAAGCCTTATAGGAAAAGCACATCTGTGTTATAAATTGTTAGATTTGGCATTTTCCTATTTGCCAGTTATGCTTAGTGCGGTCACAGTTACCGAAGCCTTAGCTAAATGTTGCCTTGCAGTGCCTTCAATTAAAATAACAGTGTGTGTATGTGTACATGTATGCTAAGCTGAACACTGAAAGTTAAGTCTTTCCTGAATCACCTTTTGCTCCATGAGATCAAACACGTTGATGCACTTTAAGGTTTAAAAGATGACAAGAGTCAGGACGTGCAGCAGTTACTTTTAAGAAAGCTTTTCATACAGTATATTTTTGAACACTTGCCTTAATTGAGTCTATATCATCCAAAAAGGTTGACATTGCTAGGAGAACCTTAACTTTTGCATGTTTCAAGTTACAACTTTAGGCTTTCTTTCAAGAAAGTAAAACAGCTTACTGTTTTTTACTGGCAGTCAATGCAATAGTTTTCTAGAATAAAAAAAAAAATTCAAGGTCAAAAATCATTACGCAAACATAGAATTGCCTTTCTCAATGGGGCTATATATTCTGTATCAAATATCCTAATTTCTTTCAGAAATCACAGCTAAGGGTTCTTGCTTCTTCTCTTAACTCTAATAAGCTATGCAAAATTTTTAATGAAAGCCCTAGCCTTGGGCTGCAAGAACACCAAGGTCTTTTGGAAATAAAATGCAGCTTTAGGGAGGATAAGGCTCTATGTCCATAACAGACATAGACTATTAAAATATTGTGCAAGGTGGAGAGAAATGAGCTTGATATGGGCACTTTGAACTCGAGAGTTCAAGATATGGATAGCTGCCATATCTAGATGGCAGCTAGAAGCGGCAATATTTTACAGTGAAGTGCAGCAAACGTGATTGAGATGTCCTTGAGAGACAAATACAGTTCTATGGCATAATCCCCACAGACTACAGCTGCATTTCAGATAAACAGGACCTGCTCAGATTTTTAAGCACTGAATTGAGAGTTTCCGAAACAGACACATATTCCTACATGTTTTCAAGTAGTGCACACTTCAATTATGTCAACGTTATTAAAAACATTTCTGTTGTGGTCATATATGCCTGATAAATGCCAGTAATTTCAGGCACATAACTGATACTGTGGTATAGGTGTGCAAATGTTGACTGCTCAATGAATTGTGATCAGATGTAGCCGAGCACTCAAAGGGCCAAGCTCTTAGCCTCTCTTTTGTTCCTTTCAGGCAGGAGGGAAAGAGATTCCTTTGGTGCAGAACCCTAGAGACAGCCTCCCAAAGGCCTCTCTGCAAAGGCCAGCAGTGAGGAAGGACTGCTTCAACTCTCACACACTGCCTCTGACCTCAGGCATGGCAATTTTGGCAGCTGCGCAACGGGATGGATGCGAGAACTGACCTACCTGAAGGTTCATTTTGCAGCTCACCAGTGAGTGAAGATATGGGAAGGCCAGCAGAAGGCAGCGGGGGAGGCAGAAGCCTGCCCTGAGCTTGGCTTAAAGCTACTGTTAAACCATACCATTACAAGGGCTGTGTCTTGCCATACCCTTGAGTAGGGCATACTGAGAGCAGGAGAGGTCACGGTACCACAGAGCCGCTTCGAATCACCTCCTTTGGGAACTGTAAGTTCTGTGCTGTGCCCATTAAAGAAACAACACAGAAATTCACCTTTATATTTATTTTTCTTTTGTACAAAGGAGGTAGTTTAACCACAAGGAAAGTCACTGCTTGACAAAGTCTTCAGTCCTATTATCTTTCCTTAACGTGTATCTTTATGGCCAAAGACTTTTGAGTTCAAAAGAGACTACCTCATGGCTTGTACAGTTAAGTTGTATTAAATACTGTCATTGTATCATGGTGCTATTTCAGTTCTGCCTTTCCCAGGTAGATTCTCATGACATAGAAGGTTTAATAATGCTGACACTCTAGATAGTCAATGCTGGAAGTGATATTCAGAAACTTACATTACTGAAGGATTGAGGAACTCCTAGAAAAGTTATGATGAGCATCTTAGAAAAGTTATAAAGTGCATGTACTGTAAACAAAGTGAAACTGCTCAGGTACTTGTTCTCTCTCTTTTGAGGCCTTGAAGGATTCTCTCTATGAAGCACCATGTGGAGGTCCTATTTTTAACACAAGTCAGGTGCTCTTCTGCTTGATTTTGGAAACAGAACTCTACTCCTTATTTACTTGGAGGTACTTTCCAATAAAAGACATTCAGGTGGCCAAAAAGTTACCAGGACAGTTCTAAACAATGTGACTTACATTCTTAGACCAGTAGAAGATAGTCCCTCTGGAAGTGATGGCACACCAGACAAATATAACTATTTTACTATAAAAACATGACCTTTACAAATTGCTCTATGTCTACAAAGGAGTGCCCCCATAGTTACGTAACTTACAGATTTTTTTTTTTTCCGGTAGCATGTAATAATCGATTCAGTGGTTAAATTGATATATTGCCTGATATCCTCTCCCCCTTGCCTATTGCAAAGGAAATAAAAATGGCAAAGCAGCTAAGGGAACCATAGCTAACAACCTCTCAGACTTTGATTCTGTCTTCTGACCATCATCCAGGTATTGAAAATACTGCTGCTGTGAAGCTGTGAAACCAGTCAGCTCCTACACAAACACTCATATGGCTTAGCAGTAAAAGCGTCACCTGGTGATTAGCATGAACTGAAAAAAATATCTTGCTGAGTAATTAACATTGTCTGGGCAATTAACATAGGCTAAGTCTATTGACTTAGCCATAGGTTTAAAAAAAAAAAAAAAAAAGCCATATGGGTAACTGAAAAGCCACAGGAAAAAAATAATTAGAGAAAAAGAACAATCTTAGAAGTAAAATAATTGTGTCTGATGCCAGACAAGAAACCCAAGAGAAACAACTGAAAACTTTTAAATTTAAAGTCTTCTGCATTCTAGTTGCATTATCAACAGCAAAATCAGGCATCACACCAGCATGAAAGGAAGGATTTGGGAAAAGAATCTGAGCCCCAAACACCTAACTCTTATATGTCCACAGCGAAATACAAAGTGATCCTTGAGCTGGAGAACAGATTGTGGCAATTCTCCCTTCAAAGGCTTCAAGATGTGGTCATGGTAAAGGGGAAGCTGCAGATTTGCTACCTATGTGCTTGGCATGGCACAGACTCTAGGTTTCCTGATGGGACACAGCCACGCAGCCCTTCCCTTCCTTGAGCAAATGTTTCCAACTTTACTCTATGCAGGAATAACTTTTTTCCAAGTTGCTGATTGCATAACTAGATATTGGACCACAAGCTTTTGTTGTTGTTGTAGTTGTTGCCTAAGATACCCATTCAATTTGTCTAGCACTCAACTGCCATAACTTTTACTTTGTGAATCCACATTTATTTTGTCATCTTTTTAGAACAGAGAAATAGTTCACAAGAGAGAAAATTATCAGCAAAGAGGAGATTCTCTCATGCCAGAAAAGACTGCAGTATAAATATCTATGCTGGCAGAAGAGAATAAATAATTCACTAACATGCCTTAAAATGAGAAATAAAGCAGACAAACCAGCTGTCAGGTACCAGCCTTTAATCCCTGAACAGTCTAACACGTTTTTATAAATTGCACAGTCATAGTTTTTATTAAAAAGATGACAGACAAAAACAATCAAATTCTGAAAACTACAAATCCTTCTTTACCTCTCTTAATGTCATCCAGCTGAGGCTCAGGCGAAGGGTTATCCTTCAAGGGAGAAGTTTTAGGTCCAACTGCTGGCTTGGTTGGGGCTCTGAACTGTGACGGAGGCTGAGAGGCACGGGCAGACTGTTGCTCTATTCTGGCCTGGATCTTACTGCTGCCTTCCGCTCTAAAACAACACACCAAAGACATTCAGCGGCATCGCGTAGCTGTGCTCAATTTTTTTCAGTTTATTTGCATTAATGCATTATCTGCAACTTCCTTTTGAAGAACTCTCTACTTTGTTTTGTAAAGCTGCACAGTGAATTACAACCTTTAAAAATGCACATACCAAACACTGTTCTCTTTCTATACACAACACTGCTGTTTTCAACAGCTAATATGTATATAAAACTGCACTATAACATCTTTACAAAATGTATTTTTCAGTGATACCATATTCTCTACTAGGAGAGCAAAGGCTTTAATTTAACAATTAAAATTTGTATTTCTGAAAAAGAGTTAGCAACGATGGAAATTTAAAGTCTGACTACAGTATAAGAAAATCCACTCATAACTAACTCCTGCTTAGAACAACCAGAGTGAAAGAAAGAATTTTCTCACTTGTAACCAAACCGTCTCAGACAGAACTCTCTTACAGGTCAACCTGACTACAGCAATCGTGATGTTACTGCTAAATACAGAATACAAGCATCTATTCATGGTTTTTCACTCATTTGCTATTGTCCCTTAAAATACAGTCTAAAACGTTCACTTAGTGGGAACAATACTATGCCTAGCTGCTCAGTTCAAATCAGGTGTTTCTTCATTTTCCCGAATCAATAAATTGCTAAATCCTAGAGCACTGAATACCCTGGCAGAGAAAAAACAAACAAACATACACAAATTTTACTCAGGTTCCTCTAAGATACATCATAACCAGGATAAAGTATGTGGTATATTTACCATGTATCACGAAAGCCTTTGAGATATGTCTCTATGTAGCATAGTACAGAAACAGCTTACTCAGGTATTAGGTCTGACGCTTTGGTCCTAGTAGGACCCCAATTCAGCAACATGACATTTTGTGCCCTTGAGCTCATCCCATTGAGAAACAAGTTCAACTAGCCCATCTGGAACTTCCTGGACTTCACCTCAATCACTTCTGATACCTGATCTAATGCATTTAGAGCTAACTCAAATATCTCTGTGCTGCATTGTATTGTAGATGCAACCTCAAATACTAAACACAGAACCACCTCTTCGTTCATCGCTGAAACGTAGCTATTAGATACCACATTAATACAGCATATATAGTTGTTTACAACAGAAGTAGCCTATTTGGGAATATACCCACTAGATCATGTGAAAGGTAAAACCAGAAGATTGTTTCCAGTATTAATCATGCTCTCAGAACTAAAGATTTTAAGTAAAAAAAAAGGACATTTACTCCCCCCCAAATGTTATCAGCGCATTAGCACTAAAAAAATCTGTCCCCACAGGGTGTCAACAAGCCTTTAAAGACCAAAGTAGCCAAGAAAAAAAAATCCACTTCTGATCTAGAAAACTGATTGACTTCCCAAATCAGAATTCCTCACAGGAACTCCTCAGGTCCCTATTTTTTTTCTTGCCCACCTCTGCTTGAGAAAACTGGAAATACTTAACACTTCGCTGGACCCAAAATTCACTGGATCCGACACACATCACAGGACCCAAGCCCTTCTGCACTTCATTGCTCCCTGCTGACTTTAGCTTCACTTGGAAAAAATCCAGGAGAACTTAAATAGCTGCGGCTTCAAATCTCATCTCTAATGCACTCATATCCACTGGACAGGATGCCTTGCCTTTGAATGCCACATGGATGTGTTTTCACATCACTAACTCAGAGAAGTTACAGCCCATTTACTTTGAACTCAACCTGTTCTTTAGCAAACTTCCAGCCAAGTGCTGATGAGCTGTAACCCACACATCTATATAGCTTTAGGTGCTAAAAGTTCTACACTGCAGTAAAGTATTTTCTCTTTTTTTAAAAATGTTATCATATTTGTAAAAGTGTTTAAGAGCATCTTCTGCATGAAACATCTGAATAACTGCTCTGTCATTGGATCTCAATAACTGATGAGTCCAGTGGTGTTGAAAGAATGTGATTCAGAGAATTCAGGTACTTGCAGATCAGTAAGAGTACTAAAAATGTTTCAGCTGCACACTTTGTAGGGTGAAATTTGTGTAGGGAAGTATGAGTACTGAGTCAGAAAGGATTTCTGCCCTCAGCAATTTGTTTAGGCAAAGCCTCACAACCATTATTTCTTCAGTTTTCTCCCCCCTGCCATCTGGAGCCTTTGGGCTTTTGCTCCATTTTATATATCATCAATCCAATGCAGGGATGAGTGTTTCTTGCTCCTTAACAGTATGTCATTAAAGCTTCATGACTCCTACAGGAAGCTACAGGGAACAAACCTGGGAAGCCCAACAATCCTTTTGACAGGCTAATATTTCCATCTTCTTCAACTAACTAGAGATTCCTGAAAAACATCCCATCTTTTAGCCAGCTTCCAAAGCTCCAAATCATCAGAAATGTTTCACTGCAAACTATAATTATGTCCTCTCAGCAGTGGAGGATTTACTAATTCTTTACTCTTGGATTCACACTCCCAACAGCTATTTGCATTTTTAGGCAAGATAATTGGTCCATAAGATTTAGTAACTAAACATTACTACAAAATAAAAGAAAATCGAGCTCAGGTTCAAACGACACAGTCTGAACAGAAAACTTCAGCAAGAATTCGTTCTATTAACTTAGTCCTGTCCCCAGCTTTACCTTGTTTTCTTCACTTGAATGCTGCTACTGAGTTTTTCCAGTACATACTCCCCAGTGTCATGATTGATAATAAGCACACAGTCTTTCTGGTATGGCCTTTTATTTCCTTTAAACACAGTCATTGGTGGAGTTGAACCCTGGCGTCAAAGAAAGAGCATACATTTGTTTGGTTATACTCTCTACCCAAATAGTGTTTATAAACTCTAAGTCAAATGAATAAATATTATTCTGACCTACAGACTAAGAAGTTAATGTTCAGTTCCTACAGAAAATGTTCATTCACGAAAAGGGAAAAACAGTTACATGCAGCAGATCAGATATTCCCTCACAGCATTATTTCGCCTTTTATCATTTTAAGTGTATGCAGTGACAAAACATCCTCTCCTTACTTGCCATTATTTACAATCCTCCTTCCCCGAATGGTAACCTGATGGTAATTTGAATAGCTAGCTGTGACAAATACCAGGAATTTGCTTGAAATTTCTGCTCTGGAAATCTTGGGCTTGGATAAAAAATAAAGTTCTAATCATTCATGAAGCAGAACGGACATCTAAAGAAGCGTGTGGTTACTTGACACACATTTAAACTGCTTTGTATTTAATACACCAAATTTATAAAAGAAAAAGGAATACTTTTATCCTAGATTATAAGCAACTGTCACACACTGCGTAAGAACAGCTACCTTCTTCAAAGTCGGATTAGCATGGGGATGCTGAACAATTACATTTAAATGTATTCTCAAAAGCAAATGGAGGTATTTTAACTCCCTCCAGAAAGCCCCCCAAGTCCACACAACGCTGCATAGAGCCGTACAAGTCTAATGGCTTAGACTGAGAAGTAATAAAGGCAAATTCACGTGGTGTTGCACACCAGCAAACACTGCTGAAACCGTGCTCATCCACATTGCATCCATGCACAAGCTGGCCCATACAATGGTTTTGGGGTAGAAGAGGCAGAATCAGTCTATCTGCACGCACTAGTGTGGACCCGGCCATATCAAAGAAAGGACATGTTTACTCAAAGGACACATATACCAGTATATTCTCAGCTGTGAAACTTACTCAGATTCCATATGTATATAAGCTACTGAAATAAAATAAAATTTTTATTCATGCACCTTGGCACATGTTGGACAGCAATCAAAACCAAGCAGAAGAGAAAAAAACATGCTCTTCCACATTTTATTCCACATAATAGAATGAACAATTACATTTTAAAAACTCAGAATGAAATCCCTATTCTCAATATTGCTAATAAATAGAATAGGTTTGAATCCAAAATGGGTTTGGAACACTAAGAGTAAAATACATCAGAATTCCTCACAAAGATACAGTAAGAGTACGATTCAGAGAAGATCATAGTCTCAAAACAGTCAAATCTTCAAAGACATCTCATATTTTTAACTTTCCTACATTTAAGAGAGGAAAACAACATTTAAGAGGATAAGAAGTAAGCTGAAAGTCAAAGCCACCTCATTGCTGACAGATAAGTCAGGAAGCATAAAGCATAGATACAACGAGAACTGATAAAAGCCTGTAGTCTATTATTCTGCTACCTGGAAACTTCCTAACTCAGAAAAGTCTGTAATTTTGGCTAAAAAAAAAAAAAAAAAAGCAGAAATAGAAGCCTTATTTAAGCAAATTAACAGTCCCACCCTTTTACTTAAACATTTAAATGTGTTAAGGTTAGTGCCTAAATAACACTGGCTTACAGGTCCTGCTGATAACAGGATAGAAAAAGAAGGTCAGTGAAAGAGTTGCCATCTATCTAGATTTGCTTTCAAGAGTGAAGGTTTGTTTTTTTTTTTTTTTCCAAATCAAGCAAAAATTCTCCACTGCCCCAACCAAGACTGATTATCAAACATTAGAGCCACTAAATCCACAAGTAGAAATAGTTCTTCAAGTTATCCAAGCAGCAATGGACACCAGGAAACTCCACCGAACAAATCATCAGAGATACCCTCAGGCATCAGGCAATTTCAAAAAACAAGTTGGAATCTGAATCCTACCCAGTTTTTGGGCAACTGAAAAGCAAAGCAGGATGCAAGAAATTCAGTAAACCTTGTAAGGATGAAACGATCTCAAAACTTCTCATTCTTTTTCAGTACACTTAGAGTGTTTTCCAGCTAACTCTACTGAACTTAGGCAACACTGCCTTGGAAAAACATGCATACAGTGGCTGCATTTTGTGCAGTTAGCTGCGTAACCTGCCAGAGCATTCTAGAAGCTGAAAGCTGTTCATACCCATGGGAAGACAATCAAATTAAACCCATCAGCACAGAGATTTGGAAAGGGACATTACAAGCAATTGCATTCAACACAAAAGATTAAGAAACAACACAGTTGCCAGTCAAAGATGAATGCCATTGCTATTAATCATATTATTTTCTGTCACATTTAACACTGTTATATTCACCATTTTTATAGACAAAAAGCAACTCTGCAACATTCTGAAGCACTAAAGGTGACCAATACCATATAAAAAAGGTGAGGGGGGCAGCTAAACCCTAATTTGCTGAGAATTGTCACATCATCTAGCAATTAAAAATACCAGCACAGTAGAATAAACAATACCAAAAGGATCTGACGCATGGCTTCTAAACTGACTGTTGCCTCCTCCACAAACACCAAACCTATCTATGTCTGAATCCTGGGTTCACAGGCTTGACACACAGCACTAGCTTCTGCTAATAAACAAATCCAGTTCCAGAATGCAATCACTTTCTTTTGTTTTGGTAAGGAAATCACTGATCCTTCAATTACAAAACAGCTGCAGCTATGGACAGTTTGATCACTTCTTTATTGCTGTTTGACCATCATCTTTGCACAGTAGACCTTTACAGCATAATTTGAGGAGGAAGTGGACAGACGCTTCACTGCCACTAGCTACAAAACTCTTTCCAGCTTCCACTGATAAACCCCAGGGCAAGGAACAATCTATACCATTTGTACACACTTTAGTAACGGAAAGCACAGACTTAAAGGCCTACCTGTGGCTTCTGAACACCAAATCTTGACTCAACTCAAAACTACTCTGCCTTTCCTCCTTAAGACACAGCACTAAAAACGAATGAAAACTAGGTACAGACTTTGGGCTAATAGTAAAGTCTTCTTGTTTGTCAAAGAACAGGGGAAAGGAAGGAATCAAATGCAAAGAAAAGATTGGAACCTCCCAGGTATAAGCCTTTATAAAGGCTCGGCTGGCCTTTCCTAAGGTAACACATTACAGTTCTGGCAGCTTGAATATTGAACCCATTTGTTTTAACAAAGAGGAAAGTGAAAATTACATTTACAGTAGATTGCACCTACACAGCAACTACTTGTAAATTTGTTAGAGAGCAAACAGGGAAACATACACTATAACATACAACATACTTACTGGAATATGTGGTAAGGTGATTGTTACTTCATCTCCTTTACCAACTTGGAGCTCCCCTTCACAAGACGTATCGATCGATGCTGGTTTAAAATCATCTAAAGAGGAAAATAATTTGGATTCTATTCATGTGAAACTGTTTCTTAGAGCCTTCATAATTCATCCTCCCCTGTAAAAAGTCACTGCACGTTTACTGTGATATAGGGAACATTAAAATACACGTTAGCGCTTACAGCAGGGGTAGAATAACATACCAGCACAATGTGCCTATGCTCAGAGCTCCAGTCACATGACAATATCAGATTCTAAATTTACTTTTTAAAATGGAAGTAACTTTCTAGACCTTTGTGTGTGCAAGACCAAAAGCAGGCTTCTCCCAACGACGTCAGTACAGCGACACTTGATTTTGCAGATTTTGTAAAACTGTTCCATGCATCTCAAAAGAGTATTAACGGCAAGCCCCAGTGCCCTGTATGGGTCTTGCCACTTCCAACCCAGAGGATACTTCTGTTCGTGACAAAGAATAACTTAGCGAGGCCATCCCAGTTAGCCTCACTGATATTTCTGACAGCCTTTGATAACAGCCTTTTTGCCTCCGCACCTCCACCTCAAGCGCAGAGCAGCTCTTAAACCCCACCTGTGAGGGGGAAAACAGAGGTGCTGGTCTTATTTCACCACGCTTCATGCTAGGACAAAAACACTGTGAATAGAGAGCACAACTAAGGCAAGACACTGGGATAGCTATAAGCTGCCCCTAGTGTTTTTGGTGCCTTGTACAGAACACTCTGTCCCTCAAGCAATACACTTTTGTTTACTGTATTTAGTTGAACTAAGAACATTTTAACTTCAAAGTATTTTCCCCTCAATTACTCAGCTGCGATGAGCCATAAAAACCAGAACAAATGACCAGAACACATAACATTTTGACAGAGAATTTAGACAAAGCGAAATAATATCAGATAGATATGGATATAGGATTTTTTTTTTTAAAACAAGCATCCATTAAATCCTAGCATCTCAGAATACAAAGAGGTGCAATTACATTCACAACCAAGACTTTTAATTATTGCATTAGTTAAGACACTAACATCTCAGAACAAATTTAAAATGTAATTCCACTAGGAAAAGCACGTTTGCAGGAAAAAAACAGCTTTGTAGCAAATTCTCATTAGGAGGACATTAATGTCTAATTGAGTTTTACTTTGACAGCACAACAAGCAAAATCAGGCACACTTGACTTAATCCTCATGCCTTAACTGCCAGACCAAATCATATCCTTGGTTTTCATCTGACCAATCTATTTCTAGCTATTGTTTCCCATCTACTTCATGTGCAAGTTTGCTAAATAGAACATAAGCTCGCTGTAGAAAGGCTAGGGTCTTTGCCAAAAAGGGATCACAACTTTCAACAGCGCAGTCACTAAATGAAAAGCAAAATATCACTAACGTGCTTCTTTCTTGGATATTAACAAAATATAGAGTTATTCCAAGCAAACACTCAAACAATAAATTGTTTTCTTTTTGTATCTACTTGGCTAATTTTCCTGTAGACGGAGGGCAAACATGTCCACCTAAACGTAGCTGCAGTCCTTTTTCCAAAAGTCAAGTTTCTTTAGATGTGTTTTCCATGGATAATCCAGTTTTTCAGTTCGGAATTTCATAAACATTGCAGAAAAAGATGAGGTATTTTAAGGAGCAAGAGACAAATTTAGCCTGCAAAATCCTCTTACTGTAGTTTGTATGAAGAGGATTAGGGGAACACTATGATGCTCAGATCCTAGACTAATCATTTAAAATCAAGAGTTAGAAGAAAAAGTTATAATCAGCAAAGCGAAAGAGATCTCACTTGAAAGTCACTGACTACAAATACAGCACACAGAAAGCTCTTTGAAAATAAAACTGGATTTTTCCGGTTGTAGTCTGAAGTGTTCTGGCTTTGCAGTCCCTTAAGAAATTGATTACTGAAGACCCTTCAGTCCTAGAAATCCAAAGTATTATCTGGACATGACCTAGGTTTAATTCATATGCTATCAGACAGCAACCTCATTTGTTTGATGGTTGGGCTATTTTAAAACTTTGATTTATAAGTGAAGATTTACTACTGTGCCAGTGCTGAATAAAACTAATGGTATTATGAATAAACAGTAAAATATATCACACACATGCTACGGCCTTCTTTAGCATCATGGGGTTATGTAAGTGTAATAGAGGGGTGAACCACACAAAACTTAAGTGTTAATCTGCGGGAGAGAGTTTACTATCTAGGGAAACAGCTTCTCTGTAAACACTGATCCTCTGCTTGGATAATAGCTCAGTCTAGAAAATTGTTCTTTCAAGCCTCACTCAGGTGACTAATCTCACTGAAATTATTTACTCATAGTGTATGAAAGCAGGCTATGAAACCAGGCCTAGGAGTATACATCATACAACAAAAAATCCTGCTGTTAATAGTATAAATTCTCCACACTAATACAAAGATACTAAAATACAGTTTCACTATAATTCTCGTCTCCTGTTGCTGATTAACTACTAATTTTAAATGTTTAGAAAAAGTAATGAAAATGAAAAAGCAATTTCTTGTCTACAGCATTCAAATACAGAGATACAGGTGATCTCCTCTTCCAGGAGGAGATCCTCTAATATGATATAAAATGTATTCCACGCTAGAAAACAGCAGTTGAAAAAGACGTTTGGTGTCTTAGAAAAATACATTTTTCCAGCTCCTCCAAAGCAAAATTACTGCTCGAGACCTTGCCTCAGCATTTATCTTATGCTTATTACCACTTGTTAGGCAATACTGCATGCGTTGGAATCATTTCTGCTTGCCTTCCTGGAAAGTGACTTACAATAGACCTTGAGAGTCAACAGAGCCGGGGAAAAAGTTGCTGGGTTACATGGTGCCTCATTACGGCAACAATCAGTTAAATTGAATCGGCTGCAGACAAGCTGTACTCCTTTCCCGACACTCCTGCCCACCCAGAAGAAGCCAGACCAGGGCCTGTGGTGACCTGTAACACCAGGCCCATAAGAAAATGGAAAGCCTTCCCTTTGAGGAGGAGGAGGCTTTATGCTCTTAAACGATTCACGTGCACTTCACGAACAACTCCAGAGCCCCTTTGTCTTCTGCAGTCTGCCTCGTTCACACTTTTGCTCTACTAGAGGGGGCCGCGCGAGGAGACCCGCTCTCCCAGCACGTCTGTTTGTAAACGCTTCCAGCGCAGCCCTGGCCGGCTCTCCGTTGCCCTCCCCCTGCCCCCTCGCTGCTCGGGCTGCAGCCACAGAGCCAGAGGGCGAAAACGGGCCCTGGGGGGGACACGGGGGCTAGTTGGGGGGGGGGGGCAGGGAAGAGAGGATATAGGTCGCTGAGGGGGAAGGAATGGGCTCTAGGGGGAACGATGGACTCTGAAGGGGCAGCAGGGGCGGGAATAGGCGCTGAGGTAAGGACTGGGGAGGGGGGGAAGGAGGGCTGAGGAGGGCAGTAGGGGCGGGAAGGAGGGAGAGACGGGCGCTGAGGAGGGACGATGTCGGAAGCCGGCGCGGCATGAGGGGTGGCAGCCGGCCGGGGGCAAGCCCCACGGGGGGTAGGGGAGCCTCGTCCCCCCCGCGGGGAGGCAGGGCCGAGGCGGCGGCCTCGGGAGCGGGGTTGCGGGGGGGGGCGGCTCCGAGGCAGGGCCGGGCACCCCCCGCCATGTCGGGGAGGCGCTGGCCACCCCCCCCCCCCCGCCATTTCGGGGAAGGCAGCGAAGGGCGGCAGGAGCTAGAAGGGACGGCGGGGCCCGGGGAGGAAGGTATCGCGGCGGAGGGCGAGCTGCCGGGCAGGTAACGTGTGTGTGTGTGTATGTATATGTCCCCCCCCAACCACCACCCCGGGCGGGAAGGGGCGGGGGCGCTCACAGCGGATGGTGTGGAAGGAGGCCTTGGGCCGGCGCTCGAAGCTCTCGCCCAGCTGCAGCGGGTGCTCCTCCTTGTCCAGTAGCGGGTTCGCCGAGCCGTTCATGGCCCCGCTGCCGTGCCGTGCCGTGCCGTGTCCTGCGCCGCCCGTCCCTTCCTCTCCTCCGCCCGCTGCGTGCGCGGCCGCCCCGCGCCCTTCCGGGCCCTGAGTGCAGCCGCGAAAGTGCTCCGGGGCCGAGCCGAGCCGTCTCGTCCCGTCCCGTCCCCTCTCCCCACAGGGCACCGAGGGCAGGTGGGCGCCGTTGGGGGGGCACGCAGGGGGTCTGGCCCCGTGTGGGGCGCCCTCCCCCCCCCCCGCAGCGGGGTCTGGCCGCCCCTCGCGGCGTGGGGCGGGGGGGAGCGGGGGCTGCGCGGTGCTAACGGCTGCTAACGGCTGCTGGGGGGGTTGCGGGGCGGGCGACCGTTATCGTCGTGTCAGCTCTTTGGTTTCTGTCTAACACAGGGGTCTTTCCAGACGTAAAGGGGGCAATTTAAACGGGTCATTTCCCCCCCCCCCACTCCCCTCTCTAGCTTGTCTTACCCCAAAAAACCCCGCACGCGTTGATTTGATGCGTGCCAGGCGCACAGCAGAACCTTTTTGCTGCTGAAACTTCTCTTTTTGTTTTTTTTCTTTCTTTCTTTGAGGATATACCTTCAAGAAAAAATCAAAATATTACATATTTTGAGGAAAAGCCTGTGTCTTTAGTAGATTTTCCTTCTTCAAGGGAGTCTCATCGCTGTTGGCCTTTCCCAGCCTTCCTGCGGGCAAGCGGCGTGTGGTCTGGCTCCTGTGAAGCTGGGCACAACGGGCCCGCTTCCTCGTTTCCCGCCGTTCCCGCGTTTGTGTGTTGTGTTTGCACTGTTACGTTTGTACTAACCAAGATAAAATAGCGGAATGAAGTACTGCTCGTTGTTGTTGTTCTTTTTTGTTTTGCTGAAGGGTAGAAGTTGTTGTTTTTCCTCATTTCCGTTTCTGTGAAGCGGCACGAATGCCCAGTCCTGGGCACTGATGGACGTGGATGGGCGCGTTTTGGCCTGCCAGGGGTTTCAGGGGAGTTACTGGGTCACGCGGGATTTAATTCACGTACGCCGTCTGGGTGTTTGTGGCAAGGCAGAGCTCAGAGCTAGTTTAACGTTAGGGAAATGACTTGAATCCTTTCCTGGCCTCCATAAAGGTGTTTTTATTGCCTCATTTTTGTTAACTTCTGAAAAAAACATACCCGTCATTGTTCAAACTGCTGTGAATCCTCAGGAAGAGGCAGTGGAAGGAGTGCGAGCTCAGGAGAAATGTTAAGGTGAATATGGTTTTCTTTGCCAACTGAAACGGGACTCTTAAAAGGTGTGCCCCCTGCTTTTCAGTTGTGAGCTTTCTGAGGTGTTACTAACCAGAGTTACAAAGCCCGTGTTTTCCTTTTCTAGTCGATTTTAGTGCAAATAAACTTAGAGCTGCATCATCTCTCTCTGGTTGGGTAGTTTTCTATGATACGTGTGGAAGACCAGCAGAATTTGTCCCCTGTGTTCTTTGAGATCAGTGTAGTGTCTTACCTGGTGCTTAGCTTTGAAGGAGGATTTCTGAAAATAAGAGAAGCAAGTCTGGTGGTTTTGCGGTCTGTTATGTAGGGCAGATCACCATAAAACCTCCGAAAGTGCATACAAAAACTAACTATCTCCCTCTCTCTCTCTCTCTCTCTCTTTCTCTTTTGTGCTTTTAGATCCTTGGTTATTTACCAAAATTAAGTGATGGAAACATATATATGCTAAAAAAAAAATCACTGTTGGGGCTTTGGTATTCACATCTCTGTGAAATACTCTAGGATGTTCCATGAAAACCCACCAGCCGATTGCTTAAATTTAATAATTACATCTACTGAAGCTGATGCTTTCCAAAAAAAAGGCCATAGTGCAAGGATCCTTAGCCCCGAAGAAGCTGAGAGACTGGCAAAAGATAAGGTTTTGGTGACTGATTTCAAACAACTAAAATTGGAGAAAGAGGCACAGAAGAACTGGGATCTATTTTACAAAAGAAACAGCACCAACTTCTTCAAAGACAGACACTGGACAACCAGAGAGTTTCAAGAGTTAAAAGCATGTCGGGAGGTGAGCTGAATACACCTATCTATAAGTAAAGAGATATGATTCATTGTTTTCAAATGATGTAGTAATATTTCTAACAAAGCCATTAAGGTGAGAGCTCTCACGTTTTAAGTGTGTAGTGCTTTGTGTAGTGTAGTCTCTTTTAATGTCAAAGATATCTCCTCAGGATCAGTTTAGTTTCAGTTTATAATTCTTTCATATTGTATATGGAGAACCAAATCTGGAATATTTATTTTGCATCTGCACAGAGAGACAAGTTGTCTATTTAGGACGCAAGTTACAGCACTTAAAACACTGTTTTAAAGAAAGCATCCAGAACTACAGGCTAATTGCAAAATATCCTTAAGGGGAATAGTCAGATGCATCTGTTGCTCATTCTATCTGGATGAGACACAAGACAGCAATAGTACAACAATCTGTTAATTAAGTGGGTGGATGACTAAAGAAATATTAAAAGTTTTAAAAAGACGTGTAATTTTGCACAAATTAAAATTCCTGTTTTGTAGTGTTAGATTACTGATGGATGCCTCTTCAGTTCTTGAATCAATGGTAGTTAAAATTGATTGCTTTTAAAATGCTAATTGAAACGTGTGTCTGCTTGTGTCATGAGGAAAACAAAAATGATGTGATGCCTCTTGGATTTCTTCCTTCCCAGTTTGAAGATCAGAAGCTGACCATTCTAGAAGCAGGCTGTGGGGTTGGGAACTGCTTGTTTCCACTCCTAGAAGAGGATCTGAATATTTTTGCATATGCCTGTGATTTCTCTCCTAGAGCTGTTGAGTATGTGAAGGTTGGTGTGGTATTCAGTACTTCTTTTAGAGTGTCTTTAGAAGCTTATGAATTTGCACATGGTTGGAGTGATGGACTTGCCTTCCTTTTTCAAGAAAAGTAAACTAGCATTTGTCAAAGAACAGGAACAGATCCATTTCACTGGAGCTCCCATTGAAAGAAGCTGAATCGTTGTTTAAGACCTAATTTTTGAGCATCAAATTGTAGTAGCGGTATATGTTTGTTACTTCACCTGAATGTTCTGTGAAGACTATGTTTTCCTGGGGAGAGAAGTTTGCCTTTGTGGGGTAGAGGGAGTCCCAAGGATAATCTTGAAAACGGGGATATGAAAGTTATTGGTAAAGAAATCTGGAGACTGATCAGAAATAGGTATGTTTATACCTGCTCATAGCTAAAGAGTGCTGCAATCCAAAACAAGTCTTCCAGTAAGGCTTATGGGGACAATGGACTGGTTTGTTAAATTTGTAATCAGAGGTAGGTTTTTATGTATCTTTCATTAGAAAGCATTCTCTTATGGGACATTTATGGCTGAGAACCACAAGACTCGTACTGCAGACCTCACCCAAACAATGGAAGAAATACATTAGTGGGTCACAAACAGGAGGTGACAGCAACTCCCTGGAGTGCCACGGGTGTACTGCCAGATGAGGTTGGACTGAGTGTATAGGCTTGGTTTTGGTCAGCTTGGTGGTGTTTGCCTCCACAGCTCCGGCTGGACTTCTTTCTTTCCAGGACCAGGTTTCCTTTCACCCAGGGAAAAAAAAAAAAAGGGACTAGAACAGCCAAACTGCAGGTTGCGTGAGCTGTTTACGAGCTACTTGTGGCTGAAGAGCTGTGCTTTGATCCCCTTGTAATAGAGAATTTCTATTAATAATATTTCTGTGTTTTTAAAGAGTAGAAGCAGCTGTAAAACAGAAATAGTGTGATATTTTAATTATGTCTTAACACACATTCCTTCTCAAATTCCTGAGAACAGACCATTTTTTTCACTATTATAGTGTCCAGCAAAGAATTTCATTTTGTGGTAGTTGCCTAATCTTCTTTTGCCGCTTGCTTTATGTTTCTTTACTAATTAGTTTCACAAGTTTTTGACTTTTTTTTAAAAATAACAAAAACTGATAATTGTCAGTTAAATCATAGTCTTTTCATTTCCCTAGAAAAATTCTTTATACAGTACTGAAAGATGTAAAGTGTTCCAGTGTGATCTTACTAAAGATGATCTTACAGAAAATATACCAGCAGATTCTGTGGATGTTGTCACACTTATATTTGTGCTCTCTGCCATTCATCCTGACAAAATGCACCTTGTCTTGAAGAACGTTTACAAGGTAGGCACGAGCAGCTGATTTTACAGCCTTTAAAGCACTTTTATTCTTTTTGGCTTGAAAGTACAATTTTATTCTAAAAAAACAACTCTACTTTTAATCGTGATCCTTAATTAACACTATATTCCCTGGGAGTATTTAGCTAGCTCTTGGTATTTTGAGAGTTGTTTGGATTCTAGTCTTAACGTGTGTCGTCAGCATAACAAAATGGTATCTTGGACCCGTGAATTTGCTGCTAGTTGTACACTACAAAGAGTATTTTCAGCTTACAGAAATGCCTGTGTCTGTAAGATAGGAATGAAAGTGCATCAAAAGTCACTTCCAGACGACGCAATGACTTGCAGTTGGAGTTTGATTATTAAACTCGCTTGATCTATGTGATTTAGAAATGGGCTGTTCATATATACTAATGTTAACCTAGAGATACTCTAGGTTGCCTTGTAGTTGATGGAGAGAGGGGCCCATCCAGAGGGTAGTTCAAACCACTTGAATTGTGGTTGTTCTGAACTTTGTTTTCTGAGATGAGTCTGTCATATTGACTATAGAGGGACATAGTCAACGTAATATTTTTTAATGTGTGTGTTGTATGTGTGTATCTGTGTTTATATATTATAGGATATCCTTTTTATTTTATCCTCAGTAGTCTGAAAAAAAAAGAATGTCAGATTTTAGGATGCTTCCAGCAGTTTTCCAGAGTTGCGATTGATTATTAGCTCATGCACACGAAAAGGCTAATTGCTGTTTTCTTTGTGGAGATACCAGGCTTGTTTAACTCACTTGTACATTTCTATGCAAATTTACAAGTTGCAAATATTCCTTTTCCTCTCTAAAGAGTACAGGTGGTATTTGTGAAGGTAGGAAAGTTGTATATATGGAATACGTAAAGTCAGCACAGCTAATGACTATATTTTCTAAATTTTAAACTCTTTATAGATTGGTTTCTTTACAAAAGAGCAACAAAAAACCCAACCTGCAACCCTTTTCCCTGGAATTGTTCCTTTTGTATTTCTTATTATATCACAAAATGTTTCCTTCTCACATTAAGAAAGAGACATTGTAGGTATTCTAAATCTTACTGTCAAACGTTAAACAAAACCACGTGCTAGATTGTATACTAGCCAACAAAGAAAATGCCCTGTTAGGACTTTGTTTTGGTTGTTAAAGTGAGTATTTTCTTCTTTCCTCTGTATGTGAAGACTGTTGTGAAAAGCCTATTTAGCTGATCAGCATCCAAACAGGTATCCTAAAATGCTTTTATACTCTAATATTCAGGGGAGATATTTTTTTAAGAGCAGACATTCCAGTTTTTATACAATTTTTTTTTTGTTGCACAAGGACTGAATTTAAAATATGCATCAGTTGTGTACTGAATACGTTAGGACACTTTGTCTTAGTTGTGTATGTGTATATATGTATACAAATACATATGCTTGTGTATGTATATGTTATATATGAAAGTGTGTATGTGTATATATGCGCCTCTGTGTGTGTGTATGTGTCTATACATGGCTAAATCAGTTTACCTTATTAAAGCTTAAGTGTCTTATGTGACAGGTATTAAAACCAGGCAAGTGCGTCTTGTTCAGAGACTATGGTCTGTATGACCATGCAATGCTCAGATTTAAATCTGGCAGCAAACTTGGAGAAAACTTTTACGTTAGACAAGATGGGACAAGATCTTATTTTTTTACTGAAGGTAAGGCGTGTTGTAGACTGCTTTCTTTTCTGTGAATCTTCTTTTTAAACTAGCTTCAGAGATTTGCTGCTATTCCTGTAAAAGTTGGGTTTTGCATGGATGAAACGTTAAATCGTAATGGACTTAATTTGCTGTCTTTTTCTTTATGGGAGTTTATTGATAAGACTGGCAGGACTTTTCAGAGCTCTGCTTGTTCAGAAGCTTCTTGTATGTGCCATTACATGAAAAGAGCAGTGCTTTCTGAACTTTCTGTATTTTGTTCAGACTGATTATCTAAAGGAAAATAAACCTGCTTGGTAAGAGATTTGAACATCTTCATCAAGCAACTAAGCAGTTATCTTGCCACCATCCTCTTTTGCAAGGTTATTCCTGGCGTGCAAGATGGTGTGTACTGATGAAGTCAATGCCTTTTAAAGCAGAATCATGACTAGAGTGCTGAGAAGCTCATGAGCAGATTCTGCTGAGAGAGCACTGGCTAGCTGCTGTCTCTTTCTGCCGTTTCTTTGTAAAGATGATGTAAAAAGCATTTCCATGTGATGTAGCATTTGAATGACTTTTTATTCAGAGCTCAGAATGCTTTAGGAAGAAAGATCATTGTTCCAGTTTACTGGTGGGAAAATTGAAGGACAGACACGCAGGAATTTGCTTAGACTCTTGCAATGAATTGCAATTATAGCTCTTGTCTCCTAACTCCCAATTCCTCATGCTAAACTTCGGTTAACTGTTACTTCCCCCTATCAATTACAGGGCGCTGTGCAATAAGAGCTATATGTTTGTTTCTGTGGGGCTTTTTGTTCTTACTCTAATGTAAAATACAGCCACTGAAGAGACAACATTTACTTGGCTCTAAATCTATTCATGTTTTAGGACGTAATGCACTACCTAATTGCTTCTAATATAGAAAGAGTTTAGATATGATTAATGATTTTTATATTCTTCATAGGTGAAATTATGATAATGCAGGCTGTTCTAGAAATGCTTCGATGAAGCTATAGAACTGTTATTTGTTGAGTAATTTTAGTTTTATTTAAACAGTTAGCTCTTAAAAACACAATGGATGCAGAAGGGAAGAAGTAAGAGACTGACGTAGCTGTGAAATTTTAAAATCCATTTTTGTTGTACGTTAGAATTATTTCTGAATGAGAAATTTCTTGCTAGTGTAAATGTTTAATTTGGAGGAAGAATTGTGGTAGGAAGAGGGAAAAGGAAGGAAGGTAAAGAGAGAGAATTAGTCTTATGCTCCTGGGGCTGGCAATTGTTTTGCCCTGGGCTGGTCTGTGACTGTCTCATGGACCACCTCTGCTCCTTTTTTTAGTCTGTTAAAATTGAGATGAATCCAATCATATCATAAAAATATTGCTTAATGCTTGAGAACAATTTTGTCACTAGAAGTGTGACCTCCCATCATTCCTGCAGTTTGCTACTAGTGCTATTTTTTGTTAGTTTAGCAGGGGCACTACACCACTGTACTAAGTAGTTGCTGAATGGGATTATTTGAATGATGCCTATTTATAGTATGCCTGGCCTTAGATGACAATACTAATCTTTTGTCAAGGAAAAGATCATTTCTTCCACTGTTTGAAATAATCTTAAATTATGAAGGGATGCATATTTGTAATTATATATTTTGAAGTGTGTGCAACTTCCTCATAATGAGATTTCAATAGATGCACAATCAAGTTTTATGTATTCGTATTTCATTAATGTGTGTCCCCCCCAGTGTACATGAATATCCCACTGAGTTTACAGCCTACACATGTGGTTTCATGACAGGCTTCAGTGGATATAAGCTGTACTACCACCAAATTGGGTGTTTTTTTCTCCCCTCCCCAACATACCTCCTCTTGTGGTGTTGGGGTGCCTATAATCACAAAATCGGCCGTTTCATTGAGCTGATCAACCTGAATATTGGTGTAAGGGGCTTTTTTAAATCAGGTAGCATGAGTTTCAAGTGGCTTAAATTTACTGTGGAGTTACCCCCTGAATAAATGAAACAAGGTGCAGGAAGGGAAGGGTAATGACTTATAATTAACATGACAAGTCAATAGCATGGACAACCCCCTCCGCTCCTTAGGTCACCCTGTTTGTGAGGCCCTTCTGTCCTCCGTAAGGGAGAAGCACAAAAAAAATCTCACTAAAAGTGTATAGGAAATACGTTCAGTTTGACTTCGCGTAGGCTACGTACCACGATATCCAGTTTACCGTTCTTTCCCTTCTTCTATTGAGCTATGTTATGCAAAGGTCTGGTAACCTAGAGTGATGTTCTCCCTCATGCAGAGATGCAATACAAGGACGGTTGACCTTTGAAATATTTGAAATAAGTGATGTATTGAGCTTGTGAAGACCAGCTGCACAAAGTGAAAATGCTCTGAAGTTGGTCACAGGGAGAATGAGAAGGCTCACTAAAAATAAGACACTAAAAATAAGTTTTTGGAAGCTGAACTGAGTAACTAGCTTAAGCCCCAGTTTTGTGAGCTGTTTTGCTTAGGCTGACGTTTCCAAAGTAGAACTGTATTGATTTCATTCAGTTCAAGTGCAGCAGCCTGCCTGCTTAGAGCAGCTTGAAATGTGAAGGCCTATGTGATTTTTTTCATACTCTTGGCACACTAGAACATATGCTTATATAAATGCTGACTAGTGTTTTAAAAATAGCTTAAACATAATCTCGCATCTTTCTCTTTTTTTACTCTCTTTTAGAGTTCTTGTCTCAGCTCTTTAAAGCTGAGGGATATGAGCAAGTGGTCAATGAATATGTGCAGCGAGAAACTGTGAATAGGAAAGAAGGCTTGTGTGTTCCAAGAGTGTTTCTTCAAAGCAAATTCCGAAAGCCTTTCGCTAAAACCGAAATTCCTGCTGATTAGCAATAGCACTGCTTGTTTAAAATGGAAACTAGCATGTTGTTTTTCCTTGCCTGTGCTCCTCTGTATTTGGTAAACCAGAAATGGCTGCATCCAGTACCTCTTGTTGGTTTTTGTCCTCAGATATGAAATATGAATGTTAATTCTAATTCAATTTTAAGATGGTTTAACGAAGCAGGCAACCTGTTGAGTGTCTGTATTCCTGTTTTTAAAGTAAATCCTGGACATCGTTGTTGGAGGATCAGGTAAGGCAGACTAAATATGGTTAATTTTAAGCACTGTTTTTTTACTCATTACTGGCATAATTATTGTTATTTCCATTTTTATTAAAAAACTATTTTTAAATAAATATCTTGTGTTTCCTATTACCTATATTTACTGCAGGCCTCTTAAGCTTACATTTTTTTCATTACTTTCGTAGGACTTCTGAATATAATTCCTCAGACAGAGGAGTGATACAGACTCAGTGAGTAGTGTTACATAAGCAGTTTCTGTATTTTAATAATTGGTATCTTTTTAATGTGCTCAGCATTTAGGTATGTTTACACATGTTTATATTTTAAATGTAATCCTTATTTATTTGATTTCATGCTTGAAGGAAGCTGTTAAAGGATCAGGCTGTCTTTACCCCTAATTAATTTCAGATGTTCTTCATTTGCTGAGCAGAAATAGTTGAGTTGTTGCAAGTCAGTTTCCCACTTGGAACTGAAATTAGTGAGTTAGAAGTATTTTCTTTCTTTTATACAAAGTGTACGCAGCTTCCGCTTCCCTGAGCATAGGTCTTGATTCTCTTGTGCATCGCTCTGAGGGAAAGTGTTGGTTTTCGCTATTCCTATTGCAAAAAGCAGCTGTATTGGTGCCATCTCTCATAGCATCTCACAAACTTGACTGCTTGAAGGAACTTGGTGCTCTTCCTTCAGCAGCCCTGGTACTTTCTACTGCAGAACCCTTTGTTTGTTCTTGGATGATGCGGTCTCAGAAACATGCCTGGGTCTTTAACCTGTGTTTCGCACAGCTGCTGTGCAGCAGAGGAAGCTCAGAAGCGTCTGGTGACTCATGCAGTGGACTGTGCTGATCTTACGCAATGTACCCAAGTTGCAACAAGGGAAATCCTGATTAGATAGTAGGAAAAAAATTTTCTCTGCAAGGCAAGTCAGATGTTGGCACAGGGGCCCAGAGAGGTTGTGGAACCTCCCCTCCTTGGAAATGTTCAGAAGTTGCCTGAGCAAGGCCATGAGCAACGTGTTTGGGGATAGCTATGGTTTAATCTCTTCCAACCTAAATTACTGTGTGATTGTATGACTCAGGCTGTTGTTCTACTGGACCTGTGTGTTGCTAGGTGACTCAGTCATACGCATCTGATGTGGAAGAGGTGAGTATTTGCCTATGCATACAACAAACTAGCCATTATATGTGATACTGGATTTTTTTCAGCAGTCTAACACTAGCTGCTGTGCGTGGAGGGAAAGAAATGTTAACTTATCCAGCATAAAGCCTTCTAATACAAGGTTAACCAGTCTAAATTTTGTGAAAGAATTTGAGCTGTGAGAGGTCTTACACAGCTGATATGTTTCTAAGCAAGTTTGCAGCAGGTCATTGTATAGTGTCAGAGTGCCACAGCTTTTTTTGATTCAGTACCTTGAACCGTAAAGCTGGATTTATTATGTTTATTGCGTCATCAGACTTTGACCTCAGAGGAAAAAGAGGTTAAGCCACACAGTTCTCTTAACAGCTCTTTGAGGGTGGTTATTACATGACATCTTTTTCTTCATGGAGAGTATCATCCTGGGGACTTATAAATTGTTGACCCCTGCAGTGCAAACTGTTAGCACTTTCTGCCATACCATAAATAAACGTCAGGTAACACTTACAGTAAATGAAAAAAACGTATTAAAAAGGGGTATAACAGCGGTAGCGTTGTTATAATCTGAGCAATGATCATTTTGTGGCTTCTCTCAGCAAATGTTCATCTCCAGTACAGCAGTTCTGCAATCACTGCATGTAGCCTGAGCTCTCCTGATTTTAGTGAGGTTTCAATCCTGCAACACCAAGCACCTTACAGGTCTGGATGCTTGGTCCTTTTAGAATACATAGCATATAGCATATAAATGAGACTGAAGGATTGTCTTGCATGGCTCCCCGTCACTTTGGCATATGACCATCAGCATATGTGAAGGCAAGTGCACTGCGCTGCAAGCATCTCAGAAAGGAAAGGAAATGTAGGCAAGTAGTAAAAAAAAAAAAAAAAAAAAAAAAATTAATCAGAAGATCTGAGTCAAACCAATATGCTTAGCTGCAGACAGCAATTGACTGTCTTTTTTGTACTGAACTAAATATTGCCTGAACAATACTACACACTTTTGTGATTGTAGCATCAGTCTTCCTGTCTGTTTCTGCTTGAGGAGCTATGTTGCTTTTTGAGTAGCAACACATTCAAGGGAGGGCAGTAGTGTTTATAATTTTTTTTGTTTGCATTTCGTCTCATTTCCAGTTAGTCCTGGAAAATGAAGTGGCTTGCATTAGCCCCCCCAACCAGAAAGATTTGCAGCTACAGCTGACGCAAAGCAGAAGTTATTTTATGATTAGTGGTCAGAAAGCCTTTGGAGGCCTCTACCTCTGCTTCTGTAGTTTGAGGGAGTTGAGTGAGCTTTAAGAAGGCCTTGCCTTATCATGTGAGGCACAGTAGCTCATGGGATACATGTGGCTGTTGTAGGGGGGAGTAAAGTGAATGTACTTGCCCTCCAATCCTTCAGCATTTGCAAGCCCCTGAAAGCTCAGCAGAGGTAGCATGCACTAAGGATTTCAGTACCTGGAATCCTCCTTACCTGAAGAACTGTCCTTAGGAAGACGTTGTAATTGGGGCAAATAGTGTCGAAAGGACCAAAAGTGTGTGTGTGTGTGTATAAACACACACACACACACACACACACACACACACACACACACACACACACATATATTATGTACTGAATCATTCCCCCACCCCCGCACAAATGAGTTACTATGCCATCATTGTAATAAATTTGTTATTTGATTCAAGTTCTTGTCGATAAGTGGGGGCTGATTTAATTGTCTGTAGAAGACCTTCCTTTTGTTTTCCTTAAGCTGAACTAGCTGCTCTGCCTGGCAAGCATAAATATAACCAGTAAGTTATCTCATGCTGCCACCTTGTTCTGAGCAATATTTAGGATAGACGGAAATAAATATCTAAGCAGTGGAACTAAGGAAATCTGACACCTTTTATGGTTTAGTGTGTTGTGATTAGATTCTCTGATGTTTAATAAAGCCTGCACCTCTGGTCAAAGTTTTTCTTGTACTTAGGGAATCCTAAATGTCACTCTCCTCTGTGGGGTTCTGTCTCCTACTGGAATCGGAGAGCATATAATAAGAGATTATGTTCATGTGGCAGCCTTTCCCTCAGTGAGAGCATTAGTAAGATCTGTTTTCTCTTTTTTGGCTCTTTTAATCAAAATTAACATGAATATAATACCTTTGAGTGTTCTGCCATTCTGTATCCCTTGCTGTTCTGTCAGATTTGGTTGATATTGGCCAATGTATTCAAAAACAAGCTAAGACCAAAGAGAAAGCTACCCACGTGTTACGCACACGCTGTAGGCGTGGATAAGCCCTGCTTTCTCTAGTAGAAAGCGGGGCTAATGAAAAAAATATGCTTGAACTTTAAAGAGGAAAAAGTAACGGCACCACAGCAGGCTTTGTGTGGTTCCTTTGATATCGAAAAGGCAGTCCCTGGGTTACTCGTAGGTACTTTCCCTCTTACAGATTTAATCATTACAGTAAGAAAACGGGAGAATAGATTTAAGGACTGGCTATGATTTTTAGCTTTGTAGTAGCCTAAAATTTTTGAAGCTGAATATTAGTAAAATATGTCCGCACCATAGGATCTGAGTTTTTAAGAAAGATTAAAAAACAAGCAAACAAACAACTGAATCAAGACACCATATTTGCAGAAATCATTCCTTCTGTCTGGACGTATTTAGTATTCATTATTACCTGTATGCGCATGTTCTAAATGCTAGGTGTGAAGCCTTTCTTACATTTAACAGGCATATGGGGATAAGAGTAACACCTGCTGTTTGAAGTAACAATAAAATATCTGGTTCAAAACCAGGAAATTTAAGCATTGCCTGCAGACTCAGACTTCGGTGCTGCTGTAAATACTACAAAATAAATTTAGTAGATGGTATGTAAAATTTTGCTCTTCAAAATTTATTCTTAGTCTCCATGTTAGACATGGATTTTTTTACTGTAACAAATTATGCAGCTGGCTCTCTTCAGCAGTATTCCTTCTGACATAGCAATCCTCCTTGCTGTACATAACGTAAAGAGGTGCAGAACATTATTAGCATATGTCGATGTCCTTCATACCAAACACGTACAGCATTGGTTTTGCCTGATCGTTCTGACCATGCCTTCAGGAAAGCTCAGAAGCTCAGTAAGTCTCTTATTAAGAATTTAAAATGGCAGATAAAGACAAACTAATCTTTGTTTCAGCACAATATTTATTTGAACAGCAAGATGCCTGTTTTTTTTCTTTGCTGTTCTGTATAAAACAGCTACTGAAAGGGACTAAACCATAAATTCAGGTTTAAATGCTTTTATTCAGTAGCAACTAAATGCTAGTCACAAAACTATTACTTATCACATCAGTTCACAATCAAGTAAAATTAATAAGGGATCTTAACTAAGTTCCATTCACAGTTTTGTGACATGATAATGCATTCATCAACATATTTGTTCAACGTGTTCATCGATGACCTGGATGAAGGGACAGAGTGCACTTTCAGCAAGTTTGCTGATGATACTAAACTGGGAGGAGTGGCTGACACACCAGAAGGCTGTGCTGCTGTTCAGAGGGACGTGGACAGTCTAGAGAGGTGGGTGGAGAGGAACCTCATGAAGTTCAACAAAGGCAAGTGCAAGGTCCTGCACGTAGGGAGGAAGAACCCCAAGCACCAGTCCAGGCTGGGGGCTGACCTGCTGGAAAGCAGCTCTGCCGAGAAGGACCTGGGAGTCCTGGTGGACAACAAGTTAAGCGTGAGCCATCAGTGTGCCCTTGTGGCCAAGAAGGCCAATGGTCTCCTGGGGTGCATCAGGCAGAGTGTTGCCAGCAGATGGAGGGAAGTGATCCTGCCCCTCTCCTCAGCCCTGGGGAGGCCTCACCTGGAGTGCTGTGTCCAGTGCTGGGCTCCCCAGTACAAGAGAGACACGGCACTGCTGGAGAGAGTCCAGCGGAGGGCTACCAAGATGATTAGAGGGCTGGAGCACCTCTCCTCTGAAGAAAGACTGCAAGAGCTGGGCCTGTTGAGCCTGGAGAAGAGAAGACTGAGAGGCGATCTCATCAATGTGTACAAGTATCTGAAGGGGGAGTGTCAAGAGGATGAGGCCAGCCTCTTCTCCGTGGTGCCCAGCAACAGGACAAGAGGCAACGGGCAGAAACTGAACCACAGGAAGTTCCACCTAAACCTGAGAAAAAACTTCTTGACTGGGAGGGTGACAGAGCATTGGACCAGGTTGCCCAGAGAGGTAGTGGAGTCTCCTTCGCTGGAGATATTCAAAACCCGCCTGGACGCGATCCTGGGCAATGTGCTCTAGATGAAGCTACTTGAGCAGGGAGGTTGGACTAGATGATCTCCAGAGGTCCCTTCCAACCTTGGCCATTCTGTGATTCTGTGATCTGAAGGTTCCCTGAGTTCTAAAGGCATAGTATTTAAGCAGTTAATGCAACACTATCCCTGTCGTTAAATGTGCATAATTTATATGAAACAATGTGCTATAAAAGCTGGACCTGAAAATCTAACTGACTCAAGTTTACCATCTATAAGCGTCAGTAGCCAACTGGAAAAGAAATAGCTATTACCACATGGGAGGAAATTGGTCTATAGAATATGAAAGGTGATTTGTAGGCTTAACAGACTTTTTCTGCTGTTTTGTTGTACAGTTTTTACGTCTGAACATATTGAGAGATATAAAAACTGCCAATTAAAAAGAGTTTTACTGGAAGAGTTTTTTGAAAGCTGGGAAGGCAATCAGTGTTAAAATCTGTATATGGAGGGAAAAAGGTATGATTGTGTTTGAGCTTCTCGAAAAAAAGTTTTCTTAGTTCCACAGGCCAGAGATGACATGCAGTTAAAATGAATTGTTCATCTAAAAGGTGAAATTTCGGCGAAAAAGCCTCCAGCTTCTAAAACTAGACTAATGATACAGGCAGGGACAAGGGCATCATTTCATTATGTGCAATATTAGCAAAACGTGCAAGACATTCTAGGAAGCTCACTTTTGTATTGGAAAAAAGTGTGATGATAGTGAAAGCAGGTAAGTCTTTGCTTATGGATTTTTACCTCCCATAGTGCAGCTATGATGAATTTTTAGGTGGTTATGCTTGCTGTTGTGAGGAAGATCATGAGCCATTTCAAACATTTGGGAGCAAACGTTCACTGATTATACAGTTGGCAAAAAGATGTGGGCCTCTGGGGTGCAGTGGGTTCAGCATATGACTATGTTTGCACTTTGTATTTGTTATGTGAGTTCATTTATTAGAACAAGGCAGATGGCAAGCCTTTACTGTGGGGAGGCACACAGAGGCATTGCTTGAAAAGATAAAAGCCATTAGCCAGGTGAGATGTTTCATTAGAGGGCTCTTTTTTATCATTCCCACTTCTCAAGCTGAACCAAGCACCACCTGCTACTGATACCATTCGTTGTGTTTGCAGCAGGGAGAAAATGCTGCTGCTGTGAAACTGAGAGAGTCAAGGGCACAAAGAAATGTGTGCATGATTTTTCAAGGGACAAGTGATTTTGTGTACCTCTATTTAAATGATTCTAAATTGGAGATATTACCCCCGTCTCCAGCAAGTCTTAAGTTTCATCCTTGGAAAATTTGGTTGCTTTTGGAAATCTTGGCCAAAGACACAGCTGTAAATAAAGGTGTGCTTCTAGAATATATTAAGTGAAAGGTTTCGAAAAGCAGCTGTGTGACTGAAAAATATAAATCCAGTTTTGCTCTTCTCCATTGAGTTGTAACAAGATTTATACTTCACAATCACATCAGTACTTTTCAGAGTTCCCACCCTGAAGCATCTGTGCTGTCTCATCCTTGTTAGAGCTAGATGTGTTCTATCAATTTCAGCTCTGGTTTCCAGCATCTGTAGCGTCTAGTGAACTTAAAACAGTAATAATGGAGAATACTTGTAGGGAAAAGTCAAGGAGTAGACAAACTGCAGCCACAGCCTGCCCACTGTCTGGGCTCCACTACTACTGAGTGTTTTTCTGGAGTCAGCTTCTCTGGACCCTTGAATTTCTGTGGTAGCTTTTGAATACCAGAGAAGCTCCTCTTGACTGTGGCAATGATATTGTCAGGCATATGGCATTGCTGTGCATCTATAACTTAAGGATTTTGAAGCTAGCCTTTGATTGTCTTTTTTTTTTTTTCAAGCTTGGCTTCAAGCTTTTATGTGAGAGTGACATTTAATTGGAATATTTATCATCTCTCTTCAGACAGAAGCCTTTCTTTTAAATTTACCAGACCTGTTGCTGTTACGCTAAAACCAGAGCATTTAAGGTGGGAGGGAGGGGAGGAGAGGAAGAGTTAATTTCTGCGCAAATACGATCAATGAATCTGTTCTATTTGTTGCTTTATTAATGAAGCAGATTTCATAGGAATAGAGAAATACTGGAAGAAGTCACAAAACCATTTCCACTGTGTTTTTCTGAAGGTGGTATGAAACCTGAAATCCTGTCCAACTTGTTTGACTTAAGAGGGAAACACTGGCTTTGCTATCCTTTCACGTTGAGCGTTCTGGGATGCACTGTTATGTCCTTTAGGACTTGACCCCAGGGAGCACTGAGTGTGTCGCCTCTTGGCTGGATGAATGCAAATCACTTATTGGAAGTTGAATATAAAGGTATTCTAGACTCCCTGCCTTATGCAGTCAAGTACAGTCTTTTTCCCACTGTCTATGCCACCACTATAAGTCTCTTTGCTGGCTTTGGGTCAGCTTCCAATTCTCCATTCCAGGCTTTGTTTTTGATTTTGAAAGTGGCTAAGAAATTACGGCTCAGAAACAGTCTAGACATTCTTGATCTGTACTTCTCTGGGACAACACTGGCCACAGAGGCCAGGAGAAAGCCTCTGAGAACTGAAGGTGAAGCTCAGAATAGAGAAGATCCCACTTTGAGGTAAGCTTCCTGAAACAATGAGGCTAATACAGACCCAGAGAGTATTTGAGAAATACTAAAAATCCTTCCTCTTCCAAACAGACTTTCTTCTATACAAAATATGCTAGCAAATATTAGCCTGCCCTGCTACTCAAGAGACCCTTTCCAATCCACTAAATAAAGGATTTAAAAGAAGAACATAACTGAACTTTAAAGGAGAAGGATCTGTTCTATCACAAGCACTCTACCACATGAACCACGTTTATCTTTTGAAGCAGGGCGGTGTAGTTCTCAAAAGCCCACCGGAGACAGGG
Source organism: Struthio camelus (assembly GCF_040807025.1). Lineage (NCBI taxonomy): Eukaryota > Metazoa > Chordata > Aves > Struthioniformes > Struthionidae > Struthio > Struthio camelus. Next base: position 48,892,360 of record NC_090943.1, read on the forward strand.
TAAGCTTGTTGGTTGGTACCAAGAGCTTTTGCTTCCATTCCGTAATGCATAGTTTGTACTTGATCCATTCATACAAGTGTCTAATGGGTGGGAGCTGTTTGTTTTGATTAGCAATAGTAGATCAGTGAGACATAATGATTTTGTAGGCCATAACAAACCTTAAGGCATGTTAGTACTTCTGTACAAGAAATGCTTCTTGTAAACTACTAAATAGCTCATTCCTGCAATTTCACAGAGGAACTGAAAGAGCAGGACTTCATGAGGGCTAGCAGCAATATGTTTTTTTTTTCATGTGCCAGGCCAGCCTGTCTGTTGGCAGGAAATGCAATGTCAGGTACCATTTTTAGTACTGCAATAAAACCCATCCTTAAAACAAACAAGCAAAAAAAACTTCCAAAAATCAAAAAAGAAAGGAGCTAAAATAAAATGTACCTGTAGTGTTCAAAAGGGAACTCTTATAAAGCTTACAAGTAAAACTGTAGCTGCAACAATGGTATTTTTCACATTTAAACACCAAAAAAAGAAGTTGAAGACATGAAATGCCACACTTTGCTCCAGAGATGCTCAAATGGTTTTGTAACGCAGGTAGCAACAGTGTAACTGTCTGTTACTGTGATTATATGGTTTTGTTTCATGTAGTACTGCATATTGAATTATGTTACTGTTGACTATGTCTCCTTGAGAAATTTGCTTTTGTGACTTGACTTGACATTTGGTAGAGCCTTTAAACATTGGATATCCTTACTTTAGTTTGATTTTTATTGCTAATGATTTTTATGGTGAATGGGTTGAATACTACAGGAGAGGGAAAGGAATGTAAGATCCCAAAATGGATAGACTGCACGGGGCTACCGGAGAGTCCTTGAAACCAAGGTGAAAGGAGCCCAAACTTCAAGTTTAATATGTGGCATCTTCCAGAGAGGATTCTTTTGAAGAAGCCCCTTAAAAAGTGGTCATTGCACACTTATTGGGGTGATCTCTGGAGACCCAAATCAGGAATGGGGTGCCATTGCTCTGGATGCTACAGACACAAAGAGTAGGAGACAATCTCTGTCCTAAAAATCTTACAGTTCAATTTTGCAAGAGGGGTAAAAAGAGGAAGGAAGGATGTTATCCCATTTGTGATGAGGCATAGAGACAAAATATTTATCCTACTTCAAAAGTAAATTATTATGAAAATGGAACTGAAGAAATGATTTCTCAAGTCCTGGTTCATTAGCTAGATAATAAGCCATCTTACTGCTGAGCAGATCCTCTAGTAATGAGAGATATTAGCTCTGATGAAGAGAAACACAGCTCCTGAATGTCTTGTCGCTGTGATTTGAAAGACAGGAATGCCATTCCCAGTCCTGCTGTTGGTTTACTGGGCAATTTAAAGCCTTGCCTCTCACTTTCTGCCATGTGAGAAGGAGACAATGATCTTGGAGTGAAAAATGGTACATAGGAGACCGGTAACTGTTTTTTTTGTGTGTGATCTAAGTGTTCCTATTATTCCTTCTGCTATATCATCAAGCTTTTCAAAGTTCATAAGGTGAAGTAACCACAAAGGTACCTCGATAAAGAAATGATCAGGCAAAAGGGCAACACATGGTAAAAGCCAGCTGCTTCTTCCAGCAAAATCAATGGGAAAACCTCATTTAACTTCCTTGAGAGCCATTGCAACTCCAAGATGGCAAAGGAAATTGCACAGTAGGAAGGGAAGTCTAAGGCAGTAGACTTGCTGATCTTTGCTGATCCTTGATATTGGGAAAGGGGGAGCCATTGATATAGTCAGTCCTGATAATAAAACTCTGGAGGTAAGTATTCAAAATCTGAGATTGAAAAAAAAAAAAAAAGGAGGGGGGAGCCTTGTTGGTTTTTATGCTTTCAAGAAGCAATGTGGGATGCAAAATTCATCTTTGTTTTAAGCAGAAGGGAGTAGGTTACAGTTGCATAGTGCCAGGAAAAGGGGCTTTAAGAAAAATATTGATGTCATGAGAAATGGCAGTGCTGCTCTTTGCCTGATCTCTTCTGGCCCTTCCCATCAAAATACAACAAATCCAACTCTCAAAGCATCGGTGGGGGGAGTGGGGAGTTGGTAATTCCGGTGTTTGGCAGCCTGCTGGGTTTATAGCATACTCCCCTTTATACTTGATGGTTTTAGTGCAATCCTGCCTTGCACTGCTATTGTACTACCCAGCCACAGAAGAAACTCAGACTGAAAAAAGAAACTGACTTAAGACAGCAAAAAAATGTTTCCCGGTTAGTATCCTGTTACCAAAGTCTGCAGCTGACATGATGTATATTTTTTGAATAAGGATAACCTTAGTTGTGGTTTGCAATGGAGAGAAAAGGAACAGCTTTTCTTACCATCCTTTTATACTGTAAAATTACTTCCCTCTCTCTAGACTGTATTTTATCAATTTACCTGGCGTAGTCTCCCGTTTTATGCCTAAATGTGGAGATGTCATCAATAAGTTACTTATTTGTGCAAAAATAAAGGATTTTTGTGCCCCTCCCCTGGCCGCATTAAGTACAATTTGACTCAAAGGAAGATGGAAGGGTGTTTGGGGTTTTGTTCACAAGATGGCACTAGCTACTAACTAGTGCTACGTTTTTTTTTTAACTCTAGCACTGAACAGTTGTCTAAACCTTTAAGCCTAATAGTAGGAAGAGCTGGTAAGAGTTTATATAGAGAGACTAGACAACTAGAATCTTTTCTTATGCGCAGTTAAGTCTTCTTTTTGCCTACTTAAATAATTCTTAAATCTTGAAGAATGTAAACAGAAGGTTATTTAAAGAAAATACAGTTGTGTGTTAGAGTTGTTATTTAGAGGGAATGATCTTAGCACAGGCTTGAGGGAGAGTAAGGTGAAATCCTACTGCTGTTAATGGCTCCTAATTGCCTCTACGCAGGAGACAAGGATTTGCTGCATTGACAACTTAGAGTTTGTTTCTGTTTAATTTGATTGCCATTATTCTGTTACCTTAGATGAGGTGCTTGCAGATCTCCAGGCTTCCCAATACAGCGCCTTAACACAGTATTTTCTTAATTCCTCAAAAATTAGACATGTTTCTGTTCATATGAACTGCTCCTGTTTTCTTCCCACTTATTTTGTTTTATACATGAGCTACTCTCCAGTTGGGCAGCCATTCAAGCAGAGAGCTGCATAAGATGCACATGATGAGAGAGGCTGTCTCTCTCTCGTTAATTACTGCGTTGAACTCAGCTGTAGTTCAGTTTACCATTTTATAGTTTTTCCTACTCTAGTAGTCCCCATTTTGTCTCCAGCAAACCCTCCTCACCTCAAGGGAAAGAGAAATAATGGAATAAAATGACATTTACCTCTTACTGGCTTTATGTCTCACTTAAACAGTGTGTGTTTAGTATAATCCATTGCTAGGCAGCACTAATAGTTACATGTAAAACTGTCCCAACTGCATTTTATGCAACAATAATTCTTTTGGATATTTAAAGTTTGCATTATTTAAATGCTAGTCATTGGCCAGTGCAGAAGAAGAGTTGTAAAAAGCAGCTCCTCTCCATGCTTTGCTTTTGCTTCCTATCCCTTTAATTAGGACCAGCTTATCCGTGCTTTTTACATAAGTGAATGGAATCCACCAACCCCAGTAAGAAGCTCGATGGCAAGGCTTCTTGGAGTGAAACTTATCACTAAAGAAAGCATGGATGCTGTAACCTTGATGCTTCCTTCGCAGCAACTGCATGAGAGGTGGAAATGGAGCAGACTGAGAGCTGCTTTTCCCTGCTTCCTGGGACAGTGGTGAGTGGAACTAACTGGCATGTCAAGCACAGGAGAAGTGTTGCAAAGGACTCTTGTCACAGGCAGCCTCTTCAGGGTACGATTCCTTCTGGCCCTCTTTCCAAGCCTATCTACTAAGTCTTCCTGTGGCCTTTCATGCTCAGAGCCTTCTTATTTATTAGCAAGGATCTGACCCTATAAAATGCTGAATTGCACCATCAATTTCTACTGAATTCCATGGAAGAACCACAGCATCTCATAGGCTCAGGCCTTGGGATGTTTTGAAAAACGATTACTTGGAGCAGGAGCGAGGAACTGCAAGGCTGTTTATGGGTGACTATTGAAAGTGCAGTATGAGAGTTCTAGGGATTGTAAGTATTCTTCTTCCTCCCCAGACCATTAGATTTGTCGTGATTTCCACTGTATGGAAGTAGCATCTAGCCTACCGTTTCCTCTCCTAAATCACCAGTGATCGGAAAGAAGACATGTCATTGAAAGATTCATGCAGACTGAGAGCCAGATCCAGAGGCAAAGCCAGCCGATAGGGTGCTGGTGTAGTTGGGCAGGGCTAGAGGTCTTTCCTCTCTGCTTATCACAGACTGTTGGGGTGTCACAGAGCCACAGGACTGTGAAGCTTCCCCATTCGGATCAGGACTGCATTCAGCCTTGGCATGCCTTTTCAGTAGGCTCTGAAGCAGCAGTGGAGCAGTGGTGTTTAGTGGTACCCTGGATTGTGGTGTTTCTGTTGGCAGGTTGGCCTGTGTCAGACCAGTCAGACTCCTCCGGTCAGAGGAGCCGAGGCCACCCGACGTGGGAGGAGGATGAGACTGGAAGTTTGCTTTTTGCAGTGCTTGCGCCAAGCCAGGTGCTCAGAGCCAGCAGCCGTATGGCCTGCAGAAGAGCTACAAAAACTGGCACCTGTCCTTTGTTCAACAGGTTGGATCATCTCGGCACGTGCTCACTGAGCTGCGTCCAGACAAGAGCTGGAGACAACGCTACAAACCCAGCTCTCTGTTCCCCTCTCCTCTAGCACTCTCCAGCACCAGTCAGGGCAGCAGAGCGACTCTGACAATTTGTAGTCCAGAAGTCCTTTTCTTTTAGTCAGTGCTTTGCTCAGCTCCCAGCCTTCTGGCTCCTTCTTTTCTGCCACACTTCTGGTTTGCAACTGGAACAAAAGGCATCCAGAGGAGACTGAGGCCTTCAAAGTGGCTGTTCACGTTGTTTTTGCCTACCGTGACTTCACTAGCTGTGCTCTGCTCCCTTCACAGAAGCTGAATGGGAGCACAACTGTTCTGTGTTGTAGCTAATCGTTGGTCACAGCTGCTTCTGAGCCTGTGCTGGAGCATTTTACCCCTAAGAAACTATGGCACAAGCAGTTGGAATTGGATGCCATGCTATGCAGTGGCTTGTGTTATGCCAGGCTAAGCAATTAGGGCTCATTCACTGAATAAAGCAGACTGTGGCCAGGCTTCTTGGCTGTGTATGACTGTGGAACAGCAGATGGTACCCAGAGTATGATGGACTAAGAAAATATTCTGAGTGGGGAAAATGGCACAGTTAAAAATGCCACTGCAGCTGACTTTCTCTGGAAAGGCGGAGCCCAATTGAAGAAGCCTTTTTGTGCAGTATTGCAGTTGCTCCCTGCAGACAGGGTACCAGGAAAAAAGAACACAGTCATGAGATTTTTGTTTCTGGCAATAGTCTCTTCCGAAGCACTTGATATCTTTCGGAATTCTGGGGCACGATATGAACCACATTAAAAACAAAACACCTTCCCTCTTATCTTTATCTGTGAATATAAGAAGAAAGTGAAAACTGAGGAAGCAATTTTTCCATGTATGGGAGTTAACGTAGTCCCTGATTGTTTGCCATATGCTAATTGGGATCTAAGGCAGAGCAATCAAAGAGAGATTATTAGAGGACACAAAACTGAGATAGATCAATTATGATTTGTGAAGCAGAGAACACACAGACCAGTTTACGAAATTTATAAAGGGTGAACGAGTGTTCACTGCTGTGGATGCACTAAAAAAGGAAAGTACAGTACCACAAGTGAAGAGATCAAGGGCAGAAAACCATACCAGTACTCAAAACTGGATTCTGAAGAAACAAAATGTGGCTCTGTATAGACTGTGGCAAACATTGTGAGCCAAGACAATGCAGTATTTGAAAAAGGACACAAGAACAGCTGTGGGTGGTACGTGCTAGTGCCAGCAGTGTGTATAGCACGGACATGGAGGATGGTGAGCACACCAAAAGGAATGCTTCAGGGCAGCAGTGGATAACACTGCAACCAAAGGTATCTAGACTAATCTTCCCTAAAGCAAGTAGGATATTATTAGCTGTAAGTTGGCCCCTGGGGTACAAACTGACATACCCTCAGAAATCAACGTTGCAATAGTGCTGATAAGACCAAAGAGGAATGGATACAATTCAAAGCTTAAGTGATGGTGTTAGGAGATATAAGCTGAATAGCTTGATAAGTTGTAATAGTGCCAGCTCACAATTTGCTGGGGCATGGAACTGGATGTGCAGGACAGCAACTGTTATTGGAATTTGGGACTTGCCAAGTCATTATGACTGCATCCACATGAAGGGACTTAGAGAGGTAGAGGATAAAAATGATTGATAAAGGAATTTGGGGAAGCTTCCACAAACCAGGAATCCTTCCAACACCGTACCAAACAGAGACACTGAAGCTGTCCCCTAATTCACCACCTTAGGGAAGTTCTCCTTGCCCTAAGGCTGAAGTGTAGAGAAAGACGGGCAGATTCATTGCACTGAGAATCACAAAATAAACAGGAGAGCTAGCAGAGTGGATACCCATTTGCTCGTTATTGTAGGAGAGGGTAAAAACCTAGAATCATTCACTTCGCATATGAACCCAAAGGAATTTAATAAGCATATAGCAAGGGAGCATTTTTCTGTGGCCTAGAAGAATGAAAAAAGCTTGGCAATGTCCACAATTCTTAAGCTTAGTGCACCAGCAAAGTTCTGAAAGACACTCTGAAAAACAGCACGTGCACATATTTAAACCTCTCCGTTGCTGTGACACTGCTTCTCAGGTTGTAGCTAGACTGTGGGATTCTGGCTCCAGAATGACTGAATGTTGGGATAAGCCAGTTTGTGCACCCTTTTCCCTCTTCTCTTGTTAAGCCTGAGATTTTATTAGAAGGAAAGATGGTTGCATAGGCAGGGAGGCAGTAAGAAGGGCCTCCATAGGTACTGCTGTGTGGATGTATTGTGGAGCATATCAGCCCTGATAATTTTATGGTGCCATTTGAGATTTCCTGGCACTCGAGGGGTTTTGCTGGGAAATGCAAAGGGTGATAGATGGTAAGAGGAGCAAAGGTTTTTGCTTTGGGAACTGAGGTTACTGCTTGAGGTCTTTCCTCCAGTCACAGACCACTGCGGGTTAAATGTTTTATTACATTAACTGACACAGAAGCTCTGAGTGATCAGGCCAGTGCAGTGTGTGGCTGCTGATGAGTGTGGGCTGTGCATGGCTGGGAAGGGAAACAGCTGTGTGGTGCACCTTTTGGAAGGGTCCTCTGCAGAGTCCTGTGTTGCACAGGATTGGGTGATTGCGATGGATGGATTGTACAAGGCAGACCTGTCTGCTCGCTTGGCTCTGAGTGACTTCCGAACCAGAAACCGAGCCCCTAAGCAAGTTGCCTCCTATCCAGTCCTTTTCCCCTTCTCCGTAATGCCCATCTTTCTAATTGTCCTTACTCCTAGTAATTCGACTTGCCTGCCTTCTTTCTCCTCGTAGTGATACAAGCTACCATATAACTAGAATTTGCCATTTGTATGTGCTATACGTTTCCTTCCTCCTCTAGTTTTGTCTTTAAATTACAAGTGTTTAGGGCAGCTTTTCCTACCTGTGTGTTTATGTGGTACTTAGAACAATAGAATCCAAATCTGGACTGAATCTACTATGTTTTAGTTACCTCTGTTCTTATTTATCATTTATAGAAGACAAGCTATACTGGCAAATGTTCTGGAAAGAGCAGTGGCTCTGCTGGTCCAAACTGCAGCTGTGCTGAGGCCTCATTTGCAAAGAGGATGTGCTGGAGGAAATGACTTTATACCCGCCATGGTGTTATTTACTCCTTTTTATATCCTTATTCAATGTATCTTTGTTTTTTATTTTAATTACTCCTTTTTCTGTTAAGCACTAAAAAAATATGTTGACAATTCAAATTATTATTCCTGTATGAGCTGTAACAGCCTTCTGTGACTCCTCATTACACTGACTATTGAGTGCAAACAGTTTCATGTCACTCTTCATGAACAGATATACAGGGTGTGTCATCCACCCTCTTCCCTTTAGCCATTTGCTCCCATCTCAGTGAGCTCTTAGGCTTCTGATCCTCAATTGCATGAATTGATCTGTGAGCCTAGATGTAATGCAGCCTGGCTTGAAAAGTTCCACAGAAAGAGAAGACCTCATTCATTGTAAGCTTATGTTGTAATTTTTTCAGCCAAACAGCCAGGAGGTGTTTGCACACATGTTCCCTGTAGACCAAGGGCCAACGCCTTTCTGTTTTCCAGTTTTGGGATGTGGCCCCTTCAAAAAGTAAAGGTGAGGGGAAGAGCAGCCCAGCGGAAGAAAGTAAATGAGATCTGCCTCCTCGTTAGGATGAGTTCCAGCTGGGAAAGCAGAGGAGAAGCCTGTTTGAATTAGTGGCTCCTGTATGTACGAGAAGAGGCACACAGGCTTATGGGCTTCTGCTGTGGCTCTAAAAAAGAAAAGTTGTGGGATCTTGCAACCAGCAGAGAAAGGTGTGTCGGTGGGGAGGAAGGGCTAGTTACTGCCCAGAGACTTGCTGCACTGGGCTGCAGGAGGAGGAGAGTCGTAGATGTTTTAAGTTGTGGATATGAAGTGTGAAGAGCTGTTAAAGAGGTTGGAGAGGGTGCTCTTCAGGTGAGGATCCTTACTGATAACATGAATACAGATAAAAGATCATAGCAGTGCAAGATAAATACAAGTGCTATTGCTAGCTGTGCTCTAAGCAGTTTGCTTTGTTGTAACCAGTATAAATCCCACTGGCAGTTAGCTCTTGCCTAACTAAAAACTGGCTAGCTGACTGATGGTAGCCCCTTCCACAGTCATGCTCACTTTTTTTTTTTTTTTTCAAAAAACTGTAATAGCAGCTCTTGTTCCTTGAGGTAGGAGGGGACTGGGCAGCAGGGAGTGATGGGCCAGGCTCCTCAGCAGACACATGCTGCTGGTATTAGGCAGGACCAGCTGGCTGCTGACTGGTGCTATCCTGCGAGGAGCTGGGCAGGGAGGCAGTGCTGGGTTAAGTAGCCCTGGAGAAGCTATTGTGGCCACTCTGGTAAGGACATGTGGAAAAGATTAGAGGAGGAAGGCTCTGGTGTTCCCTGAGGCTGGAGTTTCTTGGCTGCTTGTTTTCGGCTCTGTGGTTCTCTACCACCTCGGGCAGGAGCGCAGCCTGGGCGTCCAAGCAGGCTGAGAGTTGCAGGAGGTGACAGATGACTCCCATGCTCTTATTTTCCCAGGCGGTGTCTCTAACTGGCTCAAGACTCTCACCGTAAGGTACCAGACAGTAGCACGAGGCTCAAACTCTGCCTCGGTATAAACGGTGTGGACTGCCTGCGCCACGAGACTTGGCTGAAGCTCTCAGGAAAGCTCTTGCTTTCTTGCCCTGAGTTCCTTGCATCCCCTAAAAAATGTTGTTCAGATGGCCTTAAAGTAGGGAATAAATGTGCTACAAGCAAAACAAAAATCCACTTTGGACACCATTAAAGGAGAAAATAAGCAAGGTGTTTAAAAGCCCTTGCCTGTGGAAATAAGGTTTAATGTGTACCCTCAGCTCTCTCTGCTCTGTGCTGCCTTCCCAATGTGTTACCCACTCCCATCTGCGTGGGGAGTTTGTTTGTTTGTCTGGTTTTTTCCTTCTTGGAGTCTGGGCTGTCAGGACTGTTGTATTCCAAGCTCAGTTCTCATTATTAGAAGTAGAATCCAAGTTCCCAGCTCTTTGAGTTACAGAGCTTGAAACAATGGCATAAATACCAAAAGATAATAAAACCCTCCAAATCATGTTCTGCTTTAAATCTTTTTTTTTTTTTGAAGTCATTTTGTGGGAAGGACGAGGATTTGACCTGCAGACCGAGCTGTGCTGTGCAGAAGCTGCAGAATTCCCTTCCTCTGCCTCCAGTTCTTATAGATGAAGAGATGAGAGATGATGTACTAAGTTACCCGAAGTAGGTGGGGGGAACCTGTCTAGGATTTGTTGATTTAAAAATTACTGGGGTTGTTTTTGTGTTTTTTTAAAAATATTTCACTGAATTGTGCCGTATTTAAAGTGTATCCATCTTTAATCCTCACAGGTTTTAAAGGCATCCTCGATATAACACACAAAATATATTTTGGAACTGATACTGCAGACAAGAATGTGTGTGTATTTAATGATTGTTAGTATTTGCAGGACAGGGATTTAAGTCAGTAGGTATGTTAGAAACACCTAGAAGAGAGATCTGCTCATCTGAGAAACCACACAGGACTGTAGGCTCTAGAGTGAACTGTGTGGCAGATAAAAGCAATTGGAGTCTTTTGAATTCTCACTGATTTTTTTTTTTTTTTTGTTTATCAGTCTTTGGGTAAAACAGCTATGACACCTTTTCAATACATCTTTTTGAAAGAACAGTTAATTTTTAAATTTGAATTGTTTTTTTCTTTCCCTGCATTTATTTTCCCCCTCCAGAGCCTGCAGGTGTTTCCCTGCTGTCTCTGCGCAAGCTGGTATTGCAATCTTCCATTTCAGGGCTGGAGGCAGGGGCGGCAGCAGCAGCTGGGCTCTCAGTTAGGCCATGGTGAGCACTGGAGGAGGCGTTTGATAGCTCATGCAGTTGCTTTCCACCTCTGTTTTGAAACAGGCAGTGGGGATGGCTCTAGCCAACAGCCCTCCGGTTAAACCAGGGGGATTTGTGAAAATACTAATTTAAAGTGCCTGACTGAAAGGCATGATTTAATAGAAAAGGATTTCAGTACACTTATTCTTTACGTTAGAATAACTTAATGCTTGCTTTTTTGAGAATAACCTTTCTTTATGTAGTTTACAAGAAACATCCTACTGTTCCTGTCTAAGCAGTTTCTCATTGTAACCTGTAGAATGCAGGTTTCTTGGAGAAAGAATTTCTGTCTTCCTACTGAACACAAGAATCACTGTTCTTTATTGTGGGAAAAGAGACTGTAAATGTATAACTTCTGAAGGCTTAAAGTTTATCTCTTGGGTAAGAAAATAAATTCAGGTCAGGTCAGTCCAAATTTCAAAGTTTCCTTTATGTGCATTTCTCTGTAAAATGTAAGCTTAAGATTGTGGAGAAGTAGGATGATATGGACTAATAACAGTCCCAAAGGAGACTTCTGAGCCCTGAATTTGGCATTCATCATCAATGTCTGAGTTCCTAAAGTTCTGTTTGTTTTTAAGCCATGTATTTACTTTGTTTGCAGTTAAATTATTATAAAACTAGGAGACACATTAGCCACACATCTGTGTTCAGAGTGGTTCCATCAAAGCCTGATTATAGTAATTTAAAAATCAGATCCTGCAAGTGAAGTCTGTAGTATCTGTTCTTATCAGGATAAAAAGCAGCACTCTATTTTTGAAGAGGAATTGATCTAACTATGCACAGTTGGATACCAATTAGGAGCAAGTTCTCACTGGAAAAGCACAAGGAGGAATGGGTGGAGGGTTGTGCAACCCTTTAAAAAGGAATGGAAATAATATCCTTTTTGTAATTATGCTAATCTCACCATATGAATCACAGAATATACCATACTTTGAACACATGCTTATGGCTTGTTTTCTGTGCATCTTCCCCACACCCAAATGCGACAAAAGGCTGCCGTGCTGCTCTGCCCCAGCAGTGAGACACTGTGGTGTATTAACACAATGTATTTCCTACAGAAGAAGGTGGGAGATGCAGATTTTTTGTACTCATTTATGTATTTTAGGTAGAGATCCTATTTTCTCTGAAACAGCTGCAGTTGTTGTAACTCAATGTGAATGCAGTCCTTCATGTAAAAGGAGTGTAAGATATTGCTGTTTGCTCTATGGGGATAAGGTCAGATCCTGTTCATCCTGTACGAGACTTGGGTATTTGAGTCTCAAGCGCACTCTGCTGTGTTACCTTCACCTCCAAGCTCACCTGTGACTGGAGTGGATGAGAGGCCACAGTGCCGTGGTGCAGCTGTGGTAATGCTGGGAGCCCAGGGAAGCCCTTGCTGGAAGGTGATTTTCTGCCAGGCTCTCTGTACCACAGTACCTCCTCTACCCTGTGGTTTGGAGCCACCCGTGTGTCCTGCCACGTAATGCAGCTGGGGAAGCTCTGCACATTGGACTGAAAGAAGGTGGGAAAAGTCTTCACTTTCCTGCCCGTGGGCTTAGGTGAGTGAGGGAGCTGCAGCGTGTTAGCAGCTCTGCAGTAATTGTCCATGGGCACGCTCCTATTCTTGGGAGAGCAATTGTCCATGGGCATACTCCTATTCTTGGGAGAGCAAAAGGGAATTTGAGCTAACTTAGTCCTTCGAGGCACCTATGTCCACACAAAGAGGGCTTGTACTACATCATATCCTGAATTTTGGATGCAGGCAAGTCCGGAGTAAACCCCTTGCTTCTGTATGGTAACATTGTCCCCACTGCTGGCAAAGCTATGGGCAACTCCCTGCTCCCATAAATGACCCAAAGGAGGTGTTACTGCACCCTCGCTCTTTGTGGCTCTTCTGGCCTGGCCTGTCCTGCACCCCAGCTTGGCATGCTGGACCAACGCTTTGGCTAGGGAAGTGGAATAGCTCCCCTGAACCCAGTGGAGCTTCAGCTAACATATGTGCGCGGCGGATATGATCCATTATCGTCAGCATTCCCAGAGGGGTGATACATGTCCAGATGCTATTACTGTAGGCAGTGGATAAAAAGCCACAGTTCTGTCCTTAATCTGCATCTCAATAATGCTGTGGTGGGGGGGAAAGGTGAAGAACCATCTCGCCTCCTCTCACTTCTGCTGGTATTTACTTGTGGATGTGACAAGCTGTCGGTTTCTAGTTTGTGTGAAAAGTGACGCTTAATCTCCCTTCCCCCTACTCCAACCTTGCCAGCATATTTGCTGCATGCAGATATGGATTTGTGTTCATTTCCCTAGCAGATGTCACAGTGATTCGATGCAGAATGTGCTTGGGGACATGATTATAATTGAACTGTTCTCAAGGAAGGGGAGATGAATATGTCACTGTTTTCTGCTTCTGTTACAATAGTAGCGCTTTGCATTTCAGATCCTTGATTTGGAGCTTTAACTTCCCATTTTACATTAAAAGGAAGCAATGCTTGCAACTCTCTTAAGTACTTAATAAGCTCTACAAGACCAAATACTTTTGTTATATCACATTTGAAAAAATAACCTGGGTCTATGCTGACTTCTGCAACTAGACTCTGAATGTCCATGCAGTGGCACGTAGTGCTTCTGAGGTGTTTTGCACAAGGTGGATGAGGTGTACTGATGTAGCAGTGTGAATTCAGGATGGTGCTTCCTGTGTGTTACTTACAGGTGTGTAGGAACTGCTTTTGTATTCAGTGCCACTGTGAGTTGATACTGGTTTGATATTTAGATGTAAGAAAGTGTCTATGAGTAATATATATGAATCCTATTGTTATTTAAAATAAGGCTTATTTTAAAAGCAGGCTTCCATTACTCAGAATCTACTGACAGGGCCTCTCTTCTTCCTTTCACTTCTCCACCCAATTTACAAGGAAAAATCTCTTTCTGCTGAGGAAGTGCCTCAAGAAGGTTTGGCCTTCTTGTGATGATAACCCTGGGGCACCACTTCCTCCTTCAAAAATACAAGGTAATTGTATAGCTGCTGCAAAATAAAATGGGAGTCTAAGTGGAAAAGAAGAAAAGGTAATTATTTAGTTGCTAACATCGTTTCTGCTATGCCATTGTTTGATAGCTGTGTAATCGAGGTATACTGCTGTTAATATCCAGTCTCTGGCAGTGCAGGTTTGATGCCTATGTATTCTTTCAAGAGTTCCCAGGTGCCTGTTATTTTCTGTCATTACAAGTAGATACTTATGTAGAAATATGACTCCAGTTGCTCTTGACCAACCTTCTTGGGGCTTGTGGAAATACCCCTCCTTTAATAAAGTTAGTGTTAGTGGGGATTGCCACGTTCAACCATTTCCATATCCTTGGCAGAAAGGAAATGCTATTTCCTGCCTTTGGAGGATTACACAGCGTTAAAGCTGCCCTGTCTGTGAAGATTAGTACATTGCTGTGCAGTTGTTTTTTCTCCTCTGCCCCCCCCCCCCCCCCCCCCATGAAGAAGTGATTGCTCAAAGGGGTGCCTGTGAGGTGAGTGCTGTCTTGCAGGCTGCCTGGCACCTGCTTTGTTCTCTTTGCGCTCTCAGCAAAACTCCTGCTTCTGAAAATCAATTTCCTCTCCTGCTCTGTGCGGAGGGTGTTCCTGTTCTTAGATCCCACCACACATCCCCAGCACCGTGCAGTGGCAATCGGAGGGCTAATGGCACTGCTGCAGCTGCTGCTACCCTGGGACTGGCTCTTCGTTCTGCCGCCTGGGACTGCAGATCAGCACCGATGCCAAACTGACTGAGAGCAACTTTCATCTGCATGTGGCGGGACTGCACTTGTACTGTTGACCGCAGTTTTGCTTGGGAAATCTCACAGTCAGTCTCACAGATTGGAGAATGTAGTCCTCAGTTTGCAGTGATCTGTGTTCATTTGCATGTTAATGAAGGACAATCTGTCAGGCTCCCCATGGTCCTCTTGGGCCACATTTTCCGGAGGACTGAAGCATGCTCCCTTATCTCTTCCTGCTGCTTTGGCGCTCGCTCCTGGAATATGCACTGCCTCTTACAGCTGGGAAATGGCCTGTCTGCACATCTGAGCTGGGAAACAAGTGCCGTTCTGATACGGTCACTGGCTGAGAATAAGGGAACTGTCACCTTACCTCTTTGTGTCAATGGAGCAATGAAAGCAATGGATGGCCTTTGGGGACAGCAAGGGCAGCAGCTTTTGAATGTGCTCATTTGAGGCTATTGTTACCTGGCACATATCAAATCTATGTATTCCTACTCTAGTGATCTAGAGAGCATCTCAAAAAAAAAAAAAGAAAAAAATTTCTGGCCAGCAGCTGGTTTGCAGGGACTCCCAAGGTCCTCACTTGTCCTCCCAAGCCTCACTTGTGACTCTATGAACTCTTATTCAGCAAGATTTCCACAGCACGTGTTGTAAAACTGTCCCCTCAGTGGAAAGATTTCAGCGGAAAAGAAGTCACAGCACCATATTTTAGTCTTTCCTAGGGTTAAGGAAGCATTCTAGGGCAAAAAAAGACTGGGCTGGCCTGGTGAGGGTCAACAGACCCTAGACTGTGCCACAGGAATTCTCTGGTCTTTGCAACAGGCAAGGAAACATGTCCCCAAAGTGGGGGTTTAAATGATATAGGTGCAAATTTGGACAAGTGCTTTTGTTGAACCGTAGCTAATGGTAAGTGCTATGGAACAGGTTATATATAAACATCAGAAATCTGTGAAAGAATTTATCACCATAGCAATAATAACTTTTTTAAAAATATATTTATATAAATTCTGCTATGGAAATCTTAGTGAGGTTTGTTAAGGGTTATGAATAAGGCACAGCTGTCAAGTAGGTAGTTTGAGTTCAGAATGAGAAAAGGCCTTTTGCAGAACTAGAGGAATAGAGTAAGGATGAACGATGCCAAAAAGGAGAGTTTAGAGCAGAGGTTAAACTAGAACAAAAAGAACATCTCTTGGGGTCTACCTTTCAATTTGGTCATTGATTCTCATCTCGCTATCCTTCTGCAGTCATTTAGCCTCTTCATGTTTTCATGGATTTGCCTAAAAAATAGAGACAATAATACTAATACAGGTCTTCTCTCAGTCTCTTACCCAAAGCTACGTCTGTTAGCATTCTCTGGTATAGCACCTGCTTTTTCCATTGAGGAGAGACCATAGCTAGCCTGGCCTGGAAAGCAATTTTTGTTGATTTATTGAATTAATATTTTAAAGCCTAGTTCTGGAACTTGTCTGCATCTGCTGGTAAAAGAGAAAAATCTGAAAGGGTTCTGCTAATAGGGAAATGAGAAGCACATGCTGCAGGTGTCTGTGATCAGGTTAACTGTAAAGGTTTGGTCTTGTGCCTGTAGAGCTCTTCAGGTATTGGAGGTCTGAACTACTCGGTGTTACAAAACTCTGAAGACCCTTTTTCCCCCTGCTCTTGTATAGCTGTGCTGCGCTTGCCAGCCACATGTCGATTTGCAGAGGCAATAGGGGTATTCCTTAATCCTGAGAAGTCCCCAAAGCAGTGGGCAGTTCTGCATCATTTTTTGCAAAACTTATGCCTTGGCTTCTTCCTGCTGTCTCTGTTCCTCTCCCTGATGCTCAGGTAGCTCCAGCAGCCTCCACTTCATGCATTTGGGGATTCTTCCAAGGGAGGCATCAACAGCCAGATACTGGATGGGTGAGATGCCTGTGGGGAAGGGCTAATGAGAGGTGGGGTGGGTGAAGATCAGCCTGGGGATTGCAGTGCTTAGAGAGGACCACCAGGGCTGTGTGCTGATGGTGGAAAGTTGGCGTATGAGGAAGCAAATGAGAAATGGGATGGAACAGGGAAAAGAAGGAAAAATTTCTACTAGGGAGAGGGAACAGCAAATTCTACCTCTGGATTTCCAGGATGTAAACTCATGGGGGTTGGAAGAGGAAGAAAAAGAGAGACGATGACCTTACCTGTGCAGGCAAAGAGGGAAGCAATGGTTTAAATGAAACTTGAGAGGGTAGAAAGAGGAGGAATGTTAAGAGGTTGGAAATAGAGACCGAGCCTGGATGGTGAGGTAGAAGTAGAGATGACAGAGCTGAGGAAGCGGCAGAAGTGAGAGGGAGTGACTGTGTCAACATTGCAATCCAGAAGTGTTTGTTCAGCTACTGGAGATGCGAGGCACTGGGTCACATCCTGCTGGCAGCACGGTTGTGGCAGCGAGGCTTTAAAACCCACGTGGTGTTAGTGATGTTGGACCTGGGCAGGATTCACAGTCTCGGGCCTGGTACGTGAGCGGGAGGTGCATGGATATGGCTCAGCGGCAGTGCTCACCTTTGGGTTGTGGCATGGGAGGAAGGGAGGAGAGTGACTATAGATAATCATTACTTCTTATCCTGGTAAAGTTAGGTGCTAAAACAGACTCTACCTCACTCCTACACACAATATGCTTGATTGCTTGATTTTTATGTAATGAGAAGCTCTGAAGAGTGTGATTCTGTCAGATAGTAGGTGGAGGGCGGAAAATGTAGCTATTAATGGGAGATGAAGAGGGAAAGGTTCTTTGTATACAAGAGACATGTCACCTACGCAAAGCTGATGTGGATTTTTTTATCTGAATGCTTTAATGGGCTGTGGATTTCCATACGTATCTGGAAGAAGATGTTTGAAACGTAGACCGTTAGGGTCTTGCAGGCATCAAACTCAAATTTGTTCAACTGACAACGGCTTCTGTAACAAGATACTTGATGAGCTCATATTTTCTGGCACAAGGTAAACAGGCTATCAGGGGTCTGGTAAGCAAACAAAGAGAAGGATAGAAAAACCATTTGTTGTTTCTCCTGTCACTGCTTAGGGGTCAGCCAAATGCGGTTAGGAAGCAGAGAGACTGTGCAAAGACCTTTCTTAATACCTTGCTAATTAGGCTTGGCTGTGGACGGGCCTGTGCCCATCCCTGTTTTTCCCAGCTGCTTCCCTGTTGGCTGCCAGTCTGTCTGCACAGCTCAAAGACAGGAGTTCCCGTTTGCTTGCCAGGCCTCGTCTCTTGTTCCTCTAGATATGAACCTGGATTCTGCCTTTTCTCTTAGCATTTTAGTTGGTTGTGATGATATCGAGGTCCATTCAGTCCATCGTGCTTCTTTTGAAACATTCCTCTTTATCAATGTCTTTCTGGGCTATCTTATACTTGAAATGTCCCTCTGTTTAGTCAATATTCACCCCTTAGGAGTAGGAGTTGTGCGGGAAACCAAAGGGAAAGCTTCTCTGGATAGCTGTCGCTTAAATGAATGCTCTGAGATCCTCTGATGAAAGGTGTTCTGGAGGCTTAAGCTGTTAATGCCCTGTGTTCATCAGCTTAAAATGGGATATGGGCAAATTTCTGGTCTGGTAGCAAGATTACCAAGAAGTGAAGGCTGTGGTCACAGCGCTTTCAGTAGCCACAAGGTTGCTGTTGCACGGGGCTGTGCTCCAGCGTGCACGTGTGTTCTACGTTGCTCGGTGGGAGGCTCCTCGCTGGTGGCAGGCGCACGCAAGCGGACTGAGTTTTGCACCGTGCTTTTCAGGGGTGTTTCCTCCAGCTGGAGACGTCAAGATCTCCTTCCTGCTAAAGTGGAAAACTCCTCCGTGCTGTGTGCAGGCAGCAGTGAAGGGAGGGTTGTGGGAAGTGTTCGTGGCTCTCACTGAAGCACACGGTCCCGTGAACGCTCTGAACCAGACCCGCCTACCTGGAATATGTCATTTGCCATTACGTTTCCGCGATGCTGCGAGTTGCAGGGCCTCCTGTATTCATCTGTCAGTGTTGTATTTGGTGTCCTGTGTCCTGAGCAGTTTGGTTTGGTGGCAAGAGACTAGTGAGGGAGGTTTATCCTCTCAAAGTTGTCAATGAGATACCTATTAATATAATAAAATAGCAATAGATATAAGATCAGCATGAACACTAAGCAAACAAAGGACTGGAAAGATGAGATATTCCCTTGCACACGGCTAACGTTACGTAGGAATTATGGGTGATTCTTTAAATAAATGTTTTACATGTGGTTTATGTAGATGTCTAAGTGTAAAGAGTAAATGATGAGGGTGGATGTTTTTGTACTGAAAAGCGGTGATGTTTCTGCATCACTGCAGAAGCATTACTGGCTTATCAGGCTGGATAGAACAGAATGGCTCTTGCATCTCATTTTGCCTCTCACGAGGCAGCGCTTCTTGTCTGAGGCCTTATTTTGGGTACAGGTTAACGCCTTTGCATTTAATCCTGTTCCTGTTGAAACTCATGGGAGATTGCTATTGTGTAAAGCAGACGGCAGGAATCAGGGTGGGTATATTCAACATAGAAAGGGGGCAGAATGGGGTTTTCCTTGTTCAGATATTGAATATTGCAAAAGGGATCTTCCGTACTGTTCAGCAAGAGGAGGAGTCTCCCATGTTCTTCCGTTACTTCTTAAAAGCACAGAGGCAGTGTACTGCATTTGGGGCAGAGAGGCAGCAGGACTGCTCTGCTGCTCTGCAAAACTAGCGCTGTTGTAGTGAGGGTTTGCAGTGGGAAATCTGCTACCGCCCACCTTGCCACAAGGCAGCGTGGAAGAGAAGAAAGCAAGTCCCATGATGGTGGTGGGCTTCTCCCAATAAAACAACAAGAAGGGGACTCTGTCAGAGTGTTAATCATGCGCTATATATACCCTGTAGTATATGTGAATGTATATATATGTAAATATAAAATATATTGCGTGCTATCTGTCATATAAAGCATAAATATCAGGTTTCAGAATAATAAGAGAAGTAGCTCGTGGGATACACAAACGTAAATCTGCTAGAAATTGGACCAGCAGGTAATTTTGCTGATAACGCTTTTATTTAGTTTTTAAGAAAGATATTAAGATTAGTGTGGTTAGAAAACAGAATGGTACCTCTTTAAATGAGCCTCCTTTCTTTGTAGCCCTGTGAAGCCTGGAGGGTATTTTTAATAATCTTTAAATGGTGCTTGTTGTTAAAAAAGAAATGAAATTAAAGGGTGTTTTGGGATGTAGTTTTTTGTCCAAATACATTCCTTGTAGGTGGGGAAGTCTAGTATTGTTTGTACCACAGGTGCTCAGGCCCATTAATATGTCTTTGTGTGCATTGTTTGTATGCAAGTTCATAAGGTGATGGCATCCTATAAACTGGTGTAAAAAAGAATAATTGATTTTTGGCACGTCCTAAAACGCAGAGCACAAATGTGCTGCAACCATTGTGAGCATGGAAGCATGAAGGTTTGGTTGAGAAATAAGCCAGGGGAAGTTTTGATTCTGACCACTTCTTAATGTTTAATACCCTGCACGTGTATCCTGCGTGCAGGGAACTTAAAATCATCCAGTAATGCAGTGCAAAAAACCCTCTTCCCTAAAAAGCATTCCAAATCGAACTTATCAAATATATGTAAATTTACACTACACATTCACTTGGGTTTTTTTCACTAAATTAACTACAGTCATTAGTATGTTTCCCCAAGTGGTTCCACACTGATCACTGATGCATGCTTCTTCCCAGCTCATTTTGTTTAAAAGGCAACTTCTGGTTCCCCAATTTTTATTCAAGGGAGGTAATACCTAATCTACAAAATATCCTCTAGAATGGAGGGGGAAATTCTTCTTTGTACTCTTCCCTTACAATGCAGAAGTTTCCTTATTTCCTCTGCCAAATTTTGCATGCATGCTGAGGATTTCTGTGGGACCAAAAATTGGGGCTGTCCAGCAAATTCCCGTGCAAGTAATACTGTAAGAGCGTGTCTTGGCTGGAGCATCACCGTTGCCCGGGAGTTTCTGTACTTTAGGATCTTGCATTAATGATAAGGCTTGTACCGCAAATGGCTGCTGTCATGTAGCAACACAAATGTTGCGCAGTATGATTTAGCTGAGTGCCAGAGTAACTCAGATGACTGCTCCTCCTGCACCGGGACCTCTCCCTCTGCTTTTCAGATGAACCGTACAATCTCCAGTGTGACTGCGGTTGAGCTGCAGCCTGGCCTGGTGCATCCGTGCTGCTTCTCTACCGCAGCCGCTCTGCAGCCCCATTAGCTGTTTCTTCCTGCCTTAATTGCACAGTGCTTGATATTCAAATATTGAATGTTTTGAACCAGGGTTTTGAAATATTGATATAACAGGAAGCACAGACTGTCTAGGTCGAACCTTGGGCGGGCTTTACCCGACTGCCTCCTGCAGGGGAAGCAGAAAGGTCAGTACACTGGACTTGCTTTTTTTTGGTGGGAGTGGGGAGGTTCCTGGCTGTTTATAGATCGTGTAGGAGATTTGCTGCGACGAGATGACTCATGACTTGGTGACGGCAATACCCAAATGCCATCATCTGCAATCTACTTCTTGTGCCACACCGAGTTAAGCAGAACGTGCAGCCTCCCTACGTACTGTTTCCTGGATACTCCTGGGACTCTGCTTCCCTTTGCATGTGATAGCAGTTTCAGCCAAAACTATTTCATGGGGAACAGAAAAGACCGAGCATAAAAATAATATTTTTGAGTCTTCTGCTGATCTTCATGTGTACTGAATGCTTTTTCTTCCTCTTTTCTTTCAAATCTCTCTTGCAGCCACTTTCTGTTTATGCATTATGTGATGCCTACAGTGATAAATTTGACTTGGGCGTTCTTCAGCGATTTTTCGTTTGTTTAAATTTTTCTGATGTATTGATTTTATACAAAGTGATGTCTTTGGCCTTGGGGCTGTATTTGAGATGTCCGAGCCTTGGAGAGAGGGGAATGTGCATTCATCTCGCCTCGCTGCATGCAGGCAGCTCTCGAACGCGCTAATTCTGCAGTATGAATGTGGAAAGGAACAGCTTGCTCAGACATGATGGTGGCAGATTGATGATTTTGGCTTGAGTTTTTTTGAGCTGTGACAGTCACCTGGACTGTCATGTTGTCTCAAACATTGCAAATCCGTCGGTGGGAGCATGGGCTGTGCAGGAGCATTTCCCTGCCCCTGAGCCGCAGGCAGCCCTCTGTGCAACGTTGCAGCGGGTGAGATCGCATGGGTTTAGAAGAAGATAGCAAAGCTACAATAGCTGTTTTACATAGCTTGTTTTCTAGAAGTGGAAGCAGTAACAGTGGGATTGCCAGCGTCAACTCTTCCGTATGCTTGTTTTGTGCCCTTTTAGGATGCTTAGACCTTTGGACATTCAACCACCATTTGACCGTTTTTTTTCTTTCTTTCTTTTTTTTTAATTTTTTGTGGTTATCTTTTGAGGTGTCTGCTAACAAAAATAGGGTTCAATCAAAAAGTGTTGCTTTTAAGGAGGAGGTGCATTCCTCACCTGTTTGAAAAGACTTCTTGTCCGCCCAGGAGGAGTGAGGAAGCAGTCTGGTGGGGCTGGGACGCTCTGGCGAACAGTGCAGCCCGTTGCTGTGGCTTGCCTTATGTTTTCCCGTGCAGGTGGTCTGGCCCCTGGGCTCTGCTGGGACTGCCCTCCCCCATGTCCTGGGGAAGGAGAAGACAAAACTTGTTTGTTTGTTTGTTTGTTTTTTCTGTGCAAATGATAAGGGGGCGCACTAATAATCTCTCCCTGGGGTTGCTTTGAGATGGGAAGACAAAGTCATTGTTTCAAATCTTATGTCTTTGCTGCTGCCCACAGAAGGGGGCTCAGCCCTGCCTGAGGGAAGCACGGTGAAGGGCTGCTGGAGCCCCCCACTGCGGGGGCCCTGCTGGTACCATGGGACTAAGGAGAACCAGGTGCTCAGTTATTAGCCGGGGCAGTGTATTTCCATGTGATCAGTGCTTCCTGCAAGAAGTTGCTTTTTACTGACGTCCCAGGTGTCAGCAGGGCTTTCCCCCCAGCACCCAGTAGGTGCAACAGCTGCTCGCTCAGCTGCCACACAACAGAAACCGGGCCGAATTTTTAAGGTTGCTTTGACTTTTATCTCTTCCCCCCCCACACACACCTTTTTTTTCCCCCTCCCTCTGCAAACAGATTTTATCCCCTGCAAGCCCACCGGCAGAGCCTGAAAAGGAAGAAGGAAAGAAAGGCCAAAAAAAAAAAAAAAAGCGCCAGGCAGGGTGTAGCTAGCATTGCCTTGCACCTGAAACTGCTCGGCGTGGCTTCCCGCACCGCAGCTGCGTGCCCTTGGGCTTCGGCGCGGCCAAACGCATACGCGACAACGGGAACAAGAATGAATCAAGCGCAGGGAAAGCGGAGCCGCGCACCTCCCGCCGGCCGGGGGGCGGGGCCTGCCGTCGGGGGGCGGGGCCTGCCGGGGGGCGGGGCCGGGCGGCGCGGCGCGGCGCAGCGGGCCGGCGGCGGCGGCGCGGGCGGCGGGAGCGGGCGCGGGGCCGCCATGGAGGCGGCGGGACGGCGGGGCCGCGGCGCCGAGGAGGGCCTGCGCCCCGACGAGGAGGAGGAGGAGGAGGAGGTGGACCCGCGCATCCAGGTGAGCGCCGCCGCTCCGCGGGCTTTCAGGCGGGGAAACGTCTTAATTAACAACCAAAAATATACATTTTTTTTATTTTTTATTTCATATACACATATGTACATATATATTTTTTTTAATACCCGGGCCGGCCCCCGCCACCCGGGGTCTCTGCTCCCCCCCTTCCCGCGGCTCTTTGTTATCCCGCAGCCCCCTGAGCATGTTGCACGTCCTCCTAGCACCTTTCTTCCCCCCCCCCCCCCCTTTTTCTTTTTGGCCGTGTCAGCGTGACCTTGCTCGTGAAGCGGGACCGACACGCAGAAATTCAGAAACGATGGTGGGAGGGGAATAGGTTGTTAATCCCCCCCCCCCCCCCATCCCCCAAAAAGAAAAAAGAGAAGGCGCTGTAATGGAAGGTGGCGCTCCCCCGCTGTCACTGCCTTGGAAGCGCTCGTTACGCTCTCACGGGCTTTAAACAAAGCTGCTCCTCCCCCGGCTCGTGCCGTGACCGTGTGTCGTCCCCCCCCCCCCCCCCCCCGGTGCAAACTTCAGCCAGCTCCGGCCCCTGAAATTCAATGTATTTCTAGGTCTCTGCAGATTTCTGGCTCTTGCCTGAAAAGCACCCCCGGGACCGCTTGCGCTGCGGGAGCGGGGCCCCCCGTGCGCGGGTTGTCCTCCTCTCCCCCGCGCTGAGCCAGCCTTTCCTTGGCAGGCCCGGCCCGGCCCGGCCCGGCCCGGCGCGGAGCGGCCGCGGCTACGCGGAGGGAGGCCCCCGGCCGCGAGCCGGCGTGCTGCAGCCCTGGTTTGCAGCAGCCGAGCCCCGTTAGCATCTCTTGATTCAATTTTGCCCTTAGGTTCTTCAGTTTTGCAGCGCGTTTCCGCTTGCTCGCTTGTCCTCTGGAGCTAATTCCTTTTTGATTGTAACCGGAGTAATTGTTGTAATCTAGAGGGAAATCCTCA
The DNA here is from genome assembly GCF_040807025.1 of Struthio camelus. Taxonomy (NCBI): domain Eukaryota; kingdom Metazoa; phylum Chordata; class Aves; order Struthioniformes; family Struthionidae; genus Struthio; species Struthio camelus. Next base: position 48,916,255 of record NC_090943.1, read on the forward strand.
AGCGGCGATCAGCTCACGGTGTTCGGTTTATGCAGTGAAACATTTCGAGGCAGATCCTGTTACGCTGGTTGAAAATTAAATGACCATTTAGTTAGAGGATACTCCGGTTGAAACTGGGAGGATCGCGCAGGGAGTAACATGTTGCGCGAGTAATTAACGCTATGGGAATCTGCTCCCGAGGGTTGCTTTTTGTGGTTAGAAAGCCATTAAGAACAAGCGTTGTTTTTTTTTTTTTTTTTTTTTTTTTTAACAATAACTCATTCATGCCAGCACCACCTCCGGTAAATATTTATTCAAAGGATTTAACACCTTTGTTTTTGCTGTTAGAGATCTAAACGTTGGCATGAAAGCTAACTAAACAAACGTAGCCGTATGGCCCAATGACTAGTCGTGTTATAAAATGGTTTGCCAAAATCCAGAGTAAATGCCTTTCATACGCTTTCAGACGCGTTCCCTCTCCTCCTTGCTGTGCTGTCACTGCTTCCCTCTCCTCCTTGCTGTGCTGTCACTGCGTCTCCGGCGATACCAACAACTTTCTTTTAATCCCTTTGCTCTGTGCTTGTAGGCCTCCTTCCTTCCTGCTGTGAAGGCAAATGGCCTTCTCCTAAAACGGTCTCACTGGAAACCTGCAGGCGTGGACTTAACTGGTTAACAAGACAGAAATTACTCTACCTTTTGCTTATTTTTTAATAGCGAAGAATAAACCAGAGCAGGAAATGTGCTGCCTTAAAATAAAACTACGGAACTTCTACTTATGAGAAAAATAACCAGAGCAGCGTACAAGACCAGTGTCAAAGTTGTTCTAAATGTCTCAGATTTTCCTGTTTTCATTGGATATGTAAGCCACAGCCCTTGTGAGCTTTCCAGGGGGTGCTGAGTTATAAATGTTAGCTTAATGCTAGCTTCTCAGATATTTTTCTCCTGATTTCTCAATATGTGTTTGGCTTTTTCTTTCTTTCTAGGGGGAGCTGGAAAAACTAAATCAATCTACAGATGATATCAATCGGAGAGAGACAGAACTGGAGGTACAGATTTCATCCTTCCGTTTTCCTTTTGTGCATGAAGAGTTTTCTGAGCAACAGGGTAATATTTTTTTAATAGGTTCCTCCCTGAACTATTCCATTCTGAATGGTAATTTGGTAGCCAGGACCTGATGAATAATTTTCAAATGTGTGAACTGAGTGAACAGCTGTGACGGAAAGGGAGACTGCAGGGTGATGCTGACCATGTTAAAAACGTAAGCAGAGTGCTCAACCCCCCACTGCTAAACCCTATTTTTAGCTTTTGAAACTAAACTTAGTCAAGTTCTGTTTTAAGTGTCACTGGCTTGGGTTTGTGATCTTGTAACCTTAGAGAGTGAAAGTGTTTGGTTAAAACATCTTTGATTGTACAGTTACCAGCCAGGATCCTCCAAACCTCTGTGTTTTGGTTTTTTTTTTTTTTTTTACTTGGCAGTATTTGTTATCACTTTCTGCATAAGGAAAGTAATGAAGGAAAGTTGAAGGAATTGAAGGAAAAGACTTCTGAGTCAAAATAAAAGGTTTTCTTGGTCATCTACAAATCCATAATAGTAAGTTCTGCAGAAGTTGTTTTTAAAGCCCCAAATTTGAGCTTCAACTACTTGGTAGTTATTCTGGAAGGCTAAGCGTTACTGATTTTATGCCAAGTCAAAACTAATTGGTATATCGGTGTACGTAAGTTTTCTTTTAACTGCAAAATACAGAAGCTAAAAAAGCCTGTGGAAGCATAAAGTAGTGTAGTTAAAGGAAAACTGACATAGTGTTACTTTGCATTCAAAGTAGTTAAGATAATGTTTCAAGGGAAATTTCAAGTATTTTAAATACTGCATCAGAGTACAGTGAAAGAGGTTACAGTGAGGAACACACTAAAAAGTCCCCCTATAGATATCTATTCTGAATCTTCAAAATGCCAAAATCTGTTCTGATTTTTAGACCTAGCTGCTCATGGCCTGGGGTAAATTGTGTGTGTGTGCGTGTTTTCATGAGATAGGTTCCTGAGGCGTGGGATGGTTGCCTGTAGCCTTTTCAAGAGATTAGGATAATACCACCTGATGCACTAAATGGAGCAGAGAACAGGTTACAATTTTCTGTGGAAACTCAGCAGCCTTTTCATGTAGAACAAGACCGTGCTATTTTCTTCAGTATACAGACACTCCTTGTTTCCATCTTCTGTCCTTTATGGCATGTAGATCACAGTGAATTTATTGGTGAATAAACTTGGTGGAATGGAGGACTGTTTGTTATGCAAAATTAAACTATATTTCAGCTGCAAGAACTGTTCAGTGTCTCTAGCTGGTGTTAAATTTTATGAGTGAACTTTAAAAACCAGTATGTTAGTGGATCTGTTTAGTACAGCAGTTCTAATTAAATGCTTTCCAGGTTTCCTCAGGAGCAGCACTAGCTTGACAGTATATCTATCTTTTCAGTCTACTTACTTCATGCTGAAGTACTGAAATTGAAAGATGGTGCTATGGACGGTTGCTTGAACTTCATTAATCTTGTCATAACCTTGCGTTAAGGGTGTATTATGAAGCAGGTGGAATTGTAATAATAATGCAAATGCATGCTCATGAAGTAAGTCCCAATGACTAAGATGGGACTTCATTACTTGGTTAAAATTATTTATGTGCGTTTGCAGAACGTGGAGATTGGTAGCTACTCTGCGTGTGACACATGTTGAGCTCTGAAGGCCAAAGTCCAGGGGAAAACTCCACCAGTGCCACATTAGCTTTGTTTTATGTTATTGCTTATCTTACTTAATGTAAGAAATACTTTCAGATATTGCAGAAAATGATTATTCTCCTCCGTATTATTAAATGTTTTCCTCCAATCTGTCTGTAGTAATTACTGTAAGTGATGTTTGATGGAATAAAATTGGAAGATCGTCAACAGTGTGGCTCCATGAGTGTTTCTCCTTCACTTTTCATCCAGAAATCTTGTTGGATTGAAGCCAGTTTGTGGTATCATGCAACTGTATGATTACTTATTAGGAAAGATTTTCATTACTTTTGTTCTGCTTAAATTTTGAGGACCAACACAATTGGATGCTGTAAGCCAGCTTAATTTATATACATGTAGGTGAATGCATTTTAAATGGACTTGAAATGTTTCTAGAGAAAAGGCATTTTACAACCCCTCTGCCCCCGGGTTATTAAAAATCCAATGTTCACACCATAGACAAGAAAAGAGAACTCTGCAAAGCAGCCTTACAGGAATAAATCCAGAATTTGGAAGAGGGAGTTTAGAATTGAGATAATTCTCTTTCAAAGACTTCTAAAGCCCTTAAATGCTGCTAAAAAATGTGAGCTTCTGGGAAAGCCTTGTTGAGTTTGCATATGCAGATTTGCTATTTTGACTCTTGCTAGCTGCTTTGGGTGCCTCGGGTTGCCGCTTCCTAGTTGGTACTGTTGCCACTGTTGCAGACTATTTCATTAGGAGGTAGATGGTTTTTACCACACAATGAGGTTATATTTACCCTGTTCGTACATTATTTCCTTCATATTTTTAATCTCTGATCATAGTTGACCTTAATGGGAACACAGGCAGCATCAATAGGCTATTTACAGGAAAGTAGTAAACAGCATCTTGTATCGCTTTGTGGCCCGTACATTCTCACTGTTGAATCTTCTGAGAATAATCTGAAAAAGCAACAGGAGTATTTGAGTAGAAGGTATTGTTGTGAAGGAAATTCAGAAAAAAATACCATCTGTTTGTAACTTGATGTACTTGATCAGATAGTAATTTGATAAGCAGGAAGAGTCACCGTGCGGCATCTAAATTCTACGAGTCTGTTTTGGACTTCCTGTGACTTTTGCACAAGTCACTCTCAACTGGGTTGCTGAAAGCTCTGATTGTCTCTAGTTCCCGTTAACAGGAAGAAAAGCTGTAGGTGTTAAATGCCTCTGAAAAATCAGGCTTTTATTCTCTGCTTGCAGGTTTGCATCTGAAAATGGAAGTTAACAAATTTTTTTTTTTTTTAACCTGATGGGAATGTTACAGCCGCTAAACCAGTGGCTGCTTCTAGGATTCTGAGATGCTCTGGTGGTAGCTGCAGCCATGTCAGTCTTTGACAGTAGGCAGTTTTGGAGTTGGCTGCTTAGAGAGGTGATAAAGGGAGGAATCCTGTTTAAGTTAATAAGCCTGCCTTCTTTTTAAAAAAAAAAAAAAAAAGTCCTGCACCCAAACTACCTTGAGAGCTGTTGGTTGATAGATGTGGCATGACTTGAAAAATGTGGTGAAATCAACTGCATCTATTCTTGTAGTTGGTGTAATTACTCATTTTTTTGCTCTTTTGACCTATCCCATTAAATCCTGGGGAAATATCCTGACCTGATGATGCTCTCAACCTGCTCATGACTTGTGGAGCTGATAAAGGGCACTGAGTGGCTGGTAGTTACATGTTGCGTTAATGTATTGCCTGTTAATGAATCTTTGATTAGACCTGATTGAAAATCCATAACGCTGCTCATGCTAAGTGCAACACCGAGCATTACTGACACAGCAAAAGGATGATAAGGGTCCTCCAAGGGATTTAACGCTTGGCTTCCCTAATATCCCTGTTTATGTTTGAAGCCTCCGTGAAGCAGTGCAGGAAACATCTTGCAGTGGAGATGCAAGTACCTTTCAGCCAAATGCAAGTTAGAGTGGTGCCTTGTCACATGAGCTTTTTTCCTGTTTATTGGAAATACATCTCCTGAACTCAGGTCAGGAATTGCAAATGTACTTAACAGCGTGTGTGACTCGCCCATCTAGCTATCTTGTGCGTATCTTTGTCCAGCTCCCAAAAATACAATTCAGATATAACATATTCCTGAGGGACCCTCTGGCAACATTACAGGGGGGAAATACACCACATACCATTAAAATTACCACTGGAATTCCAGCAATCCCAAATGTGTTTTTTGTTAAGAGTTTTTGCATTGCTGGGGCTAAGAGCTTGCCAGTGCCCTTAAGCTGTGTTAAGGGGAGATGATTGTATAGGAAAACTAGATCTGAATAGTGTTGTTCTCAGCCTTGCTTGTTACAGGTAGGGTCTTGAGCAGGATCCTTCTGATGTGCTTGCCTAGATGCTCTAATCTGCAAGGCTTTGTGTTTATCTTAAAGGTCACTCTGGGTTGGTGTTGGATAGAGTCCAAGAAGAGTGGTGTGTCAGTCATGGTGCTCTTTCACTTGTGAGCTTCGGCGGCGTTTGAGCCCCTCTCAGAAGGGGAAGGGCTGTTTTATTATAGAGTAGCTCTCCTCGCTTCTCCGTTAATATGCTTGTCTTTGGGGTAAAGCTTCAAGTTTTCAGGAAGGACCCTGTCCCACTGAAGGATTTCAAGTAGCCTTTACGCAGCCTCATTCTTCCAAATTTTTGAAGAACGGCCCGTCTGCGGTAGGGGTTCTGAGCACGCCTGCTTGGGCTGGGGAAACTTCTTTCTGTAGAGACAGCCGCCTCCATGTCAGCATCCATGTGCAGCGTTTTCCAGCGTCCTATAAAAGAGTGCGCAGATAAGGGAGAAGGAGCTCACCGGCTGCCGTTCGTGCTGTCTTTTGGGCTGTGACGTGCACGCGTGATAAATTTGTCCAGTGTTAGCAGCCCTTTCCGGGTTCCTTTATAGTCTGCCTATTCCCATAGGAAGTGGCTCCTACATGTTAATTGCATGTTGTCCCTGTTGTTTTTCCGTCTGCTTTTGCCTGTGGATGAGTAAGGAAAGGCTTTTTTTCTCCCTGCTAGCTCTGGAAAGATTTTGTGGCCCAAATGAGTCAAAGGGCTTTACAACATGGTTTATGTTCTTGAAGAAGAAATGGGTTTCTAGCTTGCGAGGGGAAGGAAGGGTTAGTCAGAGAAGTGTGTTGGAGGCACCACCTGGTTTCCCTCTCCCTCTCCCGTTAAGAGGGCTAAAAGACAAAATATATTAGTGTATTTGTAGGCTCAGTCTGTAACTGTACGCAAGCAGGAGGTTAAAGCAACTTCCAAATACCAATTTTAATTGTTCTTGGATGGTAAATTAGTGGCTGTGTGGTAAGAATGCGTCTTCCCCTTGCTTAAAAAATAAAGTGGGTTGTTTACTTAACCCCTTTCCTTACTTTTTTTTTTTTTAAGGGTTGGTGGCTAGTCTGGTTTATTCAAACTGCTCAGGTACCAAATAGATACTGGAAAACTTCCATAACCTGCTTGGTGCTCTGAGGTAGATTTCTGCGTACATGCCTATGTGTCTGATAGGCATATGACTGGGGAGCCTACCTGCTTCTCACACCTGAAAGTTGTTGCTGTTCACACAAGACCTCAGTAACTTGGACAGCATGAGCTTTCACAGGTGGTAGGTCTCTCCAGCAGAGGAAGGCAGGGTTGAACATTGCCTGCCTCTTGGGAAGGGATAACGGCTGTCTGGCAGGTGGCAGTCTCAGTTCCCCACGCACCTCCCAAGCTGGGGTAATGGGCTGTTAGGAGGTGCTGCATGCTGAATTGTCAGGATGGTCACCGAGCAACCTCTGTCAATGAAATTCAGGTGAGTTTGGTACTAAGATGATTCATGCTCTGTTGATATTTTAAGTTCCTTTAAAAAAGAAAATTGTTTGAAAGTTCACAGTTCTTTTGATGGGCAGAAATAGCGATTTGCCTGTCATATGGCATCTGCCACCAGCTCATCACCATCACTCATCAGAAAGGCAAAACAAGCATGCTTTATCCTCCAGCAGGTGCAGTTTATGTGGAGAATGGTATTTTTGTTCCTTTCCTCATTTGAGAGTGGGATCCCCAAAATACTGCTGTATGAATGGTCTATTGTTAAGTGTGGTCCCTTCTGGCATTTCAGATTACTGCTCAGCAAACAGCAAGTTACTGGAAACAAAGTCTGCTTTGCAGAATGGACTATGACAGCAAAAGCATGTAAGGGCGGAAGCCTGGCATGCTCCCTAAAACTGTGCTTGTGGAATCTCTCAGTTAGGGGTGCGGGGGAGACGCTGAGGATTTCCAGAAGGAAAGTTCATGGGAAGAGAGTTCTTGCAGCCCTAGGAAAGGATCTTGAAAAGGGAACTGCAGTTGTCCACATGAAGTGCGCTAGGTGCTGTGCCTGCTGGCATTTTTTTCGGTCTAGCCTGCCGTGTGTGTATGACAGAATCTCTTGGGTCACGGGAGTCTAGTTTTTAAGGGATTATCGGGTCAAGTGAGAATTTTTGACTATTACTTTTTTTTTTTTTTGCACTTGCAGCATGCGTTGAGAGTGAAGTGTCTTAATCAACTTTTGTCCAGTTTTAAGGAGAGAGTTTCTCATGGTCTCGTTTGAGCAAACAGGAGAGAAGAGGCGTTGGATGTATTAGCCAGTCGAGTTTGACTATAGCCTTTCTATTTGCAAAATTGGAAACATGGTGTTCTTAAAATTAACCACAGAAAACCATTGTGAGAGAGTGGGGGAAAGTGTGCCTTTGAAACGCCTTTTCTCAGTTTTGTTATTTCTGTGTTGCAATTTACCTGGTCTGTGTATGTGTTTCTTCCCTATAATGAGAAGAAAAACAAAACTGCGTGTTTTTTCCATAGAACACAGAAACGGTGAGTGTGACTTGCAGGGTTTGTGCCTAGGATTACATACTTGCTTTCCCAGCACACAGGCTAGTTATTGATGAAAGCATCTTTTTTTTTCAAGTAACTGAAAGACAGAAGCCAGAAATTATTTGGGCTTTGTTAGAGCCCAAATGGCATACACCGTGCTGTCTCCATTTTGCTAACGCTACTGAATTGCAGGAATTGTTGTCTTTTCCTTTCTGCAGTATGCAGGCACCCTAGATAAACGTCTGAATGAAGCAAGAGTTTGTCAGTTAAATAGTTGCACTCCTAAGGAGGCACATCACGCTGGGGGCCATGGTAAGTAATTTGAAGATGGTGCAGCTGACTTCTAAACACAGATGAAAGGCTTCCCTAATGTTGGGGACCATAGGTGGACTTCACTGTGCTGTCCCTGAACTCTTCAGTTTTTCAAGCGAGTATCCTTGGAACAAACACCGTTATGAGGATTTATAGCTTTGAACTACTTCACGTGCGGGTTAGTGAAGTGTCTTGCTGGCAGCACAGCAAGGCAGTCGTAGAGCAAGGTGTTGGATTGATTTCCAAGTTGCTGCCTTGACCGCAGGTCCATCCTTCCTGTGGACCGCAGATGCGCTTGCTGGTCGGGTCACATAGGTGGCGAGCGTGCCAAGCCCCGTGCTCCTGGTGAACTTGTCTTGGTGTTTCTTTCCTTCCCTGTTTCACGCGAATAGTACGAATAGCTGCTGCACCTGTATTTCTTTCTTACACTTTTCCGTGGGGTCTGCCAGAGGAGTTTTGCACTGTCCCAAGGGTGCTGTCTTCTACGGAAGTTCTGCTGGCGTGTGGCAGCGCTGGTGCTCTGAGCTCGGCTGTGTGTTTGCAGGGGGAAGCTGTGCCTGTAATCGTGGGAGATGTTGCCAGAGTTCCCAGATAGAGCGGCTGTGGCTGAGACCGTGAGAGCTGCACCAGTTTAGCTTAAGGAGACCAGTTGATGTGAGTGCACTGGGTTGCCACAGGGACACACAAAGCTGGAAGAGGGACGGGGATCTTTAACATGAGAATGATTTGCTCTTGCTCGGCAGGGCTAATGGATAGCAAAAGCAGTGCATCTGCAGTGCAGGAGAGGAGAGGGCTTGGGAATGGCGTTATCCCTTCTGAGATACCTTGGCACCTTGTTGGTGAGTCCAAAGGAGATGGCTGGAAACCTTTGGACGTGACTGATCCAAGCATCTGCTTGTTCTCCCAAGCAGAAGGTAGTGGAGCCTGCAAGCTTCTGTTCTGATGGTCAGGCGCTGGAGGATAAACATGCCCTTTAAAGTATGGCATGTGATACGTGACACACGTATACAGTTTTAGTGTTTCTTGTTTTTCATTGTTGCTCTCCACTGGCAAAAATGAGGATGGTAGGCCCCAGATGAAGCCTCAAAATACAAAGCTGGCATCTTTGGGGGAAAATAAAAAACGTGACTTCACTCCAGTATATTCTTAAGCTGAAGCTTCCTATTTTGTATAACTGTAGCTATCATGTTATGTGGTGCTATGCTTCTGAGTAAAACTAAGCATGTACTTAAGCATTTGCGAGACCTATGCTTGAGGAGCCAGTGAGAGGATCAGTTGCAGTTTGGTAATTGGGATGCACCTTGCCCCAGCTGGTGGGAGATCCATGGTTCTCACCAGACTTGCTGTTCATGTGACTGCTCTGTGCTTGGGGTTTTTTGTTTTGGTTTTGCTTTGTCTTTTTAATTCCAGGTGGCGATCAGTTGTCTTTTTCCTGTGGGATAAGAGTACGTGTAACTAGTACAGGAATAAATTTAAGGTTGCGTCTCTATGCACAGATTTGTTAGTAACAATACCACGTTGCTGTTGATAGGTCTCTTTGTTCCAAGGGCTTATCTTATGGACTTTGGAACTGAATTTTTTTTGATGTATCTCTACATAGGGCTCTTTTTACTTAATGCATACCTATTTATGTTTTTCTTAAACTGTTCACTATCTGCAACTAGTATCCAGCTGTACAGCTTTCATGGAGAAAAGGGAAAACAAACCTTCAGACACTCACTTTAAAAACTCATTTTTATTTTGTTCTTGTGCTTGTAAGAAAATGATTTTCTGCTAAATATACTTCAGTACTTAACGTTTTTCTTGCAGTATAGTCATCATGCTTACAGTCTTATTTCAGTTTCTGTGAAACTCATTTTGAGCGGTGAACCATGTATATCGTTCAATACTTTAATTAGCAATGTTCAACCTTTTCACGATGAGAAACTCATTGACTCACTACATATTGCTTGAATGATGTGCTTTATGCTTTTTCTAAGAAAAGAGATTGGATTGGAGTCAATAGAATACTAAATTAATGTGGATTTAACTCTCTGTTTTAACCCTTTTATCCATCTGAATATTTCCCTAGAACAAATTGGGAGTGCCTTAAGAATGCAAAGCTATTTGCGTTGGACAGAAACATTGCCAGTTCTGGTTAAGGTTTTAGAGAACACTGAGAAGGAGCTAAAAATGCTTTTTCTGAACTGTGTTGCTTTTTCTGTAAAACTAATGTTTTGTTGCAGTTATTGCCTGCTTCTGTGAAGGCAGTGGTAGGTTCCAATGTATTTTAATTCTTCCAGTGAATAAACAGCTGTGTGTTCTAGAAGTCCTCAAAAATAATGACAAAAACCTGCAGAATTAGAGCACTTCTTCAAGCCAGCTGCTTCCCGATAATCAGCATGTTGCTCCAGCAGTCTGCCTAAATCCTGCTCTCTAATTAGAATTACAAGGCTTGTCAAGAGCTCACGTGGCCCCTTCCTCTTGATCTCCTTAAATCTTGGGCCAGATCCCAGGCGGGTTTTGCATCTCTCTTGGTCTAAAATAATTACTTTGCTTTAGAATCTGTTTTGGATGCTAAGATTGGAGTCAGGATCAGTTTGCTTAAAGGCGTGGAAATTTCAGTGGAACAAAAAAGATATTTTAATTGCTTCAGCTACTTACTTAATGAGGGCTCAGCCACTCTGGAAATAGCTGGAATTTAGTTTTCTTAAAAATAATAAATAATAACAGTCAAATGGAAAGTAGAAGTCTTTACCCGTTGATACAAACCGGATACTACTGCCATATGGGAAGTGTCCAGTTCTTTCTGCTGAAGAAAGCATGTCCTGTCCATCCTTGCTTGCACTGCGAAATGGTGTCTCTGGGAACGTGGCTGAGACGCATGCAGAGGTTTGAGGGATGCTGGTTCCTGCTGAAGTTGGTGACAGCTGAGCTGTCAGCATGTGGCGGGATTGGGAAACTTCTGTTTCCTGCGAGGAGTGGTTCAACGAGTAGGATTCTGGAAATTGTTTAGAAAATCCTTAGTGAACATCCAGCCGTCTGAATTGTCAAAGCAGGTTCTGGGAGACTTCCGAGAAGTGCCCTCTGGAAAGTGTAAGGACAAACTCTCTGAATGCTCCTGAACCATCCTGAGCTACAGGACAACGCAGTAGAGGAGATGTCTCTGCCACTTAACTCCCTTTCAGAATTTGTTATGCTGCTGTTTGCCTCTCACTGAGTCATTTTCTGAACTACTTTTCTCTGAGAAACCCTGCCAGAGGTGACATCTAGCACAGGCTATTGCAACCTTTGTATAAAAAACTGTCTCTGGAAGACAGAGATTTGACCAGCAGGCTAGCTTTCAGCTGCGGCCCTGGGTCCCTGTTACTACCTCTACTGAAGAGTTCTGGCTTAGTCCACATGACAGTAAGTGTTTTGAATGCGTTGGCTTGTGTGTGAATCTAAAGAGCAATGGGAAGATAGGAATCAACTAGGAGAAATGCTGGTTTTAAAGCTCTAATTTTTCTTTATCTCTTCTCTCCTTTCCCCCACTCCCCCACATTTTGAAGGATGCGCGTCAGAAGTTTCGCTCAGTGCTGGTTGAAGCAACGGTAAAACTGGATGAGCTGGTAAAGAAGATTGGAAAAGCTGTAGAAGACTCCAAACCTTATTGGGAAGCCCGGAGGGTGGCCAGGCAGGTGAGAACTTTCTGCCTTATAAGCTTTTGTGGTAGCTGGATAGCACGTACTGATTACATCGCTTTTGGGCTATTAATAACGTCTTAAATGTAGGCATTTGGCTGACACTGGTATATGTTGAGTTGCATATCAGCCGTGTGAATCTAGCAAAATCTTTTCCTTCCCTGCCACAGCTGCACGTGTTCTTCAGTCCCGGAGCAGCCAGAGCAGACGTAATCCATCAGTAGCAAAAGATTTGTGCTGTTCTCCCTCATTAATAATGGCCTTTCTGAGCCCTGCTCTTTGCTATCAACAGTTGTAATTGCTTGAAAACATATTGTGGAGTTTGGGCATCTGCTTTATCTTCTTGGCAGAGCAAAATGCTGAGCTGCTAATGGCTGCAACTGGAAGCTGCTGGGAACGGGGTTGGAATGGAGCAGACCTAGGGTAACCCCCAGAGCTCGGTGCCGATTTCATTGTGCTCAGGCAGGAATGTGCTGAATGTGACTATAAAGTGTGTTGGTTTTGGGAGAAACTAAGCTCTGTCATCTGGACCTTACCTGCCTTACCCCAACCACCATAGCAAACTTGAGCATTGATAGGCACCTAAAACTGTGTTGCTTGGCTGGAAAGAAGGCCCTGTGTGACTAAGGCGGAGGAGAATGAAGGGTGGAAGTAGGAGTGAGATCTACTTGCTGTAGGGAAAGCATGAAAGCTTGTGAAGTGTCAGGCTGTTCCTCTCCTTAGGAAAAAGTAGCTGAGATTTGAATGTGGGGTGGCTTAGGCAGTGCTCCTGCTTGCTGTCTGCGATGGGTTCCGCTGGTTTCTGAGGTTTTTTGTTTTTACTCCAAGGGGGAGGCTGTTCTTGGGTGTTACTTTAAGTTCTCTGAAGGCAAGGAGGAAGGAACCAGGGGAGGAGTTGGCCAGAACTTCTACTTTTGTGCTGAGCTGGAAGGATGGCTAGGTTGTCATCTGTGGCTGGGTAACTGGGATGCGATTGTATGCAACAGGAGAGTGGAAGACAGCTGCTGCAGCATGTGTGAAATCTATAAAAAAATATATGAGGAATGTTTCATGTATTAAAAGAGGTAGGGGGTGGGTTTGGGGGAGGAGAGAAGCAGTATGTGCCAGGATGCAGAAAGTAAACTCACTAGGCAAGAGAAAAGGGGAGAGAAGAGAATATATCCTCAGAACAAGGCACAGGAAAGGGAGGCATGAATGCAAGCTTCATCCTTTTAAAAAGTGATAAAGCAGGAGTTTGATGGGACATGGCATACTGTAAAGTATGTGACCCTGTTGATTCTTTAAATTGCATGGCATTATTTTGGAGCCCCTGCTTCAGTTAGTGAGGATGATATTTGTTGGGTTATTAGACTAAATCCTTCAAATTAGAAACAGGATAGCAGAGAGGTAAGCTCTTCTTCCAGGTACAATAAGCATAGTATCTACTCTTCATCTGTAACTGCTCCAGAAGCAATTCCTACTCACAGAGTTTATGGTGGCAACAAACTAGTAGTCATCTAGAGAAAGAGAGGAGGCTGAGGACAAAATAAGATCAAGGAATCTATTGCACAAATTGACACAGTATGAACAATGTAAAAAAAAAATGCCTCAGGTGTGATCTTGTACTTCTCTTACTATAAATAGCTATGTAAGGGACAGACTACATGGGACTTCAGGAGTTATTCTTGGAAAAGTCAACGGTAGAAACACATACTCTGAAGTACCAAAAAATCAGAGCGCTTTGAGGTGTGTAACATCAGACGCTAAGAGCAGTGAACTTTGTCCTCTGTGCTGAAGTTGACAGCAGATTATGTCCTGAAAGTGGAATTTTTATTCTTACATTTTTGCTGCCTCTGGCATCCGTTCAGTTGTACTGGTTCCAGGGTGCTTTGCAAGAGGAGGATTGGTGTTTGTGTTCTACTGAAGTTTGTATTTTCAAAAGCACATTAAACAGCCAGATCAAAGGAGAACACTAAAAAACCCGAAACCACCTCATGCCCTTAGATCTGCAGAATCATTACTCTCATATTGCACTTGTTAGAGAGAACCGTATTTCCTCCCCCAGTTCATTCTGTTACCAAGGTTTAAAATGCTACTTGACCCAGCTCTGCTAATTTACTAAGCGCTCAAATGTCTTTTAATTCCTTGATAGCATTCCTCTTTTTTGGAAGGGAGGGACATGCCCCTTCTAACTGTTCATTAGACTTCTCTCCATTTTCTGTTATGGACTGAGTCATGGAACCGGGTCTCCCTCTTTATATTTGCTCTGCAAACAGAGCTAGAAGATAGGTTCTAACTTCTCTTTGGCTCTTTGCCTAATAACATCTTGAAATACAAAATTAAGGCCCAGAGGAATGTTACTGTTGAAGGACAATGAATAGGACATCTGTCTGGAGAGCCAGGAGATGGCAAGGACTGATACCAGTCATCAGTAAAGCATCTGCCCAAAGAGTTTTTAGTCTTAATTTAGTTTAGAAAAGTTGAGTCTAATTGGGAGCATTCCTGTATAAACAGGAGGGGAGGGGAAATATTAAACTAGATGACTGTATCAGAATACTGATAAGTTTTGGTGCCTTCCTGGCATCATCTTTCACATTCCTAAAATTGTGGCAAAGTGGGAATAGCTTGATATCTTTCCATTCAGTTTTGTAAAAACATTTTGCTTGCAAAGGTTGTCCTCCACCTTCTGTCTGTAAAAATATTTTAGAGCCGTTAGGCCATTTCTGAAAACATACAGACAAAGTTCTCTGTGCTTGAAATAGTTTGAATTAAAAAAAAGGGAGAGGAAATGCTTGACTGTGCTCGTAGAAAAGGAAAAATTTTTTTGTCATCTTTTGTTCTCACTAGGTGGAAATAAAAATAGGAACTACAGGTTGAGGTCTTCTGGGAACGAAGAACTGCCTAACTAATAACATCTAGCTTGGCAGAAATGTCAGCATTGTCCTGAGTTACTTGCATTCAAGAGGCCAGTTGTAGGGTGAGTTGTCTGATGCAAGCTATAGTGAGTCTATATTCAGATGGCACTGGCATGATTCTCTTCTGGAAATGTTTATTTTTACCTATTAAGATAAAATCTATTAAAATGTCATTTTGCTGATGCAGGGTCATCAAAAACCTGGTCCCCAAGTCAAGTACTTCCTTGGGGAGGCTTGGACCCTTTTGTCTCCTCACCCTTATCCCCCATCGTGTGGAATCCTACATTGGCAGGAGAGCACGAACTCAGAACAGATTATTTCTCCCATGCAAAAGTGCTGTAGCATCTTGTTTGTGCAACATATGCTAAGAGAATTTCAGCTGGGCCTATCCTGGGATGAAACTTCACCGTAACAGAGCAATGGTCTCTTAGAGTTAGGATTTGAGTGCTTTGTGTTCTGCAGTGATGGCACAGGGAACTGGCATGCTGTCTGGTGGCACCAAAACCTTAATATTCAGCTGTTGCTGAGGCTGAAGTTGAGAGTAGGCTAATATTCATGCTGCCCCCATAGATTTCCTGTAGTTTGTCCCCCCCCCCCCATAGATTTCATGTAGCTTCTGCCAAGATGACTTTGTCATTGTGATTCATCATTTGTTATTCCAGTGGGCCTTTCTTCTTGTTTGTAGCGGGACATTACTATTCTGGAGCATATTGATCTGAATTAGTTGTTTAATCAAATGTTCATGTGTTTCTACTGCAAGAATTTTTTTGCATTTGGCATAGCCTCTTTTCATATTGTTCTTTAATTTATGCCATAATGCTCATGTGGAATTGAAGAAACTTGGCATAGAGCAGTGAGGACGTTGCAGCCCTAATCCAGAAGGTGATTCAGGCTTTAAGTGTTGTGATGATCAGCCTGCCAGTGTCTGTATTACTTTATTTATTTATTTTTTTGGCTGGCGGTCCACTGACTGGTCTAGGAATTAACACTTTTCGTTCCCAAAGGTAACGGGGAAGAAGGCTGAAGTTGCCAGAAAACATTAATAATGTAAACAGCAGTTTAGGTCTTGAGTCTCTGAAGTAAGGAGGGTCTTCAGCCACTGCTGACTTAGCATTTGGTGGAGTTGGGGCAGGAAAGCTCCTGAACGAGAGAGTGTCTGAGCAGGTGATTGAGTTTGTGAGAAGTGTGTTACCTCCCTAGCGATAACATGCTCTGGGACACGATGCTGTGCAAAAGCAAGCGTGGCCTATTGCATAACTCATCGTGCTGTTGGGAGTCAATTTTGTGTTGCTGCATGGCCTAGATAAATTATTTCATCTCTCTCTGTTTCATGTAAAATAGAACTGTCAAACTACTGTGAAGCTGAGTTCATTAAGGGAAGTAAAAGTGCTTTGAGGTCATTGGGTGAAAGGGGCCATTAAAACACTGTTATCCCTGTGTCATCGTTTGTGAACCCAGCTTGTGAACTGAACAGGAAGACTGGCCTTTTTTGCTTTGCTTCTGCTGAAAAAAAATCTGATAAAAATGTATCCCCTACCCCCACCCCACCAAGTAAAAAAAATCATGCCTCTGTAGTGAATTTATGCAGAAGGAAAGCCCTGGGAGTGTTGCTTTTGATTAAGCTGTAGCTCCTATAATTGAGTTCTTGTTGCAGAGTGAGGAGTTACATTTTGGTGCCCAGGACTGGCTCAGACTGGGGGCAGGGATGGACGCTTTGCTTTAGTACGAAGTTTGGCAGGAGCATATTTTTGTCCCAAATCATAGATTTTTTTTTTTTTCTTCTTGTCTAACTCTTACAAAAGAGTATCGGTAAACTTGCTTCAGGCAAGAAGAGATGAAAGACCTATGTTAGGTCATATCTGTATGCATCTCTCACTAGGGGACCTGTCTGTAGCAAGTGTTCAGAGCAAAATACATTGAAGAGTAGGCATGTTCTGCTTCCTCATGGGTCACCTTTCTTGGTTCAGCTTTACAGCTGATTCTTCTTTTCATGTTCCTGGCATACTTTCTTAAGCAGCGCCCTTCTGTCACGAAAGGTTTGGAAAAACATGCTGGAATCAGTGCGTACAACGATTTCTTCCCTGCTGAAGTCTAGGCATACCTGAGATGAAACGCAGTTGACTGACAAGTCGATTCTGTTTGGCGGGTTCAGCTAACATATCCAGTTCATTATAGCTTTGTATGCAGAGCTGTAAACGCCCTTCATTTCTCCCCGCCACCCCCCTTTCTAATAAACTTTCACTCATACAATGTTTTATACTGGATTGCCCCATCTGTTTGAAGGAATCAGCTGGCAGGATAAAAAATTGTTAAGGGTGGGCTAGCAGATATTCAGACCCTGGGCTCCATTCTGCCTGTCTTCATGAAATTTGGGGGAACCCAACTGAGCAATCATTTCCTCTCTCAAATGTGGATTTTGGTTGAACTTAGCAGGTGGAGTCAAGTTAATACTGGATGCCTGTAGACCAGGGTGGGTATATAGGATTCCCTTTGATTAGCTTTGCCACCTACCAAAAGGCTTAGGGTCTAGTCTAAGCTAATCATTTGGGCACTTAATTGCTGAGTGTAATCAGTGGTGAGAGGTAGGCACATTTGATCAGGCTTCTGAAATGCCTATCTGTCTTCATTAAATACAGAGGGGATTTAGACATTTAGTCTTTAGTTGTTTAACCATTTAAAAGTTGTCAAGTGAATCCTGAATAAAGTGACTCTACAAACCTTATTTCCAAAGTGAACCAGGACAAAAAGTAGCTGCTGTAATCCTGCAGAACAGGAACTGAAGAGTAACTCAGCCACTTGATGCTGCAAGTGGGAAGGATGTAAGCAGATAAGAGCACAGTTACCTGGTTGGAAGTAGATGGGATCGATACCATTCTTTGCAGAGGACAGGACTGCAGTTCCTATAAATGAATGAAACTTTCCAAAGCAGCCATTGTGTCTCCATTTCTAAGTGTTCAACTTGAGACATCTGAAAGGAGTGTGGCTCTACAGATGGTAAGTTGCCTGACGCTTTCAGAAAACAAAGGCTTTTAAAATTCTTATAACTTGAAGGTCCAAAACTGCCCATCACCCCTAAAAATTAATTAGGAACTGGAAAGCGTTGTCTTGCCAGTATCGCTTTCTGCAGCACCCAAGTTTCCCATCCAAGTATGCTCAGTGAGCGAGAACTAATTGGCTCACAGCACCAGCTGGCCGGGCTGCAGCAGGAGGGCAGTACTGAGTGTGGGGTGACAGCTCCTGGGTCCAGATCCAAGAGTGCTGGTTATCCAGGTCCTCCCCTACGGTGCCTAGGTACTAGATGTGTTGCCCGCTGGTATGTTGGAGGTAGCTGTGTTGTAGGGAATCTCTTTTTCATTCTGGTTTTGTGAGCTGAAGTCCTGATGCTCATGTTTAAGACGAGAAGGAGTTAAGACTGATTCATATTATCTAGTAAGCTTATCTTGGCCAAAAGTTGGAGAGAGGGGGAATATGAGAAGCAAAAACTAAATGTCAGCAGAACTGTGGCAGACTTATGTTCCTGTTTGGCAGCTTGCCATGAAGTTAGTAAAAAGCAAAATTATTGGCACAGTTACAGTAAGAACAACCAACTGACCTCTTCTCATTGAAGGAGTGCTTCTGGTTAACTGTTTAGAAATCAAAAAATAATCTATTAGATTCGTATTTTCAAAAAAGGACACAAGGATTTAAAAACTGGCTTTGATCAACCTTCTACAAATCCTTCCAGCTGTTAAGGAAAAAAAAAAAAAGCAATCAAAGCAAAACAAAAGTACATGACTACTTTCTGTGGCCATAGTCTACAGTGGTGCGTTATCACTGTAAGTAGCAGCAGCCATCGTCTGTGCAGCACTGCTGCTGATGGACTGTAATTCTGGTTTCTCTTACAATTTGTTCATCTCGCATAGAGAGGAAGTAGTAAGCGATGTGTGCAAGAGTGCGCCTTTTATCAAATGAGAGCAACTCATGTTTGCAGAGGGTCAGTAACTGCCCCAGGCTGCTAAGAGCACTTCCGTATGTTTGTGGTGATGGAGCCAGCAGAAGGTATTTTGTATGGACGTTACTCCCCCGGCCAGTTGCGATACCCAGTCTAAGCTGGCAGTATTGCTTATGTTATTTGTGGTCTGCCTGTGCTGGGCCTTTGTAAGGGAGATGCTGTATTGGAGATGCCCTGGTAGCTCTGGAGGGTGCTCCACAGTAGCATGAGGGAAGAGGAGGTAACGGTTTCTGGTTCAGCGTAGGAAGGTGGGGCGACCATGTAGGTGAGCTGAACGAGGAGAAGTGCCTGGAAGGATGGAGTGTGCTGGAGGAGGCTGTGGGTTGTCCCTGATACCCTGGGAAGTTTTGTGTATCCTTTTTCCCTTTCTGTTCCCTGTGGACCTGCTCTAGATGTGAACCCCCTTCTTCCCACTGACCATTTCATTTTTCTTATGAAACACATCATTAAATCTTGGGGAAACCGTGTCAATGTGACGTTAGTCCTCTTGCAGAATGTGGAGTTCCCATTGCTGTGATCCCGAGGGGCACTTTCAGTATATTCATCTTCCTTCTCACACGGTGCGTCTCTGGCTGTGGGACTAGGCACCAATCTGTGGAGGAAATAAGCCAAGCAAGGGAATCTGACATCAGTATTTTTGTTATTATTGAGGGTGGGGAGTTACCTCATGGTTTCCCGCCAGGGAATCCAGTGAGTTTCACAATGTTTATTTCTAAAGCAGGATGTACTTTGAGTAAGGTGAAGAAAATGTTTTGCTGCACTCTAAATTTGATGGAGTGCCTCTTGCACTCTCTTGCAACGTTTGCTCAGTTGTGACTGAAGAAGCCCTGTCATAAGCATGTAGGAGTCTCTGCCCTGGGATTCAGGTATGCTCAGCTCAGCGTGTCACCACTGCGGGACGCAGGCTGTGCTCAGTCCGTTCTTGCTCTGCTTGAATGCTCGAAGTCTGAAAACCGTATTTTGAGTCTGCAGTTGTGCTGCGTTTTCCTGCAGACCAAAGATGTGGCGATGCCTATGAAGCAGGGAGGTCGGGGAGACTTCACTGGATCTACCAGCTGGGCTTTGTGTGGCTGATTTATTATTGCTGTTATTTATTTACTTAACATTTCAGACCCTGATTTTATGTTTGCTCTGGGGCTCTGTCAGCTGGTTGAGCAGTGTGTGGTACGTGAGCGTTTCAGGCTAGCTGTTCTTAAACTGCTGAGAAGATAACAGATGTTGCCTGGTGAGATTTGGAAAGTCATACTGAAGGTGGAATCTGTGAAGGAAAGCTCCTGAACGTGTCTGTCTTCCCATCAGCCCCGCTAATGCGGGATAGTAGGTCAGCGTGACTGGCCCGTCTCCCCCTCCCTGGGTCTCCTTCTGTGCTTTCTGTGCCAGTGAAGAGGTCTAGCTATTTTGGGATGATATTTATACATCCTGCATTTCCATTTTATGTGAGTGTACTGTTCTCTTGATGGATTAGTTTGCGTAAGCCATAGATGCAAAAACTAATTGGTCTTCTCATCATTAATAAAAGACCTGCCTTGGAGGGGGCTCCACTATTTAAATTTGTTAGCTGTCCACACTGTAAATTAGAGATCCTTCCCCCTTCTGTCTCCCTTTCTAGAAGTAGCAGAAAAAAATGTTTTCATCTAAGTATTTTGAAGGATTTTTCTAGAAGAGACGAAATATTTTCTTAATTTTTTTTTCTCCTTTTCTCCCACTTTCTCCAAACCTCAGAGCTTCCATCTATCCATCTGAGCTATTCTGAATGGTAGCAATAGAAAGCTAGCTAGTGGTTCACTCTCCTCCCCAGTAATTGCAAATGATTCAATGAGCTGCTCGTTTCCCCTCCTTGCCTTGTTCTCTCTCACCTTTCCCACTCCCTGTGACCACTATTAAGGGCTCTTTCAGGACATGGTAAGCTACAGACAGTCATGTTAAAAATAGTAGCCAGTATTTGAGACTGGGTGACTTGAGATGGTGATGAGATAATATGTACCTGTTTTGCATGGTAACTGCCCAGTGAGGATGGCTGAAGGCAGCACAAGTCTTGCCGCCTTTGGGAGATGTTCGACCACCCCCATCTTTATTGTGTACAGTGGTCTACGTAGGTGGGAGTTTATCGTGAAATAATAAATGCTTATGCTAGGGGCTGCTGCCAAAACAAATCTGATATGGATGTTGGTTACTGCCTTCTGGATGTGTTTTGTTATGACTTCTAGTATAACAGTTTGAATTTATGAGCTGTCATCTGTTTCTGGAAAGACAAGATTATCCTTCTGGAAAAAATTATCTGAAGAGTCTCACTTTTCTGTAGCAGGTGTGAGAATGGCCCTATACTGACTTATTTTAGCTTCTGTAAGAAAATCTTTTTCTTAATTGCAATAAACTTAGTCTACCATTAGGTAGAAGATAAATTTCACTGCTGGGATGTGGAAGAAAGGGCCATCTTTTTCACCTTTGTCTACTTCTGATCCTTTCTCACCTAGTAAAGGGTGCTTAATGGTTGGTTTTTATAGGAGGATTTTATTGCTGTGAAGTGGAATTGAAATTCTGTCTGTCCCTGCTGCTATCTAGACTTGTTCCTTCACGGAATTAATTATTTGTACTTATCCATTTGTTTGTCCAGGACACTGTCCCTGACCTTTTTCTTTAATCTATTGAGCCTTAAAATTTTTCCGTATGGGGTTGCACAGCTCTCAATAGCACATGTGAATAACAGGCTTGCTCTGCCTAATTATCCTCAGTAGGTCCCTCAGAAGTAGTCCACGGGCCCTCAGGAGTTGTCTGAGCACCTCTGAAAATTACCTTTTATTAAAGGTATTTTATTGTATATAAAATAAGCAATTAAGAAACTATTTTAGAAGTAACTGTGAGCATGCTGAGATACATGAGGTCAACCTGAGCCTTTCTTCCAGGCTGTGACCCTGCTGGGAGGACAGGGCTGTCTCTGGCAGGTGTGAGGCTTTCGGGGACTGGGGGAACATGTCCAGGACAGCCCATTGCTTGGGAGAATGAAACCCCTGCTCATGCGTTTTCTCTTTGCATACGTTAGTATCTGTGCGCAAGGCACGCTTTCAGAACTGGGCTGCCAACCCCCTGGAAAACTCTCTGCACAAACATCTGGAATAATTAGAGAACAAAATCCACTAAGGCAAGCTACTTGAATTTTGCAGCACGTGTTTCTGGGTGTTTGCCCCTTGCTTCTGTATTTGATTTCAGTGAAGAAGGCTGCTGCCAGGTACAGATGAACAAGTACAGCCTCCATAAACCTAGAAACCAGCTGTAAACCCTAGACTCACTGAGTCACTGCCTAAGTCTGAAAGGATTAAGGTGAATATTTGGAGGTGTTTATCTTGATTTTTTTTGTTCTCTTTTAATAAGATATGTCCCCTTGGAGAAAAAACTTGGACATGTTGTATGATCTACTCCTTCAGAAGGCAGCAGCTTTATAATTTTGCCTACAAACAATTGCACAACTAATAAGCAGATGGCAATGGGAGCCCAAGAAGACTGAGTCTGGACGGCATTAGTGTGAGCAACCTGGCATGTTCTGGTGCCATAGACTTGTTAAAGAGGGTGAGTGGGTCTAGGCAGACCAGCATCTTGGGACGACCTCTCAAATAATGAGGGAGGGCCAAAGGGCTTGGTGTAATACATGCTATAAAATCTTCGTCCGTGCTCCGAAGAATGTCCCCTCTGTACTGCAGTGAGGTGGGAGGGCTGGAGCTAGACCAGTTAAAAATAGAGAGAAAACCAGTAGGTTTTGAATGTCTGAGTGCCCAGTAGGGACGGTAGGCTTTGATAGCTTATTGCTTAGTGGAAGAGGATCAGAGATAAAGTTTTTGCCCTTGTTTAGCAAGGTCCCAGTGTCAAGCCTAGATGGGAACCCCAGAGAATGGAGAGAAGTTGGCAGATGATTGTTATGGTCCAGGTCAGGATTGGCCTTAACCGTATTTATGGAAATTGCATGCTTGGTGGTTTTCTTTTTTCCTTCCATAGCTCCTAAAGAAAGGAGGCAAGATTCTGGGTCTTTGAGACCTACTGGCCATCTGTATGCTGGTAACAGAAGCAGCTGATTATGTTAAACTGCTGGTTAAGTCCTGAACCTTTTCTCTCTGAGAAAAACTTCTGGTACGTGCTTGGAAAAGGGCGCTTGAGAATAACGATCCTGTCTTATGTTAGGTGATATGTATAACCTCCCTTAGGGTACAGAATTAGTGCACATCAGTGGTACTTGCTGCTCACTTTTCTGTGTGCTTTGAGACTTAGAAGGGTTAGACACAGAGCTAGATGTCTGTCAGAGCATGCTTTGTAGGTCTACTCTGATTTCTTAGGCCTTTTTATAGACTACAGGCTTACCAGGAAAATAAACAGGCTCAGAGCCAGGAGTCAGCTCAGTTCTGTAACAATTATGCTTTTAGAAGAAGAGGGGTGAATGCATGAACGGGACCAAAAAGCCTAGCGCAACAGCAAGATATCTAATCAAAAGCAGAGACTAAGGGACATCTGGTCACTGTATTCCACAGGCATTTTGTTGGTTATGCAGCAGGGAGGAAATGGTTTGTGCTCCAAAAAGCTTTAGCAAGGCTTACCCCCCCTCCTTCCCCTCCTCCACTTAAATAAAAATCTTCAGATCTGCTTTTGAAAAGGCAAATTTTAACCTCTGTACAATTTTAGAGGTTTTCAATAAACAGCTGAAAGAATGCAAGGGTGTTTCAGACTCTTGAGAGACTACATTTTCTGTCAGTTATGCAGAAAATCAAATTAACATATAGCTCACAAAGTCTCATAGTTCTGCCAAAATGAGGTCACTACAGAGACTTTGGATTTTCTAAGTTGCTGATAAACATCTGTACATGGCCTACAGCAAGAAGGGATTTCTGTTGTTTGACTGTCCGTTCTCGTTTGGATATGGGTTTTTAGTTTGTAGGGAGAAAGGAAAGGAAGGTCAGGGAAGATATTCCTTTTTTTTTTTTTTAAAAAAAAAAGAAAAAAAAGAAAAGCTCTTCTGATTATTCGGGAGAACGAACGTGTGGATCTGAGAATCTAGGAAAACATACTCAACATCAGGGTAATTTTTTGTAAGTATGTTCTTTGCTTTCTGAGAAACTGTAAGAAAAAATGTGGAGAAATAAGATTTATGGGGTTTGGATAGGATCTGACCTCAAGAACATGTGGCAGTGCTTTCTCTTAGAAATGGTCTTGAAAATAGAGCATATCTGTCTTTTGAAATGCAATACTTCTTCCCTTGCTTCACAGAAATGCTGGTTGCAGAGATGACCTCTGGAGGTAATCTGATTCCAGCCTCCTGCTCAAAGCAGAGATGTTACAATCACTTTGCCAGGTCTTAATCTCCAGGCACGGAAATTTATAACCTCTCTGGGTAGCCTGTCCGAAGGTTGCACTGCCCTCCTAGTAGAACAGATTTTCTTAATGCGCAACCTGAGCCTCTAAGCTGCAGTCTGTGGTTGTTACCCTGTGTTGTACCATCCAGCACCGCTGAGAAGTGTTTGACTCTCTCCTCTTTGCAGCTCCTCTTCAAATTTTAGCTGGGAGCTATGAGATCACCCCTTAGCCTCCTCTTTGCAGACTAAAGGAGCCCATATCCCTCAGTTCTCCTTGTAGGTCGTGCATTATTGGCCCCTGACCATTTTGGTAGACCTCCCCTGGACCTGGTATAGTGTCTTGACATCCCTCTTGAACTGGGGGGGCCCAAAACTGGATGCAGTATTCAATGGGCAGTCTCGCCCACTCTGAGTAGTGCGGAATGATACCTTCTTGTGGTCTGCTGGCCACAGCTGTCCTCCAGGACATGGTTTGCCTTATTCGCAAAGAGCGCACTGTCAACTATTTCAGCCCCGCAGCCATTGTAACACGAAGATCCTTTTCGGTAGGGCTGAACTTCTCGCCTGCGCTGATCACGGGTTATTCCACCTCAGGTGCAGGACTCTGCACTTCTCCTTCTTGAACCTCATGAGGTTTCTGTTGGGCCACTCAAGTTTCATCAGGTCTCTCTGGATTGACATTCTGCCATTTGCCTTTCCAACCACCTCCGCTAGCTTAGCATCATCCACAGATGTGGGTGCAGCTGTGTCAGTTTTGAGGTCATAGTTAAGATACTGAATTTTGGGCCCCTGTGTTGATGTGTGGGGTGCTCTGCTCGTTAGTGCTGCCAGCTGCATTGAAACAGATTGAGGAAAACTGGGGCCAAAACAGGCAGCAGTGCTTAGTGACTAGTTACTGTAAATGCTGCAATGAGTGCTTATTGCCTTCACCTTGTAGGTGTCTGCATGACTGAACCGAGTGCAGTGGCGAAGCAGGACAAGTTTGCCATAGCAGAGGAGTCGTGGTCCTGCTGTCCTTGTCTGTGTGAGAAGCCCGTGCAGAACACTGCAGTGCGGGCAACTATAGAAACCTCAAAGACAGGCTGTGCTGCAAAAACAGGTTATGGCAACTGTGGTAGGAAGCTGGTGGAGGAAAATTCCTGTTAAAAAACACGTTCACTGTTGTACCACACATAGCAACTTGACTGTGTAGTGATATTAAATGAATAAGAGATAGCCAGAATGAAAACATCTGAAGTATATTTGCTCCTAAAGAGTCTAACTGGGAGCCAGTTAATCATTATCTATTTGGTAGTAAGCAAGTCAGCCCTTGCTGCTAGCAATTAAACTATTGTTTTAAAGATAAATGAGCAAGGGAGACATTGGTTTAACATTAACAAAAAAGAGCCTTTTAGAGCGAAGGCCTTGGGCCAGCATGTGACTTGCTGGTGCCTTGCTCTGAGTGGCAGCTGTGTTCCCTTCATGCTCCAGCCTTCAGCGATTTTATGAACAGAAATCGTTAATACCTTTTATGAGGTAAGCACAGAAATGCTGAAATAAAATGATTGCATGCATTGGCCATATGGAGTGAGATAAGTTCACCTGGCTCGTTATGAATGAGAAGCCATTTTTTAAATACTTGAAAATACCTAACCTTTGCAAACTGCCACATCAAATGTTAGCGATGTCCTTCTCATGAATGTACCAGCACTTGTGGTTTGGGCCTCCGGGGAAGAAGTTCTGTAGTAGGCTCAACCCACAAAATGCTCCCGCTCTGCCTGATTTTGGCACTGTGGTTGGGCCATCAGCTGTGGGCACATGTGTTCAGAGATCAGAGGCTGGGCAGTGACTGCCAGAATGTTTTCTTAGATGTCAGCTAACCTTGGAGGAATGCTATAGTTCTGCTGTAGTTCAGTGTGAGTGGTTGTGTTGCACAGGTGTGTGTAACTTGGTGGGCAGAAACAAAAATTGGAGTTTTTATGAAGTGAGAAAGAGGAATGTACATCTTAGTTGATGTTAATACAGAAAATTCAAGCTATGCATTGAAGGACAGAAAAATCCAGTTGGGCAAGGCCTCTGACTGCAAGGGTGATTGGGGCAATAACAGCTACATGGGTTATGCAGAATGTGGTACTTCATAATTAAAAGAGAAGTGTATCGGGTTTTCTGCTTTGGAAATGGACAAGAGGATGTGTCTGTGCTGGCCCTAAAATATGTAACGTATGGTGCTGCAAATTCCAGGGGAATGACTGTATTTAAAAAAAAAAAAAAAAGTGCCTCTTTTGTTTTCTTCTCTCTCCTTGCTGCAGCCTAGCATTTTGTCTTCTTATCACTGTTATAGACGTGCTGGCTCCGTATCATTAGCTACACACCCCGTCCAGGTGTTGGGCACGGTTCGCTTCTGCGCAAGGCCCTGTGCAGACTAAGCAGAGAATTACCTATGAGGGTGCAGCTTTTTTCCCCCAAAAGGGATTTGTCGGAACTGAGCTAATTTCATCAGTACATTAGCAACTTGTAATTACCAATGCTGTCAGTATGCCTTTAATTTTACAGCATTATTTAAAAAAAAAAAAGCCATATAGATAATGTCCCAACAGTCCATTTGCTTCCATGAGTGCTGCTCTGGGTGTCATTTCTGAGCCTTTGAGAGCTGACTGGGGAGTTTGGGGTTGGGCACACTGAAGCCAGCGGGATCAGCAGGAGGTGAGCCAGCAAGAGGAGAAGGTCTCGGTGGAAGAGTGCAGAGCAGATAGTGGCAAAGAGGGAGAAAAAAACCCCACTCTTAGCTGTGGGGAGAGCTGGGGAGGATGGCTTGCAAGAGCAGGGAAGGGCTCTTGGGTGTGTTGCTTGTTGAAGGGAAGAGATTTAATGTTGTAGGAGATGTATATGGAGCAGATCTTTTGCAGAGCGTTGGGACGCAGAGGAGGGATGGACCCAGCAGCACAAAGTGTTGGTGCTGTGTGCGAAGGGGGTGTAGCCAAGACTTTTGTGGCAGTGGCATTCTCCCTCGCTGAAACCTGGGTGGCTGCTTAATCGCATTTCTCAAGGGATCCTAGTTCACTTTTTCTGCTAATAGGGGAAGGGTCTGCAGTGGTTAAGACATTTGGTTCAGTTCCCTGGCACGAAGTGCTGAGGATCAGGCACAGCAGTCGCATGACTTGCCCTGGGAGAGCGGGCTCCCTGATTCCCAAGGTGTCGAGGCTTCCTCCTTTTCAGTAAGGGGTTTCACTGACCTAGCTCCTCTTCTCTTTTTTGGAAGAGATGCTCACTTTTGTACTGGATAGACTCCATCGAGCACCATCTATGTGGCTGGTAGGCAGAAAGCTGGCATCCCACTTGCCTCCAGCCCCCCTAGGAGCTTTTTGTCTTGATCATTGATACGTTTTCCCTCGTGCTACCCTTCTCCCGACTCAAACACCAGTTTGTGCTCGAAAGCCAAACAACCTGATTTTCAGCCACTGATTTGAATTCTGGTCTTCTGGGAGAGAAATAGCCACCGGCTGAAACAATGAAATTCATCCGTAATGTCAGGAGGTTGCGTGGGGACGTGAGCTCCTGTTGATATCCTCCGATGTGAAAAGAAACGAAGAACACGGCTGCTGCCTCTTCCATCAAACGGAGCGATTTGCAGGCTTGAGCCTGGGAGCGTGAGAGGGCTCTGTTGGTAACTTCGCAGAACAACTTGTGTGTGCTGGAGGGAGTTTTAAACGAACGCTAATTATTGAGTAACTGCACTAAAAAGTGCTTGAGTATCCTTTTTCACTTTGACAGAACCATTTTTTTTTCTTTTCCTGGCTTTCAATGAATTGTTTAAAATAAACGGCTGTTGACTGACTTCAGATAACTGTTGAAGCTAAACTGTTATCTGAACTAACTCCTTTGCCGAAATCAAAAGGCATTTTGCATTCCAGAACTGTTTTCAAACTGCTGGTACAGAGCAGCATTCAACAAATACAGCCGAGAGAGTGTCTAGGTAGTGTTTGTTTTGAGTTTCCACTTGCCCGTACAGTTATGGGGTATGAAAATGAGTACGGCCAGAATTACGGGTCTGCCTGTTTGCGGCTTTGGCTTTCAGCGTCCTAGAAGTCCAGGTGTTGGAGATACTGAACAGCTAAAAAGTCTGGCTGAACTGTCAATTTAGCATGTGGATTGCTTATTGCAAAGAGCGCTTTCTTGCGGTACAACCGGTTGTACTTTAGAGGCTTCATCAAAACAGCTGCTGGTTCTGCAAGCTACCAATAAATGTTGTTTTCCTTGGGGATTTAGTAGCTGAGCCTCTATTGCTCTGCAGACTTTAGCTGGCTTAGATGTGTTGATCCCTGACCCAGCTGTCTGTGCCAACAGAAACTTTGCAGTGCAGATGCAGTTTACGGTGAGAAAACAGTACTTCTGCTGGCATTGCTCATCTCGCCCCTGGGGTCTGGTTTTGCTAGAGGTTTCCACAGCCGAGAGGTGCCGGTGTGGCTCTGCCTGTGCTAGGAGTGTGTCACCGGTCTGTCCGCCCACTGTGGGGAGCCGCTGGTGCGGACAGCCCCTCCAGCAGCAGGAGGGCCGGGGAGCTGAAGCCCTCACCAGGTCTGGCCTTCTTGCCTGGAAGCTACTAGGTGAGCCAGGGACCTGGTGGTCCCTCCTGCAGGGTCTGTCCTGAAAATCAGTCCTGTTCAGGCCCTGTTTCTTCCTCGCCACATCCTCAGCCCCCTTCTGTAATGCCTGCTGCAAGCACTTACTGGATTTTTTTCTTTTGTTTCCTTTCTATTCATTAGTCGGATGTATCTGAATGTATGAAACGCAGCAGTTCATTTGCAACGGGCAGCTGGCGAGTGGAGTAGTGGGCAGACTTTATTTCGTTTAGACTTCCTGGCAGATTGTATTAACAATAAATTTATTTGCATTAGGATGATGGTATTAAATGCTATTTATTCCACCCATATTGGCCCAAAGCACTGTGCTGCTCTGATATGAGCAGTCCTAGATGGAAATTAGCACTGTAGTGTTCTGCCTCTTAAAGGGTGTTTTAGAGAGGGCTGCGAGGTGGAAGCGGGCTGAGAGCAGAGAAGGGCATGGTGTGATGAACTTCTCCCCTGTGCAAAGCGGCGCTGGTCACTTGAGAAGGAGGTGCAGCAAGGAGCTTGGCTGCAAGGAAACTACTGCTCTTATTGTTCCGATTTGGTTTGGGTTTTTTTTTTTTTTTCCCCAGCTAATAGATGGAGGACCTCTGACGTGTATTTTCCACAGTCGCTTTAGGGTGAAATACCTCTCTGTATGAGAAGGAGAGGGAAATAAGAAGTTTCTGCTATCTGTGGGCATTGTGAGGGAAACTTAGTGTGCTTTATTTCCTTTTGAGAGTTAGATTTAAATTAGGTGGTGTCCCCCCCTTCCCCCCTAAACGCACACAGTGTGTGGGGAGCAGAGGGGGAAGGGGTTTTTTTCATTACCCTTACCTTCACGCTTTAGACACCAGTTACTTGTATTTGGTGCAGCTGGTGATGAGGACACGCTACCAGCAGCTGTTTGAGAAATGCGCCGGTTCTGCTTATTTCATATTCGGTATCAGAGGTTTTAGCTGCTTCCCAAGTGACCGCCATTTCTTCACATTAAAACCTCTTCCTTGAATAAAAAACTTGATCTTCCTAAATTTTGTTCCCTGTACGTCAGAGTCCTGTCTTCTCTTTCAGTCTCAGACTCCTCGTTATTTTGCTGTATCGGTCGTGTCTGGTCAAAGCTGACGTTTCCAGTAGGTATAAACTGGTTCATTTCATTTAAAAATCATTGAAGTGTAGCTGAAAACTTTGTCTTCGCCCATGCTGGGCATTCAATCAAATGCGGGCTTTACATTCAATTAAATGGTTTTCATTCAGTGCAGAATAGCCTCAGACCCACTGCTTTTAAGTAGAAATCTATGACATGCATAAGAATTTGGTGTAGAAAAGATCAGGAAAAGATTTTGTCTTTCAGGTAAACAACGTATTTCTGTGTGTTGCCCTAAAAAGGGCTCTGAAGTCGTAGTTAACAGCAGATTCGTTTAAAGATAGCAAATGACTACAATTAAAAATTTCTGATAAAGGAAAACAACATGAAATGTGCAGGTTTGAAAGCCTGAATGTTAAAATTTCTGCTAATTCAGTGATACCTCAAAAGAGAGGCCATCTCTAATCTTACTTAAAAAAAAAAGCAGACAAACGGAAAGAAGGGCTGCCGCGCTACGCTTTAGTGCTAGTGACTTGTCTTGAATGACTGTTCAAAATAGGTGTTGGTCTTATTTTGTCAAAATCCAGTAGCAGCTTCCAAAGGACGTAGCAGGGCCTATATCCACGTAGGGCGTTACGACCCCCCCGTTACCTTTGTTTCTCTGTAGCGGCGGCTTGCTGCGCTTGTTGTGTCCCTGGCCTAGCAAGGTACAAGAACATCAGCAGAACCAGGAGCCGCCGCCTTGGAAAACTCTGTTTATGCTTCATAGCAATGTAATACTTCCAAAACAGTTCTTCAACGTGATTAATGGTGCACCAGCAAAAAAAAACCACCCTGACTTTAAGCTGAGGGAGTGCCGTTTCCAGCGTGTTCTTGACATGCCACAAGTTTTGCTATTGCGTTTGCTTTTGTTTTGCGTTTTATTTCGTTTCCCAGTGATTAAGCTGACATCATAAGGTATTTATCTCTCAACCAGATGCTTATTTGTAGGTCGTGAGCTGTGTGTTTTTGGGTATGAACACCATGAGACAGTTCTTTACAAATGACCTGTTTGGGTGTGAACTGCTGGTTTAGCAGTAGTTAATCCAGTGGGGAGCTGTGCGTCACTGTTAAGCAAAAGGTTAGGAAACAGTAATGCTGGAGCGGGTGTTTTTGAAGTCCCTGGATTAGCGTGATAGATCTTTTAAACGTGAGCCTTCCTTTGTCTTTAATCCTGACTTTTTTTTTTTCAGGCACAGCTGGAAGCACAGAGAGCAACTCAGGATTTTCAGAGGGCTACTGAAGTGTTACGCGCTGCGAAGGAGACCATTTCGCTTGCTGAGCAGAGGCTACTGGAGGATGACAAACGTCAGTTTGACTCTGCCTGGCAAGAGATGCTCAACCATGCTACTCAGAGGGTAATACAAATACAGAGCTGAGGCTAGCTGCTGAAGGACCACATTTTTGTATGTGTTCCCAGACACGTGACATGTAGGTAATGAAGCTACGAGCAGTAACGAAGCCTCTAGTTAAACGATTTGGGCCTTGGGCTGCTACTGGGACAACTGTAGTTCGCTATTAGACTGTGTTTAGTTTCTCTCTTAAGAAAAAAAAAAATTACTGCCTATAAAATAGGGATAAACAATGTATTAAGGCCTATCTGCATTTGGAATTGTTCCAGAATGATTGCATAGGGATGGCTGTTGAACAAGTTGAACAAGGCACTTCTATCCTGTAGCGTGTGTTCAGATGCAGATTTATCTAGGAACACGTATTGCATTTTAAGCTTGCACGCTGCTGTATCCTAAATTAACTTTCAAGTTTGGACAAGGTCTTACTTCCTTTGTAAAGTCTTCTTAAATCTAAAGAAAAGGCACACCATGTAACAGTGAAAGACGGTATTCATTTTAGCAGCTGTCAAGAAGAATTTTTCTGTCATTTACCTTCTCTTTTTTCTTGCACGTTGGAAGAATGCAGAAAGGTTTTTTTTTTTTTTAAAAACATGAAAGAACCAAAAATTGAAGTTAAAAACCTTTGTTCTGTCAGAGTTCCCTTGATACGCCAGTAAAGCTGAACTTGCTATTCCAAATCTGGTGAGTGTGCTGTACAGTGCTCTTATTGTCTTGCGGTCCTCAGCGCAGTAGCTCTGTTCTGCGGGAGAAGCTTCTCAGGAGTAAGCCTCTATTTCAGAATGGATAGTAAAAAAGCAGCTACCAGATGGTGAAACAGGGAACAAAAAGGATGTTGGCTATGCAGGGAGAGATGAGAAACTTGGTATGTGCAATATATGTGTATTTTGTATATATATAAATTTCTATATTAATCCCTCCCATCTCTCCCTCCCCTCCCCCCCCCCAAAAAAAAACCCAACCCCCAGGGTATTGCTTATGTTATTGACCTTGTTGCCACTGGGTATTTGCAGATCTGGTACCGTCTGTTGTGTGTTTCTGAAGGGAGCCCCACCTTTACACTGTTGTGCCTGGATGCCATCAGTTGTCATTTTTCCCTAGCTGTTATCCCTGTCTGGTATGAGCAAAGTCCAGGAATGCATAAACAAGTTTTGATTCTGAGTAGATGGGAGAGAAAACTGGGAATGCTGTTTAGAGCTCCTGACTGCTAAACTGCTGAGCTCTGATGGAAGGGGATAGCAACAACATACCAGCAGCCTCTGTCTAACTGGCGTAATAAAATATGTTACTGTTTTGCTTGACTTTTCTACCCCCAAACCTGAGGAAACAAATGAGTGTTGAGCCTGAACTGTGTATCTAGTGATGGAGGTGGTGAAACAGTGTTGGTGGGACCGCCTGAGAGAAATCTGCACTTCAGCCATGACTCCCAACCTTTTTTGGGAAGAACCAAAAACCTCCATCTGCTGGGCTTGCAGGCTGGTGTATTGTGCAGCCTTTTGGCAAGAGCAGATGCAGTGCATGGCTTGTGGGTCGAATACACGTGGAAGAGGAGAAGGATGATCTGCAAATGTTTGTTTGGGAGCTTAGTAAAGGGAGTAACGTGTATTTTGGTGTTCTGCTTGTTTTTTCTCTGAAGGACAGTGATAACGACAACAAATTGTAGGCAGAGAAATACTTATTCATCAGGGGATACTAAAAGTTTCATGCTGGTGTGAGTCAGAGAAGAAATGCAAGCAACCTGGAGATTTCAGGCTGGGTTCCTCTTTTCCATCGATATCTCTGGGGGATCCCAGTGACTGCTTACTGCACCTGACCCTTCCCTAGCAGCCTGCAGTAGGAACATGCCCGAGGTGTGCCGAGCGCTCACTGCGGGTACAAGATGACGGCTGCTCTGCCTAGCAGCTTGCAGTGTTTGGTGAAGTTGTGCTGGTGATGTTCGTATGTATCACCTCTGAATGCAGAATATTCGTTTGTCAGAGAAGTGCTTCAAACTGTAACATCCCCAATGGCTACCGCTGAGCAGTGAATAGGAACCTTGCAGATGTCGGCTCGCCCAGGCACAGGATATGGTGCTGAATTGCGTAGACCAGCTGAGAGCTTTTTGAATGGAAGGAGTGATACTCTCATATCCCTTCCTGGCGCTTAAAATAGTCTGAGAAATCTCAGTTCCCAAAAAGTGCATGTTTGCACCTTTCCGGGATACCGTGGGTTTTGGAAGAGTTGCCATGAAGTTTGTCTCCTGATTTCCACTGTCTATCCTGGGAATCTCAAGGCTAGGGCCAGAGCCAGCCAAGGATAAAAAATAAAAATACTGTTAGACTCTTGGAAGTCCCGACTGAACACCTGGCATCAGTTTGTTTGAAGTGCCGACTGGGGTTTTATGACTTCTGCAGGAGCGGAGAGAGTTTTTTCCTGGTTTCAGTGTATGCAAGTAGTGATGATGTGCTTAAGTGTTCAGTGAGGTGAAGAAACAAAAAACATCATCTTTCCCTAGCAAGGTACGCATGAAAACAGATGGGAGGACTAAGCTCTACTAGAGCAAAATTCTTGCTGGTTGTCACAATGTTTCTGTTAACCTGGATCATTAATTCTTATTTACATTAGAAATTCCTAACTATAACTAATGTGTCTTAGGGTAGGCAGTTAAAAAAAAAAAAAAAAAAAAAAGGTGGTTCTCCACTTTCACATATAAAATCACTGTTGTAGAAAGTTTCTGCGTTGCAGTTACACAAAGCTTTTTTTGAACTTGCTAGCTTTTTAGTGTGTATTTGTAAATGACAGAGGTATCGGACAGAAAATAATCTTGCACTGTGCTTTGCACAGCAATGAACTGAATGCAGAAAAGCCTCTCTGTGCCAAATGTGAGAAGTGGGTTACTTACTCATTTGTTTCTGTATTAGTAGAAATGTCAGGCAAGAGTAAAGTGTTCTTATCTGCTATTCTTAGGCAGAGGTAAAAGGCCCTATTGAATTTGTCTGAAACCTGGAACAATTCCGAGCTCTCAAGTAGCTTGGTAGTGGACAGGCATTGTGAGCAGAGGGCATAAGGGAAAAGCGTAGACAAGACAACAAATGAGACATCTCTCTTCTGTGAAGATGTGTATGGAAATATTGCCAGGTTACTTCTGCTTTTGACCCAACAGATACGGACAAAGACCTGGATTCCAGCATAGTGAACAGGAAACGCTGTTTGCAGACCCTTACGGGGAGGAAACAGAGATGAGGGTTGTATGCTGCAACTGCTTTTTGTTTTCTTCATAGATTGAAAAGCTGAAAATACTATTATTTTTAATGTGACAGTCTATAGCAAGAGACTGTAAACAAGGCTTTTGTAGCTACTGAAATGGCAAACTGTCCGATTAAACTTATTGAGAACTGGAGAGTTGCTGCAATTTTGCCTTCCTTGTTGGAAGCACGACATGTGGAAGATACTTTTATTCATCAAGCAGGCAGGACCAGCATGAAGAGGTGTAGGGAGTACAGGCTGTCACTCGAGAACTTTTTCACCTTGTGTTTTGAGCTTTGTTTCCAATGAAAGCAAAGGAAACTGGGTGCCAGAGTAGGAGCTGGGTGTCTTACCTGCCTATGGAGATGCAACAAATCCCCGTAAGCATCTACATTTGAGCTTTATGGTGACTGCAGAGGAGCACAGGACCATGGTGTAGTCCTGTGAGTAGGCATGATGATGGGTAATCCTGTGATGGGTATTCTTTACCTATCTCTGTTTTTAACGCAGTGTGTATTTTGGGGTAAATTCTTGCCCTTCTAGATGTCTGTTTTCCCCCAGATCTGAGATGGTTATAATGATACTTAGGCTGGGTTTTAGCTGTTTAAGTTTTGCTGTCTCAAATGTTGCGGTGTACATCTGAGTGAGTTGCCTAAACTTCCATTATAGTCGAAAGAGATCTGGTGAATAAGTCTATGGGGTCTAGAGAAAATTCACATGATCAGGTTTTGGTGTGCGTTGTAAGACGAATCTCTGGTGATTATAATGGAAATACAGACGTCTAGCTTGCATGTAGGCAAGGTGTCTGATTAGGCAAAGACCTTTACTTTCCCGTAAGCTGCCTGGAGAAGAAAAGTGTTTTTCACTGTAGACATTGGCTCGCCAGTATGTCAGGCAATTGCAGTTTCTTTAAAATTTAGGATAAGTGTTTTGGGAAGTGGAAGAGTGATATACTTGCTAGTAGCTGCGTTTATATTATGACGTAGTTTGTAGCACAGGGAGCAGGGCTATAAAAGGGCCAAAAAACAGAGAGTTTTGGTGAAATGAAGGGCAGGGATCTTGGCTTTGATACTCCTGTAGAAAGTCATTCTTGTATATAAATGTGTACAAAAAGAAAGCACTGACAAATGTGTTACCTCGAGTTTGAGGCGAGCTGGAGTAGAAAGGAAGGTCCTGCATGAATTTCAAGAGAAATTGATGATGATTTCTAATTGCTGATGCAGTCTTTAAAAGGCTCTGCTTTTACTGTCGTCCCTGAGATATGTTCGTAAATTCTGGCAGGGAGAAGAAATGTTTTGGCTCTTGATCATGAGGCATTTTAAAAAGGAAAGGGTGAGGGGAGAGCGAAGAGGGAGGATGCATGCTCCCTCTTGGTTTAGTTTGGCTTGTGAAGCTCCCTTTTATATTATACCGTGCAGTACCATCTGTCAGTGTAAATGCGTGGGTACTTTTGTGATGTAGAGAGAAGTGATACTTCCTGCACATGGAACTACTTGGAGGAAAAGGAAGGAGGAAAAAAAAAAAGCTATGAAAGAAACAACAGAAATATCCACAGCCTTCTCTGCCCTAATCTCTCCCTCCGTTCACTCTGGAAATAGCATGCAGTATGGTTTTTATCCCTGCCTCCCCCCCCCCCCCCCCAATATCTTTATCCCTTATATTATTGATTCTATTCTTCTTGAATCCGGATCTAGCATTGTCTATTTTGCCTCTTTTATATCTAATTCTTCCTCCAGAAGAGCCATCGATTTAATATTTGGAAAAAGAAACAGATCTACAAAGTAATTCCCAGGCTAGGATGGTCTGCTTTGCTAAATCTCACTCATACATTTTTCTTTTGCATCAGTGTTATTTTTGAAATTTTGCCCAGAGTCCATTTTTGACTCCAGATTGTGCAGGTTACTTGGAGGGCGCAGACACAAAGCTACTCATGCAGTGTTTTTGTTTCCTTAGCTTTGAACTGTGGCGTCATGTTGAACCTGCCAGGTGTGGAGGTGGGATTGTGGCTTGGGTGATGGGTGGGGAGGGTTTGCAAGCCTGTTTCCATCCATCTGCCCTGACGGACAGCTTCTCTACTTAAAGGTGGTGTTGGCTTTTGTGGAGGAGCGGGCGATCATTTTTCATTCCTTCTTGTCCGTGTGAAACACTTAAAAACATCTTGGCAGTAAATTGGGAATGCTAAGGATGTCTGCAGAGATACCTCCGTGGAGGGATCTTACAGGTTTTGCGGAAGTGGGTCTTTGTCCTCAGCCTAGCGAATGCACCTTGAGCTGCTGTCTCTAGGGAAGGGTGCAGGCAGTCCCTGGCTTCCCCTCGAACTTGTGCAGATAATATCAGTGCAATGACAGAAGGCTCTTAGGAAAACAAAAGACTAGGGGGAGACAGTTTTTCTTACATCACTGATTTCTGAAATTAAAAGGATGAAGTATACAACCCTTTTTCCCCCCCTCTTTCCAAAAAGGGTAAAAATTGTATACACTTGGCAACCAGTTCTGTATTTTGTCAGGTATTTTGAGGGGATTACGATCTGTCATCCTCAAACCCTGATTTTGCAGGGTGAAGGGACTTCTATGATGCTTAATATGAAAGATTTGCAATATCAGCTTGATTCCAAACACCTAAGTTGTGTTATGATTCTGGTGCTTGTATAACTCTGGTACTTATCATGCGGTTGATCCTAGCTCTCAAAGCCCATGCTAGTTTTGCCCCAAGAATGGATGGGAGGGATTGACACACACTTGAGAATCGGCAGATTCCAGCCATCCCATTATTTTGTAGCTTCCAGCATTTTTAAGTTGCGGTTTCCTTGCCACACTACAAAGAAGCAAACCAGCCTCTGTGTTGTCCTTGGAGACTGTATTTTAATCCAAGACGCTTCCATACTAAAACCAACCTTGTCTGACATAGTTCACTATGGAAAGTCATTGCATCATCCTGGCTTCCTAACACTTGTTTAAGATGAGAGCCTGCAGCTTGTTTTCAGGAGGCAGAGGAGAGTCTGCTATGAATCTAATAGGTTTTTTGACTTTTCTTCAAAATTGGAGCCTTATTTGTATATAAAACAGCTGAAAGGTGCTGGAGTTGAGTGTATTATTTTACATCTAATCAAGAGAGCCTTTGAAAGCTTTTCCAGGTTTAAAGTTCTGTAGCAGTCTCTCCGTTTCATAATAAATGGTGCGTACAGATGAGCAAAATGCAGCTTCCAGTTGTGGCAGCAAGAGCCATTAGTTGATGCTGATACAGTTTGGCTTTAGCATGCAGCAGTTTCACAGTTTTATTTAGGCATCGAAAAGGATGGCACACCACTTTTCCCGAGTAGAGTCGTGTGCCAAGCAAGTGAGAGTTGACTGTGCTCTTCTGTGCGTTTAGTTCAGCCTAAGGGCTGAGACAGTCTCGTGAAATTAGGGCATTATGGGTGAGATTATTTTAAAATTAGCTACTTTGAATTTTTTCTCTCTCTGGGTCTGAGAGCACAGACATCACCGTCTGGTCTGGTCTGGAATAACCCAGGCCACGGAAGGGAGTTGGAGCAATTTGCGTTGAAGTAGATGAGTACTTCACTGCTGAGATATCTGGAAACCCACTACTGGAAAAAATTGAATCCTACCATTTTTCAGAAGGCTAGCTTCATAGCTGCCAGAGAGGAAGCCTGAAAATTGCCTGCTTTCTCCTTATTGCCAGACAGATTGGGAACAAGAGAGAGAGGTGTCACCGCGACTCTCACGTTAAGCAAGTAAGTTCTCTCCCTGGCTGATGTAGCTGTCAGCTAATGGCTTGAGCCACTGCTTGTTTTTGACGTTGAAACTGTGATTTGAGGCAGGCTGACTATTTTAAGAGAAAAGCCGGTTTCCCGGCGGCCTGTGAATGGACTGGTTATTGGACACGCTGTTCTCCGGCTCGGGGTAATTCAGGCTGAGGGGATAGGCTGAGTTGCATTGCAATCCTCTTGCCATTGCAGATGGTTTTCAGCCCTTTCTCGTTTGCTAGAGTGGGGGAACGGCAGCACGACACTGAGTGCTGAGCAGCCTTCAGGCTCCCAGCCGGACAGGGAAGGTTCCCTTGAGGGAAGCAGGAGGGGACAGGAACAACACTGCTAAATGTAACTGAGCGATTTCGACTAGCGCTATTCCGCTCCTGAACGTCTAACTGCGCTGAAAGAGGGATGATCCTAAAAATCAAGGCTTTTCTGAACTTCCCCTAAGGGATATCATGCAAGAAGCTGCAACACCTCTGTAATAATTAGTGTAGCGCTTGCAAACCTGGTATATTGCTGCTCCTTTCAAGAAAGGTTTTTAAGTAGGTTCACTGAAAGCAATTGTTTTCTTTTCCTATCTCCTCCTTTTCCTGCCATGAGTTGACTGGAGAGGTTAAGAGGATGCTCTTCATAGCAATCTGTTTCATATCATTTTAATGTCTTGCCACTTGACCTGTATTTTCTTTCTTGAAGGTCATGGAGGCAGAACAAACCAAAACGAGAAGCGAGTTGGTTCACAAGGAGACTGCAGCCAAATACAATGCCGCCATGGGACGGATGAAGCAGCTAGAGAAGAAGCTGAAAAGAGCCATCAAC
Source organism: Struthio camelus (assembly GCF_040807025.1). Lineage (NCBI taxonomy): Eukaryota > Metazoa > Chordata > Aves > Struthioniformes > Struthionidae > Struthio > Struthio camelus. The sequence continues at coordinate 48,954,848 of NC_090943.1, forward strand.
AAATCAAAGTAGGTCTTATGTTTGGAGATGAGTTTAAAGGTGAAGTCTGCTTGTGGGGGGATGTTGATTTGGTGTGGGGGCTTTTTCACGCTTCTGAAAGTGTGCTTCACACCTCTCCCTTCACACCTCTCCCTTTGGGGCTCCTGTGTGTGTATGACAACCTCTCACAACACAAATGGTACTAGAATATTTGCCCTTGCATTTGTTCTGCTTCTCTCTCTAAGCATCTTGAAGTAGCTAACTTAATAGATTGGTGAACTAAATGGGTTAAGAAAAGTTTTCTGGGCACATTCTTAGCTTTTTCTAGTGCCTCGAACCCATTTGTGATATGTGACTCGAGAAACTGGCTTACGGGGTTTTGTGTAGATGCTACCTATAGACTGCAGAACTGCGGAGCTCCGTTGCTAATGTTTTGCCGTTTAGGATTTTTCCAGCATAGTTCTTATTTTTAGTTAGAAAACCAACAAGGCAGGTGACAGAAACACGAAAAGATGTGAGACTGCGTCAGAGTATCATGCTGCATGTCAGACTTGCTTGCTTCCCGGAGCTGCTATAGCAAAGTCATGCAAGAGCTGTTCTTGGGGGAGAAAACACACTTCAGACAGCATAGCTAAGCAGCAAGTGTCACTATTGAATGTGTGTGCATTTGATGTGCAGTTTTGCTCTGTTGCAGAGAAGTGAAACAGCTTTTTTACTCATAACCTATTTACAGTTTCAGCCCTGTGTACAGCCAGTCCTTAATCCTCTCAGTATTTCTCAGTCTTTTTTCTTTGTATTTCCGGATTGTAGCGTGTCTAAACAATCTGCTCATGTACCAGCTTTTAATCCCTCCATTTAGAAATAACTTTTTAGACAAATCGGTCAACTAAAAATCAATTTTTATTGCTGTCTTGCTCAATGCAAGGAAGGATTAGCATTTTTCAAGGAAGACCCACAGGTTTACTAAAACAGCATAGCAATGTATCTTCATGAAACTCTGTGCTATGTTCTCCCAGGCTTCATAGAGCAAGCTTCGTGCTGTTTGTCCAGCACTGCACAGGAGCTGCGAGAAACATCATCCATCAGATCACTAAGTGACAGATTCCTCTAGATAATAACAATATCTGAGAAATGATTTGGCTGCCAGGAGTGCCTGCCTTACAATAAAATTTAAAACGACGACCCTGATAACTTGTCAGTGGGGTCCTGCCCACCTTTTTATAACAACGATGGTGCTGAGCATGGTGCCCCAGCTGCTGCCTTCTGATTCATTATGTCCTTGTCAAAACTACCATTGCAGGGATATTGTCTCATGTCATTCAACTCAGGACAAGCAGATTTTCATTGTTGCGTGGAAGGGTCCCAATATATTCCTTTCTGGCTCGTAGCAAGGCTGACTGCAGTATTAACCAACTAGGTAGGGGGTTTTGGAGATTCTCTAATAAGGGGTGCTACAAAAGTGAGGGTTATTCTAACCTAGTATTGAAGTGGAAGACATTTAACGGCATGGACAGGCATTTTGTAGATACATTGAAGTCAGGCTACTTAGGGATACTGGAAAGGCAAGTTGTCTCACAGAATTGCATTTTTCGCGTAAAGGAAAGTTGAAGCTGAGCTGAAAACATTGGTGCTGTCAAGTGGCTGTATAAAGCTGGGAGCTGAGTCTCAAATTTGGGACTGCTTGTCTTGTAGGGTGTAACTGTGGAAAGAGGTGCTGGCTACTTGCCGCTTTTCTTAAAGGAATTAATAACACCAGCAAACTGCTCTGTTGCCCTCCCTGGGTGCTGGGGGAGGGTTTGCTGCAGCAGCTGGGCCTTCCAGGGCAGTGTCCAGCCCCTCTCCCTGAGCCCCGCGTAGACCTGCTGAAGGAATTACTTTTTTCCATGCAAAAACTGATTGTGATTGCTCTGTGCTTCAGTTTAGATTAAGATGCTTACAGCATTACTACTTGAAAATAGTAAGACTGGAACAGCCTGGAAGGAAGTCATTTGGGTGATTTTGCTGACTGGATGGTGATTATTGTGTTCTTTTTAATAATTAAACATTTCTTTTTCCTGGGTTTCTTTTGTTTCTCTTTCTTTTCCCTACTCACTGGCAAGCTATAAATGCGCATACGGCTGCGTGTTCTTAACATTTGCCAGATCTTATGGCTCAGTGCCTCAGACCTGCAGGATAATGAACTTGCCTGTCTTAGCCAGCTTTTGGAAGTAACTTTCTGCTCTGGTGGGTTGGGTAAAGTGCCTTTCAGTCTCTCTGTTGACTACTTAAAAAGCACTTTGCTTTAAAATGCAGTGTCATGGGTTTAGATTGCTGGCGATTTAGGACACTGATCTCCTCAACGTTATCCATTGCCTGGCCCTGCTGTGTCATGAACCAGATTTCGATAATTACAGGATTGTAGATGAAAGAGAATGAAGTGACCCGTGAAGGTGGGAGTCCCTACCGTGCCAGTGCATTGCTTTTTGGTATTTAGGCCTGGCTTCAGCCAGGTGGTGGGTTGTTAGTCGTGAGCGAGGAAGGGTGCTTAAGTTTGAACTCCCACGTGTTGGCATCTTTTTCTTGGCTTAGGGGAACGTGATGACATCTTTCTTGCCTGTTGGCTCTAAAGGTGCCCACTCAAACATGCATGTATGTGAGTGATGTGTATGTGTGTGTGTATATATATGTACACACACACAGACACATGCACTCAAACATATATATATTTGTGCACGTGCACAAACACACACATACACACGTGCTTGTTTGTTGATACAAGAGACTTTTCTCCCAGGCTTGTGGAAGCTGATGGGAGATTAGGGTTCAAGCCTGGTTGTTCCCTCCCAGTGGGCAGACACACTGCAAATGAGGTGGCAACACCGTTTTGCCGGCGTCTCTGCACTCCCGTTGCTTCGCAATAAGGCGGCAGGAGTCCTTTTACCATTCGATCTGGGCTGTGTTCCCCCACTCCCAATTGCAATGTTCTACCGTGTCTGGCAGGCCCATCTGTGCAGCCTTTGGCAGGGTTAAGTCCCAGCAGAGGGAAGATAGAGGTGCAATTTGACTGGGTCATTGGAAACATCAGACAGCAGCTCGTTCCCTGTGCGCTGCTGGTGGTGGTGGTGGAGGGATGATTAAAGAATAGAAGCTTTAAAGTAATTTAGTTGCAAGGAAACCCTAGTGACTGTATATTGATTTCAACCTGCCAAGGTGCATAGGACAGGAAAGCCAGAGCTTCGCCTTCTTGAGCTCTGGTGCACGGTCCAAAACACAGCTGCGGTGGGACTCTGAGCAGGGCATGGTGGTGTTAATAGCTCAGAAAAGGCTTGCTGTCAGGGTGGAAAAGCAAGGAGGGTAGCTAACATCATGTTTCATATAAAAACATATCTAATCGCTCATCTCTCCTGTACTCTTCACAAGAACTTCCAATAGGTAAGGAGGGCAGCGAGCCCAGTTGCAAATCGATACTTTTGGTGCTTCCCCACGTCGCATCAGGTGATGCTGGTTTGCAGTCTTTAAAACTTTGAAGCTGGAACATGATGGTTTCTGGGCTTTTGTACTGTGCCTTTTGTGCACCTGTTATCCTACAACCTTTTAAATAAGTTCTGTCGCCTGTAGTGGGAGATGGGCTGGGTGTGATGCTGTTCTCTGTGTCCAAGCAAACTGATGGAGAGCCGTGCAGCTGGAGGGAAGTGCCTGGTGGTCCACGGTTGGGAAATCCTGTGCCTTTGGTGCTCTGAATGTCCCTTCATCCTCTCTCCTTTGCTGAAAAAAACAAGGAACTGCCCCTCTACCCCCAGATCTGAACAGGGAGAAGTTTACAGCTTGGATTCTGCAGAGAATTTACGTGTGTTCAGAGCTCTAAAATTAGATACGGAGAAGATGCTCATGCCTGAAGCTTATTGTGTTTAAGTGTCTTGCAGAATCTAGGCCTGAAGGAATTCTGTTGTCAGCTACAAACACTGGAATTTTGCAAATTGTATTTAGGCCAAAAGTCCTATGACAAATAGATATATCAGCAGGCGGAGGTGGTGGTGGTGGGGAAGTTGAGAGCACACGTGGGTGCTTTATGATCTAGATCAGCAGTCTCTCAGGATTACAATGAAACATAAAATAGCTATGTTAATGTTATGAAGAGAGCTCCCACTCCAGTACTCTGTGTTTGGTCCCAGCGGTTGTAACAATTGTTCTTTGTTTTTCTGCAGACCGTATTTTGAACTCAAGGCGAAGTACTATGTCCAGCTAGAGGTATGTACGTAGTTCAGATGCATCTTCACTGTTTATGGTAAATACTGAAATTAAATGTAAAGTGCTCAGAGAATAACTCTGTCACATTTCTGTACAAAACCAATTCCATTCAAAACCTCTTATCTTGAGCAATTTACTAAGCACATTTTAAAGATAAAAGCCTAAGAGGCTTTGTTTCCTCGAGTGAAGTAGGAGAGCTCCAATCCCCTGTTTGCACCCTGCTGCTCGCTGCCAGAACAGAGCAAACAATTTGACTGTCTTTACCTCTTGTATTATATGAAGTCTCTGGATTTTTTTCCCTTCCTTGTGTTTTATGCTTCCAGCTGTTTCACTGTACTTGGGGTGCTCTTTTCGGTTCACTGGTTGGGTGAATTAACAGAGCAAATAACCTGCTTGTAGTACTCAAACATCACTCCGATGTGACCTTCAGATTTGGGGTTTGGAAGAAACAGGATGTCAAGCCCATGGCCTGGACTCGGGCTTGTGGCTGGACATCGGCAGCCGCAGGCTCCCTGAACTTTTTGGGCATCTCTACACTGTGTTCTGGTCAGTGCAACGATGTTTAGCCAGCGCTTCCGTACAGCGCGGGACATGGCTCCGGGCCAGATGTGGCAGTTGTGAGTTTGATGCTGCAGGTCTCCTGTTGCTGCCCTTCCTCTTGGAGCTGCCAGAGGTGGGAGAGCAAAGTAGCATTAAAAATTCAAATGCAAGAATCAGTGTGGATTATTGCATACGGTCTTTCTGCTTGAGTGACTTCTGTCATATATGGCCTCTGCCCGGTTACCAGAGCAGGTTTGCTGTGTAGGGGGGGGGAAAAAACTGGGGAGCCTGGCACCTCTGAGTTCAAGAGTAGTGGCGATGCCTGGTGTGTGGGATAAGTGCAGGGCACAAGTAGGGCGTGTTGCCCTATGCCTGGCAGCCACTGGATTTCAGGAAGGCTCTGGCAGGGTGCTAAGCCACCTGGGCCTGGCTAAAAGCAGATTCCCGTGCTTTGCCTGGCATGCCAGGTACATCCCGCACCTTTTGTGTGGGCCCTTCTTAGCACTTCCCAAGATGCCACAGGTCTTTGCAGGCAGCAAAAGCCCTCGAAGAGCCTTTTCCTTGCTTGGGATGCAGGCTTGGGCTGCGTCCTGCCCCCCTGGCTTGCCTGCCCCTGTGGCCGTGCTCAGCAACCTCTGCGCAGGGCCAGACTCTCGTCCGTCCTGGGCCGGGTGCCAGCACAGAGCTTTTACTGGGATGCCCTTGAACTGCAAACCCTCGATCACCTAGATACCAACATTGGTTTGTGCTAGCTTGCTTATGCAGAGCTAAATCAGTTGGATGCTTAATGGAGAACTGACTACGGTGCTTCCCCACCATTCGTAATGAAGCATGTCTAATATCTGTCTTCCTCATTAGCAACTGAAGAAAACGGTGGATGACCTCCAGGCAAAACTGGCCCTGGCAAAGGGAGAGTATAAGACTGCTTTGAAAAACCTGGAGATGATCTCAGATGAGATTCACGAGAGGAGACGGTCCACTGCCATGGGACCACGAGGATGTGGTGTGGGTGCTGAAGGGAACAATACATCTGTGGAAGACCTGTCTGCAAGTAAACTGGAGTCGGACACCATCTCTGGTGAGTACAGAGCATTCCTGTGCCAGGGAGTATCCTGTGGGCATCATAAGAGATGCTGAGATGAGGGCTGCTCTGTGTGCTGCAGCTTGGTTGTTTTGTGGCTGTGGTTAACTCATTACACTTCCTTTTTTTTTACAGGAATTTATTGTGGTTTTGATAGCTCGTTTTCAAGGGAAAGGACGAAGAGTTGAAATGCATCAGCTGTTGCCTTAGCATGGCTGCTATTGCTCATAGTGTTGTAGGAAAGGAATAAAATTAATCCACTTAAAAGCATGCTCCTAATTTTTAAGCTAGTGATGCTGCTCTTAGTGACTTTTGGCTGGGGTGGTTGCAGGCTGTATTAGCTCATTCAGCTGGTTGGGCTGAGGTAGCAGTGCTGGTTTGGAAATAGGCCTTTCTCAATCAAGCGCATGTACGTGCAGTCCTGGGCCTGTGGCAGGGGCACTAATGCTGCAGTTGCACTCATACCCACTCTACGTTGTGGAGGGTGCGTATAAGGATAAGCTCCTTCATGCTGTGGGATCTTTTGTCGATATGTTGACTTTAGCACAGCATGTGTGCTTCAAACAAGGGAAGTGAAGAAGCCGCGTTATGTTAAGGGAGGGTACTGGGGCTCTGTACCAGACGCATCTTCCTTGGCAGCACCTGAGCGAGCTGCTAGCCTGGATAACCAGTGGCATGTAGAGAGTCTGAGCCGTAAAGACAGGAGCAGTCTATGGGGTTGTGAGTTTACTTCTGTCCTGCTCTGGGAGAAGGAAGATGGACTGAAAGTGATTGTGGCCCAGGCGTTTTTTTCTTTTACTCCCTGCTGGGCATTTTTCCCCCTTCCTGGTGCAGAAATTATTTACTTGCAGTCCAGACCCACAAATCCCAGTTCAGTTTGTATTTCAGTGCCATTTCTGCAGGAAAGAGTCCAGGTCACGATTGCAGGAGTTCATAATTGCATGATCCCAGTGCCTTCGCTCTCCCAGCAATGCCCATGTAGACACCAGCGCTGGGGCCCTTCAGGCCTGCCCGCAGCGCAGCCCAGCTGCAAGGCAGGAGCTGGGAGGCAGACCTGGGCTGGCTTTAGGTCCCTGTAACGCCATGAGTTTTCGCATGATGTGCTAGTGCCTCCTCACAATAGAGAGTATGGTGTCTGGGCCAGTTGATCTGCTGGGGTTTCAGCATGGCTGTATACCTGTTGAGTCCTCCTGAATTAGGCATGGTTTGCTGCTTTGCCTACCCACAAATGCCCCCTCCGCAAACAAGCTGGTGCATAGCGGGCCCCCCAGGAGCCTTGGGCGCAACCAAGTTGAGGTTTTCTCATGCCGAAGAAGTTTAGGAGCCAAGTACATAGGGGCAGAAACAGCCAGGCAGGTTAGTTCAGAGTAACCAGTTGTTTGCCCTCCTGGCCGCTGCTGAGGCTTTAGGCGAGGACCGGCAGCTGAGCTCATCTCTCTTTGGACCGTACAGTTCCACATATGTGGAAGGACTCCAGGCTGTGTCTGCTGCCAGCCCAGACCTGGGTTGTGACAGGGCAGGACTAGCAGCTTGCCAGACGTAATAACCAAAATAGCATGAAAAGGTCAAGCTCTTGTGTGTTGTAACATGTGGGGGTTTTCCACCAAGGCCTCTTTATATCTTGATTTCCGTCTGCTGCGGTTAAGTGAAACACTGTAGCTTTCAGCACGATTTTTTTTTTTTCCCCCCAGCAGTTGCTCTTGTGTGGTATGGCAAGTTTCGGTGGTAATAAAAAATAAGCTGTAATTTGTGTTTGCTCTAGGCTAGCTGATGTTAGTGCTCCTTCCCAAGTAAAGGATTCCTGCAACTTGGAAAATCCTCAACTTTTTTGCTTTTACCCCCTGCAAAGTTATCTGAATTGCTCCCCGTATACCGATAAAGCACAGCAAGTGAGAGGAAGGGCCATTGTGCAGTCTTGGATTTGACATTAAAAACAAAACCACAACAAACTGACTCCAAGCACAAAATGCCCCAGAGGAGGCATCAGGGAGGTGGATAACGCTGGCTATCCATTTTATCTTCTGAAACCTTTTAGGTCAGTTCTGCAGTGTAGTTCATACAGTAGAAAGGGACTGAAATCTGAAGTAACCATGCTGATAGCTGCCTCTGTTTTCCCCCTTCATGTCTGAGTGGCGCACGTGAGCCCCAGGCTGTGGAGCTAACAGAAGAGCTGCTTTGAAACTTTTCCTTTAAACCTTTTTGTTGTTAACACTGCTACTTTGCTCCTGCTCTTCTTTCAAGTTGGTTCTGAGCCTCTCTGACAATAGGAGGAATTGCAAGGAAGCATAACTGAAGATAACCTCAGGTCATTATAACTGTCTTGCTATTTGTGGGACATCTTCAGACCTATGCGGTTCCAGCACATGCTTTTGTTGTGCAAAGGCTGATGCACATAACTAACGTTCTCGTCCCAGTGGGACTACGTGTGGGCAGAAGTCTTTGGTTCATAGCTTTCCATCCTGCAATAAGCCCAGATTGAAAACGTTATTTTTTAATAAAACCTACACTGCATGTGCTGCACAAAATGGAACTTGTGTTAAAAGATTCCTCCTCCTGTTCCTAACAAAGAGTCTCCAGCTTAATCTAGCTGGACAGTTTGGACGTGGTTTGCTCTAATTGGAATTTCACATACGAGCGAACACAAGCAGGGAGAATGATTTATGTGGGTTAGGGCTTTATTTTTTTTTTTAATTTGTTGTCATTTAGTGATCCTCATCCAAAAGGAGACCTTAGGAGTTCATGTTAGATTTTAACTGTAAAAGTGGGAAGGTAAGGTGGAAGTAGTCTGTCCCTGCTGCCACGTCTGCCTTCTGATTAGTGCTGTAAATAACCAGGAATCCTTGCTGGCTTTGAGCTGTTGCTGGCTGAGACAGGCACAGTGAACTAGTCCCTGTCCTAAATTATGTACAGAAGATGACAGGGGCAAGGCCAGGTGGGCAGGGGGCAACAGGGAACGGTAAAAAACCAAGGGCATCTTAGAATAAGGAGTAGTAGTTATTGATTTGGTCTTGCAGGGCATATCATATTGGGTCTGCTGGTCCTCACAGCTTTTCTCTGGAAATGGGGTAGAATCAGGCCTTCGTGATCTACTTATGAAATGCTGGATTAAGGCTTTGCAAGGGGGGCAAACTACTAGAGTGGGATAGCAGTACATGTATGTACAGAAGATGCCAAACTGAGTGACTGAAATATCCTGGAAAGGAGAGATAGGTTTGCTAATTGGCGTATTCTTTAAACGCTGCAGTGGCTTCGGAAGTGTTTGAGGATGACAACGGCAGTAGCTTTGTATCCGAAGAAGATTCAGAAACTCAGTCAGTGTCCAGCTTCAGCTCTGGTCCCACGAGCCCCTGCGAGGTGCCTGCTCAGTTTCCTCCCGCAACGCGACCTGGAAGCCTGGATCTGCCCAGTCCTGTCTCCCTTTCCGAGTTTGGGATGGTCTTTCCTGTCCTCGGGCCCCGAAGTGAATGCAGCGGGGCGTCATCCCCTGAATGTGAAGCTGAACGAGGTACGCACAGCTGGATACGCCCTGGGCCAATGTTTTTCAGCTTTATAAAGGGAGCAGGAAAACCCTCTCAGCTGCCCTAAGCATATTGCAAGCTCGCTGAGCCTCTGACCCACTGGCTGCCTCCTTGAGGAAGGCAGTTCTCGAACGTCCTCGTCCCACAGTAATGATGACATTTAAAATTTGTTTTTAACTACTCATCTGCTAGCTGGGGAGGTTCCCCAGCTTTGTCTCAGTGCAGCAATGGGGTTAGAGGTTCCTCAGGAAATAAATGAGCAGTGGGATTCTGATGGTATATTTATTTCGAGGAAAATCTCAGTTTACTTTTTTAATTGCTGTCCTGCTTGCTGAAAATCCTGCTTTCCAGAACAAATCAAATAAGGTGCCAAAAGGAACCGCTTAATGCAGTGGCTGTGCAAGCCTTTGCTGACAAATTCAGACTAGAGGATTACCACTGCTCTTGTGTACTCCAATTTAAGTCTGTTTACGTTGTAATTTGCCGATGCAGTGCACAAGATGAGCGCAGCTTGGAAGGCCAACTTCAGTTACTTAACATCTTGCTCCTGCTCCTGTAATTTTGTACGCTTTGGCAAAGGAAGCTGCAGAGGCACCCACCCGCTTGAACCTTAAGTTGCAGAATGAAACCTGGGTTTAACATCTAGTTTAATCCTTTCTTTGCAGGGGATAGGGCAGAAGGGGCTGAAAACAAGACAAGCGACAGAGTGAACAAGAATAGGAGCAGCAACAGGAGCAGCTCCGCTGAGGGGTTGGCTTTGGATAACCGAATGAAGCAGCTCTCCCTTCAGTGCATGAAAATCAAAGAGGGAATATGCGCAGGCAGAAAAGCTGCCCAGATTGGCTGAGTCCTTCTTGTGCCCTATCCTGATTAATGGGAGTATAAATATTTATACATGAACTTCTAAGTGTCTGAAGAACATTGTGCCAATAATACATGCCAAATCTTAAGCGTTTACTCTAAGAATTTAAAACTGCACTAAGAAGTCTAATTGATGTTGAGGGCTGAAGTTTTTATTCAGTAAATCCTTTGTAGGCCAGACAAGTTGTCAAACGTTTAAGCTGTGCTCATATTTCACAGACTTTGTAAATTGTTTTGTAGCAGCCTGGCTGAAGCAATAATGAGTAATGTTCCTGTGTAGATTCATGCCAGTAGGGTCTGAAATCCAAGCCAGACATTTGCAGTGAGCAGTTTGGCTTCAGTTTTGTAGACTGAAATGCTCTTTAGATACAGTGGATCTTTTGAGTGTAAGTGGCATATTCTTTAAACATCTGTATTTGTCTGTATTATGCTGAAACTGTAGAAATATTTTGTATACAGGAAAGCTGTTGCATGTGTGGGTCTAAAAGCCTTCACTCTTCCCTTGGTGCTCACAGAAAGGATAAAGATTAGTCATGCCTTTAAAAATTGGCGTAAGAGAAAGAAACAGGATGGTAACACTCAGCAGTGATAGGCCCTTTCTTAGCCACCTTATGAAGTCTGGCTTGGACTCTAAGGGTGATTCCAGTGACCAAAAAGAGTTGATTGGCCCCTTCCCCTCCCCTGAGAAGTGAAGTATTATTTTGCAGCACTTTAAGTGTTATTGCTCGAAAATGGGAGTCATAGATGTGTTCAGGACAGTTATGATAAGGGATGCACCCTTAAAATATGCATGAAGGAATTGCCAGTGTAGATTGACCATGTGTTCTTAAATTTCTCTGTAGGTTGTACTGTGTGGGGTTTTATAATTGTTAAAGGAACTTGAGATTTTAGTATGCCCTAAAGAAAGTGTTCAATAAAACTAGGAAGGGCACGGGCATGTATTGCCAGCAGCTGTTAGGCAGTAGTAGTATCCGGTAATTATGCTAATAAGTGGTAGTAAAAAATCCTAGGACTCTAAGTTTTGGTGGCTAAGCATTTCTGAAAGCACCATTTTATCTAAAATGTTAGTTTATATTGTTAATTTGATGGGAATTTTAGTATTGCCCAAAGTATTTTCTATTCTATGTTTTTGCAGTCCTGTTGTATTTTGTCCCTGCCACAGCTTGTGTACCTATTCTCAAAGTTAATGTAAAATTCTTCACACTACAGTAAACATTTGTTTTTCACATTTCATTTTGAGTCTGTCCAAGCTAAGTGTTATCTCAAGTGCTAAGCATCACTTAGCTCTGATACTAAAAATCCTTTGTAGTACGTGAACAACTGTTACCTCCTTCCAGCTTTCCAAATCCCTCTATCTATGATTCACTTTGTATCCAGAATTCCATAAAACCGGAGGTTTAGCCAAGTTTTCAAAAATCCCTTAGTATGCAGAAAAGAGGAAGGTTATTCTACATTGCGTAACACCTCTGTATTTAATACTGCTGAAGTTTGCTATAAAGCTATGCAGAATTGAAGGTAAGGAGACCTTTTTTTCAGAAAAATTAGATTCAGCACATTATAGCTAGTAAGGTGAGCCTTTTAACAGATATGCATCTACATGCTCCAGTGATCTAAAGGCTGAAGTCTTCCATCAGTAGCATTTCTCAGCTCAATAAATGCTTAGGAAGGAAGTCCGTGGTTCCAACTTCAGATGTAACCATAACTCGGGAAAAACTTGGGACGGACGGTATTAAATTTGAAATAAAAAGCAGTACAGAAGTGTTGCATTGTATTAATATTTTTACTTTGGTAGTTAAGCTATTGTCTGTGCTGCATATAGTTGGAGAAATAACAGATATATTTGTGGTTGAATACCTACTTTTGGAAACCTGCCAGCCTACCTCTACCATTTAAAAAAAAAAAAAAAACCTCTCTTGCTATCAAATTCCCTCTCACAGTTCCAGTTCTGACTAGAAACCCAAGCACCCTGCACTTGTGGAATGATTAATCTGAAGTTCTACAAGATACAAAAATAGAACTCTACGTACTGCCTTGCAAACACCCCAATTTTTTGGGTTCCGCTTCCAGTATGGTAGAAAGGAAAAAGTAGGAAAGGGTGTGGAAACCAAGATGCCTTACCTTACCAATCTTGCAGAAGCATGATATAAAAGAACGTGTTACAGACGTCTTCCCTTGGCCACCCCAGTACTTAGCAAATAAATTGCACTTAAAATTACACTTGAGCAAGCAAACAGGCAGAACTACACGTCTATTAAATTAAGAGGAAAACTCATTTTATTTTGAACTTCCATAAAGGCCATAATGATAAATATGACAAACTTAAATGAACTTACATCACTCTGGAATACAGGCAGATGAACAAGCTCTTTCTGGTTACTTTTCTGTTAGAATCCTGAAGTGTAACATGAAGGTAGCTGCCTTCGTGGGTATAAAAATAAGCCTCTGATGTATTAAAGTGTATGTATGTGATCACTTTAGTTGTCCTGAAGTGAGAATGTACTATAAAGTAAATGTGAATCCAGGAATTCTACTACTCTTTGGTATTATCACACCATTTAAATGTCCTTTTTTTAACTAAATAATAAGCGCTGCTATTCTACGTACACAAAATTAATTCAAAATAACTGGTTATTCAAACACTTTATTTATGGCATGGTCAGGTGCAGAACTGCTGTACAAATTAAGTACATGAAACTTGCATTGGAGAACTAGGACCGAATCTTAGGATCCTGGGGCAGATGGGATACAAGCTGTTTGATACTATTCATCCATGTACTAACTCGCAGCAAGTCTTTGAGAACTGATGGATTGGATTAACTAAGGGCTAACTCCATGCCTTCCTAACAAAACAAAAAAACTGCAGGGGAAATCTTACCCTGAGCTATAGAACAGCAGCATATGTATCCTGCATGGAGCTTCAAGATAGGGTTAAAAAAATATGTGGAAAACGTTTGCAGTGCATAAATAAGGACTATGTCAAAACTTCTGAAGAGGATCTCTCCAGGTATCCCTCAGCACCAGGATGCAGAGAAAAGCAAAAAAAAAAATTTTTCTTTGTAGTAGTCTTGCCTTAGTGAAGCAAAGAAAGTGTAAATCCTCTTAAAGCACCTGTAGCAACTGGCTTTCATTTTGTCATTTATCCCCATCGTTCTGCAGCTTAGGTAATGATCAGAACAGTACAGGGTGTGACAAACAACTGAAGGGTGCTATATGCTTGCTGGTATATTCTGAGCAGCTTTGCATTTAATGTTTAAAAGCTTGACTTGCATGGTTACAGGCAGGGAAGACTTAAGAGTCAAGAATGACACAACTGTCTAACTGGAAGTATGGTGATGTGACTTTTTAACAATCTGATCTGTTATTGTGTAGCTATTTCAATTTTTTTGCACACACAGACCTTATTTCTTTGTAGAAGTCTTGCTATGCAACATTTCAGTGCTTAATTCAGCTTGTAATATTCTCTGTCTTGTGGATCAAAATCACTAAGCAGTGTAGGACAAAGAAAAGCTCAACCTACATATTGAGTCTGTATTATAATTTAAGGAACTTTCTCAGGATTTGTGGAAAAAATGATAGCAGTAGCTATTTAGACAGAAAACAGCAGAATAAATCGTAAGAATGATTTTTTTTTGTAAGAAAAAAGGGCAAGAAAATGTTGTTCCAAAATTACTTTGTCACAACCAGAAACTTAAGAGGAAATATTCTTATAAAAGCTAGTCTATTTCCTTTGTACCTGAGTGTTCTCATTCCTATGTATGCAGGGAAACATACAACAATGGTTTTCTAGCAGATTAGCTAGGCTGCAATACTTGAATAAGACTTGCTTTATAAAGGACAATGATCCTTGAGCTTAAATCCTTTACAGTTATGGGGATGAGGCCAATTCACTGACTATTGTGACGAAGTATTATTGTAGCCTTGTGGAAATAGCCTCTCTCTGGCATTCGGAAAGTGAGTACATTCCTTATTTTTCATTTTTTCTGCAAACAATGCAGTATGTACTAAACATACACTTGTGGTACAGTATGGAAGCTAAGTTTCATGCTTGTTTCATCTTCAAATTATCAGCATAAGTTTTGGCACTCAGTTGTGCTTGGTTATCTAAAAAAGCTTACTGCAGAGTAGACGCTAACTACAGAAGAACTACAGCTTTTACCCTAGACAAGTCTTACTGGCTTGATCTCAAGCAGCAGAGGATGTGCAAGTACTTTGTTCTGAAAGCTGACAGTTGTTGGCATCTGCCTTGTGTACTGTCAAAATAGACACAGTTTAGATGACTTACTTAACTACCTCTGTAACTTTAACTTTGTAGCTGATAAAATACATGCAAGACTGTATTGCCACTCTGGTTCAGCCTCAGCTAAAAACTTAACACACGTTTATAGGGAAAATGTTGTGAAGTAAATGAAAATTTAATTTTGTAGCAGAGAACAGTCTTTGAGGCACCTGACTACCTCCCAAAAGCCTGCTGTTCCTGTGCTGATTTGTTACAATAATCAGAAACTGTTCCGCAAAAGAAGGTAAGTTGTTGCACTGTGACAAACTTGTTGCAAACTTCCTAACCTAGATGGTCTTTGAGAGAACTGCAGTCAAAAAAACCCTGAGTGTTCAATGTTCTTTTCAAGCTAGGCATTTGTCAAGCAGCTGCCTAACGAAGGAGATGACACAAAAGGATCTTGTACTTTTGAGACAGGGGCAATAGCAGACTTCTATAGGAATAATTTTAGCACACTGATTTCTGGTACTCTTGTAGCATGTGCTCAGTTCCTTAATTTCCAAATGGCACCTGTGCTTCAAAAATAAATGAAAACTACCATTTTTCTTGGGGAACTGCCAAACAAACCTGAATGACAAAGAACATCTTAGGGCTGTTTTAAAGACACCCTCTCTCCCAAACTGTCAGATGCTGTGAAGTTACATGTCTGCCATTTGGTTATTCAAAAACAAACAAAAAATGTAAAAGAAAACGTAATATAAAAGGGTACCTTTTAAAAGAGGTGGTCACGTACTACTGGATTACCAAACACAGTAGTTGCAGGTATAGTTTACAGGGGAAGAGTTTTAGGTGATCCTTCCTATTATGCTTAGCACTTAGAAAAATGACAGGGATAAAATATTACTTTGCCAGGATACTGGTGGTGGTTAGTTCACTAACTCCTAGCATCAATAAGTGAGACTACTTCAGTAGATAGAGAATCTTACAGTGCACCTTTGGATGAAAGCCTTTCACCCCCTGCTAGGTGTGCTGGCATGTTATCCTGCATGTATTCTACTGCTGGTTAACTCTCCCCGATTTTAATGCTGATCTGTATCAACAATAGTTCTTAAAGCTAACAGGACTAGCCATAGACTGCCTTGTGTTGTAAGATGATTATGTATTAAAGTAATACAGATATGAAATAACAGCTCTGAAAGTACCTGCAATATGAGTGAAGCCATCAGTTTTCTCTTAGAAATAGCTAAAGCTGGAACACTCCCCAAGTCCTCGCATAGGCTCCTCTTGCTTTACTCCTATGCACATATTATAGATAAACTGAAGATGTTAGTGGCAGCATGGAATACTACATGCTCGGCAATGGTAAAGTCACCATTTAGATGGGAGAACTGCTTCAACTCTGGAAACATTCAGTACAGCAGCACAAACAGCTTTTACTACTTTTTTGGTCCTGAAACTGAATAAGCGCAATACACAAGAATATTTTTTTTCTTACAGGTTTACTTTTCAGAATAAAATCTTAAACCCATATACCCTGTAGTGGAGGAGAAGAAAATTTCAATGTTAGTTTTTCTCTTAACAGGTTTTGATTGGAAGTGTGAAAATTTTGAATAAAGTCGGTCTTGTTCATTTTTGTATAAGCATTTTAGCCTGTTCACAAGCCTGTTGTACAGTGCTCACTCTAATACCAGAGCAGCAACACCACAGGTAACTGTCTACTGCAATTAATTGAGAAGTTTGTGGCTCCATGCTGTTGGCTATTACTCAGAGTGCAATTTTCTTTTATGCAGGTGGAGTCACCTGTTCTCAGGCTGTAGCATAGGTCTTAACTACTTCCTTAACCAGTAATGCACAGATCTGTCTCCTCACTGAAGCTGTGATACCTTAAGAGGGGTAGCACTGTTAAAATCTAAGAAAAAGGGACCCTCTTGTTGAGGCAGGAACGTGGTGGGGATGATGTTGTAAACTCCAGCAACTATGTTCTCCACTTCCAAGTAGCAAAATCCACACCTGTGATAAAAGAAACCGCTGGTTAAGATAGATCAGAAATATTGTTTCTGACCTCTAAGATTTCATTAAGTGAGCTATTACCTGTAGTCACCGCTGTTCTTTTTCTGAAAGCCAGAGGAACCAGGATCTCCTACTGTTGACACCATGACAAGTTCAAAACCAACGCTATATTGCCTACAAGTGAAGTGGCAGGCTGTTACTTTAGTTATTTGGTAGTCAGGCTTATCATGAAGAGTTATTTATTAAAAGCTATAGAGTAGAACTGGAACGCGTCCGAAAGTTCTGTCACGTTTGTGACAGAAATGCTAGTCAAACTTACTATGATATAAATATAGACTTTGGAGGAAGACTTAACATATTTCAAATTCTGACCTATACTACATGGGAAATCCCTGCTAGTTTTCTTCCTCTGCACCTAAGCATACCTCAAGTGGTTAAGCTAGGGGTGACATAGTTATGTGCTGAGTGGCACAGATCATGGTCTGTGATCTGATCACCATCAGTGTTGGTGACTCAACAGAATTTCTCATGTTGCACTGTAACTTGGGACACTTTGTCTCCTACCTCTTAATACATGTAGCAGTCAGGCATCCCTGCCCCGTCATTCAAACTACCCAAATATGAGCTCAAAATGCAAGAACTAAATAAATATAAAAAAAAAATAGTGGAGCAGCAGAGCCACACCTTCACGGAAGTGCCTTTACTCATCCTCATTTCATGAGGAGAGCAGCTCTGTCAAAGAGGGGAGAGAATGGATAGAGAAGTGGTGCTATTTTTGGGGGGCCTGAAACACATAGCTTTACCAAAAAAACTGAACAAAACCAACAAAAAAAACCAAACACCCCCACACTCGACTGCATATCAGGAGATGTTGCTATTCAGAGGCTCTATATACTGTTATTCTGAGAGAGGAATTTTGCAGGAGTTTACTTCCATGGATCCTATACAGGTCAATCTCAGTAAGGGGGGCTACCAGTTGTGAGAAAACACTTTCTCTTATCCTTTATAAGGTATCTTTAAGCACACTGCAACACTGTTTTGTATGCAAAATCACATGAATGAGACTGAGAACTGTAAGCCTTAAGCTACATTTTAAGTTATATCTATTTTGTATTCTGCTTTATAAGTTTCCTGTCCAAAACTCAATCCTCCTGAGCCCTTTTTAGAGCTAGGATGTAGTGGTTAATATCACTACATGCTGTATGACAGTAACAGCTGTGTGTCCGTGAACTATGCATATTCCTTGCAATTCAGGGGAGAAACTTTCAAAATAAAAGATATTCCATAGGGCACTGACATCCAATTCTTTCTTCTGGTCTGCTGGTGGCAGAGTAAATGGCATTTCAGGATTTTCAAGGAGCTTCCCACCATCTCTTTGGAGGATACTAACAAAGTTTATCCTTAGCACAAACACCCGGTGTTGATGCATGCTTGTTCTCTACAAACCTTGGTCCACGTAGTTCAATTAGTAACGGCCCACTCTTATCAAGCTGAAATTGATAAATGGGATTGTTTTTGTAGCTCTCTCTGAAATTTCCACATCCTCCAGCACTGTGACCTTTCCATTGTCCGTTAACCTAAAAAAAAAAAAAAAGTACAAAAAGTATTTTATATACTGAAGATTTAAATTGCTTATACATACAGACAAAACAAGACTAAGCTCCTCCCACTTCACATGTCACTGATTTTAGTAATTCCTCCTAATTTTGTAAGTGTGAGGTCAGAATGTTTAAGTAAGCATTCAGAAAGTTTCACTACAGTCTTACACCTACTTAGATCAAGGCCTTAGATGCCTTATTAAAGTGAAAAATGCAGATGCATTCAGTACATTTATATGTTTCTGACCATGAGAAATTACATGCAATAAAGGCTCTATATTCCTATCTATTCCATGACTACTGGACTGTGCATGTTTTTTTTGTTCACAGACTGTTCTGTTATGATGAATGAGAAACAGCAGCAGTGTGGGGAGTACAATACTGGTGTATTAACCCTTGCTTTTGAAAACACTCCTTCCAGCACTGTCCAGTCACCTGTATGCACACTAAGAACCAGCATTCCAGGCACAACAAAGCTATCCATGAGGACAGATTCCAACAGGTCAAATAAATACAAGAGAAAGAACACTGCTCAGACTTTGAGGAGCAGGCCATCTGTTTGCAAGTTCCTCCTGCTAGTCGTTAAAATGAAAGGTTAGACTTGTAAGACATGCCAGTCATTCACACAAAATTCTAGCTGAGATATATTCCTAGTATGTTACTTCCCCCCCACCCCATATCAAACCAGCACTGAACAGAATTTTTTTATGGGATTTAATTTCTTTACGCAGTGTCCAAACCCCTCAAACATGACAAGTTTGGAAGCAAGCTGCACTATCCTGTGAGCTCTTGGCTATATTTACGCTTCAGTTGAAGGTGTAACTGCAGCTCATGTAGATAGCTGAAATACTAATAGCAACTGGCCCCAAAACTGCCTGGGCCTCTGACTAAATTTCAGTCAAGTTTCTTGCCCTTGCCCTTGCCCCTGTTGCTGTACTCTCAAGGGGCATTTTTACATGAAATGAACCATGGAGATGTTGCCATGATACTATTTGACACTATGAGTGCTTTGTCCAGTGATGACAGTCTTTGAGATGTCTTATACAAAATGTAAGAACAGTAACAGATTATGTTATTGCCAATCTTAGTCTGTTTGTCACAGTCTTGGTACTGCTGCCTATAGTTTTCCATTGCTGACTTTGTCCCATAATGCCAAGAATTTTTTCAAGAAAATCAGGCATGTGTCTCAAGAGAAAACGAGCAACGCTCCTGCAAGGTTTTTACTCTGCAGTTGTAGTAGCACAATTTGATCTTCGCAGAGTAGTTGCATGCTATGGCATATTGTTATTCTAAAGGCCAGTCTATTCTCCAAAGGCTGTATGGTGTATCTGCATTGATACAGTTCTACCAATACCTTTGCAGTGAAGATGAAGCTTATATACCAGATAGGATTCTTACACCAATAAAAGTTAAGCCACCATCCTGAACAGAGTCAGCCAGCCCAATAACTTTTATGTTGGTATGAATTATGCTTGCAGGGCAGCTAATTGTTGGGCAAGTTATGTGAAACTTAAGTACAGGATTGGCCTTGTGCTGATTATACTCAGATTGAGCATTTGTTAGCTTTCCATTTGCTGGAGATGGTCTAACCTGACATTTTTAGGCATTAGTATAACAATATATTTAACAACCTTGTACATCTCAAATCTGCAAAAGCCAGAACAGAAAGAGAATGTTTCTTTACCCGTTTAGAAACGATGTAAGGAGTAGGAATCTTGGAAAAGGTAAACTTGCACAAGGAATACACCTGCGTTGTAAAAGAAGAAGCTGGTCACACATTCATCTTACCCTTTTCATATGAAAACACGAAAAGTTAAACCCCTCCCCCCTTAAAACAAACAAAAAACTTAAAACAGCATTGCATACACATCATTTTTACAGACTTGCTTACTACACGCCCAAAACATCACCAAAGACGAAATGAGACTCTAATACTTGGTCTCCAACCATCTCTTTCCTTCTTACCCATCCTTTACCAGATGGCATCTCTGGTAAGGACATCTAAGATGGCATCAGGGGTGGCGGGGATGGAGGTGGTGGCTGATCAAAGGAGGCGAGGAAAAAAATCACCCTTGGAGTTGAGTATAAAAGATAATAGCTTAAGATTTAAAGTTTTCTGATGTCTCTAACTGAGATCTAAAATAGGCTAATGTTGTATAGATAGATAACCAATGCTCTGCCTGTATGCAGATACCAAATTTTTGTTCCAGGAAATAGAAGTATTTTTCAGTTGATTAGTTGTTGTTTGCAATATTACATCACATCTGTGTTGCAATGTAGGGAAGATTAAAATTTCATTACTAAAAACATGGACGCTATATCGTTACAACTATAATAGAGAACATTATTAAGCACTTCATCAACATTTCTGCTGCATCATTCATTTCCTTACTCCCCAAAACAACAGTATTAATGCACAAGTACACTTGTTCATCAAATTCACAAGGAAAGGTCATTTTCTCTTTAGTATAATTGTATAAATTCATTATGAGATCAACAGTACATACCCTGATGGTGTAATGGATAGTGTTTTGTTTCTCATACTGGGACACCACTAAGGTGAATGTATGGGACCCTGGAGAAGTCAGCTTTATCTTGGTCAGATAATGGGGACTGTTGATCCGAATACCATCAATATACGGAGGAGGATCAGCTGAAAAAGAAAAGGATGAACACTTTTCCTCATCAAAAAATCCCCTGGCTCAGTAAATTCCTTAGTCATTTTATATCAGTGATTTTTGCCAGGAAAGTCAGATTGTTGGTACTAAGGTTAGACTATAACCAGACTTGAGTGCTTCAGAAAGAATAGAGCATTAAAGATTTGCTCATAAAAAGGATCAAAAATGTTAAGAGCAACTATCATTTTCAGGAAAGGCACATCATACATCGAAGGACAAAAAAAATCTGTGCTATAAAATAAGCTTAAATCCCATGTCTTGCAAGAACAACTTGTTCCTCCTTAAAATTCTCCTGACAAGGAGTCTGTTATAGATACCCCTTCTCTGCTGGCAGGATTCCGGAATGCAGGCTGCTAAAAATCTTTGGTCACTTGGTAAAGATGACTTCAAAACATGTTAATTTAATTATCACCACTCTCCCTAACACACACACACACACACACACACTTAAAATCCCTGTGACCACGACACAGATGTAGTTGCATCCCAGTATCAGTGCAAATGCACTATTTATTATAAGAATCCTAAATTTCTGCTTTCACAATGATACCATGTAATTTGTTATTTGGCCTCTAATTGGTTCTTTCCAGATGTTTGATTGAGGTGAGGCAGAAACAAGTCTAGCCAATTACTTTTGATAGAGGTAAGGCCTTTTATGTTCTCCACAGGAAGGGAAGGATTAATATAAAACAATGAGAAGTTTAGGAATGGGAAATCCCAGTCTCAGTGCCAAAGAATTAAATAGTTTTGGTCTGATCCAATTTTAACAGATGGTGAAAATAATACTGTAGCTTGACGAATCTATTTCCAAAGAAAAAGGTTTTAAACAATTTTGAGTTGGTGAGATTAAAAGTTTATAAAAGAGTCTGGGTAGCAAGACAAAACACATGAATCATCCAGTTATTGTTAACAGTCTTGCTGGAAGACTCCATGCCTTTCAAGCACAAATGAAACAGTTCCTTCCACTGTACCATTTGGTTTGCTCACTTAATGTTTTCAATAAAAACAAAACATGTAAAAATAAGCACCGCTGAAGTACTATTAACATCAGAAGCACGTCTTGGGCACCAAGAAGAAGCAGTTGCTTTAATAGGACTTTGCAAAAATCAACAATGATTTGCTCAGGTCTCAAAGGATGTTTTCTGCAGAAACACAGCTTGGATTATAAAGGTGGGGTTTTTTTTTTTTTTTGTTTTTTTTTGTTTTTTGCAGAGTTCACTGAACAAGACAACAGATGAACAACTCAGCCCTCACCAGCTGTCCCCATAGAAATATCCCAAATTCCACTTTTTGTTCAAAATAGCTTTAAAAGGTACTCTCTAACTTTTGTACAAGGAGCTACCTTACATTCAAGCACAGCGCTAAAGAGGCTTCCTACTGGCAAAATCAACGGGCCAAATCCTGCCTGTCCTACAATGCATCTTCACTGGATGAATCCAAGAAATATTTGCCACACTGAGACCTCTAACCTGATGTAAAAACCAAACAAGATATTAGTAGTTCTATGTTTGAGTTGAAGTCTGAACTGTCCATTCAAGCTGGGTATGACATCTACTTCCTAAGATAAGAAAGACAAAAGCAACCCATGTCTCAGACCTGCTATCTGTCTTGAGATAAAACATGGGTGGCTTTTTTGCAGCTAAAACAAAGTTCCAAAAGCCAAACCCCTTCTTCTCAAGGCAAGTAGAATCTGACCTGTAATGACCAACAGCAATGCTTTATTAAAAGTTAGGCACCTAAATACTTTTCTTAAGCATTCCGTGCCTGATGCAGTTGAACACTTAAACACATTCCAAAGTAATTATTTCTTTCATGAGCTTGCTTAGGTAGTTTGCTAAGCCAAGTTTATATAACAATTAACATTAATTATTTTCATTTACTGGAAGCTGTAAACCTTTAAATAATTCCACAACTTTGGGGGATAATTGTTATTTGGTAATTAGAAGCACAACATCACTTCCAAGTATCAACTATTGCCACTGGAAAAGAAACAGAATAATGAAGAAAATGCTGTGCCAAAATAAGTGTTAGCAGAATTATGTAGACCTCTAAGCAGGGTTAACCCCTTTATCTCTGCCATGTACAGCTGGGCTTATTCCTTCAGTATAGATTGTTCAAGGTGGTCAAAGAGGGCCAAATGACCATTTCAGAGGACTGATCCTCTCCTATTAGGATGGGAACTCCCGTTTTAAAGCAAAGCATGCCTCTCTGCTTCCTTGCAAGTCTTCAAGTCCTCATTCATTTCTAAGCACCATTTTCCTGGCAAATAAGATACACTAACCTGGATAGTAAACTTTTTTGCCATCAGTCTTGTATACCACCATTGTAATGAATTCCCGATTGTGTGCAAAGTCATCCTATAAAAACATAAATTAAGAAGAGTTATATATCTCTGTGGAATGTAACTAACATATGATCAGAATCAAGTACATGTTCTGTCATCCCCTTTCGACTGCCACATGGTATGATCTGGTATTTTTATTTATTGAGATACCTAATTTAATTATTTTTAAAAATGTCAGAAATAACTAGATTGCAACTAATTTCACTGAAAAGAGTTCAGGCCTCTGGATGGAGAGTTACTTCAGTACCATAAAAAGTGTTTTTATTTTTAATTCTTTTTTAAACATAATGAACACGTACAAGCTACCAGAGCTACATTCTACACATTCAAGCACTATGGGTGGAATATAATGACCTCAGTTAATTTTTACTCTGGGTCTGTTTCAACAAACTTGTATTCAGGTATTTGTACCTGCTGAATTTAAAAGAAATATAGGAAAATATAAGTAGTAATCTTCTAATAATATATAAAGCTATATAACAGGATTTACAGAATATATTATAGAACTCATAATACAGAAAAAATAAGAAAAAGAACATGGCACCTTATCTGTGATATGTCTGCTAAGCAGAACCCAGACTGCAGCACCACCTTGTGGACACTGGACCTCTAGCTTGTACTGAGGATTATTAGCCAGGCTGTAGGCATCCTTCACTGGACCTTGTTTTGCATCCCAAGTACTAGAAGTAATAATACAGATACTTTATTAGATGAGTAAGACATTAATTTGCGTTTTGAAAACTAACTCTAAATATATAGGGAGCTATGTAGCATCAGTAACAAAGTTATTGAAGGCTAATTTTCTACTGGAAGCTGTAACAGTGGTTACATAATACAGCAGTATAAGAAGCGTTATCTTACAATTTTGTTTTATAAATGGCTTTGCTACAATACAAGTGTGATGACCAAAAACGCTAAATACAAACAGTGTGACTGCTTAGTACAGTGACTGTAGTTACACAAAGCACAGCAAAAGCTGAACAGCTCAAGGAGCCTGGGGCTAGCCAGTTACTGTCATGACTGCACGTGCCAAATTTAATATGAAGGGAAAAATACTCTATGCTTTTGTAACTGTAGGACTCCATATATACGGCATGGTTAGTTCAAAAATCTAACCAAATGGTTTCCTCCAATTTTTTATTCAGAAGTTTTTTATTTAAAAAATTAGTTTGTTTCATGTGTAGAAGGCTGCCTGCATGAAGTGCTGAAAGTCTTTAAGGTACTCCATTTCAAAATTTTCCTGCTGCCTCATGAACCACTTCAACTACTACTACCACTCTGTGGTAAAAAAACAAAAGGTGCTGATGCTTGAACGCAAAGTTGCCACACTGGGAACAGAAGTGGAAAAAGCTATGTATAAACCCCATTAACCTTCCCTCCCCCCACTTTTCAGCTGAACAGCATGTGTGGAAGGCTGCATTAAGTTTCAAATTACTGCCATCATTACACCACTGTTGATGATGATTGCCACTGTGCCAGGCATTTCCTCACACAGAGGTATAACGATCACTAATAGCATAAAAGAGACAGACAAGCAGATGAGCTCTGAGGATAACATACACACATTACTTCATCTTACTGCACCATGGCAGTCTATTTCAGAACTGGTTTGAACATGAAGATGGAGGGAGCCTTTACAGATGAAACTCAGCATTTTTACTACAGATGAAAGAGCTGTTGCAGAGCTAACATACACAGAAACAAGGTGGAAGCAGTGGCCAAGTAGAGTACAGAGGAGCAGAGAAACAGAGAAACCCTTGCTTTCAGAAACAGAAAGAGGTACTCTCAAGCTGACTGACAAGACTGAATACAATCAATACAAGGTGGGAGATAAATGTCATGTTCTGAAAAATCAATAGACAAGGAAGATTAACTAACTCCATTTTTCGTCAACATAGTTATTGTAAGTAAAATACTCTGACATCACTGACCACATCTTGCAAAGAGAACATACACTGCAGAAATGACTTGCTACTGTCCAGGAAAATGAAATCCAGATAAAAGCAATACCACTTGAGCACTGCCTGGTGACTGTTTGAACAAACATAGACTGTACAGAAGGCTGATTTCTATTCTGATGAGGAGACATAGGACTGATGTCAGACTCTGGCTACACAGCCTTAGGTTCACATGATCACAGAGGTCACAGGAGTTTCAACAACTTTATTGAAGCTGTCAAAAGCAAAGTCTGGATTGAGAATTTAAAAGGGTAAAGTCAGGTTCAAGAGAGCATGGTTGGAGTCCAATGTCTTCAGCTGTAACTAGGAAGAGGAGCAGAAAGGAAAGATGCCACATCAAAACATTTAGTGATGTCTCAACATAGAAGTTTTTCTATTGGACCAACCTGTGAATACATGTAGATTCTTTAAAAAGACTTGGGTTCCAGCTCAAATAAATAACATCATAATACTGGCACAGGTCTTCCCAAGCAATCCAGAAAATTCCTACAAAGGAACTGCTGTTATTATTTGCCTACCAGACATCTTGATTTTACTCATTTTTCAAAAGTCTCTTTCCTGGTAAACTATACAGCTGATATAAACCTACATTTCTGTAAAATTCAGTAATGTCTGCATTGCCCACACTTCTAAATTTTGGCTTAACTCCCAAAAGAAACAAGTTAAAACCAAGAGATACCATTTAGTTAGTATCCGTGATTATCTCAAAGGCCAGGGAATTTCTGAAGCTGTTTGGGTATTTTGCATTCTCAAGCACTGAGCAGAAGGCATGAGAGAATCTGTTTTATCCAAAAAGACATTATTAACTGATTCTGAACTGTCTTCCCCTTTTTTAGGTTTCTGAAAAAAAATGTAGACGCAGTGAAATAGGTTTCTTCAATTCAACAACCTACTTTAGTCTGCTATTCAATTGAAGGTCCATCAAACAGGGACAACAGCTGTCCAACACAACCAAGTCTTCAATCAACATGCAAGTATATTTGCATACGTTTCAAGGTACTCCATATCCAGCATCCATGTGATTTGCTTTAGCACATGGGATCTGCTTTGCCTTTACAACACGCTCATCTATTTGTTTTAACTGTCTATAGCTCACCTAATCACACTACCAGCCAACAACAATGCCTGCAAAATTACTGACTTCTGCTAAAATGAACTCTCAAAAGTTAACAGCATCATAACACAAGTCTCTGATACAGGCAGTTGCACGTCTTGTAGCACTAAGAAAATGCAGTTGCCTTTAGACAATGAGATTGGTACAATGTAAATCCAATCAGAAAAATTAACTCCCTTAAAATTATTAAGGTAATTTTATATAAATTTATAACAACTAGATTTTACAAACATGTAATTCCTTACTAAATGAGCCACCAACTAGACAATGAGCTAATCTCTCTTTATTATCACAAAGCTAAGGTTGCTATTCTTGTATTTAAATAAAAGTTTTCCTTACATATTTGCATGGGACTCATCATTAAATGGTATTATTTGATATTTTTGGATGCATAATTTTGTCAAAGTAAAGTGGCACCAAACAAAAGGACTCCTTTGCCAAAGATAAACAAACAGCAACTAGGATATCAGAAAAAGAACCAACATCTCTTTGAATCTAAAATGCAACTTCTGCAGAACTTGGAAACAATTAGCAGTCTGCCCTGCAACCAACAAACCCATACTGACTTTCCCATGCTACACTCTGCTGCTCCCTAGGGAAAAATGGGACTAGACAATGTTTGGCATCATCCAAGTGATTTCTCTGCACAATGATATAGTGGTGCCACTCCCTTGAAGATGGCTATCAATCTATTCTTATAGCTGTAAATACAAGCAAGTAAAGAGTTGTTTAAGATATATCACCATAATGCAAGGGAGAAAACCTGTTCTCTTCCAGTGCAAAACCTCAAATATAAGCAAGAAAAAAAATTTAGCACTTTGATTGCAATGAGCATGTTGATACATACTTGCAAATGTTACAGGGGAAAAAAAACGTAGAAAAGTCTATTCACATATTAAAAGGCAGCATTATAAAGTATATTCTCAGTACATTATTTTTGCACTGAACCCTTCCCAAGAAGCTAAACCCAGCCAAACCTGAAATGATTGTTTAAAATATGCACATGCTCCCCGAAGTTTTGGGCTATTCAGTTTCTACCATTTATTTTACCCTCACCCTGCCCTCCCTCCTGCTTAGACATTTTTTTCCACTTTCCTGCAGGGATAAACCACAAACATCTGTATTATCTGAATATACAGTGATTTTTAAGTCTTATTACCATTGTCTATTTTCTGAGCTGTTCTGGGATCAAAGTTTAAGTATTTTTGTAGATCTGGGGTCCAATTTCTTGTGTCATTTTCACTGTATCGTCCCTTCCAACGTAAGTGGCTCCAAGGGTTTTTCAATTGAAGGAATCGAAGGCCCTAAAGAAATGCACAATAAAGCTGCTCAACTTGTCAGGATAATTTTTGTATTTATATGAACATGGCAGATGGACCAAAAGATTAGAAAAAACAGTATTATTAAGCTTTCTGAAATTTCCCAATGAAGCCCAGATATAGTAAATCATATAAGTCATTGGGTGACAGGGGAAGGGGTGGAAATCAGTAGATACCCATACCTTATACTCTCTTATATCCAAGACTGCATATGCATGGGTTGGAACTAAACCCCATTTTTCTCCTTCCTCTTCAGACATCACCCCTGTTGCTGTCGTAATAAGGACGTCTCCTTTGTGAAATCTGTTCAAAAAGAGGTAAAAAATAATTTAAATTTTAGCACTTGTAAACTATCTTTTGCTAGACACTCTAATGGCATGTTTTTACATTGCCCATTACTGAGACTCTGCTTTATAAAAACTGGAATATAATTTTTTTTTCTTTTTTTGTAAGCAGAAATCATTCCTGAAAAAAAGTGCTTGAGAAAGTGGAATTATTTCCTTCCAGTATTAAAGTGAAGGCTTTAAGTGAAAAATGACTATTTTCATTATACAATAAAAGCAGCGTTTGTCAAACCTGAAATCCAGTGTGTCACCTGTTAAAGATATGCTTTACAGATCTTCAGCTGATCACAAATTTGGTTTCATCAGCACTTAGCCAATCGCTTTATATAAGCAAATTAATAAGTCCACTACCCATAATGATTCTGAGGGAGTTTGCCAAAACCTGAAGAATGAGAAGTACCTGCTTCTATACTCTTGCATGGGTTTACACAAAGGTTTTGTGTCCCTCAACAGAGGCCTACGGAGTCTCAATTTTGATAGCTCCAATGTCTTAAATAATAATAATAAATAAATAAAAATCCCTACTCAGGGAGCCTAGAGATCTTTCAAGATCAATGGACTGTGGACTGACACATTTCCAGTCTAGCGATTAACATAAGAGTGATGTTGTTATGGCTAGATCCCATCCTAAGTGCAATGACCAACTACTATGCCAGAATGTCTGAAAAGTCCATAACACACACCTGAGAATTCCTAACCTACTGAACACAGCACTGTAGAAATTTACAGTCACGTTCTTTCATCATGAGTGCAGGTGGCTTCAGTTAATACAATATCCCCTTCTACGTCCTTGAAATGAGATACTGGTTGCACAAACTAGACAGTTTCGAAAGGAATCAAAGCACTTTCTAGGTGAAAATTGAAAGTTACACTTGTATGTTTCATGTTATGGTAGATCTGAAAATTAGTACTGCAGTTTTGAGAGACTTTCTGTACTGCGCTTCTCCAGATTTACTAACAGGGCATAGTTACCAAGACTTTGTGATACGATTAGAAATATCATACCCTATCTGCTTCTATAATGTCAGCAGTTCAATGCCAAAGTTCTGGGAAATGCTCTGCCTACATCTCCTCTTGCTTTTTAACATATTTAACTTGTACACTGCTTCCAACCTACTCTTCTCTGACTTCACATTCCATTTTCTTCACCAACTTGTAACTGAAGAAGTGGGGTATTTTTTTTCTTTCAGAAGGCAAGGAATAGAAGTTATATCTCAAACAAATTCCCTCAAATCTTTCATTCTATCAAAGTCACCAATACCTCTATTTTTTTTCTTCCAGAAAGCCTATGGAGATGCTATAAAGTAGAATTTGTGGTAGAACCACAATGGTAGCAAGGGATCTATGGCAACTGTACTGCTTTTATATTGGTAACTCAGCTACCGCACAGCAAGCATTTTGATTATTTAGGAAGGAACAAACTTCTACCTCTGATAAAGCATTCTGAAAGTATTATCTTTATTGAAAGCTTGATTGTCAGAGTGCATAGCAATCCTTTCAGGTATCCAACCAGTCAGTGCATGGAGATCGATATTCTGAAATGCAAGCATTCAATGAAATCATAATAGATAATCCATCTATAAGCATATGATGCCTATAAATAAATCATAAAAGTACCTTCAAAGAAATCAAGCATATGCTTGAAAATGAACTGACGGGGTACTAGAATTTCAGAGCTACGCAAGCCGTAACAAAATAAGAAACTGATTAACCATGCTCAATTTTGTGTGTTCCATTTATTTATTTGATTCATGGACTTTCAAAGTGTATTCTCAGAAGCTATTTGGAACCTTGCTATTATATATGCAATTTTAATTACATAAATTCTACTTCTAAGACTCAGGATGTGGGTTCTCTCTTCTTTTTGGTAAAACTAACAGTGACATGCTTTTCAAAAAAAACCAAAAAACTTTAATCTCCCCATTTCATCTTCATGAAATGCTACTTCCTCCCCTTTCTTTTCTTCTGTACTCCTCAAAGCAAAAGCAGAGACTATAAATGCTTGAAGTGTCAGTGACCACTACAGATAGGTGGGAACTTCAGGAATTACAAATACAATACAGTCAGTAAGTAAATCTTTGGTTATACAAGGAAACCATAATAGTCAAAAGCAGAGGGGGCAGTTAGAGTGGTGGTGAGAATTAAGCAGCCAAGTCAAGCTGTTTTTCTGGATAGCAAGTTAGAGGAGGACAGAGAGAATACACCGAGCTATTTCATCTCACCAGCTTCTCTCTTCTCCAAAACAAAGTAGCCCAACACTGAGATAAACATATATGAAAATATATGCTATGATTACCCCTTATACAAGGCCAAATTTGCCTTGATAATCATATTTCAGAAGGCCATTACTTAGAATACCTTCAGTGAATGTGGTTATTAAGACACCACTTAGAATGCAAACAGCATCAGGAAATCAAAAATATACTGTTGAAATTTGAAAAAAAAGTTAGAATGAAAAATCAGAAATACTTCATAAGCAACAAATGAAGATTACATGGGCTACTCATTTCAGTAAGTTAGGCTTTTTAAAAAAATATTTTGCATGCCAACCTAGCTGCGCCATTATGACTTCTTCTTTAGTACCCATATTATATGAACATGTTTCAGATTTATATAAATAAGTGAAACAATCTGGTAAATAGTAACTTTCACATACCTGTTCCCATTATATACATGGAAAGACTAACTGATTAGTCTGTTCCTTTTCTAGTTGACTCCCTCTTAAGGAGCAAGAATTGCCCTATTACTCTGTTTTGATGGAATTTATCAAGTACAGTTAAGTACATACAAACACACTTGCAAAACAAAAAAAACCCCAAACCCCCAAAAAACAACAACAACAACAAAAAACCCACCCCAAAAACTGGTACTCATCTCTGCAAGCAATTCACTTAGACTTCACTAGGAAGAAAATTTTTCAATCTGTGATTAATCAAAAGGAATTTTTTGCTTCTGCTAGAAATGATCCAGTACTTACAGAATTTGATCCAGGAAAATCATATCCTCCCATTACCTTCATGTAAGCCTTTTCTATTAATGATACCCATAACTCATTTTTATTGTTGGAATAAGAGCAGAGAAGCTCTCCATTATGATCAATAGGTAACTGGTCATCTATGATAACCTGTGCAAAACAAAACACATGAAAATCATCATGAAACTAATAATGTATTTTAAAGAAAATTCAAAAAGATAAAAAACTAGAATTTCATTAATATACAACTCTGATACACAACCAGGCCTGACCATTTTTCCTCAGATGTGAATACCTCTCTCAATCCTGCAGTAGTTTGGCCTAGTGAACAAAGCAAATTCTATTGCCAGCTCTTTAACTGGTTCACTGGGTGAGCTGTGATCACCTGCCTCAATTTCCCTTATGTAAAATGGGGATAATGATAGTAGTCTCTTGTAAACTGCTTTAGCATCTATTGAAAGAGGTAGCCACAGAAAAGTTCAGTGTAATTACCAGCATTAAGAAAAAAAGCAGAGAAAAGCCTAACAATATCCCTCTCACCTAATAAGGAAACAGAGCACAGACTGTGCTCTGTAGCCGGCAGAAAGATAAACAGTTATTTAACTAAAGGGAAATGAACTATATGTCACATCACTTTCATAGTCTCTAGTTCCAGACTTAAATTTCTTCTCTCTGGAAAGGAAAAAAAAAATCAAAGCAGCAATTGTGAAAGTATTAACACTTCTTTTTTAAATTAGGCAGAATACGCTTGACATTACTATAGATTGTTGCTACACTGTTTGGTCTGAAATCATTCCCCAGAACAGGTGTTTCAGTTTCACATTGATATTTGTCTGCCACCAATACAAATTACTAAAAAAGCACATTTTCTGTGCTACGTATGGAAGGACGGATAATTCTATTCACACAAGAACAAACAGCTGTTCAGCCTCATAACCCATCTTTGACAGCAACCAATATTAGATATTTCAGAAAGAGTATTAAGAGCAGGACAAGTACATAAATGATAATTCCCTGAAACACTCTTTCAGATTGCAGAATTTTTCAACTCAAGGACTTCCTGAGCCAGAGGTTACATCTTAGCATTTAATAGCCTTTGATGGCTTTTTTCCCCATGAATACAACTACTCAGTTTTTGAAATCTCATAAACTGTCATCATCTGCAACAATGAGTACAATTAAGTATCATGTGAAGAAATACATTATTTTATGCCTCTATTTGTTGTACTGAAAAGATAGCAAAGCTGTTCTTGAATTTACCAAGTTCTATTATACCCCTTCAGACATCTCCTCTCCTTATTAAAAATCTTTGGTCAATTCAGTCATTCCTTTGTGGACCTTCCATACCTATGTTCTTCCTGGATGTCCCTCTCTAGACTTTTTCTATTTCTAATACCTCCTTTCTGAAATGGGGTAGAGAAAGGGGATTATTTGCACCCCAACTGAAGACACACCACAAATTTATACAGCGGTAAAGAGTTATTCCACCCTTGCTCCCCACCTTCTTTTTTTTTTTTTTTCTCCTGCATTAGTTTCATAATTCTTTTAAGCACTGTAAGGAAATGTTATGAGTTTAACATAGGTGAGTAAGTTATTCCAGTGAAAGTCTGCAGAAAAAATACCCACAGTCTGTTACATACTTCACAACCAAAATAAAACCCAAAAGGTGCAACAATTAAGCACCATTTTCCAACAAAAAAATGGATTCAAAGTTTTTGCTAGATAAGCATAGCTTCACAGTAAAGCACAGCAAGCCATTAAAACACACAGCTTAAGCAGTCTTAGTCTCCCCAGGACCATTTACCTTTCTAGGAACACCACTGATGTGAAGTTTCACCATGTATTTTCCACATGGATTATACTCTGGTTCACCTTTCTTATTCTGAGGGTAAATTATACTGTTAAAAAAAAAAAAAAGACAAGTTATGACATAAATGACTTGGCTCTATGTACAAAAAGACTGATATTAGGAGTTGAATTAACATGGTCTGTTTCTAGAATTTATAACTTTATATAAAAGAGCTACTCAAATTTAGTAAAAGTGTCAATGCTGTTTAACTAAATTTTATTTTTTGGATCTTACTTTTGCTGCATTTCTCTACTTAACAGAGTAACAGGAAGAACATAATTAACCTAATTGTTCCTCCAGCAAAAGCAAGGCAAGTAACTGTATCTTACTATTAAAGAAACCGTATTTCTAGAGCTGTAGTGCAAATTTAGTAATTGTATGGATGATAAAGGCAAAGATATGACCAAGGAGACAGTACAGAATCATTAAAACAAAAGTCATGGGTTAAAATAAAAATTCCAGAAACAACATTCGCACAACTGGTCTTGCAATAGGCTCCTGTCTGTCAAACCCATGCTAAACTTATCACAACACTCTAGTCAAGTGTAACCATGATAGTGTTGCTAACATTAATTGTACAACAGGATGCAAGATGGGCCATCTGTTGCACAGCAGTTGGCATAGCAAAGTAGGAAAACATATCTCTAAAGCGCTATAAATAAAATTTCCACTAAGAAAGCAAAAAAACAAACAAACCCTTCCAAACTACTTTTTCTCCCTAAAAGCATATCTACAGTTAGACTCCAAGTCTGCATTATACATCTACCTGAACTTGTCTTCACTTTCATGTGCTAAAGCCACATGAATTCCAGACAGAGGAAAGGAAAAACAAACGCTCACTTATTTTTACTGACCTGTCCAATAATATAGATGTAGAACCTCAGCTAAAGTTGATAAAAGCTGAGAATACTAATCTAATTATTTTTACTTTGACTTATTTAGAAATACTGTGTTTGATCTTGAGCAAGTTTAACAGACATCAGTTTGAACATCACCACCATAAAGCGTATTTCAAAAGTTTGGCAATATTAAGTCTGACAAAATCTTAAAGGACAGCTATTTACCTTGTAATCAATTTTTTGTTGTATCTTCTTTCATATGCTGCACTGATAGCTAGTGATGCCACAAAAGAACAATCTGACACTATTGTCTGTAAATAAAAGAAAATAGCGAGGACGTTTACTAATATTTAGATATCGAAAGACA
This sequence comes from Struthio camelus, assembly GCF_040807025.1. Classification (NCBI taxonomy): domain Eukaryota; kingdom Metazoa; phylum Chordata; class Aves; order Struthioniformes; family Struthionidae; genus Struthio; species Struthio camelus. The sequence goes on from NC_090943.1 coordinate 48,988,664, forward strand.
CATGTGTTGTGTGGGAAGGGAAGGAAAGTTGTCATTTAGTAGCTCCCTTCAAAAGGGAAGGGATTTGACCCAAGAGAAGCAAAGCTACTACTAAAGAGGCGGGAAAAGCATGCTCGCACAACACTAGGGCCTAACAGAGCAAGGCAGAATTAAAGGATTTACTAACGACAACCAAAGACAAGTGCAGATATCTCACCTCATCATCCACATACACGTAGCCCCACCTTCCCAAAGCACACTGTGTAACATAAGCCAGATCCAAATGGCAGAAATTGTTGCTGATTTCAGAATAACTTGGCCCATTATGCAACTTAACATTAAACAACAGATTTCCACTATTCTTAATGGGCCACTCTGCTTCCTGACAGCTAAAAAAAAGTTAAGTCTTGCCCAATATTTTTTGCATGCAATAACTTAAGTGAAGAATTTGCTGCAAGGTATGCCTTGCCATTTTTGATGCTAATCTTACCATTACTTTTGGAAAAAAGGATTTTTGCTGGAGTTTTCATTTCTACTGTTAACATGTCTGTTTATTCCTATGGCTATAAAACACAGGGAATCTAGCGCAATATTATTTACTGATTTATTTATTTACCCTTAAGAGGGTCAAGAAAAGCTCTTGCCACTTGAGAGGTCCTTTTGAACAAGTATTCCTTTTCACCTTTAGAGGGTCTCATACTCTCTGTAACCAGCTCCAACAGCATGGGCTCCTCTTTAGGAACAAATTACCTGTTTTATGCTGAAACTTGATACAGTATAAATCATCGTAGGGTTATTTGTTAGGTCATCTGGTCGCACCCACTTGGCAAACATTGCTTTCTGCTTGGGAGATAATGGTAACTTGCCACATTTATCACTGGATTTAAGAAAGGAGAAGTAGCAATAAATCAACAGCAGTTCAGAAGAAACTTCTCACAGTACAGCTTATACAACTGATACATAGTAGAAAATATGTGCAAAAGAGTTACATAGCTTTATACACACAGCTATAAAACAACTGCAAAGAACAGTGCTGTAAAGTTGATGATTTGGGGGAAAAAAGCAGAAGCTAGTAAAAGCACGAAATAAAACCTGAGAGCTTCCTTCCTATAAGACTACACAAGCAGAAACTCATTTTTTACCTCTTTACTTCCAAACAATGAATTATTAATAAAAAGTTTCCTTGGTCCTGAAAATATTGAAGCTTGTCTGATTTCCAAGCCTTTAGTAGAAAATTGAAGGAAAAAAGAGGTGTCTTTGTCTACTCTCTATGTGATCTGAACCTATACCACTGCTCACGCATAAAGCCTAGCAGTTACATACATACCACTCCTCCTCTGAATAATCCTTCACAGAGGAAACAGCTATCACTTTCATTTTACAGATGGGATAACTGAGGCTGAGGGAGCTAAACTGATCAGGAGGCAACAGAGTCAGGAAATGGACCCAAACTGCCAGCCAAGTCCAGCACTCCAAAAAGCTAGAACTAATGTTCCCCTTATAGGCCACGCCAGCAAAAGCCCTACAGAGCAGGATTAGCTCACAGTAAACAGTCCTAAGATCAGCCTGGAAAAAGGAAGTAGTAGTATTTAAATATCCTGGCCTGAATTATGATTAAAATCCTACTTAAAAAGTTGCAAGTTCTAAAAGAGAAAACATAACAGTATAGGACATGGAAAAGTTTTGGAAATAAAAAACAAGTTTAAGTTTAGTAATTGAATAGCACTTACGAAAACGGCATAGGGAAGGCAAAACGTTCCCTCAGATCAACACTCATGAAAGGGACATATTCAATACCATTAATTTTTGAAGTCTTTCTGCAAGTCATAAGAGAAAAATATAATCACAGACCTATCTATCATCTTTCAAAGACTAAGCTCCAGTAAATAACGACAAAAATCAATGTTTAAAACCTATAAAGTGCTTCTGAAGACAAAAAGCGCTCTACCACTTGAAAAGAAAATAAGCACTGTACTTATTTGGTCTTGAAACGTGCAGTACTTGATGACTTCATCACTAATCCTGCAAGTGCATACTTGTGGACAAATCACCATGCCTCTGCAGAAAATGATTATAAAAAGGTGTGTGGCTGATAGGTCTAAAACTCACATTTAAAAATGTATTTATTTATCTGAATAGAACTTCCCAAGCCATCTTTTACTTCTCTTTTAAAAAAGACTCTCAGGGTGTGTAAATTGGCAGCAATTAACAATTAATGACACTTAATCTCATTATGGGAGTATTTTGAAACACTGCCAAACAACAATAATAAATGAAAATATTACACATGTTTATTGGTACATTAGATTAAAATGCACGGAACACTTCTTTAAAAAGTTGAGAATCATACTTAAATGTGAATGTAATTAAAGTTTCAATTATAACCAAGGAGTTAGCTGAAAAAGGTATGTGAAATATTTTCAACACAAATGATGATTAAAAATGCAAAACAAATTGAAGTTCTCTGTCCCGACTTAAAAAACAACCCCCCTCCCCAAACAAAACTAGAAACATACACTGCACAAACATTATAAGAGAAAAAAAGTGAACTTTTGGTTAAGAGCATTTTTACTGCTCTGTAACTTTTCAAGTGCACATATATTTCTATCTTTAGGAATATATCCTTCATCCACCTAAGTCTCTTAATGTCAATGAGCAGACTATTTTATATCAATCACAGATACTGTTGAGTACCACTTCCATCACAATTTTATTTGTTGTGTAGGGAGGAGGAGGAAGAGGAAGATCAAAATATTTATTGAATAATGTATTTAAGACATATTTGATAAAGACTTCAAAGTTCACGATTTAGGCTAGAAGTTTTATGGATTCTCTTCATTATTTGTGACTTATCCCACCTGTGATGAGAATCAATGCAAACAGAAATCATTTCAACAGAATGCACAATCCTGCAAAATATTAAGCTTCCTCAATTTCCAGTGAAGTAGTAGTTGTAACATCTCTAAAAACATCTTTGTACCTCACAGAATCGGATCTGTCATGAACTCAGTCAGGTAGGATATGTGTAACATAAAAAAACAAGGCTACTAAAAATAATATGGCAGTCAAATACAAAAAAGTAGCGTTTAAACACACTCTAGAAAGTCCACTACGTGAATAAAAGACACTAATTACATTACCAAAGAGAATACTAGAATTTATTAATGTGTAGAAAACAAAAGCAATGGGAGATGATGAGTAAGAGATGATTTTGCAGCCCTTTGTTTATACACCTCATACTTATGCCGCTTCAATCTATTGTGTTAGACTTGCACAAATGGTAAAAACTGAGGAAAGTTGTCCTCATCTTACCTGAGTACTTCAATCTCCTCTGCTGTGTATCTCTGACCTTGAGATTCACTTGCTTGTACTGCTCTGATTATCTGTGGTTTATCATTTAAAGAAAAATCAGGTCCCAATGGAAAGAATGTTCTGACTGGCTGATTTGGTTTGACTACAGTTGACTTCTCCCTCTGAGAGGACTTTGACATAGATTCCTTCAGTGCCTCTGCTCTAAAACAAAAAACATTTTCTGTTTACAACAACATTAAACATATAGTTATGGTTCCATTATTCAGAAACCCAGGGGAAAAAAAAAAAACTCCTTTCAGAATGATTCACAAACAGGAAACAAAAACAATTTCCTAACTGCCTGCCCTACTTTGCTATGAGCCAGGAACAGTGATAATCCACCAATATTAGCCTTAGCATCTCCTACTGTGTTGCTTCCTCTCAGAGCTTCAAGTTTTAATTTGTCTAGCAGCTACCACGCCAGTAAAGCCTCACTGCCATTCTCACAATCCCATATATGACTTGCAGTTCAACTGCTTGAAGATTGTATATCTTTGTTGCTGTTTAAGATGCTGGATAGTCACACGTATACGAATCAATATATCGTTCTTGAACACGGACTGAAACTTGCTCCAAAGCAACTTATACTGAAACTTAGCATGACAGAGACCATTATTCTAACCTCCATTATATAGCTAATTTAAAATGAGTTATACTGAACTTGCATGCATGTAACTGGTTTTAGAAACCCTATCCAGTCCACTAGATCTACCCTTACAATTAGATTGCCACCTTTAACCTAAACATTTTCCAGTTTCCAAGCTGCCTTCAGTATGAAGAGATGCTAACACCTTGACTTAGCGCTTGTGTGAATTCGGCATCTTTATAGAAGCCAAAAATTATAACACACTACTGTGATCTATATCTCTGAAGACTGAAGTGGTGCATCAGCACTAAAAAATACACAGTCCCTCCCTAATTTGGCATGTCCCAAGGTCCCCAGAGGATTGACACAACAGTTACTTTTTCAGCGACTTAGCAACTGGCAGCTAGCTACCAGAAAAACGCTACACAATTTGCTTCTAGCCACAATCCATGCTCTTTGCACCACAAAACAGACTGGATTAGATAATCCAACTCATAGGGTGCATTTAATCTTGATAGCAAATATTTATGCTAATGTTGGCTATACTCACCTATCCAGGGCTTGCCGAGCCAGCTGTTTTAGTTTTGACTGAAGGCCTGTTTCTGAAGTTTCAGTAGCCTTAAGTACAAAACAAAAGAAAAAGTTACACATTGAAAAAACCTAGGTTAAAAAAAAATCAGTTTGTCAAACTTCACTTATGAATTACAGCATCAAACAGTCGCTAGCTATTTTTTCCAGTTCTCCCTTGCAATTAGTAGATACGGGTTTTCAATGTTGGCATAAAAAGTATACTAAGCAAATGAATATCATTTTGCTGTTCTGATGGATGTTCACAGAATTAAAATGACATTTAAAATTCTTGAGCATGGGAAACAGTGTATATGGAAAAAGTTTGCCAGAGGGATTAACCATATTAAAACTATGGGCAGGGAGAAGGCAAAATACTTTATGTTAAAACACTACTTAACTTAGGTGCGCTCCAATTCCTTCCCCTCCGAAATGAGTCAAAATAATCAGACAAAATTAAATAAATCTGAAGGTTTTGTTATACTAACAATAAAGAAAATCTGCTACCAAGTTAAAAATCTTTTTCTTGCACATCTAAGGCATAAAATCATCTAGGACAAAGCACCAAAACAGATATTAAGAACGCTAACTTTTTGTCATACAATCAATTTATACTTTGGTTTTTCTTACAGGTGAAGCACAGCTAGTGCAGCTAACAGGTCTGCAAGAGGCACAACATGGGATGTAGCTACTCCTGTGACACCCATAAGCACGTTTCAGGTGCTAGCTGTGTACCATGACTCACTCTCCCAAATCAGCTAGGTCAATGGGGAAAAAACAAGAGGCAAGCTACTTTCACCCTACGAAACAAAACTAGAAATACCCTCTATGAGATTTTTCTAGACAACTTTTTGCGATCTGGAAATAAATTATGCTGAGGGATTCTTGGCTGGAAAAGACTTTGAAAGATGTATGAAGGTAAGCAGCGGAGATGGTGCAGCAGCAGACCTGTCTAGGAGATAGCCATAGAAGAAAAGGAATGGCTGCTCTCCAAGTACTTCAAGGGTAGAGGAAGAGAGAAATCTCTCCACCTGAATATACTGAGCAGAAAGCAGGACAGAAGCAATGCTTCAGGATAGGAGAATTCTTTCAATCTTCTTCATCCTGGGAAGAAGAAGGTAATTTTTCATCCACCTGAGGGATAAAGCCTACAATCATCTTATCGAAAAAAAACGTGCTAGTCAAGTTTAAAAGAAATTTCACCAGTACCTGCACCTAACGAAAGACCAGGTAAGAGTACCTGTTATTTGACCTAATTCCAGATTAGCTACTATATACGTAAGTAATATTTTCAGGCACTGCTACAACAGGAGGAACACAGCAGAGAAAAACTAGTACAACAGCACAATAGGTTTTATATAATAGATAGAAGAAGTTCTGATCCAGCTAATCAAATGGAAGAACTACATCAGTTTTATGAGCCCTTAGTCTGATCACACTGCATCAGCACGGCTTTTGAGCCAACACAGAACCAGGAGTTCAGAACACAAAAGGTTTTACCCTAGTATGTAGCAATAGTAATGTTCCCCTCCCAACACCCCACATATATTTACGTTATAAAAAGGGAAGACAAGAGAAAGAAGTAAAATAGACTTGGTGGAGTTACATCATGATGGTGAGCTCTTCCTGGAATGAGTTAGTTATGGCAACTGGTCTTAACAGAAAAAAAGCAGTACCTGTAATTATATTCTATACTACCGACACAATGGCCAAGTTATTTGTACCACTTATTTCAGTGTGAACTGAATTCACTCATAAAGGCTTTAATGTTGAGCAATGAGTAACTGAGTGACATTTTTACCAGTTTTAGCATCAGTGGACCATTACATTTTTGGGAAGTATTACTCAAAAAAATTTCCCTTAAATTATTTCTTTTATCATATTAAGAAAGTAATATAGCTGACACATTAGCAAGTCACCTTCTTCAGTTTTAACTGTTTTTAATTTCTGTTTTAGTGTTGCACTGGCTCCCAGACAAAATATGAGAAAAAATTCCACGGTTATTTCTAGGTTTTAGTATAATGGGTTTCAGAGAAATTAAATCAAAAGTCCCCCTAACTTTACAGTGCTGAATAACAGCACAAAATCAAGATTGGAAAACATTACTGGAAAAAAGATTCAAAAATAGTTTTTAGAAATACAGGTACTCCATTTTTAAGCCAGCCTTTAAGGGTCAGTCACTTGTGCAAGTGGAAGAATTTCTTACCATCACATAATTCCACCAAGTTAACTTGTAGCTTAACATACTGTTTTCAAACAGAGTTCCACTGCTTCTGTGTACAACTCTACAGCTTCTTCTGCATTGCCTTTGTCATCTTCATCAAAAGCCTGTGTAACTAGGAAGTGAGCACGCTCCAAGTCCAACTGTTGTTTTGACTTCAGAGGGTCTGTGTTCTGTGACTGAACTAAATGAAAAATGTAGTATTTAGCATGTAAAAATATCCTTAATAAGGTACTTACTGACAAACACTAGCACTTCTAATTAGATGAGTAATATCTATTTTTTGTCTGGAAACCAAAACTTTTTAAACCTTGCTAAAGACATCTTTGCAAGGACAAAAAAGTAAAAACAAGAAAACAAAATCCCCACACAGGAATCAGAGATACACTCAAATTATTTCACACATCAAATAATGTAAATAAAACAGCTTTCACACAACATTAAGGAGAAAGTTATTTAATTACATAAAATACAGCAATGCTTCTGAAAACACATCACCTGCTGCAATACACGAGTTCCTTAGGCATCTATCTCATTTAATATCTTTATTAATAACCTGAAGGAGAAAAGAAAGTGCACCCTCATCAAGTTTGCAGACCCTAGCAAACCAGGAGATACAGTTGATATACTCAAGGACATGACTGTCATTCAGAGACCTAGATAAACTAAAGTAACAGGCTGACAGGAACCTCATGACATTCAACAAGGACAAATGCCCCGTGCCTGGAACAGACTAACACCCTGCACGGTACAGGCTGTGACTGCCTGGCTGGGGAGCAGCTCTGCTGAGAAGGGCCTGGGGGATTTGGCGGACAGTAGGTAAGCAGGAACTAGCATGGCCCTGACAGGGATGAAAGCTAACAGCATTGGGGACTGTATCAGCAAGAACGTGGCCAGGAGATCTAGGGAATGGATTTTCATCTTCCGCTTGGTACTCAGTAGACCCCATCTGGAATACTGCATCCTTATGGGCATCCCTAAGACAGCTGGGGCTGGAATGCTCGGCCTCTGAGGAGAGGCTGAGGGAACTGCCTTGCTCAGCCAGCAGAAGAGATGGCCTCGGGGGCTTTTGACTATAAAGACAAATATGCACTGGAGTGGGGCCCAGAGAAGCTGGGGAATTTCTCTTCAAAGATTTTCAGCACCTGCCTGGACAAAACCCTGAGCAACCTGGTCCGAATTCAGTGCTGACCCTGCTTTGAGCAAGAGGTTGGTCTAGAGACCTCCTGAGGTCCCTTCTAGGCTCAGTGATCCTGTGATTCTAAATGAGAATTACAGGTGTACAAAAATTGGAGATTCTGCTCTAAGTCCAGATACTGAAGTGGGATCAAACAAAGAAACCCTTATGAGGGCAAACAGTTTTCTCCCTCTCAAAGTTAGTAATTCTACATGAACGCCAGAAACACTTGCTTCACATGCATCACAGAGCCGAGTCTTAGATGTAAGCTATGATTTGTTCCTGATCTTTTTTTTGTTCCTATGTTTAATTATTTCCTCATGTTTGTTGTACAGATGTGGTTCCTAAGAATATTTAAAAGGAAAGAAAATTCACACTCAAGTCATTCATCATTGTATTTGTGGTCCTTCAGAGAGAAGGATAATCATGGAAAACAGCAAACATCACAGATATATATTTCACAGCACCAACAAAGCTTTATATTCAATTAATTTAAGCAGAGGTTCGATTAGAGAGCTCCTTACCCACCTGCTGAATGGAGAGCTTGAACTCTCTCCAAGTACTCATTTATTTTTTCTTGAATATTTTCCAAGTTTGACCCTGCCATCCCAGCATAAATCAAGGCTTGTGCAGCTTCCTACAGGGAGAAGAAGTTGAAACAAAGTTAGTGTCTGCTGCCTGGAAAACTACTTTACATAAACTGAGGGCCTATAGGAATAATGAGCTGTATGAAAGCAAATCACCACATCTGCATAAAGGCTCAGTGGCTGTAGGGAAAATCTGCCCAAAAAGAACAAGTTTCAAGTTATAAATGACATCAATTCTCTATTCAATTTCTCACACAGAGGACAATCTATAAAACTATAATAAATCTCCTGAGAGTCTATAAACATAGATCTCAGATCTATCTGTATTAGTCAAATGCAAAGCTTAAGGGATTTCAAACAACAAACTTCTTCAAGCATGCACTTAACTAATTTAAGTATAGCCCACAGGCAGTCACAAACTGCCTTTTATTTTTAAAAGGCTTCAGATTTAAGGTTGGGGGAAAAAACCCACCCTGCTCACATTACTTGCATTTAATCTGATAATAATGAGACATGAATGAATATAAAGGCTTTCCAAATTGAAACGCATGAAAGTTTGGTTTAGAAATCACTTTCTATTAGTATAGCCAGTATAAAGCTATCAAATCTTGAAGTTCTACAAAATTAAAAGTTCTTGGCTCCTCAAACTTTGATCTTTGAAGGTTTGTATGCATACAAAACACTGGATATTGATGGAAGCTTACTTCCAGGAGGAAACATAGGTCTCCAGCTTGGAAGAATAGTATGTTACTTCTATTAAGGCTTTTTCTATGCCTACAAATTTATTAAGAAAAAATGCTTTCAATTCTCTAAGCTCTCCACTCATTCGCTGAATTTATGAAAAATATATAAGGTTTGGCAGGGTTGTAATGAAAAGCTCAGAGCTGACTCAGTCTCAGAAACATGGAAAATTGAATTCTGTCAACTCCCAAAACGAGGATGAAATATCTTACTTTGTCCTCATTCTTTGTATACAAAGAACCCCACTTTTGTGGCAGTGCCTATCTTGCCAACAGCAGCAGAACAGAGACAGAGGCAGTCACGGAGCAGGCCAAGCACGTAGGAAGCAGAGCAATAACTGCTAGGGAGCTGCTCCACAAAGACGGCGCTCAGAAAGGCTGCTCTGCTGAGGGTAAGCACAGAGCCATAACCAGAGAGTCTCTCTCTTGCTTTATGTCCGTGATTTTGTCCAGCTTATAAGTCTGCACCGACCCCTAGGCATCTGCCTAGTTTGCTCAAACTTAAAGCTGACCCTGGCACAGCCTGTCCTTTTTTACTGACAAGTATCACAGAATTAGGTATTACATACTTCCTGTCAACATCTATCACCATACTGCATCACCATACTGCAGAGAATGTGTGCACAGTAAGACAAAGGTAGAAAAGTTCTGTTTCATTTATATGTAGCAATTAAATACCATTAAGGCCTAGCATACAGCTGTCCTTGGGAAAAACAAAGCACTTAAGAAAGCTGCTCAAAGAACGTGTATATTTCTCTGTGGCATTCCACAAGTACAGATAAAATGCGTTGTTACCCTCATAACAGTAAATTGTCTACATATAATACAAAGAAGCTATGTGGATCTTCAGACCAGTGCTACAGAAACAATGCATAATTGACGTTTCTTCTGTGTTTGGCCTGGTTTTCAGATGCCGACAGAGGGGAAAAGATCATTTGTGCGTTAAACCTCTGAAGGACTGAAGCAGTCGACCAACTGCCTGCAGAGGCAGCCTGTCAACTGTCTCCTGTCAGAAGACTGAAGTGCAATTCAGAGTCGGTATTTACAATCTCCTCAATATCACTACTGTTCTTTGCCATGACGAGTGTGCCACAATCACACTAAGCTAACTGCTGGTCATCAGTTAGCAAGTTGGCAGCTGCCGGTTGACAGTCAAGTTTGGCAACAGTCTTCAGCAGTTTTGCTGAAGTTATCAGCTGCCCAAATATGTTTCTGACATTTCTGTACAGCATCTTTATCAACAAGGCCATGCTGTTACCCTAAGCTGGTTAACATGCAGCCCTCCTCTACAGGTCTGTCAAAATTCCACTGTAGCAAGAAGTGAACAGCGCTTGCTGCTCATAGGAACTCCATTCAGACAAGTCAGTTTGTTGTCTGTCAACAGCATCACGTAGCATTCATTCCCACGTGTTCTTCTTAGGTCAAGTTCTTGCAGAATTGAATTCAGTACCCAAGCTTTCCTACATGTGGAGTAATCACAGCTCAGAGTGCACCGAACTGCTCTGAGCAGTTAGTGAAGAAGCTGGTGACAGGTCTGAGTTTATTTGCACTGTCAGGACTTGCATAAAGCACCCCTAAAATACTAGATCCTATTTAATAACTACTTTTGTTCAGTCTAATATTGTCAGTGATTCTTCAGGCAAAAAATGCAAAGCCAAACCTATCCAGTCTGAATTACGTATAAAGAATTCATTTGATATATGCATACTTGCTCAATATGTACAAAACCACTTGATCGATATATGCTGAATTGCTCTCACTTGTCCCAGTCAACATCAGTTTCAACACCAATGCCTTCATGTGTCATCTGACACAAGAGTCAATACCTAGCCTGAAATGTTCACTGCGGAGATGCAACTCAGAGCTTTCCTCATACAAAGCAGTGTCCATACTCACACTGCTCTGTGGCCTAGCTTCTGAAAACCACAATGGCTTTTCTACATCATACTCAGGTACCTTGAGGCACACCTATGCTACCAGAGATGCATCTTTGTTCTTAGTAAGAATGTTGTGCACATACAGCAAGTGAGAAAGATTTTCCACGTACAAAAATTGTATAGAAATAATTGTCTGCACAATAAAGATGGTTTTCTTCTGTTGAGCACTCAGCAATTTTCCAGATATGCTGAGAAAAATATTGTAATAAGCAGCTGTCCTGTGCACAGACATTAGACCATGTACATACATTTGCAGACCTTTGTGCTCATCAGCATTGCTATTGGTAATTATACCTTTTCCATATATGTACATACACTGTTTAATCTGATGACAGCTCACCCTACACTAACAGCCAGGTTAAAAAAAAAAAAGAAACTCCCCTTCCTATCCTGTCACACTTAAACACACAGGCCAACATGATTATAAACACTGTATTTTTCATACACTTCACAGACACTTAGCATTCATGAAACAAATGGCCAACTGCAGATCACTTGGTAAGTTAATGGAAGAGAATTACTTCAGCAGGATAATGGAATATCTGTAACAATTATTGCACCAAAGACAAACACATGCTTCAAAATAAAAAAAAAAATCCCTTCTTACAGGTGAAAAGTAAAGCTGGAGAGACATATAACTTTAATGTAACTTTGCAAAGCATAACACCAACAAAACAAAACAAATTAACACATGCAGAATATTGCATAATGGTTATGGTGAAGCTATCAGATACCATTAGTAAGTCTGGAGATAATGAGCAAGACACTGAAGCAACGTCATCGTACTTCAGGTCACTAAGGCCTGAAGCTGTACTGGAAGAGTAAGCTCAAAGAGATAAAAAGCAGTTGCAATGCAAAGGATAGTTGTTATGTGGTTGAAGCATAAGTCACAGGTAGCATGCAGTCTGAAACTAGCTTGCTGTTGAGAATCTCATATTTCCCTGTGTACTTGTCTACTTCAGTTACTTATTCTATGATTGACTACACAGTAGAGTTGCTTCCAGTTGTACACTCAACAACTTCAATCTGCCCATTTGCAGTTTTCTAAAACGTCCAGCCCTTACATCCCCAATATAAAACAGAGGAGACCTTCTAGCATGGCAGGGGTAGGGGGAGGAAGGGTGACAGGAACGAAAGCTGAGGACAAACGGGACAGAGACGTTTTTAGCTAGGTCACAACAAAACAGCATGAAGCTTCCTGAGGCACAGCAAAGCCGTTGTGTTTCCATGAGGTGGAAGTAGCATCCGTACCCACTTTCCACGTATTGCTGCGGTTTTAAGTCTGAGCACGTTAACAGACGGCAACATATAGGCAGCAGTCGTTCTCATCGAAAAACAAAACACGCGGAAAATGCATTTCACAACTTGCGCTTAACGACGCGGCTCCTCCAGACCCAGCTAAACTTCTAAGTGCATGCGTGGCCTCCTGCTTTCTTTTTCCGCTGGAAACGCCATGTCTCACCCGTGGCCAAGCAACCCTCCCCACCTCCTGGGCATACCCACGTTTGGGAGGGAAACGAGCCGAGGGAAAGTGCACCTTCCCTCCGCCAAGGTGGCGACGGGCCGCTCCTCCCGGCGCCCGTCCCCGGGGGCGGCAAGGGGGCAGAGGCGGCAGGCGGAGGGGAAGGCAGCGAACAGACCGGTAGCCAAAGGCCGCCCGTTGCTCCAAGGCCCGCACCCGTCTCCCTCCCTTTCCAACGGCCGCTCCAACGGCCTCGGCGGGGGGCGCGCGCAGGGGGACTCGCGGCGTGGGGGGGAGGGAAGTAAGGAGAAGGGGAGACCGGCGCGACTGAGGGAAACACGGCGGGCGGGCGAGGGAGACGCAGCGCGGCTCGCTCCCCTCCCCGCCTCGCCCCCACCATACCTTGTAGTAGAAGACCGCTTCCCGGTAGCGCCCGCCGTGGTCCCGCTGCACCGCCAGCTGCGCGAACTTCACCGCGTCCAGCTCCAGCGTGGTAGCATCCATGGCCAGGCCCCCTCCCTCCTCCTCCTCCTCCTGTCACTGAAGAGCCGCCGCCGCCGCCCCCTCCAGGCCCACCCGCCGCCACCACCGCCACCGCCTCCGCGCCCACCCGCTTTCGCTTCCTTCCTGGCCCCGCTACGGCCCGCGTCGGCCCCGCCTCCATCCCCCCGCCCCTCTCCCCTGGCCCCGCCCACCTGCCCTGACCGCGGCTGCCCTGCCACCCGACGCCGGCCGCGCCCCTCGCGGCGACACGCGCGGGAGGGGGCGGGAAGTGAGGAGCTGCGCATGCGCCCAGAGGGCGTGGCTTTTTTTTTTTTTTTTTTTTTTTTTTGCGGGGGGATGTGAGAGGGCGGCCTTACATGGGGAGGCTGTGGGCGTTACATTGCGCATGCTCGGGCCCGGGTTGGGTTGGGGGGAGGGGTGGGAAGGGAGGGGCGGGCAGGCGGTGCACTCGCGTTTAGGCGGCTCGTGCGGTGGAGGGTGTGGCGGTTGGGGTGTGGCGGCGGTTGGATCACAGCCCCCCAACCAAGCAGCTGACCTATTTAAAAGCCGGTGGCGAAGTGACCTGGTTAGGTAGGGGAAGCTTTGAGTGTGTTGCTGTTGGAGCACTGACTGACTGACTGACTGACTGACTGACTGACTGACTGACTGACTGACTGACTGACTGACTGACTGACTGACTGACTGACTGACTGACTGACTGACTGACTGACTGACTGACTGACTGACTGACTGACTGACTGACTGACTGACTGACTGACTGACTGACTGACTGACTGACTGACTGACTGACTGACTGACTGACTGACTGACTGACTGACTGACTGACTGACTTTTGGTGGAGGTGCTCAAAATACCTGGGGGTTTCTTAGGAGCTGTAAGCTCTGGAGATGAACGTCCTAATTATCACAGGAAGATATGGTTTAGTCTTCAGGCTGGTTTCTTTAGCCTTATAGACAGTGCCTTGATTATATGGTTAAATGCCATAGCAGCCTAAAGGTCTATAGCATCACTCCCTCTTAAAAACATCATTGCTTTTGGAGTGCTTCAGGTTGGCAGCTTGGGTAGCTTTCAGACTGGCAATTTGGTAGCCTAAATCTGTTATCTAGGCTGTTTATTTTTTCAGCCTTCTTCAGGAGCAGTTTCAAGAAAAATCATCATCTGTCAAAAACTACTACCTGTATTTTTTTCTTCTCCTTCTTCATTTTTTTATTATAGCACCTGTGGTCCCCAGAGCTTGTGTTACAGTATGAACTCCTGCAAGATGGGAAGACTGACCTGGCCTTTCAGCTCAGGGCTGAGACTCCTTGTATGAGAGGAGTGTCTTCAAGGTGGTGCCCTAGAAGAGTTGTTTTTGCGAATGCATAAATTGCACTCGAATGTTAAAACCTGTTTGTTGTTGTTTACCTATACATTCATATTTTCAGGGGTTTTGTTTAGCATAATGCTATGAGACTTTACCTCTACCTGAAAACACAGGCTGTTCCAAACCATTGTTTTTGTGCAGTGTAAAAATATTGCCTGGAAACTTATTCTGAAGTCTGCCTTCTTTTGAAGTGTGTGACACACTAACCCTTTTGATGTTTTCTGGCTAGAGATTTCATAAAAGGGGGTAGCTAAACACAGAAATATTAAAATCCATTATTTTTCTGTTTATTTTTTTCATTTCTGGAGCTAGTGCTCTCATTTCATCTTATTATCCTTATCCTTTCTATGCTTTACAGACAGTGCTGATATCCAATGTGATAATATTTTGAGTAGAAGATGATTATTGCTTGCAGGGATTGCTATATGGGCTGTTCTTTAATCTTTGTAGCTTTGCTTGCTGTTGTGCTCTTGATAAGTTCCCCCTTCTCCCCTCCCACAAAAGTATGTTTTCTGCTATTTGTCTGAGCACAAGAAAAAGCCAAATTATACTAAAGGACTTCTTGGAAAAAGGCATATTGGTTCAATATTCATTTAATTACTTTATGAAAATGAACAAGGAAGTTAGTCTGCTTTGATATTCAGACATAATACTAAAGGATTAAAATTAATTTGTGTATCATGGATTTAGGCTAAACCATTTACAACTAAAACGAGCATCTGAAATATCCAGAGTGATGTGAACCGTGAAAAGGAGACTGAACTGTATAGAACAACTCGCTGTTGCTATTAGTATAAACATAAGAATCATCATGGTGTTGCCTTGTATGGCACTTTGTATCCTTCCCTTTAGAGATAATGTTGTTCCTTATTTAAACATAGATGTCAAAGACATATACTCCATAACTGAAGCTAAGGCATCTCTTCTAGTTAAAGTGAACTCAAATTCTGTCGCTTTGGAAAATTAATTTGTTATTAATTAATGAACACTGATGTTTGTTCCTTCTCAGATAATAAATGAGCTGTATATTTCTACTTCTCTTTAGTCTGCTGTAAAACTCTACAATATAGTGTTAAATGTACATGGAGTGGTGTAAGACAGTGATGTCTTGACTATGGCCAAGACTTTTATTTATAGGTATCAATTTTTCCTTTTGTTTGTGGTAGCATTTTGATTTTTGGAGCCAGATATAAAAACTGGCTCCCTATGCTCATAGCTTAGTAGGTATGTGTTCTGTTCATCAGTGTTGGTATATCCCAGACATTTGAATTCTTAAGTCTCTAGTTTGCTATCTTCCAAGTGCAGGAAATCACTTCCAGTTACTCAAGGTGTTAAATATCACACGTTGTTACTATTTGTGCAGAAGGCTGTTATGCAGTAATAGTAAATAGGCAAACCCTACTTGAGCAGCTGCTGAGGGTAGAAGCATAATTGCTTCAGTTGCTCAAAAATAGGCTGGAAGAAGTGTTAAATATGTGCACCTGTGATAAGAATCCATTGATAAGCAAGACTGATGCTTTACAAGAAGAAAAATCTGGTAATTGCCAGTGATGGTGACTGGTCTCCTCCATTTCTCACTGGGAGAGATGCATTCCCATTGTCTGACAATGGTTTCCTGTACAAGTACTGGGAAACCTTCTATTCCTCTGAGCTTGTATGTATTTAAACTTACCAGTCCCTCTCCACCCTGACTTTTGCATTACAATGTTTTCTTCCCATTCATTTCATTCCCCTATTCTTGTTATAGTTTCTATTCCTACATAGTAGGTCTCCTGGACTCGTTTCTTGCTATATTTCTTCTTTCACTGGCACAAATACAGATTGCACAGCCAGGTCCTCTGCCTCAGTTTTGCTTACCTGTGGTAATACTTGCCCTGAGTTTGCTCTTCCCTGTCTCCCACCTTTACCCTTTCCTAATTCCTGTCCTTTCCACCATCTGCTTCCCTTTTGTACCTTCCTTCCTAACCTCATCTCATGATTTTTCTTCTCTCCTTCCTGTCTTTTGCTATCGATATGCTCTGAGAAGACCATTGCCATGCACTATGTCTGTATATCTTATTTCCTCTAGCTCTTGCCTTTTTGCAGAGGCGAAGTTAGAAGGGGGAATCCAGGTGTCAGTTTATCTCTTTCGTACTTCCTTGCTGTTAATAAGGACTGAATCAGCTCACTCTCATCTGGCCTTCCTCTTTGACATATTTTCATTCCTTTCTTTTTTGCCTCCACAATATTGTTATTGTCCCCCAGCTTCTCTTCCTACCTTCCTTGATTTTCTTTCTTGTTACCCTGCCTTTTCCTCTTCTCACTTTTTTCCATACTCATGCTGGAGTGATGGACATCTGTATATTGATGATGGTTCTTAACTTAGTTATGTGTACTGCCTGACCTATTTTCATTTGATTACAGCTATGGCTTTTAATAATCGACATACAAAACAAACCTTTGATATGGTTGCATCCTCCCCCTGGAGTGCTGTCAAGTCTCTTCTTGACAATTCTTCCTTTTTTATTTTCACTTTATTCATTATGGCAATAAGCAGTCAGAATAAAGGTCCATCTAGTCCTGTATTCTTCTGAATGGTGTGTAGGTGATGCTTGTGGAAAATAATGTAAAAGCAGGACAATTTCAGGGTAGTCTTTTCTTCCAGCTTCCTGCAACTTCTGGATTGAACCTACATCATCATTTTGATCACTCTTTCTATGGTTATTTTCAAGAATTTGTCTAATTGTTGCTTTAGCTCGTTTTGATTTTGGCATTCAAAACACTTTAGGGGAATGTGTTTTATAGCTTAAATGTGTTGTATGAGATGAATTTCCTCTTTTTAAATGGTTGCTCAGTTTCATTTTTTACCTTCTTTCCTCCCACACTCATAAGAAATGATGATCGTATCCCATGATCTTTTTTTAGTTTGCTTATATGTTTGTATTCTTTCACATTTTTCTTCAGTTTTCTTCCTCATCCATCTGATCTCTTCTTGAACAGAATCCTTTCAATAGCTTAGATCTGTCCTTTTGGCCCTTCTTTTCCATTTTTCCCTATATATTTTTTGAAATGTAGTGGCCACAGTTAGGTGCAATCTTAGAGTTGTAAGTCTATCATTGATTCTGTACCTTGTTGTATTGATATTTACTGGTGTTTTTTTTCCCCTCTATTACTTTCATAATCATTCCTAATACCGTATTTGACTTTTTGACCACTGGTGAGCATTGACTGATGTTCTAAGAAATCTCCAGGATGATTCAGATTTTTCCTGAGAAGGAAGATAGTTTAACATCTGTCATTATGTATTCAAGGTGGTGTTTTCTCCCCTACGGTTTACCGACTTTGAAATTCATCTGCTGTTTATTGCATATACACAGATAACGGATGCTTCTGCAACTTTTCATAGTTATCTTTGACAAACCAGAGTATTTTCATATCATTAATATACCTTATCACTTATTTCTTACCTCTTCCAGAAACTTGATTTTTTTTTTTTTTTTTTACTATAGTTGGCCACTTTTCTCAGGAACAGAAGTTGGATTTGCTTGGTCTGAGTTCTCTAGATGCCTCCCCCAACCCATTGCCATTTTGAAAATTGGCATTACATATCTTCTCCTGGTGATTAAATCTGAGATACTTCTTCCATCTTGTTTTCCTTGAAGAAAGGCTCCGTGTGGAAATCTTGAGTGCTCCTGTACTGAATGTCTTCCAAATTCCTATTCTCTCTTTAAAGAGATAGGAGACTTTTCTTTTTCTAGGGCTCTTCTTTCCCAAGGTTATTTCAAAACCTTTTAAAGGAGATGCTATTCATATGCTTAGCCTATTGGTTGGACAGGATTTCATTGCTTCCTTGGACTATGCTGTTTTATGTCCAGTCAGACTACAGTTCCATCCATTTTTACAGTTCCAAGTACAGCTGGACTATGATATTTCACTACTATACCATAAACAATAAAAATAATTGTATTGGAACACCCTTTTTGATTTTGAATTTCTATCATTTTAGTCAACTTAAATGTGTTGAATAACCTCTTAATTCTGCATTGAAAGACTGCAGGTTTATGGGTTGTCCAGTTTGATCTGGTAGCAGGCAGAATTCTTTTATACATGTGATGGATAACATTTTAAAGACCTGTGCCAATCTTGGATCTCTAAGCATACACTAGAGTGACAATTTAAGGAAATAAAATAGTTCTCTGAACCATAAGCAGACACTCACGGCTTAGAACATTGCTGAAAATTGCCTATTTCAACAGTAAGGTGTTTAACCTGTATAAGCAATGGTTAAATTGATGCTGCAATAATTGACAGAAATCTTGCCTATATTTTCATCAACTATGTAGGAGCAGCTCCTTATATCTGTGTTTGTGGATCTGGTTTGGTTGGGTTATTTCAGAACAAATCTGATTAACAGGTGATTGGAGTTTGTGTAAATGTTCTAATGCATAAGATGTCGTCTTAAACAGCCTATGAGATGTCGGCTTAAGTTAAGTATCACCAAGTTGTTCTAAATGGGCTGCCTGAGCATTTAATGCATTTTCAGGGCTGAACCCAATATATTAAACACTTTGCACTTTAAAAGGAAACTTTTACTTGGTTGAAGGCTTCAGAATCAGAGCCTAGAAATCTAATTTCATACAGAAATCAGGAAGTCAGGCAAAGAACAGCTGAAAATAAAACCTTAAATTGTGCATGTAGTATTACAATTATTAATAATCTATAAAGCACTTTTATTGACAGAGCTTTGACTATATGAAACTACTTGAAAAAATACTTGCGTTTCACCACTAGATGTCCATCTAGCTGTTAGATTGAAGTTAGAAATTTGTGCATGGTTAAAACAACACAAGCTGAACAAATAGGTTTTTAGTTTGCATCTGGTTTAGTTACTGCTGTGTCTGAAGTTCTGGTTCAGTTAGGCTCAGAATAACAAGTTTAGATTTATTTTTTTTAAGTCCAAGAATGGCTAGAAGTTTTGGGGATTCCCTACCCCCCAAAGAATAGAGAAATGTTAGCATAAGATAAAATCATGTTACTGCTGTTATATAGTTTGTTTTTTATTAAATAGGTCAGTCTTTCAGTAGAAATTATTGCAGTCCTCCAAAATCACTTAATTGCTCTTGTATAAAGAGAGTTCCTCTTTATACAATTCTGAGTCACTGGCTCAGAACTTTCTTAGGGGCTGTAATTTTAGAAGTCTGTTTGGTCATGATAAAAGGGCCCATAATTCTAGCTATGCAAAAAAGGAAAGAAAAGTGGGGAAAATATTTTAATAGAAACAATATTCTTTACCTGTGGTTGTTAGTAAATACAATACTTTTGGGAATTGCTTCTGCAGATTCTTTCTTTTGGCTATGTTTCCTGGGAAAATAATAAGGAAAAGGAAGACTTCATATGTGAAAAGCTTTAAAGTGAAAAGCACAAATGACACTGTAGGAGCTATTACATTAATTAAGAGAACTTCATGTACTATTTATGCATATATATAGAGAGAGATGTCTAAAATAGATAACATGCATCACTCCAGTATGATATCTTGCATAATAAGTAAGAAAAGGTTCTACAGTGAGCCATGGCAGGATTGCATTCCTCAATTCCTGGGCTGATGATAATGCTTTAAATTTAATCACCAGAGAGTTGTAAGAAATCTGTTAAATCCTGAAACTGTTGCAATCCTCTCCTACTTGCTTAGATTCCGAAGATAAATTGTATGGTTTTGCAGAGTGCCCACAAAACTCAGTTTTAGTTCACATGAAATTTTAAAGAGAGATATACGATATTAACCAAGCAGAGCCAGAACCAGTGTTGTACTTTTTAAATGAAACTAGTATGAAAATATGAACTGCAGTAGAGGGAGAAATAAAACTTTTGTTCAAGGCTCATACACATAAACTCTTCTGTATTAAGACTGCGTGAAAAGAGTATTGAAGTCAGGTGAAATTGAGCCTGTTGAAATAGAGGGAAATGTTGTCACTGGCTTTGCTAGGGACAGGACTTCTCTTTTTTAGAGACTGAGGAGAGAGTCTTGTGAGTAACGCAGAATAGTAGTTTCTTACTATTTATTTCCTATGTTACTTCTAAAAATGATCAGAAATAGTTAAAATAATGAATATAGCCTGAATTATTTTTTATTTAAAAAAATGAAAACTCAAATGCATCTTTAATCTATTAAAAAGATTTTCTGTGAGGAACATAGAATTCCTTACATGATAAATTTTTTTACCAGAAGGAACTCATAAAGGGTTTATACTGGCTGATACCTTGGAAGAAAAGTAACAAATAATTCAGGCTACATATGCCCATTTGATTTTCCACTGTGGCTGAATTTAATTTATTAAACAGTCTCATTTCAATCTAGAAATGAAAACATGATGCATGTTTATTCCTGGAAAAGCCGAATGAGTGAAATGAAGCTCTACAGCAAGTTATTCATATGCTGAATTTATCAGTGTTCTGTTTTCAGAAATAACACTTTGATTACTGCGGGTCGTAGTTTGAAATAATTTTCATGGAAAAAATCCAGGACAGTTCAGTAACAGTTTGAGCACACTGTATTTAGATTTTTAAATATACATACTTCATTTGGATGTTTCAAAGTAATCAGTCTGGTAGCTTTAAATTGCATGAACTGGATGAAACTTGGTACCTTTCCTTTAAGGACGTTTCAAAGTCAGTGTTGACCTGGTATCGTAATATCAACTTAGTTCAAGCTGAGCATGTTTGAATACCTGCTTCTGAATAGTCTTCTCATATCTTTGTCATGCTTTACATGCTGCTTTGAGCTCTAGTACATATTCAGAAATTTACCTTTAAGAAAATAAAGTCTTGATGATGACAGGTTTTACACTGCATAGGGTTTGAGGCTGCAGTTGATCAAGGAGGTGATGTGGGTTGAGCCAACTGAGAAGACCTATTGATTCTTCATGTAAAATAATCAGCACTGATGGTCAAAGTGGATGGCGAAATCTGTTAAGAATCTCTATTGTCCTGTAGAGTTGGAAAAACTCTGATTTCCAAGAGCTGTAGGACTTACTGTAATTTTAACTTGCTTAATTTATTTGTTATTGTTTTAGATTCTGTACCTCTTCTTGTGTCATGAAGCATCTTTTGCCTTACTAGTTTAAGTAAACCTAAACCTCTACTTCTATATATCTACTGCCTAACTTGAAGTTCTGCATGGTAATCCTTGGTGATCCACCCCCCACCCCCCTTTTTTTTTTCCTGTTATTCTTTTGGTACTACTTATTTTCTTATTTCTGATGAAGGATTCTTAGTTAATATTATTAATGTTATATGCAAGAAATTTGAATTTGAGCAAACAAGTCCTTCAGTGAAACTATTGTTAAACTGTAAGACTTGTACTTGCAAGGAGTAGGGAACTTTTCATCCAGCCTTTTCACAACGCTTGTGAAAAGTGTTCACAACAGCAGTGTGAAAATTTAAACTTACACAAATGAAGGGAAAAGTTTGAAGACTTGTAGGGGTTAGATTATTACAGATAAGGAGAAAACCAGTTCTAACTTGTCATGAATCAAAGGGACATCAGTTAGAACCACTGACACCCCTCCCCCCTCCGCCCCCCCCCCCCCCAAATTGTTTGCCTCTCAGATGTTTTGTTCCTATAGCTACTGGTCATGTGAAGGTTTAGATATTAAGAGTGCTGGCTTCTGCTCCTGGAATAGTGTTTATGTAAGAATGTGTTTTCACCTGCAAAATTATAATGTAAACTTGATGAATGTCTGCTGCACCATGCCAAGTGCCATGTACGTGCTTTGACTATGTAGTACTGAATAGTAAATGTGAAATCAGGGAGAAGGAACAACTACGTTATGCTTACTGTCTTGGAGCATGTAATATGCATAGGCAGCCACTGAGTGAGCTTACACTGGACCTTGAACTACAATGTCTGGAGGAGGTAGTCTGTTAGTTTCTGCTTCCCATAAACTGTGGCCCCAAAGAATTCTATCAAACATCTAGTTCCAAACTTCATCTATAACTTTATCTGTAGAAGTATGCTTACACACAATGTAAGCATTAAGTAAGTATTAATGCCTATTTCATAGAAAATGCATACCTAATGTAAATGAGACTCTAGAATCTGGAAAAATACTGCTTCATAATCTTGCAGCTAAATCTGGGCAGGTGGAATTCATTGTTCCTTCTTATGTGTATCTAGTTGCAAGACTGGCGTTGTATCTCTTGAGGAGGGCCCCAATCTCACTTTGCAGTCTTAAGCTTTGAACATTCTTTGTGATTTTATTGCATCTTCAGCCCTTCTAATAGATTTGAGATGTATCAAAATGGGTTAAACTTCAACTTTCATTTAAACATGGAAATACCCAAAAATGTGAAAGGTTTGAAGAAAATGCACAGCATCATTTGTATTTAATGAAAAAGTCAGCCAAGTGCACTGTGCGAGACTGACTTTCTTGGGAAATGCTTGGGATCACAGTAATTGTCTCTGTGGATTGTGAATAAGATGGCTTAGTAGTTGATTGGGTAGTTTATCTTCCTGCCACTACTGATAATAAAAGTGATTCATAAACTTGCCCTTGTAACCTGCCTGATTCTGTTGCTCAGTATGCTTACTGTCATTGGGAAACATTCATTTTTCTTAATTAAGAACATGCTACTTTAAACAACATTTAAATTCTTAAAGGATCTCATCAAATATCCTTATTCTTTATTACTGTCTTTCAGGATCAGCAAGACATTGGACAGATGAAGATCTTTTTCCTTCATGAATGAACTTCATTACCATACTAATGGCAGAGGCCAAGAAAACATTGGAGTTAATGATTAGTTCTGAAGAGATCTCTCTCTCTCTCTCTTTGCCAAAAAAAGTTTTCATGTTTTTCATGTTTTCACCTAGAAAATCTAGGTGGAAAGAAACAATATATATGAGGGAATGATGAGAAAAAACTGCTCAGAATACCTTTAGTGGGAAGATGCCATAGAAATTCCTCCAAGACAATTTTTGGTCAATCCTAGTAAATGTCACACTACTGAGGAAATTTGTCCTCATGAGTCAATGCAAAGAATTAGTCTTTCCTTATTTGAGCAAAGTTTCTTCCAACCTGCCAAACCATTTCCCCCCACTCTCTGGAAGTATGTGGGCTAAATGCTACTACCGGAGCTGGTGTCCTTAGGCAAGTATCAGTACAATTTGGTGAAAACTGGTGTTGCTCTTTAACAAGCATAATCTTTTGCTTCTCAGAGGCAATAAATTAAACGATGCTGCAACAGGGCTGCATTTTATCCATAGGGTTAGGTGGCTTGCTTATCTTTTTGTGGCACTTCTGACATGTCAATAGCTGTCCATAAAAGTATGAGTATGTAAAGAGTACAAGAACAAAGCAGACATAGTAATACTCTTCCAGAATTTTCACTACTTTTCAATACTTTTCCAGAATCCTCCAGCAACTCATGGATCAGGGACCCCTACCGCCAAAGGTGGCATCTCTATATCTAATGACCTTTCATATACTTTACTGTCAGTTTGTCTGCTCTCCCTTTGAGCCTGTCTGAACTCTTAGCATTCACAACAGCCTGGTGCAAGGAGTTCCACAACTTAACTACAAAATACATGAACCTCTGTTTTGTTGTGGCCTGTTTGCAGGCTGTGAACCTGCCACCCGGTAGCTTCATTTGATGTTGTATCCTTGTGTTGGAAGAAACATTGTCCCCAAGCTGTTCATGGCTTTTTAGATGTCTGTCATATCTTCCCTCAATCATGATTTTTTTCCAGGTCAAATAGTCTAGTTTGTGTGGTTATTCTCCATGCAGAAATCTTTCCATATCTTTGACCAGCCCTTCTGCCCTTCTCTGTGCTTGAGTGAATGTGTTGAATCACTGCTACTCTTTGAAATGACCATAACTTTACTCTGTTGGGAACATAGAGACTTGATCACATGGGAGAAAAAAGAACATGAAAAAGAACCAACATGGGCTTGTAGATCTGAGTTATCCAGTCATGTCCTCCTGCATCTAGAGACAGCTATATAAACATTTACTGCCTCTGTTTCTCTTATATATGGTACTAGCCACTAAAGTGTTCTTTGACACAGTGTGGTAAACTTAGGCTCTTCAATAGATCAAAATCTGCAAAAGCATATCACAAGAGCAGAAGTAAAAAGCATAATTGGTGGTTAGGTAGAGGTTGTAAGGGTTATGAAACACTAAAGACAAATCAAAAAAAAAATAAGGGTATGCAATTCTGAATGTTTTGGCTTTATTTAATCTCATCTTTGTGTTAATTAAGTGGGAAGTATTTCAGTTTATACAAGAGAATTGAATAAATCCTGTGTTCCTAGGAACACGCAAAGATCATTGCACCAGATGTTTCAATTTCCTTCCTTTTACTAAAGCTGGTAATTGCTAGAGGAGGAAAAAATGCTTCTGCAGAAGATAAGGGTGTCTTTTGGGATTTTTCTTTCTTAACAGTGTTCTCTGGTTAAAATTAAAATTCCTATTACTATCACTAAATAACCAAAAAGTGCAGCGGTAATGCTTGGCTTCAGTAATTACCTACCTCAAAAGCCAAGAGCTTTCAGATAAAACAGAATGTATAGCCTTCAGTTTTAGAATACTCCTCTTTTTTTTTTTTTTTTTAAGCTGTTCAAGCTGTAGAGCTTCTACTCATGCGTTTTCTGGTTTGAAATACTCAGACTTGATAACATCTGTAGTAGAACACAAAATAAAATAGAAATGTAGTTTACTAGATCAAGGTATGTACTTCTAGATAGTTCATTTGTGCATTCTGACCAAGAGCCTAAAGACAAATACATGTTCTGAGGGTTTAAATCTGTTACAGTGAAAATGTAATGATACAGAGGTGCCAGGGTACTGCATAGGTAAGGGGAGTTGAGTTTTCATCTTAAGCCTGAGCTTGATCCCTTCACAAATAATTGCTCAAAACCTAAAACTCACGTGAAAAAAAAAAAAAAAGTGATTGCCTAGCTCAGTTTTTATTTTTGCTGAATTTTAAAAGCCAGTCAGATGCAGTTAGGATAAAATCACAATAAATACTCTAGTACTAAGGGGTTTTTTAAGGTATAATTTCACAAAATGGCTTGAACTGATTGGATGGCTTGCTGCTAGCAAAACGAGAAGGTCCGGTCTCTTTCCACTGCCTGTTTCCAGATTTTTTTTTTTTTTTTCTGCATTAGCAAACTGCATTGATTCTCCCTGTGATTGCAGGAGAAGTAGTGCTGGGGAGAGTATGGAACAGAGGAGGAAGGGGAATGAGAGCTCTCTTTTTTAGGGACGATAAATTTTAATTTGGCTCAACCTATCTGTGAAACCGTACTTTTGTTATTTGGACTGCCTATTGTTCTTCCTCCACTCCACCTTTTTGCTCCTATGAAGTGCATAAGGTTTTTAGAAATGTGTGCAGAAGGAAACCAGGCTCCTAAAAGATTTAGTGTTAAAAGCTTTGCTATTCATCATAAGAAAATCAATTATACAGTAGTTTTCTTTTCATCCAAAAAAGGCTATTGTGGTTTGAGGTAATTAGGGAGTAGAGATTGATCTTGCATTTAATTGTAGAAAAGTATAAATGTACAGTGACTTGTTAGATTAGAATGGGTGTAGCCCAAGGATTCAGTTTTGAAGGAGTGTTCTGATAAATTGTTTTGTGAGAACGCAAATGTTAACTCTGTTAACACAGATTAGTAATTCACTTCTTGTTGGCTTCTGCAATGCAGATGTAAGGCTCCCTGTAATGATATCCAGGTGATGACTTCGGTTCTCTGAAAATAACAGTCTTTTTTTTAACTCTGCTTGAAGTGGGTGGCCACCTGGAGCAGCAGACTGGAGGCAGCAGATTTTGTGTTAAAGAGAGTGGGAAACAGTTTTTCCAGCAACTGGTGTTGCTCCTTTGGTCCTGTTCCTTAACTTCACTAAATTCTACCTGTTTTCGTCTAACTTTATTCTCCCCATCCATTATTTGTTTTTTTAAAACTAACATTTTTGACATAAATGGCTTGTGAGCCTGTGTGTACAAACAGCATTAACTGCCTTGTAACAGGATTTTGTGTTGTATTATCTTTATTTGAGAGGATGAATGAGTTGGATGAAATTAACTAATAATGTTAGATCACCTCATTTCAATGCCAGCAACTTGGTGTTCTGCATGTAGATGTTTGTCCTCCTGTTTTCTCCCTATGTTTTGACGTGTCTTCTCAGCTGGTGCTACCATGGAGCCATGCAATGTCACTGCAGGGTTGCAAACCTAGCTGGTGATATTTGTAGGCACTTAAGGTCAATTTTTCCTAATGTGCTTTTATGAATATACTTTTATTTCCCTCATCTTCTCTCATTGACTCATCAAATATGGTTTTCTTAGTGACTGAAGGTTTCATGTCTGCATAGGGTTAGGCAATCATCTGCATATCATCATAGTATGAATGTGCCACAGGATGGTAGTGGTCTAGAAGATTTTTTTGAGTGTACATGCAAGTAGATATGGTTTGACTGTTTCATTGGGGAGGGTAAACATTCAGCAGTGTCAGTCCCAGACACTGATCACCCTGTATAGGAGGGACTAGCAAAACATTACAGTATTTGATACCTAAAATCAATTGTTCAAATAAAAAATACATTAAAATAAAGCTGTTCAGAAACGACCATTTAGCCTTTTACAGCCAGTGATGCCTCTAGAATGGAAAGGGTGATGGATGAGTCTTTATTATCTTTTGGCACAATGGAATGTAGATGGCAAGGTAACAAGCTCATGAAACAAAGCATCACAACCGTTTCAGGTGAGAAGCTTGCCTTACAGCAAACCTTTTTTTTTTTTGGTTTGTTTCTGCTGTCATATTTATTTTAAAAAGCGTTGCAGCTCACTCATATTGCCAGTTCAGATCTGTATTGGTGCCCTTATTGTTTTGTAGGAGACTCTGGTATTTAGTGAATGATTTATACGTTTGACTCTCCACTCTTGACTGTGGAGAGTCAAATGACAGTATCTTGTCATTTGCAGGAAAATAGGAAGATAACTTTTCCATTATCTTTTAATTACTTCTTGTTTATTTTTTTAATATTTAGGGGTTATGAAATGAGATGAAACTGATTCATGTATTAGGAGCTATAGCACATGGAGTTTATTAGGAGAGCTTAATGTTGCAACTCTGACTAATAAACTGCTGCTCTTGGAGATGTTTAATTCATATTTGGGTTTAACTGTCTAAAACAGTGCGATTGTAGCAGACTTAGAGGCTCTGTCTTCACAAGGCATTTGCACTATAGTGCAGATGTAGAAGTTGGTGAAGATCGCAAAATATTTACTTTTAAGCTGTTTGCATCTGTGCTCATTGTCAGGTAAACTAAGACAATTTCTACTTAACTTAAAATTTACATAATTTATCTCTTTCATCTGCAAGGTAATGTGCAGGGATGTGCCAAGGTTAGTTTCTGCTGCAGATTCTGAACAATTGTAGGCAACCCCAGTGTTCCGTAAGTTAAACGTTAAATTTATTAACAGATTACCTACTTCACATTTGCTGTGACGCATCTTCATTGCAAGAAGCTCCACAGAAAAAGAGCAGAAAAGATTGCTTAAACATCCTTCCATGAGTATATTTACTGCAAGTGTTTGTGTCAACTGTGAAAGTCGGTTTCACTGTGGGGAGCTGTTCAGTCTCATGAAAAAATAAGATGGCATCAACGTGAAGTGTGAAAGTTTTAGACTTACAAAAGTGCACCTGAGTGAGTATGCAGCCATGAGAAAGATGCTTCAATCAGCAATATTGTCTATACGTTGTCATTTAGTCTTCTGTTGCTTTGTTCTAAGTTTTCCAAGTGGATTGGCTAGTTTTTCCCATGATCAGCCATCATGATTATAAATTTAGTGACAGCTTTGCCCATGACATGTATCTTTCCAAGTTTAATTTGACATTGATGACAGCCCTAGCATTGATGAATTAACTATGCAAAGTGTAAAAGGAAAGGTGTAAAGAAAGACAACTTAAAATTTGGAGCCTGGACTCAATGTCATGATATGATTCTTGTTTACATTATGAAAATCTGTTACAAGCAGTGAATACCGTAATTTGGCTTATTGCCCTTTCTGGCTCATCTTAAGAGATTCCCTTCTATTGCATCTCCATAAACCAAGAACAGAAGACTTTATCTTACTTCTCCTCTCGTACAGACAGCTGTCATGCTTCTGCCAGCGAGCAGGAAGGAATATATTTTCTAGAAATGTAAATGACTGCATTTCTTCTAAGAAACAGAACAGTGCTACTGCCCCACTACTTCATGTGCTGTACTCTGCTTTGCAGAGCTCTTTGTGATGGGAGCAGGGACAGATTCACTAGGAGGGATGGACTTTTCTACTAAATCTATCTTCCACTGGAAGTAAACTAAAAGATCTCTCTAGCACTTTGTAGTAGTGTGGCCAATAGACTCGCCCTTGTGGTACTTAGTCGTTGCCAGTGGCTGGCCTAACATGCAACAGCTTTACTTTTTCCCTCTAAGAAAAAGAGATTACTGGAAAGGCTGGCGTGAAAACCCCATCTGAAGGCCAGATCCTTATCCACAGATAACTGTATTATTGAAATCAGTGGTGCTTTACTGATTCATACCCCCAAGGACATGTTGGATAGGAAATGAATTGCAAAAAGAAAGCAAAATTGCTGCCTTTCTTTCTTGGGACAGCTGATTGCAATAAAACAGAAGAAAACAAAATGAGTGCGTTTTGAGACTGTATGATACATGGAAGATGTTTCTTGGAAAAAAGATGACCCAGTTGTAGGTCACAGCAAGTTGAAACTAAAAAGAAAAACACAGCTGGGATTTGGAAGGGACGAAGAAGCTGTTTAGGTTAGCACTAGCCTTTGAGATGTTAGTTGTCAAGCAAGGCCCTCAGAACGGGGTTTACAGGAACATAATCTTCGGATCTGAAATGTGCTTCCCACAAAGTGTTCATCTACATTTGTTTATAAGCAGGAAGGAGGAGGAAGGGGGATTGAATGCTAGTGGCTTTCCCAGAAGTTTGCACTGTAGTGCTATCTCAGATGCTTGTGTAATCTTTGCCAAATAAATCTGTCCTGCTGTTCCACACCTATCATATTTCATTTATCTTACTAACAAGCTGTCTGGCTTAACTATGCTTTTGAGAGGAGCGGAGGTGGTTTTTTTAGTAGGAACCACAGGAGGATCCTGAGTTGGTGGAAGCCTCAGTCTTTCAGGCATTCAGAAAATATATAACCTTTCATTCTAGTTCAGTGATTTGTTTCTAAAACTGGCTACCACCTTTTCAAGTTTCAACTTGAAGCTGAAGTTGATGGGCCTAAGATCAAACATTACTGTGGAATCAAGGGTGAACTTTTAGTCTCAGATCTAACTTGGAGGAAAACATCACTGAAGTCAGGGAGACTGCTGCTCTTGAAGTGATGCTTCCTTGAACACATTCTTAGAATTTATAGCAATTTGGGTTTCTCTGGAATGTGAACACTGGCGCAAGAAATGTAAGAGCTGAGGAAATCAAAGTGGATCTTCTTGCACAGATACATAGAGTAAGAAATCAAACAATGTCCCTAGTCTTGCTAACCTACGTAGGTATCAGGTGATGTGAATGTGAATCATGTTGGAAAGCCCTGTGGATAGGTATGATTGTGTTAGCACTGCATCTTTGACACCTACACTGTGTTTTGGCAATGGTTTAGTAAACGACTAGATAGGGTTTAGTATTTGCAGAGTAGCTGTTACAATAAGCATGCTAATATGGGATAGCAGAGTAGAACACCTATTCCATTCATACAGAAGCCCTGAAGTGGCTATGTAAGGCAATTTTAGACTAAATCTAGTGTTTACAAATTAGGAAACGTAGAGAGGAAACGAGACTGAAAATTCACTCTTGGCTGTGCCTGTTTGCAATTACAGTTTACAATACTGAGCCTAATGCTGGCTCCCAGCTGATAAAGACATGCTGATAGGTGGCTGAGGAGTATGCATGACTCGTCTTTGCAGACTCATGACTGTTCCTGAGTTAGTGGCATCAGAAATGGTTGGGAAAACTATTGGCAATAGCATAGCTAGCATAGTAGGTTTATTTCTTAGTTGTGCTAAGGGCTGTTCATGTTGTTAGAACCTTAAAAGAGCACAGGAGAAGTTCCAGAGAACATCTATGCAGGAGCCTCCCTTAGCTGATATGAAAGCTTTATACTTTACTTTAAGACTTTATGACGGGGAACGCTCTGTTTTCTACTTTCAGGATCCGCATATGCAAAAGTTACATGGCTACGCAGGCTGCGCATTAGTGGATTAGGTCAAACAGGCATGCATTCAGTAAGCAGAATTATTGTGTATGTTTTTCACTGGGAGAAGAAATAGACAGATGCTCTCATGCTGCCTTTACAGTACTGTCCCAGCAGCAGAAAGAATAGATTCTCCTGAAAACTTTTCTTTAGAACAGTTGCCTCAAACCAGAGTCCTTCCTATCTGGAAAGAGCACCTTTGCAAGCACGGTCTGACAGTGCGCTAAAGATACCCAGCAGCAGAATAAATCTCTGAGAAAGGACTGGAAATACCCTAAGGGAGCAGTTGTAAAGGCCACTTTTTCTAGCTGTTTTATAAAAATGTAGCGTTGAAATGACCCCCAAATTCTTCTCCAGTTCATTGCTTTTATTTCTACGTATTTTGGTTAAGCTAATAGTTACACCTATAGTTTTAAGTTGTCAGGACACAGTCACAGAGATATGTGCTTTAGTAGTTGGAAGAATAAGTGATATGGGGCTTTTATCAATCTAAACAACAGATGACGTTGTGTTAAAATATTTAACCATTTTTAGTTTAACCTTTTAGGATTTTCATGTACTCATGCAAGTCTTATCATTTGAGTGCAATTGTGATGGACACACGAAGCTATAGGCACGCCCAGTGCTTGCATTCTGCTAGTCTATCTGTTTAACTTTTTTCAGACAATTTTTAAAAAGCTTTAATTCTCTCATAAAGCACTCAAAATATTTTGAAGCTCAGGGATACGACGCATAATTTGTTGACTGCAAAGATCTGAGATTTCTTTTAGCTGTTGACAACAGTATGATTTTTAGAGTATCATTTTTAGAGTGTTATTTTTATGTTCAGTAGAACATAAATGAGTTCTTTGTTTCCATGACACTGCTTGTGGGTTGTTTTTGTTCTGTTTTTTTTGGGTGAGTGTTTGTGTGTGTGTGTGTTCCAGCATGCGGCTAACACACTATATCCTGGGACTTGAATAATTAAGTAGGGAGTGGGAAGCTAGGAAATCTTTTTCAAATGGTACGTTTGAGTACATTATAAAAATGTGATGAGGGACAATATGACCCCTATGAAAATGATTCTGAAGAGGGGAAATAGTGATAGTGCCTTTTGTATGTGTGTGTGGTCCTAATGAAACAGTTCACTCTTTTTGTAAATGATGCTGTAGAGCATTCTGTGGTTGACTCCTTGTGAATATACAATATGAACCAGTGTTTAATTGCAGTATCTCAAAGTATTTTCCCACATAGGTTTTTCAGTGTACAGGAAGAATTTGTTTTATGGATTAAAAAAAAAAAAAACTTGAAGGAGGTTGTCTGTACGATTCTTCTGTGATTTATTGTGGCAAATGGGGCAGAGCTCTGAAGGAAGAGGAAACTTGCATCTCAGTTGCTGCTCTAGAAACTCAAATGATATTCCTACCTCTGCCAAGGCACTCTTGTGTAATACTGACAAATCATGTGACTGACTTTTCACAGGTAGTCACTAATTCTTTTGTTTGTTTGTTTTTTTGTAGTTGTTGTTTTTTCCCCCTGGCTGTCCAATTTCATGTGCTGGGATCTGGCTTGTTGCAACTGATGTCAATAAGAGCTTTACTTTGGGTGCTAGGTCCTCTGAAATGTTACATCCAAAGTTGGGCACGCTGCATTAGCACATATTTTTGTTCTTAACAGCTTGGTTCCTTGGCTTTCCTCTTTAAAATGGAGAGAAAAAACACCCTTATTTTTCAAGTGTGGTGGGAAGAGAAAGTGATGGTTTTGAATTGCTGTTGTAAAGCAGCACTACAGAAAGGTCTGCAGATGTGTTAATAATGCCGTGTTCTGGGCAGGCCAGTGAAAAAGGCCTAAAACCTCTCACTGAGCAATAAAGAGAAAATAGCAATAAGGAACAACTGTTTAGTAATCGGGCTTTGCATATTTTAAGTACTCAGTGAGATAAGAATCTTGTGGAATAAGTGATCATGCCATTAAAGAGAATATAAAAATGTAGGTTCACAGGTTTGGACAGGGGGTCAGTGCAGAGCAAACTAAGCCCAACATAATTTCATCAGGAGCATGTGACTTAAGCTTTGCATGTGTTTATCTTATATTTTCCTAGGTTTTCATCAAAAAGAACCTGGAAAAATATCAGCAATTTCTGTAGTAGAATCTGTGGCCTTCCCATCCCTCCATGTGAATCATCAACATGATAACCATTTCACTTTAAAAACAGAGTAAGTATAATGCTGGTTTGTAATACCCTATACAAACCAAATGCACCTGGAGGGGAATTGCCACGTACTTTGCCAGTAGGTTTCACAGGAATTTGCCAGTTGCAGAAGAACAGGGAGACTTAGGTGTGTCAGAATCCATTCTAACCTCTTGAGTCATTTGTGGTAGACGTTTTTGGTACCCTTTGCCCAGGATTTTAGCCAATTTTCAATTTAAAGATTTTGATAAGACTTAATGGGAGAGGGAGACCAGGAGAGATTACCCCACTTACACCTATCTCTACCCCACATAGAGATATGTTTGAAACTGGCTACAAACATGATTGCTTTCAGATCTGCCTCACACCAGGCACTTTCTATATTGCTTTTAAATGATGTTTAGAACCACTGTAACTCAAACCATGCTTTTGGTTCATTAGTATCATTAACAGCACTAATGATTGGCTGCAAGAAGACATGCAAAGAAAACACCATATTGTACTACTTTTCTACTAATTGTAGAATATTCAGTATTTTAGAATATAGTTCCCTTCCTCCCCTGATTCCCTGCCATACAAACATGCACACATATATAATCAAACATGTTATAATAATTGAATCTTATGCTGGTCAAATTGGCCTTTCCATCTGGGAAACACCAATGTATACTCTAGCTGCACTTTGATCATGTTAGCATAGTCCTTTGTTCTCCTATCAGCCTTCTTTCAGTGAAAAGGTTATAACTTGCTATGGATAATCATGCTAGAATCATGCAGTGATATATCACTGCAGTGGATATACTCCCTTATACACAGGGAGCATAGTTAAAGCTCCCTCATATTTTAAAGACAGACTGTTGCAAGCATTATCAGTACTAGGAAACTAAGCAATTGGCACAGATAGAAATAAGAACAGGTGATACACAGATTTACATATTCTGCTGGACAATTCTACACAAGCTGTATAAACTTTGAGTTATACAAGTGCTCTGAAGAGAAACACTTCCCCTTTTCTTAGAATTGTTCAGTAACAAATGCTTGTTGGTTATTTATTTCCTCTCTACTATAATCACTGAAAGCAACCTCCTGTGTTCAGTCTCTGTTAAGTAGACACATAGCGCTCTGCTTGAATTTGGAAAAGCTCAGTTCTCTTTTTGAACATTAAGATGTACATAAGATTTTGCATTAGGCTTTTACTTGCTCTCACACGTACAGACTGCTATGTGCATGGTCCTTCTCTAACCCAGGTATTAATATATTCTAATTATCACAAAAAATAGGAGTATGAAAAATTCTTAGAACAAAGGTGAATACCCTGACAGGTATTTTGTTCCTGGCTGAGGGCAGGGTGAGGAGATGATTTGAGTAATGACCTCTTATTACAAATTAGTGTTTCTGGATGACGTTTGCAAGATTCACAGGAAAGAGCTTTGAAAGGATGATAGGTATGTGGCTTACTTTTTAAAGTTTAAAAAAAAAAATTTTTTTTGCCTTTAAAGCTGTATACCGAAGAGAAGCGCCACAAAATGGTAAGCATTTTGCTACCTTTAAAACAAAGTCATTTCACAATCTCAAACATAGCACTTTATCTATTGTTCTGTGGAGAATAGAAACAGCATGTTTCACAGCTATTTATGTCATCTCCAGGACAAATCACTACCTCGGATACAGCTGTTGTAAGGCGCTACTGCAGATCATTTCTGTTCCTGTAAAGAGAAGAAAATATAGGATATTAATGTAATATTTAATATTCACATCAATGGCAAAAGGATGTAATGTTGGCAATATGGAATTGGTATTTTTGTCAGTTGAAATAAAATAGGGCTGGCATGAAGAAAGCTTTTATTCGTAGAAAAGTATTTGGGATTTTCCTGTTAAATCAAAAGTGAAACTCTGGTTCGTGTCAGTGGCTGTAAGATGAGCCAGTCTTTGGCTAGCAGTTCTGATGGTACTGTAAATTACTTGCAAAATTACAGCACAGCAGAGACTCTGTGGTCAGTTTATGCTTCAGAGCTTTGGAATGTAGTTTAATAACCTTACAAATAAAGAGAATTTATCATATATACTACTTGGATAGTTCTAAGCAATAAAATCCTCTGACAGTCTGAAGTCTAAATATTTTTAATGAAAATGTTTAGTACAGAGCTGCTAGATTGTAAACAGGAAGGAGGAGAGATACTGAATATAAGTTGTATGTGTTAAATAATCAGACATAATGAGACTAAGACTGATTAGAGTAACACATTAATCACACTGGCAAGCAACTCAATCTGTCCTCTGAATCCACTTTCATATGTTCACTGATTAGAATAATTTTACGAACTGCTATTTAAACCCTTACATTTAATAAACCCAATGAGAATTGTGAACAAGATGCCAAAGTTCAGTTACATTAATGCTATACTGGTTTTATAGGTACAGTTATGGTGAGCCAAAGTGTTACTTAATCCCCAGTGAAGTGCACATTATCAAAGGAGTACTCCATCATCAAGAAGATACTTTCATGAGTATCGCTGGGTTTGATTCCCCAGCTGACTCTCAAGTGAGAAAGCCGGGGTCTACCTGCTGAGGAGGCCTATTGCTGCTTCTTGGACACCAATTCTGAAACTCCCAAAGACTTTGAAAGGGAGCAGGAAGGAGTCCCAAACAGCCTAAACCATGGTGACATCTCTGCTTTAAACCTGTCTCTGTGGCTTTTACTGACTGTAACCTTTTCCTAAGGCTAACTTCCTGGCTTTGGGTTACCCTGCTTTTCCTCCGTCATCTACATGGCCTTTTGGGTCAGACCCTATGTTACGGTCAGAAGCTACCGAGCACACGTCAGTGGAACCGACCTGTTAACAGAACGTATCTTTCCTCTTCTCTGAGTCTGCTGCAAGGTGTGCTCTTTCTGCTCTTTGCTAGGGTAGTGAGCTGGCAGCTATAAGCCTATGTGAAACCGTGCTGGTAGAAATGCAGAGGTTGCATCTCCAGCAAACAGTGCTGGGGGATGCTCTGGGCCAAGGATTTTTGCTTCTAGAGAAAAGAGATGTACTTCCTCATGCAGGCAGCCTGCAATAACCTGAGTTTTCCTGTGTTTCCTTGACTCACCTTACTGACTTTTCTCTGGGAATCAGTGACCTAAGATGGCGTTGTCTTCATTATACTGATCTCTCAAATGTGTGCTTGCATAAGGGATGCTTATGTTGTACCTGGTGTGAGGTGATAGTATAATTAGGCCTGACTGGAGAAAGCATGGCAGAACCATATTCTTTTGGAATACTTGGTTCCACTGAAATGGAAATGTTTCAATAAATTAGGTTACTTTTTTCTTTTTTCATTCTTTTTTCGCTCTTTCATCATTCTCTTATCACTCTCTTCTAAGTTTTTAATTTTTTTAAGAGACTGAGGATCCTGAAATGTTATATTTTTGTCATTTTGAAAGCAGGATGTTTGATTTTGATTCACTTCAGTGCTTAAAAGCTTGATATAATAGTATTTCAAAAAAATTGGTGGACACTACCTATTGAGAAAATGCAATATTTTGATGGTTGTAAAATTATTTTCAAAGGAATTTCCCTTCAAGGAGAAACTGGAATTGTGTATTTCACTCTTGCTTAGTGTGAAGCCACATTTTAAAATTTCTAAACTCCTTGCCAAACAGAATGTCTTTCCAATAAAGAGCTCTAATATTGTGATACTGTTCCTGAAGAATAATGATGAATGTTTGCATATACATCTCCTTACATTATATCTAGTGTGTGATGTGATGAGGGTCACGAAAAGCCTTTTCTAAGTGACCTGTATAACAACTCTATCATTATGCATCTGAGAAAGTGTCAGCTTCCCATACTTCTGGCATTTACTTTTTTTTCTCAAGGTATGTGAATATGTAAAATATGCTACTTAATTTTCATTACTTTTTTAACAGCTGTAATTGTGAAGATGATAGCCATAAAACTATTTAGGTCTGATTTGCCTGCAAAGAATCATTTGCATGATTCTTCTGTGCATTCAGAGCCAAATACAGCATCCCTCAGTCAAATCCTGTTGGCTTCGATGGACAAGCAAAGAGTCTTTGGGTAAACACAAAGTGT
Organism: Struthio camelus; assembly: GCF_040807025.1. Classification (NCBI taxonomy): domain Eukaryota; kingdom Metazoa; phylum Chordata; class Aves; order Struthioniformes; family Struthionidae; genus Struthio; species Struthio camelus. Next base: position 49,025,622 of record NC_090943.1, read on the forward strand.
TCAAAATGATTCCAACTAGAACACGCACTTCACGATAGATTAGGATGCCTCAGAAATGTATATGTCCTAGGTCCAAAATCTCTGCTTTGTTCATATTTCAAAGATGTTTCCTTTGGTAAGACATGATGAGTTTTGACTAATTATAGGCGACAGGGACTATGAAGGTAGCTGTGGTAGTTTGTCGTCAGGAAAGGATGAGAACTGTTGTTTTTTCCGTTGTCCGAGAAATATGGCAATGAGAAAAACACTGGAAAGTTTCAGAGGAAATCTGAAGATGAATAGCATCCTGCCTTTTTTGTTTCTTATTACAAGATAGGTATTTTTTTGCATCTCAATGAAAGCTTGGTTTAATTTTTAATTACTTTTAAAAGACTAGTTATAACTAATGCCTAGAACAGGGGAGAAAGAAGGAGATAGATATCACTTCTCTAATTACAGAATAACATGTTTTTCCATTTTTTTTTCTGGGCAGATCTTGTGAAGATATTTTTCAAAGCAATACTCACGATTCTTTTTAGCTTTGTGTTTTTCTGCCATGAAGAGTGGTAGATGCTGGTAAGACTATGCATAATTTCCAACGTTAGAACTGATATGACAACTAGGTTCTGTTAGCTGAGTGATGTAGCAGAACTTTTGCATTCATGACTACTGCAGGATCACAATTTTCTTGCTTAAAGCTTTTATAAAATAGGAACCTGCATCTTGCCACCACCAGTAAGCTCAGACTGCTAAGAGTCCTCTTCCAAAGGTATGTCTAGCGTATGTTAGCGGATAACTTACTGGTGGTTCAAAGTCTTCTGTAACGTTAAGCATAAGCTGGGCTAGTGATGAATTGTGTGCCAGTGTTGCATTGCACTATTTCCCTTCTAAAGCAAGGCTTTTTATAAAAATATTTTTTTCCAGATGAGGCTGGCTTAGAATGTTTACTCCTGTGGATAGGATGCTTTCCCACTCAGTATTCTTGGGAGCGGGGGAGTCACATCTGCCAGTTCTCTTAAGCACTTTTGGCTTTGATGAGAAGATGCTTTCATGAATGAAATGCTTGTAGTTAGTCCGCTTAATATCCTTTTCTAAATGAGTCAGTGAAGCACGTGTAGGTAAAGCTGGTATTCTTAGCCTTTATACCGTTCACATTTGTCTATTCTCCAGTCAAGGAACTGGCTAGGATATTACAAATTACTTGTATTGTCCTGGGGGCTTAGCTGACCTATTTTACAAGCCCTTTCAAATGACTTTAGTTTCCTGCTTTAATGCTTTTTATTGGACACATACATACACATACACACACATTACAGATTGCAATCCCAAAGTATCGTGTGGGCTCCCCCTTCTCCCTTCTTTTAGCAAGGCCAAACAACAAAATGGTCGGCAGTTTGAAAGTGAGCTTGTTATGGAACAGAGTGAGTCATTGCTAGGTAAGAACTCATTCAATGAAGTTAACTCCTCAACTTCACAACTCCATTTACAGCCTCAAAATTCTCTCCCCCATGTGGGATAAAAGTTAAAATGCAACATTCCACCTGACTTTTCTGAGGAAAACAAACAGGAGAAAAGTCTAAAGCCATGCTCCTGTATAGAGTAATGTTTCTACTTTAATGACAAGCATGAAATAGTCTCACTAACTTCATACACTTACAGGGAAACTTTAATTAATGTCAGCTGGGAATATAGCCAATTAAACTAAGATCTGATAATAAGTAACTGTTTTTACCGAGTGTGAGAAATGGAAGCCTCTCAGGCTATCAAAATAGTCAGCAAGGATCTTAGGTAGAGCGGATAACAATAATCCCATTAGATCTTGTTTTCCAACTAGTTCAGTTTTCAGGTATTCATTTTTTTATTTTATTACATGATAAACTTTAGCTTTCTGGGGAAGAATGGACTAGAGATTTCCCCAAAGCAAAATACATTAAAAAAAAAAAAAAACCCTAAAACTTCACCTATCTTATTGTCTGAGTCATGTGGAGATTTTAGTTCTGAAACCTGGCAGGCAGCATGGACAAGTACACTCTTCTGCATGCTTTATCCCTTTCTTAAGGAGGAGAGAGGACATTGCTTTTTTGCAAGTGCAGGATGATCATGTTGAAGTAGGGGGAAGACAAGTAGATAGGGCAGAATTTTAAAAAGTGCTGAGAGCTCCAGTCCTGATCCTGAGGGAATATAAATATCTGCTTAATACATTCAACACATTGATTTCAGGAGGGACTATATAGATATGGTTGCATCAGATATGGAGGCATCATAATTAGCTGGGCTATCTGTTAGACCCTTTGGTTTTGGGGAATCCACTTGACCAAAGAGATGACCTGTAATAATTTAATTTTAATGTTGGGGTAGGTAAGAACTCTTTGAGGTTGTAGGATATCAGGGTTCATAGTTTTAATTATGTTAGCAAGTACCCATTGCAATTAGTGCTATCTAAGCCAGCAGGAAAAATACAGATAAAATGAATGTTTTATATTTGTAGAAAAATAACTTGCTAATCATTAAGTTCTATTCAGCAAATAAAAAAGAAAACCAGCATACAGAAGCTGCAACAAGTACTAAAATGGAGGATCATTTCCCAGAATCAAGTCAGCAAGTAAACGTTGTTCCCAGTAGCTGGCGAAAGGGCACCAATGCTAACAGCAAATGGAAGTGATTTTTAATATCAGTCAGTTTTTCCGGTTAGGTCTAGGAGTAGACGCTTTTGCAGGGGCAGGAGGAAATCCCATCTTCATAGCCATATCCTTTCTAGCTGAGCCCTCTTGTCTTTCTGAACAAAAGCACCTTCTGGATCACCTGTAACCTCGTGATGGTTACACTGTCCTCCAGAGGAAGGCAAATCACCCACTAGGATGAGTTTGTTTTTCCTCAGGGACTGCTGCCTGAGTCAATGTCTAGCCATGTGGCTGCACCTGGGATCATTAGGAAGCTATGTTTTCCTCTGAGAAACTTGGAGGGGGTGAAGCTGCAGCTTCCTTGCTGAGACATTTCAATTTTTATAACTATATTTATCCTTCTTCTGGTATTAGTATGTCTCAGTGGCAATAGTTCAATACATGAACATTATGAGGAAAGCGGTGAGGTGGGGGGCGGACCAGATTTCTCTTGATTTTGTTGTTTGGTAAAACAAGGAAGTCACACAGGATGAATCCAAACTTTGAATCTACTTTAGGGGGGGAAAGGGGTAGAAAAAAGAGAGATAACTAACTTGGGCGTGTGGGCTGAAGCTGTCTGTCTGTTGTACTCCAGGTCTCAGGCTTTTTCCAAGTGACTTCCTAAGGAATGAAATCAGCATGTAAAAGTTGAAGAAATCCATCCGGAGTGCTTCAGTAGGTAGGAGAAAGCTACATAATCACATTCATTTGCACTAGCAGAAACAGAATTTGAAGTTGTAATAAGAGCTCTTTGTATATACAAGCAGAAGAGGCAAAGTATGCACACAGAAGGGTTGTGCGGGGCGATGCTACTGGTTCTATGCATGCAACATGGTATTAAATTATAGGTGAAAGACAGATGTTGCCTCAAAACCTGCATGGTTTTGATAGTATGCTTAAGATGTATATTAACGTTTGACTGCACGTTTTGTTCTGGCAGCAAACGTCTACAGAACAGCTTTCTCTCACATGCGTAAAGCACTGAAGCAACTGAAGGTAAAACTGGGACCTTAGCCATTTAAAAAAGGAGAAGCAAAATGTAATTGCAGGCAGTCCTTTTGAAGCATTTAAAGAATATAGGAATACTGTTGATCTGTTTCTTCCTTTGAGATTTATTTTATACATATTAGTGTGTCTCTGGGAGCAAGCAAGAAGGAAAAATGCTGACAGTAAAATGGGCTGTAGAACATGTAAAATGTTTTCTAAGGGCTTTTAATAATTATTACACTGCAATCTCATAGAATATCATTACAGTAGAAAGAAGACTTAGATTTTTGAGAATTGATGTCTTAGTGTCTTACATAGCTTTTACCTGTGTATATATGTATATATTTGTATAAATAACTATAAGTATGCATATTTAAATAGCCTATAATAGAACCTTGCGTATACTTTGTTATGTTCAAATAATTTTTGGAATTAACAGATTGTTAGATTAGTAGGCGCAACTGGTATTACTCTGTGACACTGCATATCTTTTCTGACTGGATTATTTAGGATTTGACCACCATATCTATGGGAAGTATTACACGAGTTTTCCATAAAAACATTTATTTCATTTTAGTTTAGAAAATAATTAAAAATCCAGGCAGGAGGCATAGTTATCTCTGTTTATGCAGCGAGTAATGCATGATTGGATGTCTCTGCAGTTTTATGAAGATAAGGCAAAATAAGTGGTATAAGTAGAAAAAAACTAGTCTGCATGTATTTTAAAATTGCAATGTGCCTGTTTATTTAAAGAAGCTGCCTGAAGCAGACTGGTGTCATTTGGGGCTATTGAAGGGAGAAAATAAATAGCCAGTGGGAAATATGTTCCCATCTGCATCCACTGTCTAGGAAGAGTGGGAGACGTTGCAAGTATATGGTATCCGCCCCTAAAAGCGTGGGACATTCTGAGCTGTGAGGTTGGAAGAAGCTGAAGTAGACAAATTGGGACTACATTAGGAGGCACAGAAGTAGTTGCGTAGCTCAGCAGTCACTGATTATTGTGTATGCTACTGAGCTAGACTTCAGTACACAATTTGAATGTATATATTACTGAGGAAAGCCTAGCCCCTTGATAAAACAACTGGATTTTGCATGTATGACTGAGAAGCCACGTATACCCCTGAAGCATAATGGCATTGGTGCTCTTGAGTTTTCCACGCGCTCAGTGTTTTGCTCTGAAAATCCCCAACATTATAGCTACAGAGAAGCAAAACCCACCAGAATTTACTGCCATAAAGACTTAGCAGGAATTGTGTTTGGGTAGATAATATCTATAAATTAATCTATGCCTCTCCATTTTTGTTTTAGTTTCCAACAGATTTTCTTTGCTTCAGGCTTCCATGCATGGGACAGTCTGAAGTTTCTTGTGCATTTCATTCTTTGAAATGTTGTACTGTTGTTCTGCATCACAAGAAATGTTCTCCTGTTATTTTAGTGGCAATGGTGGGTTCGTATTACTGCTATTTATCAAAGCAGCACTTCTAAGCTTTTAAAAGCTGCTTTCATTTTCCAGGAAGTGGGGCTTAATCACACCCCTTTAATTCCCATAATACCCATTACTCCCCGCTCCATTTCACTAAACAAATATCATCAGCTTTTTTTCTACCGTGAGTCTTAAACATATTTTAGCATATTTTAGGCATTTTTTTAGTTCAGTTATGAACTAAAGGTTTGTCCTGTCCTCCTCTAGGTTTGCCTTCTCTCTGATATAGCTTGTAGCTAATATATTTTGCACAACTAAGTTGCTAACCCAAGTCATTCTTTTAAGTTAGCTGATTGAATATTGCTGTCTGTGCTGTTCATTCTCTAATACTGCTTCCCTGAGAGGAGAAAATATATGTTCCTCTTACTGGGAGTATTCAGCAGAGCTTTGCAGTATTTGCTTAAGGACAGTACCTGTGGTAAAATAACAGCACACCTGTGGAACGTTCTTAATGCAGAACAAGAACAATCCAGTAGTGTGGCCTTCAGCTGCAATATAAATTCTCAGGGGACCCTGAGTGTATATACTCTGAATGCTAATGACCACATTAGTGTATTTTCACTGCTATAGTTGCTATCTGCAACAACCGCATGAAACTAGTCTAGGTGTGGGTCCAGCTGCTACTCACAATAACTTGATTTTGCTGTGGAAACTTACCTATAGGTGGAAAAAAGAAACTCATGATAGATTTGAATTTGCAGTTCTGAGGTCAAGTTTTCTTGTTTCACTCATGCAGCTTTTTAGGGTAAACTTACATTTTTCTAGGAGGTTAAATTGACTTCTGCAACCTGCTGCTTTATTTGCCTCCTTTGTAAGAAAGCACTGGGCATGACGTTATTGATGGGAAGTACATGAATCTGCTCCCATTCCTTACATGAAATGGGTTTTGTTGCTTGGAAGGATGTTAATGGGATCCCAATGCCACTGGATGGAGTGGGGAAGTAGGGAGAAAGGATATGTACTTCCATAACTCAACACACAACAATGACGACTTTGTTCAACACATTCTTAAAATAAGCATATCCTTATGATTTGTTATCCTTGGCCTGCATCTGATTCCTGCGCTAGCAAGCAGTTCAGATGTGCCATGGTGAACCTTTAGGGTGATATAAAAGGGAGGCATAAGCACCAGGCATGAATGTTGTCGAGGCTTTACTTTGACTGTTTTTGGGGACAGGGAAACCCCACCCTAAGACATTTCAAAAAACCCTTTCAGAGCAAGAACATGGCTTGATGTGGTGCTACCTGGGTATGATGTTTCGCTGTTGCCTGTGGATAAAACATGCACTACAACAGAAGCTTCTTTTATTCATTGCTTTTTGTTATTTATAAAATCTAGGGTAGCACTGCATACTGTTACCTTAGGAGCTTAGAACTGAACCACGTGCTAAGATGTTAGACCAGCTGTAACCTTTCCACTCTATTTTCTTTGCAGAGCCAAGATATAATTTAAAAACAAGCATAATAAAACATTCGGCATTTGGTCATCAACATTTTATATATATAACGTAATGTTTATATATAAAACTAATATCAGCATTTTGGTCATTGCAGATACTTGGCTTGCTTTTACAGTAGAACATAAATGATGTTTAGAATATGATAAGCAATCAAATTGGCTAGGTTCAAAAGAGATGGGAAGAATTTATAGATGCTATGTTCTCCACCCATATGCAATCTCTGCCTCAGGAAGCCTTTAAACCAGTGTGTGGGAAGGGAGAAAGTCCCTCCATCCTTGCTGTTCTTTTTATACTCTTTCCTTAGGCTAATGGCCACTGTCAGAGACAAGGGGGTGGGCGAGATGGACCTTTGTTCTGATCACTAAGACTTTTCTTTTGAGTCGGTAGGGGTAAACAGCGGTTCGTCCAAGAAATGTGACAGAAATAAAGAGAAGGAATCTGCATGCATGCGTAGATAGCCTCCCTCCCCCCCACCTTAAAAATGTTTCACCCTGGAAATTTGAAAAGATTAATGTGTAAATTAACTTGTTATCCTGTAGCCATAGCTTGAATATTCTCCCCTTCTTTAAAGATTCAGTTTGAGATCCTTTCACAAGAAGAAGAATTTATCTGTGTCTGAGACTCTGGTTGTTTCTGAGAAGGCTACTGCTGGATTCTGATGAGCTTGCCTAAGAAAGCTGCTCGAAGGACAGGCTGGCTTATTCTTGGCTACCATCTGACTACTGCTGTGTATCTTCACATATATTTCCTTCTCTGTTTCTAGTATATTTAGGCAGTGTTCATGCCAACATTCTTACACACTGAACAATGTCAGAGGTGCATGCTTGGGAAATTTATGTTTAACTCAACTTGGAAATGGAATTCAAGATGTGTTGTCACATTCTCTTCAAAATACCAGAAGCCCTGAATGCTAAAAAAATATGCTGAGCCAGGATCCTGAGTTTGCCTAAGTTGTACTCGGTGTCAAACCCAGGATTGGAATACAAGAGATTCAAACTGCCTCTTTGTTCTGGTCCCAGTATCTGCCAGGATCAGCAACAGGTTCAAACCACAGCCTGAGACAGATCAATATTTGGATTACTCTTTACTCATAGCTTCAACAGTGCTCTGTGTAAAATTCTGGTTATAGCCAGGTGGTAGAGTATAAAGATAACAGCCATGACTCCTCTAGCCCAATACACCTCTAACATAGGCTGTATATTAAGAATAAGATAGCTGCAGTGGGTAGGTCTTTTCGGTCATTGAGCCACTCAGTGGCAGTTGAAGATAATATCCAAGTTATTTCACTTGACATGTAAAATGTAAGACCTCTTCCTTGAAGTAAAATCTAGGGATTAAGATAGATATTCTCATGAACATGTCAGCTCATTGCTCAGTAGCATTGAAAAAATAAATATTTGCTAGCTATTTCTGAGAAAGGGATGGGTAGTGAATCAGAGACCACTATCTTTCACCTGTATAAATTGCAGCTGGAAGACGACTGCTTCACATTGTGCTCAAAATCCTCAATTTTGAAAAGGTCAATTTAGAATAGTTTAGCTGTGAAAATGATTTCTAAATTCAGGACATATTCAAAGATCTTGTGGCTGTTTCCAGGATAGCTTACAATGAGTGGAAACTGCAAAAGCTTGCATTGCTGTCTGGCTCAAGAAAATGAGCCAGGTGATCTTCAATTTAGATGCTCACTAATAATTTCACAGGATGAACTGAAATATGCCTGTGCTGCAAAGTGAAACAACTTATCTTGACATCTGAGTTCCCCTTCCCCTCCATAAACATTCCTTGTTTTCTTTTTCCATTCTCCTTTTGGATTTTTTTCGCCATTTTATTTCCTCTTGCCTATTAAATTGCAGGTATTGATTTCTTTTCTTTTGATGTGGAATGCTTTATAGCATCAGAAAAGCCAAAGGGAAACAAAAACATGTAACTGTTCCATTGAGCTCAGCTTTGAGCAGCTGTTGTACTAGTAGGAGCAGAAATAAACTGTTTCTCTTTCTAAAGAGACTAAGGTTAATAGGTTTATTATAAGCTGCGTTGTTTTTTACTGCTGGTCTTTCTTCAGATCTGGCTATTGTCATTAATTCTGAGCCACTAATCTGCCACATCTCTGCTTGTATGTTTCATAGATAGCCAACAGTGTACTTATTTGAACATTGCTGAAAGGAGAAATTGGATACTGGTGAGAATATGACTGCCTATGAAAATATTCTTTGCCTTTCTTTTTATGCACTCCAATGCATATCTGTATGTGAGTTGTGGTATACATTACACTTTTCTGACTTTAGTTAATCTGCAGGTGAATTTTTTTTTTAATTTTCTGCACTGTATAAAACTATACTAAGACTAAAGCATTATGTGCAATGATAATCATTTCAACTCCATTTTCTCTTCAGACCTATCCTCAATATATTAAGGTCATTTGTCTAAAAGTCTTAGCTTGCTTGCAGCCTCTTTGTTGACAGCACAGTGTTCCACCATCAGTTGTAATTCTAAGAGATAGCCGGCAGATAGTAGCAAAACATTGAGAATACCTGCAGTATATAATGACAGTGTCTGCAAGTGACAGGCCAAGACTTCTTCCTCAATTTTATGTAAGATAGTAAATTCCCAATTGTGAGGTTTGGTTCAGTCTTGATATCCATGCTGTTCCTTCTCCATCATCCATATCATACTTCATTAAGTAGTGGGCTGTAGCCTTTGCGTGATTTTGAGATGGTACCATCTGGATCATGTCTTGTGACCTAACAGGTTAGGGTCAGCAAAACTTGCAGCTGCTGATCTTGGCCATGGTCAGAGTTAGCTTGCTTCAATAATTTTTCTGCTCCAGCTGTGACTTTGCTCTTTCCTCCATGCCCAACTCCTCAGACTTCCTCCCTTTCATCTACCTGAGTAGCGCTCAGGAGAGTGAATGGCACTTTTTGAAGTTGGGGAGTCAGCTTCATGGTACCTAGCAGTCACCTTGGGTTTAAAAACAAAATAGGAGAAAGGAAAGAAAAATAGAGCATCTCCAACCAGCTCCTTAGCAGCACTCATGAGCATCAATTCCTTAAGGAATAATTTCAAAGCAACCCCTATTCTTGGGAGAACCAGTATCCCAGAACTCTGCACCATCCATTTTCACAGGATCCAGTTTTCATCTTTGCAAACTGCCAAGCAGCAGCCAAGCAGTATTCATAGTTTGTTCAAATGGTCTCAATCCTGCAATTGCCTCTAGGCTGTAATGGGAGAAGGCTAAGAATGAACTGAGCAGCCAGAAAATGATTTTCAGGGGACTAGTTACAGCACTTTGTTTAATAGCTTCTGCACTCGTCTGCTTACACTTGCGGAGCAAGAAGTTCTTATTTCATAAATACTATGTGGTTTAACCACATACTAGTGTGAAGCAGCAATATCTGTACTATATTACAGAGTATCCTGCACCACCACTTTGATGGAACTTTAAACATGTAAAGGCCACTTGATAAAGTCTGTCAAGTACCTCAGCTTTCATCTGGTGCCAAGAGTGATGTATTGTAAGTCTGGGCAAAGACATTTTAGTGGCAAAGCAGTACCCCTGAAAAAGGCGATGGGGGCTTGCACAGAATTTTGAGTGTATCACTAAAGTGTCTCAAATACTGCCCACAGAAAGCTTTGGACCATTCCTGCTCCATTGTGGGAAGCTGCCAAGAAGGAAAGAAAGGGCTTCAAGCTGTCCTCTTTGTAGAGTTTCTTTCTACAGTGCCCCTTGGGGTGAAAGGGCTTTAGTGCATAAAAGGGCTGGAACCCGAGCTGTGGAGGAACCTAAGTGTCAGGGGAAAATACTTCTTCCATCTATCCTGATTGCTGAATTTTACTTCACCCTCCTCAGTGACTGGTTACTCAGCCCTTCTCCCTAGCCTAGTTTCTCCAGAATCCCTGCTGCCAGTAGCTGTGTTCTGGAGGCCTAAGGAAGAGATTACATGTGATGCTGAACAGCAGTACCTCTGATATGCGCGTGCATTCTTGCATGCTCAGCCTCCAAGGCTGTGGCTCGTTATTTCTTTTTATTCTTTAAGCTGCTTAGTGTACATCTTCTATAATTCAAAAGTTTTTCCAAGCTATATCGTTCTCCATTGTTTAGACTGCCTATGCTTAATATGTTGCTAAATTTTGTACTTTCTTGCTGAGAGAGAGATTTTCATTCCCATTTCCATTAGCATTGGTTTGTGGCACTGTAATATGACAGATGTCTTCGCTGTTGGCCAGCTGGCATATTTCATTTCTAAAGCAATACCTGTTCTTATAATCTGTGCCTATTTCATATAGGTGCCATCACCAAAGATTTCTTTTAAATAGATGGGTGTGTGGGGAGATTCAAGGCTAGAGGGGAACTTCAGAATCATAGCACCCGTTAATCTTACATTGTGAACAGCTTACTTTCAATTGAATTTTTGATCGTGGTAAGTAGAGCTTTATTAATCAGTGAGAACAGTGCATGATTGTGTGAGAGCAGAGCAGTGAGCAGTTCCCTTTGGGTATATCCTGTATATCAGTGTTAAACTAATGACTTCATGGTCAAAACCTGTCTATTACATGCTGAGGGAGGAAAATATGAATTTAAAGTTTTATGTTAAATTGTATGCAACTAGAAAACACCCATGATTAAAATGAGCTTACTGGTTTGCCCCACAATTAAAAAGTTCCGTCTGAGAAAGTTATACTCTATTTCTCATTGGCTTTTTTTCTTTTTCTAGGGATATTCTCAAAATGGATGACTGGAAACCACTTCTTATTCTTCTCTTTGTAACCACCTGCTGCTCTATAGATGCACAGCAGACTGGTAATCCACTAAAGAAATGGCTCTTTTTCACACTAAAATCAATAGCAAAATTCCTTTTTTCCCATTTCTACCTAATACAAGAGAGATGAAAAGCTGGTAACAGTTTATTCTTTGGATAATTAAGGATGCTATGATATGTTTTTAGGAAGCATATATTTAGAATAGAAGAGGTGTCCTAAAACCAGCAAAATTAAGTGGAACAGCTCATTAAAGTTCTTTTTGTTGTTCATGCAGGCTGATGTTCTGTATTTTCAAAAACAGTGGAAAACTCTTAATTACAAACTTCATATTGCCCTCTCTAAAAATTTTGCAGCCCAAATCAGGTGTTATTTGTTAATTGCAAGACTGCCAAGTGCAAGGTATGTTACAGGGCTCATCACTTTCATTTTGGTAGTCGGTTTTGGAGAAGGTGCTTGACGAAGTATTCTGTCAAGTTGCAGTACGTTTCCTGCGTGTCTGTCAGTTTGGGGGAAACTGTGACCATTTCACCCTTGTTCAAGTAGTGTTGTATACCTTTGAGAGGCGTGAAAACGTGAGCCCAGTGTTTGCTACAAGCAAATGTGCTTAGTCCTCCTGTTCAAGCCAGTGTGATTTTTCCAAGCTAATAAACACTTATTAATAACGTATGCCTGCAGTATGGGGCTCAAAGTGCACATGAGTAACTTTTCCTTTGAGCTTACTTGACAGCAGGTCAACACATTCTTATGGCCGTATTTAGATACAGAAGTGAGTAGAGCAATTACTGCATGCATTCACTGCATACTAGTTCTTATGAGAAGGCTGTGTGTGGAAATTGTTTTGGTGTGAATTCAGTCTCGTGCCTAAGAATGGAGTTGCAAATGGACATAGTCTCAGACCCTCTGTATGATGAACGGGGGAAAAGGATGAACTAAGGAATGCTGAGTTTACCAGGCTAGATAGGATTTTCTGTAAAAGGCTGATAGATCTTGAATTCTGAAAAACAAACAGGAAGTGAAATTACCCTTTTCAGGAAACAGGAAAGTTAAAGAATGTTTCTTCAGTCTGCAGGGAAGATTCCATGGCAGATATCATCTTCCTCATAGATGGATCCTGGAGTGTAGGGACAAAGAACTTCAAGATCATGCAAGACTTCTTGTACTCAGTGGTCAATGGCCTTGATATTGGGGAAGACAAAATCCGCGTTGGTATGATTCAGTACAGTGATGTGCCACATACTGAGTTCTTGCTGAATACTTACTATAACAAGAAAGATATCTTACAGAAGATACAGAAATTGCAATACAAAGGAGGGAGTTCCAAAACCGGGCAGAGCCTCCAGTTTATGCTAGATAATCACTTTATAGTAAGTGCAGGCGGCCGAAAGAAAGAAGGGGTTCCTCAAATTGCTGTGGTGATAATGGATGGACAGGCTCAAGATAATACTCAAAAACCAGCCACAGCAATCAAAGATGCAGGAATCACATTGTATGCCATAGGCATTAAAGATGCTGCTTTGTCTGAGCTTCAGGAAATAGCTGGTGAGCCAGCTGATAAGCATGTCTATAAAGTGGAAGATTTTACTGCTCTGCAGGAACTCTCTCACGATATTCTACAGGCGCTTTGTACTGCGGTAGAGGAGGTAGCTGAACCAGTCACCCAGGTTGCCCATGGTATGTCCTGAAAGAACTCTTTTTTTCTTACTTTTTTATTTTTGCTATTCATAGGCAGACTACATGGAATTACAGTATGTTGCCAAGATATGGACTTTAACTTTGTGTGTATTTGATATATTTTTCACTAGCTTTCAGTAATATCACCTAATAACTGGGATAAGCTCTGACTACCTGTTTGCCTTCAAAATATTCATGATAATGGGGTGGAGGGGAAGGTGAGGGGAGGAAGGGAAAAGCAGACTCACAACACAGTTTTAATTTATTTCATGAATAATAACTTGCAAAATTCAATTTGAAAACTATTTTGATGTTAGTTGACAAAGGGCAGTCAGTTCATCTTTGCTGATTTAAAAAAAAAAAAAGCTGGAGAAGAAACAATTTATAGTAATTCATTCTTTTATGTTATCTTTCTTGAGCAGCTTGCAGAAAAGCCACTTTGGCAGACATTGTCTTTCTAGTGGATACATCAGCAAGCATTGGCCAGGAAAACTTTCAGAAGGTGAAGAAATTCCTCTCCACTTTGGTTTCAAGCCTTGACATTGGCCTTGATGCAGTCCGAGTTGGGCTGGCACAGTACAGTGATGAGACTTACCAAGAGTTCTTTCTGAATCAATATTCACTGAAAAGTGACGTTCTGAAGCAGATTGAGGATTTGCCATATAGGAGGGGAGAAACTTACACAGGTGCAGCTCTGGATTTTGTCAGCACCGTGTATTTCACTGAATCTGCTGGTAGCAGAGCTAAGGGTTACATCCCACAGGTAGCCGTTCTAATCACCAATGGAGAATCCAGTGATGAAGTCGAAGAGCCTGCCAGGAAACTGAGAGACAGAGACATCTCTATCTATGTGGTTGCAATTGGTGTCCAGAATAAAGCTGAGATGAAGCAAATAGCCAGCAAACCTTTTAATAAATTTCTGTATAGCATTGGTAATTTTGATGATCTTCAAGACCTCTCCACAAAACTTTTGGGAAACGTCTGCTTTGCAGTTAAAAGCCAAATAGAAGGTAAGAAGTCTTCCTTATACTGGTGCTGTTTCAGCTGTTTGTACTGTGTAATTGTAAAAACAAGGTGCAGAAAAGTGATCCTGATTTTGGGGTGGCTTACACCAGTGTTTCCATCATGTAACTCCACTGGAAACACTAGGGCTAATTTTGAGGTAGGCCCCAGTTCAGGATGAGACCCCCATTCTTTTTAGCACGTGTTTAATTGTCTGTGCTGAAGTCAGTGAGATTTAATTGTTAAAACATGAAGATAAGCTTATGGTTGGTGCTTTCTGTGATCAGAGCCTTAGGCTACTGTAAAGAAAAACAGGGTCAGACTCACAGAATCTGTGAAGTATATTCACTTCCATCTCATTAGAGCTAGTTGAGCCTCTTTCTAGAAAACATTTTGTTTTCTTGTGATGTCACCTGACAGTTTAACAGAAAATTATTTCTTAATCAAGCTGTTTTTGATAACTCTTTTAATTCTTCCAAAAACCCAGTTCTGGAGTGATGACATTTCCCTCATATTCTAGGAGGAGCCAAAATTAAAGGGAAGCCATATTTTCTGATCCTGTCAATACATTTACTGAGCAGCACAATTCACAGAAAGTGTATTTAATGAGGTTTGGTGGCAAAATTAAAATCAAGGCAAAAAATGTGGGTTTAAAAACAATTATAAATGTTTAAAATATAAGGTAACTATGTTTAAAAATTAAATGTTTTTTTTCTGATTTTTGCAGTGGTCAGGCTTCCCCACAAGTTTCTCAAGTGGATGATAAGAAAAGGATAGATTAGAGGTTAGAGACTATGCTGGTAGACACTTGACCTTAATCCCCTTCTTCACCATAAACTGTGCTACATTGAAGGATGCATTTAGGCCCAGTTTTGTTTGCCGTGCATCTGAATTGACCTTTGGAAATGCATCTCTCTTTCCTTTGACTGTAGGAGAAGCTAGAATCACTTTGCTCATGTTATACTTCCTCCAGTATTTTCAAAAGGACTAGCTGCTCGTTGAAACAACTTTTCATGGGGTTGTTATGAGGACGAATATATTCTGAAGTGCTTAGATAGATCCAGTTCTTAGTTGCAAACTAGATTCCAGTGGGTGATGTAGCAGACCTTGTTTAGTGAAATATCAAAAAAAGGGGATGATAAAGCATGCAATCACATTCCCATAGTCACAAGTAGAAGATTAGGTGGGAGGAAGATGAAACTCTTTAAACAGTGTCAGATGTAGAGTTTCTCTGAATTTTTTTCTTAGGACATTTTTTGTAGAGTTAATTTCACTAGAGTTCTCTGTTTAATTTGGTAAGACATAAACTTATAGCAATTGTGTTGCATGTTTAATGGTATACCATAGACTTAAAACAGATTTCTGAGCTTAAAATTGTGGAGAGCAGTAAAATATTTGCAATTGCATTTTAGCTTGTATTCAAAGCCAGATCTGAGTATAGCTTGACAGTGTTCCTTTCTGTGACTCATTTATCATGTTTTTTCCCCTCTCTGCAGCATTTGCAAAAAAATATGCTGATGTTATTTTCCTTGTTGACTCTGAGAATATGACGCCTTCAACTTTTGAGGAAGTGAAACATTTAATCTCCCAGACAGTCAGCCATCTAGATGTTGGGCTTAACAAGTACAGCATTGGCCTAGCCCAGTTTAGTGGGATAGGACACACTGAGTTTTTGCTGAACACGTATGAAAATAAAGAAGAGGTACTTGACCACATTCAGCATAGTGTTGCATTTTCTGGAGGCTCCTCGAGGACTGGAAGTGCCCTGGAGTTCTTGCAGGAAACCTTTTTCATGGATGGTGCTGGAAGCCGACTCAGTGAAGGCACTCCACAAGTTGTAGTGGTCATCACACCCTCCGGATCCAGAGACAGTATCACGGCAGCAGCTTGGGCGTTAGAAGAGATGGGGGTAAAAGTTGTCTCAGTTGATGTTGGAAACTCTGATAGGGAAGAAGCAAAGGTGAGAGTTCCCTCCAGCATGGCTTACCAGATTTATGAAGGAGAAAGTATTGATCTCGTGCGGCAAAACATTGTCAGTGATATGGAAACCTCCATTCAGAAGCTTTATGACCTCGATGCAAGTGTGCCAGCAGGTATGGTGTATAACCAGAGAAAAAACAGCAGCCTGAGTAACTTGTAACCCAGCAGTCATCTAGACCAACTTCTCAGGTAGCGGTGAGGGAAGAGCAGAGTGAAAACAGTTGATGATTGTGTTTTACAGAGTTGTTGGATTGGCAACATGTTTACCTACCTTTTGCTGTCTTGAGGCAGTACTTGCCCATTCACAGTTCGTAGCATTTCGCTGGTTTAACCGAGAGGAACGGGACTGTGCTTTTGGGGGGTTGGCTATATTGAAATTGCCTGTTCTGGCTGAGGCAACAATTTTGCCTAAATTTTGTTTCTATAAAATGGCTATAGGAGAGTTTGTATTTAACCACAGAACAGCTTCCCAAATGTGCTGGGGTGTTTTGATTAGCAGTCCCTCTGCAGTAGAGGAAGAATAGGTATTTGTCTTGCAGAATTCCTTGTAGTGTGGACAAGAAGGGATTTAAGATGTAGTGTTTATTTCAGGGCTGTCTTTTACCATGAAAATAAATATATATATATATCTTAGCTCTTAAGCCTGATAGGCATTTAGATTTGGTGTTTTATTGTAGCACCATCTTGCATATCATCCTTTTTTTAAACAACCTACTCCAGCTGTACACACCAATTATCCCACAGTGTGATCTACATTAATCTTGTCTTCCTTTTACTTACTTTGCTTTTAGTGTGTTCCAGTGCGACTATTGCAGATATTGTGTTTCTTGTGGAGGAATCCAGCAAAATTGGGGCAAAAAACTTCCATCTCATTAGGGCTTTTCTGTTAAAAATTGTTAATGCCCTGGATATTGGCCCAGACAATGTAAGAGTTGGATTAGTACTATACAGTAATGAACCAAGGCTAGAGTTCAGCCTGAACACATTCAAGGACAAATCAGAAATCCTGAACTATCTGAAGAACTTACCATATCAAGGCGGGCAAACATACACTGGAGTAGCTATTGAATTCCTGAGGAAGAAGGTTTTTACTCAAGAAGCAGGTAGCAGGGAAAAACAAGGAGTGCAGCAAATCGCTGTTGTTATCACTAATGGCCAATCCTTGGATGATTACACTGAACCAGCATCTAAACTAAGGCGTAAAGGTGTTACTGTCTATGCTGTGGGCATCCAGAATATCACAGAGAATAGCAAGCTCGATAAAATTGCAACTTATCCCCCAAGGAAGCACGTCTTCAGCCTGAAGTTTTTTCTACAGCTGTCAAATATTGGATGGAAAATAAAAAAACGACTTTGTAATGAGATTGTGACAAAAACTTTTGTAGTCCCATTACAATTGCGGAGTCTGAAAGAAGGTAAGTAGTACATATATAATTTCCATTTAAATATGTTGTGCTGCCAGGCTTGATGTGGGCATATGCACCATCTGCACGTAATGCAGAGGAAAATAAGATACAGAAAGGTTTTAGTGAGGTTTATAGAATTCTAGTGGGAATGGACATCCTTAGCCTCCAGGTAAGATCTGCCCTACTTGGAACCATCCCCTGTATATTCCTGTGCTGTTAGGGACAGGCATGCCAGGAGGCCTTTGACCCTTCCACTTGAGCAAATTCCAAGTCTCCCTCATATTCAGGTCCTTGAATTTTTCAGGTTAATTTACCATACTAATTCCCAAAGCTTAATAGCATTTGTTCTTTGAAATCCTGTAAATGAATGTACCTCTACATCTTCCATTAAAATTAAATGGGATCATTTCTCAGTTACTTGAATCTGGGCTATTTTCTGTGACACCTCTTTGAACTTACCAAAATGATGTCCTGGCTGACAATGCCTCCAAGTTTTGTGACCAGTGAAGTACATTGTAATCTGCCACCTCCAGGAATAGCTGAGCCATGCCATTATTAATAGTTTGCTCTGGGCAGCTAGTCTTGTAATGATATAAATCCTAGTGATATTTGCTCACAACTACATTGTACCAAATCTATCCCTAAAAAGCCTATTTTACCATTCTTTCCAAAGTAGCTTGCTTTGTGTGTTTATTTTTCCCCTTCTTTTGTCTGTATACACTGTCACATTGTTACTGTACCCTACCATGTTTACTTTTATTTCTGTTTTTCTCACAAGATTCATACCGTTTAATACCTGTAATGCAATCCTGATTGCTATCCCACCATGCTTGTTATCTTTTTGTTATCCAGTGCCAGCAACAATAGATTTCATTCTTCCATTTTATCTGGATGCATTTTATTGGTATAGAGAAGTTTGATCATCTCTAATCCAATCTCTTGAACACCCAAGATTTTAGAAGCTTTTAAACTGAAGAGCTTTTCCCAAGCGTATTATTACTTTTGAAGTTTAGTGACTTATTTTGGAGATTGGAATGTAATTAAGTAAATTTCTCACACAGTAATTTTCTGGAAGTGTGAAAAATTCTGTAACTTTTTTCTTTTTTCTTTTTTCTTACTAATTAGGTTGTGTAGACACAGAGGAAGCTGACATTTATTTCTTGATTGATGGCTCTGGCAGCATATATCCATCTGATTTCGAGGACATGAAAACATTCATGAATGAGATGATCAGGATGTTTCAAGTTGGTGCCAGCAGTGTTCGCTTTGGCGTGGTTCAGTATTCAGACGAGCCGAGGACAGAGTTCATGATTGGCCAGCATAACCAAATGACGAGGTTAACACAGGCAATTAGGAATATCAATCAAATAGGTGGAGGCACCCGAACTGGAAATGCTTTAAGGTCTATGAAGAGTCTATTCAGAATGGCTGCCAGGGAAAATGTTCCACAGATCCTTATAGTAATTACAGATGGAAAATCCCAAGATAAGGTGAATCAGGCAGCAAAAGAATTGAGGCAACAAGAAATTGTTATATATGCCATTGGTGTTAAGGAGGCTGTTCAAAAAGAGCTGGCAGAAATAGCAGAGACAAAAGACAGAATATTTTTTGTGAACAACTTTGATTCCCTGAAGCTTATTAAACATGACATTGTGCGAGATATCTGTTCAGCAAATGGTAAGAGCGTCTCCTCAGTACAGATGTATTTCTTCCAAGCGCCTAGTATTAGAATGTGCTCATACAGTTTTGGTTATACTGAAGAGAGTATTGCTACATAAACAGAAATAACTAGAAATTTGTGTGTGGGTGATCTCAGACTGCTGGGTCAAGTCTGTGTTGCCCTCTTTCAAGGTACAGTTTTCACCGATCACTGAACAAAAAGAAATGATACTAAATAACAGAAGTTGAAATTCTTAAAGTGCCCAACTGTGGAAATCTAAGTACTTACATTTTGGCATGTCCCAGTCCCATTTCATGAGAACAGATGTGAAACACAGTAATAACATCTGTCCTGAATTGCTTACAGTCTTAACAGTGGGATCCTTGTCATTCTAAACAGATGAGTAGTTTAAGCATTGCAAGACATTGCCCTTCACAGGGAGATAGATTCTGATTTTCAGTATTCAAGTCATGGAATGTTTTTCTGACATGTGCAGTGTATTCTTACCCAGTGATCATGTGCATCCCTTGCTGCACCACATACTGTCTTGGAGGAAGCTGGCCGTGTATCAAGTGGCAGAATTCGCTCTCTTGAAACACACTCACTGGTTCAACAGGGAGTCATGTACGATGAACAAAGACATTATCTCCAATAGTCTCCAGCCTTCATTTATATGTTAACTACTAAATTTGCTGTTTGCTCTCAGGATTTAATTCTTTTGGGCAGACCTGCTGAGGAGGACAAATCTGTCTGCCTGTTCTGTCGTTCGCTGTTTTTTTGGATGTTGATGCAACTAAGATGTTAAAAATGCAGGTGAGAAGGGATTTGTGGTATTAGCATATTCTTTTCTCCTTTATTTCTTAGTCTGCAAGAATATGAGAGCTGACATTGTTTTCCTGGTGGACAGCTCAGAGAGTATTCGTCCAGCTGAGTTTCAGAAGGTGAAGGATTTCATGCAGTCATTTGTGACCAAAGTGGACGTTGGGCTTGATAATGTTCGAATCGGCTTGCTGCAATTCAGCTCTGAAATGAGAGAAGAGTTCCAGCTTGACAGATATAACACCGTGACTGATCTGCAGAGAGCCATTCAGGAAGTGCAGCAAATTAAATCAGGAACACTTACTGGGAAAGCGCTGACCTTTGCTGCCTCTTACTTTGACCAGTCTAGGGGAGGGCGTCCTGAATTAAAACAGTACCTAATAGTGATCACTGATGGGGAATCCCAAGATCCAGTGAAAACCCCAGCCAGGGCCATACGGGACAAAGGTATCGCCATCTATGCCATTGACATGCTCCAGGCAAACAATTCCCAGCTTGTGGAGATCACTGGCACTCAAGACAAAGTATTCTTTGAGAATGACCTTAACTTCCTGGAAAAGCAGATTCTCTTTGAAATTTGCAATGTAGAAAGTTGTAAGTAATGGTGGTGACCCACTTTGTCTGTTCTCTTTAGATCCCTTTTGTCATTTTTCCTGTTAAGTCTTTACAAGGCAAGGTTTTGCTTTCCGTATTAATGATGGAATCTAGCATCTCTCTCTCTCCCTTTCTGTGATAATGCACAGTTACAGTGGGGTGAAATATGGTATCAGAACATGGGCCTGTTTTTTTTTTTTCTTTTTTTTTTTTTTGCAGGCTGTAATCTCATTCTTTTCCTCATGAACAGATAGGTAAATATTTTCCTTTTTTTCCTCTAGGAAAAACACCTAAGGATTTCTTTTTAGGTTTCTTCAGTGTCTCTGCGCTTTCTAGTTTCAGCTGGAACATGGGAGCAAAAATCCCTACACAGGAATGGGAGAAGGAGAGAGAGAATTATAACCTTGTTTCTTTGTTCCCTCTATTTCCACTCATAACAGTGTGCAAAAGGGCAGAAGTTGCCGATATCATGTTTGTAGTGCATGGATCATCTGGCATTACAGACCTGCAGTTCCAGAACGTGCAGCATCTCATGGAAGCAATAGTTAATGACTCAATGGTTGGAGTGGACAAAGTTCAGTTTGGTGTTTTGGTGTATAGCTCCAAGCAGGAGGTGCATTTCTCACTGAATTCATACTTCTCCAAGTCTCAGATCAGAGAAGCAATATTCAACTTGAAGCCTCTGCCAGGCCAGCCCTTCACAGCAAGGGCTTTGAGCTTTGCCAGGCAAAGATTTGGTATGAGCTATGGTGGACGTGCATCTTCTCTTGCTGTCTCCAGGATCCTCATTCTTATTACTGATGAACCAACTGTACCATCGGATAGAGTCAACCTTCCTGCAGCTGCAAGAGCTTTGAAGGATGATGGAATCGATTTAGTTGCTGTTGGAGTGAACACAGCAAGCAGAGCAGAGCTTCAAGAGGTTACTGGAGATCAAGAACGATTATTCTTTGCACAAAGCTATGATTCACTGGAAAACATACATGAAAATCTTATGCAGATAGTGTGTGAGAAATCTCAGCCAGGTAAAGGAGACTTTTGAACAGAACTAATATGTCTTTCTCTGCAGCTGATGCAGAATGTCCAAAACAAGAACAGTATTTAAAATATTCTGTGGAGACAATGGGAGGATGGGTGGAAAAGTTTAGAGACAGTTCCCTATTTGAAATGCAGAATGTGTCAAGATTTAATCCTAAAAGATGACTTCTAGTGATGTGTTGCCATCAGTTATTTCCAAGAGGTTGCTTATGCCAGTAAATGGAAGCAGATGTCATCTAAGTGGTCTTAACTATTTTTCCTCCATACATAGTAGAGATAGTTCCCTATGAATGCAGCCCTTTCCACTTCAGTGGGGACCTGGGTCCCCTGCTATACAGAGCTCCTCTTCAAGAGGGAGGGTTCTGTATCTCTGTGCCCTCTTCCATCCTTCTTATTTCTCTCCTTTTCTGTCCAGAAGACATGCAGTTTATAAAGTCAGTATCATAAGCTTATTGTTAAAGGTTCATTGGAGAGGAGATGACGTTCGTCCCCAGATAGAAAAATGTTATGGGATATAATCAACTGTTTTTTGATCTATAGACAGAAAAGGGATTGACGTTGCTGGATGTAATCTTCAAAGACAAAGATTTTCTCACTCCTTTCCACTCACTTCCCTTTTCTGAGATCTCTCCCTCAGTCACCCAGATAAACAGGATTCTGTGCAGTGATGCTGGTGCGTTTCCTGAAATGTTAGAATAGATAGGATATGTCATTCAGATGATACTCTGTTATATCTCAGCAAGGGGATGCTATAAAGTCAAAACTTTTGCTTCACTCTTTTTGAACGAAATATAAGAGACGTAAATTCTTGTGCTTCCAGGGTAAAGGCAGGCACCTTGTACTACCATGGCTCTGTAGGAAATAAAAACTTTCCTCTAGTTAGGCTGCACCAGAACTGTCTATTTGAAAGTTTTGTATGTTCTTAATGAAAACTCTTTTCTGTACTCTTTGTTGTGATTGCTCTGAGAGCTTCTTATAATTTCTAGAGTTTTGTCTGATTGTTGGGTGGACAATTTGTACTGTGTAAAAATTAAGCTCTGAGAGCTAAATTTTCAAGATACAGAGGTTCACCTGTGTTGAGAGAAATATATCACGATATCACTTAGGACTGCATATGTGAAACTGCAGTAAGAGCATCCAAAGCTGTAACCAATATGTGCAAAAACATTGTCTGCTGAAAATCCAAAGGGCCTTCACTTACTGAAAATGTGGCCCTCAGTGAGAAGAGCGTATAAAGTGAGTGATTCCCCCCTCTCCCCCGCCACGCGTCCCAGCATGTCTCTTATCAAGTACACTTTGGGCTTGGAGAAGGACCTGTTGTATTTGGAACTGCCATTTATCAAATCACCTACAACACCTGTAGAAAAATTTCCCTTCCTTAGTGTATTTGCTCTAAAAGATGGCTGCTCTTACATCCCTTTATTTTATTTTATTTTTTTTGCTGCACAACATATAGTATCAGGTTCTCTCTAGCAAAGAAACAATTTTTAGATCCAATGAACTATCACTCTGACAACTTGAATAGAGGCTGCCAGTTCAAATGTTGAGTAGCTCTGCTTCTGCAATGAAAATGATGGGTGAGAATTCCTTCAGCTTCAAGGGTGCTAACACACTATCTTCCTTCATAGTAGTCAAGCAGTTCAAGTGATGCTTGCTCATAGTGGTCCTTCAGGTAGCAAGAGGTTAGAGAGTGGTGAGTGGGGTAGTTAATGTGACTTCATTGGTAGGTAAAGTCTGACCTTCCTCAGCTGAGAGTTTGACTTCAGTCAAAAGCTCTGTCTTGTTGTGTCTCTCCTAGCCTTTTAGATGGTGCATGAAGAACTGATTTCTTTTGCAGGTTGATATTGCACAAAAGTAACATAAATGATGGGTTAGCCTTGAATGGCCTGTCTGTGAATAGCTAGCTCATGTGACTAAAGCTTTTCATGAAAGAGAACAAGGAAAAGGCTAAACTCTGCCAAGGCTACATCCTTCACTAATTTCTTTTTTTTTTTCCTGCTTTTTCCCTAAGTTTGCAGCAATCAAGTAGCAGATCTGGTATTCTTGATGGATGGGTCAGAAAGTATATCAAAAAGTAACTTTTCTATCATGAAGACGTTCATGAAGGAAATTGTGGACAGTTTTGTTATTTCAAAGGACAAAGTACATGTTGGGGTAGTCCAGTACAGCCAAGACCCCCAAAAAGAATTTTCTCTTAATGACTTCTATACTGACACCATCATAAAGGAACAGATCGACAGCATTGAGCAGTTGCAGTCCTCTACATTCACTGGCAAAGGGCTGAGGTTTGTCCGGAGCCTTTTTGAGCCTGCCAATGGAGGCCGCAATAACCAAGGAGTCTCACAGAACCTTGTTGTGATTACAGACGGGTACTCTGCTGACAAGGTGGAGGATGCAGCACTAGCTTTGAGGAGCGATGGGATACATATCTCTGCAGTTGGCATAGGGATTATAAATTCTTTTGAGCTGCTTCAAATAGCAGGTGATGAAAGGAGAGTGTACACAGTGGAGAACTTTGATGCATTGAAAGCTATCAAGAGGAATATTGTTGATGAGGTCTGTGAATCTGGAGATCCTCCTAGCCAGGGTAAGCAACATAAACTTTTTGTTGGGTACATAAGGATATGCATCTGTATGGCTACATACAGTCCCTGGTAAAGGTAGCTGAGCTAGCTTGGAAGCAATGCAACTGTTTTACCAAAGAGCTCTGCTCGGGTTACTGAGCTTGCAACTGTCTTGGCTTACACCTTAACTGAATGAAGAACCATTACACACTTTGCTATAGTAAATGGCTTCTGAGGTGAGACAGTACTTCACATCTAGCATTTGTGTCATAGCTCCTCAGTGTCTAAAAGTAACCAGAGCAGATGTGCCCTAGATATCCTAATCACAAAAGAGAAAATGGCCACTTTAGCAGCATTTTAAAAAAGACCTTCAAAAATTTAACTTTGAGTCATCTACAGCTGAATCTGATCCTATTGCTTCAGTGGGACTGTCAGCAGCAGCTGTTGACAAAACTTATTTCTAACAGAAAGACACTGCAGAGAGACTGTGTGAGAAAATCCAACCTTTGAAAGTTGGGAGGTGCTAACAAGGTGTGAACAGCAAATCCACAATAATGCTGAGAGCCTAGCAAAAGACTCTTTATATAGGAAACAGAATGTGGTATCTCTTACTACATCTTCCTGGTGGTAATAGCAGTTTGGTTGCTGTTCCAAGGATGCTCCATAGGCTGAGGCTCCCAAACCCAACGAAAATAAGGGATCAGATGTGCCTTTGACTAATGCAGTGACTTTTATCAGATGTTAGATGATATTGTATCTGAGTTTAGATCTGCACCATCTGACTTGGTGCTGGAGTATCAATTACATTGTCACGTGGGAAGGTTGGAGCAAGAAAAACACACACTCTGCTCTTTAAAATTCTAATGTACTCATCCCAGTTGTGTAGTAAAAGCTAATACTGTAATATGTTTGCAAACTTGCAAGAGAAACATGTAGTGAATGACAAATTGAAAAGCTGAGTTCTTCCTCTAGTGAAGGTGAGAATGACCTGCTGTGGGTAAGTGGATGGCATTGACTGGGGACAGCAGAAAGAGACAGTGCTGGAGCAGTGCTCTCTCTGTCCTTCCTACGTTTCCATTCTCATAGGGGTTGTGACTGTTCTTTAAACCTCTGTGTTGTGTTCCCTGTGCTTTCACTATATATGTAATTGTTTACATGTATTGGACACATGCTCTAAAACTGGTCCTACCCAGCTTTCCAGGTTTCATTCTCTTGCTGACCACCAACCTGCTGTCAGGAAGGCACACTGTGGCGATCACACTGCTTGCTGAAGGCTTTCTGTAACAATAAGCAAATCCTCCTCCAGTCACCCTCTTCTAAACTGTCACACCTTAAAAATTAAAAAGAACTGAGTTCCAGCTATGGAAGATGGACAGGGAAAAAAAAAAAAAAACCTTTGGTAGCAGTGAGAGGGGTCAGTTTAATAACATGGATCTGTGTGGGAGAACAGATGATTTAAAAAAAGAGGTTAGCTACACAAGGCAGATGTTTACTCCCGCAAACAAATGCAGATTATCTGCGGAGTACAGGATACCTTCAGGAGGGTGTCTTGCATGTCCTTTTACACAACATGACAGCACAAAAGTTAATGCTTTATTTCTGATTCGGTATCATTGCTGGTACGCTGGATGTTGGCAGGGGGAGTATGTTAAGAGCTAAGCAGTGTGCGTGATCAATTATCAGCACTAAACTGGTGAGTCCGTGACTGCCCTATGCACTCCCTCTGAACCACGTGGTTGAAAAGACTGAGATCTCAGAAAAAACTCATTGCAAAAACACGCTTTGTGTGTGCTAGGCATGAGCACATGCTGGAAGAAGAATCCTCTGAATTTAATCTTCATGGAAATACTTAATCAGAAACATCCATATACAAGTAGAATGGTACAAGTTCCTAAACTGATGGTGATCTTTCAATCACAGATGTTCTGTGAATTTGGAATTCAGATGTGCAACCTTATAGCCTGGCTAAGAGGCCTGACTGATATATATATATATATATATATATATATATATATATATATATATGTGTGTGTGTGTCTCTATTTGTATACACATATATATATGCGTATTTAGAAATGTATTTAACAATTTAGGGGAAGTTTTTTCATGTTGTTGCCTAAACGAACGAAAGCTGCATGGATTTCTAATACTGCTTTAAAGCTTAAGGCAAGTCAGATTTCCTAGCTGTGAAAACTCATTCACTATGACGTTTTGTATTTAAAGATGTTCATTCTGCTTAACAGCAGATCATGTTTTCTAGAGGGCAGTTTGTACTGCAGGTGGAAATACTGAATCATGATTATGGCCAAACACTCCGAGATGAAATCATACTCGGACTTATCTGAAGTGATAAATAGCTGAACACATGTTCACCTTTCCTGAACCTTTTCTCCCTGATTCTGTGGTGACTGAAGCAAATGGGAAAACCCAAACCAATTCCTCTTATTTTCTTTTCTAGGCTCTGTATGTGTGCTATCTCCATTCCATTCATTTATTGTATCTCCTTGGATTCCCCCACAAAGGGAGCTAGGAATAAGTGAGAGAAAAACAGAGAACTGGGATGAAGCTTACGTGGAAAAATGGTCAATAAGGACTAGCCCAAACTAGCAAACATGGGAAATAACACTCTCTTTAAAAAGTGTTCCAGAGCAAATGGGTGAAGACGGAACAAAATTAGAGAGTGCACTGTTTGAAGGATGAGATTGCAAGTCTGAGGCATGCAAAGACACAACAATGATTGATGATAATGCAGCTAGGGACACAGAATAAGCTTCAGCATAAAACATGAAGAATTGAGGTACAGAAGAAGCTAGTCAAGTAATTTAGTTGCTTGGCCAGGGCAACATGATCTAGGGGGGAAAAATAACCACATTGCAATATGTGCTCTTATTTTCAGCAGCTGTGCAAGCAGTTCCATAACTGCGGTAGCCCATACCTTACAGCAGCTGTTATTCACAGGGCATATAAGATGTTGCATTTTGCTCCTTTCTCTCAGGTTTGTTTCTTTGGCCTATTGCTTTATATTTACGTGCATCATCTGATTTTGTGACAAAGTGATGAAGCACAGCCAGCCAACAAGCTTTCCATTGCAATCGGAATATGTTTTGCACCTTCACAGCCGGTAGCAAAGCCCATAGAAGCATTTGCAAGATTAAGCCTTTGGTAAGGACTTAATCTGTTAGGCTGTTTTGCGGTGTGGGTATGTACGTGTGTCAAGTAATGAAGTTCATTCCTTAATAGCTGCAAGTGACATAGCCCCACTGAAAGTAGTGGACTGACAGCAATTTATATTTATGGAAAACTTGATTCTCTGATTCTGACTTCTGATTTTAAAACCATCATACCGAATTTTGTTTAAGTTCCATGGTTCTGACACAAGACAAGTTAATAAACAGCATTTGTTGATGTTTTCTGTTTTCCTCTGTTTTCTTCACAGACTGCAACATAGATCTTTCTATAGGAATTGATATTTCAGGGCGCATACGACCAGTATCCACACTGCTTCTGAAACAGAAATTACAAGCATTTCTCCCCAAGCTTTTACTCCAGATGAAATCACTGCCAAGTGTCAGTTGTAATGTTGGCTCTCCAGTCAACGTTAAGTTCAAGTTCCAAGTGCTGGTGTGGACCAACCAATTCATCTTTGACTCTGACTTGGAAGACTATAATGAAGAGATCATCCAGAAGTTCTTAGATGCACAGACCACTGTAGACACCTACCTTAATGCAAACATCTTACAAACCCTTTGGGAGAAGTTCTTTAGTGTGACCTCTGCTAAAGTGAAGGTAGATTAATGTGTGAATGTATGTGATTCTGTGTTGAAAAACTGGTGCAGTTTAAAGTTTGCTGACTTTAATACTGAGTATTCCAGGGAAAAAGGTAGGTCAGGAATTGGTGAATCTAATAAACTTTCATTCATTTTGCTGTAACTGCGTATGTCAGTTCCTATTCCCTGTGCATTCCTGCAGTGAGATGGTAACTAGAACATTTAAGTTAATACATATGATCACAAATATTCACACAGGAAACATTCTTACTTCTACCCTGGAATCTCTTTGCACTTTGCGTAGTGGAAACAGTTCTCTTTCAGAAATCCCAAATCCTGATTACCTGTCCTGAGTAGTGAGAGCTCTAAGCAGAAGTCACAGAAAATGTAACCCAAGAACTTTGTTTACAGAGGTTAATTTATGTAGCTGATTTATCAAATAATTTCAAATAACAAAGTCAAGTTCTGCCCAGGGATAACTGACAATCAGAAGAATGGGTATAGACATTGTTAAATCCATCCTTCTTGAGATTGCCAGAAAATCACCAAACCCAGGCCTACAATGTTTTTTCCATCAATCTGTGATGTATTTGCCTGTTCGTGGTCCAGTTCTCCACTGCGAACACAGAAGGTCAAGATTAATATCCTTATTAAGAGTGAGCTAAGCTGTATGCCTTAACAGGAAAATGACGACAGGGACTGGAACTGGGTGGTGCACAGTGTCTGTGTGGGAAGGAGCAAGGGGACCTCCTTCTCTACAGGGAGAGAAGACTGTACCCTGAGAGGATGGACTCCCCAGTATGACTCCAATGACCTGTCCAAATGGAGGCTGCAGAAGGGAAATTTTTTCCAGAAAGGGAAATTCTGCTTGCTCTAAATTCTCTTGCGCATTCACGTTTAAAAGAACTCCTGTGACATAAGAAAAATCTCTTCGGGGGATAAGTTACAGCAGAATTAGCCTTCAGCCTAGCACACTAGGAAAATGGCAGGTATAATATAACTAATAGCAATGCTAAGAACTGTGATCAGCAAGACAAATCCCTTAAACGGGGTGCTGTCAGGAAAAATATGATTGTTATGCGCTGTTCTGCTTGGTCCTCAGCACTTTTCCTGCCATGCATACCTAAGGACTACCGTGGTGTACTGTAATTTGAACTATCTCGTAGCCAGTTTTTGATGCAAATTTTAATTTTTATAGTGATCTCATTTTTAATCTCTTGACAAGTGATTCAATGTTACTCTCTTTACTGGCAGGTTCTGTTACTATTTTCCGATGGGCTGGATGATTCACTGGAAAATCTAAGAAAAGCAGTCAACTCCCTTCGCCTCAAAGGTATTGTTGCACAATATTGACACTCCAACCTCCTACTGCCCCACTGGTCAATGCATTGCTCCCCTGCTGCAACTTTTCCAAATACCATGACTCTCCACAGTCATGGCACTGCTCAGGAGTCACTGGGAGAACATTTGCTTCTCCATGTGAACCAGTGCTCGTGATGGCTCGTAAGTGTTGTCTCTTCCAGGTATTGATAAGGGGGTTTTCATCTTTAGTTATACTCTTGAGCTAATATTTTTTGTGTATTAAAAAAAGTCATCTGTCTTCATTTAACCTTGCAGTTCGTTATTTAAGTTGTAATTCTGATCTGTGTCAGAACCCTTGGCAACACTGACCTAAAGTGGAAATAAAACAGAGACTGACCCTAAGCTTAGGGCAGACAGAGGACTTAGGGCAGAGAGAGGGCTTCAGGAGGCAATGGGACTTCAAGTGAATTTCACTGCAGAAAATAACTCTTTCAGTAGAGGGCATCTTCCTTATATTGTGTTCCTCTGACTTGAATCTTTCTGATGCTTCTCCATCAAACAAAGGCTGTTTGTTAGAGCCCCTTTGGTCAGATCACGACATGGTACAAAATTCCCACTACCTAGAGTGCAGGTGGTGAAAAGAGTGGAAAGCAAGGAAAAAAGGTTTCCACCTAAGAGGAAAGGGGGCAGAGATCTCCTCATGAAGAGAAAGCAGCTGAGGAAGGGAAAAACTGACCTCACTTCCTAACATCTCAAACACC
Organism: Struthio camelus; assembly: GCF_040807025.1. Lineage (NCBI taxonomy): Eukaryota > Metazoa > Chordata > Aves > Struthioniformes > Struthionidae > Struthio > Struthio camelus. The sequence continues at coordinate 49,055,513 of NC_090943.1, forward strand.
ATTTGGCTATTTCCTTCTGTTCTGCTCTTAGGTTTCTGCATCAAACACGATTTCTTGGGCAGATAATTTACTTCACTGACAAATATAATATAATCTTTGGAAAGACCAAAGATTTAACTACATTAATCACTTTTCAAAATTTTGTTTTTAAAATGTATGTTGCAAAAATATAGTACAATTCACTTGTGAGCTAAAGTGGAATTGTGCCTTTATTTGTTGCCAGAAATGGTCGGATAAATGGAAATAGGAGGAACCCTGAAATCCATTTGTACAGATATGTAATTCAATAAGTAAAGGCAGACAGAAATCCTCTGAGGCTGACTCCCAACTGAGGAAATGTCTTAGGCCAAGTACAGAGCTCTGATTCCCATTTTTATCCCTTACTCATTTGCTTCTGGCATCATCTCCCAACCAGGTACAAGCCTGAGGGTGCAGAGAGCCTGGGATGATCCCAGCCTCTGGAATGCCTGCATCATCTGGGGCAACTCAGGACTGGCCCTCTCACTTGCAAGTACAGCACTAGAGGTTAGACCCATCTCTGGCTTCTGCAGGAAAAAAACAACAGTCTTGGCACTGAGGTTAGCTCTGAGGCCAAAGTGTCAGTATAGCCTAATAACTGGGAAAGAGAAGTTAATTGTAAAATTACTGGTCTGGATTTTTCTCTCATATGTTGTTTTCAGTGCCTTAATTTCATTCAGCATAGGAATGAAGCCATAAAATCTATTAGGAGTCTTTTGGAGACCTGCTTTCATTTCTAATCATTGTGTCGGTTAAATAATATAGTTCAAGCGTCCAGTAATTTAAATCTATGCTTATGTTGAAGGGCTTGATGCACTTTTAATAGTTGGTGTGGACAGTACACAGAACTTGACTGAACTTCGGGAAATAGAGTTTGGCAGAGGGTTTGGATACAGCGAACCTCTGAGTGTTGGATTTGCAGATATTGAAAGCATCTTGCAGAGAAACCTTGTAAGTCTTTGTAATATAAACAAAAGGAAAAAAGGCAGCCTTTGTTTTGTAATCTATTATTCATAAATGAGATATTGTTTGTCATTTTCCAGGATATTATTGCAGAAAGGAAATGCTGTAATGTTGTTTGTAAATGCCTTGGAGAAAACGGTGATCACGGCAACCAGGGACACCCTGGAACCAAGGTAGGAGAGCTAAGGTAGACATTGCTTAAGAATTGTTTTATTTTTCTAGATGTTTTCTTTTTTGTAAAAACTCAGAGTGAGTATGCAAGTGCTCACAACCGTTATTATTAGGACAGACAAAGAAGAAACACACAATATGATCATTTCTTTGCTGCGTGTTCGTAATGCAGAATTTTTTTGTAATGAAAAGCTTTCAGCAATATAGTGCATAGTAAGATGCATAATAAGTGACTTTGCAGATTTTTTGGTAATGATCGCTGAGCACTCTCCTTCACTGGTTCAGCAGTAGGAAAATGAAAAGGATTTTAAAAATAAATTCTGCTTAACCAAGAGCCTATCAGCTACTGTGAATCAGAAACCTGAACCTGCTAAGCTGAGAGTATAAAATTCCTTCTTCACAAGATGCCAGCCTCATCCTTCTTCTGCGTGTCCTGGTTATCCTCTCATCCAGCACAGCACTTCCAAAATTCACATTATCTGCTTTAACCTCTATATTGTCTGTTGTAAGCCTTTGAAGCACTTCAGATTTCACCACTTCTATGACATGCTAGTAGACCTCATTATTAAGGTTTTCAGTATATGTGTTTTTAGTATAGTTTGTTTTTCTGTTATTCTTTTCATTCCATTATTTCTACTTATATTCCAGTAACACCCTAAATGAATTACATCTGTATTTCATACTTTACAGTTATCTGGTTGTAGTCAAATCCCTTATTAGTTATCTCTTAGCACAGGTAAGAGATAACTTACCTTAAAGGTCTTACTTAAAGGTCTTTTATTTGTAAACCAAATAACTGATTTCTTCCATTGCCCTTGTCAGTCGTCTTTGTATTTTATTAAGACATCTCTGGATTATTGTGCTCAGAAAAAAATGTTCAGAATGTTGTCATAGTTGTATTTCAGGCAGGCAGACACAATACCTAGATTGTACAACCTACAATTGTAAAAGCACTTTTTGTAACACAGATTCATGGCACATTTTTTTGTTTCCATTCCTAGAGGTCTCTTGGCTCTGACTGTTCTAGTTTATCTCTGTTCAAGTTTTTTTTTTCCCTGAGGGGATGAGGTTTGCATCACTTCAAATATAAAGTTGCAATATTCCTAAACTATTTGTAAGGTATAATGATTTATATGTCCTCAGTAGTATTCAACTCCTTATGTTTTTATAGTTTCACCTTAGAATGTCATTACTATATATTGCTTCCTTTTCCAGCCCCCCAGGAAGGGTATTTAATATGACCAAATATCCCAGTGAGTTCTATTAACCAGTCAGGCAATTTCCTGAAATCGTGTACAGAAATGTTATTGATTTTTATTGTAATTATTCTTTTCACAGTCATGAAGTATACAGGACTGTCCGTGGTGGTTGTTTAAATGCAATAGGTGGAGCCTGCTCTCCCCAGCATAACCAGATCTAGTTTTCAAGAAATGTCCTCTGTCTGCATGTGCAGAGTAATCTGATACAAATGAAGTCAGCATACTTGGAGAGCAGTATTAATTATCTTGTATGTTCCTGTCTTCCAGGGAAGTACCGGTTACAGAGGATCTCCTGGCCATCCTGGTGAGGAGGGTGGGATTGTAAGTTCTTCCTGTTTCTTCCTGCTAAGATGATGTTAATTAATGCCTGAATCTGTCTGCACGCACTTATTCAGTGCTCATTAATAGTAACTCAAAGTGTGTCTAAGCATCATATATCTGAAGGTAAATATATGGACTCAGTTTTCTGTGCACCTGTACCTTACCATAGAGATAGCTCCTAATCCAGATTCAGAATTGGTTAGACACAATCATACAACAGCATTTTATCTGGCGTATTTATGGCTAACACAAACTCATTCCTCATGACAGACTAGCCAGATTCTGTGCTGACAGTTCTCACAGGAAAGACCATCCCTTTGCTTCTTAGTATGAATGTATATCTTATAAATGGATAACAAAGTTGAGTTTTGTAGCATATGATTATTATTTTGATGCATTTCTCAAATCCTTTGCAGTGAGCTAATCCTGCCATGCAGCATAATGTACCTAAGCCAAACCCCAATTGACTAGGATTATTTCTTCCTCTTTTGCTTCTAGAAGCAAACAAACAAACAAAAATCCTCCAAAGAACAGGAGAGAATTTCCTTGGCACTAAACACAGAAGTAGATTTACAGTGCTGCAGCCATATGACTTGAACATCATTCTGAACTACAGGTGAAAAGCCTGCAAACCAAGAAAGAGCTTAGGATATTTCTCTGTACAAAAGCATACAATCCACTTTGGAGTAGTTCCAGTTCTCAGTGAGACTGGCTAACCTGAACTTGTCCTAGTGAGGCTGCCTGAGGCAAGCCAACTGTCTGTTCAGAAGAAGACAGTAATGGGAAAGAACAGTTCTCATCTGAGATTAACAAGAAAGCATATGGTTATAGCGGTTTAACAGTTTCATTGGAAAGTTGTTGCTATTTGAACTATTTTCACATAAATCTTTTTTTCTTAACCAGAGACCTAGCTAAGTGTAAGAAAAATCCCTTATTTGTAGAACTTGATTCAGTTTAAAGAAATGTGTGTGTATTTTCACAGACACACATACATTCTTGTACATATATGTGTACATAGAGCATGCTGAAAGTAGCAGAAAAACTACAAAGCTCACTCTCTAGAGAAGAATTGTATTTTGATGACTTTTTAATTCTATCTTGCCTTAATCTTATTTTATGACATAATCAGTGACCAGCTTTGAATGGATGAGTTTTAATATTCCCTCTTGCTCCTCAGGGAGAGAGAGGTCCAGTCGGTTTCAATGGGACTCAAGGAGAGAGGGGATGTTCAGGTGCCAGAGGTCATAAGGCAAGTATACTGCTTTGAAGAATTTTTAAATCTTGTTTCTTGCAAACCTGTTCTCTGTACTGAGGACAAATCCCTGTGCCGTCGTCCTGGAGTGTGGATGGAGAGCAAGACCCAGCTGTCAGAATAGCAGAGAATTTTTTGCTATCTTCTTTTGAGACGTGCTTTGCAGAACCACAGCATGGTCCAGTGGCTAGGGAGTTTGCCTTCAGCAGCTTGCCAGTTACTTTTCCATCACGAGCTTGAGGCTATCCTTAGCTAAAACCAAAAAAGCTTCACAGGACAGGAATGAAAGTGATGGCTGTGCCATCTTCCTACAGGAGAGGGCTCAATTCCCTGTGTGGCAATAGGGGTCTTTCCAATAGGGACTGCAAATACTGAGCCTCTGCATATGTTTATGCAGCAGGCTGCTTCTCAAGCTCAAAAAATACTTTCACCAAAGTTCATCCATGTTTACTTTTGATTTCAGGGGTCCAGAGGCTATCGGGGAAGCCAGGTATGTGATCTTACAGATGACCAATTTTCTGTAAGGAGAACAGTGTTTTGCTCCCTACTGAGTTCATGTTATCTTGTAAGATGAAAATACCAACAGTGAAGGAAAACAGTGTAAAACCATTAGGGTATTTCATGTATTTTTCCTACGATGGTATAAAAATGGATTTAAGTATCAGCTGCTAGGCGCCACACTATTAGAAACCAGCAGTCTTATTTATATTGAATTTTTAACATGGGTTGCAGTCATATTTGATTTATTGTAGTTTCCAGGAGAGGAAGAGTACTTATTAGCATTTTGAGTAATCTGTCAAGTCAGTCATTCAGGTGTTAAACAGAGGCGAGAATGATTGTTATCTGTCTGTCTCACTTGACTAGAGAGAGCCTAGTTAACTAGTTTTGACTAGACACACAAGTTTTGGGTGACTAGAGTTAAGTCAGCTGAATCTTATATTCTAAATGTTGAAGAAGCAGAGCAGAAAGGGGGAAAAAGATTCTGAGTAATATTTGTTGAGGATTTGGACATTGTTTTCGCTGAATCATTACTGACACTTTGTAATTATTCAAACTTCTGTCAGCTGCTTTCGTCAACTACTGATCTTGCAACTCCACCAGTTTAGCCTTTCAAACACACCTGCTTATCAAAATGTTATTGTCACCAATTTGTTAATACAATGTGAAGTCTGGTAGAGAAAGATCGTAAGAACGTGAGAACGTAATGTAAGAGTGTAACAACAATGTTAGATTGCAAGCCAGAGTAGTGCGAATGGAATTCAAATTATATTGCGTATTTTGATGACAAAAAAACTCCTGAATTTTTGAGGGGCCTAAATTTTTCCTGGACAACATTTGCTTCCACACCTGAGCAGATACACATGCAGGAAAGTTGAGGGGGTGTTTTTCAGTGCATCAGCTCTATTTGAAGCCCTGTCCTTTACTGACTTTCTTAATCCTCCCATATATTTACTCCTTTTTATTTCATTTTCTAGTCTTTTCCCTAACTATTTTAAATTCCTTCTTTAAATATTTGAAACATCTGATAATAGAAGAGTGAGAGTCAAAACGGTTGTCGATTTTGAATTGTTCAAGTTGAATTGTACAGAGGGATGTATCGGTAGCAACTAACCTCAGGAGTACAAACCCTCCTGAAATCCAATAAAAGTGGAATTTCTTCATTATTTTGTGTCACTATATCCACTGATTTTATTTTAATTAAAAATAAGAAGCTTTCAGCGTAGAAAAATGTGATTCAATACTGGTAACCTAGTATGGTTGAGGCAGTTTATTGAAGATTACAAAGCATTTCAATAAAGTGATTTGGGGGGGGGGGGAAAAGCAATACTGAGTATTTAATACTGTGAAGTAAATGAATGAAATCTCCCTCAGGAACTCTTGCTGGATATTTTTGCCCAATTCAATTTAGCATCAAAACTTCTAAAATGGTGGTATCTGTACGCACTGTCAGACTAAGACCCCTGCTGATTTAACTAGCATTTAGAACATGCTCTTGTGCCACTTCCAGTGATTTGTTAATTATCCTTTCAGCTTTCAAGGTATTAAAATGATCGTAGTCCCTGCTAATTTCATTCTTTATTACAACTAAGAACATCATAGTTAATTCCTTCATTTTTATCCCAGTAGAGAAAGAGGCACTTCAGGGTATCCTTAAAAACTGAGCAGTATTTGGCCAGATCTGAAACATTTTTGGGCATACATTACTGGAATAAATGTCTCATAGCTTCAAATCTGTTCAAAAACCTCCACCTTCTTCGGCACAACAGGTTAATGTCATGAAATTCATAAGATTTTGAGGGCTGTGAGGAACAGGTTTCTACAAATGATTGTAATATGATGATGTGTTTCTGCAAACAAAAGGGGTGGACAGCAGTGTGTTTGTTAGCGTGGGATTGGGGATTGCTGTTTATGCGGCACAAAAGGCAGGATGGGCTAACTTCCTTTTCTTTCATCCCTTTTCCTAGATCAGCCAGAAGCAGCCCTCTGCATTTCATATTTGCGTTCATAATGTTATCTTCTCAAACCTGTGGTGTCAGTGCTAATTAGACAGACACTCCACTGATTCCAGAAATAATTTGGCTAATTGGCCTTTATCTGTCTTAGAGATGTTAACTTTTTGAATAACATTATTCTAGATTGCAAATGTCAAAAACAGTCCTGGTGAAAGCAAGCATCACTTTGCTGACACAATAATGAAGTTTTTTAACGTTCCAAGGCCTAAGAGAAATCTTCTGTAATTATTCTTACCATGGTCATTCGTTCCAGCTTTTAAATATACTATTAACAATATAAAATGATTTAAAAAAAAAAAAACTGTTAATCAACACAAACATGCGTGATTGTGGACATCAGAATTACAAGATTATCAGTATGTTAGGTCACATGCTAGCAGCTGTATTTTGGAATATACGTTGATTGTGAGAGCGCTGCAGCTGTGAACATTATTTGAAAAACTAACGGATGGCAAAGCTGAATTTATTATTATTCTTAGCTATTCCTGCTAGCCATTAATAGCCACTATTCTTATTCAGGTTTCCAAAAGCAGGTGAGCATTTGTCCTTCTCCTTGGACAAATTCCTTGACTTTCTCCTTGCCTGAAGGGGCGTTTCCTGGTGCTAATGGGATGTTTCTTGCATATTGCTACAGGGTGAATATGGTGAGAGTGGATTTGATGGCACTGATGGAGAACAGGTAGTCTTCTCTTCAAACGTATAATTCAGTTAAAGAGGCTTACCTCAGAGTGAAAAAGTACAGATTGTGGTGGCTTTGAGTGGGTATTGAACCTGAACAAAATTCAGTTGTTTAATGTTGGCAGTTGCGTATCAGATAGAAATTGGATACTGCTGGACAAAATTTGGGGACCATGTTTATCACAGAGAACATCCATTAACTATTTGTATTTCTGCTTTTCTACCCTTTGTGGGTCCAGGGAGAACATGGATCTCCTGGTCCTTCTGGTGAGAAAGGCAGGCCAGGAAAACGGGTGAGTTATCCTTTATAGTAATGTTTAGGTCGCATGGAAGCCACCGTCATCCTTTCAAAATATAATGCCAAGTCTGTAATGCCTGTGATTTGTTTCTACCAGGTGCCTATTCTCTAACAGGGATGTAATTCCCTGGTGTAAATCAGTGTAGCTCCATTGACTTAAACAGATCTGGGTTCATTTATCTGGCCTTTGTGTGCCACAGATGCTGTCTCTACCTATACCCTAATTGCTTGTGCTATCTTTGTGATTTAAGGGTAGAAAAGGCTCCACAGGAGAATCGGGTGAGCGAGGAGAGACTGGTCTAAGAGGAGATCGTGTAAGTGTACTCCTTCATTTTTGGTAGGTTGAAAAGGCTTTCATTGCAGCAAAGACTGCCTTGATTTTGTGATGGAGATACTTGAAATACAGTATGTGATTAAAGATTTCTTCATGATCCTGGACTACATAGTTCCCTGCAAAGAGTACAGTGTATTCCAGGAGTTCTGGATTTTCTAGATGCAGATGGACTGATGTTTTGATATGTTGCTTGGAAGTGGATGTTTAAGCTGAAAGTCTTCTGGTTGTTCCCTACATCCTTTTTTTACTGTGGGCAACATAGCTCCTTCTGGAGCTATTTAGCCATGGTTTTTCCTGCAGAGGGATTTATGAATCACCTCAAAACCCCATGAACTGATTCTTGGTTAGAAATGTATAACGAGGCAAAGGAAAGTTACTTCTGCATGCTGATGTTTCTTTCTTGCATGCTCCAGAGCAAACCCTATATAAATGCAGTTTCTGAGGTCTAAGATTTCAGTGGAGACACCACACTTGTACCACAACTTTAAGTCTTCTCACATGCATCTTGGAGACCTCTGTTTTAAGCAGTCAAAGATAACATGTTGATTCCTCTTTTCTGATGCTTGTAAAAGAAGTCAGGTGTTGTAGTAACATGGCCTACTTGAAAGCTCAGAATTTCAGCTATCTGGGTCTAGCTGCACTTTTTACCGCATTAAGTGCCTGAATGCAGCTCCATTCTGGGATAATGCATTGCTGAATATCACCAACCGTTTATAATCTTAGCTCAGTTAACTCTACAAAAGCAGCCAGAACAGCTTCATGTTTTCAGGGTTTAATCTGTTGCTCATTGGTTATGTTTCTCTTAGTATCTTTGCATAAGAAACTTGTAGACTTTGCAGAACTGCATGCATAGTGTTCTTGCAAACATCCTCTTTTAAAATAGCCTTTGTATTTCTTGTTGGCTGCAAAGGCAAATCTCATTAATCCTACTTTCGTATCTTGCCTCCGTAATTACAATAATAAAGGTATGAGCACACAAAATGCTTTCTGTTTGACATTTCCAGGGGGATCCTGGGATTAGCAATAATGTTCCCGGTCCTATGGGTGAAAAAGGGAACCCAGCACAGCAGGTAAGCAGGTTGTTTTGGATTACAGAGAGAGAGGATTTGGGTGTTTGCTAAGTTTGCTGGCATAAGAGTTTGCTGTCCAATGACCAAGCAACTCTTTTCTTTTATTTTGTATTTTGTCTTCAGTGTATGTCTGCAACACAGAAAGTTTTGAGAAATGCTTGATACTGTAAAATAAGTAAATCAACAATTAAAGGAGGACTGTGGTGAAGTTTATGATAATATTCTCATGGGCTACACTGTCAAACTGGGTTGAATCTAAGGGAAGTTATATTGCAATTTTTGCCTGGATTTGGCAAATATGGATAAATATATTGTTCTAGCACAAATTGACATCACCAAGTTGAGAGACTTCTGGTCATGGATTATAGGGATTTTGTTGAAAATGCCTAATGTTGAAATGGGAGAAAATGTGTCGGTTATCAACACGTTATACATATTTTATTAGCTAACTGCTGTTTCCTTAGAGTGGCAGATGGACTCTGTTCTGACCTGTATTAGAATATTAGAACTTCCATGTGTGCTTATAAAATGATATCTGAATTTTATGAGATGTTTGAATAATGCTGCAAGAAAAGAAATGTAACAAACAAACAAACAAAACCAGCCCATTTTACTATCATACTTAGTTTCTAAAAAAAGAAAAGAAAAATGGTATGTAGTTGGAAAGTAGCATACAAGTGATCATGGATGAAAGCTTATAAGAGTGAGACCTAGCCAACTGTAAGAAAAATACCTTATTTGTAGAAGTTTGATTCAGTTTGAAGAAACATGTTTGTGTTTTTCCCAGACACACGTACGTTCTTGTACGTATATGTATATAGAGAGTGTACTGAAAGCAGCAGAAAAACTACAAAGCTCGCTCTCCAGAGAATTGTGTTTCGATGACATTTTAGCAATAAACATCACTACTTTCTAACCAATCTTCCTTGAAGTTCGACTAAAAGGCTGAAGTCAACAAATATAATTCCACAAAAGCCTTGACCAAATATCAGCTGTTAGTATATGATGGATTAAAAATTCAAAGCAAGCTTGATCCCGCTCGCTTATAATTTTTGTTCCTGAACAGTTTACAGAAAATGAGGATCAAATGTTTTGCATGATACAACTGATTGCAGTGAAATTACTTAGGAGAACTTTTACTTTAGGAAAAGAATCAAAGAATCATCATAAAAATACAAATGTGCAAGTACAAGAATAAGATAAAATATTTAATGAGCTAGTTCATTCCTTTGCTTTGCAGGGGGATCCAGGACCACAAGGACTCCAAGGAGAGCAGGGTGATGCTGGTGCTGATGTAAGAATAGTAGTCAATACAGGGTGGAAGAAACCGATCGCAGGCACAGTGAAGTTCCCATTGAGAAGACCAATTTTCCTTCCCTTCCTTTTTCTCTCACAGTTAAAACAGTTGAAATGACATGCAAAAAATCTTCTAAAATTTACATACCAAAAAATATAAAAAATATTTGGCTTCAACTGTAGCAGCTCATATGTATTGCAATGGATATTTTTTTAATTAGGCATTGGCTGTCCAGCAAAATGTCCAAATCTGACTCATGTGAAGTTATAAGCCCAAAACTCAACGATGAGCCAGCCTTGTCTGTAAGCTTGAATTGCTTGGAAATTTCAGCATAGGTGAATCTATCTCTCCTTCCTTCCTGTGACTCCTACCAAGTTCCGTATGCCCATCTGAGCCTGTAAAGCTCTATGGTAGCTGAGCTGCTTTTTTTAATCCACTGGAACATATGAAGGCACCTCTTGTAGTCTGTCAGAAAGGTTCCTAATGCTAATGTTTGAGATGCTGATCATTCTGCAGCCAGGCTGCAGAAACATTTTAAAAGACTCTAGTGATGCTGAGGTTTAACCGTCATGTTCACTAGTGTGGCTGAGCAGTATGTGGAGGGAAGCAGTGCTGAGCTTTTGGCTTAGAGGGAGAGGAGAAGGCTCTTGTTCTGTTCATTTTAGTCAAGGGGCAGTGGTCTGGGAAGACATTTTCCAGAATTTTTTTTTTTTTTTGGGGGGGGGGGCTGTTGGAGGGTGGGAGGGGGAGGATGTCTTCCCTGTGCACTTTCTAAGGGTCTAAAGCCTTTTCTTTGATAATGATAATCCTTGTGTAAGGTTTTCTATCCAAAGTTCACTGTTTCCTCATCTTTCTCTGAAAGGGAATTTTTGTTCATTTGTTTGGGAATGGCATCTGATTTCTATGGTTATAATGTCTATGGTTATAAGCAGATGTGTTGCATATTGCTCAGTGTTCTGGATGTGATCTCTTGTGCCACTCCTTCCTAGGGTGCAGAAGGTCGAAGAGGGCCTCCAGGCATAAAGGTGAGTGGCTAACACTGGTGCTCCCTGTCTATATGCAGCCACATGCCCATCCTGAGCTTTTGATCCTCTTAAAGGGGAAATTTCAGTCTGATACAAGACACTGAAATCAATTTTATTTAGCAATCAAAAGTCAGTTTCAGCCTTTTGATCTCAGGTGGATGTACTAGAGGCCCTCCTGTCTTGAATAATAATATCAAAGATGAGACAGGATGAAGTGCACGCACTCCTTGTCTCTGGCTTACAGCAGCAATTGTTTCAGAGTCTGAGCCAAAGCCCTGTTGCCTTTCTCAAAATTCACAATATAAACACATATTTGGCCTGTACAAGACATCCTGCTGCTGGTCATCTCATAAGTTTGCTGCGTTTAGTGTATTTCTCACCTTTTCGGTTGTTGGCACAGTGTGTAAGTTGAAGTGTTTGCTGTTTTCTTAATTTGGCAGCATGCCCATGACTTTTCATAAAACTTTTGTGTAGACAAAGTGCTTTTTCTGCAGCAACAAGAAACAAAAGAACTTATATTCTGGGCCAGATTCAAAGTTCACTGAAGAAGCTGGAACATATCTATTGGTTTTGAAATCCAATACAGTGTGCCTGAGAAAAGATTTTTTCTATTTGTCCGTGTTTGCATTGCAATCAAAGTAATTTTTGTGAACATCTATTTCTATTGATTTTTTTACAGCAGGCATAAGCCTGGCATCAGTCTAATGACTGATGTCCCCTGCTACAGTATTGTTACTCTGGCCTTTTTTTTTATTATTTGAATTGATATCTCTCTCATTTCATTTATATGGTGCAGAATTAGGCAGTACAGACTTTTGAATATGATTTTCTCCAGGAGATTCTTTCCGGAACTGTCAGCTTCCTGAGAATCTGCAGACACATGTTTATAATCTCTCTAATGAAAGAAGTCCTTCAGCAAGGCCTAGAATATCTTGGTGCTAAGCATCTCTATTTACTCAAACCAGCAGACACAGAAAACATTTCTTATGGATGTCAGCTAAACTGACTCATTCATAGTTGGCAACTTTTAATAGCCATAAGCTGAAGAGCTTGAAAAGTTATTTTTTCAAGATTTGACTTGCCTCACTGAGTGACCAGAGTGAAAGCTGGAGAATGCAAAAAAACTTAATTCTGGGATGAACTACAAAGTTATAGTTACCCCTCTCCCGAGTAGTTCCCTATGGATGAGGGTGAAGAGGATCTGTCTTTGTGGCCCTGACTTTTATGACTTGTCAAAGTCTCTGCTGTGGCCAAGGACGAAGGTAGAGCAGCAGTAGTGCTGACACTGGGGTGTCAAATGCATCCATGAAGATGCAAAGCAAATAGAACTGACCTCTCCCACTGCAGATCTTACGCTCATCACAGATCCTAAATCAAAAAAAGAGCTACTTAGTCCTTTGCTTTTTAACTGATTTTTCTTCAGCAGAAGGAACTGCCTGAAAGCACTCAAAACCTTATATCGGTTAATACTCTGTGGTGATGTGAAGTAAGTATCTGTTAATATACAAATCTCAGGAGCTAATCAGTTTTCTTGTACTTATTACTTTGTTGTTTGTTTGTTTGTCTTTCTTCTGGCAGGGTGAGCAAGGAGATCTGGGGGAATCAGGTTACCCAGGAGATCCTGGTTTGCCAGGCCCACAGGTAGTCAAAAGAAATTCTGAGTTGTTTCTATAAGTTAGCTACAGAGAAAATGAGTTGTCAGTCTTGATCTTTTGTTTTTCTTTTGGAATGCTTTGTTTACTTCAACTAAAAATATTACAAGGAAAATTCTTCACTGGCGAATTTCCTCTGTGACCCTGAATTCAATATGCCATATTTCTCTTTCGGTTTATGTAGGTGCTGCTTATACTGAAATTGAAAGACGACAGTGAATATTAGTAATAAGTAATTTAGTCAACACTTCTCTAGCTTACAGGTTATTTTACAGGATATTTTTAGCCTTCTCTGGTGGAATGACTGTCTGGGTAGATGAGGGGAGAGTAGTGGATGTTGTCTCCCTGGACCTGAGCAAGGCTTTGGACACTGTCTCCCATCACATCGTCCTAGGCAAGCTCAGGAGGTGTGAGCTGGATGAGTGGACAGTGAGGTGGATTGAGAACTGGCTGGATGGCCGAGCTCAGAGGGTTGTGGTCAGTGACGCAGAGTCTAGTTGGAGGCCTGTAGCTAGCGGTGTCCCCCAGGGGTCAGTCCTGGGTCCAGTCGTGTTCAACGTATTCCTCAATGACCTGGAGGAAGGCACAGATGCACCCTCAGCAAGTTTGCCGATGATCCTAAACTGGGCGGAGTGGCTGACACACCAGAAGGCTGTGCTGCCATTCAGAGGGACCTGGACGGGCTGGAGAGATGGACAGAGGGGAACCTCCTGAAGTTCAATAAAAGGAAATGCAGGGTCCTGCACCTGGGGAGGAATAAGCCCACGCACCAGTACAGGCTGGGGGCTGACCTGCTGGAAAGCAGCTCTGCCAAGAAGGACCTGGGAGTGCTGGTGGACACCAAGTTAAGCATGAGGCAGCAGCGTGCCCTTGTGGCCAGGAGGGCCAATGGTATGCTGGGCTGCATTAGGCAGAGTGTTGCCAGCAGGTGGAGGGAGGTGATCCTGCCCCTCTCCTCAGCCCTGGGGAGGCCCCACCTGGAGTGCTGTGTCCAGTGCTGGGCTCCCCCGTACGAGAGAGACACGGCACTGCTGGAGAGAGTCCAGTGGAGGGCTACAAAGATGATGAGGGGACTGGAGCATCTCTCCTGTGAGGGAAGGCTGAGAGAGCTGGGCCTGTTTAGCCTGGAGAAGAGAAGACTGAGAGGTGATCTCATCAATGTGTACAAGTATGTGAAGGGAGGGTGTCACGAGGATGGGGCCAGAATCTCCTACATTGTGCCCAGCAACAGGACGAGAGGCAACGGGCACAAACTGAACCACAGGCAGTTCCATCTGAACCTGAGGAAAAACTTCTTTCCTGTGAGGGTGACAGAGCACTGGACCAGGTTGCCCAGAGAGGTAGTGGAGTCTCCTTCCCTGGAGATATTCAAAACCCACCTGGATGTGATCCTGGGCAATATGCTCTAGGTGACCCTGCTTGAGCAGGGGTGTTGGACTAGATGATCTCCAGAGGTCCCTTCCAACCTAAACAATTCTGTGATTGCTCAGCAGGTCTAGCTGGCTTTGACTATCCTGCAGCCTTCTCTTTATGAGCTATGTGTGAATGCCAGCACTCCAAACATCCTTTTTCAAAATTAAGTATCGTTTGATCTTTTTAACAGAAATAAAATACAAGAACTCTTTTTTTTAAAGGCAGCTTGAATGATATCATCATCACGTGCAATTCAACTGTGCAGCAGGGCCACTAAAGACTGCCAGTTACTCACAGTGGGGCTGCAGTACCATACATCAGAAAAACTTGAACTCCATATCCTACAGCCTTTAGTTAACCTCTCTATTCCATGACAACACAATTTAAGAAAATCATACACCTCCTTACCTGCCCAAATGACAACCTCAACTCCATACTTCTTGCTTCACCCTCCAATCCACCTCCCCTTCTCCTATCTCTTGCCTGAACTCAACTTTCCTCACCTCCTCTCATCTCTTTCTGCCAGCCCCATCACAGTTATTCCATGCCTTTTTCTTCTTTCATTTCCCAGCAGGTCCCAACTGTGCCTTGGCGCTATGGAGCAACAATGAACTGTAAATTGCCTGAGCCTTAATGAATGGTGTTGGCAGCAGCTGATCAGTGGTGAATGAGCTGTACAGACATGACCCAATAGAAATAACCATATGACTGATAGCTGACGCATCATAACAAGAGGGATGGGCAAAACAAACCTGTTTTGGCTGGACCTGCCTACTACCTGTACCTGTTCCTGCAACCCTATCTCTTCCGCTTTCCCCAACGTTCCCACTTTCCCCTTTCACTCACGCAGTAGCCACCCTCACAGGAAAGAAGTTTTTCCTCAGATTCAGATGTTTTCATCTGAAATGCCTGTGTTTCAGTTTGTGCCCGTTGCCTCTCGTCCTATCGCTGGGCACCGCTGAAAACACTCTGGCCTCATCCTCTTGACACCCTCCCTTCAGATATTTACAAACATTGATGAGATTGCCTCTAAGTCTTCTCTTCTGCAGGCTCAACAGGCCCAGCTCTCTCAGCCTTTCTTCGTATAAGAGATGCTGCAACCCCCTCATCATCTTCGTAGCCATCCGCCGGACTCTCTCCAGCACTGCCATGTCATAAAATAAAGCATCATAAAATAAAATGGGCCAGATACGCTCATTGACTACCATCGTGTAATGGACAAAAGGAAATTATTTTATAGGTCACATGTATCCTGTGGGCCATGTTATGCAGGTAAAAACATTGTTATCAATACTGCTGCATCCTTAAACTAAATGCGTAAAATTAAGAAAGTTCAACAAAGAAACAATTAATGGTAGGGATTATTTCTGGTCACCATACAATGAATTTGAAAAACTGCTGCAAGATAAAGATAGACGCATACAGAGATTTTCTGAAGAGCCTACAAGGTTAGTCCTAATTCCTACAGACATTTGTGATCCTTTGCCCTGCTTGCATATAAAATAAACTTTTTTGCTGTATAAAATGCAGATCACAGATACTGGAGGAAATTACATTAACACATTTGTATATAAGGATTAATAGGTTACAATAAATTTAAACCTTAAATAGGTGCCTGTAATTGCAAATTTAACTTTAAATGGCTTTACATTTTAAATGAAAAATGTATTGGCTTTCAGCAAAACAATCTGGTTTTACATTTTAAAACATTCTCTTCTTTTTTAATTAGATTTTTATCTAGCCTGAAGACAACAACAAATACAGTGGATGAGGTTCTGGCCTACATTATATCAAAACTGTTCCAGATCCAATAGCAGGTGCTTTTGTGCTTACACATTCACAGGCAAGATGTAGCTCCATACAGCTGCTGGCCTGATTAGGCATATTTTATCAGATGAAGCATTATTAAATATGCCATTAATCTAAGTGTAAATTTAATATTCCCTTTTCTCAAAAATAAAAATACATTACCATAGGTCCTGGTGGCCCTTGGTCCCCCACATCTCCGACAGAACCTGGTGTGCCAGCATTTCCCTAAAAATAGAAACATAGGTTTTATTCTTTGTAATTGCTCCACACAGAGGCAGATTTTCAGCATAGAAAAACCTGAATGACTGTCATTGTGAGCTGGATCCCCTCTTTACACAATGGTGGACTATTACTCCTAAGAATTATTAGAAAGCAATGAATATCTCTAAAGAGTTAGACCTGCATTCTCTTCAAGACCTCTTGCTCAGGATACGACAAAAAAGGTCAGAGTTGGAACCAGTTTTGGAATCCTGTTGGTCAGGAAAGACTCGGGATCCGGGGACTTTACTTACAGAGTAAGTAAAGTTAAGTTAAATCTCTCTTCAGAGATTTAACAAATGTATCATTCTTACCCTTCTACCCCTAACTCCTTTGGGTCCTTCAGCTCCTGGGATACCTGGGTCTCCCTCTTCTCCCTGAAAATTAATGAAATCCCAATGTTCATAGGAAAGGTGACAAAAAAAGGAAAGAAACAAAACCAGAAAAGCAGATAACTCCTTCCACACAAGAATAGTGTAAAACACCACACAAAGAAAACAAACATATGCTTATTCTTGTACCTCTGGACCAGGATAGCCGATGAATCCAGATTCTCCCTGCCAAAAAAATATGAAAAGACTTCATAGGAATCTAGGACTTTGATCTTCTTAGTGTTTGATCTCTTTCCTCTATAAAAATTATGAAATTATTTTTATAATATTCCAGTCCTTTCAAGTTACAGTGGCTACTTCTAAAGCCTATGTTATCATCAAACAACACCATTTTAATCTGCTTATTTAAAGCAAGAACATTTTAAGAGTTTCCAACAGTTGCCATTTCTCAAGTGTTTTATCAAATCTTATTTATACCTCCTAATAAAATGCAGAAGAATTCAGGTTCAGCGATCATGACTACAATGTAACATTCACAACTCAGTTTTTAAACATGGTTTCAAAATGTTGTACCCTCCATACTAAGCAGTGTTTTCACTTAGTTCAGTTTTTGGTTTGCTCTTTGCTTATGTATGAGAAATATCAAACTCCCACAAAGACCAATCAGAATTGAAACATATCTTTCCCTTACATTAGAGTAACTAGCAGATTTCACACTGCTTATGTACCTCCTTGTTTTAAAAGTCCCCTCCCATGAAACTGGCCACGGCTGTCAAACATTGCAAAGCAGTCAATGTTTGCCCAGTCGATTACCACATAACTCTACTCTATAACTTTATAGAAATTTGCATGCACATAGACATCAGATGAGACTTAACAGAGCATAATTTAACTCGTGAGCCTGTGCAATTTTTAGCAGCCTTAAGAGAGCCTATATTGAAGGCTATTTTTTTTAATTATTAGGGTGAAACTAACTTTTTCTGGATCACCATTTTGGGGTAAATGGTTTTTTAAACTGCTTTAATTCAAGCCCTGACATACTTTGTGCAGACACATCAGTGTATGTAAGTCAATCCTTTAAAACAATAAATAATTACAAGATTTAGCAGAAACTTTTGTTCCTCATGTCTTGTAACACAAGCATAAGGAGGATGTTCTCCAAAATGAACAAGTGGGAGGTTCCGAGAGATTAAAAGAACTGGTCTGGCATGTAACATATGTGCAACGTGGAGTTCTTCCATCAGAGGAAATTCTAGGGGCTAGGAAGGTAAGAAAAGGGATTAGGTATTTCCCTTGGATAATAAGAAGTATCAAGAGCCATTTTAATAATGAGCTATTCTAGAGAATGGAGCTCATTGGTTGGAAAGGCTTCTGGGAAGCTTTTGTATCTTTTCTGCTGCTTCTGCAGCATTCTGCTTCTCCCACAAAAAGTAGAATGAAACAGATGGGCCTCAAATGAGATCTGCCAGACCACTTCTGTTTCACATGCAACATGAAAGGATTCCATGCTCTTTGAAAGAGGGATTGCAGCTGTCACCAACATCCTGACCATTTGCAATGGACTGACACATTGGTGCTGCTTCCCAGCTTTTCCCTCCCTTGCTCTTCCCTCCAAGTGCCTGGCAAGTTACTACATCAAGGATGAGACAAAAATCAAAAAAGAGAGTGTCTATGCAAACTTTCACACCTGTGAACAAAACCGTATCTGTACAGATCAGAGAAACTTGCTGCCCAGGGCCTGAGCACATCCTTCCCACCCCCCACCTGGTGGTTTGGCTGCCTAGACTCAGGGACAGTGTAACTGATGATCTGTGGGGAGAAGCTTCCAGATAGCGCTGCAGGGAGGCCACAGGCAGGGCCGTCCCCCATGTTTATGGGAGCTGCTTTAAGCTGAGGCTTTCCCACTTGGCCTTCACCTGAGATAGAGTTTTAGCTGCCTGGCAGCCACAACTGTGCCTGGCCATGGGCCCCATTGATTCGGACCCAGACTCACAGGCTGACTTCCCAGCTTGACTTTGGACCAGCCCATCACTATGGACTTGCCCAGCAAACACTGGGCTGTGTTCGACCCTGGCTGCCATCCCCAGGGCTGCCCTGCTCGCCTGGCTCGGGGGTGGTGGGACAGGACCCTTGTCAACAAGAGCACTGCCTCTGCCAGTCAGCCTTGTTATCATGATGGGCTCCTGGCTCCCTTAAACAGTAGTTGGCCCTCAGTGTACCCTGACACTTCCTAATGTAGACAAGCAAGCAAGGATCAGGAGACAAGAGTATTTAACTACTAACGAAAATGCATTCCAAATTTCCAGGAGTCCACTTCAAGTGGAGTCATGAGCAGTATAATAAGAGATCAGGTTAACAACATAAGACCTGTAAAAAAAAAGATGAATTATTTAACTGAAATATTTCTAGTAAAAACTATTAAGGTACTCATTTCTCTTAAGAGAAAGAAGTAATTTCACATAGAAAATTTTGCAAAGAAAAGGTCCTGGAAGTTATTTACTTGCTTGCTATCAAACTGCAGTTATTATACACATATACTGACTGGCTAGTCTCAGCTCCACCATTTTAATTTACAAATTACTACTAGTATAATGGTTATATTTTTCAGGAAGCTACTCCTTTCTTTTCCTTTTTTGTTTCTTTCTTGATTTTATTATTTTTTAAATGGGAAAGTTCTTTAGCGTTCACATTAAAAAGACAAGATCCAGCAAATCTCATTCTAAAACTGAAATATTCTTCCATGAATATGTGACTTTTTTGATATACAATTATACTTATCAAACTGTTGATAGATTTTATTATTTCTCAATCTCATTTAGTGTAACAAATCCAGAAATCATTGTTTTCACAGTGGGAATCCAGAAAATATTGCTCATAGTCTACACTTCTCCAGACTTAATAGCAATGAGGATTAGGAGAAAAGTCACTGTATTTTTATGTATTTTATATTACCATTATTACAAAATGATGTGGGATGTTCCTCCTCCAAGACACTTGTTGCAAAACAGTTTTAAAAAAATTTAGTGGCATCTTTTCTGTTTCTTTGATACAAAAGAAACTGAGTTAGACAATGGCACGAATTCCATTTTGTTTAGATCCTTCTTCCCAATCCCGAAATTAATTACCAATATTTGGATAGAAGTTTTATACAGACGAATGATCAACCATTAACCTACAGTGGGTCACTGACCGAGTCATTCAGATCATGGATATCTGTGGAGCTATCACTGATTTTGTGCTCATGCTTTCTGTGCAGTTTTTATTTTAGCTGGATTCTTGTACATTTTTAGAGAAGTAGACATTTCACTGCTTTTTTTTCCAGGGTTGTGAAGGGAAAGATGAGAATTTCTAAATAAGAACTAAACCAGAGGTTAATCCCCAAATCTTATTTGCTGAGTATATGAGCAAAAGGATGAATATTTTACATTAAAACGGCAAGGATATTCAGAGAGTATTGTCCTCCTACCTTGGCAGTCAGGGAACCACTCCTCTGAAAAAAGAGGGAGTGAAAGAATCCAAGGTGGCCTTCTCACACCCATATTTGCCAACAGGAATGGCTAGTCAAGTAGACTGAAGTGGGTAGAAAGCAAGTTGTACTATGAAAAGTACAACTTATACCCCCATATCCTTACACACATCCCCCCGTGGAAAGAGCAAGAGAAAAAAGTTATTCTCAAGACAGTAGCTCTCTCCTACTCATTATCAAGCTATGACACCATCATGTGCTAGTGTTAGAATGGGGGTATAACTCTCATTACATATATAAATATGGATGGTCATGTTAGAAATGACCTGGCAGAATGGAGACTGTGACATGTTCTGACTCTCTGCACTCACCTTTGCTCCTTTGCTCCCTTCAGGACCATAGACATCTCTGCCATCCATGCCCTGCGCAGAGCGAATATACCATCAGTTAGATTTTAACAGAGGATAAGCTTTATATCCAATTCTCTCCTGGCCTGAAAACCTCCCATTACGATGCTGTACCCAGCCTCTTGACACTGATGAGGTAGGGCAAATTGTCACAATACAGTTTAAAAACAGTGGCAAAAACTGTAGAAAGAAAACATGGATTAAGACCATGCACAGTGGAGACACTGTGCAGCCTACCTCTGGAATAGTCTCCCTCTGTCATAGAGAATCTAACTGGAAAGATATTCTCCTTAGGCCACAAGAAATGTGGTGTCCATAAGGAAACTGAGAACCAAATGCAAAATAATTTTAATTGTACCAAATAGAGGAAACAAAAGAAGAGGGAATGGACTGTATTGACTCAGCTGGATGAGAGTTAAACCACCAGGGCTCTGAATTAAGACTCACAGGCATGCCTCTCTGTCCAGCTGGTCCCACAATACCCTTCTCTCCGGGGTCACCAGGCTCACCCTGTCACAGTTGAAATACAAAACACATTAGTTTGGCTTATCCAGCAGCATTCTTCTTTCTGAAATGGAAATTTCTCTGCTAGGCTGAAGTGTGCTCCCACGTTGTGTAGACAAAAAGTGTTCCATTACAGACCATGCTTGATGCAGAGTTCTTGCAGGCGAAACTGGAAAGCACTGGTCAAATCAGAATATGCTGAGCACTGATACAGATAAACCCCACAGGTCTTCCCTTGATGAAACTTCCACTGTTACTAAGAATTCCTAGTGATGAGAGCTTTTCCTGAGAAAATTTATATTAATGGAAGTATGTCTCAGTCTGGAATTCTACCAGCCTGAAGAATCTGTTGACAGCAGAGTACATTTCTGAGGCAGTCCATCTGCACTGTGCTCTTAATTCTCTCACAAGTTTTCTTTTCTTGGGTTTCCTTTTTGCTTTTCACTTTCTTAATGAACTCTTTCTTCTAACAAGAACCCCCAAAACAAAATAGCACAAAGCAATACTGAGAAAATGGAATGTATGTTGGAGCACTTGACAGATTCTGACTTATTCCAGTAAGAAGCATTTTTTGTTTTATTGCTGCCACTAAAGACATAGTGATTAAATTTGTTTGTTTCCACCTTTGTCACTGTTTCACTGCACGTTCTCAGGCAGGTCATTGTAGCACTTTTACCTGTCAACACCTCTTTGTCACTGAAGTTAGTAATACACTGAATGTAATAATCCTTCTAACTCAAGGTTTAGTTAAGTGGTGTTAGTTTTGCCATTTAGATCCTTAGATGTAACAATACATAAAATCAGTCATTTTTGTTTAATAAAGTAAGTCTCTCTTATATCAAATGCACACTATTAAAAGGAAAGCAAGCAATAAAACATATGACAAATAAGTGAACCGTAATGTAGACCACTGAATTTTATAAGCCATTTTGTTTAACTTCATGTTGACCTAGTTCTTCTCAACATATTAATTCCTGTATAACAGACATCATATCATTTAGGACTTCTTGGATTGATTAAGAATCTTCTGAATTTAAAAAGATTGTTAAAATAAGCAGCTAAGCTTTACTAGCTGGTATACGTCTTCCATGGGTTGGCTAGAGTCTAGGAATCATAAAACAAGTTCAAGGGGCTGCACTGTCATATCCCTACTGCATTTTGTGAGAAGCTAAGCCCCAGTGAGAACAATTAGGACCGCAATCATGGTGGCACTAGCAACCTCTTAGTATAGCTCTGACACCTGTAAGGTGGCTTTGAACATAGCACATCTTTTCTTACAATCTAAAAATGCCTGCAAAATATATCATTCTTCACATGTTCCACAGGAGCACCACAAAATTGGTTCATGCTTCTTTAGTCAGATTTATGAATGAACAATGCTGTGAGACTGCTGCAATTAGGTACTTTAAACAAAGTTACCTTTGCTCCTCTTGCACCTTGCTTCCCAACAGAGCCAGGAGGACCTGGGGGTCCTAGACTAGCCTGCAATCAGAAATATTGGTAAAATGATGCATGATGAAAAACTTAAGGGCTCATTGCACTCAGATCAAGGGTTCATTGCCACTTGCAATTATTACGGTATCAGTATAGACATCTAGCACATTAACAGACTTCCCCAAAGCTTTTGAGAGCCACAGTAAGTGTTATGGGTCAAGCTAGCATTCCAGTTATTTTCTGTTTTCTGTATGACTGCTTTAAAATTCCCCAAATATTACTAACTATGACATAAATGCAATTTTTCATCTATACAGATATTTATTTAAGCATGATAGTGAATATAGGCATGCATGAGTGCACAAACAATCTGAATATCGTTATAAATAAATGTATACTGTTACACATAAATATATAAATGGCTGTGTAAGCACAAGCAGCATTACATGACTGAAGCAGACACCCAAGGCTGGATGAGTCACCTGCATTCCAGTCCTAAGTTATACTGGTGTAATTCAAAAGAGAGGAAGATCAGCACTCAATTGGCACTCAAGACATACAACCCCATCATACCTTAGCCTTAAATCTCACTGGCCATACTCAAATAAAACTATTGATGAATGAATTACCTACCTTTGCCCTCAACTACACCACTGTACATCTGGACCTAGATGCCCTGCAAGCCATGACGTAACTGCTGATATACAGTATAGAACTGAAAGTGCAACATAAAGTTAAGGTTTTTCGTTGCAACCATAGAAACAACTTCGTAATACTGAAGTTCTCTTTTTATTAACTCACCTAAACTTATTTTCAAGGTTGTTATTTTCCATAACCCAGATTTGCAGTAGTTAACTTCTTCACATTGCCATTAATTTCCATAAATACTATATTGAAAAACCATCTATTTCTTCTTGTTTATATAGGTTTTAAAAAAGAACTAATTAGAAGAATAATGCAAACACTGACAAATAAAAGCTACTAGGTGCACAGCAGGGACATGTTATTTAAAGCTAACCAGAGAGCCTGGCATGCCTTGTGGTCCTGGAGGTCCTCTGATACCTTGTGGTCCTCTTGGGCCCTGAAGTAAAAAAAGTCATTAAAAAAAAAAATTCAGTCAACTGTTGACTGCGTTTTACTAAAGATTAGGTTGCTGCAATGACCAGAATATAAATGCCCATTTTGCAAGATCCTCCACAGAGGTGAATCTTCTAGCTAGTCTGGCTGTAGGGACAAGTCCATGTAAAGCAGCTGATATGGTCACTGCATGGCAGCCATATCCAGAGAACGACTGAGGCATCTAAGATATCAAGAGTGACATAACCAGCCCCCTGCCAACAAGACACACTTGCTCCAGATGCCTATCCAGTCAGTGGATGGAGCATCTTAAAACTGAAAGCTACAGTAAGGAGTTTACGGCCATAACTCTATTCAAAATGACTTCATCAACCAAATTTTTGAAATATAAAGTTTTTTTCATTGGTCTCGTCAAACCGTGCATCATTTTCACCCTTTTGATGCACCCTGGAAATACAAGATTCAATAATGCAACATATTCTATGTGCTTATTGCTAATTAATTCTAATAAATTCATTTTGAAGATATCAGCTTGATTAATCACAGACTCAAAAAATGGCCAAGGTTGGAAGGGAATTCTGGAGATCATCTAGTCCAACACCCCTGCTCAAGCAGGGTCACCTAGAGCATATTGCCCAGGATCACATCCAGGTGGGTTTTGAATATCTCCAGGGAAGGAGACTCCACTACCTCTCTGGGCAACCTGGTCCAGTGCTCTGTCACCCTCACAGGAAAGAAGTTTTTCCTCAGGTTCAGATGGAACTGCCTGTGGTTCAGTTTGTGCCCGTTGCCTCTCGTCCTATCGCTGGGCACAATATAGGAGATTCTGGCCCCATCCTCTTGACACCCTCCCTTCACATACTTGTACACATTGATGAGATCACCTCTCAGTCTTCTCTTCTCCAGGCTAAACAGGCCCAGCTCTCTCAGCCTTCCCTCACAGGAGAGATGCTCCAGTCCCCTCATCATCTTTGTAGCCCTCCACTGGACTCTCTCCAGCAGTGCCGTGTCTCTCTCGTACGGGGGAGCCCAGCACTGGACACAGCACTCCAGGTGGGGCCTCCCCAGGGCTGAGGAGAGGGGCAGGATCACCTCCCTCCACCTGCTGGCAACACTCTGCCTAATGCAGCCCAGCATACCATTGGCCCTCCTGGCCACAAGGGCACGCTGCTGCCTCATGCTCAACTTGGTGTCCACCAGCACTCCCAGGTCCTTCTTGGCAGAGCTGCTTTCCAGCAGGTCAGCCCCCAGCCTGTACTGGTGCGTGGGCTTATTCCTCCCCAGGTGCAGGACCCTGCATTTCCTTTTATTGAACTTCAGGAGGTTCCCCTCTGTCCATCTCTCCAGCCCGTCCAGGTCCCTCTGAATGGCAGCACAGCCTTCTGGTGTGTCAGCCACTCCGCCCAGTTTAGGATCATCAGCAAACTTGCTGAGGGTGCATCTGTGCCTTCCTCCAGGTCATTGAGGAATACGTTGAACACGACTGGACCCAGGACTGACCCCTGGGGGACACCGCTAGCTACAGGCCTCCAACTAGACTCTGCGTCACTGACCACAACCCTCTGAGCTCGGCCATCCAGCCAGTTCTCAATCCACCTCACTGTCCACTCATCCAGCTCACACCTCCTGAGCTTGCCTAGGACGATGTGATGGGAGACAGTGTCCAAAGCCTTGCTCAAGTCCAGGGAGACAACATCCACTGCTCTGCCCTCATCTACCCAGCCAGTCATTCCATAGTAGAAGGCCAGATCAGATTGGTCAAGCATGATTTCCCTTTGGTGAATCCATGCTCACTACTCCTGATCCCCTTCTTGTCCTCCAGATGCTTAGAGATGACCTCCAGGAGGAGCTGTTCCATCACCTTTCCAGGGATGGAGGAGCGGCTGACAGGCCTCTAGTTTCCTGGCTCCTCCTCCTTGCCCTTTTTGAAGGCTGGGGTGACACTGGCTTTCTTCCAGTCCTCAGGCACCTCTCCTGATCTCCAGGACCTTTCCAAGATGATGGAGAGTGGCCTAGCGATGACATCCGCCAGCTCCCTCAGCACTCGTGGATGCATCCCATCGGGGCCCATGGATTTATGGATGTCAGGTTTGCCCAAAAGATCTCTAACCTGATCCTCCTCCACCAAGGGAGAGTCTTCCTTTCTCCAGACTTCCTCTCTTGTCTCCAAGGTCTGGAATTCCTGAGGACTGGCCTTAGCAGTGAAGACTGAAGCAAAGAAGGCATTCAATAACTCTGCCTTCTCTGTAGCCTTCGTCACCAGGGCACCCGCCCCATTCAGCAGCGGGCCCACGTTTTCCCTAGGCTTCCTTTTGCTATTGATGTATTTGAAGAAGCCCTTCTTGTTGTCCTTGACATCCCTTGCCAGATTTAATTCCAACTGGGCCTTAGCCTTCCTCCTCACATCCCTGCACACTCTGACAACGTCCCTGTATTCCTCCCAAGTGGCCTATCCCCTTTTCCACATTCTGTACACTTCCTTCTTCTGTTGGAGTTTTGCCAGGAGTTCCTTGCTCATCCATGCAGGTCTCCTGCCCCTTTTACTTGACTTCTTGCTCGGAGGGATGCACCGATCTTGAGCCTGGAGGAGGTGATGCTTGAATATTAACCAGCTCTCTTGGACCCCCCTTCCTTCTAGGGCCCTAACCCTAATCCCCACGGGATTCCTCCAAGTAGGTCCCTGAAGAGGCCAAAGTTAGCTCTCCTGAAGTCCAGCATTGCAGTCCTACTCATTGCCCTGCTTCCTCCTTTCAGGATCCTCAACTCCACCATCTCATGGTCACTGCAGCCAAGGCTGCCTCCAACCTTCACATCTCCAACTAGACCTTCTTTGTTCGTTAGTACAAGGTCTAGCATTGCACCTCTCCTCGTTGGTGTCTCCACCACCTGAGTCCAGAAATTATCATCAATCCTCTGCAGGAACCTCTTTGACTGTTTGTGCCTAGCTGTGCTGTTTTCCCAACAGGTGTCAGGGTGGTTGAAGTCTCCGACTTGGAGTTCTCCGACTCCAACCAATAGTGGTGGGTTTATGCTTTGCAGGATCACCTGAGGCAGAAGAATTATGGGGCTTCTGCCCTGCAAGAGAAGTGGGCAAGAAGGCCTTTCAGGGGCTGAAAGGGACAGGAAGTGTAGATATCTGAACTACAGCATTCTTTGCTAGTGGAAGTTACTGTTCAGAAGGAAGATCCGATTCCTAGTGATACTGGTCCTTTAGAGCAACAGATATTGAACATTCGTGAAAACAGGAAGGAAGGCCCTACTGAGAAGCAGTCTGCACCTCTGCCAGGAACAGGTCCGCAGAAATCCATGCTGGGCAGTGATGTCTCGTCACATTTCAAGTTCAGAAATGGTTAACAGGGAAATACTATGCCTGCACTTACTTTGACTTCAGAGCCGTGATGGAAATACATTATCGGAGGCTGATTTTCTGGGCCTATTAATTTCTTTCAGGGTACCAAGGGACCAAGGGGCACCATTACAATGGAAGTAAGTAATTAGCTTAGAGCCAGTTGCACACCGTGTGGCATTAGCAGTTTTCTTGCACTCAAAGCACAGACTGCAATGAGCACTATTAATTGTTAAAAAATAATATCCTTTTCAAATGCTTGTAAAGTGGGTACTTCTCTTTGCAAATAATGAATGAGAAATAACTGTGAATATGAATTTACTCCATGTCCAAAATTTTACAGAGTGTTTGACTGTTAACTTTCGTTTCTCTGTTATTTCATTCAGATTACTTCACACACCAGCTCAGGCTTAGGGTTACATTTTACTCTCTTAAAAAGGGAGGGCTTTCCTCAGCCACAGCTATTCCCACTGGAAATAGCAGGGCAGGATTTCTCCAGAATCCTAATCCCAGAGAGGATGAAGGTGCCTGAGTAAACGTTTCATCTAACCCTTACATGCACAGCTGCCTGCAGGCAATACTGTTGTAAATATGTTCTATGTCCTAGCGAGTTGCTACAGAACTGCCTCGCCGTTGTCCTGTGACCTCCTAGATCAGATTATTGCACAAAATGAAGAATGGATGAATGACTGTTTCATGCTCGAGGGCGTTGTTAAGAGTCCACAGAGCATGTTTGTTTCTGCAGTGGGAGAAGAGCCTCAAGTCCACTGCCCTATTTGGAATGGGGAGGAACTGGGATGTGTGTTCAGGAACTGGGATCTGATCTTCAGCTCAAACCAACAGTAAGATTCCTAGCCTGGGATGGACTGGGATTTGCCACTAATTGCTTTTTGGTTTTGCTCCTACAGCCTTGTGAACTTGTGAATTTTACACGAGAAAACTGCCGTAAGTAGGGAGCATCTTCTTTTATCTCTGAATCCATTTAATCACCATTCTTAGATGGAGTAGCCTCCACTGAAAACCCTTCAAGCTGATAGGTTGAAATTGACTCAGGGTGATGGTGAGTAGTAGTCATTAAATGTGTTAGTGGTTTGGCAGGTATGTAAGACAAGCTTACACTTTTTGCTCATTTTTTCCTGTCAATTATGAAAATACTAACAAATTTATCTGGTGCTCATTTAGGCTTAAATTATGTTATTATTAATTATGCCAATCCCCCTTGGGGAATTCTATGAGAGAGAGAAGAGAATATTTGTGTATCACCTCTCTTTGAGATTTTGAGTGCTCATTCTCTCTCAGGCTTCTCTGTTCAGCAGAACCGAGAACAATCTCTTTAAATCTCATCCAGCAGAACTGCACTATTTTGAGTATTTGATTGTGGAAAAGGAGGGCTGTCCCTAACTGACAGATTCTGATAGTTGTCTGAGCTGTGGATCAGTCTCTTTAATGAAAGCAAGTGAATATGTCACTGTTTTCATGAATATGAGTGCAAAATAATTTATTTCCTCTCCATCTCTCCATTCCAGCTTGCTCATCAGGTAAGCCCATGAGACCTTTGTATACCTTTTCTTTCACAGTCCAGCAATGTTTGAATTTTGGAAAGTCTCTCAAACTGAATTTTTTGTTTCAAGATACAGACACATGTCCAGTTTATCCAACTGAAGTGGTGTTTGCCCTTGATATGTCTGAAGATGTTACTCCAGCAGCGTTTGAAAGAATGAGGAACATTGTCATGTCTTTGCTTAGGACAATTAAGATCAGTGCAAGCAACTGCCCAACAGGCGCTCGTGTCTCCATTGTTTCTTTCAATACCAACACGCGCTATCTCATCCGATTCTCAGAATTCCAAAAGAGCAACTTGCTACTGCAAGCAGTCCAGAGAGTACCACTAGAGAGATCCACTGGAAAACGTAATATTGGGGCAGCCATGAGGTTTGTTGCAAGGAATGTCTTTAAACGGGTTCGTCAGGGCATCCTCACAAGAAGAGTTGCCATATTTTTTGCCAATGGTCCATCGCAGGATGATACTGTCATCAGCACAGCTGCACTTGAGTTAAGTGCCTTGGATATCATTCCAGTGGTTATTGCCTTCGGTGAAGTGCCAAATGTCAGGCGTGCCTTCTCAGTAAGTAGACTGTCTATAGAGGATTGAAACTCTCAGTGAGAATCAATCATCCATTTGCTTAATAGCTGTTAGTATTTGAGTAAAGCATGCTCTCAAACTAGTTACTTCTCCAGGAAAAATTTAGGTCCTTCCCTTATTAGAAAGGGGTATGTTAAAAGTTACTATTTTAACAAAGCAACACTGATTCTTTCTGCACACAAATTATTTATGACTAGTGGTTTTAGGCCAAATCATGTAATTTAAATAACATTGAGTTAACTCATTTTCACTGAGTTTCTCATGCAGCGTTCTTTTCTGAAGTTGTGACATTTATTATTTAATTACCGAACTGTGGCCCTAGTGTCAAGGAAATGTCATAGTGGAAGACTTCAAGTACAGCACTTTAGCTTCCCAAAGAAAACTAAACTGAACAAGACCTCTTTTGATAGCTACATTGCCAATAGTACAAGAGAAGAAATAAAACTTTTTGTTTTATATTAAGACTTCTTGTAAAAAAGATAGTAAATAGAAAAAGCAAGTATTGACTATTACCAAAGGAAAAAAAAATCTAGCCTTCTTTAAGGTTTGGTAATATGGCTTCCATGTTTTTTCTCTTCAATTTATTTTTAGATCATCCATGCACAGTTTTAACTTTTTTAAAATAAGGTTTCTTATTAGGCTGCTGTTTCTTCAAAATCATTCTTGTAGAAAGAAAATGTATTTACTTATGCATGACAAAAAATCCCAAACTTGGAGGCTAAGCGCTAATCTATTAGCATCTAAGTCAACACTTTAATCTTCATATTATACTTATTCTCATGCAGCCTCCCATCTGTTAGTCAATTCACAGATTTATCTGATTGAATGTTAGTAAAAGAATTTCAGTGACATACAAGAGGGAAGCTTATGGCTTATTCACTTGGTTGCTTCAAAGGATAAACAATATCAAATAGCAATTTTTTTTTTTACTTAGTATGAGCAGGTTATGAGTCTGAATATATATATATTTTATATATATATATATATATATATATATATATATATATATAAAATTAGAACATCTGATATTTACAAAAGTGCCCACTTTCCACAAATCATTTTTCAGGGTAGAAAATATTTAAAAAATAGTCATGTTTTCCAGTTGACCCTTTGTCTGTGAGGAACAGTTTGACCTGGTGTTTTAAACTTGCCTTTTTACTTTTTAGATAAACTTTTTTTTTAAACACACACACACATATTTGTATTTCTCTATATACGTGTATATATACACACACACCAGGGTTATTACTGGGAATTTTTTTCAGTCTTTGCATTGATATTAACAGACTGAAGTATGGACTCTGTCAAGTCATTCTGGCTCCAAATTGAAGTATCACCCAAAGGCTGGCAGGTAGATAATTCTTGGGCATCTTGCTAACACATATAGTACAAGAATCCGAGCATACAGATACTGTGTTTTTTCGATAAGCTGAGATCTTCAACTAAGCTGCACATGAAATACAGGGTCGTTTCCTCCATTCTTCACTCTGGCAGGCTTTCACTGCTGTCTACGTAGAATCAAAATGAAGATTAAAAGTACACATTGTAGGGTTTTGCCTACTATTTCTCAGTTCCTAAAAAGTATTTATGCTGATGCATTTTCCCCTAGCTATGCCATAAGCAGGTCATTCAACAGTGGGAAGAGAGTTAATAACGTGACTTGACTCAGTAGTACTTGCCTCATGAACGCCAAGCTACAGTCTGGGTCTTTTGTCCCATGTGGATACATACAGTATAAAAATGAAGAGGATAAGTAAACAGGCATGTGCTTAGCCTGCACCAGGAATGTTCACGCTGGTGGGATAAATAAGGCAACCTTAGTTCAAGGGCTGTAAATTTTACCCTTGCTATAATGCTTTCCAAAATGAAAGAACGTACAGGTTGGCAAACAAACAAAATAGTCCCATTGTGAAGTGTTAGCTTCATCTTAATTTGCTGCATAAGTTTAAGATATGTTCTTTTTATTCCAGGAATCACACAAGTGAACAACACAGAGTCATAAACAGCACGTCAAAATGCTAGGGTACAGAGGAATACTGGGCAGCAGGAGTTTGGCTAGCTTTCAAGCAAAGCTGACAGCAGATGCTCGACAGGGGGGAAAGGCAAAAAATTCACTACCTAGCTCTCTTGTATGATTACAATGGTGGCATGGCAATCAACCTCCCCCTGCTACCTAAGCAAATAAAAAACCATTTCTTTCAGATGGCCTTCTGCCCTTTGCAGTTCAGAGGTGATTTAGTCTTAATGATCTTTCTCTATACCAGCCTGAGATACTTGCAGTCTTTGGTTAGCTTGCTTTAGGAGTCTCAGATTAGAGATCACTTAACAAGTCATCACCAATCTTAATTTCTGCCAGTTCTAGGAAGAACAGCAAGACAAAGTATAAAAATGAATGTGGGCAGAGGACTTAAGTGCAATACTGCAGAAATAGCAGAGCTCACTTTGAATGATCCATTATGAGTATGACTACCTTAATGCAATACTCTGCTAATGAACTGTGCTTATGCTGTGCTCTAGTTTAATGCACCGGGACTACTGTTCATCATGAACTCAGTAAGAGGCACTCAGATTCTGTAAAGTAGCTCTGAAAATGCCGTTTATTGGAGCTAACACTATAGGGAAAAAGAGGATAGTACAGATAATTTTATGTCCTTTCAGATGCTGGGAACCACAAGTTGTATAGCATCAAATGGGCCTTCAATCACGCATAGCATGCCATGCAGACCCTGTCTGTCAAAATAATACCTTATGTTTGGTCTTTTGAGCTCTTACAGGATTTTCTTAAAAGAAAAAAATTCTATTAATCATTTCTACTGTCAAAGAGAAGGTTCACATGAGAACCTGTTGCTGCACTTTTAGATAAAGACAAGGACATGCAGGTGGTGTAATCAGTGCAAAGTAGGAACTGCCTGCAGGCTCCTTCATTACAATTAGCTGGCTAACTTTACCCTGCCACCAAGTGATATGTGCAGCATGACACAGGACTGAAGGCCAAGCTCTAGGTGCAGCATAGTGCAGCGCAGCACAGCATAGGCCTGCGCTTGCCCAGGTTAATCATTATGTGGATCACTAACTCATTAATGTATAATGTCTTCTGGTTAGGATCACTACAGCTGACACAGATTTATTTGCATTAGCAGCTGCACTGACCAGCAATCTATGTGGCACAGTGTAAAGGTAAACCTGTAGGCATGAACACGTTTCCTTATTTGCCAGAGTAACAGAGGGGGACTGTGGAAAAGCCTAGGAAGCCACTATCATGGCTGCAAATGCAACTTCTTAACCACAAAACCTTCTAAGCTTATCTGGGTGCTGATGTATTTCTCGGAGAGATTGATTCTATTGTTTTCTTTCCATTCTCAATGTCTAGATTTCTTCATACCTCAGGTGCCAATGTTAATTCCTGTAGTACTCTGGAGCAATCAAAATGGCAGCTGATTATAGTCTTCTGTGTACCTGTTTGATACTACAATAGCAGTGAAACCACTAAGATAGGGATAGTGTCTATTTCAGCAGAGAAATAGTGCAGGCATTATGTATTATGAACCGAGAAAAAAACAATTTATATTTTGGGAATATAATGTTACTTTTATGTCTGCTTTAAAACACAGATTGATGATACTAGAAGATTTCAGTTATTTGTTTGGGAAAGACAACAAAGTGAAAGTTTGGAGAGCATCACATATTGTACTCTTTGCTATGGTAAGACTTTTTACAAATTCAAACTGTTGTATTGGTCTTTTTATCCTTTCAGTAACAAATCCTGTAGATTTCAGTAAAATAATTCTTCCTATCATATCTCAAAACCTTGTCCAACAAGATTCATCCATTGTTTCTTACAACAAAATTTCTGACTGTCATATTGAATTTTAAATCAAAATGTAAGAAAAAGTAGAGTTTTTTTTTTTTCCTAAATCGTTGCTTTTGTCATACTCTTAAACTTTGTTGCCTATTGGCTCTTCTTCTCTAGATAAATGCAAACCAAGTACCAACTGTGAGGTGCCCATTCCTCCTCCTGTTCTGGTGGATATGGATATCACTTACATCATGGACAGCTCTTGCAGCATCAGCAGTGAAGAGTTTCAGAGAGCCAAAGACTTTGTGAGCAACATGCTAGATCAGTTTGTCATTGCCTCACAGCCAAGCGAGTCGTATGGAGGCACCAGAGTGGCACTGGTGCAACAGGCTCCCAGAGGCTTCCTGCCTGACAGAAGCCAAAGCCCCGTGGCCCTGGAGTTTGATCTAGTCACATACAACAATAAAGATTTGATGAAGAAACATATCCAAGAGTCCGTTCAGCAATTGGAAGGACCATCCACCATTGCTTCTGCATTACAGTGGACAGTTGAAAACGTATTTTTTAAAGCCCCCAGACAGAGAAAGCACAGGGTCATATTTACAATAGTTGGAAGCAAAACAAGCATGTGGGACAGAGAGAGGCTGAGAGAGATTTCACTTGGGGCTAAGTGCCAAGGATTCACCTTGTTCACTCTAGCGCTTGGCAATGATGTGAGTGAGAGTGAGCTGATAGAGCTGTCAAGCTCCCCCGTAGACCAGCACTTACTGTCTTTGGGCAGAGTTTCAACATCTGAGATGGCATATGCTCAGAGGTTTAGCCGGGCATTCCTAAATCTCCTACAACGTAAGTAGCATCCAACAGGATTTGCTTACGTTTTGGAAAGAATGAGAAATGCTTTTTAGATAAAGGTGGTCTCTGAATCCGCTGTCATTCATTTTCTAGCCATAATCTCAGTAGTCAATTTTTCATCTGTAGTTCACAGCAAATGCTAGACACTAATGGAAATGCCAGTAACTGCAGAACAACATTACATTTTAATAGTGCCTTAGGCCAAAGTCTTAAATAATTTTTCCCCATTAGTTTGCATTTAATGTACGGCTTAATTGACTCCACTCTTCAGCCAAGAAAACACAGTTCTATTTCTGATTTAGGCCTTAATTTCTCCTCTGACTAGTAGCAGATCCAGATTTATTCAGCTGGTTAAGTTTATTTATTTTTTTTTAGTGTAAACATCTAGCTTATCTGGCCTTAACCAGGCCAGATCTGGTCTTTACTGCAGTTATTCCTCCTCTGTAGGGCAGAGAAAGAACTTCTGAACTTTCTAGGACACATGCATACAGATTAGCAGTTCTTGGTTGCTTTGAAATACATAGAAGAGAAACGTGAAGAGTGAAGATATCACTGATTTAAAACGCCTATTAGAAGCACATATTTACAGGTGCCAAAATTTCTATAGAAGGATAAATAGTTTATTGCAGAATAAGACTGTATCTCTTATGTCATTTTTATTTCCCTGGTCATACTGCCTGTCTTTCTAGGTGTCATATATTAATTTGAAGGATACATACTCCACAAGAAAAATTTCACATAGTGATTTTTTTATGGAACGTATTGGGGTTTAGAGGACTTTAAAACTCAGCTGTCGCTTCTTGTGCTTTCCCCTTAGAGGAAATAAACAGTTATCCTTCTCCTGAACTTCAAGAAGAGTGTGAAAGCTTAGATCGGGGAGACACGCAACAGCAAGTATCTGCGATTGAAAGGTTTGGATTGCCTATCAAAATTATTCAGCGTGTATGGGATAAAACTGTGTATTTACATTTATCTCTCAGTACAGAATTTTCTCCCTTTGAGTTAGTAGTTGCATTCCAATTAGTTTTAACAGAAACAGTATCAGGACCAAAAAAATTTTTCACAATATTCAGGAGGAATTAAGAAGACGCTTTTTTCAAGGCCATACTTGTGCTTAACCCCTCTTTTTTTTTTTTTTTTTTTTAACCTCCTTGGAAGGGTGCCTTTTCCTGGCTCAGATGAAGCTAGTTACAGTCATGATTTGGAAGAAGTTGAAACAACTGAAAATAGAGTCCTGGAGAAAGTTATAACAACCACCACAGAACCTGTATACACATTGCCAAAAATGAGATATGGTTATGGGAAGAATGAGTATTTCACGCAGGAAGATTCTAAAGAAAAAAAGTCACAAAAGTATGGAGACGCTCAGAAGGAGAATGAGGAAAACTTAGAGGCAACAGTAGAAACTAGAGCTGCTTATAAGGATTATGGTATGATTTTAGAGCATGAAAAGCTCTTTGAATTCAGTAGAAAGACTGTAAAGTGCAAAGGGCTCAGTTCAGTATTTACTCAGTGTGAAGCATGTCCATTTAGTAAATCTCCCAAAGCTTTGTGTGCCATGCGATCATATTCAGTCCAAATCTATATACTAGGAGTTTGTACCCAAAGGCAGAACTGTAGGTGTCATTTAGGCTTTAGCTTTAATTTACAACTTTATTAATAATATAATATAAATTTGTAATCAAAAACAAAATTACAAAAGCAGCTGATGATATTAAATCACCTAGTTGTGCTGTAATTACTGAGTTACTCCTGCTCCTAACTCAGCTCAACATGGAGGAACTAAACATGTCTCTGCTACAGGCTATTTCTGTAGGAGAAACTGAACCCTCCACTAGATGTATCCTATCAAAAAGATATTCTTCATGGTTTTTACCTTGCCTCCTAATTATTCATATTTCTTTGCAGATTTGACATTTATTACAGTAGGTATGGTAATCTGATTATGAGATCAGTTCTCTCACAACATTCCTTTAGCACCATCAAATATTATTGTTTAGACTACAATTGTAGAGATTTTTCGTTGAAAAATCAATGGTATCTGTATGGCTTTGGATGTGGGACTCATCATTACAGCTCCCATCACTGTTTTTCATCTCTCCTAAACCGAAAACGTTTCTAAGGAAGGTCTGGTATCCCCATCCCTGATGAAAGGGCCAATGCTTTTGCACAGCTGTTGTAACATCAGTTCTTTAACTAAGAACTGATGTACCTCTGGGAATCTAGGCATCCACAGTACATGACTGAGTTGCTTGGCACATATGGAATTGGTCTACTGTTGGCCTAACTGCATGTATACTATCTTGAATCAGCGAATGTCCTCTGTGGTCACACAGAAAATTCTACTGCATGAACATATGCTACCATTTATACTTTGCACATAAAATGCTTCCCACGAGGTTATAGGCTTATTGCACTCTTGTTATGCAGCATAAACTACTTAGAAGACAGGTATAAACGGCATTTCCCAATCGTAATTTGTAATTAACACTCCTAAAGTTTACCTAAAAACATGTAACAGTTTTGGAGCATTCCTTTACAGAGATGTACCTTGTATAGATCTGCTGTTTGATTTTCTTGTTTTTCCGTTGACTAGGGGGAGAAGGTTATGTTATTTTAAATCTTTAGGTTGGGTGGTTTTCAATATTTTGCTTTCCTTCCCTTTGCTTTCCTTTTGATGTCCTACTCTTCTGACTTTATTTGAGTAACTCTAAATTCACATTGGTGAAAGCTAATTAGATCCTTACTCACTGAATGCCAGAATGCTACAAACAGTGCTGCTTTCACCTACTTTTTAGCAAATTTATACGATTTAACTCTATATGACTCTGGAATTTGGCTTAGAGACTATCGTGACTGATTTGACTATCTATGTATGCTCATTTATGAAATTTTACTGAAGGGTACTGGGGTAAAAACTTGGAATAAAGCAGAGGGATGTTCTGAAAAGGTTGAAGAGCAGTTTGTGCTAACTTCATTTAGCCAGTCCCTATAGATGAGGCATAATCATTTTACAATAATTTTAGTAAAAATCTGTGTTAGAAAACTAAACTCGTTTTCACTTCTTTTTATGCCACT
Organism: Struthio camelus; assembly: GCF_040807025.1. Lineage (NCBI taxonomy): Eukaryota > Metazoa > Chordata > Aves > Struthioniformes > Struthionidae > Struthio > Struthio camelus. The sequence goes on from NC_090943.1 coordinate 49,092,279, forward strand.
GAAGATCTAGTTGTTTCAGTAGTTCCTTCTGATTAAATGAATCATAGTGAGAGAAGCCTCACGGCCCCCCTTGCACTGTGGGTGTGTGGGTGGATATGTAGTGAATCTTTGTAAGACCTTGAACACTGACTACTTCTCTCATCTGCCAGCTTGCACTGAATGTTACTTTTCACTGAAATTCCAAAGCTAAGAAGAGTAGTTCTTTCTTTCCTTAACTGTGTTTCTTGTTTACCTTTTCCAGATGTGTGTGACCTGCTTCAGGACAGCGGAGAATGTCAAGATTAAGTTCTGAAGTGGTACTACAACAAAGGGCAGAAAACGTGTGGTCAGCTTTGGTATGGGGCTGTGGAGGCAACAAAAATAGATTTGAAACACAAGAAGAGTGTAAAGTCTTGTGTATAGAATCTTCCTAGTGCAGAGACAGTTAAATTACTTTAATTCTTCAGTTACGCTATCAAGATGATGGGGAGAAGGGCTCAAAAGGAAATGCTTAATACTAACTACTTGGCTTCCAGATTTCAAGTGAGAGAAATACTTCCTAGCTAAGTTTTTATCTAGTAACTTAATAATAGTGGAAATAATCTAGTAACTTAATAATAGTGGAAATAATGATAAGACTATTGCTCAGTTAATCCAATGTCAGAAAAAGGTGAGAAGTGAGAAACTTGTTTTCGCAGCCGATAGTGTATTGCTTAAAAGGGATTAAAATATTGAAGCTTGACTTTCTTCCATAAACATCAAAATGTGCACTTTTTAGTTTTTCTGATTAAAATAATACCTCAGATGTTTTCATGAAATAACATTGGATGCAAGACACTAATGTCAAAATGCTTTGATTGATTTGCTTACATTTATCCTGCTTAGAGAAAGTACAAAAAGCACTTATCTCAAGGGATATAAAATTACAGGAGCTTACTTTGCATTGATGTAGAAGATTTTTCTACCATGCAATCATTCTCAACTTTTAAATTCTTTTTCCAAGTAATCCAACATGTGAATAAAGTCATTCCTTCTGAAATATGTGTGCCATTAGTTCTTCAAACAGATGTCATCATATTTTCATAGGCTGGCTCCTCATCTCATGTAAATCAGCATTGGTCCCTTTCCCTTACTGCCAGAAGTTAGGCAAGTTCATTCATTTTAGACCATGTCCCAAGTGGGACTTAGCTGGGCTTTCACACTCTGTTGCTGCCCATTCTACAACTGTACAAGCCATGGTGCACTTAACTCTGTCACTTTGGGCCACTCTGTAGAGGTGGCTGTACTCACTTAGAGTACTATTCTGCTCTGTGTTTGTCTACAGAAAGATAGATAAGATATCTCTAAAAATTTGCATGAGCTACTGACCAAGAATTCCTAAAAACAGACTTTTAGGGAGGCACCCTAACATAGATGAACTTGGATTTGCTGAGTTATGATTTCTCAAAGCCTGGTGCTTTTGGCTGTCACCCAGAGGGAACCTATTGTGAGGAATTACTTTGGACCGAGTGGACTTCCTGTAAAGCCCTGCCAGCCTCAGAGCCATAAGAATGCTGAACAACTCACTGCTAAAGGAGGAAGCGTCACCCTTAGCTCAGTCAAGGAAGGGTGCTCCTTGGTTTAAAAGTCTGGTGCTACTGAGCCAAACTCTTTGAGTGGGGATGGGGTGAGTTGTTGAAGCCTATGGTCTTTTACCTTGGGATTTTCTTGCAAGTGACAGAATGGAACTGCCAAAATTACTACAAAGAATGGGAAATATTCTGCTTTTTGTTTCTATATTTTTACTACATTTGTGACTAGGAAACTTGGTACTTGAGGGCCTCTTAGGTTTCTGGTTGAGGGCTAGAGCTGGTCTAATAATTCTGTCAAGCAAGAAATTGAACCTGAGTTTGCTTTTTGCCACATTATTCACAGAACTTTTAATTCTCAAGTGGTTAATATCACTAATGAAGTGCTATTTTCTGTGTGTAATAGCTGGCAATAGTTTCTCTCCTCTTTCAAAAGCAAAGGCTCCCTCCCCTTAAGTCAGATGTACACAGGGAAGGAGACGACTGCCTTTGTTGGAGAACCAGGTTCAATTTTTTACATGAGCCCCACAAAAACTCTGTCTCTAGTGACAGGATGGCTTGGTTGTGTGATCTCCTAATCTTGCTAGAACTTTAGTAGTCACCTTTAGATGAGTAAATAATTCTCTTAGTTGGAAAGTAAAGGTCAAAAATCAAGCATCTCTGCTCTCGTGAGCTATCAGGCAGTTGCTGATAGCTCAAATTCTTCTCTTCAGCTCAAGAGACATATAGTCCCCTGATGGACCTCTGCTGCATGCAGTTCATCTCTTCCTTTCAGCTGGCTCTTGATATCTGAGGCTAGTTAGTCTTGCTATTAGCTCTAAATCCTTGTTTTTCAGTCAAAGGAAGGTCTTGGTGTGTGGATCCTCTTTCCTTGATGAAGAAAAATTTGTATGTCTCTGTGGGCTGACCTATTCCTGCTTTCCACCTGTACATCTTCCACCCTATTATCTCAGGCTACTTGATGATCCTCTCTCTGGAGCAATGCAGGATAAGACAAGCTAGCTGATCTTTTTGAGGAATGACTCTCAAAGCCTCCTAACCTGGTTTTCTTTCTTCTTTCATCCCTGGCATACATCTCCTGGACCCTTCTCCAAAGGAAAGGATATGCTAGCTGCCATAGGCTATTTTGGGCTCTACTATCTGACCCTTCTCCTATCTTGCTAGTTGTGTCAGATGGTCCAGCAAGCAGCAATTGCAGGCATTTTTTTCTCCCGTTTCAGATATGCTGACTCTTAAAGGACCTTTGATGGGTGCTTAAACTTCAAAACATTACTCTAGGTTGTGGAGCACCTAATATCTACATTTTTTAACCCTCGATATTCTTTTGAATTGGCTATGGCATAAATGAATCCTCAAGCTGTAAAAGGATCACTGGTGCATGGTGTGGCACATAGTGACTCTCCCCACGTTAGAGGATCCCCTTCTTCCACGACATCTCTTCTGGAGATGTACATGTTGTTCAGCTGCATGGATTAAGGACAACCTCTCCCTGCTCCCCTGCTAGATTCCTTTCAAACTGTAACAGAAAACAGATGAACGTGTCAGAAATAACAAGAAGTAGCTTCTTACATGGAGGCCTTGTTTCAAGAGCAAAGTCACTCACTTAATTGTAAATCTGTTTATAAAGCAACTTAGTTTTACTATAGTAAATCTTTGCATGATCTTTATGCTTGTTTGGGCCCTTGTTAAGATAATCTGTAGTTAAAAGAATGCAAGAACATAGATATGCTAAACTTAATCCTAATACTGTCATATTTCAATCCAAATGCATATATTCATCTAATTCAGAGTAGCTGAATTTTGATGTCTTGATCTCTGGAAGTAAAGGTGTTGAACAGAGAACAACCATTCCTGGGACCAAAACAATGCCTGTGAGTTCCACTCAGTGAAAGTAAATAAATATAATGCCCTTGTTCATTTGTTTATTTATTTCCTATAAGGATGTTAATGCTGTCAAAATGCTCCTAATCTATCATTAACTTGTAAAAGGTTTCTGATTGCATCTTAGATTAATTCGAGCTAGTGATGATTTCTTAATGACTTCAATGGGATCAGACCGTTGAAGAGAGAAAAAGATCTGAAGCACGTATTGGAGGGGAAGTTTCAGACTTTCTGTTATGTTTTATTTTCTGGCTTCTATTATAGTATTTGGCTACATGTCCCACATGTGAAATAACCAGCTTTTCTAATGGTAAGGAGCCCTGCTCATCTAAAGTACATAAGGGGTAAATTTTGCCCTTTTTAACGAGGCTGGCACATAGCCTGCCTATAATATAAATCCAATGTAAATGGTGTAAAAGTATTGTGTTCTTCCTCCTGATATAGGAAGAATGCCGTCCTGTTTTGGCAAGGTGCAATATATGTGCAGAGCTGTAATAAGAATGGGAGTATCGATGCATAAAAAGTATGGTATTTTCACTGACCCATAGAGCCTTGGCATTTGTGGGGTTGCTGGTAGCGGCCTGCTGCCCTTTCCCAACATGCTGCAGTGTAGATACTTCTGTGGGAACTACTTGCTAACTGCCAAAATACACAGCAAAAGCTTGTTTTTGAACAGAATAGGAGGCTAGGTCCTGAAAAATCTTGCTGTGAAAACAAACTGCCTGCTATGATCAGAAACCTTTGGATTAGCGGTGGTTTGTGCATAGTTAATTGGAGACAAAGCCTTTACCTGTGCATGGCAGTCAGAGAGCCTTTTTCTCTTTACCCCAGAAGCTCTCAGTATTTTCCCCTCTTACGTCTTGTTTTTCCACCCCCCTCATATCCATTTCTATTGCTACTTTGACGCCTTAATAAATACTTAGTGCTACACTTAGTAGAACAAGAAGCCAGGGAAGAACCTTACATGAAGAAGAGGACATTTCTTATCATTTCACCAGAGGGCTTCCTAGTACACCTGCGGTTAAAACAAGCTGTTTCTGCCCACTTTAAAAGATTGGAGACCATTCATTCTGTTTGGAGCTTTCTGCTTTGAAATGAGCTCTATCCCTTCCTCTTAAATAGGCCTTCTCTGCTGGCCCTGAGCTGCAGGTTGCATGTATATAGCAGCTTGCTGCAGGAGATAGATAGTATTTATTTTGGTTTGGTAGGGAAAACATTTGAGCCTGTCCTGCAAAGGAGGGCTTCCGATGGAGCAAGCTGACATTTATAATCTCTATCAGGGTAGGGAGAGGTTCTATATTCATTTAAGAACTTTCCTAAAATATTATTTTGAGTCAAACACAGTCAAGTCACATGGTATTAGAAGTTGCTGCTTCTCAGTTTAGCTCCCAGAATTGTGCCTGTGCTTTTAGTCTGCCCCAGCTGGGTTGTAAAACATCTTAATTTAAACTACTTTCACTGAAGCTTAACCTGATATGTTTAACTTAATAAGTAACTCCACATGCTCACAATGGAGCAAAATAGCCTTCTATATTATTTTAGGACCTTCAAGTAAAATTCTCCTGTAAAACATGTGCAACTATGTAGAAACATGGCTGAACGAAGTAGAGAAAAACAGTGCCACCCAAAGGCTGCTCTGAATGAACTGCTTAGGCTTCTAAAGCAAATTGAAGGCTTGCAACGAGCTGTGTTTGCTTTCAAAATTATAAAGTAGCTGTGTATTGTGCTAGGTAAGATGTGCAACACAACTCCCCAACACTTACTTTTCAACAGGTTGTGCATGTATATACACACTTACATATACACTCTTCTGAGCCAAGCCGTGCTCTTGGTTGCTCCAGTATAATTGCTGCTGCAGTCAGGTTGCATGAGTGAATACGGCTGGAAGGCAAGCTTCCAGAAGCAATCATGCATTCTGGTGTTCAGCGACTGGCATAGGACACGTAAAAAAATTCTTGTTAAAGAACCTCTTTTAATTTTAGCCAGAGCAACATTTATGTTAATTGCTTCCACTTCACTCAAGAAGTGCTCTGCATTTGTTGCCAAAAACAACCAGTTTTAGCAGGGTTTTCTGTAACTCTGAACAGAGGACAGACGGACACGTAAGGAAGCCCATGAAGAAGTGGCTTCAGTGCTTTATTGATGTGCAACAGCCCAAACTCAAGAGTGTCCAGTGGAGGGACATGACTGACCCCATACTGAGAACTCTTGCAAGAAGGCAAGATTTCTGCATGATTCACTCATCTCCACACTCAGCTCCTTTGCCTTCCATTCAAAGGGCTATGGTTCCCCCAGCCAGCCCCACTGCCTGTTTCCTTCTTTGCAGTAGTAATTTTAAGATTTCTACTACAAATAAGTTGTTGCACAGTGCCTGAGGTGCCTTGCTAAGGGCTTGCCATTTGCTGTACTGCAGCCTGGCTTTCATGAGCAGCTGTGTACCCTTACATCCAGACTGCAGTGGCAGTGTTTTCCGGAGCCTCTGTGGCAGTATCTCTCCCTTGTTGCTTTCATGCTGTTGTCCTTGTGCTAATATTCCTATGGTCTCGCACTTGCAAAGCCTGATAGTGTTGTTATGGCGAGTTCTCATGGCAAGCAATGCCGCTGGCATGAGCATTCCCCTCTCCCCACCCTATCCTTTGGTTGCAACTTTCAATTTACATTAGGGAACCCAATAATATACATGCACAACCATTCAGCCATGCAGCACCTGCCCCTGGTCAAAACATGCTCCAGTTAGCGCTAACAACACCATAGGCAAAAGCAAGTAGCAGGGAGTATGGATCCTGATGAAAACTATGTAGCTAATGTGGGCAAAATGCTATGCAGGTGGGGTGGGGAAAACCACCCGCTGCACTGAAGAGGATGCCCAGGGAGGATGCTCACCTGCAGACCCCTGTCAGTTTTCTCCCAAGCTGGCCACTGAGGTGGGGGATTCGCTTTCCCTTTTCATTCTCCTGTTCTCCCATTCTCCTTTTCTCCAGAAACACAAATTCAGAGATAGCATCTGTTAATGACCTCAAAGCATGGTCCAGGCTAAACCTATCTAAAATGAATCTCTTACTTTCTTTACCATGTGCCTTCATGCTCCTCTATTTCTGGGTAATGGTGACAATACCACCCCTGCCACATACACAGACTCTAACCCAGGCATTAGCACTTACTCTGTCCTCTCCTGAAGGAAGCCTTCCTCTAAGGACAACACTGTTGGCGCAGCCAACAGAGGCAACAAACAGATGCAGCAGTTTGTGCAGCAGTGTCTGGGCTCTGCCTGGGCCTTTTGTGGGTCTTGTTGGAAATCGTGGAGGCTTTCTGGAGACCCCTGAGGAACTAGACGGTGCTTGCTGCTAGCAGGAAGGGAGCGCTAAGTAAGGACTCCTGCAGGGGACCTTGACTTAACTTCTCCTGGGAAGTTCTAGCTAGGTGGGGCTGCTGCTAACAAGCTCTCTGGGCTGCCCTGGTCAGAGGGAGTTGGGGCTTTTGTTTCAGGTGGCTCCTGATTGGGTGGGTCAAGCACCCTTGTGAGTCACTGCTAGGCAGAGGCCTATATAAGAGCCAGGCCTAGAGCCCAGCTCCCAGAGTGTAGTGAACAGATGCAGCAGTTTGCACAGCAGGGTGCCAGAAGGCACCTCTGCATTTTCCATAGTGGTGTGTCCTTCCCCAGGCATGGTCATGACATGCTGCAGAGCACGTTCCCCAGTGGCTGCTGGAGGTGCTGCATCAGCTGTGTCTGAGGCTTCAACCCAGACAGACCCTCAGACAGCAGATGCAGCTCTGCAGGTGTCAGGCTGCAGGGAGTGCCTGGGGCCTCTCCGTGATGCCTGGGCTGACAGTCAGCTCTCCTGTGTGAGGTGTGCTGTGGTTGACCAGTTGCGTCACCAGATAAAGGAGCTGCAGGAGGAAGTTAGGAGGCTGCATAGCATCTGAGAAAATGAGTAGGAGATTGACAGGGTATTCTCAGAGACTGTGCAGCTCTAGGAGTCCCCTGCCCCCACTGCAGCGGAGTTGTCGGAGGGCTCAGCACCGTGTGTAAAGGTGCATCATAACGCTGTTGAAGAGGGCTGGAAGCTGGTGACCTCTTGTAGAAGGAGAAAGGCTCTTGCTCCTCCTCAAGACTTACCCTTGAAGAACAAGTTTAATGCCCTCCAAGCTGAGGAGGAGCTGGGCATGGCTTCAAGGGAGGCAACTGGCCTGGCAGACCCTGTGCCGTGCAGGAACACTGGGAAGAAGCAGCGAGTGATTGTTGTGGGTGACTCCCTGCTGCCGGGGACAGAGGCACCTATCTGCCGACCTGACCTCTTGTCCAGAGAGGTTTGCTGCCTGCCAGGGGCTCGAATAAGAGATGTCATGGAAAGACTGCCAAGGCTTGTCCATGCATCAGACTACTACCCTCTGCTGCTCTTCCATGTGGGCGTTAACAACATGAAAGGCAAATTGGAAGCCATCAAATGGGACTTCAGAGCTCTGGGAATGGTGGTGAAGGGTCTGGGAGCCCAGGTCGTTTTCTCCTCAATCTTGCCTGGGAGGGGAAAGGACGGGAGGAGGAGTAGACGAGTTTTCCAAGTGAACAGCTGGCTGCGCCGCTGGTGTTGGCAACAGGGCTTTGGTTTCTATGACCTTGGAACACTGTTTGAAGATCAACAGCTGATGGGGAGCGATGGGATCCACCTTACCAAGCAGGGCACACGCGTCTTTGCCAACAGATTGGCCAGCCTGGTAAGGAGGGCTTTAAACTAGGCAAGATGGGGGAAGGGGAGTGGTATAGTGGCAGGAGAGTCAGTAAAACACCGCTCAAGTCAGGATGCCTCCAGCAGGTGCATACAGCCAGGGGAGACAGCATGCAACATGGCTATGGAGGCTTCTCTTGCACCTCTCCTGTGAAGCTTGCATGCTTGACTGGCTCTCTGAAATGCCTGTATAGCAATGCACGCAGCATGGGGAATAAACAGGAAGAGTTAGAGATCTGTGTGCGGTCGCAGGGCCATGATCTCATTGCAGTGACAGAGACATGGTGGGATAGTTCACATGACTGGGATGCTGTCATGGATGGCTACGTGCTTTTTAGGAAAGACAGGCCAGGAAGGTGAGGTGGTGGAGTTGCCCTTTATGTGAGGGAGCAACTAGAATGTATGGAGCTCTGCCTCGGGGTGGATGAAGAGCAAGCTGAGAGCCTATGGGTAAGGATTAAAGGGCAGGCTAACATGGGTGACACTGTTGTGGGGGTTTACTACAGGCCACCTGATCAGGAAGAAGTCGTCGATGAGGCCTTCTACCGACAGCTGGAAGCAGCCTCACGATCACAGGCCCTAGTTCTCATGGGAGACTTCAACCACCCTGACGTGTTGGCAAGACAGCACAGCTAGGCACAAACAGTCAAAGAGGTTCCTGCAGAGGATTGATGATAATTTCTGGACTCAGGTGGTGGAGACACCAACGAGGAGAGGTGCAATGCTAGACCTTGTACTAACGAACAAAGAAGGTCTAGTTGGAGATGTGAAGGTTGGAGGCAGCCTTGGCTGCAGTGACCATGAGATGGTGGAGTTGAGGATCCTGAAAGGAGGAAGCAGGGCAATGAGTAGGACTGCAATGCTGGACTTCAGGAGAGCTAACTTTGGCCTCTTCAGGGACCTACTTGGAGGAATCCCGTGGGGATTAGGGTTAGGGCCCTAGAAGGAAGAGGGGTCCAAGAGAGCTGGTTAATATTCAAGCATCACCTCCTCCAGGCTCAAGATCGGTGCATCCCTCCGAGCAAGAAGTCAAGTAAAAGGGGCAGGAGACCTGCATGGATGAGCAAGGAACTCCTGGCAAAACTCCAACAGAAGAAGGAAGTGTACAGAATGTGGAAAAGGGGACAGGCCACTTGGGAGGAATACAGGGACGTTGTCAGAGTATGCAGGGATGAGACAAGGAAGGCTAAGGCCCAGTTGGAATTAAATCTGGCAAGGGATGTCAAGGACAACAAGAAGGGCTTCTTCAAATACATCAATAGCAAAAGGAAGCCTAGGGAAAACGTGGGCCCGCTGCTGAATGGGGCGGGTGCCCTGGTGACGAAGGCTACAGAGAAGGCAGAGTTATTGAATGCCTTCTTTGCTTCAGTCTTCACTGCTAAGGCCAGTCCTCAGGAATTCCAGACCTTGGAGACAAGAGAGGAAGTCTGGAGAAAGGAAGACTCTCCCTTGGTGGAGGAGGATCAGGTTAGAGATCTTTTGGGCGAACCTGACATCCATAGATCCATGGGCCCCGATGGGATGCATCCACGAGTGCCGAGGGAGCTGGCAGATGTCATCGCTAGGCCACTCTCCATCATCTTGGAAAGGTCCTGGAGATCAGGAGAGGTGCCTGAGGACTGGAAGAAAGCCAGTGTCACCCCAGCCTTCAAAAAGGGCAAGGAGGAGGAGCCAGGAAACTAGAGGCCTGTCAGCCGCTCCTCCATCCCTGGAAAGGTGATGGAACAGCTCCTCCTGGAGGTCATCACTAAGCATCTGGAGGACAAGAAGGGGATCAGGAGTAGTCAGCATGGATTCACCAAAGGGAAATCATGCTTGACCAATCTGATCTGGCCTTCTACTATGGAATGACTGTCTGGGTAGATGAGGGCAGAGCAGTGGATGTTGTCTCCCTGGACCTGAGCAAGGCTTTGGACACTGTCTCCCATCACATCGTCCTAGGCAAGCTCAGGAGGTGTGAGCTGGATGAGTGGACAGTGCGGTGGATTGAGAACTGGCTGGATGGCCGAGCTCAGAGGGTTGTGGTCAGTGACGCAGAGTCTAGTTGGAGGCCTGTAGCTAGCGGTGTCCCGCAGATGTCAGTCCTGGGTCCAGTCGTGTTCAACGTATTCCTCAATGACCTGGAGGAAGGCACAGATGCACCCTCAGCAAGTTTGCTGATGATCCTAAACTGGGCGGAGTGGCTGACACACCAGAAGGCTGTGCTGCCATTCAGAGGGACCTGGACGGGCTGGAGAGATGGACAGAGGGGAACCTCCTGAAGTTCAATAAAAGGAAATGCACGGTCCTGCACCTGGGGAGGAATAAGCCCACGCACCAGTACAGGCTGGGGGCTGACCTGCTGGAAAGCAGCTCTGCCAAGAAGGACCTGGGAGTGCTGGTGGACACCAAGTTGAGCATGAGGCAGCAGCGTGCCCTTGTGGCCAGGAGGGCCAATGGTATGCTGGGCTGCATTAGGCAGAGTGTTGCCAGCAGGTGGAGGGAGGTGATCCTGCCCCTCTCCTCAGCCCTGGGGAGGCCCCACCTGGAGTGCTGTGTCCAGTGCTGGGCTCCCCCGTACAAGAGAGACACGGCACTGCTGGAGAGAGTCCAGTGGAGGGTTACGAAGATGATGAGGGGACTGGAACATCTCTCCTGTGAGGGAAGGCTGAGAGAGCTGGGCCTGTTTAGCCTGGAGAAGAGAAGACTGAGAGGTGATCTCATCAATGTGTACAAGTATGTGAAGGGAGGGTGTCACGAGGATGGGGCCAGAATCTCCTACATTGTGCCCAGCAACAGGACGAGAGGCAACGGGCACAAACTGAACCACAGGCAGTTCCATCTGAACCCGAGGAAAAACTTCTTTCCTGTGAGGGTGACAGAGCACTGGACCAGGTTGCCCAGAGAGGTAGTGGAGTCTCCTTCCCTGGAGATATTCAAAACCCACCTGGATGTGATCCTGGGCAATATGCTCTAGAGGACCCTGCTTGAGCAGGGGTGTTGGACTAGATGATCTCCAGAGTTCCCTTCCAACCTAAACCATTCTAAATTCTAAATCTTTTTTTCCTACATAATATGTATTATTTATATCACTCTTTGTCTTGGCTCTTACAACATTATATTTCCATCACTGCTACTCAGCCTTGACAAATCCAGTGTTTTGCACCTATCTGAGCAGGACTGTGCTGCAAGCACTTTACAATAAGCCTGTGATATCAGTCTTTGTCACCCACATATATTTAAAATCAAGGAACTTCGTATTTTTCCTACACTTGTGAGAGCTTCTTGTGAATATTTGAAAAAATAACTTAATGCCCTAGTTCAAAACTAACTTCAAGACTCCTTGACATGATCCTGCTAAAAGCTCATCAAGCTGGTGGTTTGCCCATTAGTCTGGTAAATAATATCTTTTTCTCTCTTGTGCATGTTGATTTTCTTGAGTTATTTTTAGTGCTTATGTATTTTTGCAACAGGATCATTTCTCTGTTTTGGGCCTATACGCAATCATCGTAAGGGCCTCTGATTCGTGGTTAGGACCTTGGACACTGGTACACGAGTAGTGTTGAGTGTTTAACGACCTCAGATGAAATTTAAAAAGTAATACTGGCAGTAATTGCTAAGGTTGTTTTTCTGGGTGTAGGCACAGTTACAGCTAAGCGCACAGATTAGGGCTGTAATTTGTAGATTATGTTTTTGGGTAGGTACATGGCAAGGTGAATGGTTGATCTGGGCAGTCCCACAGTGATGAGGATGAGCACAGGTGAATGCAAAGAAGAGAGACCTTGTAGCTCTGGTGGTGTCTGAGTCCCTCACACCACTTTCACTTCATCTCTGTGGAGGTGAGGTTAGCCCCAATGCTTTTCCCCAATGACAGGGGATCAGCAAGGTCCTAGTGGGGTTCCCTCCTCAAGCGATGGAAGAAAAGATATCTAGGCACTGTCTTATCATGTTAGCAGTATCCAAACTGGTAACCTCTCCTCAAGGTCTCAGTGACTCTTCTGAAACATCTGATAGCTGTCAGAGTTGGATGGGGCAGCTGTCAACCATGATCTCATAGGCTATCTCTGTGAGATAGGCACTGTCAAACCCCTCTAGACAGAGGCAAGCCAAATGCACTTTATATTTGCCTCTATCAGAAGTGACTGGAGTGACTCATTGTGGCAGAAACCTCCCCACATCTCCTGCTCTGGCTGTGCTGTGACACAGCGCAGGGAGGTCACTGCCTCCCCTTTGCTGCCTTTTCACCCTTTCAGATCTGCTGTTGTAGCTATTGGTGTTAAAGGTTCCTAATTGACTTCTGACAAAATAATCCTGCTTTAGGAAAAACAAAACTAAACCTTCACAGGTCTTGAGGTTAAGCCTGAATGTCTCACCCAAAAGGGTCTAGAAGCTTTCACGTGAGCAGGTTTGATAGCAGATTTATGGGGAACGACACTTCCCTGGAGCAGAAGGGGGACACAGAGGCTGATCTCTTTCTACAGATCATTGGCAGCCAAAACAAGGTGTTTAACCGCAACTTTAGCGGTGCAACCATTGTAGCCTGTCCTTGTTGAGAAATGCCACCAGCATGATGGCAAATCTTAGATTGTTCCTTAAGGCAGCAGGAATCCCTTGGGTATGTGCTGGGTCCTTGGCTGTGTGGTGACAGTGGCAGAAGTAAAAGGTTGTTAACCTCTTCAGAGGCTGGTTGAGTTTCTGTGACTGTGTACTGATAAACCTGATAAACCGGCACAGAGCAGTGTTATACTGAGTGGTATGCCATTGAAGAAAGGAGAAGAAATTAGAACAAACTAGTAATATGTGTCTCCAAAATGGCATTTAAGAACATATTTGGTTGAGTTTCCTTCATTTTCAGGAACTAAAGCACTAATTCTCTCTCTTTAGGAAAGCTTGTTTTCAAAGTGTAGTGCCAAAAGAATTAGGAGAAACCTTGGCCTAACTGATTAACCAAAAGTAGCACAAGTACGGAATGAATTCCCTGGCTCTCCTTTTAGAGAGCAAGGAGTGCATGATGTTGGCAGACACACAGAATAGTATGAAATACTATGAAACCTGTTTTGTTTCCTTCCCAGAACTGATTGCTGCTGCACTCAGTAATGGCTCAGTGAAGTGGTCAATGACAAATTAACACTTATTTTTAGAAAGAAATAAAACCAGCAATAAAATCCAGGAGCTATATTCCATTACAAGCTGTTTTATTGGCTTATGAAAAACTCAGAAATGTCATGCTGTAAAACAGTTTAACTTCATGAAAGCCAATAGAAAGCATTCAAGTGACTTCAAAAAGAGCTGGAGAAGGCCCTGTGTGCATCAAGGTGAAACACAACTCTGGGAGAACATATATCTCCTCTGGACGTTTACATGGAGGATATTTCCATGCTTTTCCCTAAGTCAAGAAAGGACCATGAATGAAGATTATGTGGCTCTTTGACTGTTGCCCCAGCTCCTCCTGGATCTAGGAAGTATTTCAGGCTCTGGGGAAGCTTGGGGGAACTTGGGGGAATGGGGTAAGGCTTAAAATACAGAAATCAAAGCTCTAAGTTACCATCAAATTAGGCTTATTTTGGCACAAACTGCTTTCAAATCAATGAAGTTAAATAAGTAGGCAGTGCTATTAATCCCATCCCATCACCATATGGATCACCCTTAAAAAGAATGGTTTTCTGCATCCTACAACATCATCCACTAGCAAGCTGAAGTGGAAATAAAATTTGAGAATAGCAAATTGCATTAAAAAATTCTCAGTTCTCTAAAAATTCTCTACAGCTATACGAATATTTTCAGTAGCAGTAAAGGCTCTGTATAGATTTACAAGCCAATGTTTTCCTGTTAGAGCACCCAATTTTACTCTTAAAGGCCATGGTTGGTTATGCATTAAATGAGGAACAGATCTACTGCAGCTTTCAACCAAACGTTCATCGTCTATACTCAAAGTCTGGCTTTTGATTTCCAAGAAGTCACTGTGGTATTACAGATGTACTGAATTTTGTAAAGTGAAACAAATGGAAACTCAGTCCAAAAATGCAGCATAGCACAGCCAAAAACCACATTATTAATAATATCTTCAGAGCCATTGAGTCTTTGTAGCAGCCCACTTATTTTCCCTGATACATTTCAATGTGACTCTGCCAACACCCCAGTCAGTTTGGTCAAGGCTGGAAAAATCTGGTGATAGGGAGTGTTGCGATATTACTCCGAATCATGAGAGCAAGCTTCAGCAGCCTCAAAGACCCTCAAGGAGCTACTCCCCACTGTCTCACTGCTACAGATTTACTGGTCTGAGGGATACCATACGTGACTGCATTGCAAAATCCCGGGAGAGGGATGCTGTGGAGGAGCCAGATGTGAATACCAGGGCTGCTGTGGCTGCTGTTGGAAGTAGCTCAGCCCTAAAGACCAGCTTGGCTTGCTGTCCAGAGCAGAAGGGGTGGGAGGTGAACATGAGAAAATATAAAGAATAGGAGGAGGGAAAGATGACAAATGTGATTTTGTAGAGGCTTCCAAACCACCCAAATTTATCTATTTATTAACACGGTGGGAGGATTTTACATGGCCAATTAATTAAGCCCCTATAAAAGAGTATCTCCCTGAGTCATTTTAAGGACTCTAATGGTATGAAACATTCAGTTCGCGCACCTTTCCTTTTATCTGGTAAGTGCCATAAATTGTCTCTTCTGATCATCTGAGAAAGTTTTCTCTTCTTTCAACAGCAGCAACAAAAAAATTACATTTGTTGTCCTTGTGAGAAATTTGCATCTTTATATTTATTTGCTAATATGTGAATCTGCAGAAGCTTTAATTTGAGTTTCTGATTGTGATACTGATTTTCCCATAGAAAAATCAGTGATACTGATTTGCCCCATACTGGACTTGGTTTTTGGTTTGTGGAAGGGTAGTTAGGTTTTTTTGCTTTCTCTTTATCTCTTTCTCCGTATATATTATGCAGATATATTCATGTCTAATTGTGCACAGTTACATTCACAGGCTAACACTATGCACTCAGGCTTTTGAAAGGGTGATTACTTTAGTCTTTCCAATTACATATATACACTGATGTAGTTACGTATGAATTGTTGTAAAATCTCACAGAGTTCCAACAATTAGAATATTATTACAGGAGATAAACCATATCTACTGGTTTTAATAATGTTTATTGTAAAGGCCTAGTGATGATGGCAATGCTGGGTGATCATTTTCTTGAAAATTTAAATATTTAAATCTAACTGAAAGATAATCAGATTTGACAAATACATAAATTTTAGATCTGTGAGTGGGAGGAACAAGGAATAGTCTATATTGCTGCAATAATGCATGAAAATCAATGATGTGTATCACTTTCCAAGGCAACTGGATGAAAAAATAGAATAAATATCAATACGAAAATGATAAACAAATCTAAGATTTACGAGTAATAGTGAAACAAACATAACATTTATATATGTACAGGGAGAATCTGGGAAAAAATGCCACTTCCAAGGGCAGTGCAAGAACAGCAGTAGGCTATATGGTGGTGGTATCTTTCTGATCACCCTTCGTTGAAACCTGTGCTCTCTCAGTAGATTTATCAAGGGATGTGAGGTACACTCTCTGTGTCTATTCAGAGGGGCAGGCGTCCCTAATTAATCACAATTTTATAGCCTTTTATGCATAAATATTTTGAAATTTTACACTCACAGCGTTTGTTGAGTGCTTTGATAATTACATCCGTTCACGGAGGAAACAATCTGAGGGTATTTCTAACAAGCTTGCATTTACTCTGCTATGCTTCAGAGCAGAATTTCAATTCAGATATTTAATACATAAGCTATTTATACATATGTATTTAATACATAATTATGTTTGATGGAAATAGATGGAACATTTATGACTTGTCAGATGAAATGAAAACAAATGAAAATAAGCACAGTTCATACTTATTCTTTCAACTGTTACTTCAGATTTCATTGATACCCCAAACTCTCATAGAGCAAGCATGGGCCAGACAATATTCTCATTTATACTGTAAATCTAGAGCAGATCTACAGAGGATGCTGGGGAATCACGGGAATTTTGCCCCGTATGTGAAATAGCAGTAAAAGACAAGAATAACAAGTTGCACAAAACATAGTAAACATAGTATCCCATTTCAGCTATCTGAAGGGACAGCAAAGATTTCCTGTACAGCCACATGCCAGAACTTTCGCAGCTAAGCACTTGGACCCAGAGATGCCTGTCTTCCATTCATGCTGGGCAGTAACTGCTCCCGCTGACTTTAAAGAGATTTGCCAACATCAGGTTTTTCAGTGTTTTTCCCTAAAAGGCAGCGTTTGAGAGCTAGCTCTCTTGAGCTGTCCTACAAGAGACTATGCTTTATCACTGCAGTCAGAAAGGGGAAAAAATGTGGCTTGTAATGATTTTAGAGAAAGTATCAAATTATTTAGAGCAGCACCATTTCCTTCTTCTGTTCTCATGAGACTTTCATGATGCTCTTCCTAGGTACTGCTTACACCTTTGCTCCTGCTGGGGAAAAATAATATATTTATTACTGCTCCTAGGTTTTACCTGGCAAAATCAAACATTTCCAGTACTGCCAAGACTCTCACCCAAACGTCAGGCTTTGCACCAGGAATACAGCAGAGGATCCCAAGTCTAGTAACCAACAGAAAAAAAAATGTATTTGAGATCCCATAAATTGAATAGTCATTTTAGCTACATAATCCATAGAACAGCTTTATCAGAAACTGTGGTCACTAGTTGGAATGAGCACTACAAGCACATTGGGGCTACTATACCCCAGGCTAACGTGCCCTTTGAAGGTGTTTCACGCGTCCCAGCAATAACAGTTTCACCAGGCTGAAGCAAGCCTCTCTCTCAAGATGCTGTGTGAACCTCTGTCATAAAAGCTCATCATGGCTGAGATTTTCCATATTATCAACAGCAGAAACTGGTCCCTCTGCAGGGACTGGGGTTAGCTGGAGAGAGCCTGATAAACACATGTGGTCTCACTGATTTCCCCTACCCAAAAGCTTTAACTGAGCAAAAAGCAGGCCAGGCATGATAGCCTCTCTTCCCCCGGTTGTCTCTTCTTTCCTCCCACCCCTCACAAGACAGGGAGAAAGGCTACCCAAGAAGAGACCAGGTGGTCAGTTAGTGTATGTTGGAGCAGGGACATAACAACCCAAAGGGCCTGGTAATCAGGGGTAAGAAAGATAGCTGCTACGTGAGAGCTGATACCTGCACTGAGCCCTTTAAATTTCTGTTTTCTGTATGGAAAATCCTCCTTAGCTAAGATTTTAGATTTCCTGCTCCTGTCCTCCAGGCAGTGGAGTTCCCCAGCTTGTGGCTGAGTTAAGACGAGGAAAGGATTTGTTTTGAGGAATCATATGTGGTTGCTGCTTCTTGTTATTATAGTAGGGAGTGATACAGTGGCCTGCCTCTTCTGCCTGGCTTTTAATCTCAAAAGCAAAGAGGCAGGAGAATGAAATAATATTCCTTTCAGAGAAGTAAACATATTCTTTAGGGCAAGGAGCAGCTGCCACATTCACATTTCACTCCAGCTGGGGTCAGGGTCAGGGAGGTGCCAGGCTGCTGTAAACCTGCAGTTCAGTGCAGGGAAAGACCAAGTATGAGGGCCCAAGCTGCAGCCCCGATGCAACAGGTGTTAGAGGACCCAGCCAAGGCTTTTCCCGGCCCTTCCTTGCTCAGCTCTGCCTTGCACATCAGCTATTTTCCCAGGAGCCTGATTCAGGGTTACAGAGCTGCTGGCATCAGTGCTGGCCCTGAGCACAGCAGCTGTGAGCTGGAAGGCTGCAGAGCTGCTGAAGTAGACCCATAAGCAGGGCATTTACAGGAATAGACAGATCAGAGCCTGAGGCTGGGCCAGGGGGAAATTTAAAGGATGACTTAAGATTTTCTGTGAAGGACTGGGAACAATTTCTGTGATTTATTTTTGTTTTCAAAAAGCCTGCTAGCTGGCAACCAAACTTGATTTTAACACTCTCTCACATCTTATTTTGTGATTGATTGTGAAGAGACATCAGGAATTAAGACCATCTGTACATGAAGTCAACATTACAGATTTCATAACATCAGAAAAATGGTTATGAGCATGATACAGCTCTTGCAGTTTTTGTTTTTGGGAGTGACATACAGTAAAGGGGACAGCATGCTATTGATTTTAGCTCAGTGAAACTGTTGTCGAAGTGTCACTTCACAAGCTGCAAGACAGAAAGCCTTCCTCTATGACTTTTTTTACATTGTACTTTCTTCAGTCCAGCCTCTGGCATTGTCATGTGCCGTTTGTAATGCCTATGGGGACAGTACCCTGTTCTTCAAGCCTGTGGCATCTTTGCTTTCCCCATAGTGTCACGTTTTGCTCTCCAGTCACCCAGCTGGAATCACTGAGAAGGAAAGTGAAGAACAGAGGAGGCTATTTCACAACTCCAGTTTTAGTGCAAGTTGGCTGAGACCTTTCACTATCACAAATATTCATGAGGAAGAACTGCTGAGTAGCAGACCAAAAAAATTAATGACAGTCAGGCTATCTTTGGATGAGAAAAAATTCTGAACCTCTCCTCAACTTTTTGAATTACATTTGAACTTTTTGAATCATGGTTGAACATGGGAACATTCTGTGCATTTTTAAGCATGCTTTCCCAGAGTAGAATATATGTTTCAGTTTGCCTTTAGGATATGTCCATTCGCATTAAAGTAACTGACGGAGTTTCACAGAAGGCCAGGTTCCTGGGTATTTTCAGTCCAATGCACAAAAGAATACAAATAAAACCCTCTGCTTTGACCAGTGCTTTTCTGATGCATACCCCTAATGCTGCAGATGCTAGGGGTGCTACACAGGGTGGAGGCTGTGGTGGAACTAATCTGAGGCAAATACTTATGTGTCAAACAGAACTCATTAACTTCCACTGAGGAAGACTTTGATAAACTCCAACAGCTGGAGTAACAGAAGTTACAT
Source organism: Struthio camelus (assembly GCF_040807025.1). Classification (NCBI taxonomy): domain Eukaryota; kingdom Metazoa; phylum Chordata; class Aves; order Struthioniformes; family Struthionidae; genus Struthio; species Struthio camelus. The sequence continues at coordinate 49,111,361 of NC_090943.1, forward strand.
GAGCAGAAGAAAACCAATACAGATTTAAAACCTTAAAAAGTCCAAATGAATAGCAAGAGCTCCCTGAGTCCCAGTTTTAGAGCTAGGCTATTAGTGGTGCTTGGTCCACTGAAAAAGCAAGACAACCCTTCTTAGTGGCTGTATTGCCAAAGAGATACACTGTAAAAGTACTACATGTACTCCTTTTGTTGGGATATCAGATACTGGAAAGAATCAAAATCACGGAATCAGAGTTACAGAATAGTTGAGGTTGGAAGGGAACTCTGGAGATCATCTAGTCCAACCTCCCTGCTCAAGCAGGGTCACCTACAGCACATGGCATAGGATCATGTCCAGACAGCTTCTGAATATCTCCAGCAAAGGCGACTCCACTACCTCTCTGGGCAACCTGGTCCAGTGCTCTGTCACCCTCACAGGAAAGAAGTTTTTCCTCAGGTTCAGATGGAACTGCCTGTGGTTCAGTTTCTGCCCATTGCCTCTTGTCCTATCGCTGGGCACCGCAGAGGAGATTCTGGCCCCATCCTCGTGACACCCTCCCTTCACATACTTGTACACATTGATGAGATCACCTCTCAGTCTTCTCTTCTCCAGGCTAAACAGGCCCAGCTCTCTCAGCCTTCCCTCACAGGAGAGATGCTCCAGTCCCCTCATCATCTTTGTAGCCCTCCACTGGACTCTCTCCAGCAGTGCCGTGTCTCTCTTGTACGGGGGAGCCCAGCACTGGACACAGCACTCCAGGTGGGGCCTCCCCAGGGCTGAGGAGAGGGGCAGGATCACCTCCCTCCACCTGCTGGCAACACTCTGCCTAATGCAGCCCAGTGTACCATTGGCCCTCCTGGCCACAAGGGCACACTGCTGCCTCATGCTTAACTTGGTGTCCACCAGCACTCCCAGGTCCTTCTTGGCAGAGCTGCTTTCCAGCAGGTCAGCCCCCAGCCTGTACTGGTGCGTGGGCTTATTCCTCCCCAGGTGCAGGACCCTGCATTTCCTTTTATTGAACTTCAGGAGGTTCCCCTCTGTCCATCTCTCCAGCCCGTCCAGGTCCCTCTGAATGGCAGCACAGCCTTCTGGTGTGTCAGCCACTCCGCCCAGTTTAGGATCATCGGCAAACTTGCTGAGGGTGCATCTGTGCCTTCCTCCAGGTCATTGAGGAATACGTTGAACACGACTGGACCCAGGACTGACCCCTGGGGGACACCGCTAGCCACAGGCCTCCAACTAGACTCTGCGTCACTGACCACAACCCTCTGAGCTCTGCCATCCAGCCAGTTCTCAATCCACCTCACTGTCCACTCATCCAGCTCACACCTCCTGAGCTTGCCTAGGACGATGTGATGGGAGACAGTGTCCAAAGCCTTGCTCAGGTCCAGGGAGACAACATCCACTGCTCTGCCCTCATCTACCCAGACAGTCATTCCATAGTAGAAGGCCAGATCAGATTGGTCAAGCATGATTTCCCTTTGGTGAATCCATGCTGACTACTCCTGATCGCCTTCTTGTCCTCCAGATGCTTAGAGATGACCTCCAGGAGGAGCTGTTCCATCACCTTTCCAGGGATGGAGGAGAGGCTGACAGGCCTCTAGTTTCCTGGCTCCTCCTCCTTGCCCTTTTTGAAGGCTGGGGTGACACTGGCTTTCTTCCAGTCCTCAGGCACCTCTCCTGATCTCCAGGACCTTTCCAAGATGATGGAGAGTGGCCTAGCGATGACATCCGCCAGCTCCCTCAGCACTCGTGGGTGCATCCCATCGGGGCCCATGGATCTATGGATGTCAAGTTTGGACAAAAGATCTCTAACCTGATCCTCCTCCACCAAGGGAGAGTCTTCCTTTCTCCAGACTTCCTCTCTTGTCTCCAAGGTCTGGAATTCCTGAGGACTGGCCTTAGCAGTGAAGACTGAAGCAAAGGCAGCATTCAATAACTCTGCCTTCTCTGTAGCCTTCGTCACCAGGGCACCCGCCCCATTCAGCAACGGGCCCACGTTTTCCCTAGGCTTCCTTTTGCTATTGATGTATTTGAAGAAGCCCTTCTTGTTGTCCCTGACATCCCTTGCCAGATTTAATTCCAACTGGGCCTTAGCCTTCCTCCTCGCATCCCTGCACACTCTGACAACGTCCCTGTATTCCTCCCAAGTGGCCTGTCCCCTTTTCCACATTCTGTAGACTTCCTTCTTCTGTTGGAGTTTTGCCAGGAGTTCCTTGCTCATCCATGCAGGTCTCCTGCCCCTTTTACTTGACTTCTTGCTCGGAGGGATGCACCGATCTTGAGCCTGGAGGAGGTGATGCTTGAATATTAACCAGCTCTCTTGGACCCCTCTTCCTTCTAGGGCCCTAACCCTAATCCCCACGGGATTCCCCTAAGTAGGTCCCTGAAGAGGCCAAAGTTAGCTCTCCTGAAGTCCAGCATTGCAATCCTACTCATTGCCCTGCTTCCTCCTTTCAGGATCCTGGACTCCACCATCTCATGGTCACTGCAGCCAAGGCTGCCTCCAACCTTCACATCTCCAACTAGACCTTCTTTGTTTGTTAGTATCAGGTCCAGCAGCACACTTCTCCTTGCTGGCTGCTCTACCACCTATGTCAAAAAGTTTTCCTCAGTGCTCTGCAGGAACATCCTGGATTGTTTGTGCCTTGCTGTGTTATCTCTCCAGCAGATATCAGGGTGGTTGAAGTCTCACATGAGAACCAAGGGGGAGAAGTTGAGGATGTCATATGCAAGGGCCATTAATTCTGTCTTTTGCCTGATTCAGAGACACAATAAAAATAGTTTCTTCAGCTTCCTGACTACGGCCTTTTTAACCTCCCTCAGAAGAGATGCTCGGGGGACTCTGCCTTGAGATGAAGATGCTGCTGGCTTTGTTCTTCCTTCTCGGTGGGACCCACACATCGGTGCCCCAGGACTTTGGTATTTTATTATGTCTTTTTACATGTAATTGTTAATGGGGAAAAAAGCAGTACTTGCCATTTTTGCATTAAATACCAATCCAAAGCTTAAGAAAACTCCTAACTCTCAGCTGAAACTGAGTTAGGAGGATGGCAAAAGAGTGGTGGGAGCCACAGGAGGTGGGAGAGTCTCGGCAGGGGTTCGAGGTGGGGCTATCGCTCAAAGCAAAGGTATATATAAGATGTGTCTGAGGGTCTAGCTTTTCATGAGGCAATAGAGGAAAGATAACCTCGAAGGCCTTGTGCGACACAGCCCCCCGCACAGGGGCACACAGCTCCACAAGGAGCTCTCTTGTTACCAGCTGCACAGCCCTGTGCTGTGGCACGTGGAGCTGAACTCAGGTGGGCAGGGCTGGCCCATGAGGGCCTGGGCCTTGGAGGGGCCAGTCTTGCTCTCCATCAAACCCGGGTGGGGGTCTCCTGGCTCCCATAAGGGTCTGGAGAGGTTGTTGGAGGGGGTGGTGAGGGGTGAGGGGTGAGGTGTGTGAGGTGAGGTGTGAAGTGAGTGGTAAGGGGTGAGGTGGGAGGTGAGGGGTAAGAGGTGTGAGGGGAGGTGTGAGGTGAGGGGAGGGAAGAGGCGAGGTTTGCGGGGTGAGATGAAGTAAAGGGAGAGGAAAGGTAAAGCGAGGTAAGTGGATGAAATATGAGGTGAGGTGTGAGGGATGTGGTGTGTGGTGCAGCGTGAGCCATGAGGTGAGGTGTCAGGTGTGATGTGAAGTGAGGTGAGCCGAGAGGTCGGAGCTGAGGTGCGGTGTGAGAGGTGTGAGAGGTGTGAGGGGAGGGGAGAAGGGTGAAGCGAGGTGTGGGGTGGCGTGAAAGGAGTGGTGAAGTGAAGGGAGAGGTAGGGTTTGAGGTGTGAGGTGAGGTGAGGGTGGCTGTTTCCCAGAGCATGGCCTTCCCGGGGGGACGGGCTGCAGGATGGGGGCCCTGGCCGTGTCCCCACCTTGCAGCCCTTGCCCACAGGCACGCCAGGGAATGGCATAGCTCCCAGTCACCCCCCTACAGGGCTCCGGGGCTGTGTGTAACACACCGCTGCAGCCCTTTTTGCTGAACTTCCCATGCTGGCAGTCTACCTCGAAGCACAGAGGGAGCAAAGCAAGATTGCTGGGTCTCTGCTGTGCTGGCCGGGGCCTCTGTGTATTTCGCCAAAAAGTGAATTCTTTCCAAAGTCTTTGAAAGCTTTACCTGCATAATGCTATTGTGCCAGAGAGAGCCTGACTTAGGCATAAGTGGGCCGAGCAGCAAGGTGGCAGTTATATCTTAATCCTCCTCTCCTTCGTTTGTCTGTTGTGGGGTCGCTAAGTGAAACTAGATGCGCTGGAATATCTGGTTAATTCTGGTTAATATCTAGTTAATTGCCCACACAGTTAACTACGGAGATTTCCCTAGGTGCATGCATCCATTTTGCTATCTATGTGGTCACTACCAAATTTAGCTGAGGTGTAGAATGATGTTTTCATAGTCTCATTTCCTATCAGTTGCAGTGGCAGACTATATTATGACTCTAGAAGAGGAGCACAATGTACTAAAGTAAATTCTCTGTGTTTCAGTCCCTGCAGATATCGTCCTCTTAGTTGACAGCTCTGAAGCTATGGAAAATTCCTCTCTCCCGTATGTGAAAGAATTTATGATCCAAATGATCAACAGCCTACCAATAGGGCCTAAACAATTTCGGCTAGCACTTGCTCAGTACAGTGACAACGTCTCCTTTGAATTTATGCTGGACACTTATGGAACAAAGAGCTCTATGGTGAACCATATCAAGAAGAACTTTACATTCACTGGGGGGAGTTCAGTGCAAACTGGAACCGCCCTCCAAAAAGCTTATGAGATGTTTTTCAAAGAGTCAGCTGGTAGAAAAGAAAGGCAACAAATCATTGTGATTTTGACATCAGCACCTTCAGAAGATGATATAAAAGAAGCTTCCATGTATTTACAGAGTCTTGGAGTAAAGATAATAGCTATTGGGACAAAAGAAGCTCCATACAGTGAGCTTTTTGAGATGGCCACCCAGCCATTTCATTACAAAAATCCGCTGATACAGGAGCTGCCTAAATTCTCAGAAAATATGCCCCAGATCATTGCTGATATTATCCAAGTTAATGTCAGTGACTTAATGAAAATAGACATAACTAATCTCCATGACATAGCTGTGCAAGAAGGTAAGTTGTGCTACTTCATGTCAGTCTCTTTGCCATAGAGCGCAATGACCATTTTCAGCGCTATAACAAAAAAGATTGAACAGAAAAATTGGGTTCTATTGCGCTGTATTTCTAAATGTTCATATCTTTTGTGTACCACTAAAAAAGCAAAATAAGTTAGCAAATATTTCATCTGGGATTACAACTAGATAACAGATTCTGAATACTAGGTTAGTAGTGTGCGTGTAGTCTGTCATGTGCGTATCATGTGGCCTACACAGACAGGTAGGTGGGGAAGAGAAGGAAAGAGAGGGAGTGCAGCTTCATATGTGGGCTTATTCTTGAAGTAGTCTCCTTACCATACAGCTGGATTAAGACATTAGCTCTGTGGCAGATAAAATGGGAAGACTGCTTGTAGTCTTAATCTCCTCTCTCCCCTCCTTAGACTCTTCTTGGATTTCCAGTGGTTGCATGGCGTCTCTAAACTATAGTTTTTGGTATATGCAGTAGATTCTGCACTGTAGCTTTAGTGCAAGTAGGGTTTCTTACATATCCACATCCACAGTGAGAGCTGTAAGAGAGACAGCAGGCTTCCCACAGGCTCTTGAGAGGCAGGGTAAATTTCTGAGCTGAAGCATTCCACCAAGCATTGCTGGTATAGGGAACTTCTTACAGATGTTGTGGCAGTTCCTAATTTTCGTGTTGGATGTTTTTAAGTAGCTACTAAAACAGAGTTATTTTGCTTACAAAGGCAAATGGATTTAGGAAATACTCAATTTAAGGTTGCCTATAAACCTTCTGTGATACCTGTCTCTAGCTCAGACATAATAGGTTGCATGGTTACGCTAGCAGGGTACCACAGGATGAATGCATTTGCAGGGAATTAGATGATTTTACTCAGAGATAAGAGCAGCTTTTGATTACTTTTAAAAAACGTATTTGTCAGTTAGGGAGCCCTAAATCTTGTTTTATTCCATGGATTAAACATTATTGTCCAGGAGCTTGTCTGTCACCCCGGAAGACCCCAAGAAGGGAAGGAGGAGAAGGGTTATGATTTGTTACAGGAGAAAAAGGGAGAAGTGGTCTTATCTCCCACTTCAGTGTCGCATCTTCAGAGATGCCCAGCATGGTGGTGCTGCCTGGGGACAGTGCAGCTCCTGCACCTTACGGTGCTGCTGTTTGGTAGTTTTTTCATCCAGCTGCCTCCACTCTCCTTGGGAACAGTAGCAAGAGAAAAGAAATCTTTTTTTTTTAGCTGTTGGTTACTTCACTAAATCTAGATTGAAACTTGTGTAGGATAAAGCTATTTTCCCACCTTGTGTGAAAGAGCTGCTATAGGGTGTACAAAACTGATGCTGACAAGCAGTTTTGGGTCTGTCAGCTTCTGGGTGATGGATTTTGCAGCCTTGCTGCATGCTTTCAGAAATGTATTTGTTTGTTTCCTCTTCCATAACAACTGGTATAAAAGGATCTGTGAATAGTTAGCCAGCTGGAGCAGAACTCCAGTGCTGGGTTATAAAATATAATGAATAGAATCCAGGCCTGTGATATTTAGAACTCAAGGAAAATGCACAAAAGAAATTGCTTCCAAGTATTCAAAAGTTGAAAGAGATTGAATACTTGAAAGCATCTTGTTTACTAGGGTTAATGTAAAGAATCCTTTTCTTAAAAAGAAATGTAAGGCCTAAGTGTTTTCTCAAAACAGTTACAGCCTGATCTTGAGGGTTCATGAATGTGACAGCTTCTTTTGAAGTCTGCAGGAATTTCAAGTTTTGTACACATCATCCTTTATTTAGAACCCTATTAGTCAAATGTTCCAACAGTGAAAAGGCTTTAAAAAAAGAAAAGCTGTGTAGATGTTATAGAAATTGTTTCAGATATTCTATTTCTGTTCTTGGACTCCTGCTAAGTGAGCACTATGCTGCTTTATTGCCTTAACATTGTGTTCATTTTATCTGAAAACTGAGTTAAAAATCATTAACCCAATGTTTTCACAGCTACAGATATTGTAACTGATACTACAGATATTGTCCTGTTGGTTCCTGGCCACCAAGACCTGGAAAATTACTCATTTCCGTACATGAGAGACTTCATTAGCAAATTGATACACTATCTACCATTGGAGTCTAACCAATACCGCCTTGCACTTGTCCAGTACGATGATGATGTGCATGAAGAATTTAAACTAGACAGATATAAAACAAAGAAGGATATGCTGATGCTTATGCAAGAACTGCAGATATTGGAGGGTGGACCAGTGAAAATTGGTGGGGCACTCCGCCAGGTTCATGAGAGGTATTTCAAAGCACCAGCTGATGGAACAGACAGAAATCAGGTTTTAGTGGTCCTGTCTTCATTGCCTTCTGATGATGACGTGGAAGAGCCCGCCAAAATGTTACAAGACAATGGAGTAAAAGTAATAGCATTGGGGATACGTGAAGCTGTGAAACAACAACTGAGCTTGATGGCTACGCAGTCATTCTCTTATTATTTTCCTAAGGAATGGGAACTCCCTATGTTTTCTCAAAACGTCTCCAATATTATTGCAGGGTTCCAAATGGACAGGGTCACAACTGAAGTAGAAGGTAGGGAAATCAGTACTATGGAAGAAAATGACATTTTAGTCCTTCAGTCTCGTGCTGGCCATGTACCTTCTCATCCCCAGCAAATTGTATAAGTGCAAGGCAAACCTAGAATCAGCACTGGGTTTTTGCATACAGCTGTTGTAGGCATCTGTCTGAGCTCCCATTATCAGACAAAAAATATTGGAATGGAAGCAACACAAAAAGATTGGCAATTAAAATAAATAAGTAAAATTCTTAAGATCATGAAAATAAATAGAACTGCTGTTGTTTGCTCATGGACAGACATCCCTTCACCTAAACACAAGTGAACATCTCAAGAATTTTGCCTCTAGTGCTGAAAGCATTTCTGTTGTTTTTCTGATTACCACGGACTCATAAGTATATCAGTAAGGGCACTCCTTAATCGATAAACTTCCTAATGATGTTGTTGTTTTAGCAACAGTGGGAATTCCCCTATTATTTCTGTTTGCTGGGAAGCCCGGTGAGCCTACACTAGCCAGATCAGAAGAGCAAGAGACACAAGATGAAAGGCTTCTCTCCAGCTCTCAGGCCTTGGGGAGTCAGTCAGTTTCTGAGCTTTCACTTTCCCATTTGTAAAACGGGGAAGATAATACTTCCCGCCTATTCATTTTCAGTGGCAGACCACTCATCAGTACAATTAAACAGAACTACATTGCAGCAGGATCATACACGCTTGAAGGTCAGCATCCAGGGTGCTGAACGCAGTCCTCTACGGTCTCAGGAAAACACTCAAAACATCTCTAATTCAGAGTGCCTGCAAAGCACTTGTGAGGCACCAGAAGCCATGAGCCAAAGAATATTTCTTAATACTTTATCGTAAAGACCATTTATGTAAAAGTTATAGTTGTCATATGCTGTCTGACAGAATGCAGGGAAGACAACATCCCGGCAGTAATTAGTTGAATTTTAAATTACTGTTTTTTGGCTATAGTCCTTCTATCCTTTACAGGTACTCTGTATAATTCTAAATAATCATTGCATTTACTCATTATTAGTTGATACAACAAGTATCTGTTTATGAAATACAACTCTTCAGGAGGCTATGGACTCCTTAGAGTTAGTATATTAATGAACAGTTTTTGAAGACCTTCTGCAAGCATGAATTAAAGGAATGTTATTAAGCTCTCCATTATCCAATCCTTAATGATGCAGCTGAGAAATTTGTACTTTTCATGTAGTATTGAAAATTGTTTTGCTTATTGGGATATTTTTTATAATGTATCAGATGAGTTATCAAGAAATTGAAAAAAAAATCCCTACTTGAAGAAGATTTTAATATGCCTGATCCAACCCAAATCACTACATATGTGTCTTCTAGATCAACACACTTGAAAATATAAAAAAGAATTGAAGATACAAGAAAATGCTTCATATAAAAGACATAAACACTTCTGCCGTTATTGCATGAAGTATCCCCTAGATTTCTGTTCTTAATTTATTAAGTAGTTAGATGATTTATTTTAATTTAAAATCGGGCTTTTCGTCTTTCTGTAATTTGTCACTTTGGCTGAAGACCAATTTTGACAAACCTATTTTACTTTAAAATAAAGAAGAAAACTTTGTCTTTGAGAAAACAGAACAGACCATAGTTAGTTAGTTACAGAAAGAGCCTAGAAGGTGGCCACTAACATTGCTTTATTTTCATCCTTTTCCCACTGCAGCATGCGATAGAGACTTGGTTGCTGATGTTGTGTTCATAGTTGATCATGGTACTTCGAAGTCAAATTTTGAAGATTTAAAAAAATTCCTGCAAAATCTAATATCCTCTTTTGATGTGAAGCAGAAATGCATAAGAATTGGCCTGGTGAAATACACCGATGAGCAACAAGTTGTATCTCTTCTGAACACGGACACACACAAAGCTGAAATTCTGCAGAGAATACAGGACCTTTCTGCTGGGCCAGGAAAAGCCAACACTGGTGCAGCTATTAATACCACAAGGCTAAAGCTCTTTACTGAAAGTGCTGGGAGCAGAAAGAAGCAAGGGGTAGAGCAAATAGCTGTTCTGGTTACCCACAGACTCTCTCAAGACAATGTGAGCAATGTTGCTGCTCTTCTGCGGAGAAGTGGCGTGGCAGTGTTTGCCATAGGTGTTGAAAATGCTTCTGACCAAGAGCTGGTCCAAATTGCATCATATCCTCATGAGCAATATGTTACCGGTCTCAAGGCATTTTCTGATCTGCAAAAGCAGGGTACAATTTTTCAAAAGAAGATCTTGAATCAAATACAAAACAAGCTCTACGTCCACTCTGAAAGAAAAGAGATTCTCAAAACAGGTAAAGCTTTCCACGTAACTTTGGTTGTCTCCAGGTTAAGAGGTTTTAAGTGAAGACTATTGTGATCTGATCTGCTGAATGATGCTACATGTGCATGACATTTCTGTAGTGATGTTAACTTTCCAGTCAGTCTGCCCTTTATTTTGTATAAGCCTAGAACACAAAGGAGAATATACACATCATAGTTTTTTTAGCAGATCTTAAGCCATTAGGGTGAATGTCCTGGCAAAAAGAAGTGGTTGAAATTTTCACAGCAGTCGGGAAATAATAGTAACACCACCACCACCACCACCAACAGAGTAGCCCTAAATATTTTATTTAAAATTGCCAATGGATTTGTGCCTAGCAGCACTAAGTCTGTTTTCCCTATGTGGTCTATCTGACCATTAAGTGGACTGCAGTTGGTCTGTGGAACCTTATTAAATAGTAAAGTCAATCATACTGCTTAAGTGTTTAACACGGCTGTGTAAAGATGCATGATGACTTCTGATGGCTAATAAAAGTCTTATTGAAAAGTCTGGGAGTTGCTGGAGGTAGCTGCTGTAAAAGCATTTCAGATGTGGCTGAAAACCCCAAGCTATTAGTTTTGTTTTCTGTGGGGAACGCAGTGATATAGTCATGGATAAATGATGTTCTGTTTCTTGCCACCCTGCTTCAGATACCTAGCAGGTAAGTTTGCAGATTTTTTTTTTTACTAGATGGAGAGTTTATCCGCTTACTTACCTGTTAGGAAAGGAGTGGAGACAGATTTCTGTTCATGCCCACAACAGTGATGTAATAGAGAATTTATCATTTGGTGTAGGATGCGTGGACACAGAAGAAGCTGATATTTATTTGCTTGTTGATGGTTCATCGAGTCTTGATTATTTGGACTTCCTGGATATGAAGAAATTTTTGAAGGAAATGATTAGACTCTTTAACATAGGACTGAATAAAGTTCGATTTGGACTTGTGCAGTTCTCACACATAAATGAACCAGAATTTGAACTTAATAAATACAAGACAACACGTGATTTAATAAAAGCTATTGATAATGTCCGGCAAATAGGTGGAAATACCAGTACAGGGGGAGCTCTAACTTACATGAGGCTATTGTTTGAAAATGCCAGGAAGCAGCGTGGAGTTACAGTACCTTGCCACCTGGTTGTTCTTACGGACGGAGAGTCACAGGACAGTGTGAAAGAACCAGCTATGAAACTCAGAGAAGACCGGGTTAACATTTATGCCATTGGTGTAAGAGAAGCTAATAAAACGCAGCTTTATGAGATTGCAGGAACAGAAAACAGGGTGTACTTTGTACACAGTTTTGACTTACTGGGAGACATTAAAAATGAAGTTATCCGAGAGATCTGTTCTAAAGAAGGTAAGACCATGTTTGCGCTTTGCCCTGAGAACATAGAAAATGAATAGATTGCTTTTGATTTGATAGACAATTTATTTCATGAGTAACGTATGATATCTTCCTTCTAGCTTGAACAGTGTCAGTATGTCAGCTGAAGTTTTCAGAGGATGCTAGTGATTTCTGTGTACATTAAGTGTTGGCAGATACCATGAAAAGGTCTTATTTCCAGAAAACACCAAGCACCTCTTGCGTGTATATCGTACTTCTCTGTCTGAGCAATGTCAAAGACACCCCAAATCACAGATCACTTTTGAACACCTAGGCCTGTGAACGTATCTAATTGTGAACATATCTTTCCTAAAGCTATCTATTGAGCCTGCAGTTTTCCTTATCACAGACAAACCAGTCTCTTTTATCAGACGTAAACAGGTATAGCATATCTCTCAAATAAGATCCTAGAGTTGAGATGTATTGAAGTCCAGGTAAGGTGGTTTTAAAGTTTAAAGCCATTTTATTTCTAGCAACTCTATAAAACATGAACAGAAAAATGTGCTTAAATGGAGCCTACCAGTGTGTTCAGGCTGTGCATGTGTAGCCCTCTATTGATTGGGTCACCTCTTTCTGCAGAATAGATATACAAGTTGCTGAGCGAAGTTGGTGTGTCCTCTCTCACTGAAGTGAGGGGAAAACGTTCAGGTTTCTTAGGCTTCAAAACTTGGCCAGCAGTAGGCTTTAGATTTTTATTTTCTGAATCCCTTGCTGTTCTTCAGTTGCTTGGCCGTTGGGTTTAATACTGGCTGACGAAGTTGTAAATGATAAGGTTAATATTACTCTAGTTCAGATGTAAGGGATAAAGTACTTTAGTCACAATCATAATGTAGCAATGAACTATTAAAAGCTGACGTTCGAAAAGGCTTATGCTGGGTTTTTTTCTTTCTTTCCTGTTCTGAAGTTATTCTATCATGTTTACTTTTTTCCTCAAAAAATGTAAAGCCTAAATTCAAAGGCTTTTTTTCGTTGACAGCCTGCAAGAAAATGAAAGCGGACATCATGTTTCTAGTGGACAGTTCTGCAAGTATTGGAAACGAGAATTTTCTGAAAATGAAAAGCTTCATGAGAGGGCTAGTGAACAAAACGGATGTTGGTGCAGACAGAGTGCAGATTGGCGTTGTCCAGTTCAGCCACGAACCAAAGGAAGAGTTCCAGCTTAACACCTACTCCACCAAGAGAGAGATCTTCAGTGCTATTGATAGGATATCACCCCTTCAGGCCAATACTTTGACAGGAGAAGCACTGAAGTTCATGCCTAAATATTTTCAAGCTAGTAGCGGTTCACGTCCCCAAGTTAAAAAAATTCTCATCCTGGTCACAGATGGGGAAGCACAGGATGAAGTTAAAGCCCCTGCCACAGCACTCCGAGAGGAAGGCATTATTATCTACTCTGTGGGAGTTTTTAACGCAAACAAAACTCAGCTTGAAGAGATTAGTGGGAAGCGTGAGATGGTATTTTATGTTGAAAATTTTGATATTCTAAAACAGATAAAAAGTGACCTCATTTTTGACATTTGCAGTAGATCTCCTGAAGCTGATTGTAAGTATGGCAACTTTTAGTGATTTGTCAATGTATGAGCGTATTTGGGAATTTTGTTCTGACCTCGTTATGATCAAGTGTTGCAGTTGCAGAGCTGGCTGCCTCTCTGTCTTTGCATTAATTTGTCTGGTGCACGTTTTCTGGTTCCACTGCCCCCTCTCTCAGGGGGTGGCATTTCACAAGTCTCCTAGAGTATCATTCATGGGGCTCTAACCATCCTTTCTTCATACCCTGGAGGTCTAGCTGAGCACAGGTGCCTCTGGTTCCTTCCCTTGGGTATGTGAGATTAGAGACCTTCCTTGGAAAAACAGGGGTCATTTTACAGGGGGGAATAGAGTTTACAAGGGGGAAAGCTTCACTCACTCCTTCCTCCTTAAAGCCTTACTGTCCTCTCACTACATCTGCCTTTTGGTTAGTACGTCTGTGGACTCCTCATATGGGGCAAGAAGGGGATCTTGTGACGATTCAGGCTGTTTTTTCCTGAATAACAGTATTAGAGTCACAGAAGTCACAGACTCCAGGTCTCTGGGGCCAGAGGCAGTTAGGCTGACACCAGTGACTTTGGCAAGAGTATGTCTGTAATCCCACTAGCAACTTCATATTCTTCTGCGTTGCCTGACGTTGCCTTTTCTGATCAAAACCAGCCGGGTGGATTAGAAGAATTCTGTCAAACAGTACTAGCATTGGCACATAGCAGCCCTTTAGCATCTACTTAAAGCAAGCTATCTCAAGCAATTCTGTTTTTTTCCCATGCAGGTTAAATGAACAGAGTCATGCTAAACCACACTGACTCCAGGCTTGCATCCAATATTTATAACATTTACAGACCTGGCCAACTAATTGGACTGGATTATTTTGTACTTGGGCTATTACTTTTAGCTGAGGGTGTAAATGGGGAAAAGGGCCAGGCTGCAGAAGTAGATATGGTGTGCTGCTGCTCTGGGCTCTCATAGAAGTCAGGTGTGCTTGCACACATGAGATAGATAGGATTCAAAAACATTTGCGTATCAGCTCTGCATTGTCTCTGACTCAGTTGCACTAAAATGAGGTGAGGTTAACTGTTAAGTTCACTACTGAAGCCTATCCAGCATCCAGCTTTCCAAACTCCCTTTCTTCAGCAGGAGATGGGAGCCAGAGCAAAGCATGAGGCATGCAAAGGCCGTTGATCCAGAGTCCTGAGAGGGCCAAACAGCCAGTGTTCAGCACACACCTATAACTTTGCGCTAGCTCAGGACAGAACTGGTAACTCCTAAGGAGAGTTTTTTATGTTCTGCCACAATTAACCAAGACGCTAAGCATCATTTTTTCTTCTCAGCCATTTTGGAAAGAGCAGCAGTAGCTTATGCAGTGAGAAAGATTAGGTGCAAACGCGGAAGTTTGAAAGGTAATGAGTCACCAGGTGTCATCTGTGCTGCTCTATGTCTGCAGCTGAGGGAATGCTGCCCTTCAGAGGCAGCAGCCAGTTCTCTTGCCAGGCTGTAGCCTGTAGGAAGGAAATCATCCCAGCTTGCTCAAAGCAATAAATTACAAGGCTAGGAGGCAGACTTGCTGTTATGGCTAACTCAGATGTGAAATGAACATTTGGATTTTTTCCTGCGAGATGCGAGAATGCACTGACAAAAAATGCTGTACGCAAGGCTCAGGGGAAGAGGTTCAGGAGTGTTGATTGGTATCTTGTGGAAGAATAGTGTTATATGTTGTAAGCTAATAGAAATATTTCCACAATATTAACTTAAGTAGCATAATTTCTGTTTGTTTTAAAGGGCTGTGCTGTAGCATCCAGAGCAAAAGTGTAATATTTTTAATAACTATTCAAACATTCAGTTTAGTCTAACTGCTCTAATTAGTTCGTACTGAACAGTCTCAGAAACAATAAGAAGCTGTCATATGTACAACTTACTAATAGTACTATAGCTATCTACAGCTATCCGCAAGCTACTCTTCTAGCAAAGTTATACAGACACTGCATATACACTGAAAAATGGACTTGGCTGGACACTGTAGACAAGAATGAAGCTCTTTCTGTCTCCTAACTGAACTTAATACACAAAACAAGCATCATAAAGCGTGAAATATCACCTCTACTTTTCATCTTTCACTTGCTTGAGTTTTTAGCTTTCATGCTATTTCCTTAGAGTACCTCCTCTTTTTTTTTTCTTTTCTTTTTTTTGGGTTTTTTTTATGTTTTTGTATCTCCATTTCTGGAGACTTAAGCTAGGATATAGTGTGTCAAAAATATGTTCCCTAGATGAGGAGTGTTAGAGGCATTAAGAGTTTTCTCCTAAAGCTGCTAATTATCCTAGTATTTGCTTCTCTTTTACGCTGGCTTTCAGTTTGAATATTAGTGAGTGATTTCAGGGATAACTTTCTAACCGTTTTTGTTTCCTGAAACATAGACCCTAAGAGGCTATATATCCTGGTGGGAGATCTGCTACATTCATGGGGTGCAGGAGAAGGTGCATCTTCCCCAGAAAAAAAGAACAAAAGTTTCGGTAGAATCAAGGCATGGACTCTGCTGAAAATTGTTAGCCTCATATGTAAAACTCTATCCCCTAAAGTGTGAAGGAGGCATATGGCAGCAAATGGTGTCTCACCTGCACTAAGCTATTCACGGTATTGCATAAGATGTTTTAGGACAAAACCATGAAGGAGAGGTGGTATCATTGTCCATTTCTTTCCTTGTCTGGTGGATTTTTGATCAATTTGAAAACTTCTAGGGGACTGGCAATTTTGGCATTAATCAAGCTCTTAGCTCCTTTTCTTTCTTTTTTTTTTTTTTGATAAATCAGGTATTACACAATCACTGGTAATATCGATTGTCAAGGTGCTATCAAGAAGTCATCTAAGTTAATATGCTTTGCTTGAGTTACAATAATCAGTAAGATTCTGCATAATTTTACACATGAAATCTTTCCTTTTCTGGCTTTTTACAGCATGCAGAAGGGTGGAACGTTTAGACATTGTGTTTGTGATAGACAGCTCTGGAAGCATAAGTTCCTCACAGTACCAGGCCATGAAAGACTTCATGACTGCTTTGGTGAATAAGTCTGACGTCAGCCCAGAAGGAGTACAGTTTGGAGCATTAAAATATTCTCATCAGCCAGAAGCACTCTTCTATCTCAACAAATATACTACAAAACTGGAGATAACTGAGGCTATCCAGAGCGATCAGCCGATAGGACAATCAACTTACACAGCGAAGGCACTGATCTATTCGGAAACGTTCTTCACTGAGGCGCACGGCAGCCGCAAGAGCAGAAGAATTCCCCAGGTGCTGATAGTGATAACCGATGGGGTATCCCATGACACAGACATGCTGAGTGAGGTGGCCCAGAGATTGCGGAACAAAGGAATTATCATCTACGCAGTTGGAGTAGAAGGAGCAAATCGAAACGAGCTTCTAGCAATGGCCGGATCAGAAGACAAATGTTTCTATGTGGATACATTTGAAGGACTTGAAAACTTAACTGGAAATATAACAAGTGACATATGCGATCTTTCACCGCCACGTAAGCGCATTCTTGCTATTGGTTGTGCTGCTCAACTTTCACTTCCCCTACAATTGTATTTGAGGGAAACTGCTGCAAAGGCATCTATCAGAGTGATGCAGGCACCACAAATCTGTTCTGAGTGGCATGATTTAAATTACACTCATCTCTGTTCCCTGCTTGTTCAGTTCAGCTTTTGTAGTGACTACTCTTCTCCGCTACCTTCTCCTCCCTCTGTGCTTCTGAATGAAAGTAGCTATGCTATGGCTGCTGTGCTTTCTTTGGAAGTTGGTCCTTCGGGGCTGTGTTAAGCATGCTGAGAGCAGTTTGGTTCTCAGCCAGGGAGGCACCTCATCTGTGAATGCTGAAGAATCTCAGTTTTGTATAGAGCTGATGATGCCCATGTCAGCCTGGAAGGCAATCTGGTTGTGTGTTTTATACACAAAGGGTGGGATTTATCTTACCTAGCTTTAGCTGTCTGTAGCTGTCACGTGTAGTTACTGTAGTTTCCCTTTATAGGGAGTGGTGGACAGAAACAGGCATTTTGGGGGCGTGAGTCTCATGGCCAGTTTAGGCATTTGCATGAGGCTGAGATGAGGTGTACCCTCGTCCTGTAGATGTTTGTTTAGGCCGATGTAACTATGATTAGTCTGTCAGGGGAAAATGTAGCTATGGTTACGCTGGGATATAGGCGTTCACAGGACTGCATTTTGTGTTCTAGACCTAGATGTCTGAATTTCCATCTATATTGCATTTTACTTACTTAACTTTCTTTTTATAGATCTATTTGTTGGGCTTTTTTTGGTCAGTATGACTAGTAGGACATGGGAGGTACAGGCAGGATTATCCTCTACTGACAATAGAATACGGTATTCTATTAGCAATGTATTTTCCTTTATCTTCTGCAGACTGTCCTAAGCGAGCAGATATTATTTTCTTAATGGATGGTTCCAGAAACATAGATGAGGAGAACTTCAGGATGATGAAGGACTTTGTGAAAAGTGTGGTTGATCCAGCTGTTACTGTTCAAAATACCAAAATTGGAATTGCCCAGTACAGCAATGACTATGAAGAAGAGTTCAGCCTGGGCATGTTTTTGAACAGATCAGACCTAGAATTTAAAATTCAAAGCATCAAACAAATTAAAGGACATCAAAGTAATCTTGAAAATGCACTTGAGAAAGTAAAACTCTACTTCCAACCAGAAAAGGGTAGCAGAATATATGAAAATATCCAACAGATTTTACTGATAATCACTGCTGGACCAACAACTGGGAGAGCTGCTAGAGCAGCAGAAAGCCTGAGAAAGAGAGGTGTTGATATATATGCCATAGGCATGGGAAACATTGATCACTCCCAGCTAACGCAGATAACGGGGACACCAAGTAGGAAGTATGCCGTTGATAATTTTTCTGACTTGCGGACCATAAAAAAAAGACTGGTTGATGTTATTTGCGAAGATGATAACAGAAAAGGTAAGCATGCCTGAACCAAACTGTTTGAAGATCTCTGTGTGCTGCTTTAAGTATGCTTCACAGTTAGAGTGGTTCAGGACGCGTTTGGCTGATCTTCTGCACTGCTCTGAAAATAGAATAGAAAAATTCTTCTGGCTCGGGTGAAGAAAATGAACTATGCAGAACAAATTAGCTACATACATGCTACATCTTTGTAAACATGCGGAAAGAAATGACCTGGCTTTTTTCTTTCTGCTCCCTTCCTAGAATAAAGGATATCAGCTGACAAACAAATAACCATCCCTGTCAGTTTGTGCCGTATTGGCTGCTCCCTTGCAGCTTCCCATGCAAACACTTTCGTTCCCTGGTACTTGAGGTAGTTCCCCTTTTCCCTGCTTTAGGCAGAGTAAAAGGATATATAGGAACAGTTACTGTGAATTTGGTAAGTAAGTTCACACCTACTGTGCTTCCCATTAAGCTATCTGTGTACTAATGTTCTCACTTCTGCAAAGTTGAACTGAGTGAGATTATGCAACCCAGGCTTGAGGATTTTAGACAGTTTGTACAATTGCTGGTACATCTCTCTGAGTTTTCAAGTGTGTAACTGCTATCTATCCCGTTCAAAGTACAGCGTTTGCATTTTTAAAGAGGTCCTCCTTCTGGGTTAACAGCAACTGTGATGCCATACCAGACACACACTAATTCAAGAAAGTTAGAAGCAGTTACAGCTATTGCAGAGCAGAGATACAGCACTGCTGGCAATAAGTATGGTCCTTAAATATGGATGCTTTCTTTTTCTGAGTGACAAACACAAATAATAACGAGAAGCACATTTGTCTCATAGAACACCCATTTTCCTTGCACTGACCCAGGCTTACTACAGGGTCTTTACATCTAATTAAATGAGGGGTATGGTGGCAGCACTTGCCATTTGATGGCATATGCTTTCATTTCCCTCCTGCTTTTCCAGTCAGCTCACATGCAGTGAGAAATTATGCTAAAATGCATACTGGGAGCTGGGTCTCCCACTCTGACCGTTAATAGCAGTGTTCTGGATGAGATAACAGAGGCGAAGCACAGGCAAAGAGGTAATGAGGAGGAAGGAAGGGGAGAGATATATGGTGTTAACTCAAATCGTAAACATGAGGCACAGCATTACTTTTAAAGTAATGAGAATACTATAGCAGTTACTTGTTAACTTTCCAGCACAACATGTTAAAAGCAAACAGCCCTCCAATATTTCCATAGGTACCTGCACAATTGTTTATAGCTGGGAAATAAGGGGAAGAAAGGGATGCAAACTGCTGAACCAAGAAATACCTCCACTGAAACAACTTCCAAAACTGATGCTGACCTTGATATAAGAAGAATGGACCCTCAGATTTGTTATGTAATGATTATTTTGTAACACATTTCCAATTAAAGGCATTTAGGGATTTTGGAACACTTTATCCATGTAATATGCTTTGCATTTCCAGATTTTTATCTCCAGAAATAATTAAACATTTATCTGAATGAATTAGAGACCTAAAGATCTGTTTTAGATAATTTACCTGAAATTTGGAGATGGCAAGTGGTTCCACATGCTCCTGCCAGGTTAGCTGAATTCTGTGATGCACATGTTCTGCCCTCATTCAGCTTTTTCTCTTCTCCTGTTTCACTTTGCCTGAAATGAAAATTGTGTAATCCATTTATTTATGATTTTCCCAGAAGCAGCTTGTTTGGTGGATATCACTGTGGGATTTGACATCTCATCACAGAGGGAAGGCCACCACTTATTTCATGGACAGACCAAACTGGAAAAGCATCTCCCTAAGATTCTGCAAGCCCTCCTATCACTAAGGGATGTGAGCTGCAACGCTGGGTCAAAGGCACAGAGCAGTGTGGCTGTTAAGGTGGAAAATACCATTACTCCTGTATCTGTAAAGTTCCACGTTGACAGCGAATCTATCCTAAGTAACCTAACAGATGCTGTGATCAAGACACCATCCCGACTTAATGTTGAGTTCTTGCAGTCACTCTGGGAAACGTTTCAGAATGAGGGTGAGACTCGGCAAAAGGTAATGCGATGATGTAGGCAAAGTACTTTAGTTAAAAATGGTATAATAAAGATTGAAATACAGTTGTTGTTCTTTGCTTCCATGTGATTTAAATTCTGTCTTTAATGTTTTCGTAGGTATTACTTGTGTTTTCAGATGGTGTCGATGATGACTTAGAAGCTCTTGAACAGAAATCGGAAGAACTTAAAAAGAAAGGTATCATCTATTTTAGAGAAGTGAGCACATGCTTCATTTATCACAAGGCCTAGTAATTAGATGAGAAGAAGTATTTCATTTCCTCTGCAGCAAGAGGAGAGGGAGGTTGGCAGCAAATAAGAGGAGTTATAGGATCAGATCCCCAGCTGGTATAAATCAGAACAGCTCCATTGATATGAGATTGACCATACCGGATAAGACTGTTGTCCTAGCCTCGTCCTTGTCTTTGGCTGTGGCCAGTAGCGGGTGTTTCAGAAAATAGCTTAATAAAAGGGTTAAGCAAGCAGTAATGCTTCTTTGGGATGACTACCCTATTTAAAGACTTCATGATGTGAAATGATATCTCTTTTATAAAGTATGCCTAACTTTCCCACAGACTGACAACAGGTTATGAAACAAATACAGGGGAAGTCCTCACTGACTCACATCTACTGAGTTTCTGCACTGCATTTGGAATCATCCATAAGTCACGCTCATCTGCTGTGTTTCACTGATCAATCTTCTGTCCTCACTATCTATTATCACCCGGAAACCCAGGGGAGTGGGGACAGGAAGGATGGAGTAATTCTCTTCCGCCTTGCCCCTAAGGCTCCAATATCTGTACTAGCAGCTGATTTCAGAGCCTGGGGCCAGATGGGTACGGCAGGAGGAATGGAGAAGCTGCCATAGGCTAAGCCCTTCTGGTATGTACAGCAGATCATGTCATGCAAGAAACACTGCAAAATGGAAGCCCACATAGCAAGTGGTTGTTCCCTTGCATGCCAGGGAAAGAACCTGCACAGCCCAGCAGCAAGAGCTGTTTTCAAGGCGGACTGTCAACTGTCTCTTAAAGGCCTAGCAAATGGGAGACACAAGGGGCTTCTCGACTGGTACCAGTCCCTTTGCGTGCACGTGTGGTTCATCCCATACAAACATCTGTTGTCTGGTGTCTGTTGTCTCTCTCTCTTTTTCCCAACAACAAACTTGCAAAAAATTACCTGTGCTGAACAGCAGGAAAGAGGCAAGAACTATAGTAGAGTACAAGGGTGACAAGCACAGGCCATAAAATGGAGCATAACAGCCCTTTTAGCAAAGACGCTGTTAATTGCAGAGCAATAACAGTAGGCAGGACATGAGACCCCTTTTGATACTATGGCAGCTGCATGGGAAGGACGAGAAAACAGGTATAACTAATGGTTAGCTCAGCTGCATCAAAGATTTTTTTCCTTGTGGAGCTGTGTATTGTTATTGTGTATTGGTCACTTGTCCTGTACCAATAAACAGATTAGGTAATAGGAGTGAGTTGCAATTTGGGACTGAGTTAAGGTTTTAGAATACGTTAGGGTCTTTGGTTTGGGTGGGGTTTTTTGTTTGTTCATTTTTAAACGTCATTTGCTGGGACTGTACGGTATAACTCAGCTAGAAACTGCTCTCCCCTGTGTTGGAGTGAATCAGGAGTTTGTCTACTGGGTTCAGTGAGCTTAAATTAGAGTAAATGTAGTTTGTTTGGATTGGAGTCTGCTGATATTGCTAGCAGTATTTGTACAATTGTATAAAAGGGATGCAGGACCCAGCCAGATATCCTGGAAAAGTATTGCCTGTTGCTATGGCTAGCATATTCCTCTGTGGTTTTGGCTCCTTCCTTAGGTTTCACCCTAGAACCCTAGTGTAATTGATTTTTCAACAGAAGTGTTGCCTCTCTGTGCTTTTCTCCCTTACAAAAGGAAATAGACTTTTCCCTGATCTGAGTTCAAGGGGAACACTTCACATTTGTAGTGCATAGGACACCTTGCTGCCTTTTGCTTTGCAATCTGAGGAACAGTCTTGTGGCCACAGGCTTACTCTAATTTCACCCTGCTGTCATTCTAGATCAATATAAAAATATGAATTCTTACAGAAAAACTGGGTTGGAGAAACAGTGAATTCAAATCTGTAATGTCTCTGAAGTCTACCTCTGCTCTAGATCCATTACTGCAGCAGATGAAAGGATAACTTGAAGTCACCTCAAATTTCAGCATCTCTTCTTCATCCACAAATTGTTATTTAATTTAAAAAGAAGTATAACCTAAAGCTGCTGTTTTTCCTAACAAAATTTTTTTGATACATGATTAAGTGAATATTGATGTTGTTGATGTTGGAGGTTGGACTAGATGATCTCCAGAGGTCCCTACCAACCTAAACGATTCTGTGATTCTGTGATACCCAAATCAACCATATGGTTTTGAGTTAGAAGTCACTGTTCAAATAGCAAGATTTTTGTGTTAAGCCTTTTACTGGCTCTTCGTTGTAACTAGCACTTCATTGTAATCACTTACAGAATTGTGAATAGTTAAGAGTGTAGCTTTTACAGTTTGCATTCCTAACTGGTATCATTCACCTTCTTCATGAAGCATATAGATCTGTAAGATACAGAAACTGTTTTTCCATGGAACTGATGTTTATGTTCATATTTATTATGATTAGGTTTGGATGGACTTATAACTGTTGTTCTGGAAGGAGCCTCCAGTTTTGAGAAACTTCGATCCATTGAGTTTGGAAAAGGATTTGAATATGGTACTCACTTAGATATTGGCATGACTGATATTGCCAGCAGGCTGTCCAAGTTCTTGGTAAGATATTTGATAAAGAACCAATCTATACAGTTAGATCTTGAATTAAAGAACTGTAGAATCAGACTGTACCTAAAAGGTTTGATAAATATGATTATTTCTATTATGCTATTAATAGAGCATAAAGTGCAGTTGTAATTCTCATGGTGGAAGCTTCCAGTGGGAGCAGAACCAGTCACATGAGGATATTTTTAGAAAATATAGTTTCATCTGCGGTAACTTCTTTTTTTCAAGAACAATATTGCAGAGAGGACCTGCTGCTCCGTGTCTTGCAAATGTATTGGGGAGGAAGGTGAAACTGGAAATGGAGGAAAACAAGGGATAAAGGTAAGAACGCATCCTGGCTTTGTATTGCTAGCTTTGAATTGTAACTAATGACAGGTTAGCTGCACCTGGAAAAATTCACACTTTGGGGACCCCGCATATAGGTGGCACTTACTGCCTTTGCTACAGCTAATGATGAGTGAGATGCATACAATGATTCGGCAAGTGATTTCAGTGCTTCTGGTGAATGTAATCACTGTTCAGTGAGGTCTTGCCTTTGGGATGGCCTGGGAAGATCTGAGAAGGCCTGATGTGATGACCTTGCAGGTCAGCAGGAAGAGCTGTGGATAACTGAAGCAGATTTTTCTTTTCTGAGCCTCTACTGAGCAGCGTATAGATCTCCTATAGTCCCCTTTAGCTGGACTGACTGGTTCAGATGAAAACCAAACCAGCTTCTTGAGGCTGCTGGTCACTGAGATAAAAGAAAATGATAAATACAAAGGAAAAATCTTGTCTTACAACCAAAACAACTAGCTCCTTTTTTTGTATTGGTAACTTTAAATCTAAGTCAGTCAATTCTTTCAGTTTCAGCAGTCTGCTAGTGACTGCTTTGGAAAAAGGCAGGTGGAGGGAGATGACCATCTAGATATCTTCTAAGAGATGACTTTGATGAATCTTCCAAAAGCACTATAAAGCCCTCTGCCTAACAATGCAGGAGGAAGAGTCAGCCATCAGTTATGATCAGCATGGAGTTTGAGGAAGATTTCATAATTTATGAGCTCCAGTAGTTTTGCTTTAGCAGCTTGCCTGCTTTTTCCGAGAATGCATATCTTGAAGATAGAGATGTCTATTTAGAGCCATCAGGAAGTAGCTAAGAAGTCCTTGTGTGCCCCATTTTCCAGCATTCTTGGAACAATTTAGGGTAGCAATCTGTTTCACAAAGAACCAAAATCTCTTGAGGATGTTACATTCAATTTAAGTTATAAAGATTTCCGATAAAGTCAACGGAAAGGCACCAACTGATTTCAATGACATGCTACAGGCTAGGCCATTAAAAAGTAACCCATACAAACAAGCAAAAATAGTTTAAACACAACTATCTGTCCTTTGATTTAATAATAATTGCCCCGATTGATTAGGACAATGACATTTGCGATACATAGATACAACATACAAACTAACAATAATCTGTTACATTTTTTGACTAACTAGATTTCTAGCTAAGGAATGCAGTGGAGCCCTCCTAAACATCAGACAGCTGTGACTTTTGCTATATTCATTTACTCTGATGTATTTACTAAGTGGTGGAGAACTGTACTTTAGTCCGTTAGTTTAATGTATTTTGTTAACTTATGAAATAATTTAGAGAGTGCTGTCAAATGTGTGCACTAATTCTAAATAAAACTGTGCTCTCTCATGTGGGCACTTGAAGAATGTGCTTTTTCCAGGAATCAGGACTGCAAATATGATAAGAAGAATGTCCCTTATGTGAATGAAGCATTACCTTAAATACAGTCCTGATGTTCCCACTCTCTGTAGCTCCACATCTTGATTGGCCTCCAATGGGTGTTGCTCCTCACTTGTTGCTCCTCAGGATTTCAGAAACCATCAACAACTGCTCCTGGAGGCTACAGGTTTTCCAGCCCCAACAGCTGAAGAAATGGGCAGCTCAGGCTTATACAGCATTAGCTAACAGATATATTTTTGAGCATCCATAGCTTAATTTTATCCTCTAACTCTTCTCCGCCTCTCCTGAGGTATCCTGCTGAGGGGAGGGGATCCCCTTGAGTCTTTTCACACTTGTCATCTCATCCCCTGCAAAGTATCTCTTCCACACTTGGCTCCTCTCTCATTGCAAGCATCAAGCCAAGTTCAAGACATATCACAGATAGGTTTGCAGGTGCTCCAGAAGGACAGCTATGCCCTGCTAACACTTTTAATACTCTGCTAGGGCAGATGTTGAGGTTTTGCTTTGCAAGGGCAAACCACAGCCTCCTTCAACTTATCAGCTGTGACCTGATAAGTTGCCATAAAAGAAACTGCTCTGTCACAGCCTTTTCACAACCAGAACAAACTTTGCTGCTCCAAAAGACAAAGTTACAAAGCAGCTCCTGGCAGGGTGGTACTTGGCACTGTTGGTGACCACACGCAGGAAACTTTGGAGGGTTTGACACTCTTCCTGCTGCCTTTTCTCTCTGAGGCTGCGAGAATACGTGAAGGCTTCTCACCTTCCAGAAAGCTCTCACAAAATATTGTGCCAGGGTCAGCACTTCCTGTCAGGCAGCATACTTAGGTGCACAGAAGAAAACAGCTACTCACATGAAGCCCTGCCTCAGAATGCAGTATAATGGCAGCAGTGCCTGGCTAGATTTTCACTCGCCAGACATTAACCTGTTGCAAAAGAGGCCTCTGAGTTCAGATAGGAGCTGAGTGGAAACTGTGCTTCTTTTCGCCCCACGAAGCTTTGTTGCACAGGGGAACGGGATGAGAGATTGAAAGAAGGCCCGCTCTCAGCCTCTGTGCTATGCAGCAAGGCTTGTTTTAGCCTGAAGCGTTAGGAGCACTCATTAAGCCTGTACTGACCCTTAAAGCCCATGAGAGCTATTTCTCATGCAGCTTTCATCTCTGTGGAATTAGGGGACAATGGAAATGTCCGCACTGGGTTCGCAATGATATGCTTTGCTGAGTACATCACTCCTAAAACAGCTCTCATTAACCATGTGCCTTCTAAAATATTATTCCCACAATTCCTTTTTTTACTGGTATGTCTCTTCCTCAGGGATCCCAAACCGGGGTGAATAGTGCACTCTTTACTCCTATAAAATGCTACAGGTTGGGTTAAATAAGCTTCTTCAAAAATAGCTGGACTAGAATAAAAACTAATATGAAAGAACAGTGTTAAATCGGAAACGCAAAGATACTGTGTAACTTATGTGGTTGAAAGATCTGGAAATTTCGAGATTATCTTTCAAAAATCTGCGTGAGCTACACAGAGAAGGACTCTACACAGAAACTGCAAAGTCTCTACCATAACTGTTCAGATTAGAATTATTTCCAGGCTACCTGGGGCAAGTGGCTTATTTTTTAAAGTAGACTCCTCTCCTGCAAGGAGACATACAAGACTTTCTAGTCAAATCCTTAGTCTGGTTTATATCAAAAGTAATGGGTCTTATCTCCACAGTTATGAGAAGGTGTATTTTATCCTATGGGTCTCTGGTCATTCCAAGTATATTTTCTTACTCATCCTCACTGACGAACGTGAGGCTGTTTGGAGATCCATTAAAGCAATCATTCTTGTGTCACTGTGAGGAAGCTCCATTCCTCACCCTCAGAGACAGAAGAACAATTGATTGACAGCTATTGCTACAAAAGGCATTCAAGAAGCAACTCTTACTCTGAGCAGATGAAAACTATTTGGAGCAGAACAAACCAGTGAAACTTAGGAATGTTTCTACCCAAACCAGTGAAGCATTCCTTATAAGAAGGCAAAATAAGCCCTTAGGTATGATGGTTTATGAATCTGGAACGAGATTCCTTCTTTTTTTTTTTTTCCTATCTTCTTTAAAAGATTCATTAGTGGATATATATCTCAATGTTACCTTGAAATGCATAATTAGTTGCTGGCGAATTTCTATGTCATTGGAAAAGCTGTTCCTGGGACCTGCAGTGAAAAGCAATTGTTCACCCTGGAGCATGCAGGGTGTTGGGCTACCTTCAAATTTAAATGTGGGACAAAAAATGCATTAGCAATGAATTAACCTGTTGGTGATATTAGGGGGGATATTAGGAGAAAGTTGGTCAGAAAAGAAGTTGTTCATTGTTCAAGTTTTCAGCAATGTTTGAAGCACACAATAAGCAGAGGGATGGAAGATGCAAAGAGCAAATGTATTGAGCCATTTAATCATTCCAGAATTCCTCAACAGTTTCTAAAGATCAACCAAATATTATAGCATTGTCTCTTAACTTCTAATTTCAGGGACCCAATGGTGTTAATGGAAACCCAGGACATTTTGGAGATGAAGGAGAAGAGGTAAGTTATAGCACTTTAGAAAGTCTTTATTTCTGAAAACTAAAACTTTTCAGCAGGGAAAAAAAAAGAAAGAGCATTTAAATTAGCTGGGTGATGAACTTACAAACCTCTATTCCATATCCAAGATGAGAATTCCCTCAAATAATGTGAATATAACAGAGATAAGATCATAAAGATTTCAGTAACATTTCTTAGGAGGTAATGGACATTCATTACAATTGCGTGATTAATGCACGTATATGGCTAGGCAAGTGCCACTTAGCAAAGCTATTTGGAAACTTATTTTTATTCTTGTGCAAAACATCTGCAAAATACATTTTTTGTTTTCTTTACATTGTCTTCATATTTTTCCTGAATTTTTATTGAAAAACCAAAAGCTTCTTGTATAGGTGAACAAAAAGTGACCGTGTGTCAGGCAAAACCAGCCATTTTCCACAGAGGGGGCTGTTAATAAGCCACTTCTGGCCAGGCAAGGGCAGCTTTTTCATCTAGGTATGTATTTTTACGTATTTTTGGTTGTATCCAAATTAGATGTGGACTTTTATGCCCATCCAAACCACATCCTCTTGATCTGAACCAGTTGTAATATTTTTGGATGCTAGTAGGGTGCTGAAACCAAAAGGATGAAAGGGGAAGGGGCTGGGAAACATACTTGGAGCAGTACGACTACGTTTCACAGATAGATGGATACATTTGTTTGCGCTGTGGTTTCTTCCATGTCAAAGGAGCAAACAGTTTCAGTCCATATGCTTTCTCTTTCACATTAAGAAAATGGTAAGTGAACAAATACCCACAGTGGAAACTGAAGATAAATAAGGAAGTAGTATAGCAGTGTAATGGACGTTAGAGAAGAGACTGGCTGAAACAGTCCTCAGGAGGATGCAGTAACTGTTTCTGTTGGTGTCACTGGCCAATTTAAAATAATTTGTAGGCATTGCTCTGGAAGATAGCTTACTCTCTCACACATTAAGATGCAGTAGGCCAAACTCAGCCTGCAGCTGTGTGACTGCATTATCACATTGTGTTTGCTTTATTTTCATCATACTATTCAGGAAGGAATTTTTCATGGAAAACCTGTCAGCCAGGCCCAAATACAGCTTATAAGTTACATGCGGTGAGGTTTCTGCAGTTGCATGCGGTTTCAAATTTAAGATGCACTGGCGTGGTGATGCCTTTTTATGGCAGTCAGATTCATCCAAATGGCAGGTGGAGGCTCTGGGGGCTGTAAGTGTGACGTAACAGAATGACATATGCATATGGCTAAAAAGAAGTCAAAATTATGTCAACTTCAAAATATTCAAACATTTGCTAGGATATTGCTGATGTATTTGATCTTCCATTTGAGATCACTGAGTTATGAGGGTCTTGTGGTCATACATTTCTCTGTTGTTGCAGCCTCTTTAATCCGCAGTCAGCCAGAGACTTTACTGGGGCTAAACTTCTTGAGAAGAAGCCTTTCCAGGACCACAGTACCACACCCCTCTCACAGATGAATTAGCTACCAGCTTCTGTAAACCTCACATCAATATCAACAATTAGATTCCTATTTTCCCTCTTTCAGGGCCCAAGAGGACCACCGGGACCACAAGGAAGACATGGCAACATGGGATGTCCAGGCAAAAGAGGTCCAAAGGTTAAAAAATCAGTTCTAAAAATTTTTTTTCACTGTGACTTAAAATAAAACCTCAATGTTTTCATTATATATTGATGTAACTTTTACCATTTCTTTTATTTTTAGGGATTTCGAGGATTTGTTGGAAAAATGGTACCGTATGACTATCTTCATTTACAGAAAAAATATTTATTTTATATGTAACATTAGCAAGAAATGTATTAATATGACTTAAAGGTAACAATTTGAGTTTCAGTCTTACAATATGCTTTATATTAGCAAATGTGTTTTTTCTGTACGTCAGTTGTTTCGTAGGTCATTTCAGCTGATGGAAACCTCTTTGAGCTCTAAGAGGTTAGTTAGTAGACTTGCATCTCTAGAGAGTCCATTATTGTAAATGCAATATTCTTTAGGGCTTTATCCTGCTTTAAATGGAGTTCCTGAGAGTTTTAACACAGATGTCAGTGAGCACAAGGTCAAGGTGTTACTTCTTTTTAGGCTGCTTCACCAATGTCTGCTTCAATGACCATTTGATGGTTGTGCCTAGGGAAAATATGAGAAATTAAACTTTTAGCATTAAGTCCTGCATTCAGTTTTTTCTTGTTTGTTTGGTTTTTGCACTCGTGATCAAAAACCACAAGAGGTAACACAGATCCCATTCTTGTTGGACTTTGTAAGTACGCAGCGGTTGGTTGTGTGAAGACTAACCATAAATTCATGCACATTTTTATTATTTCAGGGTGACAAAGGGGATGATGGGGTTGATGGAATTAGAGGAGCAGAGGTATATTATTTTCCTTCTTTTACCTTCTTGACCTCAAAGTTATGGAGTGATAGAAGTGAATTAATGTGCCACATTTTATCTTTAAGGGATCTCCTGGGGTTCCTGGAAAGAAAGGAGAAAAGGGTGACATTGGATATCTGGTAATGTATTGTTATTTTTTATTGGTCAGGGTTTGGATATGAGAACAATAGTATGGCTGTTTCGTAAAACTATCCCTGTGAGCAATGTATTTAATAAACTCTCAAGCACAAGGAGTAGCTCAGTATCACCAAGTTATTAGCACATTTTTTGTTTGAACACACATCGGGAGGGTCATTATAAGACTTCCAGCATCTGAAGAGGAGCAAACTACTGCTGAAGGGCCAGCAAGTATTTTTAAATAGAGTGTATACCCAGAAAGAAGTTCTTCTGAAGGATGTCTCTATTTAGAAGACAACTTAAAGAATAATTAAATCTGTATCCTACAGTCTTCTAGGTCAGCATTCTGTCTTATTGTCTTGGGCTCAAGCGATTCCTCCGTACGATTAACTTTTATTTGCCTAAAGATAGATACAATGCACCCTACCTTTGGTCCTGTTGTTCCCCTGTAGGTTCACATATGTAAGACAAGAGTTTTGTCATTCTCTGTTTTTCCCAAGGTCACATAACTTTTTTTCACAAAGCACGGGGCAACACTATTGCCTTCCCAGTTACCTTGTGGTCTGAAATGAGTGGTGACTGAGGACTTCAAAGGGCAATGAGAGATACTGGGTTGTGGGAACTTCCATAGATAGCTAGACAGTTGACCATTTATCTTTTGACTTATGATATGACCATTTCTAGAATGGTGAAATGAAGCAAAAAACCACCCTGGGAGACACTCTGAACATCTGGGCTTGTTCTATGTAATAAAAACAGTCCTTGGTGGGAAACAATGTGATAATCCAGGTGGATAGACATAGGTTAGCCTCTGCATTTCAATGCCTACTATTAAGGATCGCAGGCTGGCTGGTAGTCAGCAGGTCTGTGCATGTACAGTTTGAACTCCCAGCAGCAGCAACTGGATCCCAGTTTCAGGTATTTGTGGAAAATAGTACCCTCAGATAACTGATTGGTACCTATCTTGCTGCCAGAGGAAACTGGAGGACAGCAGAAGCTGCCTCAGCCTTTTTGCCCTTGCACAGGTGCCCAGAGAGGCAAAGGGCTGACTCTGCCATCAGAAGACACTGGTCATTCACAGATAAGGCACCAACACATCTAAAACAGGGAATGTATGATAGCCTACGCTCTTCAAAGTATATTCTGCAAAGTTCTTTGATATTTGGAATCATGTTTGTTTCGTTGCAAATAGTATTTTGAACTTGACTCTTTAGTTAAAAAGCCAACAAAATATGAAACAAAATATAGAGCACTGTGCTGTTTCTCTATTGCATCTTGTCCAAGATGCCACACTGTTTTTTTTCTGTTGTTGTTTTTGGAATGGAAATGGGAAGAAACTGTGTGTGAAAGTATTTAAAATTGAGGATTGCAAAGTTGGGACTGGGAATGCCCTCTTGGCAATTCCTGCGTGAAAGAATTGTTTCAGATTCTTACTGAGATATGTTGTGCTTTCAGGGCTCTCCAGGGCCAAGAGGACCCCGTGGTGGTCGTGGTCAGAAGGGCTTTCAAGGAGATTCTGTATGTTTTCTTCCAATATAACGCTATTTTCTAGGAGCTGATGTCTTCTTGTGGGTAGTCATGAAATTTTAGAAATAGTCTCCTGTACACCAGGACCAAAAAAGAGATGTTCTTCCAGGGTGTTCATATCATATTGTAATGACTGTGGCTTGTCGAATGCATAGGCTTTTTATTAACCCTTCATATATGTAAATCTCTCTATTGTTTTGCTGAGGAAACTTTTAAAGATTTCATATAAAAAAATTTGATTTGGTCTCTCCAGGCAGAACTCCTTCCAATGCTAGTAGTAATCATATGCATTGACTAAGGACTCACTTGTTTATTTAACACGTTAAATTATTTCAAGATCTCAGATTGGGCTGTGACTTTTTAAGAATAAGCGTTCTTACTGGGAAATGTTTCCTTTTTTCAGGGTGACCCTGGCCTGAACAATGAGATAGAGGGAGCAAAAGGCTTGAAAGGAGAAGACGGGGAAAAGGTAAAGATTTAGAAATGCATGATATTTCTATATGGTATCTGTTCAGCAGTTACGCAATTCCCCCTGCTGTCTGCAATATTTTAAACATATCTGTGTCAAGGATACGGGAACTAACGGTTTATGAGCTGTGATGCTAACAAAGGTGTGAAATGTCTTTGATCAGATGGATCACTGAAGAGGAAAGAGTATCACTGTAAGCATTGAGCCCACGAGACAATGACAAAAAGCTGATCTGATTCCAATGGGCAAATCATTTAAATCCTCCAGTTTTGAGAGAAGAATGTTAAGGATGTGATAGTAGAGCCGCTGAATCCTGCAGATTCTGGGACCACTCTCTGTCCCAGTCTGGTGGATGCCACTGGTATTGCTCCTCTTTGCAGGTTTGGCTCAGATCCTCTGGCTCAGATCTTGAGTCTTTCCAGATGTGGGTGGTCTCCTACTCACCAGCTAGTCCATCTTGAAGTTTGGTAGTGAATTACATGTACACATATACACACATAGAAGATTAAATTAACTCGGGAAATATAAACACACCCAGGTGTCTCCTATTGCTGACTGCTAGACCTGTTGGTCCTGTGACCTACTGCTCCTTCTCCAGCTGTGGGGACTTACAGCAGTACCAACCTTGCCATGCTGACAGAGGGTAGAGTGAAACTTCACAGAAAAATAGTTAAGGAAAGGATTTTATAAGAAGGTAGGATAGACTATGGCGATCAGGCACAGGGCTCAGTCAGACAAGCATACTGGCCAACAGCCTCGTTAAACACAACCATATGCTTTTAACCCCATTCCTCTCCCTTTTCCCATGCTTGTTCCTCCCCTGCCTACCTTAAGCCTCCCCTTTCCCTGCCTTTAAGCCTTCCCCAAACATCCCATAATAAGTTTTACATAATCTCATATGAGAGATATCTGGTAATAAGTTTCAAACCATCGCACAAGCCCCCTCAAATATTCTGCAACATTCATTACACAGTTACAAAGTTCAGGTTGACCCTCTACAAGCCGATGCCTGATAAGTTCCTTTAATGGCTCATCAGTCACTGACTGAAGAGTTGTAGTCTTTGTCATTATCGCCTGCTCATTACCGTTTATATGTCTGTGTATTTCATTTATCACTCTTCTTGTTATTTGCTGTTTCTTTTTTACTGAATAGTCTTTAACTAAATAACATAGTGAACCGGATGCTCTCACATTCCGCATACCCTTACAAGGAAGCTGAATGCTGCTACTAATGTTCATGCAATAGTCTCACTGAATTTAGGAAAACTTTGAGTGAAGGTGGACTGAAAGATTTGACTCTTAGTCGTCCAAGTGCCTCAGACTCGATTCCTCTGCTCATTCACAGGCATGATACAGCTTGGACAGCAATAGCACAAGCTTTTCCTATGAAGTTTGACTTAAGTCAAGAATAATGATAGCTTTAGAGTTAGCTTCTTGCTAGTAATTATTTATTGCTAAAAATACTGTGTGCTTTCTGCAGTTATACTTAAAGATTTTAAAGAAAACAAAATATAAATAGGCTCATATTTCTGATATTTGTATTACTATTATACTTTAAAAGTAAAAGTCGTATCAATGTTAAATATTACAGATAACCTATGTTAATACATTTGCAGGTCCCAAGGCTGAACTGAGCCACTTTCTTTTGGGGTTTCATGACTATAGAGGCAGAGGAGAATTGTGATGTACAGAGTTAGGCAGACCATTTACAAGTGCTTGTCTTACTCAAAGGGTGGCAACCTCTTTCCGTTGGCCTACTCAGGGAGTCAAGAGCTTGCAGCTCAGGGTATCAGTCCGAATCATGAGGCACTCCTTTGCAACTACTATGTAGGCAGCTTTCAGTGCCTTGTGGTCCTGCTGCACACTTAGATAACCTCATAACAGCAGACTACAACTAAAAAAGAATAGAGAGGAGCAGAGCTCATTACATACTGTTGAGAACTGCTGCGGAAGACGTGGTCCATAGATTATTATTATCTTTCTAATTACTCTGTCACTACCGTTCTTAAAAGTTGCACTACACATAGAGGGGGTGAAAGAGCATTTCTCCATATGATTTCGTAGCATAAACATCTCCAAATGAGTGAAGAATGCAATTATGGATAGACTGCAGTGGTGGTCTTGCTTTCTGCTGTGAAATACGTGAGCGAGCTCCAAATGAGCTGCACTGGAACCCGCACTGAGGTGTGAGAAATGGGGCTACCTCACTAGTATGCTACTTTGCTCACACTAATTAGCTCTGTGGAGCTATGCTGACACTGTTAGCAGGTGTTACAGGCCTGGCCTCCCCCTAATTGTGCTAAAGGAGTGCAAGGTTAGGGACGACCTGGCATTGCAAGGGCAACAGGGCCATTGTGCTGAGCTGATGGTTAACATGTTTCACATGGCCTGGCGTAAAGCCCTTGCTTCCTTCCGGAGGAGTGAAAAGACTGGTTGAGCCTTTCCTCCTGTGACACACACACACACTTCTTGTGCGGTACTTTTCAACAGGGGTGCGCCCTCACGAGGAATCTGTGTCATTATTCTCATCGTTACAGATGAGGAAAGTGAGCTGCAGAGCAAGGAAGTGACTTGTCCTCTACCAAAGAGCAAGCTAGAAGCAAAGGCAGAAATCTGCCATCTCTCTAATCCCCAGCCCTGTGCACTTAATGCAGACCTGCAGGCTTCCTACTGAGGAGAAGAAAAATGGTGTTTGCCAGTGCTTAGACAATCCTGTAAGGCAGGCCCATGTAATGATGCATACCTGATTGCTTTGGATGGTAGATGTTATTTACTGAAAGACTTTGACAGAAAATGTTGCCATGGGGAAGTCCCACAAGTAGTCACCTTACAGATTTGGCATGCAAAAATGGATCAGAAAGCCTGTGAAAAAGTGAGAAGTTGCAATGATGCTAATTAAATTAAATTGAATTGAATTTTCCATGTACAGGGTGAAAGAGGACAGCACGGCTCATACGGCTTGCCAGGAGCAGTGGGCAACACGGTAAGCTTCCTTAACTGAAGAAGCTTGTGTGCATTGAGGAAAATGAAAAATTATTCATAGCTTCTTGGGCTCGATTTCATAGGAGAATGCTTTTTTGCATTTACCTTGCGTGCACTTTGCATAGCAACATTTAATTTCGTGCGTGGAGCACTGTAATTGTTGTTAAATAAAGATACGTTTTCTTCAGCAATATTCAGAAAGTAACTCGAGGCCAAAGTTGGAATCATGCCACAGACCGTCCTTAAAGTGAAGTGTCAGCCAGTTCAATCACAGCTCTGTGTTTCTTTCGGAAGCCTCAGAGGTGAACTGTTGGAAGCTCTGCATGAATATCAATACCGCTGCTAGCTCTAGCCTCTATGTATTAACACATCATAGGTACCGACAAGAAAATACATACGATTTTGTAAGAAGCTAGGAGTATCTCACATACATTTTATATTTGTTGAGCTTTCAACCTGAAATGGTTTAACGACATAGTTGAACAAGTTACCTACTCTCGAACAGCATTCAGATGACACCTGACTAGGTGCCTCACAGGCAATTTTTTTTACCTTGTCTTAGGGAATACCAGGTCAAAGAGGACAATGGGGACCAGAGGTAAGAACTATTCTTTTCTTGTATCTACCATATGTCCAATGTAGAAGCTTATTAGTTTTCTAAAGAATTTTGCAAAAGAGAATTCAAAGTAGCTGCAATAGATCTGTTTGAGAAATATTTTGTTGTATTGATTAGGAGCCTGAACCTAGTCATCTTTTTGTACAACTAGTTGTGCTGGTATCATTGGTATTCTGTCCATGAATAAAGTAGACAGGACTGGTCTTAATGCTCTAGGAACAGCATCGTGGAAATCCAAACTGTTGCACTGTGTTTTAATGCCATGTGAAGGACATTTCTCAATAAATTTCTTTATATACTTTCAAGTCAGATAACTACCATAACGAACAAACAGAAATATGTCATGAAATCCAGCCCCAACAGAGGTGCTTCTCATTTACTGCTTCAGTGTATTGAGACCTCTGGTATAAGGTTAAGCTCCCTGGATGAGTGGCAGTGACATGCAAACCGATTTTTAAAAATCTTTCCTCTGAATAGTATGAGATGGTGACATGTTCTGCAGCTAAAGAAAACAAGCTTTACTTGCAAATACTCTTTGTGTTTTCTCCCTAAGCATTAGCATCAATATATAACACTAGCTTCCACATATCTGAGTGAAAACTCACAGAAGTCTGTGGGTGTGCTTTTTTGCATCAGTAGATGTGCGTGTATACTTCATATTATTACACTAAAACATCTGTAGCAGTATATTCCAACTATTGCACAGATAAAATTGCAATTTTTGGCTGTTTTTAACTTGCACGTAAGTGTTGCTAGATACATAAAACTGCATTTCTCATTTATTTGCGCGTCATCTTTTCCAGCAGTAGACCTGCTAAAACAGAATGCACTGCTTGAAGTGCTGAGCAAGTTATTCCTAAAAATTACAGTGTTAGATGATGTTTAGTTCCTTGTATATTGTCCACATACAAAATTTTATTTCAAGTGCATCATTACTGCATGATTTTAGGAGTACTATACATAATATAACTATATATAAATTGTTATTGTTTTTGCTGCATTAATTAATAATTCGTTTGGGGTCTGCAGTGTTCAGCATGTGAAAATCTGACTGGATACGCAGAACGTCTGGAATTTTCTTGAAATCTGTAAATACAAGAAAATATGTTTTCCATAGAAGGAAGATGTAAAGAAAAAAAATGTTTTTTAATAGAATAAATCCTAATGTATTACTTTTTGTGTTAGGTCATATGAGAAAACCCTAACGAGATAAAAACTTATTGTCTTTTAAAAACAGGGCAATCGCGGACAGCGTGGTCAGGAGGGCTTGCAAGGAAAGCAAGGATACAAAGGACCTCAGGTGAACATTATTTTTATGACTTCCAGTCACAGTATCTTCTGAGGAATGGATTACCTGTCACTGTGCCTAATATGAATTTCCCTCATTCTTCCCACAGTGTCTTCATTTATTCTCAGGTTGAGGTTCTGGCCACGTACACAAATGTCTCTGTAAAATGGCAAAAGCATCAAGATCTCAGGGTAGTGAATTCTAACAAGTTATTTGTTTTAGAGCACTTCCTAAATTGGAAATGCTGTAGATGATCAGGGTAGTATTTCACAAAAAGACGCACTAATGGTTTGTGTGTGCTAACTGGTCTTTCTTTTGAATAATGTGTTTTTTAGGGACAAAAAGGAATGCGAGGTCAGAAAGGACAGAAAGGAAGACCAGGATATAAAGGTCCTCCAGTAAGTAACATACTGAAAACATGGCATGTTGCTGAATTGTAAGGCTCAGGGTGTGTAACAAATCAGGGAGCTCAGTTTTAGCGTTTTTCATTAGAATTTATTCTGAAGTTTCTAATCAGTACGTGATATTCATTAGAAAAAGAGAGAACTGACTTCTTGTCCTTGCATTTTTTGAAAAAATGAAAAATGAACGTGCTTCTTAAGAAACACACTAGTTTTTATCTTTTAGATCTGTTACATATAAAGGTCTGTGTTCAGTAACAGAAGGATCCAGTCCAAGCTTCTGGAAACTGTCTGCGAAGGGCTGGGTGGGTGCATCTGTCTCTGCTCTGGTTTACTACCTGAAACCCACATCTGTTGCTTTTCTTGTGTTTGCATGAGAATAGTGCAAACTGCTCTTTGGCTACAAGTACAGGGCCAAGGTGCCAACCTGGCTTGCTCAAGCAAAGTTACCATATTTTTTGCTAATCAAAGTAGCAATGGACTCTCTGTAGTTAACATTTCTGTTGTCTCAGGGGGAAGGAACTGTAGGGTATGCTGTTTTGCAACCAGGAAGCTGAGTTTTATTTCATTGGCTGACTAATCCCTACCAAATGTCTGGAGGAAAGTGTTTAGCTGGTACCGGATAAAATTGATTATTCTCAGTCTTGCTGCCAGATGTTTCACAGAGGAGGTGCTAAAGGCTATGGCAAAGTTTGGTTAAGCAGATTCTTGTTAAATCAAAATGTCTAGATTAGATTAAATTCTTGGAAAAATAGTGTTGACAACATTGTTTTCTAACCCCTTTTCAGGCAATATTTTATAAATATCCTTAGTTTCAATTTACAAGTAATAGAATAGCACCTACAGTTTTCTTCCGTTTAGTTCCCATCCTTCTCACTCATTCTGTTCTGCTGCGACCTGCAGATGAAACTCAGAATTAAACAGGAAGCTTGAAGTGGAGGTAGAAGCTGATCATATGGAATTATTGTTAACTGAAAGATCAGCCTTTTTCTGAAACCCTGTTGGCTCGTATCCTTTGTGGGACTGCCGGGGGCAGGGGGGTGTGTGTGGTTAGGTAGTGGTTGTATAATCTACAGAGTTTGTGTCATCAGTCAATTTTTGTAAAAGTGGAAGTCCAGCCTGGGAAAGAATCCGTTTTCTCTGTTTTCTTTTGTTTATATCGTAACTTTTGTCTCCTTTTGCTTATTTCAGAGTGAACCGGGAGCTGTGGGTCCTGCAGGGAGTCCTGGGATTCCTGGGGAAACAGGAAATAAAGTAAGGTCCCCTTAGTTAAACAACTGGATTAATTTTGTTTGTTTGTTTGTTTCTCCCCCCACCCCTTAATGTTGTAGATTTTAAAAACTGCTTACCTATTCTGTCCTTGATAAATCCTCCTTTGGAACTTGATCATAACTCTTCCCAGGCAAAGATCCAGGGGATGGCTGCAGGACCAATCTCTTGATCTTAGTAGCAATTACGTGTTGAAGTTTAAGCAAGCTTTAACATGTTTCTAATGAAGCATTTGGATTGCAGCTTGTATGGTACTTAAATTCCTTTGGGAAAAAACAAGCAAGCACAACCATCACAGCATGCATGTCAGTAATGGCTCTGGTCACAGCTGCACAGAGCTCTTCATGAAGGTGAGCTTTTTAGATCTAGACTTTCTCTTAGGTGAAAAGCCTGAGAACAGTTAGTGCTTTCATGTTCCCTTTTGTATTTGGCATTGCTCTAGAAGAACATCAAGTATTTTGTTTTACTTCATTTTTATTCTCTTGCAACATCTAGATAAGGAGTTTGCTAAAAGTGTGAATGATTTGCAGTATAGTGCATCAGAAGGCTCATAACACATCCTCTGAAAATGTGTACTCGCTCTTCCTGTCAGCGTGTGGAGTAGGAGGTCCAGGGAAGCAGACTTGCAAATTGACTTTGTCTCATCTATTCTCTGCTTAAACCTGTAGATGTAACTTTTACGCTCTGGATAGTGTGTTGATTCTGTAAAATTATAAGTGACTGCTGGGAGCCTTGGAAGGTTGGTAACATTTGCATGTTGAGCTGCATTGTGTGATAGTTCTTCCATTAGGACCTCATAATTCATGTTTACTTGATTTACTCTTCCTGAAAGAAATTTTAAGCTCTGTGCCAGGTTACAATAGTTATTAACAGGTAGGAGTATATGGGGGGGGGAGGGGGAACTTTCACATACCAAACATCAGAAGAATTGATTCCAATGAAAGTATTCTAACAGAATTTCAGTGTTCCCTTGTAACTCAGACTTTGCGGAATCATGATAATGTATAAGCTGAGATTCAAGAAGACAAAATATCTAGAAAAAATTAAGAGCAAGAGGTTTAGGACGAAAGTGTGAGATATTTGAAATGCTTGCTTTATGCATTTTAGGATGGGCAGGACATCCTAAAAGTAAACAAGTATAATTTTCAGAGGCATAGATATAACTGTCTCTTTAAGGATATACAAAAAAGTTCTGGGCCGGATCACTTGGTCTACTGTTTGCATACTTAAAGACAGGATAAATGCAAAATGAATTTTAACGTAAAAGTTGGGTTTGAGGTACTTTTTGCCTGCAGTCCTGGGGGCGGCTTATCTGATTTCATAAATAATAAGAGAACAGCCTGAAAGTCATAGTGATGTTGTACCTTCTTTCGGATTAGTCAAGTTCCTTTGCATTTGTGGGTGAGGGCGGGGGGGGTTATAATTGCTACCGACGCACAGCTGTTCCCCAGTATAAGGGAAATTCTTCCATGCCTTTTGAGAATGGATTGTGAGACTTCATGCAGACTTTCTGGGGCTGGTGATTTGGTCCCTTTAATACTCATGATTTTTAAATGTTTTATAGAGAGTTGTTCGATCTGACACTAGAAATGTTTTGCTCCTTGCTTTGGAAATCATATTCTCTTTGAATAATCTGGCTGGCTGCCTGTATTTAGAAAGTGGAAGAGAGACCTTATGTTTTATGTTCAATGTAGCATTTCAGTTTTCCCTTACAGCACTACACTTTGAAATCCACAATATGCCTTTAACCGAGCATCACAAATGAGTGTGGGAATGTTTTAGTCTTTCTTTCTTTTTTTTTTTTTTTTTTTTTTACAGGGACAACCTGGTAATCTAGGACCAAAAGGAAAAAGAGGTCAATATGGTTCACGTGGAAGGCAGGTCTGTACTTCTATTTTCCTTACACTGCTATTTTTGGGTACCCCAGATTTTAACGCAGGAAGCCTGACCTGTGGTAAAAGGCATGTAACTCAAAAAGAGTTTCAGTGTGATGATCCATGAAGATCTGATATTAAGTGTAACCGTTTCAGAGAACACAGATTTTAAGCTACTTTTTGCTGCTGTTTGTATTTGCATAAAAATTTGGAGATACTCCTAACAATTGTATTGGGAGTTATTCTGAATGAATACAGGTGTAAATTACAAGTGCACATATGACCCCAAGCCTTTGGTACATTCTATTGTAATAATATTGTTTCTAATAATAGTATTGGGAAGATGTATCATTGGAATTAGCAAATAAAGTATGGTCAGATGCTTCAGGTTTTGAGTTTGAAACCTGTTTCTGGTACTTGGGAGCTTGGTTCTAATGGTGCTGTGTGTGAAGAGAGCAGCTTGACTGATTTTTAGTAATAATATTAAAAGTTTCTTTTAGGGTTAGATTTTCTGAAGATTTGCTTTGAGGTGCAGTTAGAGAGTTAGAGTGCAGTAGCATTTTCAGTGTAGTTAATGATCTCAGGAAGTTTTTTTGTAAACTTGGGTTTTCCCCCATGTAGAACACCTTCCCTTAGGTTAGGCCGGGCTGGCTTTGAAGACAATGTCACGTATTCCCTCTTTTCATACCCTCCTGGCTTTGCAGCTTGAACCAGGACCAACATCAACCTTTGTGTTCACTTTTAAGATCCTACTTCCCAAAGGCTGCAGAGATTTTGGTTCCCGCTAGGCTGCTTCAGGAGCACTGTGTGCATATGCGTGGGGTGAAATGGAGTAGAAGCCCTCTTCCCTTATATACACTTCCTGTGCTTCATAATTTCTGCACTTCAAGGCACTTGAATTAACACCCAGTCAGTAAACTAAGGTGCAGATAGAAACAAAAGGAGTATAAATGCAAACATTTAAATAAAAATGATCTCTTTACAGGGACAAGATGGTGCTTCTGCATATGGTCTACCTGGGAGAAAAGGAATAAAGGTAAACCTGAAAGAAGAACCATAAGAAAATTGTTATGCACCCTTCTGCATGACTACTGATATTGATTTCTAATTGTCACTCATTATGACTAACTGAGGTCCTCGTTCAGTTAGCTGTTCTATTTAAATACATGTCTGAGCCCAAACACTGTGTTGCTTAAATCAGTGTGGATTGTTGTGGGTCTAAGCAGCTTAGATTATAAGGTCCCAAGGCCAAGAGCCATAATTTAGCATGTTGATGAAGCTAGTTCATACTGGTCCTAGAATGTATTTCTGATAGTGCTACAGGATCTGGGAGGCCTCAGCAGATTTTAAATGGAGCTTGATGCTTTCAGAAGCAGGATTATATGAGGTTTTGACAGAAACACCAGGCAAATCACATAGCAAGCCTCCTAGTTTTACATTTCTATAATTTATGGGAGCTGGTGGCTGCAAAAGCTGTCCTTTATTCAGAAAGCATCTAAAGGGATCATTAAGCTCCTTTGGACAAAGTGCTGAAACACAAGTAATGCTGATTCAACAAGTCATTCACAAGGTCCTGATGAGAAGCGAACTGTTTGGCCTCGGTGATTTCCTTGGGAAGAGCCAGAGACTGTGGCACTGGTTGGTGAAACTGTGTGCGAGGTATGTACAGGAATGAGAAGACAATCTAGAGACGCTCAAACCACACATTGACAGAAGCATTAACATCTTGACCCCGAAAAGTCACTTAATGGAGAGAGAGAGAGAGAGAGAGAGAGAGAGAGATTTTGGATCCAGCACTGGCCAAATGAACCATGACCCTGTCTTTTGTATTAAAAAGAATAAGAATTGTTATCCTCTGTAAATAGTTAACAGTGAACGAAACCACCTGACTGGGCCATTTGCAATTATTTTTTCCTACAGAAGCATCCTACTGAACATGCACCTAGGCCAAAAGTGGTTAACACTGCAAATAACCCAAACCTTTGCTAGGAGTAGTGCAGAAACCGTAAGCAGGAGGGTCCGCGAGTCCTGTGCGCTGATGGTGCTTGATAGGATGCTGTCCCTTCAGTCTAAGAGTCACTCAGCATAAGAAAACTAGGGGACAACTGACACTATCAACATACTTGTAATGTTTTACACTTTGTAGTTAGCTTATAGTGTTTCTAGGATGCCTCAGTGCTTACGAAAATTCACATCTGAGGCAAGGGAACTGCATTTCCGTGTTACTGAAGCAAACGGCAGACACAGCTGAGGGCCAGTGAAGTAGCAGATCTCTAACAGGAGGGGGCACACTCTGGGATCGCAGCTGGGAGCCAAGAGGGGCATCAGCTCCAGGCTCCTGCAGGAGTCAGAACTCAGCAGAGCTGGTAGCCGGGGCTCACGCAGGAGTGAGATGTTGCTCAAATGGTATATTCCTCGTCTACAAAATGATGTCTCCTGGGCAACACTTAAGTTCTTGTTAGCATGTTTAATCTCTTGTTCAGGAAGGAAAAGTACAGTTTGTCATATCATTACAGACAAGTTGCTGGCCCCTGTCCTACATCTGATTTACTAGAAACATACTTCAAGAGTTCTGATGTGCTAAGATTGATTCCCCTCAGTTGCAGTGCACTGAAAATTTTACTCTTTTTCACAAGTTTCCGTGACTGAGGCAAGATAAAACTTTAAGTGGATTCTTATTAATAGTATTTTATATAAATATATGTATACACACACACACATATATGTGGTGTGTGTGTGTATATATATATATATATATTTATATGCATGCTTACATGTGCATATTATATACATATAATGTGTATATTCATATATATACATATAAAACAGCCTATTACTTTCAAATGCCAGTGGAAAATCAACACTGGTATGATACAGTGAATTTAATTATCTGTGCTCTCTGTGTTTTAGGGATATCAAGGATTGCCTGGGGATTCTGGACTAAAGGTATCTTTTTCTTTTCTCGATATTTCTGAGGTTTTCACATAAATTCCCTTAAATAATCTACCTTTTACTGCTTTGTGCTTTTGCCAAGGTAACTCAATTGTAGCTAATAGAAATTCACTATTATAAAGATAGCAGATTTTTTTGCTCAGTTTTTCTTTTTAAAAATGCAACTAATTTTTGTAGGTAACTTTCCATACATTGAGCACGTTTTCTTGACTTTTTGTGAAGAAAAGTAGGATTTGGTCTTGTTAAAGGAGTTTTGTTACTGGGCGCACCATAAGTGGGAAACTACTAAAGCCTTGCACCTGCAGTTCTCCCCTCTCCAGCCAGGGAGCACTAAATGAAGACGGGGCAGATGTTTTGCTAGGAGTAACAATCTGATGTTGCTTGCTAGATAAAGGAACAACTTTCACAAAGGCATAGAGGAAGAAGCCCCAAATTTCCTGCCTGAGCCCTAACTTGAGGGAAAGAGCCCAGACTGAAATGATTTTTGGGAAACCCACCTGTTAATCGTTTGCCTTTGTCCTTCCTACAGTCGGAACAGACAGTGAATTTGCTCTTTGTGCAGTCTTTTGATCAAGGTTTGTATTTACAGGTCACTTCAACCATTTAAGCAAAGATAGTATCTGCAGGCAGCTTTTTTCCCTACTTCGAAATATCCAGAAGCTGCACACACAGCTAACGGCTTTACTCACTCCAGAAGCTTCAAACGAGCTTCCTCATAGAGGGGAACCCAGCTTCTGCGTTCCCTACAGCTGAAGCACAGGGAGGTGGGAGATCTTGCTCCGCTGCACTGTATGACCACGTCAAATCAGCTTGACTCAGGCTAACCCTGTGCTGGTAGTACGTGGACACAGGACCAAAAGCCTGCAGAGAGGAAAAAGAAGGAATTCTGCTAGCAGAAATCTTGTACAAATGTTGGCCTTCCTTCACTTTCAAGCACCTAAATTCTGCAAGCTCAACAATCTGTTAACATCATGCTTATATGGAAATTGTTTTTAAAAGGGAATTAAAAAATATAAATAATTAATAATTTTATGAATAGAAATAATTTAACTGGTAATTTATAAAGTAAGATAACAAGCTATTTTCCAACTGGCTACTTCTAAATCCAGCCCAATTTGTTCTAGCAACCTTTATGTAACGAGCATGTGTTTGACATATTTGATATATGCCAGCTATTAATATCCCTATGGGTAGGTTATGAATTCTAGGTTTCTTATATTGAAATGCCAACATAAATTTAACTGGGAAAAAAATCTCTTGTCTCTCCACTTTTTTGTTGCAAAACAAAGTGGTCCGGATTTTAAAGCAAATTTTAAAGCATTTTTAAAGCATTTAAAGCATTTTAAAGCATTTTTGCTCACAAAGGACAAAAGGAAATTTTATTTCAGTTAATTTAAGTATAAAATAATCACAGCTAAACGGAACACTAAATTTCTCTCT
This sequence comes from Struthio camelus, assembly GCF_040807025.1. Classification (NCBI taxonomy): domain Eukaryota; kingdom Metazoa; phylum Chordata; class Aves; order Struthioniformes; family Struthionidae; genus Struthio; species Struthio camelus. The sequence continues at coordinate 49,155,687 of NC_090943.1, forward strand.
CGTGAAAAAATGTCATATTTAATTTTTTTTTGGTCCCAGCTCAGGGTCACAAATTTAAAAATCAGTTTTTCCAAAAAAAGTCTGAGACTTTTTTGAAGCTGAATTTGACGTACAAATCAAAGGGAACTCTTGACCAGCTCTAAAAGCTATGAAAATGCTGGATGCTCAAAGAAATGAAGGAAAGTGCCATTTTATGATACTTAGAGCAGAACCTGGGGACTTGGCTCTTCTCCACAGCACAAACAGGGCAGAGCTGTGCAATCGGTGTATACTTCAGTTTTTGCTAACAAGGCCACTTAACCTCTACACCCTCTGTGGATGCAGAGCTATAGCCCCAGCCAAAGCAGAGTGATTCGGCTGAGTGTCATGGCTGGGCGAGAACGTGGAAAAGTTGCATGTCAGATCTCTGACGCAAGTCTTACTGGTCAATGGCTGCTTGTGTGCGGGACAAAGAAGGGTCAGGAGTGCCTCAGGTTCTACCACTTTGCTGACACATATATATGACCCCATAGAGGAAGAATACCTAAGCCGAGTGTTTATTCTTGTTCATATCACTGGACATTTTCAATGTCCTTGCCCAGAAATTGCTTGTTAATATTTTCTCCGATATTTTTACTTACGCAGTAATTAGGGTGTGATCCTGTTTCAGTTGAACTGATTAGCAGGTTTGTTAAATAAATCGAACTGCTATGTTCTCTTGGAAAATCAGCGTGTGCTTTGGTAAACAAGCAGAAGCAGGTGGCATAATTCTGCCACAGTAGGTATTATATTAAAGGATACACTGCAGTCAACAGCATGATTTTGGCAGACTAAAGAGAAAAGTGCTTCCACATGTGAAGTTGTAAGTTTTCTATTATCTTATGATGCTGTGTTAAAGTAACAGCTGTGTCTCATTTTCTCTTAGGTAGGTGTGGTTTTTCTCTTTTGTATGAGTCATGCCTAATTTTTTGTCTGCACAGCCTTTCATATGCATTTGTTTCAGTAGGAAAACACTGTCACGATTTCTTGAGAAGTTCACATTTTTATCAGAAGAGCCTGATTTTGTATTTTAATTAATTTTTTCCCCCAATTAACTAGGGCGAAGTTGGGGACAAAGGAATCGCAGGGGAAAATGGACCGAAAGGTTATAGCGGAAGAATGGCAAGTACCTTACCATAGATCGTTCTTTTCTGGATTGTTTTTTTTTAATAGACTCCTTTTTGATGCGCTGATTGCACACTTGTATTGATTTTAAATGTTATATTTTTGATTTTCAAAGGCTGCTAATCTTGCCCACGCCCTGTCTCTGCGCACATCGCACTAATCAGAAGCCCTAACCATTTCTCAATGTTCTGTCTACCCTTCCAGATCACTTTTCTTTTGAGCCTTTTAGATAAAAAACTACATTAGAGGGAATTTGCTGTTTTGAGAGTTGTGACGATCCCCAGTTATACCCCATTTAATTTTTTTTGTCTTAATTTCCCCGGGTTCTTGTATGTTTCTTCCTTTTTTCTCCAGCTTTCCACGGCTGCGTATTAACTGCGGATCTCCTTTGCTGTGACGGGGATCAGTGAGGGCCGGCTGCTCCCTACGGGAAGGAGAGCTGGGAGCTGAGGGTGGTAACAAGCCGGGCTGGGCAGTGCTGTCACCAAGAAGGGCCTGTCCCACTGCCTCCGAGGGAGCAGGACAGGCTGGGGGGCAGCCAGGGGCAGCCTCCAGCCGTGAGCTTCAGACACCTCTGTGGGGCTGGGGCTGGGCTGAGCAGTTGGCCCAGGGGTTGGGGTCTGGAGCAGGTCTAGTTACAGGGCCTGACATGGCCCCACGATGGCTGGGCAACTCTGTGGTGACACGGCCAGGCCGAGGCCAGGCCGAGCAGAGGGTGTGTGGATCAGAGTCAGGATCACCAGGGTCTGTGGCCAGGCAGGGGCCACGATGTGGTGGGGCTGCCTGGGAGCCTTTCCCCATGGTGCCAGCAGGAAGGGGGCAGCCCATAGCTGTGCTGGCTCTGAGCTGGCCCTGAGCCCCAGTACCAAAGCCCCCGTGGGGGATGCACTCAGGGCATCGACATGCTGTCCAATGGGCTTTCTAGTGGGTCTTGTCAGCTCTGCGGCAGGTGGAAAAACTACCACACAACAAACACCATGTGAGAAGACCTTAAAATCATCTAGTGGCATGGCCTTGGGTAGATGGGATTTTGCTTCCCAATGTCACTTGGAACTTTTCCTCCACCTATGTGTGTGTATATTTATATATCTATATCAAGGATACCCATATGTGGATCTTTGTGATTAAGAGGTCTCTTAAATATTTACCTGTAAATACTTTCCGAAACAGAAATGCTTGGTCTACAACACTCGGCTCAGAACACTAGCAAACCGATATTTCTCTCTTCTAATGCTTTTCTTTGCTTGAGGGCTTCAAAGAACTTAACAAGCATCAATGACTCTATCACAACTATTCTGTTGACAAAAGCAGGCAGGGCAAGGATTGCTGGTGTTGTTTGGCCAGAAAGGCAATAAAGGTAGAAAGGAGGTAGACATGGCATGTACTATTTTTATTTTGAGGAATGTATTTCTAAATGGGTTTTGAACTGATTGGATGAGTAATATGCTTGACAAAAATGAGCCGAAACATTAGAATAAAATTGGTAGTATGATGCTCTCCAGGTTGCTCTTCGCTTTTAAAAATGAAAATGATGTCAGACCTGACGCTCTTCTTTTCTAATTCTCATTTATGCACAAGACAATGGAACTTAAGCATTTAGCAAGTAAATGAAGAGGGAAGGATGTCACTTCATTTCCAGCAGAAAATGTAAATTTCCTATCTGCTGTCTATGTTCTTTGAGTACTATGTATGTGACATATGCCAATATTTGTAGGGGATTTCGGGACCTGCTGGACCAATAGGCAATCCCGGAGAGCATGGATTTCCAGGACGCAGGGTAAGACCTATACTCTTTATATTTGGCAAGTCCTTTAAAATACATTCTTTTATGTTCAAGCATTTCAGGGTTTGCCTTGTTTGGAGTTTTTGGTGTCATTTCTGTCAAATAAGCACAATAATGAAGAGCTCATCTTTTTTTTTTTTTTGCCTTCCTAATCTCTGCAATGCCAATGGAGTAAAATAAAGCAAAAACTTACGTTTGCCCACAAACTAAACAGATGTAACTTTGACCAGAATGACAGCACAGGTTTGCTGGGTAAAGTGCCATTATTCTGGCTACCTTATAGAAATGAATTTTCCAGTGAAAGTATTCTCCCTACTCAAAAATGGGGGAAAATTGGTTTGTCAAAAATTATCAAATGTGTAATGATATACTGTGAACAGCTTGGAGCTTCAGAAGAAGATGATAGTTGTAATTAGTTACAACAGCCATGTACAAAATTTCCTTAAAATATTAGAAATCCAGAATTGTAAAGAAAAATACTGATCTCTTCTTGCCCTGGCTGAAATAAAAGCATACACAGATAATAGGTAGTGGAAACCTTCTGTTCTACAGTAAAGGCTTTTGATAATCCCAAATCCTGGCAGACATTATACAAAAAATACAAAATGTGTAATGCAATCAGCCATTGTTTGCTGCAGCTGTCTAATTCTGTGTATTCTTTTTTCCTGTGATTGGAAAAATAGCTAAGCAATTAGGTGAGATGAAGATAACAATGTATTATTATAGCCTGGTTTTTTTTTTTTTTCTTTTTCAGGGGAGTAAAGGATTGAAGGGGCAAGCCTTATATTCTGTATGTATCCCTAGCATACTCTGTGTTACAAACGTGCACAATGCACCGTTTCATCTCATAGCGATGTGCTTATTTATGTCTTCATTTTGTTCTTGTGCTACAGCCATGTGAACTCATTGACTATGTTCGCAGACACAGCCGTAAGCATTTAATCTTGTTCTGATATTGTAAGCCTAATTGTCAGCCCTGACTTATTAATACCATGTTAGTTCTGTGTTCAGTGCTACTTTGCATGTCTGGTCTTAGCAGGCAGATGCTTGAAAAGCAATGTTAGGGCTCGGTATGCAAAAACCTTAATTTTGTTTAGAATAACTCCTTTTCTCAAAGCTACTGTAATAACACTTGTTAACCTGTAACTATGAAATAAGTTTACTAGATTTTTTTCCTGTTCTTTCTGTCCTAATGCCTTGGAAAATGACAATGCCAAATGATGGGAGTTTTATACCTCTGAATATCTCTGAATTCTGGTGGAAACCTTGTGAGAATGTTCAGTTTAGAGGAGGGCCAAGTCTTGCTTGTCCTTTGTACTCCATTCTCCAGTAAAACCCAAAAGAGTTTAAGGTGCACATGCAGTGTAAGACCCTAATGCATGCACTGAAAGTCACTGAAAGCCTTAAGGTCTTTAGAGCTGGGGGAAACTGAATTCCGTGCAAGTTCCACCAGTGGCTTCAGGGACACCAGCCTCTCATCTTCTATTTTTAAACCTATTCACATGCAAAATTTTTCAATTAAACTTCCTTTTTCTCTTTCTTAGGTTGCTGGGATGGTGAGTGCTACTTACTCCTTTGTTATTGTTAGTGGATAGATAGAATGGTGATGTTCATCAGTAAAACTGACCTAGCAGAGATCTCATAAGCTGTGAACTATGGCTTTGTAGTTTTAGGTTCCCCTCAACCAACCAAACTTACTTAAGCCATATGATTCTGAGTTGTTTGTTCACTTCACAGGGATTAAATATTATGTTGAGAGTTGGATATATGCTGTACTGTTGCTTTAGTTCACTATTTCATGTGTAGGATGAGATTTATCCCCTCTTAATTTAGCTGTCTAAAATGCAGGTGTCTGGCCACTGAATGCTCCCTCTGCAGCTAGTGCAAGCACCTCCATCTCTCTCCACTGGTGAATGAGTGAGGCTAGAATAAACACGTCAGGATTCATAGTTGTGGAAGGTGCTGTGAAACCCATTCTTAATCAAAACAATCATATGTTGTTTGGCGATGGCTAGCATAGCTTCAAAAATCACAGCTCTGTGATTAGCTATACTGACCCTAAGCAATCTAGGGCTTCACAGTTTCTATTATTAGACTGAATAGATTGTATAGATTGTATAGATTGAATACCCTAAGGTATGCACATTATAACATAGACATTTCTCCTGCTATATATGTATATATGCGTGTTCCTGCCATCTGGATAAGTTCTGGTTATTCCAATTTTGCAGATTGAGCAACATGACATAGAAATGCTAAGTCTAGGGTCTGTGAGGAACAGAGGGTTAAAGTCTCTGAAGTCTTAGCATGGATCCACTGTGTCATGCTGCACATCAACTTCCTTCCTCCTCCAAAAAGAAATGTTTCTTTACCTTCCCTTTTTTTTTTTTTTTTTTAACATTTTCAACATTGTCCTATCCCTTTACCTTGCTGCTCTGAAAGATTTCTCTTCCTAAAAACTCAGCTAGGTTGTTTTACTGCTTTGAGTTTCAAAATAAAGGCAAACCCTTTTTGTCCAAGGTCAGCTATGGTGTTTACCTGACCTGCATTGCCCCTATGATCCTAATTTCTGCCCCTGCAGAGTGGGTACAACACCAAGCAGTTGAAGATTCTTCCCCCAGTAACATGGTTCTTGACCTGTATGTCCATATTTCATAGCCGAGTGCTTGCTGGAACATATTTAGATGGCACAATATATTGCAAACCAAGTTGTGGCCTAAGTGACAATATTCTGCAGTAATATTTGTCTACTCTAATACCCAGTACTGCTCATTAATTGGCAAGAATGTATGAAGTAGTATAAAGTAAAATTTCCTCACCTTAAGGCCGTGCCCTTAAGCTAGCTTTAGAGAAGCCTCTGCTGTAAAAAGAAACTCTGATGATTCATCCCGCTGGATGAACCTCACAGCTGGCACACTTGTCACCATTTCAGACTCCTGTAAGTAGGAGGAACTGAACTGAAAAAGAGCAAAACTCAATACAGTTCCCGCCAATCTTTTACGTAACACAGATTTCTATTTGCAGTAAAGGTTCACAGGCCTTCTTAGTGCCCCATCTCATTTTGTTTCAGTATCATTTGATATTTGGAAATACCAAAATAATGTAAGTTCCTCCTTTGTAATTTTTCCCTGATAATCTATGTTGTGGTGTTTGGTTCCCATGCATATTCTGTCTATTTTGCTGCTTCGTACCTGTGAATGAGAGACATAGCCAGCGTTAGCCTTCTCTGACTCTTCTTAAGTCTAACTGTCTTGCAACTTTGCAGTCTAATTTTATTCCTTGTCTTTTCCCTTTTGTGTTCTTAACTCTTAATCCTCTTTTGTGTTCTTAACTCTACCAGTTCTTCCACTGCGTTATGCTCAGTTGCCAAGTCATTTTACCACACCTGTTAATTTAAAGCTTTCTCCTGTTTGTTTGTTCTGATCTCAATATTATTCTCCTCTGTGATTTTTTTTTTTTTTTTTTTTGCTTCCTAACTGTCCTTTTCCCTTATGGCTCGATATCCCTGAGTACTTGATGTGTTCTCTTCCCAAAATATTTCTGATGCCAGTTATGCATAGGAAATGATACTGGAATTTTCATCCATCCTGCCCTGAGCTTGGCTAGAATGTTGAGTCAGTCATCTCCTCCCCTGATGGTTGCTAGATAAAATGTTCTAGTTAATATTGTAGTTACGTTCCCTGCTGCAGTCTGCGATTTTCAAATTAAATTTTCTTCAGTGCTCCAGTAGGTTATTTTATTCAACACAGTTTCTGCTTTTGGTCATAATATTGTGGCTGGAGTAACTGTAAGCCAAAATGTATTTCATTCTAGAAGTGTCACATGCATTATCAGATCTTAATGGTATGCCTAAGAATGATGTAGTAATAATAACATGAAATCAGTAGCATCTGAGCAGCGCAACAGTACTTGAGTTCATGTTGGCCCATGCTGTGCCCAACAGGGGCTTTAAGAGGGAATACTGTGTACAGGTGATACAGGACACTAGCCTGCAAACTGCTGCAGGTGGTCACAAGCTTGCTCTGAGCGCATTAGCTTAGGTTCTGCCTCCACAGGTGCAGACGTGCCCAGCCAGGGGGCCCTGGACTGCAGCCAATTCGCATCCTGCTAGCTCCAAATGCAGATGCAGATGGAGCTAGTCAGAATTTGAACAAAACTGAAGATCATGTCCTACTCCTGGCACTGTTCTTGTCCTACTTGGGTGATGCTGGAAAAGCTATTTCCACACTCTGCGCTGCACCTTACCCCATCTGAAAAATAGGGCTAACATAATTTAGCACTATTTTTCAAATATATTTGTAAAACCTCCTCATAAGAACATGGAATGTGCATTTTTCTGTGCCTACTTTCAGTATAAATTTGGGCATATTTTTATCTGCCCCCTGGTTTCCTTTGTGCACTCATGAGGTGCAAGATGTTGTTTAGCATTATGTCATTTTATGTACGGCTTTTATATGCATTACTCTCCATATCTGAGATGCAAGGGAAATAAATAATTTACTAACTTGGGTTTTTTTTTTAATTATTTTCCTAGGAAAAATGAAGTGCCCACTATATCCAACAGAACTGGTGTTTGCCTTAGACATCTCTAGGACTGTCACCCCTGAGATATTTGAACGAATGAGAGAGATTGTAATAGCAATAGTGAATCAGGCCAGAATCAGAGACAGCAACTGCCCAGTGGGAGCCAGAGTCGCTGTCATTTCCTACAACTTGGATACCCACTACCTGATCCGCTTCTCAGAGTTTCGCAACAAGAATAAGCTTCTCAATGCACTAAAAAATATTCCTTATCAGAGATCTGCGGTTGAACGGGATGTTGGCAGTGCAATGAGTTTCATTGCCAAGAATGTTTTCAAAAGAACTCTCCAAGGTCCTAATGTAAGAAAAATAGCTGTGGTTTTTAGCCATGGGCCAGCTGAAAACGCATCTTCTGTTAAACAAGCTGTCCTGGAGATGAGTGCAGTGGAAGTCATTCCGGTAGTTTTTGCTTTTGAAGACACACCCCATATTTCTCAGGCTTTCCTGGTAAGAAATTTACTAAGCTTTTCTTCTTTGTGCTCAGTAGAGTTAGTTTAAAACAAGAAACCTTAAACATATTAGGTCATACTTATCCCATATGTAACACTGTTAAGCATAGTGACACATCTGTATCAAACTTGGATCCAAATTCTGCCAACCACCATCTGTCAGTTAATCTTCAGTGATGCTAATGAAAGCTGTGGAAATACTGGAGATTTCGTAAGAATATCTTAGCAGACCACAACAAAGGTAAGATGTGTGGACAATAAACTACAAGGGTAACTTTATAAATGGAGGGAAGGGAAATTTCTTGCGCAGTAAATTACCTCTTGCAGCAAGTTTTACAACTCTAATATTCTGGGACTATTCACATCTGGTTATAAGCCTACATGGCAGATCATGGAACGGCAGATCATGGAACAGCAGGTCATCTTTTCCTCACCTTTCAGTAGACGATTCATTCTGAAATAGTAAAACCTGTTTAGTAAAAGTAACCTCAGTGCAACCAGCAAGCTGTATACAGTGACTGGCCACACTGAGCAGGTGCAAATGCCACATTTTATTGCTTGCCAAAGAAGCTACCAAAAGAAGCTGGAACTGTGCAAAAGACTTCTAATACAAAATATATTACTGAGTGTTAAAAAACCTTTTTGTTCTTCATACGAGGATCTCCACAGTTTTAATTTGTATGAAATATGTGGAGCAATGAATAGAAAGAGAGAATTTTAAAAACTAAAATGATATTGCACGCTTTATGTAAAACACTACTAATGTCTGATATTGGCATGTTTTGATGCCAAGCTTTCTGAAGAGCTAACCACAAGAATAGTTAAGATGCGAGGAGTACTCTGTGGTTTTCCTGTTGTCTGCACTTCTGAATTAACCCCTGGGATAAAAAAAAAAAGTAGTATTTTAGCACTGGAGGTTTCTGAAGGAGACAGTTCTTCCAATGAACTTGGAGCATGCTCCATACCTCCTCTTTTGGGCCTGTTACTAGATATAAACAATCTTAATCTTCTCCAGGCTCAAAATGGGTGAATTCCCATGGGCAAGAAGTCCAGCAAAGTGGGCAGGAAACCTGCATGGATGAGCAAGGAACTCCTGGCAAAACTCCAACAGAAGAAGGAAGTCTACAGAATGTGGAAAAGGGGACAGGCCACTTGGGAGGAATACAGGGACGTTGTCAGAGTGTGCAGGGATGTGAGGAGGAAGGCTAAGGCCCAGTTGGAATTAAATCTGGCAAGGGATGTCAGGGACAACAAGAAGGGCTTCTTCAAATACATCAATAGCAAAAGGAAGACTAGGGAAAACGTGGGCCCGCTGCTGAATGGGGCGGGTGCCCTGGTGACGAAGGCTACAGAGAAGGCAGAGTTGCTGAATGCCTTCTTTGCTTCAGTCTTCACTGCTAAGGCCAGTCCTCAGGAATTCCAGACCTTGGAGACAAGAGAGGAAGGCTGGAGAAAGGAAGACTTTCCCTTGATGGGTTGAGATCCCTTGGGTTAGAGATCTTTTGGGCGAACCTGACATCCATAAATCCATGGGCCCCGATGGGATGCACCCACGAGTGCTGAGGGAGCTGGCAGATGTCATCGCTAGGCCACTCTCCATCATCTTGGAAAGGTCCTGGAGATCAGGAGAGGTGCCTGAGGACTGGAAGAAAGCCAATGTCACCCCAGCCTTCAAAAAGGGCAAGAAGGAGAACCCAGGAAACTAGAGGCCTGTCAGCCTCTCCTCCATCCCTGGAAAGGTGATGGAACAGCTCCTCCTGGAGGTCATCACTAAGCATCTGGAGGACAAGAAGGGGATCAGGAGTAGTCAGCATGGATTCACCAAAGGGAAATCATGCTTGACCAATCTGATCTGGCCTTCTACTATGGAATGACTGGCTGGGTAGATGAGGGCAGAGCAGTGGATGTTGTCTCCCTGGACTTGAGCAAGGCTTTGGACACTGTCTCCCATCACATCGTCCTAGGCAAGCTCAGGAGGTGTGAGCTGGATGAGTGGACAGTGCGGTGGATTGAGAACTGGCTGGATGGCCGAGCTCAGAGGGTTGTGGTCAGTGACGCAGAGTCTAGTTGGAGGCCTGTAGCTAGCGGTGTCCCGCAGATGTCAGTCCTGGGTCCAGTTGTGTTCAACGTATTCCTCAATGACCTGGAGGAAGGCACAGATGCACCCTCAGCAAGTTTGCTGATGATCCTAAACTGGGCGGAGTGGCTGACACACCAGAAGGCTGTGCTGCCATTCAGAGGGACCTGGACGGGCTGGAGAGATGGACAGAGGGGAACCTCCTGAAGTTCAATAAAAGGAAATGCAGGGTCCTGCACCTGGGGAGGAATAAGCCCACGCACCAGTACAGGCTGGGGGCTGACCTGCTGGAAAGCAGCTCTGCCAAGAAGGACCTGGGAGTGCTGGTGGACACCAAGTTGAGCATGAGGCAGCAGTGTGCCCTTGTGGCCAGGAGGGCCAATGGTACGCTGGGCTGCATTAGGCAGAGTGTTGCCAGCAGGTGGAGGGAGGTGATCCTGCCCCTCTACTCAGCCCTGGGGAGGCCCCACCTGGAGTGCTGTGTCCAGTGCTGGGCTCCCCCGTACAAGAGAGACACGGCACTGCTGGAGAGAGTCCAGTGGAGGGCTACAAAGATGATGAGGGGACTGGAGCATCTCTCCTGTGAGGGAAGGCTGAGAGAGCTGGGCCTGTTTAGCCTGGAGAAGAGAAGACTGAGAGGTGATCTCATCAATGTGTACAAGTATGTGAAGGGAGGGTGTCACGAGGATGGGGCCAGAATCTCCTACATTGTGCCCAGCGATAGGACGAGAGGCAACGGGCAGAAACTGAACCACAGGCAGTTCCATCTGAACCTGAGTAAAAACTTCTTTCCTGTGAGGGTGACAGAGCACCGGACCAGGTTGCCCAGAGAGGTAGTGGAGTCTCCTTCCCTGGAGATGTTCAAAACCCGTCTGGATGTGATCCTGGGCAACGTGCTGTAGGTGACCCTGCTTGAGCAGGGAGGTTGGACTAGATGATCTGCAGATCAAAGCCTATTCTAAGGTGGTTTCTGCCTTTGTCTTTTATATTTTCAAAATAAAGCTCAGAATTATTAGTAATCACGTTCCCCTTAATAGGGCTTCTGTACAAGTAATGCAAGTAGATTTTGTCCTTTAAAGTGAATGGGTACATACTGCAAATTCACTAAGGCATGCATTCATTTTTATTATTCTACTGTCTAGTTTCTGAAAGGATGTTGTACTGTGGTCACTTGCTGTAAAGAAGAAATGTCAGATGGGATTTGGTAACTGAGATTTTTTTCATAACTGGTAATTCCATTTAATGCTGCCAAATGGCCCTACAGGAAAAATGTGATTTATGTATTAAAAATTTCCTAGGAAATCCTGTAATTTCATTTGAGATAGAAAGACTCCAATTCAGTGACAGGTACTTGGCCTTAAAGCCTCTGTTAAAGAACAAGGATGTTTTTCTATGGAAGCATAGAAAAAAGAACATGCAATAATGATAACTTTGGGGTTGGGGGTAAGTTAGTCTTTTGTCTAATGAGGAATAAAAGAAAGGGTATATGAGCAAAGAATTGTGGGTGGGACATGAAAGATTCTGTTAAGTGTATGGAGCTATTGATTTAGGTTTTGTTGATGTAGGCCGAAAATATAAATAATAAGTGATCTTGCAGAAATTATAACACTGCCACGTAGGAAGGATTTTGAGAATTTGCAGTAGCTATTTCTTCCCTGTCTTCCCTACTTTACAAAGTAGAGCTGTTAATTTTTAAATTTAAGTTATGTTTCTCTAACACACAGTTGAAACTCACGGTATAATGCCCAAGATTATTTTAGCCTATTATTTTTTGATTTTGAATTGAATAATTAAATAATTGTCTGGGGCAAAGACTTCCACATCATGCATAGCGTAAGTAAGAGACTATGTTAGGTGCAGTGGGACTTCCTTTGGAAAACCCCAAAGAGAAACTGGCGGTGTTTCTCATTAGGACTGAATTACTTAGTCCTGTTTCTGTGTTTTATGTTACAGCTGAGTTCTTTGGAAAGGAAAACTCTTTCTTTTCCTCAAGTGTCACGCTGAACTCAGAGATTTACGGATGTGAGACTGAAGACTACTGAATCTCTCTGGTCTCATGCATACGTCTTGCTCACAAGAGCAAGCCCAGCAGGATCTGACCTGCTGCTTCTTTCAGGTTCACTGTGCATAGCTTCGTGTGTATGCTGGACTTTACTGGCAGACTTCACAACAGTTTATTCACACTTTGGTAGTATATATAAATGAATGGAAGCAATGCATATGTATAAAGGTATATATCGAAACATATAAATGAATGTTTATGAACTATGTAAGATTTTTCTCATTTTTCTCATAATTTGATTTCCTTTTGTGTCATTGGTAGATTTGTGGCTTTCTTGTTAGGAAAAAACAGCTATTTTAGAATCCAAGTGTTGAAGCAATATTTTAAAAGAGGACAAGAAATCTGATATCACATACTCTTAGTAGCGTTTCAGATAGGTCCCAGATTTGTAAGGACCCTCTGCATTTTAAAGTTCATCAACTCAGATCGCTTAGTTGGCCTTTGCTTTTGATAATGTTGTTACCTGAAGCTATTGCCAGAAATTTTGACTGTGCTACAGTGTTTTGTATATGACAGCCTTGCTGTCTCATGCATTTTTTCACACTCTGAGAATGCAAAATTTCCATTGGGCTCTGTCAGCTGAGGACCTGAGATAGACGCAGATGAATCTGAAGCCTTCTGGCAGTTTCAAAACAAGGGAATTTGCAGGAGCGCTGGCACTTTGCATGGAAGAAATCATGCAAAATTACTTTAGGTTATATGTAACTCAGATGGGACTTCTGTTTTTGTGCATGTATGTTAACAGCAGAAAAATGATTGTATCTCATTTTAGGGCATAGTTAGAAACAAGTATTGGAACTGGGTTATACACTAATTGTCCATAGTGTATGCCTCCCTGAATGGGGCTTCTGCACCAGTTTTGTGCACTAAACTTATGCTTCACCAGCAGCAAGAAGCCATGGAGTACGTACTCTAGCAGTACTGACCTGCCATCTTTATTTTTTGTTTCTAGATGGATGATTCTGGCTTGTTTCAGGTGCTAAATATTCGTGGTGAGCCTTATGATGAAACCTTACAAAGATTTAATCTCTGCACTCTGTGCTACGGTAAGACCCATGTAGTATTTTAAATTCGCAATAAAGGAGAAATACAGAGTTCCTTGGTGAAGAGCAGTGAGATGAGCGAAAGGGCTGATGTTTTCCTCTGGCTCTACAAAACCCTAAGACAATTATTTGTCCTTGTTTCTTACTGATGTGTTGAATTCCCAAAACAGACTGCATTTCCTAAGAGCACTGTATTTCCTCATTATTTGCAGGCAAACTATCATCTGCATTATCATGGCTGCCAAATCCATTTCAAGGGAAAATACTTGCATTAGAAGAATGTTTAATACTACAACTGATGAAGCTTAAAGCAGAAAAATACATCTAGAGTAATTTCCTTGGTCTTAGCTCTTTAGGACCTTCTGCCTAGGATGAATGCTTGCATTCCCATTCAGGGAATTTGATTACCTCTCTGACCGGAATGCCTTGTTGAAAAAAATCCATTTATTTAAATAGCGTCCTGAAAGCGATGTAATTAAAATTATCAGAGCAAGATTACCAATTTCCTTCAGTTTTAATAGCCTGCATTAAAAAGTTGACTAATATTTAAGAAGTTGTAGCAATGGTAATTGGTGCTCTCTTCTATGAAATAAATAATCTTCCAGTGCTGGTGAGGAGAGGTGATAGGGCTAGAGCCTACTTTCTGTCTTTCTACCCTTTTCCTCATCCTTCTTAGGATGAGTCTTTATGGTTTTTCCATGAATATGTAAAGCTGCAGAGTTCCTCTGTGTATTCCTCCCGGAACATACCGTGGTCTAAAAGATAGATGAGCTATTAGCAAGGAATATTGCACTTATGATTCAGCTAATGGCCTAAGATTCATGGGATGTTAGGTCCTCTGACCTCTTTGTGATGAATCCGTGCAATGCAGCAACTCTTAGCACACCTGACGGTTTGGTAGGAAGACTTCCAGTTCTGCTGGAATATGGAAAATCTACTTGTATGTTCTGGGTTTGACTTAGATTTACTTTTTATAAAAAGCTGTTTAAGCTGTGTAATTGCACAGATTAGCAAGTGTTTTAAAAGTCTTGATTACAGTCCTTTGGGAACTTTAAGAGTATTGCTGAACTTTGACTGCTGACCAGAGCCCTCAATAATTTGAAGGTTATCAATACCACACAGACTCTCTTCTGTGAAGAACATTGTTGTGAAAATTGGTCCTTGTGCTTTCTGCAATACTGGGAAAAATTGCAACTCTGCACATGTCATTTTCTTTTTTTGACACAAGGTGCTTTTTCAAAAACACTTTCCCTGATTTCTTCTCTTAGTGCCGCAATATTTTAGGTTTCCTTACAGAACTTCTAGCAGTTATATTCATGATGAGTACAATCTCTATTTAAATAGCCATTTAAATATGTTGTGACAAGTTCAGAATGTATGATAAATGATAAAAAACTGCTGCAGTTGTTGTGTGTAGTGATCTCTGTCATAACAAAAAATTTAAGCCCCTTATCAAGTACATATCGAAATAGATAGGACAGTTTTTATTTTTTAGTGATTTAATGGGAAGTAAGGACCTGGTTTCATCTTGCCTTCTTTTTATATATGTCCAAAAATAAACAATTATAATGTAATTAACTCTAAACCTGTGATTGGTTTTGAAGCTGTATTTGAGTTACATAGTTCATCCCCTGTGATTTCAATGGGAAATAGTGCAGATTGATTGTCTTGCAGAACCTACTGCATAGTTCTGTGCTTTAAGTGAGCCTTTGTTTTCCTAAATTGCTTAGAAGTCTTTCTAGTGGTTTTGTTCCCTTTTCTTTCTTTTTTTTTTTTTAATGGACTAGCCTGACACTTTAGAGCTATGATCACATTCCTTTTTACATCTTTACTTTGAGAATTGTCAAAAAAATGCTAACTGATTTTACACTCTTTTGCAGACAAATGTAACCCAAATGCTTTTTGTGAACGTCCCAGGCCCCGTTTACCAAGGGCATATGTGGATGCTGCATTCGTTTTGGATAGCTCACAGAAAATGAGTGGCGCTGAATTTGAGAAAGTTAAAGACTTCATAAGCAAAGCAATCACTGTATTCAGCATTTCCTCTGATCCAAAAACCTCTGTTGTAGGGGATAGAATAGCTGTGGTGAGCCACGCACTACCAGATTTCCAACCGGGTACAGGGAGCAGGCCAGTAAAGAAAGAATTTGACTTGCTTACCTACAGCAGTGAAGAGCAAATGAGAAAATATCTTAAAGAATCTCTTCATCAGCTCAATGGAGAGGCTGCTGTAGGCTACGCCATACAATGGGCAATGTTTAATATTTTCTCAGACATTCCCAATCCAAGGCAGCTCAAGGTTATTGTCATTGTATCTGCTGGAAAAACAAGTCAATGGGACAGGAAAACACTAAAGAGAATTTCCCGGGAAGCTAAGTGCCAAGGCTATGCACTGCTTGCAATTTCACTAGGAAAGTCCTATGACAGAAATGAACTGGAAGAGCTTGCAAGCACTCCTCTGGAACAGCATTTGGTTCAGCTCGGCAGAATCGACAAGCCAGCCCTTGACTATGCGATGAAGTTTTTGAAGCCGTTCATACATTTCCTCAAGAGTAAGTTATCACAACATAGGTGTTTTCTTGTTTTCCTGTGACTTTTCAGCGTTCCACACAAGCACTGGATGGGTAAGACTGCAGCATACTCATGGATGTGTGCGGCATGGGAGTTGCATTCATTCCCCTTTACCAGAGGTCTTCAGCCTTGTTCTTTGGATAAAACCAGAGGTTATATCCATGCTCCTTCATTCCATGAGTCTTTAGTTTGATGACAGGTATCTATAAGGCCTGTTGTTTCACAGAGAGTTTTAAGCAGGAACAACTAATGCAATGGAACTGGCTTTGATACCGAAAGAAGCCCTGCTAAAACTGCCTTTGCCATGCAGTGCAGCTGCCTGTCTCAATGTGGAACACTGCCCCTTTTCTTTGTCTAGAAATATCCCTGATTTTGAGATACAGATATTTGGCTATAAATACGTTCCTTTCAAATACACAAACACCACCAGCTTTCTCATGCAGAGAACCCTAGCCATCAGATAGTTAAGGATTTTTCGTTGCCTTTTTTTCCTAACATCAGTGAAATCTATGGCTTCTAACAGGATACAAAATCCTCAATGCAGTTCTTTGGGTGACTTCAACCTGATCACACTATAGATTCAGAAAGGAAAATGTGTAGGTAAAGGGGAAAAGCAGCCATCATCATGGTTGTTTAAATACATGCCAGAGGAGAATGCAAATGGGAACTGAAGTCAGTGCTCAATCTGTAATGTGTATATGGAAATCCTGTTATACTGGTGGGAATTAGAGGAAAGAGTTGGCTGTCAGCCTAAATGCTCTCTGCTTTACTGGAAAATTGGAGTGGAATATTAAGAACTGTCCAGCTCCCATTAAAGATCAACTTCAGCTGGCCTTCAGTGGGATCTAGGCACTTCTGCCCCATCAACCACCTTTGGAAGTCCCAGACCTGGATTTTTGCCTAACGTTAAAAAAAAAAAAAACATTTGTCTAATGAAAATGAGAACAGACTAGTGATTGCCTCTACAAAGCGAGTGATTGTAACTCTACAAAGCAAGTTATATTGTGAATGTAGACCATGTAAAAAGAGACCAGACACTGTCATTTTCAAAGACTTTGTCAGTGGCTTTTAGCTGAGCAGTCAGAGTAACCTACTAAGGAAATATGTGAACAAGTCTTCACATTCACTTAAGTTTCAGTGTATTCACATCCTTCATTTTTGCACTGAATTCAAGTCAATTGCACTTTTCCCATGAATGGGTAAAGAATGAGACCCCCACAGCATTCATCTTACTATATATAGTGTTTTTGATATGTGTATAAAATTAATGAGGTCCCTTGAGTTGCAATTATTCTTGCCTAGCAGGCAAAGCTTTGCCAAAATCTCCTAAGTCGCACAACACTAACGACTTTTGTTACCATCTTCTGAATAGGTAGCATCAACAACTACCCACCAGAAGAGCTCAAGGCAAAGTGTAACAGCTTCAGCTTTCAGACCAAAAGATCTATGTAAGTCTGTTGCATAATTATTTGAATATCTGGGGAATTAATGGTGAACAAGGTGTACTTTTGAAGCATTCTCCTTGTTGAGTGTTTTCAATGAGATTTTGTGTTTGGTTAGGTAGAAATTTGTTTAAAAGGCAAAGAGTAGAATTGGAGTGTAACAAACTTTAGAAATGGACAATATATCATGTTATATTTTAAAACAAGTCTAAATATTTGGGATAATATTAATATATATCCCTGATATTATTTTTGTGTTTTAAACATAACTTTGTACTCACCTAGAGCTGTGCATTATGCGCTCATGAATATTTCCAAGGGCCATAATATATTTCAACATAAAATTCCTGCTTTTTTATTACATGAAGACTTAAATGTAATGAGAAAGAAGAAATAAAAACTGAGGAAGTCAGTCACTGATGGCAGCCAGGTTTGTGATTCCTCCTGTGAAAATCATCGGTTGATTGTAAAACTAAATCAAAGCACAGGGCTCATGTTTCACTGCTGCTTTCTGTGCAGGGCATCAGTAGGGAACTGCCCAGCAGGACACACACCAGAACAGTGCTGCGCAAGGGCTGTGAGGCCAGTTTTCACCCTTCTGAGACCTGTGTCCGGGTCTTCAAGGGAAACATGAAGGCAAAAGTCATCTCCAGGGTTACTTGGGGCAGTGTTTCCTGAAGTGTAATTAAGAGCAGCCCCAAGGTTTCTGAAGTTTTCCTGGTTGGTACTACTGTAGAGCCCATAACAAACTCTGTTATGCAGGCAGGCACAATGTCACCTCACATCTACTTGTTATGACAGCCTTAGCATGATCCTAGAGCAGAATTTGAAATCTCATATTAGAAAAAAATGATGTTATTAATGAGCAAAAAGAAAACTTTTGACGTTCGTTTCTCCTGCTTTTGGAAGACTGTGATTTGAAGATAACAAGAATTACAGAATATGTAAGAGGCCTGTTGCAACAGTCATTTTGCTTTGGTAACATCTACCAATATCCTTTTCCGGTTCTCTGGATGAGAATAACAGAATAAGAATTTAAAAATGACTGTGCTGGGAATACAAAATGCTGAGACTAAAAGTAGGAATTCATGTAGTTAACTTACTACAGGAGTTTTGAATGAGCTAAATGAGCTTTAATGATGTTTGCTCTGATATGCTGGCTACTGGTTTTTGGATGTAAAAGCAAACTACATTTCAATACATGCATGCAAATTCATCTTTGACTTTAGGAGCTATACTGGAAACATTAATTTACGAAAACATTTGTTGAAGTTAGAATGATATATGGAAAATGGGCAAAGATGAAGGATATTTTTAAAATGACAGCTGGTCTGGAAACACAGGAAGAGTGGAAAGCGTGTTCTTTGCAAGGATTGCCTTATAAAGCATGTACATAAGCTATACTATACTTAGGACTGCGTGATTATTAGCGTTCTAAATATTTGTTTATTTTGGAACATTACAGGGCAGAGAATCAATTGCAAATAGGTGTATGAGTGACTCTTCACTTTACAGGCATTTTTACTCCTCTCTTTAGAGGAGTTTTTGGAACATGAACAGTGGGACTATGGCCACTTGATTTCATGTGCCTATGAAAAAGTTTAGAGGTGTATATGTATGCTCAAATGCTAAGCTTGTTTTCAAATAAAGGTAACACAGGAGAAATAAGCTTTCAGTCCTCAAAGACCCAGGTCCAGGCACCTGTGAGCAGTAAAACGTGAAAATTCAAGAAAGAATGGCACACAAAAAAAAAAATTCATATCCACCTGGGCACAGGGTGTGAGGCCTTTCACAGAAGTGTTAGCAGCATTTTAAGGGGCTGGGAGCTGCTCTTTTGTGACACTTCTGGCGATCCCTGGTGCCCTTTAGCTGGGGTGTCTTTTTTCATTGCTTCTTTGGACTACTTGTTTGCAAGGCTACTAAGCACATCAGAGAAGCGTTCTTTAATTCAGAGGTGATGCTGATGCAAAAGAAGTCCCCGATGCTGCTGAGCTTTAAGCACAATTGCAGCCAAGAGATGTGAAGAAGCAGTGATGAGCTTTTGAACACACGGGTTTGTTATCCATGAGCCAGAGAGGAGCAGGAAGCAGGACAACCAGAAGATACCTTAATCAAAAATAACTAGAGAAGCTGGCTGAGGGTTCTTGTTTCTGTTTTCTTACATTTAGAAATATCATCTCTTGTTTGTAACTGCCCTGTTCTCAGTTTTCTGTAGCTGCAGTTTGCAGGTAAGTTGCCTTGGAGCATGGCTAATAGTAGCAGTATCACTGAGTTGTAAGAATCAACGTTGTTTTTCATTCCTGCTGAAGCTTGATGTATTTTCTGGAGAGCAGTTACATTCTCTCAAGCTTTTCTGCACATGCACTGAGCAGAGGCATTTCTAAAGTTCATTCACCTTTTTTCATTATACATAAATCAGTTAGTAAAACTTATTTTTGTCAAGAGAAGTGACTGCAGGCAAAACATTGTTCAAACATTAAAAAAATTATGCATTGTCCTTATTCTGTGTATAAGAAGGCTGCAGTCCTCTGAAATTATATCTTTTTCAGGGGGGAAAAAACACCCCAGCGTTTATTCTTTTATTCAGCACATTACGCTGTAATTTCAGCCTGTTCATAGTTCTGCTACGATTAGGCCTTCCATTCTGTCAACAGGCTGTGAGCAATTTCCTTAAGGAAGTCAGGTCTCTCTTGTTTTAGACCCGTGAAAGTGTTATCGCCACATGCCCTGATTACGTCCTGTGTTTATCCTTAGTTTTGAAAAAGAGAGGATGTCTGCGGACCATGCCATCAAAGAGGCTACTCCATCCACTCTGCAGTTGTACCCAAGAGGAATGTTTGAGGCTGATAGAAAATTTACTCCTTCAGAAATAAAAGCTTCCAAGAAAAAACAGAACTGAGGTAACCAGAATTTTAAGGCGTAGTTTTCAGAAACATAAAACCCTTCAGCCCAGCTGGAGGCAACGGAGACTATGGGTAACTGTGGTACCTGTGTTTGATAGAAACAAGCAAGAGAAGGCAGAAATACCACCTCACCAACTAGCCCGTGGGTCATCCCAAATCAGCTTTACAACACCAAGTCGAAGGAGGGTGCTGTCTTCTCTACCCTTGCCCCTGCCTCAGGCTGATTTTTTCATTGCTTTTCTCTTTCTCTGTTTACAGATGAATGATTCTCATAAACCTCTCTGCCCATTTTCTGGCAAAAGCCTCTCGAAAGTGGATGGAAAGCCTGCTGCTGCCTGCTGACACTGTTCAGTGGGAGGCCACACGCAGGGATTTCAAGTCGTTCAGGGAGAGGTTATTTAGAGAGAGTGTGGAGATGCTCTATACTCGTCTCAGACTAGAGATAAAATGAAGATGGAGTTTGTGGATCCTCCACTTCCTACATCCTTGTCTCCTTCTTTCTTTCTCTCCAGTATCTTTCTCTCCCCCTCCTTGAGAGGGGAAAATGGGGTGTGTTTTGGCATTATCAGCTACAAAGCTCAGTAAGTCTGCGGGCTTATGTTTGTGAGCTGGGAAAGGATTTCCTTAGATAAATGCTTGCTATCTTAAATATGTGCAAGCAGACAACGGAGAGAAATGAACTGAAGAAATTACTTCCTGCCTTCATAAGGAGACGTTTTTGTTTGTTTTGCTTTTCAGATGTTTGGAAAAGGGAAACATTCAGCCCTGTAGAAGGGACGCAGTAACCTGAAGAAGGGCAGAAACAGCTCATGATCTTAGCATGCAAATAAACTGCCTTCCAGTAATTACCTGTTTCTCTTCAGTGTTTCCAAGAGTTATGCAGAGCAAGCTCACCTGAAAGATACTTGTATCCAAATTACAATGCCTCTGTCATGCCTCAGAGAATGATAATATCTCCATTGCTTTCAGAAGCTTGGAAATGTACTTGAGGTCTGATTTTACTAAGTGACTTCTGTACTTTACAGATTAGGCTTTTGAGAAGCTTCGTTCTATCACAATGTTCAGCTCATCTGGGCTTTTTGTTGGTGCTGACTGACTAGCTTTGTGCCATGAACTTTGTATTTTACTTTTTCTGTTGCTTTTATTACACGAGATTGCAAGATTTTCATTTATCTCAATGGCTTCGCTTTAACATGCATATACTTCCTCATTACAATGCTTGGCAAAACAAAGCATCTGTAGAACAATTTATTTTAGATGAAAGAAAACTGCAGAGTAAAAATTAAATTTAGTATCTTCATGAAAGAGCATAGTGTATATTCCTTTCGCGATTTACGGTATCACTAATGCCTCACAAAACGGAGTTGTCCCTCGGAAAGGGAGAAATTTGAGAAATATAAAGATAAGAGTGCGAGAAAAGATTGTTTTCTGTCTTCTGAGAATCCTTTCCAGGAACTGGGTAGTAATGGAGTTCTTATATAGAAAAACAGAAGAGATTTATATTGAAATAACACATTTTCTGCATTCAGCTGATGTGATGTCAAGTCATCGTAACAATGGAAGAAAAGATGACTGTCCGAAGGCTGCACATTTCATGAAGCTTCAGATAAGGATTAACAAATAAAAAAACTGTAGCAGCTGGAAATGAGCACATGCCATACTTCTTTAAATGATGGCAATTATAATGTGCTGAACATCATAGAATATCAACTGCTCTTTAGCTGTAAAGCTAAAAATCTCAGGAGAGTAAGGTGTCCATTCTGAGCTCATTAAAATTGCCAGCTACTTCACACATTACACTCTAATTCAGAACTGTGCAGTACACAACATGACATGGAAAAAAGTTTTTAAAACTGTACTCCAGAAGGATAAAATATTTTAGCTATCAGAACTGCCAGTGGAGATTCCTTAGATATTTCATATGTCGATAATAATGGGTTTCTTGCAGATGTAAACTTCTCTTAAAGTAAGTTACTGGACCTATTTTACAAAAAGAGTCTAAACGTTGACTTTGTAGAGGGGATTCTTTTTCATGTCAGGCTGTTATTTCTGTGAAAGAAGAATTGGAGTGTGGTACTCAAAAAGGACTGGATACACTTTCTTTTATCAAGCTATAGGAAAGTCTAAGGTGAGTATAGGGGAATATCGCTACTGCATCCTATCCATTGTACAGTTCAGGAGCTCTTTGCTAAAGAAGACGGGGTAGAGAATAAACACCCAAACATTTGAAAAGTGCTTTCTTTTGTGCAAAGACCCTTGGTTTTGTTCTTTGTTCATCCAAAGAAAAGAACTAGTTTAATTGGAAATGGTTTCCTCCTTGGCCATGCTGGGAGGGTAGGAGGAAAACCCTGGAGAGTGGGGTTCTCCCTCTCTAGTCTTTCCACCCTCCTCTCTACTGTAGCCTCAGCTGTCCTGCTTCTGCCCATAAGCTTATTCTTAGTATCCTTTCCTCTTCTCTCTCCTCACTTTCTGTCTCACCATAGAATTTTACTTGCTGTAACTCACAAAACCTTTTCTCTGTCCCACATGACAAATCTCCTCCTCACTCCCTTTGGTCTGCCAGGAGAGTTTCGAAGATGCTGCAATATGTGGTGATTGTGTGCTGTTTACACAGCTCAGCTATTGTGATAGTGCTGGCACCAAAATAATGGTACCAAAATGGTACCATTATTAATGGTTCTCAAGGGTGGAATGCACTTACTGAAAGCAGTTGGAAAAATAATGTAATATTTTAGGTGAAAGGTTATGTAGGATATGTACTTAGGAAAATGTTTTTCACTTAAGAGATGGGACATGTATGCTTTCTTTCCCAAATCATGACCCAAGAACATTTAGAAATGGAGCTCATATGGAGGCTAATTCTTAAAATAAAATCTTTGACCTATTTTGAAAAAAAAATAGCATTTTCATCTCTTCCTTAACAGTGCCACGATCTAATTCAGGTTTTTTATTTCTTAATAAATAGTGTGGTAGGTCACTTGTCACTGTGCCACCACAGGGAGCTTTTAGTGCTGTTTTTTTCTGGGTAGGCGCTCACATTTCGTTTCTCAGCAGAATATTTGAATCCCCTGCAAGTAGGATATATACTTAAGGAGCGCAGCTCGGTGACTAGTAGCTCCCCCATACTGTTTGCTCTTCCCTCCAGCTGTACTACAAAAGGTTTTCTAATCACAGGTGGCTTCATGCCTGCCTCACGCTGTGTGCAGTGTGTTGCATTGTTTCAAAGACAAAAGCTTGCATAGCTGCATTGTTTGTTAGGCTGGGACAGGATTTATCCTCTAGCCAATTCCACAACAAGGATAAGCTAATAGAGTATTAAGGAGTAACTCTGGGATGAACAAAGGGGAACATCTGTTGTGTTACTGTGGTGTCTTTATGAGAAGATACCAAAAAACCCAGTTGCTTCCCCTCCCACTTGCTGATCTCTTTTCAGTGTGTCCCATGTATCTGCAGCCCAAGAGGAAATGGATGCTGTGGCTGCGTCTATGCATCGTGTCTCCTGAAACAGCCCAGGTCACAGCTGAGCTCACGCTCCATCCTTTCTCTCAGTAGGGCATTAAATTTGTCTCTTCCCTCTGTACTGCTGATGACCTTTGCAACATCTGGAGAGACACTTCCTGACTTTGAGACCCCTACCTCGCTGTCACATTTAGAGGAAATTGGCCTAAGTGTGCACAATTCTACTGCAGCAAGACTGACGGACAGACTTTGTAACATCATGAACCTTGTTTTCATGGGAAAGAAGCGTACAAAGGGCTGTAGGTGTCACTACAGCACTACACAATACAGGTGTCACTTCGCAAATGGCTGCACTCCACTCTCCTCTCTCAAAATGGCCAGACCTTCGTTGTACCTATGGAAGACTTTCTTTTTAAAACTAGCAACCTAGGTCATCAGATTCTGAGGAATTTTACATTTATAAACTAAAAATGAAAGTTGGACTGAGGCAGGAAAGTGCTTTCCAGCTAATTTTCTCTGACTAAACTGTCCAGAAACCCCCAAAAATGTTGGCCCGGACTTCATATATCACTAAGCTAGTGGTTCTTGATCTTTGCTGCATGTCTCCTGTGAGAACAATGCCATGTGAGTGGTCGCCTCCTTATTCTAGCAAAAAAGGAATTTGTGACAAAAACTTGGGAAGATATGAGGGTAGATAACAGAACAGTCTATCACACCCTTATGGAAACTGAAAATATTGCCATGAGTGTCCTGACCAGCTCACATAACCGTATGTTGTATGTGTACATAGGAACACATAATGTTCACGCTTTAAACTCTGACTATGCTGAGCTGTTAGTGCTTGTTGTGTGTTAGTGCCTTGTGATTATGTAACTTCCTATGGCTAATGTGTACAGATTGCTTTCACTCTAGCATAATGTATTTTTGAGACTACATTACCAAACACAATACTTCTTTATAAAATACTCATTTTCTCCAAACGATACTGAAAAAACAATAGGTATCTCAGCATATTGCTGCTTATAATCTGATATAATGATATGATACATGGACATGATACACAACCCATATTGCTTTTGAAGATGAGTGAAAATTTGCAATATGTTATTGATAGAGTTGCAGGTGATGGGAAAGTGTCACTGAATGCCAGAGGCTTTTTCTTTCACTCATCCTTTTGCAGGCTTAGGACATAATGGCCTTCTTCTGCTTCAGTCTAAGGTTCATTAAAATTTTGGCTTATGTTAGTTAATACAAAGCTATTTACATTTCTAAGTTACCTTTTCATATAAAGGGTTACAAATCTTACAAGTCAAGCTTCCTTTCTCCTCAAGGTGATCTCCTTTTCATTCTGCCTCGTGTCTTTCAAAAAGCTGACATTTAAAAACAGGTCCTTTTCAAAATTTGCTTTTACAAATCATCCGGGAGAGTTTCCTGATTTTACACATGATCCTCATGTGTGCTTTCACTTCTGCTACTGTTTTTTTCCTGATTTTATTTCATTTTCAGATACTAAGGCACTCTTGCAATTTTTGCTGAGAAATCCTTTTTGCTAAAACCATGCATAAATAAAAATATCCAAAAGAAGGATTTTTAAAGTGTTGTTTGAAACAGAAGTCTTTGCAGGTCTTCCTCAAAATTGCAAGAACTAGTAATAAAAATGGACAGGGCCAAACCAGGTTAGCGGGAACCTCAAGGGAGTGGAGAAGACTGAACGCCATCCTGACAGCTGCTGCTGGCAATGAGCCTAGCAATGAAGTTCCCAGTTTAAGGGAGAAGGGAAAGTTTCTCTGTAGGGTCCTGGAAGCCTTTGAAAGATGCGTAACTCGATTTGGAAGGTTGTTCTGGCAGGCAAGTGGGGGAGATGCTTTTAAAAGGATGTGAGTCTCTTGAAGCAGCTTTGGAGGGGATGAAGTTCAGAACTTACAAGCATCCTCCTTTTACCTGGTAAGTATCACACTTTCTCTTCCATTTATCTTATCTGAAACCTTACTCTCCTGTTTGTTAGTGATATCCTGATTTTTTCCTTAAAAACGTCTTCACTCTTTGATTTTTTAGATGGATAACTATACAAAGCCCCTGCTATAATCTTTCTCTCTCCCCTGCATTTATAGCCTTACATCCTTTAGATCTCTGTATACATATGCCAACCGGCATTTTACTCTCTGGATTTCTTTAGTGAGCAATCATATTTTTATCATTTATTTTTTTATAGTAGAGACATTGCATTCCTAGTAAATTACTGCTTTGTTGTCATCAGTGAGTGCACTAATACAGCTCAACACTTTAAAGTATTCACTGACAACAATAGGAATCCTCCTTTTACTTGACACGGTAATGACGTCCAAAAGATGTCAAGAAGTCAGAAACAGGTTCTTGAGGTAAGTACTGATTTTTGGTGTCTTAGTGGGATCAAAAGTGAAAGCCTATCGAAATCTTGCAGAGTCATTGGTTTCAAAAATATTTAGAGGCTCTATGATTAACATCTCTCAGATCCATATTTTATGTATATGGTATACATCATTTTACTAATTTGGCTCAGATAAGCACATAGAAAGGTTTTTTTTTTTTTTTTTTTTTTTTTTGCTGTTTGATAAATGGATGTCTTTGTATAATGATTATTATATTCCTCAAAACTGTAAGGAGATTTAATAATAAAATCTGGGAGGAATGTTTCCTGTTAGCACTGCCTAAAATTTTAGAAGAGTGAAAAATGAATTTGCACTGGGCTGGAAAATTTTAAGGTGAAAATAATCTGTTTAAATTGAACTGAAACAGAAATTTCTGGTTTTATTCTGGCTACGGAAGAAGAAGCAGAAACTTCTCATGAAAAACACTTTCATGTTACAAAAATTGTGAATGACACATCCATTAACTTGTAAACTCTTTCTCCACCCCTTTCCCAATGTGCTTTCTTTGTATCTAAAGCTATTTGCTAAATTCAACATCTATTGACAAATCTTTTCAGTCGCACTAAAACTCCATTTTTGGCAAAGCCATCCCTCCCCAGTCAAATGCCATCCCGCTGTCATCTCCTGAGATGTCTTTGAACAGGCAGAGAGATGCTCCTACATGGGGCTGGGGGGCACTAGCTTCAGGCACGTCCTCTTCCTGGCAGATCATCAGAATCACTGGGTTTGTCTGTACAGTTTTGCATTTGAACACTTGATCCTGCTCTCATGCCTGGCCACATGCGAACCTTGCACGTACATGCACGTGGTACATGCTAGACCTTGCCACACGCTTACAGCCAAGTGCCATGAGGAGGCTCATAGCTGAGCACTGAAGGGTTTCTGCACCCCTGGAAGCCCCAAAGAGTGGCGCACGCTTAGCAGTGGTGAGAATAGGTGAAGTTAACCTAGTTGACTTTATTCTTAAGTGTACCCAAAGTGCTCACACAGACCATTGCCACTAAGAAATAGTTTAGAAAGCGGCCACCTCTAGAGTGTTTGCTATGGTATCTCAGCATGGGGAGTGAGTGAGGTAAGCGATCATTTTTGACTCTGTCCTCGGGCAGTCTAGAAGCCTTGCATGGTCAGGTAACAGCTCTCAGAAAGGCAGCAATAGCTTCCTGCTGAAAGAGAGAGAGCAGATGCTTCCTGAGCCATCTTTCAGCGAGGCTTTTGTGGTAGAAGGCCTGGTCTGCTCCCTTTGCATCCATACCTCGAGAGTGGCAGGCTCAATTGCAGGCGAGGCTGCTGGTGCATTGCCCCTGCTGCCCTCAACAGTGGCATCACTCCAGAACTGAGCAGATGCAGTGTGGTTACCTCAGTACAGGTTCAGGGCACATGAATGTGCTCATCATGCCATATGGACATACAATGCAGTAGTGTACATTATTACATATGTCCTGGTCCTGATGGGGAAGAATATAACTCCTGAGAGTGTGTGGGGATGATGGAGTGGTTACACTTACATGCACTGGCCCATCTAACCTCTCAAGGGGCCCCAGGGGCCAGCAGATCCCTGGGAATCACAGAATCACAGAATAGTTGAAGTTGGAAGGGACCTGTAGAGATCATCTAGTCCAACCTTCCTGCTCAAGCAGGGTCACCTACAACACATGGCATAGGATCATGTCCAGACAGCTTCTGAATATCTCCAGCAAAGGAGACTCCACTACCTCTCTGGGCAACCTGGTCCAGTGCTCTGTCACCCTCACAGGAAAGAAGTTTTTCCTCAGGTTCAGATGGAACTGCCTGTGGTTCAGTTTGTGCCCGTTGCCTCTCGTCCTGTTGCTGGGCACCACGAAGAAGAGTCTGGCCTCATCCTCTTGACACCCTCCCTTCAGATATGTATACACATTGATGAGATCCCCCCTCAGTCTTCTCTTCTCCAGGCTAAACAGGCCCAGCTCTCTCAGCCTTCCCTCACAGGAGAGATGCTCCAGTCCCCTCATCATCTTTGTAGCCCTCCACTGGACTCTCTCCAGCAGTGCCGTGTCTCTCTTGTACGGGGGAGCCCAGAACTGGACACAGCACTCCAGGTGGGGCCTCCCCAGGGCTGAGTAGAGGGGCAGGATCACCTCCCTCCACCTGCTGGCAACACTCTGCCTAATGCAGCCCAGCGTACCATTGGCCCTCCTGGCCACAAGGGCACACTGCTGCCTCATGCTCAACTTGGTGTCCACCAGCACTCCCAGGTCCTTCTTGGCAGAGCTGCTTTCCAGCAGGTCAGCCCCCAGCCTGTCCTGCTGAATGGGCTTATTCCTCCCCAGGTGCAGGACCGTGCATTTCCTTTTATTGAACTTCATGAGGTTCCCCTCTGTCCATCTCTCCAGCCCGTCCAGGTCCCTCTGAATGGCAGCACAGCCTTCTGGTGTGTCAGCCACTCCGCCCAGTTTAGGATCATCGGCAAACTTGCTGAGGGTGCATCTGTGCCTTCCTCCAGGTCATTGAGGAATACGTTGAACACGACTGGACCCAGGACTGACATCTGCGGGACACCGCTAGCTACAGGCCTCCAACTAGACTCTGCGTCACTGACCACAACCCTCTGAGCTCGGCCATCCAGCCAGTTCTCAATCCACCGCACTGTCCACTCATCCAGCCCACACCTCCTGAGCTTGCCTAGGACGATGTGATGGGAGACAGTGTCCAAAGCCTTGCTCAAGTCCAGGGAGACAACATCCACTGCTCTGCCCTCATCTACCCAGCCAGTCATTCCATAGTAGAAGGCCATCAGATTGGTCAAGCATGATTTCCCTTTGGTGAATCCATGCTGACTACTCCTGATCGCCTTCTTGTCCTCCAGATGCTTAGTGATGACCTCCAGGAGGAGCTGTTCCATCACCTTTCCAGGGATGGAGGAGAGGCTGACAGGCCTCTAGTTTCCTGGCTCCTCCTCCTTGCCCTTTTTGAAGGCTGGGGTGACACTGGCTTTCTTCCAGTCCTCAGGCACCTCTCCTGATCTCCAGGACCTTTCCAAGATGATGGAGAGTGGCCTAGCGATGACATCTGCCAGCTCCCTCAGCACTCGTGGGTGCATCCCATCGGGGCCCATGGATTTATGGATGTCAGGTTCGCCCAAAAGATCTCTAACCCAAGGGATCTCAACCCATCAAGGGAAAGTCTTCCTTTCTCCAGCCTTCCTCTCTTGTCTCCAAGGTCTGGAATTCCTGAGGACTGGCCTTAGCAGTGAAGACTGAAGCAAAGAAGGCATTCAATAACTCTGCCTTCTCTGTAGCCTTCGTTACCAGGGCACCCGCCCCATTCAGCAGTGGGCCAACATTTTCCATAGGCTTCCTTTTGCTATTGATGTATTTGAAGAAGCCTTTCTTGTTGTCCCTGACATCCCTTGCCAGATTTAATTCCAACTGGGCCTTAGCCTTCCTCCTCACATCCCTGCACACTCTGACAACGTCCCTGTATTCCTCCCAAGTGGCCTGTCCCCTTTTCCACATTCTGTAGACTTCCTTCTTCTGTTGGAGTTTTGCCAGCAGTTCCTTGCTCATCCATGCAGGTCTCCTGCCCCTTTTACTTGACTTCTTGCTCGGAGGGATGCACCGATCTTGAGCCTGGAGGAGGTGATGCTTGAATATTAACCAGCTCTCTTGGACCCCTCTTCCTTCTAGGGCCCTAACCCTAATCCCCACGGGATTCCTCCAAGTAGGTCCCTGAAGAGGCCAAAGTTAGCTCTCCTGAAGTCCAGCATTGCAATCCTACTCATTGCCCTGCTTCCTCCTCGCAGGATCCTGAATTCCACCATCTCATGGTCACTGCAGCCAAGGCTGCCCCCAACCTTCACATCTCCAATCAGTTCTTCCTTGTTTGTTAGTACAAAAAACAATGTTCCATGCAGTAAATTAAGAAAATGGAACACATGGAAAGTCAACTTCCATTTCAGGTAATTATTTACACTTCTGCAATTTACAGAGCGCAATTTACAGCTTCCAAACTGAGAGTGCACGGTAGTGGTTACTTGAGGTTCACAATCTTCTGCCAGAAGATCCACAGCGATCACAACATGGAGGCACTTCTACTCCAGACTGAAAACCCTGAGGAAGTTATTACTTGCCTGCCTTCTAGAAGTAGTGGCCATTTTCTGTTAGACAGAGTAAAGCATTCAATCCCAGCCCAAAGATATGGCAAAACTCACCTACTCCTGGGCAATGCAAGGATGGCAAACCACCCCAGAAGCTAAAATATGCTCTTGATAGAGCTCAGATGAGTGTTGGGATTTGGGGAGTCTTTGCCTCCCCATCCCTTGGTAACACCCTTAGGCTGGTCCCCAAACACCATGCGAAAAAAAGTCCCAAAATATGAGGACAAGGGCTGCTCCTGCACTTGCTCAGGTGTTTTCTTTGCCTCTCGTCCTGTTTTGGTCAGAGAAATCTGCTATTGCAACCCTCTTCACGCAGCAGAGCCGAGCATCCAGGCGCAACACCTGACCTCACGCTTCGTGTGAAAGCTTTTCATGCTTTCCTTTAACAAGTTAAGATATTCGCAGACACCCTTTATAGTTATTCTCACAGACCATAACAACACCTAAGTCTTGACTGGAAAAAATATCTAATACCTTCACTCATTTAGGTTATTGATTGGACTTTCCACTCCACACTAGAGGATTTTTTTTTTTTTTTGCATGCTTTTACTTTCTTAATTAAACCTTTCTGGGGCTTCTGGCACTTGGCACTTAGCCAAATCACTTTGGCTTCTCTGTGAATGTATTTGGCAAACACAAGGATAGGAAAATCTGCTTGGTAGACTGCACACAGAAAGCTGCTTTCAGAATAAAGGTTGTTCTCATGTAATGCTGCTAACTATGTCATTTCCCAAACAACAAGCCAATGAAGATACCTGATTCCAAAATTACAGTTGGTATTTTGTTACTGTGAATTCTGAGTCATTCCTGAAATGATTCTCTGTGCTGCAGTAAATGTTGCTGTGAGAGCAGCATTTGAAACTTTTGCTGAATGCAACATCTTACTGTTTAATTGCCCGTTCATTGTTCATTACCTCAGTGAGAGTTTTCTGCATTGATACCAGTGAGTGTAGCTTCTGGCCCTCAATCTGCACTAAGGTAGGTGTAGCCCAAAATGCTAACTGCTGATTCCCCTAGGATTAATTGGGGGGGGGGTGGGGGGGTGGATCTGAATGTAATAATTTCTCATAGGGTCATGTTTTAAGCATATGCAAGATTATATTCATTGTTTTATTTTAATGTACTTTAACTTTTTTTTTTTTTAAAAAGAAGGGTTAATTAATTTACATCCTTTTACAGATAAGCGCAACCCAGATGTCTATCCTTGTAAATGTCAGAGGCGTTTGCCACCCCCGGAATATGTGGATGCTGCTAAACAGGCAGGGCTGAGATATGAGTAAATGTTTCCTCAGAAAAGGTGCTAGCCCCTTAGTTCAAAGGTCATTCAGGAGGACAGAAACACAGCAGGAGTAAAAAGAAAGCATTTGAATCTTTATGAATTGTCTCACCACTGTGCATTTTCTTGGAAGACCTTCTAAGGATGACTGGAAATTGAGCAAAGAAGTGACACAGCACGGACGAAGAAGTGCTTTGAAGATGCACATGATATTGCCCATTTAGCAGCAGAAAAATCCTGTGGATGCTAGTTTTCTATTCCTTCTTCCTTGTTTGGAATAAGAGAAAATATGAAGAATACACTACATTTCGTTTTTAAATATATACTTCTAGATACAGTTATGGTAAGCTCCCTTCATTTCATTGTGTCAGGGAGGCACTTGATAATTTACAGCACAAAACTTGTGAGAAACTGTTACCTTTTTCTTGTGGGAGCTGTTTGGAAAGAACCAAATTGAATTTTATTCCATGATTGGGTGGCAGCATGCCAAGATAAGGGAATAGCTTAGGGAGATACTGCAGTGTCTTCCTAGCTCCACATGCACACATACACACTACCTCCTCTAGTTTATCTGAGGTAAATTTCAATTAAAGGGAAACAACAACTAAAGGAACTAAAGTTATATCTTAAAGTGCATATCTCAGTTCAGATGAATCATTATTCTATAGGACCCATTGACTCAGTCAAAACCATAGAGAGCAATCAGGGCTAGTTAGCTGGGCTGTTCAGGCTCTGGGTAGGCAAATTCAAACAAATGTGCTAACTTGGAAAGATTGAACTATTTGTATGAATGTTTTGCTCTTCAAGAATAGTTTTTCTGGCAGTCCTAGGATATCATAGGAGTTTTGATGTGCATAACTCCTTGGGAGCTGCAAAACTATATCACTTCTATTTAACTGATTTTTATTTTATTAAAAAAATAAAAGATCTAGACTGATTTCAAAAGGTTAAGAATTACTGTAACATACAATATGAATGCTCCCTTTGGTAAATACACAAAAATGTAAAGAGCAAAGTGTACCTATATAGCAGTTTGCTGAACTGAACTACAAAACAAAATGCTGCAAATGGATAGGAAATAATCAAAATTCCTTTCTCATTTTGTTGCATAGCTGCTGAAATTACCAAGAGTTTGACTTTGTGCTTTCTGTGAGACAGAATTTCTTCTCTCCAGGGGTATTTGTGCTCTAGACAAATGTAGTGTTAAATTACCATCAAAATCACTAGGAGTAAAAACCCAGAGGACCCAGGCTTTAGGTGTTTATTTTTGGGAAACATACAACGGCCCCGTTTTCCAAATTCTTACAGTTACCTATGAATTGTGTCACTGAAAAATCAACAGGCTAGTTTATGACAGCAGAGCATGCCTAACACTAGTTTTTCAAATGCATAAAATCTTCATTCACCAAAAAACAAAACAAATGAAGCAACAACAAAATACGTTCATATTTCATCCAGATATCATTAACGGACCACCATCTCTTAAACAAAAGACTTCTTGCTGTTTAAAAAAGTGGAAGTAAAAAGGAATAATCGAAAGTCTA
Organism: Struthio camelus; assembly: GCF_040807025.1. Lineage (NCBI taxonomy): Eukaryota > Metazoa > Chordata > Aves > Struthioniformes > Struthionidae > Struthio > Struthio camelus. The sequence continues at coordinate 49,188,560 of NC_090943.1, forward strand.
TAAAAGACACATCATAGCATCTCAAAAAGAGGAACTACTGAAACTGTAATAATTTTGTTGCCTGACAATACTGACATTTCTAAAGGCTAGGCCCAAACTCATTTCCTTACAAGCGGTGCCACTACAGTCTGACAAGATTTCTCATGAAAACCGATACCGTGATTTTTTCATTCTGCAACGTTAGTGGATATTGCCAAAAGCGATGCTCCCCGCATAACATAGCTTACGCTTACAGGTTTTTAAACTTCATTGCTTGACTCAGCTTGTAACCTTCTAATAATCTGTTAAAAATATTTTAACATTGTAAAGAGATAACCTTACAGTGCAAATTCTTTTATACTGCAGCCATCATACACAACAGTCCTGTGCCTGATTAAAATATCTTACCTCAAGCTTCATAGGGTGTCAATGGATTACAACAGCTGAAGATGAGACACGCTGTACTTCTTTCATCAAACCACTTTACCAGTGGTCAAAAACATCAACCCACCAGTGCAGCTCCTTTCAGATATACAAGGACTTTTTAGTTATATATATACGTATATGTTTATCCATGCCAAATAGATACAATAGTGGTGTGAGCTTAATTTATCACCCTTTCCCGTGTTAGTCAGTGACATAACTGGACTAGGAGAAAGCATACCTTGTTCCCCAGTTCATACTACAGACAGCAGAAATATTTAATCTCACATGCAGTACCAGTTCCCATACACAAGCAACACCATCCCGCCAACCAAACTTATCTTAGCACAACAAAAGGCAGAAAACCATGGGCAGTACTGGAATGCTGCCAAGGTCTACAAAAAAATGCCATGCTGTTCCTGAGCTCACCTTTTTGAGCAGGTTAAACTTTGCTCATCGTCCCCCTGCTGCACTAAATTATCCAAGTAATGCAGTCTTTATGGAAAAGCAGGTAAAGAGCCTCTAAAAGCGGTTAACCTTGGTCGAGTCTCTTTTCCCAGTGAATTCTAAGAATCTCTTAAAGCCAGTGACATATTTCTTCCATTGTCTTTTCTGGAGATCCCAATGCACAAATTAAGAGCGCTCCCTGCTCCTGGCAGAACTCTGCAGAGCAGTAAGCTCCCATTAATGTTTCCCAGCTGCCCTCAGTGGATGTATGTCAAATTAGGACTGTTTGTTGTCAGTGACCTTCTGAGTCCATCCATAGAGAGAAGGTAAATAGCCCGTTTTAGGGGTAAATAACCTTTTATCCATGTAAAGCAGAACCTAGAAATGCAGATAAGGAGTAAGTTACATTACAGCATAATGCTTAAGACAGGAAGACTGAAGATGTGGAAATCTGAAAATCTGGGCTGGACAGTGGAGGAGTGGTGAGAAAGTTTATCTCCTTTAAGTTTGACCTCCAAGACTGCTTTTCACATGAACATTTCACGATTAGGAAATATTTTCTGCTGAAAGCTTGTGTTTTGGCTACTTTTCATATCCATACTGAATGATAGAGAGCACCACCACAGGTGCTGCTCTAAGCTCTCAGGACCAGAGCTCAAACGCTAGACTCAAGTTTAAAGCAAGCTGGATGCAAGATACATGAAATAGAGTTTGGGATATGAGATCAGGTTAAGCTGATCTCAAAGTATAATTAACAGCCCAATAGCTCTGGCAACTGAGACTAAACAGTGGAACAACAGATATAAACAGACCCAGACAGACCAAACATGGAAGCTCAAGTGGACTTTATTATACTTATTAGAATATGCAGGGACATTAGTGCAACTGGTTCTTATTTCATTTCTCAGATTCAACATAGGAAAAGTCAAAGTAGTTATACCAATTTTTTGCTTTTTATACATTTGTAATGTGGGACTTCATTTAAACCATTTTCTGAAAGAACCTTGAAAAACAATGTAGTCATCGCTAGGCTAAACGTTTTCTTCATAAACTGCTTGGTATTGCAAGGAGATGCTACAGACACCAAATATCTTCAATAAAACGAGTGATTAAGAAGTGCTTTTAATAGGGCGGTACGATACTGATAACTGATGTTATTATCACCCTTATAGTCTTTAAAGTCCATTCTATTCCATGATCTGGAAACAGTCCTCAAACTTCATTACAACACTATTTCTTTATTACAAATATTTACATACTATATATTAGTGCAACTTTTATTTCCATACTTTAACAATTCCATCCCTTGATGCAGTTACTATAAACCCTTGAGTGGTCTGGAAAGTTGCAATATCTGTGATGATATCATGATGTCCAACTGGGAGAGACTCTGGACCCCTCCGAGGGGCCTCATCAGTAGGCCCCAACTTCTGCTTGTTTTGAATTTCCTATACAACAAAAAGTGAAAATTATATTCAGAAAGGTGAGCATTTGCAAAGGCTAACAGTCCCCCACATTTGGCAGTGTAAGACAACCCAAATATCTGAGTTCCCAAGAAAACTCTTCAAATTGAAAAAAGAAAAAATCCACAACAACCCTCTGATGGTTCTCTTCTGATTACTCTTTGGTTCAGTTACTCTTTCTCAAATCCTAGATCTTGTTTGGAACTGACAAGACAGCTGTCTAATTAGGGAAAGCACAGTTCTATCTCATTTACTTCAATGATACAATAACTAGTATGATTTAACATTCCTATAGGGGAAAAAAAAAAAAAAGCTACAGCATTACATATATCTTGCCTTCCCAAGGTTTTTCAGACACTAGTTCTATAGCAGGAATACAGATATCTAAGAACTTCACTTGAAATACTCTCAACTGTCATAGTCTGTAGACAGACCCTAACAGGCCTAGACTCTGTTTTTAAACTTTTGTCATAAGTTTTGTTTTTAAACTTAAGTCCTATAAAAGGGAGGAATTATATGAAAATTTGCACATGTGCAAATTATGGAGACAAGTAAAGATGTTTCAGTTTTTTTTGTTTGGTTTTGTTTTTTACAGTCACCTTTGAAGCAACGTTCCTTCAACTGCATTGAAACAAAACGTTGTTCTGTTCACCAACTATTAAAATTGCCAGTTCGAGAAGTTACTCTGCGGGATGTACTAAAAATTGCCGAGTTCCACTACCAAAATATTTTGGTTCCCTCTCAAAACATGTCCTAAATTGTATTGCTAAGATCCTACAAAATAGACGTTCCAAAGACTGATCAAAGTCAAAAGTATTAAGATAACCAATATCCCAAGAGAAATATATACCGACTTCTGCATACAAATATTATTTGATAACTGCCATTTTGTCACTTATTGAACAACTTTTTCTTTTAAAAAAACTTCTTCCTAAATGGCTCAAAACATAATGCTGACGCTATCCATAAAAAAAGACAGTTACAATTAAAGCCATTATGCAATTAGCCTAACCCAAAAGGGCTATCCCAAAGGTTTCTATTAAAAAATAATTAAAAAAAAATACCTGAACCACCTCTGTGCCCTCAATTATCTTCCTGTAGTAAGAAACGGATGGGCAATTAGAACTTCCTGCAACAATGTATGATCTCTCAGGGTAGGCTAGATCCCAAAACCTAAAAAACAAAGAAACAAAATAAAGCTGTGGTGTTAAGCTTTGTTATCAGCTTAATACATCTTTTAAGAAGCTGTCATGCTTTTATGGTGAAAATGAATGGGCACAAATGCTACATGCTTTCTACATTTAGGGGAAGAGACAGATGCAGAGAAATCAGTATTCATATCAGGGTTACACAGGAGAACTTGTTTCACTTCTTGCCATGAAGCCTATCAAGAACTGTTCAGAATGACAGGCATTTGTCTGCACTTCACAGAGGAGGACTGAGTTTTGCATTACTTTTGCTGAGAACACCGTTCCCTCAACTCACTGAGGCTTACTAATGAACATGTCTCTGAAAAGTTATAACAATAATGCTGAAGCTTACTTATGCAATGCTTGGTGAAATTTAATACCCATCAGGGTGGGAGTGAGAGCAGGGAAGCATCACAAAACTACTTTTTCTTTTTTCTTTCCTTTTTTTTTTTTTTTTTTTTTTTTTAAATTACCTTATTTTCATGTCTGAGCCTGCTGTCAGTAATATAGGATTACCAGATGCTGGACTACAGTATATTCCATGGATGCTGTGAGGAGAAGGCTAGTAGGGAAGAGATACATATATATAAAATTATTACCAATAGCTGTCGCCATGCTTCACAAAGGGGTTCATTCTTTACGATAGTAATTCATTCAATTTACAAATGTTTGTGGCAAATGCCTAGTTACTTTGTTAATAGGTCACATCTTAATATATTAAAGGTAAAATGCTTCCTTTTGTTCCTTAGGGTTCACAGAGCAATGCAACAGATTCTACTCCCCACAACATAATTTCCAGATTCCAAAAAGCATTCCCAATGATGACAGATGGGAGAGATTATTTCTAACAGATTATGCAGGTGAATCATGTTGAAAGGCAAATGGTTGCTCAAACTTTTAAGCTACAAAGGCATGAAGGAAGGCACACAACAGGAAACTAGCTAAATCACAAAGTTCCCCATTTGGCTTTGCAAACTAAGTGATCAAAAATGAACCTGCAACCTCTGTACCTTGTACAAATTCAAGTGTAGGTGGATTCCAGATCTGCATTTATAATATTTAAAGAAGAAATGCGTGGCTATCTTTATCTATGTATTTGCGCTGTAAGGAAGATATTCCAAATTAACTCTTGTCTCCAATTAACTACTAGAAACAGAGGAACTTCACACTCCAACAGTTAAGTATAGCGTTGGCATATGTTACAGAAGGAATGTGCAGAAGAATATATGCTTACTGTGGAACCCACAATCCCAGAAACAGAAAGTAAAAGTAAGCACTAAACACCATATTGCGAATTTTGTCTTTGCTAAAAATCTTTACAGGCTTGGTTGGCTCACTGGTTTTTTGAGAATACGACAGGATACAGCTAGTGAGTGTCACAAGTATATTCCACCGATAGTGGAAGATACCAGCAAAGATTCAGGTTACACTGCTGTTTCACAAAAGGGATTTGATTTTGACAGCAAAACATAATTACAGTGCCAAAATAAATGCCAGGGCAAGTTTCTGGTGCCAGACTGGCAAGGTCATGCAGACAGGTAACTGTACCGATGCACAGCATGGAGACTGAGGTTATTTTATCCCAAGATATAAAACAGAAATGCGAAAATAAAGAGGATCCCAGACCTGCAGTTCTGAAAGAGGAGGTGCGCTGCTGGCCCACAAAGTGAACCGTCGGTCACCAGTTTCCATATCCCACATGGAGACTTCATTATTGCCTTGAACAGCTACAGGGAAGACATTGCCAACACATACAAATGAAATACATACAAATAAGTTTCCTCCCTGGATAACTTCTCATCCCTCTTTGAGGATAACGGATGATTTATTCCACACAGTCACCAGGGAATTTGGAAATTACTCCAGGGCTGCTAGGGGACTATTGCAAGATTATAGACTTCAATCGCTACAATGCAGTTTTACACCCATGTTTCATTGTACATAGACAAAGAATTCTGTTAAAGGGACTGTTTACATATTTGATACCAACCTAGGAAGTAAGCACTTTTTAGTAATATTCCAAAATGGTAAACTTTGTCCCTGGTTTATTCTTCAGCAGGGAAGAACTAAATGAGCAAACACAGAGAAGCATGCCTTGTTTTCACGTTTTTTTCCCAAAAAATTTATTTAGCTCCTAGGGTGGTTCATAACTAAGAAGTCAAACTTAAGCTAATTGCCCGTTTCAGAATGGGTTCCTTGCACAGCCACTTAAAGGACTTTCCAATAGTAGCACAGCATAAAACAGTGCTACATGCAGTGAAGATGAACAGCTGTGAATGCACCAGATGAGGAGACTTCGGAGATTTTCAAAAGCTCTAACCCATAAAACAGCTGGGTTAGATTCAAGTGAGAGCTGGACAGGGAACAGCTTTTCCATCTCCACCCTACTGAAGTTCAACACCTAAATCCACTGAAGGCAGGGGCAGAATTCCAATTAACCTCAACAGATGTCACAAATTTGAATTCTGTTTTTTATAATATTATATCCTTAAAAAGGGATGTGGTAGACAGCACACAGTGCAAGGACCCTCATGAGAGCTGTAATGCTCTAGAAGATGAGAACTCTAAAGGCTGTCATTCTCATGATGGCTTAACACTTTTTTTTTTTTTTTTATTTTTAAAAAGCCAGGAAGGGCACAGTGGCAGAACACTAGTAAGAATGTTCCCTTTTCCCTCTCCTCAAGCAAAGCACAAGCAAGAGAGAAAAAGCAAAAAGCCCCCAGCACTTGCAGCAGAAGTTGAAACAGAAGCTTCTTTGATCACAACCTTTGACAATTGTCAGGTAAGTTAAAGACGTCTTTTACCTGCAATTACCCAGGACTGATAGACAGGATGCATGAGCAGGCGTCTGATTCGGGCCTTGGAAGGATGGGAATGGCTGGAGATCGGTAACTGAAACCTCATGTCCCAACATGCCATGGTACCATTGCTTGTACCTGATGAGAGAAAGCTTTCCACAGTCAGAGGGATAATTGCACAGGTTTTTGCCCGTATCCTTGTGTTCTGTTCCTAGGTATATGGGACTTCAGTCTCAAATAGCTACAAGGTAGAATACTTCCTACAAGTAGATCAGGAGGGATTTTCCTCCCCTTGCTGTACAAAAGCATACCCCCAGTCAATAAGGTCAAGCAGAAGCTTGAGCTACAGTTATTGTAAAAGAAAACCAAATAGGAAAAAAGCAAGCTATTAAGAAAAATCAAGCTTACCAATACATAGCCAGCACTGGTGTATGTCCACAGCAAACGACGTTATGAGGCCTAACTTCAAATCATGTTTCAGTGTCCAAGCGTTGCTGCTAGATCGCAAATCCCATCCAACCAGAGATCCATTAACTGTACCATAAGCCAATACTGACTGCGCTCCTGAGTTGAAGTGATGCATGTCTACCACACACCCATCGTCCTTCAAATCTAAGGACCTGGGTTAAAAGAAATAAACTAATTAAACGTGAGGTGATAACGTTTGCATCTTAATGCTCCTCTTAGCAGCTAACGCTGGACAGCATTTTTCTCTTTGTGTTATTTCCCAAGGCCTCTGCCAGAAAGTACTTTCCAGTCTTAGTACACCAGATGCTTAGGCTTCCTCAAACCTCTCTGCCTACGACACCTGCAGGCCATTAAATGCTGTCAGTAACTCTTTGCAAATATCAACATCACCCTGTGCCCTGGGTCTCCCAGTGTACGTCAGATATTTCTGCTAGATTCACACTCCATTATGTTTGTTAGATGCTCATCTACCCAAAGTTTGTGGGCAGGAACAGCACATGGCTTTATCTCCTACACTGTCACGCTGCTGGCACTGTAATCGATCACCTACAGGATGTGCAAACAGACACTTTCAGGCACAAATGCAGCAGGTACCAAATGGGATACATGTCTCTGGCTTGCAGTTTCCATGTCCCTTATATGTGTCTTATTTTATTTATGGACTTAAATCCAAATAAGGGAGGGACATTTGGAACAAAACCTTTTCCCCCCCCCCCTCCTTTGGGCAGAAAAAAGATCTTGAGATAGGTTGTGAGATTTGATAGGGCCCAACCAGAGCAGAACTTGGATGCGTCCCTCACTCATGCTAGAGGAATGGGCCATGAGAAGCAGTGCCAATATTCAAAATTGCTCACAGTGAGAGAGGTAAGAAAGGGTAAAATCATCCCCAAACCTTTCCCTAAAAAGCATCATATCCCCCATATATTTGCCATCTCTTTCCCACTAGAAGTCTGGGAGAAAAACTTACAGGCCTGAGGCTAAACCACCCAATGTACATTTGTGAACATGTATCTAATGACCTACAAAAAACCTCCAAAGTTGTTTTATAAATATTAACACTGTAGCAGAAGAGGTAAGAAACTACCAATGCCAGTGCATAAATACAAGAACTGAAAAATAAGCCAGACTGATTCAAGTACATAACTAGTCCAGAGATGCCTACTAGTCTAGGTATCACTAACCTAGAGCTATCAATCCTTAGCCCCACTTTTTAGCCTTTCAACCTTTCTTTATGACTCAGGGTGAGATCACTGACTGCAACCTTCCAGTACAGCCTGGCATCAGCCAGCAGGAATCCTGCAGAAAAGACTGACCAAAGGATCTACTAACAGCTCGAGCTCTGCAGTGAGATTTAACCACTGTACGTATGTATATACCTGCTCTGTATTGGATGAATTTTAGGAGATTTAGGGAGCTTTGAAGCTTCAATCCCAAGCAGCTGTATGGCACCATTATCTGAAGCAATAGCCAAATAATGTGAGCCTTGGCAGAATGTCAGTGTCTTGACATGTCCTCCAATCCGAGAGTATGTCAGAATTGACCTAAACAGTGAAGAGGGGGGAAGAGAGAAAGGAAATTGTTTTTTGTAGCACTCACAGAAAACATTATTTCTCTCAAACATCTACTTCAAAAATCAACAACTTGAGAGCTGTGAAAATAATATTTTCTAAATGTTCCAGAATGAGAAAGCAACACAGCCCGAGTTGCCTATGCAAGCTTAACTATAGAACAAAAGCTTAATGTAGATCTGTATCAAAGCAGCATACTGTAGTTACTGTTATTGCGCTGGAACTGCAGTCCACTGCATCTTTATCAAAGCTATTTTGAGATAAACATCCTCTCCCCTCAAAGAGATTTCTCGGAGAACTGTCAGCCCCTATGTCACCCATCTGTGCTTCAATCAGTAATACAGCTTTCCTGCTGCAAATATCAGTGGATGAGACAGCTAAGCATAAGGCTAGTTTGTTCCAAAAAGCTCAGGTGGCCTTTGAACAGCAGTGCCATTATACCTTTATATACACACGAAAATGAATTCAAAAAGCCTGTAATTACTGCAACTGTGAAACAGTTCCTTTGGTTTTACAATTAGTTAGAAAAGAACAAAAATTGCTAGTGAATGCAATCTAATGTTTTAGAGTTGCATATCAAGACGACCAGTATATTTTATTATTGAAATCTCCAGTGTATGCACAAAAGTGATCCATATTTTGCTCCCAGCTCTAGTTTGTTTTCTGTTCTAAAACAGCAGCTACCTGGTTGTAGTAGTTTTTCCTTCCATTTTTTGGCTGTTCCAGATTTTCACTGTGCCATCGTTTGAGCAAGTGGCAAAAATGGAATGTTCATCAGAAACTCGAACGCGGTTCACTGCAGACTTGTGTTCATGAAGGTGAGCTACCAACAGCCCTTTGGGACGCCATCCTATAGGGAAAAAAAGCAAAAAAAAAAAAGTTTGGTGTTGATTGCATAACCTAGCAGGAACATAAAAACTCTCCTGATCCTATCCACCAACAGATATATCGGGACATAGCTACTACTGCTCCAAAGCATAGGAGGCACTGAAGTGCCAATCTTCCACTAGTGTGAACGGCAACTAGGCATTTTAACACCTCTGAAAAACTTCTTCCTACTGCCGAACAGGATATTCTGAGATCAGCCAAAAGCAATACCAGCATTGCTTATCTCACCAAGCACATTTCCTAAACTGATAATTTCATGTTTTCTTTTTTTTTTTTTCCTTTCATTTTTCCCTTGGGGTGATTATATTTTGACTCAAGATATTTTCTTTCTTTTTTTGTCTAATAACCTCAGTGGCCTGGGATTTACCTGGAGGTGGGGGTTTACTCTCCCACTCCGCATTCTCCATCATCTGTTTAGCAATTCTTTCTGCATTACATTGTTCTCGCTTTTGCTGGATCAACTGCTGAAGTTCAGTTTTGCAAGTGGTGATGCGTAACTGGTATGCAGAAGGGGACGCGGTACTGCTCAATACCTGTATAGTTGGTTTCCTAGGTTGAACAACCATGCCATCGGTGGCCTGTAAGACAACAGTGCTTAAAAATGCATACCTCATATTCCACGCACATGCATGCACACGCGCACACACACACAAATTGGGTCTCAGGAAGCAGATTTCTTATTTCAGAAAAAAAGTCAAAACTTTTTTTTGTTAGTTCAGTTAGCCATGAACTAGCAGAAAGAAATAGGTGTTTGCAGAAGTGATTGGTTTGAACATGGGTATACAACACCAACCCAATTAAAGAAAATAATAGATTTCAGAGCCACCATAATACAAGTTCACTTAAAGCATCCCTTTTGCAAAACAACTGAAAATAGTGGAGAATATTATTTAAAGAAAAATGTAACCACATAACCCTTCTACCCTGTTTCCCTAGTCTGTTATGTATTCTGTTTGTAAAACTGCAATATGCTGTGCACTCCTCTTAATGTTACAGAAGTAGTTATTGCTCTTAACCCTGACAGAATGACAACCTAGCTCTCAAATGACTATTTTTTATATTGGGCCTTAGAAATAAGCGTTGAGTGTTTTCCTCTTAGTTCCAGAGTGAACACTGGTTTAAAGCTAGCATAAACTGATCTCCAACTAGTAGCTGAATAGAAAGCAGTGTTCAGTGTTAAGACATGACTCCACAACCTGCAAGGCTCCTTTGCCCTTCCCTTGGTAACCAGTACTGAGTATTACAAGAACAGGATACCTAGCTGCTGCTATGAAGTGATACACTAATTCCCATGCTGCAAATCAAAGCCACGGTATCTCTTCTCTTCCTCTCGACAAGAATCAGGGTCCACGATCTGAAGGAAAGTCCTTCCTCCAGGATAGGGTAATTGGCTAGTAGCCTAATATTTGCCTAAAATTTGCCTAATAGCCTAATACCTGGCTAATCTACAAAGCCCATCCCTTAGTATAAGGCACATATTTGCTAGTGAAATACTGCTGTTCAAGCGACTAAACCTACCTTAATCTTCTCTCAATTCTTATTTTAAAGAGAAGAAATTGAAAGTCAGCTACTCTGCTGAAGAAAAACGTCAAGGCACAGCACAAATGTAAAGTAACCTCCAAACAAAACGAGAATGCTATGCCAGTATAGTCCCACTTGGCTTTAAAATGACTGAATCATTTCAGTCTGAGATGCAACGACAGTCTTTTTCAGCAGTACCTGTGGAGAGGATGACAAAGTGGCACAAATGCCAGCTGAGGACTCTGAGCGAAGTGGTTTCCCAGCCTGGATGGCTTCAGGATCAGTAGTTTGCCCTTTGGGTATCGGCTGGGAGATGTTAGATGGTTCCAAGGACCCAAACATACTTTTCCATTCTTCATTTACATTTGAATCTTGCTTTACATGTTTTCTAGCTGTAAGCAGTCAAAAAAAAAAAAAAAAAAGAGAGAGAGAGAGAGAGGGAAAAAAAAATGTAATCATCAATCACAACATTCATTTCGGTTGGTCATGACTTTCAGGCTCCACGCAAGTCCAATATTCATATACCAATTTATTATTTATGTAGTTAATAGAGAAAAAGATACTGCTAGGTTGTTTAAGTCAGCTGATAGGGATTTTAGAGGCAAACAGAACATACGCACTAAGTGCTCTGTTTACACCTTCTTAATCCTACAGTTGAACTAATTAATAATTCATTCCAGTACCAGCATATTTTGCATCTAGAAGGCTGCAGAGTTGGACTTCATGTGACAGATTTTTCCATATGAGAGTTAATTCACTACTAGCATAAGACAAGAGATGAGTGTCTAGTAGAGTATTAGGTAAGCATTCCTTTGGGATCACTTAAAACTACAAAATACAAAAAAAGAAATGGAAAGCTATGGGACAATTTAAACCTGGATGAAGTCCATGAAGAAAAGTCAGAGGCAAGAAGGCTCTGCTGGCCAACAGTTTGGGGTGAGAGAAATCACTTCAAGAACAGACTTCATATACTGACTTTTAAACCCTGTCTACTCCTGATGCCACAGGATGCCAAAAAAAACCCAAAACCCACTATACTCATACTTTCCTTGAAAATGACATGCAGAACATTTGCAGACAAGAATCTTAATTAGGGAACTAAGATGGTGATAGTCAAACTGTTTGCAGATATTTCTCTATTTTTACATCTAAAAACACAGTGCCTGTCAATGACTGTACAGAAGAGGGACTTGTAGGTTTGAAAGAGCAAAGAGGAGGCTAAAAACATTGCCTGAAGTACAAGAATTTGGGGGATACAGAACTGGAACAGAGTTAGCAGCATGTGGATTTCAAAACTGAACAAGGAAATAAAGAGTTTTTCAAGCAGAAAGAAGAGCAGGCAACACAAAGGAGAACAAGGGGTAGATGGGCAGCTGAAGAACCCTAAGGTAAGAAGCATGTCACTCACCCACCAAGTACATTTAGCGCTCCTCAGTGCCAGCCTGTTTCAACATCGCACCTATACCTCACTTTTTCCCAGGGTACCTCAAAAAAGCATTCTGGATTTTCACAGTTAAAGAGCTCATCACTTTTTGAGATGAAAGGGAGGTAGCAGAAATGTAGCCTTCATCATTTATGCTGCATACCACGGGCAACTAGTCCTGTTTGTCACAACCAGCTGAACAATCTGCGCATGCCACTATTGCAAATGCTGTCAAACTAATTTACACTCTTTCAGAGGCAAATATTCCGATCTTTCACTGATTCAGAGAGCATTTCAGCTCCTCTCATTTCAAATAGCATCAGGTTATAGAGAAACTGTGCAGGGTTTTCTTATTGCAAATTCACTGAGGATGGCAGCAACGCTAGTAATTATGTAGACCAAATTATTGAGAACGTTTGCCAAGTAAATTAAAGACTTATAGACCACAAAATATACCAACCACGTTTGTCATCAGGCTCCTGCTTTGTTTTAACAAGATCCACTTGTCTCCCAGTTATTCCCAGAGCTGACAAGTCAATCACCCCTTTTTGACTGCTGTCATGCAGGTGGCTCTGATCCACTATATTGGCTTTAGCTTTATTTGATTTTAACATAAAGTCTTTTAGTGCTAATAGTTTGTCTTCTTCCTCCTCAGTCATGCCCTACAGGATAAGAGAAAAGATATTATTATTTCTTTTATGAACAGGAACTTGCATCGAGGCATGAGGACGCATGAAGCAGTACGATTACTGACTGGCTCAGAAGTGAAAGGAGAGAGCGCACCCCCAGAACTCAAGACAGCAGTCTATTATTCATACAAGTTTTTGAGTAAGCCACTGTAGTGTAAGACAACATCCTTCCTCCTCAGAAGCAAGCTTAGGAACGGTGCAAGCGCAAACAGCATTGAAGCATTAAATCACTGTCTAGTGCAATCTCCTTATCTGCCTGCTGGACCAAGCTTACAATCCATAAGCCATAGCGGAAAACCAAACGCGTACAGCCGCAAGTCCTTCCTCTTCACAGTTCTCACTGCTCTGGGTGGGTAATTCTTAGTGTACCTCTTTTCTTATAAGTCTCTATGCTTTCCAGCTCCCTTTGGCCTTGGTACTGTTAAATGTGTGTCTATTACTAAGTCTCCTATACTCCTGTCCAACACACTACATAGTTCATTTTCCGTAAAACTGATACACCTCAGATGTGTTAGAAATTCGAGACATACAGTCAAAGTCTTTAAAAAGAGGATGTGTTTGGGAAGTCCAGGTATGCAGCTGCCCTATTTCTAGCAGATATTTTAAGAATCTTCCTTAATTTTTGAACTCTTTCTTCTACAACCATATACTGAAATCAGTGAAGTCAACGGTTTGCACAGTTAGAATCTGGGACTGGCAGCCCCTCAGAGCAGTAAAGTAACTGGAAGGTTAGGCTCTGTGCATATATTCAGGGCCCAAGAGACTCGAGCCTGACTTCTAAAATATACATAAAAAATAGTCACTTGTGAAAGTAGCTTCTTCAGCAGCTGTGCAATGGCAGGGTCCTCTGGTGGTGGGCAGTCGGGGAGAGCACCATTCCTCTTCTTCTGACGCATGTGAAGGTGTCGAAAGAGGCTTGTGATATCCTTTGATCTTAAGACATAATCAAATATGGAACGGCTGACAGGCTCTTTAAGCACACTTAGCAGGACTATTTCTTTATCTATCTGCAATTCAAAAAAAAAAACAAAAACAAAACTCAGTCAGCAAGGAACCTAACAGTAAATGCTATTATCTATTATCTACAATGGTTTCACTTCTGTTTTCTAGCTTGAAAGTCAGTAACAACCTATAGCCTGTGAATATTAATGCAAAACCAATCTCTTCCTCTGAAGGCAAGTTCTAAAAAGTAGTTTCTAGCTCTGTCATGACAGAGATGCCTTCAAACTTACAATGAGAAAAATCATTGTAGAACTTCAAAATTATTGCATGTGACTGCGCCAATAATCTAGATTCAACTTCACTCCTTTCCCCGTACTGATCGTAGTACATTTCCTTTCTTCTCTTTCCCTCTTCTTGCAGCAGCACGAGAATATTAACTTGATTATGCTAGGTGGGATTAAAAATTCTACGGCTGGCGCAATGGCTATTTCAAACTCTGTCCTGATGTGATCTACGTTTACCCTGTAAAAACATAATTAGAAGAGATCTTTCCCTGCATCTGTCAGATTACTGGGTTTCTTCCTATGTACACAGGAACATAAGGATGCTCAGGCAGGTAATTAAGTAATACTCAAAGCATATGAGATCAGTAAACAGCTACAAGAAACTGATGAATGAAGGCATAGTTTAGAACTATTAACTCTGTGGAAGTCATTACAGATTATTTGTTACCATTACAACAAAAAACAACAGGTTTCGATTCTAAAAGGTGTTGATTCAGTGTCTATTTGTGTCCAGAGAATATGGCTGGAGAAATAACATCTTGTACACAATTCAGATTACTTACAGCCCTAACATTCCTTTCAGTATACACATTTGCTCTAGTGTTTGATCTTTTGTGTTTTGAGGGTAGGTCTTAAGATAGCAGCAGTGGTGGGGAAATCAATATTCATGAAACAGACACCAAGTTGTGGTTTCAGAGCTAAATTGCTAAGCCTAATTGGGTCACAAATTGTGACGTCAGTGCCTGTACACAAGTTTGAATACTCAGACTAATTACTGGGGGTGCTAGGGCAGGGACTGCAATTCTTTCTTCACAACGGTGCCAGAAGATCTCATTACTATAATTTGCTCCTCAACTGACTGGCCACATGAAAAACAACTTCAAAATGAGTTTAAGGCGGAAGTTTCTCTATTATAATCCTACTCAATGTTACCCTTTACTTGTTTACTATATTTAGTGTTTTACAGTGAAGAAAAGATTTTTAATGAAGTGGGAAATGAGCAAGAGTAATTTATCAGCCAATACCTAAAATGTAGTAAAAGCCAGCTAGAGAGATGCAAATAAGGAAAAATATTATTTTAACAAAGTTACTACCACCACGGTTTATGAAAGTGTTAAAGACATGATACACTTTTTAATGGTCACGCTGTAACCGTGTTTGGCTCCTTCTCTGTTTAACCACACGAGAGACGCATTCTAAAGATCTTAAACTACACAAAGATGTCTATATAATCACACAACAACATTATGCAGACCATTACTAGGCACAGGCTCTTATGCAATGACTTAACTCCGACATACTGAGCACTCTTGGCAAAGCGTTCATGCATATGAATAGCATTGCTGAAATCACAAGCATGGCAATCACTAGCTAACAAACTGTCCATGTTTTCAGGGAGTCAGGCACACAGTAAATGTGCTAGTGGGGCAGGCAGGGCTGGAATACTCAGCCTTGTAGATAAAAACACAGAACACAAACACTTGCACAGAGATTACTTATCTCCTAGAAAAAAATAAAGGCGTTTGTAGCACTTTTCACAGCAAACTTCTCATGCCATTTAGACTCCTATAAACTAGCATGATACTGTAACAGGTTGATTGTGAACATGGCAGAGAAAGACTTGAACCAAAGTCACATCTGTCAATGTCTACTAGCAGAAATCAAGAAATTATATTATCTCTCTAACCTTAATTAACAAAAAAAAACCCACTAACATTCTTATACCCAGCACCATGGCCAAGACAGACTCAAGAGTTATGACTGGTTAAGGTACACTCACATCAATATTTAAGTATTACCTGTATTATTGGCTGCGTGATAAAAGGATGGAGGTATGGCATTAACTTGCAGTAGACATCAGCAATATTCAAGTATTGTGCTACCACAGTGATAAATCCCACTGCACCATAACGTATCCAAAGGTTAGGGTGGCATAGGAAAGGCGCTGAAAGAAAGTTAGGCTGTTAAAATATGTCATTTAAACTAAAGAGACAAAATCATCCTATATTTGGCAGCCTGTCATGTCTTCATTTCCTTCCTCTAGAATCTTCCCCAAATTCAGCTTTTCCTCCTGCAGAGCAACAAAGGTTAAGACATCCATACTGAGAAAATTATTTCATGGGCTTCCCTGGCCCCAGATTCATCATGGTGTTCAACAGTTTAATGTTCTTTCCTCGCTGTTGCCAAAAAAACATTATTTCCTATTCAAGCATTTCATTCCCTAAATGCCAAGTCCAGATTTGCAAAGGAAACTAATCCAAAAATAAATCCTAACTTTAACTTCAACAACTGTAGAGCAACCTAATACTAGTGGTTTGGGTTTTTTTTTTTTTTTTGTAAAGAAAATACTTTATTCCTTCTTCCCCTCCACTCCTTGAATAGCCACTGTTTATATTCTATGAATATCAGTAAGTTTTCGTGTCAGGCTCAGAAGTCCATCAAAATTAAGTGAGTTTTATATAACGGTAATCACAGAGATATAATCACTGCCACTCTGCCTTGAATTCTGAGTGTATTTTAAAAGTCATAATATTAGGAAGAGGCAGATTAAGTCTCAAAAGACCAGTTGGTCTTTTCCATAAATAACCAGTGAATCTTGTGCATGTCTAAATCAAGCTCATAAGCCTGATTGGGAAGCAGGGAGACCAACTCTGTATTCAAGGTTCTATTACAAATTGTGAATGAGTTACATGGGATTTTATGGTGTCTGAACAAAACACAAAAAAGATAGGGTCATGTATTGTCTGAAGGATCAAATTTTTTTCCCCCAAAAGGCTGACAGGTAAGAGAAAGCTTGCAAGTTGTGTGTCTGATGAACTTTGAAACATAAGCAGGAATTTCTCCTGATTGAAGGTTGACACGAGGAATAAGGAAAGATCTGAAAGCAGAAGGCTGCTGGACTTGAAGACCAGGTAAAAAGAGCATTGTTTGTTCCCATCCTGTTTAAAGTCAGAAAAGACACTTTCAATTCGTTTCATCAAAATGATTGTTTTAGAGTCCTAGGCACTAACACAGTCTGACCAGCAACAGTCCATTAACACAACTCCCAGCAGACTTGAAAACAGTGCCATAGGTTTGCATACTGGACAGCTAAGCTGACAGTAAAGCTTTACGTACTTCTTTTCTTAAATAGCAAAACAAGCTAGTCTCCAATTTGCCAACTTACCAATATCACAAGCAAATTCATAAATATGGGGCTTTTGCAAGAGCCCTAACTGGCACATACAGGTAAGAGCATTGAGGGCCTTATAAATGACAAATTCTTCAGCATCACTGAGACCTTGCTGAAGCAGAGGTTTCAGAATTGATGAGCTTTGCCAGCCAACATAAGCAGCAACACCTGAAACAAAGAGAACACATAAAAATCCATAGTAGCACTTCCTTGCCTTTCCTCAAAGTTCAAAAATGCTACTCTACACAGCATAACATGAAAAGTTAGATGATTGAACATTGCAAGGTCTACATCTTCCACACTTGAAATAAATATATAAATAAATAAAACCTTTTAAAATATGCCAGAACTGTTCATTGCTGGTGTTAAGTATCTCTTTTCAGTATCTCTGTGGACACATCTGAAAATAGATGATTAGTCATTAAAAAAGAAGGAAGGTGCTTTCCATACAAAGTTTGGCCAATATCCTGAAAGCTGTTTGACAAGAGCAGATCCCTGCACCTGCAGAGGCCCTCCCAGACTGCCAGGCTGGATGCAAACCCACAGTCGGCCAGTGAAAGTCTGAAGCCAAAGAGACAGTAACAGCAACTAAGGGGTGGGGATGCAGTGCCTGCATTTGTAAAGGGAAAGGGACAAACAAGGGAGGATGAAAGGTTCCCTTGGCAGGATTTTTGTCTTTTGTTTCCCAGTAGTGGTAATTTGAACAGCAACAAGGAAAGCCTACAGCAGCTGTGCCTCTATCCACTAAAGCATCACTAGTAGTCAAGAAGGGACTTTTAGAAGAATCTTCCAGAACTCTTCCAGCCTTAAGCTCCTGCAAGGTTTTCTGTTTAGTTAACTAGTCTCACATTATTTACTGTTACAAAAGTTCAGAAAAATGGTTAAGTATTGTTGATCATTTGCCTCAGGTTTCAAAATTGAATTTAAATTTTAAAATATTTTTAAAAATCTTAGAAAGAAGTCAGAATTAAAAGCAAAATTAGCGTAATCTCTTTGAAGCTTCTGAGCTCCTTCCCCACATAACAGCCAACGTCCACATGAAACTCTCATCTAGAATTGCTTGTTTGGATTTGACAAACCCATCTACTATGATCAGCCTCTGGCCACTGTCGGGGAGATGGACATTACTGAATTTCAGATCATTCCTCTGGCTTTGTGTCCCTCAAGTTAACATTCCTTCCTATAAACAACAACTGGGCAAGTTCTCTGATCAATCCCAAGAGACAAAAATTAGTTTTTCATTGAATAGCCTTTGCCTATCATTGCTGCAGTCTGTCATACGTGGTGTACAGTATGGACCATAACTGTCTCTGCTTCTAATTCAGTTATTCAGGGTTGACAAATACTACAAAATTTAACACGTTTTCTTCCCACCATAATCAAGATTAAACCCAAAATAACTATCGCTTCTACTCTAATACAGTAATAACGCATTAATGCTGGTCAATGCAACCAGCTGCTAAGAGGAAGAGAGGAAGAAAAGATAAACGGCACAGATTAGAGATATACCCTTCTGTAACAATGGCACCAAGGGGTTTCTGCCGACAGCCACAAACAGCAGCGGCGCATGTTCTTGAATCCAAATTACAGCGCTCAGTTTTAAAGATGTGCAAAAGCTTTGGGTAAAAGAGTGTGAAACAAAAATCTAAACCTTGAACTTCATTTGAATACTTCTATGGAGGTTTTATACAGGTACTAGGAGAGAAGAAAGAATTTGAACACAGGTTATGCATCTTGGCTCCATCACCAGTCGTCTCACATCTCTCTACATGTATTCTGCAAGAAACCAGGACACTGAGACCTATGCTTGGGCCACCCCATTGCTCCTCCTAAAATAATTCTGGCAAGTATCACAGTTTTATTTTGGCAGGGTTTGCCAGCCCAGCATTTCATAGCTTCCAGCTATAATGGAGTGTGTGCATATCATAATGACTCTGCTGGAAGTTTGATCACACTCCTTTTTCTTGCCATGTACCGGAAGTACCAGATATTTCCCCACTGCAATTGGCCAAGGAAAAGGTTTCTCAACCTGCAAAACCTGAGCAGTGACTCTCAGCAATACTCACATGGAATATTTTCGCACATACATGGATCCATCAGACACACTGAATGGCTAATACAAAAGCTATGAATTCACTGGTAAGATTTTTTTAAATTTATTAAGTTTTCTGAATTAACAGTGAGGTTTTAGAGCACTAAAAGAAATGTTATCAAGTTATAATTTTAGCCTATAGCGATGCATACTTTTCATCATACAAACAATTCTATTAAAGTTAAGGACCATGCATATATGCAAAGCAATGTATCTACTAACAGGCTTTCAGAAGTCTCAGAATTTATTTGTCATAATTTAGCTTTTTCAGTTAGCAGTTTCAGCAGAAATTCAAAAAAATTTAAAAAAAAGTCTTTACCCTTTATGTTAATCTAACCTAATTTTAAATGCCTTAGTCTCATTTTTATTCAATACAGGGGCTACAAAAAATTAGGTATTTGAATTTACATTGTTTCTTCTTTACGCCAAAAAGAAACATTTACATCCAATAATTCAGCTGTGTCCTTTATTAAAATCATAGAAATCTCTACAGCAAAGGACTTTTCTATGACCGTTAACAGTTTCCAGGATCTATAAAAACAGAATGAGTTATACGATTACCTGTCTGGCCAAAACCAAATACATACCAACTATGCTGTCAAAGAAAGCTCCTCGAAGGTGCCAGTCATTCTTATCATTTAAGAAAGTGATCATATGAGACAAAAGAACATCATTGGCTTTTTGTCGTCCAAAAAAGACACAGAGACGTGTTATTCCATTTTCCATTAGTGTTTGTTTCACAATATTTTCCGGGTCGCTTAGCAAAGTAACAACTTTCTGCTGGACCATCTCATGCAAGGCTTGCAGCTCTGCAAGAGACAACAGAGTAGACACTCAAGTGGGCAAGAAATAATACTCGCACATACGTACTACCTCCTGCTAAAGGAGTTAAGCTGAGACGTCACCCAAAGAACGCCTGCCTCCATAAGCTGGACGATGCAGCAAAAATCACAAAAATCCCAAGGACCGGTTTACAAAAGACTTTAATCTAAGTGTGACGGTTGCAGACAAGAAAAAAAACAGACTCACATTCATACCTTTAACAGAGAAATGTATTCTAAACTCATCCTAGCTTCAACTAAGAAGATCCAATTTATCATATTTACAGGTGAAACGCAGATGTGAAAAAGCATCAGAACGAGTCACTGACAACGTTACAACAGTAAACAAAATGCTTCAAGGCAACATTGGTTTATACATTCATTTAACTGTCAATTTCAAAGTTTGTAAACTGACAACAGATTAGGAATATAATTTTGATTAGGATTAGCTTCATTAAGAATATAGAGAGAAACAATACCAGGAAAAGTGTGTAATCCTAATTTCATTGAGGATAAGCAGTTACCCTAAACATGCCAACTCAGAATTCTAAAATGACCTCACCCTTGGCTTCCGCTCCATGATGCGACTTAAAAAACACTAACTGAACAATTGAAATAATTTTTATGAGGCTTTTCCATTAAACGGAAATAACAGCATTGTTGATGCAGGAGCCAGTAAGAAAAGCAATACAAGGGAGGTTCTCAAACAAGCACAGCAAAGATTTCATATGTTCCTATCCTAGCTTTGCTGCACTGATTACCATTTACCCATGGTCCTTCAGAAGACAAGCTAATTGGCCAAGTCTGTTCGTTAGTCACATGAAGAATTTCCTTCTGGGTTACAGTTTCGCATGCTGAGTTCTAAAAGGGTGAAAAGAACTATTCAAACTTTTATCTTCCTTATGTTATTTCTTTTACCTTCAAGCTATTTTGAGGGATGCAGAAAAGTACTTCTTAGAAATACATTGTGCAGGATGGGGCTTCCTTTCTGTCACTGCTAAGCAATTCCAAACACCCAATGCCTTAAGTGAAGGAACTTGAAGGGAATTTTTCTTTTTAAGTAGTCAGAAAATGATTTTTTAAAAGTTATCTGAAACACGCGTCTCTTTTCCTGCCAAATGAAGCATGAACAGGTTCTTTAAAAATTTTAATTAGTCACAGAGAGATCCACTCAGCCCACAACAACAAAAACAACATGTTTTTAACCACAAACCCTTTCCAGCTCAGAAAACTTGCCTGGCGCTGTTCAGAAAATATATATATCTAGAAGACCTTGGAACTCACATACAGGCCACATATTACTCATCCCTTTTTTTTTTTTAAAAAAAAAAAAAAAAAAAAAAAGGAAAGCATCCATCCTTAGGATTTTAACTCATCCTCTGTGCTCTAATTGGGGAGGACAGCAACACCACTGCCCAAGAAAATCTATACAATCAACATCTTCAGACAAAAGATCTGCAAGGATTGCCAGCCATAGGAACAGAAGAGGAAGAATGACAGAAAAATACACTATTATGACTAGGCCAGAACTTACCAGGTTTTCAAAGCTAACCCCTGCCTGTCACTTCAGTGGAAGTGGTATTTGGAACACAGTCACCTTTCCATCTTTCATGCTGCTGGCTTGTTTACAGGAGCATGGGTGAAGCTGGACATGCAGCCAGGCAGCCAGTGTACTTTTCCACCTTTCACACTGTCTGCTACAGAGGAGTTAGCTTCAGCACGAAGCTGCAACAGACACACTTTGATATTGACTGAGACAAAGCCTTCTTCCCATTTAATAGGAAGGCTAAACCCCAAGAGATGAGGAAGATCAGTGGAAATATAGTAGCAAATCATGGGCCAAAAAGCAGTCTAAGGCAAGTAGAAGTGACATTACCTGTGTCATAGTTATCGCTAGGGTGAGATGTTTCATCCATTTCTTCACCATTTGGTTCATTTTCCATATTTAGATTTTTCAGCTGTACTAATTCCAGAAATCTCAGAGCTGTTTCTGCCAACAATGCTATGTTTTCTGCAAAGGAAAAGGTTTTGGTTGAGGATTGTTCTACTTTTTACATCAGTCTGGTGTTCCCCAGGGAAATAACTCACTACTGACATCATTACCACTGACAATGCTAAGAATGATGGACAAATGGCATTGAGATTACACCACATATTCTCTCTACCCACTTCAGCTCTAACTCATTACGTCTCTGGTCCCAGTGAAGCTGCCAGGCACATCAAATTACACAGTACTTTGGTCATGTAAATGAGTGGAAAAAATTATAAGGACATCAAACGTAACCACGACTAGTTTTAGTCTCCTAGAATAGCCTTAAATGTCACCTAATCCCAGCCTAATGACTAAATAACTTCATGGAAGCTAAAGGACAATTAACCCAAATTAACTAAGATGTCAGCATGGTAGACTGCAACAAAAACAACACAAAACGACACTCCAGGATATGTATTTGTTATTACCCTAGAGAGTAACAACAGGGTATTCCAGAAGGCTGGATTCCAGTTTTAAGACATTTATCCCCCATCTCTTTCCAGACAATCTGGCACTGTCCTACACTGTTTGGAAGCTGCTGAAGCAACTCAGGTTATATGGGTCAGGCCATTGCTGGCACAGGAATAATCCCATCAAGGCACAAGTCCAACCTAAGCAGTTGTTCTGAATTGCATCCAAGACAATAGCAGCATGCCAATGGAGACTGTCCACAGAGCAGGTCAAACCCTGTAAGTCACCAATTTGACCACTTCCAAAAAGTGTGCTATGGTAACACAAGTTCATTCTAGTATTAAAATACACTTTTAAAAGTAATTTAAAAAGACTATTTTATATTTAATTGCTTTCTTAAAAAAAAAAAAAAAAAGCAGCTATTTGAAATGAAGTCAACCCATGTTCAGATGGAATCATTTATAATTCATATATTCACTCCGTATTACCGCATATATTCCAGCTGTACTCAGTTTGAAACTATAAGTCAAAGCACTGAACAGAAATTCTCTTTCTGTTCAAGCAAGCGCAACTGGAGTCTTTTGGGTACTGAGATCTGTAGCCTTTCTGTACTTGCAGAAAAATAGACTGCTTTTTGTTTTTCTTCCATTTCAGTTTATTTAACAAGTTCAGTTCTATACTAGGCAATTTAAAAATGAATTACGAATAAACTGTAAGACTGGTTCATAAGACCTGTTTTCTTTTTACAAGACTTGTTTTCTTTTTCTAATCCAAATACAAAAATAAGGGGTGGGAAAATAGTTCTCCTATATAGTTCTAAACCTGGAAAATCAAGGTGACCAAAAATAATTGCTTCCACTATGTATTGCCTTCAACAATTAACGTTAGTTTTATCATCTTACTTTGTAAACAAAAGAAAAATATCACCTAGAACATTTTCCACTGGATTCTGATTTGCAGCTTAAAAAAAATAAATAAATAATGCAAGGAGAATAATCTAGTAATAGCAAATAAGGGCATGTAGGAAATCGTAAATAAGGGTATCACTAGAAAACTTCTTTCTGAACTGGATAGAATTCAGATATCCAAATAATGTACAAAAAAAGCACTTGCTAAGGTATAAGCCAGTCTATCACATAGCAAATAGTATGATCTCTGCCACTGAATGTGAAGTTTCATTTTGTAGGAAAAAAGTTGTGAAGCATAACAGCAGACTGATGCTTTAAATAAATTTTCTATTTACTCACTGTAATCACTCCACTCTAAGCAAACAATCTGAGCTAATGAAATGTCCATTAAGATACATTAATAAAAGGTAAAATAGTACCTGTATATGGCAGGCAAGCCCAGAAAGCTCTGTTCACACCCTTTGATACACAATGACTTTGACTTGTTACACTCCTGCTTATTTAGCCTTGCTTCCCTGAGCATGAGGCTCTATGGCTTGTACCCCTCATCTTAGCTGTGAGCAGACCTGCAGCGTGCTACATATAGGTCCCAGCCCAGAACAAGCAAGCACATTCTGCAAGCTGTTTTTACATGCAGAACTACAGAGAAGAATGAATTTCAATTAAAACAACAACAAAAATCCCATCTAATAGAGTGCAAACAAACTGTCAACTATTTCATATACAACTGTTTTATTTACTTTGGGTACAGATCTAGATTGGAAACTCATCTGTTAATGTAAGTCAACTCACATTAAGTACTAAGATGCTGCCACCACCTGTGCCAATTAGCTTAAGCTAACACAGGTATCTTTACCCGCAGTCATTTCTGAGGCTTCTAGGAAGAGTTACTGTAATGAAAACAAGCTGCATGATGATTTTGGGTAGCGGAGAACACAGTTAGCAAAATACAGGGCAAACAAACAAACAAACAAAAAACCAAGATTTGGAGTTTTGGTTGAGTTTCCTCTTACCAGCATATGCAAGTCTGACAATAGTGGCTTCATCTTGGGCCAAGTGTGCAATGCCTGGTAGAATGTATTCTGGATAAATATTAATATCATTGCGTGGCACCTCTTTGACGAGAGCAAGAACTTTAGTTAGTGTCCTCACGGATTCTGCCCTCACCCTGGGCACAGAGTCGTTGCTGAAATGTAACAGATAAGGAGTAATACGATCCAGCAGAATCTCTACACTTAATCTTGGTGCTAAATGGAGTATCAGTTCCAAAGCAGCCAGTTTTGAATCGCAATATTTGAGAGTCTGTAAACAGGAAGTTATCACAGACACTAGAATAACCAGCCCATTCTCTTTTGTCTCTCCCTCGGCTTTCTCTGTGCGGTCATGCCCACAGAGATTGTGAATGATGTTGTCCAGATCTTTACGAATGACCAATATACGCTCATCTGCCGATATAAACGTTTCCTTGGCAAACTGGGCCATGTAAGGCTGAAGGAAAGTGTAAAATATTTCAGGAAATGCATTGTTACGTTGTTGTTTCAAATAATCTTCAGCTGCTAAACGTTTATCTGGCTCACGATGGACCATCTGAGTGACCTTGAGAAAGGCAGAGGTAGGAGGGAGCAGGAGAAAAAGGTTAGAGGTTTAGACATTTGTAATGCAAAAAAAAACACTCCAAAACCAATATGCAATCTGTCACCAAAGTAGGTGAAGTAAACGACAAATAAACCACACAAATGGCTCTAATGCTGCAGTCCATCCTTACCAGTTCTCTGATACTACGGTCTTCAATTTTGTTTAGGACTTGATCAGGGGAAAAGAGGCCATTTCTGTATGCCAAAAGCTGAGATAAATCAAACAAGGGTACACCTTCTGTGAAGAGCTCTGCTATTACACAGCCTGGTGAAAGAAAAAAAAAAATTAAAGATGTCAGAGAATTATGAAACAGCCACTTCACTTCTGTTGTTCATATGCAGACAGGAATATACCTTACATGACTCTTAAATGCATTAAAAATAAGACAAAGGGGTTGCCAAATTAATTTGGGGAAAGAGGATAGCATCTCAGTCTCCAAAAACTGGCTTTTGCACTTGATGCCTGCACGTCTCCCAAGTATTCTATTTCCAACATGCCAACAGCAGAGGAGTTCGCAATTAAGAAACACGAAGCACAGACTTCAATCACCTGCCAACTAGAAAATTCAACACCAGAAAAGGAACCCACATCGTTGTCACGTGGAAGGAGAATGCCAGGAAATCAACATGGAACAGGCCCTTTTACAGAAGGTAAAGAAATAACCTCTGCTTCTGCAGGGAAGCTGAGGGACAGCATACATCATTCAGATAAGCTCATAAACACTGTGAGAAATAACAAGATTGCCAAACACAACCCCCCTACTGCATACATGAAGCTGTACACACATGCTCTTTGAAAGCTTGTTTCCCAGTCCTGTAGGTTGTTCTCAATGGTCAGCGTCTCAGCAATCAGTGGAATGCCCTGGAAGCTTGCCTGTAGGGAGCAGCTTGTAAAATGAAGTAACCGCTGCCTTTCAATTCAGATTTTCAGCTTTTTCTTTTTTTTTTTTTTTTTTTAAAAAGGACCAAACTTACAGCTTTCAAGCTGCTCAAGACAAGCACAAGATTCAAAAGAGGATCCCAGAATAGGATTATATCCTGTATCTGTGAGTGTGATTATAACGGAAGGGGCTTACTGAGTTATCTAACTCCCTAGATGTGGGGAAAAATGAAATGAGAAGGGGCTGCTAAAGCTAACATTACCAAACTGCCCTGAAAGTTGAGTCAGCACTCAAATAGCTGGGCCTCAGGCAAGCCAGTGACAGGTTCCTGAAGGGGATGCCCTCTTGGGCCCCTGTGAGGCATTTACTATGTGTCCTCAGGACCTCAGCTTCATGAAGATCATGGTCTGCGGCTTGTAGAACTACTTCTTTTCTAGAGCAGATCTGAGCCAAAATAGAATAGTTCATATTCATCCTGCTCAGCTCACACAGCGATGCAGGTGAGTTATGCAGCTTATTATTTCACCTTCATGATTTCCATGAAGGAAAGATTTGGAGTTGTCAGACCTATGTTTAAAATAAGAAAGTTTTTCCACATGCTGTTCTCTAAGCCCACTGCAGGGAGGGAGGGAGGGGCAGGAGAAAAAAAAAAAATCAAGCTTTTCTGCACCATGATGTCCCACCGTAAATACCACACCGATCTTTGCTGATCATTCAGGTACCTGCAGAAAAGATATCCATTGCACGTTTTAGCTCTCCTCTTGTTCGCTGATTGCTATTTGCCAAGTCTACCAAAGGAGTCGAAGGATCCCGCATGTTTTCCAACTCTGTAGCAAACATACTACCATCAACAAAGCGCTCAGGAGCGATGTAACACGTTCTCCTCCGTGAGGTGTCAAAGAAATAATTGAAGTCAGCGGGATTGTCTTCAGGAAGATAAGTTGGTTTAAAACTGGCAAAGTCTGTTAGAAGAACCCAGTTCCAGCTGGTCACCATAATGTTTTCAGTTTTAATGTCCCCATGGCGAACTCCAGATTTGTGTGCTTGGTCCACTGCAGTAAGGATCTGGAAAGCTATCCACCTTTTTTCAATGTTATTTAGGAATGGCCTAGTACTAATCCGATCGTAAAGGTTATCCCGTACATACTGCCTGAAAAGCATCGCAGCCTTTTCAGACAAAGTTGCTTTCTGAAAGGGAAGGCAGTTCTGTGCCGAGTGCAACCTTATCTTCAACTCCTCCAGCTCTTGCTTGTAGCTCGTTAAGGGTAAAGTCGGATCCTGAATTGCAAATACCTTCACAACCACCAGGCCTTCCCGGTGCTTGGCTCGGGCAACCTTGAAGAAGCGGGTACTCCCCAGGCTTTTGTCATACTCGAAGTCGTGGATGTCTGAGAAATAGCTGTCCACCGAGAGGATCTGAGACGGGGCAATGCCAGCCAGCTGGTTCCCCATGGTGGCACCGCCGCCCCCGGCGGGCAGCGCCCGCAGCCCGCACCGCTCACACGCCGGCTGCGCGGCCGCAAACCTGAATAACGAGACAAGAGAGATTTTTTTTTTTCCCGCCCGCGCCGCCTCCGCCCGGCCCGGCACCTTCCCCGCAGGCAACGCGCATTTGCGCTTTTTCTCCCTTTCCCCCCCCCCCGCCCTAATCCCGCGGCCGGGCCCCCCAGCCCACCGCAGGCCCCGCACCCCTCGGGCGGGGGCACCGGCTGCCCCCGCCGCGGCCCCCTCCGCTCCGCTCCGCTCCCCTCCCCCGGCCCGGCGCTCACCGCCCGCCCCAGGCAGCGCCGGGTCCCCCTCCCCCCGCCCCGGCCTCCCGGCCGCGGGATGGAGCGAGGCGGGACTCGGGCGGCGGAACCGGCACCACGAGGCGGGAGGAGGGGGAAGGGGCGGCGCCGTGAGCTCACATCCTGCGCCGCCCGCGCGGGGCCGCCCCTCGGCCCGCCGCCGTTGGTGGGCGTGGGGGGGGGGGCGGTTGGCGTCGGCCGTTGGGGGGGGAGTAACGGCCGCGCTGAAGCGGGGCGGCGGGGCGCCCCCTCCCGCGGCCGGGGCGGCCGCCGCGTCGCTCTGGTTTTATTTCCCTCCTGCTTTTGATATGACGGGTGTGTCCTGCCTCGGGCGGCCCCGAGGGACTTGGGCAGGGGGGAGCTCGAGGGGTCGGCGGGCTGCGTGCCGCTTTCCGTGCAGCGCTCTTCCCCCCGCCGCTTCGTTTGTGAGGTCGGCTGCGCTGCTTTGTTTATAAGGGCGGGGGAGGAAGGGCGTCGTGCTTCAGGTTTGCTGCTTGCCCGTGGAGGCCCCGGCTGGGGATGGCTTGTGTCCCTGAAAGGCCTTCCCACGCCGTCTTCCCCCGAGGAAGGAAATCAAGGCTTCAGCGTTTCTCTTCCACCCCCGGCGGGGAGAGGAGGGAAATTGTAATGTGCTAAAAATACCGCTTTCCGGTTTTCAAAGAGGGATGGCAGCCTTAGCAAGAGCCTTCTTGGAGGGATAACTCTTTTGCTCTATCCCCTTCCTTCTGCCTTTCAGTTTCCCTTGTGCATCTGCCGCTCCTACCAAAGAGCAGGAAAGGTGCATGTCTGGAGAGGATACTGCAGTGGATACTGTCTGGAGTGGATACGGTGGATACTGCAAGCCTATGGGTAGGCTTGATCCAAATACTCCACAAAAAATCATTACAGGATAAAAAAAAAGAGCTGTTTTCTGAAACAGAAACGCCTGTGGAAGTACCTCAGTGTCTTGGACTCCTGTTGCACTCTATTTTTTGTTTGTTTTGATAAAAATCGTTTGGAAGGCTTCCCAAGTTTTTTTTTTTTTTAAATTAACGTTTGAAAACATTACTCTTCACCATTTGACCGCTGAATTTAGCCAGGCTGCTCCCTTGCTTGAAGGAGCTCGTGCGTAGTAGGAAGGAAACGTAGCTGCACCTCCCAAAAAGCAAGGTTGTTCCTCCTTCTTTGTGAGCGAAGATGCTGATGCCAGGCCGTGCTACTGTGAGGCTGGCCTTCTGCTAGTGATGTTTTCTCCAAGGCTGCTGGACTATCCACCGTAGCTTGCGAGGAAAAGAGTTTTGGGCTAATACCTGTGTCAGTGACGTAATGTTGGCTTTTATTGTCATCTGGACTGGTCTCCTGATGATCTTCTCTGCTAGTTGTATTCTCAGAAAAGCTACAGTTCCTTCTTTTTCTTGGCTGTTCCTTTGTAATAGGAAGCTGTGGCAGTAGCAGCAACAGTGGTATGTTCAGGCAATTTTTTTTTCCTGTTTGTTTTGTGATGACGAGGTAAAGCTACTTACATGAGGTACAGCATGAATGAATGAGGCACAGCATATCTACTTCTGCAAGCGTCATACTGATGCAGCGTAAACTGTTTGGATCAGAAGGTGCTGGCAGGATTTCAGATATGTTAGTAGAGCCTGTCTTGGGTGCTTCGGGACCCTCTTAGGCTGAGCAAACAGGAGAATATGTAGCCTGCCTCCTTCTCTCACTGGTCAGGATTAGATGCCAGTGAGGAGAAGGTTTTTATGAGATGACTTCAGTACTAGGTCTATCCTGACAGGATTCCATGTATCTGAGATATTAGAAAAAGGCTTTTCCTCTGTCACCTTCCCCTAAAATATACTTGGAGTGGGGGATGGAAAAGGAATCTTGACAGCTTTGAACCTGTGATCTTCACTACAGATGTTGAGCCAGAAATAAGGCATTAATTCCTTCCCCTAAAACTTTTCTTTTTTTCACGGCTGCTCTGGATTAACTTTTGCAAACTCAGAGTGAAACAAAAAGAGTAACTTATTGTTTGATCTGAAAATGCATGAGATGAAAATGCGTGAGATCAGTCAATCAGGTTGTCATGACAGGGAGGGCTTCCTGTCAGGGGGAACTCTTCCATCAGCAGTCTTTACACCAGGGACTTCAGCATGCCCCAGGGCAGAAGTCTCAGCCCGGCCAGGGTTACGGTTAGCGTACTGCCAGAAACGCTGTTGTCAAGCCCCAGGTTCAGCTGGAGAGAAGCATCTCTCAACCTCTGCTTCTTACCTGTGTTGTCCTCCCCTTTGCTGCTAGGAGATAAGTTCCGTTTTCAAAAGGTAAGATGCTAGGACTTTTTAATACTGAGGACTTTTTATAACTCCTGTAGGCAGTGAAGCTGTTAGTTTCTGCCTGCTAGCTGAGACCTGTTCTTGCCTTTGGATGTGGTAGTGCTGAGCTGAAGTCAAGGCTCAAACTTATATTAGCACAGAATGGGAATGGAGCGTTGCACCTTTTTACTTCCTAATTATTAATATTAGTAAGGAGAGATCTCCTTCAGGGATTTGAACCGTGCAATGAGCTGAGCCAGGATTCCAGATTACACTTCTCTACCTTTTGCTAACTGGACAAATCATTTGGCATCTTAGCCCTGATTAGGATGTATAAACATTTTAAAACCCTCTATGGCACCATTGTGCTCTGTCAGATCTTCTGGCAGTCTGTTCCTGCTGATTCAGCACTACTTCACTGCATGTGATATGATAGTGATCCCAGGGACTTCAGTGGGCGAGAGATTGGGCTGAGAAATGCTTTTTGGAGCGCTTTTTTTTATGAAAGCACCAGTAGCAGCGGAGTTGCCTGAAGTTTAGTCCCCGAACTACAAAGTGCTGATAGATTTGTCCCCTAGTCATGTGCTAATAGTTTTTAAATTAAAATCACATGCTCCTGGATGCTTTTATGAAAACAACATGTAGAAAATTAATTTCACAAAACTCACAGACTGTGTGGAAGGGGAAAATGACAGAAGTGATTTCAGTCACTTACATATTCTGTCACAGATGTCAGTCCCTTGGTTTCTCACACCATATATATTCAGAAGCACCAAAAATGTGTGTGTCCGTGTAATCCGGCCAGGATTACTTGTGTGATGAACTGCTTTTTGCATGCAGGTCTTACACACTCAGTAGGAGACAAACAATTATCCATTTGTCCCTAAATCTTACTTACTGCAACCTCCATAAGCATTGGTGCCCATTGCATGTGCTCCCTCAGTGCAAGCACCTTTAGGGCTACAGTCTGTCCCCCTGGCAGGACGACAAGGAAAGGAGTCCACAGCCAGTGCAGGGCAACTCCCATCCTCGGGGCACAGCCTTTCTGGTGGTGCCTGGTGTGACAGACAGCCCTTGGTGTTACCTGTTCTGTTGTTGTCAGCAGTGTCCTGGGTTATCAGTGCAGGCTGTTCTTCTAACTTGTTCCGTTGTTTCATCTGATGCTTTCTTATGTGCTTTTCCGTTCATGCCTCATTCAGACCAATTGTAGTATTTCTGATAGAAATCCTTACAAGCCATGCGGCAAGATAATATGTACTGGCTTACTTTCGTGCCTCTAGGTTATACTAGTGCAATTTTCGTGTCTGTACGGCTACCTTAACTTTGGGGCTTAAAAGACAAAACAGGAAATTGTAAGACCAAGCTTTAATATACCCTGAATATATTTCTGAGCTGTTGGTAGCGCTTACTAACCACTCCCTTGCTGCTCAGGGCGGAGCAAGAAGAATTTTGTGCCTTTTTTTTTAAATGTAGCAAATCAGGGAGAGAAACTTCATCCCATTTGAGCTTAAAGTGTCAGTTCAGTAACTCTTTAGTGTTAAGGAGTAAACTATGTAATTTCTTCTTACTCTTATTTGATTCCTTGACCTGAGACTCTGAGAAGAGTCTTCTGTATTAGCCGCAAGTCAGTAAGTTAGGTATCAGGAATCTTTTTCTGGCCCAAGTCAGCTCCATAGCCAGTCAAACACCCTATGCTTGTTTTGTCTTCCACAATATTACTATTGAGTCTCCTTTAGAAATCCAAAAACAAAACAGTATTCTCAGGCAACGCCTCTCTGAGTAACCTACTTAGTTTAACTCATTTAACTCATTCTTCTTAGATAAAAATATCAGCCCTTTGCTTAATCAGCTGAGATTAGTAGGATTTGAATATGCAGCTTCCGACATGAAACTTGGCCTAAGCAAAATGCCCGTCTTTGTATGACCAGTTTCTGAAAGAGAGGAGTTTACAAATGAATTACGGAAGAAACTTGTGCTCGGTAGTCACAAGGTGGCAGTGCTTGCTTTTCGTTGCTAGTCTGACTGTCAGGGCTGGAAGCACCAAAGCTTGAAAATACACCAAGGCTCAGAGGTTTCCATCTAGCCAAGATCTGTCTGAAATATTTATTTCCTAGACTCGTGCAGCAGGCAGAGTGCAAGCTGGAAGCTGAGAGTTTTGTGTATTTCATATGTTTATTTTGTGTTGCTGATTAGAATTTGGGAAGGACTAATTCAGTAGCTAGCATATTTTGGAAGTCTGTTCATATAGGCAGATTTTACGGAAAGCAGTTGCCTTCCAAAAGCAACTGTAACTCACCATTTCCAGGGCTTTGGCTCCCCCTGCCTCACTGAGTCAGTGCCTCGGCAGGAAATAATTTTACCAAGAGATAGAGGGAATTTTTCAAGCATCTACTGACAAAAGGTTGAATGTACGTCATAAATGCATGGGCTTATTAAATTACCCTTTGCAGGAATTTTACAGGCAAAGGCTAGAACAGAACTGAGGATGAACATATCATTTCCAAGCACAGAACAGCAACCCAGGACAGACGAACTGGAATGGCTACATCTGTGGAGGTGAGGCAAGGCCAGAAACACCTGGTGGGCGAGTGGTGTTAGTTATGGAAACGTTAGCAAAGAGGGCAGTGCAGTAATTAGGGCCAGTCTCATAATCAAGTATAACTATTGCTGCCTCCAGTTCCATGTTTCAGAGCAAACAGCATGATACTGGGTTTATCTGCATGAGAAAAGAACTAGGAGAGAATAGCTGCTCTTCATTGTCTCCTTGTGTGGATGCATAATCTGTACTGCAGGTGTTTCTGGGTTGTGAGTTTAGGTCACTTACAAGTGATTGCATCTCGTTCTTCCAACAACAGCTTCCTGGTAGAGATAGAAACAGTGATGTTTATATTGTGATGCCAAGTAGTGTTTTTTTCCTCCATCCACTCTTCCCCTTCCTCACCAAAACACCGAAATATCAGAGAAATTCACGCTGGCAGTCTTTTGTTTGAGCTATCCTAAAGTCAGCCATTATATTGACCTCTAAATACCAGTCAAATATCAGTAAATTCCATACTGATATTGTCAAAGATTTTGTTTATTCAAATTTGAGAGGAAAAGGGTTGACTCAGGCCCATCTCTAGTGAATAATTTATTATCAGATCTCTGGAATAGTTAGACATATATAAGATGCATATATTATGTGCATCCATGCAATATGAGGGTTGTTACTCATTCTTGCTTTATGGTGAAATAGAAGACAGTTTCTGTTTTTGATTAGTGTCTCCATGACCTGCTCTTAGTAAACAGATAGTTGATTAAAAAAAAAAAAATTGCGTGCAGCTTCACCTTCCACACACTCTAGTTACCCAACCTGCTTTAGCATACGCTGCAACTAATAAATGAGCAGCTGCCATGGCTACTGTAGCTATATAAATACAAAGAAAAGCTCTTCGGCTTTTAAGGAGTTGCTGGAGGCAAGTAATTAACTAAGGTTTCACTCCTTGCATATAAAGCTCATGAAAAGAAATGCACGAGACTTTCCCTGTGGGTTTTGCTTTTATGAGCACATACTTCAGAATTGCAACATAGCTACCAGCTATTGCTGGGAAGAGCAAGAGAGTAAGAAAGAGCTAGGTAGAATGCTACAGCCTTGATAGAATCATCTCTTAAAAAAAATCCAGTTGTAATTCAGCTGGTGGTAGCAAAGGAGTCGCTAACAGCAATAGCAAATTCCTCTTTCATGGAAGTGTATGGAGAATTTCCTTCTTCTGCTTCCCTTTCCCCGTTTTCAGGCTTTTCTCATTAACACTATTCTCTCCGTTGCTTCAAGGAAATCACCTCTAATGCTTCCAGTGATGGGAGGGTGTTCATCAAAAGATTTTGCAGGTTTTCTGAGCTCTTGGCTTTTTTCATATTGATGCATTGTCATTTATGCATCTTAATACTTTGCTTCTTTGAAAAAATCCCCGATACTGTAGCACTATTAGATATTCACTTTTTTTAACGTGCTGGCTAAGTCGTATGTAGCAGATTATTCTTTTTCTCTCAGCTCACAGTAAGAGGTTGGATTTCTGCCCTCTGAATTCACTGGAAAGTTGTTGCTTGCCTATAATGAGGGTAAAATTGGGTCCAAGAGTGTTAAATTATATCTTCTCCGGCTTGGAGAGCATACCTGAGCTTTCAGCCATGTCCCTTCTCTTTGCAAACATCAATGAAATTCTTTTTTAGTCTCCCCGAGCCATGACAACATGATAGTCTCTTAAAGTTATAGATTGGATTTCAGGACAGAAATTGCTGCTAACAGCTAGTTTGAATTCTTGTAGGCAGAAGCTAAAATTCAACAGTAACTTTCTGCAAATGGGTACATTGTGGTTGAGCCTCTAAACAGAGATGGAGATATAGGCCTGGTATTTCAGTCTCTCTTTCTCAAAACCAAAAAATATTTGTGCAGCCACTAGGAAAGCTAATGGTATTGTTCTAATGGGGGTTTTCTCTCTCACTTTCTTTCTCATATCCCATCCAGCACTTACTGACTCTTAACTTCACTTGCCTCTGAACTTCAAACCATTACTGGTTGCTCTTGAGAGGACTACAGAAGTTTAAGTTGCTATAAAATTAGATTTGAAGCTGCAGCTGCATCTTCATTCATACTTTTACTATTAGCCTAGTATATTCTGAAGCGTCTGGGGCTTTGGGCCAAGCATTGCTATAAATCAGAATAAATACTTGGCTGGCTTACTTGGGTTTCTTTCTTCAGCAATCTGTTTCTAACTCTTGATTGGCCTTCCTTGTGGCTGGGATACCTGCTTCTTTTGCTGCCAGTTTTTTCTTTCTTTTACATCTTCTGGCTGAAGCTAAAAATGTCTTGGTTCAACAGTCGAACATCTTGCATCATGGTTCCTCACCATTCTATTTCCAGTCAAGAGGCTTCAACTTTCTTTTGCTTCCTGGATCCACCCATTTTAAAAAATATTGCTTATTATCTAACTTACGCACTTCTCTAACATTAGAACTTCCTACTTCATTTTTCTGAAGCAACAAATTAGGGTATGATGATACTGCTGGCTTTGGCTCAGGCAGTTGTCCTTATTTGTTAACTTCAATAAGGCTACTAATGCAAGATTTGCTAGACTACGTGCAAAAGTATGTGCAGCTCCTAAGGCCCTTCTTTTAGCAATCCCTGCAGGTTCCTCCCTTTCTCTCCCCGCACCTCCCCTGAGTCCCTTATGTTTTCTGTCACCCCAGTCCTAAGCAATATCTGAGCCTTGGATATGGCTTAACTGGAGATGAGGGAAAAAGAGATGACAGACAGTACTCTCAGCTAGCTGGATAACTGAGTTCACATTAACAGGGAAAATTGGCTTTTGCGCTAGGTCTCCACAGTCCCTTTCTACTCTGGCAACAAATGTACGTGCCAGCTCAGTAACTGGCGAGAACCTGCAGTCTTTAAATGATTTATGCCTCCAGAAGGGTTCAATTGTAGGTGTCCTCTGGGCTTCTGCTTTCTTTAAAAAGGCCAAGAAGGATGCTAATCTTTTTTATGCTGCTTTTAATTTACTTATGTTGCTTTTAAACTTGGAGAGAGTGTTCAAGTAGCAAGTGAAGTAAAATAGTTCTCTTAACATCTGTGGAAAATAATATTTTGAAGAATGGCAGGGAGCAAGCCAGAGAGAGAAAATGTTTCTCATGGGACTTATCAGGTTTTGGCATGACTGTGTTTGCCTGAATTAGTTGAGAGAAAATATCAGGGAACAGTGAAAGAATAGTGTGAAAGGGTGACTTGAATCATATTCCTAACATGCAGCAAATGTCTTAGTATTGGCAACCTCGCTCCAGCTGTGAGGCTGGAGAGAGACTTCAAGCTCCTCACAGGCCACACTTTTCCTGTGGAACCAACTGATGACAAGAATACAGTAGGAAGGACTACTTGGGGAGATAACTAACAAACATGCCTTTGTAAGGAAATGTCACAGAGCCAGGGGCAAGAGGAAGAGGGAAATGGAATGGCTTCTGCAGGGGCAGAGAGGGCCCAGCGCGTGTCAGAAAGGGAATGAAAAGCCTCTTCTTTATACTGTGGAGCCAGGCACAATCCTTGTCCTTGTGCTCTTTGAATACAAGGATGGCTTCTGCCTCGTGCAAGAGCAGGGCTGACCATCTCAAAGCATTCACAGAAGAGCAAAGCACAGGCCAGACCGTGTTTCCACTGTGTGCCGCAGCTTAGCTGGCACAGCAGCACTGCATGAGGAAAGCACATTTTCTCCCTTCAGTAAAAAGCCTATTGCATTAGAAGCCCTAGGAGGAATTCTGGTATGCTTCCATTTTAAAATGATTGTATATTGGGGTATACACAAGGTAATTTTGAAGCAAGAATTTTCATTCCCAGCCTGCAGCTGCTGGAAGACATCATGAGCTGATCCTGTAACGAACTCTCTCATGTAAGACTGCCTCATAACCATTAAATGCTGCCAGCTCTTAGATTTGTGTTCTGCTTCATAAATTCCAAAAAGCAGCTCAATGTATTTAGGAGCTATTTCCCTGTTTTAAAAGGAACCAGAGCCTATTCCAGGATCCAGGCCAGCTCTCTTGCAGTTTAAATGAAGACAGATTGCTATCAGCTTGTTTCAAAAGATGAAGAAAAGGTTTTTGCAGAGACATTTTTTGTTTTCATAGGAACAAGTTGTGCACTAATGCCTTTGAAGGATGTTCAATTAGCCCAGCAAAATTAGACAATTGTATGTGCCCACTAGTTTAGTATTAACATTATAATTATTTTTGCTCCCTTGGTAGAAGGCAATAAAGGGCAATCCATTCTCCCTAATTCTACATACCAGCTCCATAGGGTTCAATTCACTGCACACCCTGCCTCCTGAAATAGGTAGTGCTGCTTTAGAGGGACTAATGATGAGGTCTGGAGAATTTTTTCCCATGGTTTGTTAATGTAAATATAATCCAGCTCAATGTTGACCACTTTAGGCCTGCTCTGCGTTGCCTGATTTAAGTAAAGCAATGAAGATGTCTTCTAAATCATGATGAATGGTTGCTGGGTGATGTGTTTACTGCAATTTTACATGTTTGTTGGCAGCCCCAAATATTGAATGAGAAGAAGCAGCAATTTATCCTTTTATACTTAGAAATGTATAGGTAGAGCAGTGAAGCAAACCTGTGCTGTTATTTATGTTGCACATACCCATAAGAAATACTAGAATGAAATTTGCTAGGGGCTGCTACAGTTACACTTCGCAAAAACAAATTCACCAAGGAAGACATCAGTTATGAACTGTGTAACTTCTGGATGCCTGGGAAATTTGCCTGAGAAACACAGTATATTGGATTTTAGTGGACAATGCTGCATACATGCTGAATTTCACTTATTTTCACTAAATCTTTCCTAATGGAGGCGGAGACTGGGAAGAACTATGGTGAAGAACTATGGAAGAACTATGGGCATTTATCATTTTTCCATGAAAAATTGTTTGTCAGCTTCCATCATGTCCAGACAGATTTAGACAGATGAAAGGGTTGACAAAATAATGATTATATATGTACATAAATTAATAGATGAAAGCTTCCAGTAATTTATTTTTATCTACTAAATGCTGCTGTGAGTTTGGCTTTGAGAAAGGAAGTGCCTCAGAAGGATCAGAAGGCAATATCCCACGGCAAACAGTCAAAATCAGAAGAGTTCAAAGATGCAAGAGGATATGTATTCTGTTCCAAAGGAAGCCATGTCCTAATAAAAAGGAATAATTGTATTTATCTGATCTCTTGGGGTGTTTTTTTTCATAATCTAGACAAGAGAGCATTTTTTAATGTTGTGGCCTCTTTTTTTTTTAATTTTCATAATGTCTTTGAAAGCAAGCAGTGGCATCAAGAACCTCTTCTTTTCCAGCATTAGTCCAGACTTTGATTCATTAGTATGTTCCTTAGGCAGACTGCCTCCTGTACTGCTCATGGACAGCTGCGAAGCAGTCAGGACAGCATGCCAGGCTGGAAGAATACGGCTCGACCTAGACTACTGGTTTCACGTGCCTACTGGGCAGAAGTGTGTGGAGATGGGAAAAGCCAAGTCTGGCACTGCAGTGCTGGCAGATGATTCTGGTTTAGATACTATTATACCAGCAAACTGTTGGATTCTGTGAAATTCCAAGTGTAGGTATAGGGAAGATGCATCAAAAATTTAACAGTTGTATACCATCGAGCCATCACTTGGCTGTTGGAGACTTTTTTCCTCACAAAACATATTAGCCGTTATCATTTCTTATTGCAAGAAGGACTGGAAATTTGGACATCTGAACATCGTCCTCTTGTGTATTGTAACTGGGCAAAAACTGACTCATGTACTTTACAAAAGTGGAGTCCGTGGAAGGCACGGATGTAGTGCTCTGAAGTGCTGTTGATACTGTCAGTTCTCTTTTCCTAAATACATTTTTAAAGCAGGGATTTAAATTAATCACTCACATTAATCACTCTTAAACTAATCACCGCATCAGTTCCAGATCTGGAGGCCGGTCAGTGTTGATGCAGGATTTACTGTGCATATACTCCCAAATTTTGTTTGCACAACATTTCATTGCAAATATAGAAAGGCAAATGCAATTGTCAGTTATGAATGAAATCAAGCCAGAACAGACTAAAGAACGAAACTGGTGTGTAGCTTCAGCAACCTGTCCACCTGGGCAAAACTGTCAGTGGGTTGACACCTAGTACTTGCTAGACCTTGATATAAATAATAAAGCACTTTTTCCATATGCAGGCACTGTCTACTTTGTTCAACATTTGAGATTCTTTACATTATTAGCAGTGTTTATAAACAGAATTCATATATATGTTATTCATATATATTATATAATATATATATATATTCACATATATATGAATAATATTATGAAAATATTCAGGACATCCTAAATAGTTTATTTTAAGATTCCTTGCTCATCTCTTGTACGTTTGCCTTATGATTTCACTAGTACGTTCCCATAATTTTGTCCTAATAAAGTTATGCTTCTCTACTACTTTGGCGTATTTCCATACTATAGCTCTTCTGAAGTATGACTGCAGTAACGCACACAGTTGTTGCAAGTCACTGTGTTATGCATGTTGAATATGGCCTAGTTTTCAATAGTGTTTTCAGGTTATTTTTATTTGCCACTCAAAACTAGCAAGGACGGGTTGTATGAATCAACTTAGAAACTTTTGATTGCAACATGTAAGCAGTACAAAGGCCACGAACCTGGATACTCTTGTTCCCTCACAGATTGAGATGCTGAGGTTTGGGGGCTTTGAGGGTGGGGGCAGGATAGAAAAGTTGCAAGTGTGTCATAATTCAGTCTTCAGAGCTCTTTTCCAGAGAAGAGAAGATCTGAGTGTCCTTTGGAGGCAATTTAGGTATGGCGTGGGATTTTGTAGGCAGGAGAGAGACAGGAGGAAAGGAAGGCTGCAATTTGTGTCTTTACTCAGGTAGTGAGCACAGTTTGCTCTGTACCTTAGAAAGTAAGAAATTTCCATCAGTGTTGTTACACTCTTACAGCTTCTGGAGCTGATGTGGTGAGATGTAAATTTCTTCTCAGCAGCAGTCCTGCCAAACATGGGTCCTAAATGAAGCCATGGTAAAACAAGGGAAGAAGAAGGAAAGGCTCAGGTGCAAAGAGCATACCGCTGAGTCCTCAGCTATTGGAGAGCCTGAATGCAAAATAATCCTATTCTTCCTCTGAAGAAAATAATACGCAGATATCTGTCTCTATAGATAATTTCTGTCTTCAACATGCTTCAAAAAATCTTTGCTGTGATTTAGCCAACAATAATAGGCCCTTATCTGATTG
This sequence comes from Struthio camelus, assembly GCF_040807025.1. Lineage (NCBI taxonomy): Eukaryota > Metazoa > Chordata > Aves > Struthioniformes > Struthionidae > Struthio > Struthio camelus. The sequence goes on from NC_090943.1 coordinate 49,228,463, forward strand.
GGCAGTGGTGCCTTAAGAGCCTCACTGAGCAATGTAGAGCTGGACTTGCATGTTTATTCTAAGAAATGTCAAAAGATGCAATGTTCCTTACCTGAGGAGCTTAGTGGTCAAGAAGAAGAAAACAAAAAAATTGCCATAAAAGAAGAAAAGAACTCTCAGCTTCAACAGGCACAAAGCAAATTCTTGATGCTGTATCTCTTTCTCCATCCTCTCAGAGTCATGCAGCTCCTTCCATTATCTGAAATGTACTTTCACAGTTTAAAAACTCCACTAGTAATGATATTTCTACATTAAAAAAACCCTAATAATAAGTTCTGTTTCAAGTTACTTGCTCTCCTGGCTGGCCAGATATATCCAGGGCAGTGCCCTGCTTTGAGAATGGAGAAGTGGGGAATACAGAGAATTGCTGAGGCAGGGAGAAAACTTGGCCGGAGGCAGTTTACGTTCAAGCGCAGACCTTGTGCCTTTTCTTGGGGCTGTAGCATTTAATCTTCCACTCCCAGCATGCGTAGTGATGGTGGGCATGGAGGAGGGGATCAGTAACGAGTGGGCAGGGTTTTATTGCATTTTATCCATCTCACCGTTGGCCATGGAAGTGTTCTGGTGGGACCAGGAAACCTTCTTACTTCATGCCTTTCAGCCCAAAAGCAAGGGTGCTGAGTGCCCTGGAGCAGGCATTTGTTTCAAGGAAGATGGAGACCATCCTGTATTCTCACGTGCCGTAGAAATCTCCACAGGAACAGACAGGATCGACTTTAGGTCTTGAGATTACACACGGGCTGCTGAAAGTAAAGCTATGAATTAACTGTTCACTAATTCCCTTCTAGAGGTAATTCATTCTTCTTTTTTCTTCCAGTAGACATCTCTTCCTATATATTTTTGACATGAAGATAACCTACAGGGATACAGGAAAATTGGGTTTGTGCCTGTATTTCTAGAGTGATTTGGACTGGTTTTGTATCACTGGAAAAAGCAGCCATCTCAGTTGCTATAATGATTTAGCCACTTTTCCCTTATTTATTTTGGACTTCTTATCTTAATTCCTAGGCACTTCTCATCCAGTTTATACATGCACATTCATATAATGCAAGCAAAACAGGAATTTCTTTCAGTAATGATTTGTAACAGTGATTTAAAATTGAAAGGGAAACAAGTAGTCAGCTACCCTAAACAATGTGTAGGATCTGCAGCATATCTTGATCATTGCTCTAACCTATACTTTTCAACTTCTAAGCTTTATTTTTGTAATTGAAAGAACTGCAGGAATGCCACACTGCACATCTGATTAACTAAAGCTAAACAAATCTGAACGTTAATTCAGGAGAATCCTCTGAACTGGTAGGGAGCCAACTCAATTAAACAGCTATCCAGATAAGCAGAGACAAAAGTGCTTGTGAAAAGACTTACCATGGCATAAAATGCCCAACACAGTAAAAATACAGCAATAAGGAGAGTTCACAGCATTTCATTTTATTTTGTCCTTCATTTCCTTATTATTACTGGAATCTCTGTTCATGATGAAAGCGCAGTTAGGCATTTCACGCTGATTTAAGAGCCTGCTGAATACTAAACTCTCTGTGTCACTGGCTGAATACATCCCTGTTAAGTAGTTTCACTGTTATTAAGTATATTTGTGCTAAATTAGAACCCAGGGAGATGTCCTGGTTGAGAATATCCTGGTTGAAAGGTTTGTACTGTACCAGTGATTTTTTTACACTCACATATGGTTTGGTTTTTATGATGTTAGTCTGAACAGTTACTTGGTTTTTGTGCAGGTATATTCCAAGGATATGAAAGTTAGACACTGACTGCCTCAGACTAAAAATTATTGTTGGATATTGTGTACTTTGTAGGCAAATTGTTGTTCAAGAGAGGTTGTGATGCAAGTCATAATTCTGACAGAAAAATGACCTATTTGAATATTTCAAATTATTTATAATCTACGAAGGAAAACATGATTTTTCCCCATTCTTTATAATGTGTAGAGACAACCTGATGTTTTCTGTGGAGTGCTGGTTATGTCTGCTGCCATTTTACGTGAGACATTTGGACGTTGCCTGTGAGATTGTTTTCACAGAAGATTTTATGGAAGAAATAACATAATTATGACAGAAAAAAAAGCAAAATAAGTTAAGAGAAGGCATATGTAGTTCCTTCTCTTAGGAGTAGAATAGGGAAAAATCACTCGTTATTATTTTTAATATAAATGTATAAAAAGCACTGTGAGGTAAAAAAGATTTCTGTACAGATTCTGATGCTCCTTACCTTTTCCAGTTCTCTTGTCCTTCAAAGAGATCCCAAGCAAAGTCAGGAAAGATTTGCTAGAGCTATCCCTCTCATTGTGTTGGATTATTCTTGGTACAAATAAACAATTTAAACTATTTCCTGATATAAATGTATGTGAGTTTTGGTAGTAACACATTTGTGGGATTAAAACTTAATGTTCAGTTATCTCAAGATAAAGGTCAGTAGGAAAAATAATTAGTGTAGCTTGATAAGAATAAAGAGTAAATTTGTCTAGAAGAACAGCTGTGAATCTTCCAAGACTTAACTGCAATAGCAAATTTAGAAAGGCCTCAATCTTGGCGAGTGCTGCATGCTCCCAGTTAAGTGCTGATGTTGGCTGAGTGCTGTAGAAGGCTCCCCTGCAGGGAGCTGACTCTCAGCTGTTCACGTAGGCAGATGTAAGAAACTACCCTCCTGTCCCGACATGGCAGGCTTTGCCAAGCGTTTGTTTCGCCATGGCCTGTACAGGTTTTGCCCGCAGTAGGTCCCAGCCCCAAGCAGCACGTCACACTGAGAGCGCTGCTCTTAGAAGGGCAGGTAGGGCATGTCTCTGCACCAGCACCTCCCTCAGGGGGAAAGATTGCTTTTCTCAACTAAGTCAGCAAAGCAGTCATTGTCCGTGGGTGTTGCTGTTTGCTACAGGTGTTTGTCTGGAAGAGATGTGTGTCTATCTTAGTCTGAGGCTTGGCAGACACCCTAATTTTCTGAGCTGCAGACTGTCTCCCTGGATGGGAGTTACCTGCAATATTGGTGTTGCTTTTGCTTCCTCTGGACATGGTGCACAAGAACAGTTTGCCATACAGATTATTCTTCAAAGGATCCTCTTAAGAATTAGAAGGCGGCTCTTTCCTTTTTGAGCTGTTACGCTTAATTTCTAATTAGCCTACAGTGTCAAGGCTGACATGATAATTCTGTAGGCCAGGCATTTCTCATGAGGAGTGAGGAATAATTTAAAATGCTCTTTAGGAACTGCATGGTCTTGAAAATAGAGATGATTTTCACTTTATCTATAACTTAGATAACAGTGCAACAATATTCCTTCCAATGTAGTGCTTGTTTCTTGAATTTCCAGGTGAAAAAACAAGTTTACATCTGTATTATACCATATGCTATAAGCCTGATTACCTGTATGCAGAAAGTGGCCAAAAAATAATTTCAGGTAACCAAGTGCTTTGATGCTTGAGGGAATTTTCAGTATAATTCATCAACATCTGGGCACTTGAGTCCCAGTTTGCTCAAGAAAGAATTTTGTTTAACTGAGGTTCACAATTTACACAGCATACAGATCTCCTTTACTTCAGTCTCACAAGCCTTGTACTGAAGGGTGTTTCAGAGGATTTCAGAGGATTTTCAGAGGAAAAATATTTTTCATATCTGATAATGTGCCTCTTAACCACCCTTAATTACTAGGCGTTTGATCCTCTTTTGTCTCATCTCCAGTAAGCTAAGCTGACGGAGAATTATCTTGCTTTTTCATATAAAAGGAAAGGAGAGGGTAAGAACTGGTCCTTACCTACATACTTTGGGTATGGATTCATACTTTGGATTGTATATCTACAATCTTCAGGTGTCAAATGTTTGCTTTAACCAGCACAGAAGCATTTTATTTTTAAAGTATTATTAATTCACATTCATACGCACACAGCAAGCAAACATACATATTTTGAAACGATGCTTATATAACCTGTCTTTCTAGACTGCTCCAGTCAGAGCACCTGGAAAGTGTGAGACTGGGAGGAAAACTGAATTCCAGAATGAGGACTCTCCACTAACTGTGCCCCTTCTAGCCTCTAGACCTTCAAACCTAAATACTGTAACCAAGACCTTTACAGAAGATTTTGACAGCTAAGCAAAAGGGGTGATGGATTCTCTCAGGTAACCAGGCCAGATGAACCATATTATCTGGAGAGTAAGAGATTTGTTTTCATAGTACAGTATTGCCTCCCAGAGATGATCATTTACGCTGACTTTACTGCATCGATATGGTTTTCCTAAGGAGTCGTGCGACCATGTTGCAAGTTGCTTTTTCACTGACATCACCTATGGTCCCCATACCACCCCTTCATTTACACTTCTTGGCAATTCCTGTGGGGCAGCTTGTAGATCCCTATGTTGACCTGGCATACCAGATGGGAAAGCTTGGCAGGAGCTCAAGAGTAGAAGCCAGGTTTTGTAATATTTTGCTGCACGTTTTCATGTGCTAGTAACAGGAGCGTGTGGTGCCTATTCCTGAGGTACAGCATCACTCCTACTCACATGCCAAGCCTTTTCTGAACAGGCACAGCCAGTTGTGCAACTGCAACAGCCATTTTTCTCTAATATCTACAAATAAGGCCTAGAATAAAACTGTCAAACCTCCTTTCAGATCTTGTGACTAATGAAGGATCTGATCCCAAATCTGCAGATGTGAAAGGCTAATACAAGAGAATCATCAAATGCCTGGTCCTTGAGTATTTGATTTAATTTCTAGCACCACAATATTTCTATAGATTTTGAGGAGTTTTTAAAAGTAGGTTTTAAAAGGTTATTAAAACTGTCTCAGTGACTAATGATTTTCAATATTTCATCCTTTTATATTTAGTTGCTAATTATTCCTTGTTTATTCCTCTCTGAAAATGGATGCTCTTTTCCACAGACGATTGAAAGAATATGTATTAAATATATATGTTTAATATTCTATATTGATCAATGTTCAGCATTTTTTTAGTTAAAAGAATAAGCTAAATTTTAAGCAAAGAAAGAAAGAATGATCTTGCTTGATTCTGTCATAATGGTTTTCTTGTATAACCAAATAACATTTGGACTGTTCATGTTTTACCTTTTTCACCATCCTTTTTATTCATTTGTTTGCTTATATTTGACTGTATATTTCAGTAACGTTAGGTTTTTGCAAACGTTCTGAGATTATGCCATCTAAGATCTGATGAGCCAGCAGTGGTTCATAGACAACCTGTTGAGAAAAATTTTACGAGATAACTTCTAAAGGTCCTCTCTATCCATATGCTTTACAGCTCTCTGATTATATGTTACCTGGCACCTTACCAGCACCATTCACTCTAGAGCAGTAAGAGTAAGGATATGAGATCTTCCTCTGGCCTTTTTACACACACTGTAATAAGCTACCAGGGCAAACATAAATGTTTACTGCTGCTATCTGCAGTCCACTCATCTGAATTTCATTCAGTCTATGAGCTTTCTCTATTGGAAAGCAGCAAATTTTGAGGCAAGGGAATCTTCCATAAATTCTCATTTAGTTCTATTTCTGATGAAGCATCCTGATTGACAGAACAATTTGTAATCTTTTTAAAGACCAGCCTAGATGGATACTGCTTTATAACTAATATTTTATGAGGTTTTTGTGAACTCTGAATCATGAGGTTTTTGTGAACTCCGAATCAATATGAATGTTAGCATGGGAAATATACTTAATCTTTCTGCACAGCTGTTTTTATCAGCCTTCTTGTCAAGCATTAAAAAACAGTTGATAAAGCTCTCAGAGGATCTTGCCATCATGCATACTGAAATTGGTTTGTCCAACCTGTCCCTTCTGTTGCCTAGCAAAAGTTTAATGCTTTAGACTAGTCAGAGAGTTGGAGAAGACTTAGCAAAATTCAGGAGTGGTTACACAGGTGGCAGAGGTCTGACCTTAGGGCTTCATCTCATATGGAATGAGAAGATGACTTATTACACTGGAAGCAAGACTGCTTTTTTATTGCAGGACTGATTTTTGCTGTTTGCTAATCTTTATCAATAGCACAAATGCTCCAGATGGAATTTCCGACGCACAAATGGGGGCTGTAAGCAAAGCGAGGTCACAGCGCTCCCCACCAGCTCAGCAAGCTCAGAAGTGAGGCTGTTCGCAGAATAACTTGGTAAAGCCTGTTCTAGACTAACGCTTTAAAAAGACTGGGCTAAAAACCTTCTCCCACTGAAAACAATAAGGGCATTTCCATCACCCTTAGCACAGTCAGAATTTCCTGCTGAAGAAGGAAGAATGTAATTTCAGAGTGACTTCCCTGATGATAGAGACCATATGCTAATGATTTAACTAGAAAGTAATATGATTTTTCTAGTGCTTGGAAATTTCTGTTTTTCATTTCAGTCAAAATTACTGTGTGCATGTAGAAAATATTGGTTCATGACATATCGTTATAAAGGATAGACTTTGCTGTGTTTACCTGACAGAAGTGACTCAGTGGAACAAGCGTGCCATTGGGTAAATGATGTTTGGGGTGAAAAATTTGAATTGTCCTTTGGCTGAAAAGCATATAGGTATTACTGATCTTTGTTAATTGCAGTCACTTTAGAACTTGAAAGTTACTTAGAGAGATCTTCAGTTCTGAAAATACGTACACTGTTGAGTGAAAAAGGACAGTATTTTAAGTGAACTTTTGTATCAGTATTTTGTGATCTTGAAAATGATATCACAAGAGTGGCAGGTTTTTTCCTTTGAATGTATGACCATTTAAAAAAATGCTGGTATTACTGTACGCTGTATTACAGTATGCTGGTTTTATCATCATGACTTCAGCCAGTCCCAAGACGTTAATGGCTTAAGAAGTTTGTTCCTGTTAGATTACGATTTTCCCTTCATAGGAAAAAGAAATAAAAACTTTTCATTACTAAGAACTAAAATTATTGATGTGAAAGATCATTAGTCTATAACACAGCACCATTTAGCACAGTACACTCCCAAAGGCTCAGAGCCTGCCTGTCTCATTCTTCTTCGAGTCACTCTGCATCAGGTACATTATATTTAGATAATATTACATCAAATTCTAATTTTTTTATCCCAGTGTAAACCCAAAAGCCTGACATGACCTTACTGGAGGTACTTTGGAATTACATCAGATTATATTCACTAGTAATTGTCCTCTGGTATCTCTAATTCAGAACTTCATATTATTTTATAAATCAATACTGCGGTTATACAAAGGTTCTTTAATGTCAGCTGTAGAAACTAAAGCCTTTTATTTGTAAAGAAGATGCAACACAGTGCTCTTTAAAAATGCCCATTTAGCTCTCTAGTGTCCCTTCAGCTTGTGGTGGGGAGGATCACAGCTGAAACGGAGAATGGACGTAAGACTTAATTTTAGCTTTGTCTTCATCCTTTTTGTGGAAAATGCATGCAATAAACCCTCCTGTTAAAAATGTGCTTCATCTATGCTACCTCTATGTATGTGCCATCATTGGACAAAACCCATGAGGTAATTTTACAGTGGATTAGAAATGGCTGAAAGATTGAATCAAGAACATTCTATAATTTAATACTAGACATTTGGAATGATCTATTGTAGAGGCTTAATAATGGATTCAACTTGAAAGTATTTCTTAGAACTGAGAGCATAGCTAGTCAGTGTCATGATTTTGGGAATTTATAGAGTAGTTACTTGCCAGGAAGATGGGGAGGCAACCAGGGGAATGAGCATCCAGGTAGCAATTATGGAAAACAAACATTTCTGTTCTGTCTACACTGTATATAGGAAATGCTCAAATAGGTCAGTTACCACACCTTTATTAGTTTAAAGTTAGAATCAAAGTCAGTTCTGCAGTGGACAGAGAATGTTTATATATACATATATTACTATTCTGTGATCTATTTGCAATGAATTAGTGGTGGCAAAACGGAGTTTATAGTAAACCAACGTTCACTTCATAATAGTGGCTGTAACTTCCCAGGCGAAGGAGTGAGTGAGTACTGGGACTTAAAAGAACCTCTCAGCCTTAGGTGAGATTTGGTCTGTACTTCCAGCTGCCTGAGCGTCATGTGTAGTGAGACGAGAACTCCTTGGAATCTCCATCATTTTCATCGTGGTTAACTGATTTCAAGAAGATATAAATGCGGTGGACCAGTATGCGAATGCATTGGGTAAATTATGCACAAATGCTGTAACTGACATACAAAAATGGATATTAAAGACTGCTTTCATTTTTGCCAAAAGTCCCTGCAACCTTCTTCTCTCTCACACAGCAGATTTATTTAATTGCCATGAATGGGCACGCTGTGTGGACATCAAGGGGATGAAACACCTAGTACTTTTGAATCAAATTGTGATGCAGTCAAATAAATACAGATGTTTCAGATATTTGGGCTTCCCAGGCAGATAATTCATAGTTTAAGCAAATGGGTTTTTTTTGTGCTATTAATAAATTTTTATTAAGACCGTTCTAATACATTTATTTACAGAATCTAACATTTTATTGGCAGCAGGGAGTACAGTGCACTTTTTGTAAAGTCAGCCTGAAGATTATTATTTAAAGCAGAATCAAAGGCTTACAAAGAAGAGATGAATTTAGCTCCCATGAGGTGATAAGGGAAATTGCATTGAGACAACAGAGCAGGAGGTTAGCTTACTGCACTCTGGAGCGGAGAGATATGAAAAGCAAAAGAGAACGGTAGTAAATCACAGGATGATGTCATCAAGTTATTTCATGGAATGCCCTGGAAAAACAAATGGAAGGAGAAAAGCATTATGTTTCACACATACACTGTAAGCATCTATAGGGTGACAGAGTGATCTGTGTGCTGAAGGGCTTTAAATAGAAAAATACGGGGGGACTTTTGAGATGCCCTTTTAATTTCAGTGGTGATAGCACTAACTCCACTAGAAACCTGGCATTTAAATGTCCTCCTGCAAACATGGAGCTTAGCTCTTTATTCTTCCACCAAAATTTCACAGCAGCTCAAGACAATTCAACAAGTTGATCTGTGTACAGAAGTCCTTAAGGTGACTCTTCCAAAAAACCCTAAAATGGAGGCAGGAGGAAAATGGAGGCTTCGTTTTCCATCACCGTTACAAAGCCATCAGAGCATGACAAGCATCAGCCTCTGCGGTGACCCAATTGGCCGGTACTGTGCTTAGTATACGTTGTGATTTATTTACCTGTAATTGTCACGATGTTGGTTTGATGTCTAATTGTGAGGGGATAAAGGTGGGAGTTCTCAGCTGCCAACTTAGGTTTAAAAATGAGTGGTGGGACAGCACCCCGTGGGCCCCAGTGGTGCCAGCACTGGGATTCCAGAAAGTTCTCCTCCCGAGTGCTCCAGCTGGAGTCTCTGAGACCCGTTATCCTCTGTGGAGCGCTTGGGGTCAAAGCGGACCAGGAGGGAGACAGCTAGAGGTGAAGCCCGTGAGCGTGGCCAATGGTCGTTCAGAAAATGCCTGCGTGACTCGGCAGGGACTGCATGTAAGGCAACGTTGTGAGCAGTCGGCAGCGCTTTTCGTGGAGGGAACGGAGGAGTTGAAATCATGGGCTGGCTGAGAAGAGTCAGACGTGGCACTTCTCCGTGCTCGTGAGGCAGTGCTGCCACTAAGGCAGCGGAAGAGTGCCACTGCACTGCCGACACGAGCTGCGGGACAGCCGGCAGCGCAGGAGCAAGACAGTCAGCGCCACACTCGAGCCCCTGCGAGCGGGACATCGTTTCCAGCATACGCTCCAGAGAAGCCACCAGAAAACCGGTGGTAAGATTTGGCCACGGCCACTTCTCCCTATGGCAGGCCTTTACTGACCCTTGAGGGTTTACCAGCTGCTGCCCCTCTGGTGGTTCAGTCTCACCAGCACCAGCCACAAGCTTTGCTAGCTTGACCTGTGCCTGACAGGCGCGCGGTTTGGCAGCCAGATCCGGCAGCTCTTTTCCCCCCTCAGAGGGTGTGAGGTAGCCAGCCTTGAGGCGCTGACCTCCGCCTGGTGAGGGTAGGCAGTGACTCGGCCCCCCATTTCCCTCCTCCCTTTCAAGCCACGTGGAGCGCCTCCCTTTCAGGCAGGGGGTGATAAGGTATGCTGGAACTGGTTGCACGTGCATTGTAACGTCAGGGTACTATAATAACTTGCTGTGTATTTCTGTGACTACTTTGTTACTGTGGAATATTGTCTCCTTTTCTTATGGTATAATATAGTGTATTGTATATAATAGGATAAGAAATTGTATTGTTGTTATATGGGATAATAAGATATAATAGTATTCGCATTGTTGTTAATAAATTTTTTAAACTTAACAGGGCATGTGAATTCCTTTCTAGTTAACTACGATCCCACCTACAAACCACCAGCCATAGGAATCCTTCAAGGGAGTGAATACATATGTATAGGTTCTATACCTGGTACACAGGTGACTATATCACCAATAATGGCATTTAAGTTGGGCTGTCATCATGCCTGTGGGGGGACCTCATCTCCTGGCGTGCAACAGCCTTCTGCATCAGATAGGAAAATGAGGTCTTCTCTTACCATGTAAGTTGCTGTTGGAGATCAGCAACAGCTTGAAGCAACAGCTTGGAGCAACTTAAGGTAATCTGGAAGCTCATTGTGTGCTAGGCCTCAAGCTGGGCCCTACAACATATATGTCCAGCTAGCCTTGGCAATGGGCTCTTCAGAGAGCTGAGTTTGAAAAGCACTCGTTCAATAGGTGCAAAGAAAATAAAAATATTCAGGGATGGGGCAAGTTTTCCTACACTCCATAAGGCAATTGCGCAAAAAGTATAACTGCATTCGATCCTAATTCCGCAGTGTGCACAGTCCCATTGCAGAGACACAAGGAATTCAAAAGGCAATGACAAACCCCCCACATTTGGTAACAGCAGAGGATGATATCGTTATGTTGCTTTATTGATTTATCCCAGTACTGCAACATTACTTCTCAGATTTTCTCTGTAACCCTTAGAGTTAAGGAGCGTTTCCCAACTATATGCTGCATTGAATAATCCAAATACAACATTTGTAAAGTAATTTTGTTTCAAACATATCTTAAACATTTTCTGACTGACAAACTGTATACTTGTTCTCTAGTACAAAAACGCGATGGTGTCTGGAAAAAAGCATTTGTACGTGTTCACTGTATCATACTGAGTATAACAGGGAGACAGCCAACAAAAGGCCTTTTCCATAGAAACAGAAGGTTACAGTGGAAATGGTCTTTTTTCAATGATAAATGGCACTGACTCTGATTACTCTGCTCATTTAGTCTCTTAAGGTATCTCTTTCCTATATAATTGCTGCTAACATTATGCCCTTTACTTCCCTTTTTATCTGATCAAAATTTTGGCTGCCAAGTCTTAAGAAAACTAAACATGTTGTATCATTTCTTCCCAAGAATCCTTTTACTGGTATCTCTAAGCCAAAAATTTTGTTTGCACATGAACACAGTAATATCAAATCATTCAAAGCAACTGTTACTTCTATATACCAGGTCAAGCAAAGTTTGTTCTGTTACCCATAAGAATTCAGCAGTAATTCAGTACTGATAATAAATAGCTTTTTGCTTTTTAGAGGAACTCAAAATGATTCATAAAGGAATTCAACAGATGGAGGAAAGCGAAGTAGTGAAACTCATTGCCACAGGATCTTGCAGGCAGTAAGGGTTTATATGGGCTCTTAGAAGAATTAGACAATGAGACGCCTGTAGGAGACAGGTGTAGGTGGAAATGTACTCTGACTGGCTATGGCTGCTCTTCTGAATTGCGTAAGGTGAACTGTGGGACTTAAAAAGAGAAGCTAGAGCTTCTCATGCTGTAACTTGTGATATGGGATATAGACAACACTCCTCCTGTTTGACAGAAATGAATTATGACAGTCTTTCACCTCTTGTGTCAGGGCCCTGAGTGTATCCCCCACCCTTCTGGGGCTTCAGCTGCTTGGGCTCAGGGCCAGTTTAGAGACTGCGCAGCTGGTGGACTTGGGAAAAGAGCTGAGAGGACTCAGTAGGGCTGACCCCCTTTCACCTGGGATCTGCTTTTAAGCTGAGGCTCTGGCCCCTTGGGCTTCAACCAATCTGCATTACAGCTGCGTTACAGCTCTGCCCATGCCTGGCTGTGGACATCCGCTGATCCAGATGCTGACCCTGACCGACTTCCTGGCCTGACCTCAGACCTTCCTCAACACCCATGGACTTACATGATGATTTGGACTCTGGCTGACCCTGGCTCACACACATCCCCAGCCTGCCCTGCTCACCTCACTCAGGGGTGGTGGCTCAGGGATGAGGTCCTGGCTGGTAAGGGCCCTGCTCTGCCAGCTGTGTTATTGCGATGGACTCCTGGCTCCGCATTCCTTATGCCTCACTTCTTTGCTGTGCCACATCACCATCTGTATCCCACTCTGAGCTCTTATGTGCCGTGAGCAGATCATTGACCTGATCTGTAATCCACTGACCATCTGCATTTGGAGCATGGAATAGGGGATAGGCTGGTGTTTTGTGCACCTGTGTCTTTTGTGTACCTGTGGCTGTGGGGCACAGGCACACAACCCAGCTGTCACTCCCCCATCACATTGCCTGCTTGCCTCCTTGCCATGTGAATCTAGTCTTGCTTTCAGTGAAATCAGTTGTACACACATGACCACTCAATGAACTCCAGCAATGATGGTAAAGCAGTGATAAAATTGTGTTACACTTGTCTTACTAGGGTTCTGTAGAAGCAGCTTGCCAGGAGTTTCTCTTGACTTCAACCTGGAGAAAGACAGTAACACAGGTTGAGCGGAAACAAGGCTCATTGCACATTTGAGGTCACCCTAACAAAAGTCAGTGCACTCCAGGTACCAACAGATTGTCTATCAACATATGTAGCGCTGAGAGTTGAGGAAAGATAATAACATAGCGTACTTTGCAGTTGGAATGTGTTCATCAGATTTGCCTCATGGGAAACAAAATGTGGCAGGTTTACTCTTCCTTCCTTCCTTCCTTACTTGAGCATTTAGTGTTGAAGGAAACTAGATGAACAACCCTGACAGATAACTATTTCTGTGCACAAAACACACAATTCGAGTTTCATCACCCTTTCCTGTCAACAAGTTTCAGTGCTGTTGGGGAAGGATCATTTCTCTGTTACTGTCTGCCTGGGCTAGAACTGAACCACATCCAGACTCAGGATGAGAAAGTATGTATGTATTGCAAATTGTTTAGACAAACTGCTTCCCCCAGAGAAGAATCGACTTATATTAATAAAACTTTTAAACAATAAAAATCACATCTGCATCTGCTCTGTAATTTAGTTCTCAATAATTTTAGTTTTAATAAAAAGATCCATTTCTTCATTGCCTCAGTATGCTGCAGTTCTGTTTCCTCTCCCTTTATGACTGTGATACCTTTTTCTCTTCCACTCACAAATGTACAATATTTTCCCTGTCTCCCCATGTTTCCATCGTACTAGACCTAACCTCAAAACCTGTCTGTTTCTCTCTGACTAATGAATTTCATCCCTTTCTTTTTTTAAAGAGCAAGTTGTATTTTTCCTCCTAAGTCATCACGTGTTGATTTATTTGTGTTTTTGGTAATTCTATTTATATCTCCTTTTGTATCTGTATCCTCCCCTTGTATTTTGGGTCAAAAGCGTTATAAATAAATTAACAACTCTATCTTTGGATCTCCTGAGATAACTGCTTATAAAAGTCCAGTTTCTAATTCCTCAGAGCTGATTAGGGACTTGTATCCTGAAGCATACAGATTTGTATCTGTACCCTTTCTATTGATGTTCCCATTACATACTGACATGTCCAGTCTTGTTTTGAATGTGACTAATATCTGACCTCTGAGATGAACTGCAGCAAAAAAAAAGTCACATTGTAATCATTTGCTATTTTATTCAAAAGAAAACCTACATAAATATCACTCCTTTCATACATTTCAGATGTTCTGTGGCTTACTTCTTCCCCTGTTCACATAGGGTAAAAGAAGCACATAGGAGCTCAATCTTTCTTTGCTGTAACCTGTTCTTCTGTACTATCTTTTACTTCCCTCTGTGTCTATCTCCTGCCTGCTCTAAGCAGTCTGCATCTTTTCAATCTGTCACATAAAAGCTTTTTTATGACTATTTGTGACCATCACCTATGTCTCTTATCTTTGCATTTCTGCAGTTGTTTTTTTATGATATGATGATACATCTGGCTATGGATGCTCCAGGTTAGACGTAACATTAATTTCCAAAATAGAAAATAATACTGAGAATATAATTTCATCCCATTCTCTAGCCACATTTTTGGATCATCCGTTCATAATGAGAGCAATACCCACTGCTTGGTGTCTTTGAAAGTGGCTGTATATCCTCAGCACTAGAGATCCAGGCTATCCAAAACTGACAGCTAATTGAATCCCAAAATAATAGAGTGTGTAAAAAGCAGAGAGAACAGATTGACATACAGATACTATGAAGAGTCTCCTTTGATATATAAGCAGAAAAAAAGTCTAAACCAGAAATATTTTTTCCAGAATTGGCTTTCCGAGCATCTTTTTCTTTCAAATGACATTCTTCAAGTCAGGTAATTGCCAATTAACTATATGAAATTCAAGAGCCCGTTGGCCAAGCTTTTATTCTATTTATCACTCTAAACTGCCATGCTGATTCTTGTTTTTGCTTTATGTAGGATTCCAACACATTCTGTTTTTTATCTGATCAGTATAGAAGTGAATTGGCCTGAGAGGTAGGCTTTTAAAGATGGAGTCTCTTATGAAGTAGGGTATGCCTTTCTCAAAAGATGCTAAGCAGCTGAACTATTAATTGCACCTGGAGTTTCAGGTGCTCAGCACTTCCTAAAACTGGTCCTGACTCTCCACCAAGCTTTCAAATTACATACACACTTTCAAGTAGATTCTGGGTATCCTGTCATTAGCAGGACTCACACTCTCTACTCTATAGAGGATAAGTCAGATTTCACGTACTCACAGTATCTCCTCCCTTTGTTTGCTTACTTCAGCCTCAAAACTGAAGTTGAGTTAAGCCTCGAAAAGGCAAGAGAAAGAAATCTAGAATTATCCAGCAGCACTATCCAGAAGCCATGGGCTTGGTTAGGTCCCTTTAAGTGACAGGAAGAGGCCCTAAGGTGAGCCTTTATAAAGCCAGCACTGCAATTTCCTTCCCTTTCTTTTGTGGCATGCAGCAATCTTATCAAGGGAAATGCTCCCAGGGCACCATTTGGAAGGGCTTCGGAGAAGGAAAAGAGGAAACATAGGCCATGAGAAGATGGGAGAACAGGTTAGTGGTTATTTTTGGTTGTCAACTGTTGCATTATCTTTGGAACGGTAACTATGTAAAAAAGTTCTACATAAACACTTAAGAAAACATAGTAGGGTGGGTTACATGCAAGGCTGAGTAGTGGAGGTGAGCTGTTAGAAGATACTACTTCCACTTTAGTGAACTTTGTCTCCTTGAAATGCAAGAACAAGCTGCATCTCAAACCTGGCAGAATGCATGCTAGATTCCCTGTTATCTTCTCCTGGTCTTATCTGAGAAACGTTTTGAAATTAGTCCCAAGCGTTTAAGAGTGAATTGCTAGAATTAGATTCAGATTTGAAAAAGATATTCCCTCTTGCTTAGGCACAAAAAACAAAAGAGGAAGGTCTCCCAAAAGAAGCAGCGCTTGTCGCTCTTACTATAACTCTTCTGGTTAAGATTAAAAAATAATACAGAATAAAAAAATAAAAAAGGCTGTTATAGGTATCATCAAAAGATATTAAGAGTCTCCTTTCTCTAGATTCATCTACAGACCTAGTCCTTGATGTCCAGTATGCTGATTTGTCAAAGCTTGTCTCTTGTGTTTAAGTAAGAGTGGGTTTCCTAGAGATTCTGACCTTGTGTGATTCTGACCAGGTCTTAAATAAGAGGGCTTGTTAAAGACCAGGACTGTCATGTACTTGTAAGTGTTCTCCACTCTGGTCAAACCTCTGTGAAACTGTTTTTGAATAGGGGCCCTCCCAGTATGAGATAGAAAACATTCACAAGTCCTCTTCAGAGCTGGAAGATTTGCATGTGTGAGAAAAGAAAGGCTAATGAGAAAAGGCTGCTTCCTTGCAACACTTTTTTTCTCCACATATTTTCTGCTGGCCAGTAACTTAGTGTGTTTTTAGGCAGTCTACTTGATTTCCTCTGTTTGAAGGCAAAACTGAGGACACCAACTGCCCAACAACTTTATGGGAAGGCTAATTGTGTTAAGTAGACAAAACTGTGAGGATCTAACATGCTAGACCTTGGATTAGAGGGAGGGTGTTAGATGTGTGAAGAAGCTTGGCTAGCTGTTGGATTCACAAACAGCAGATTTCAGCATGTCCTTACTAGCCCTACTGCCCCCTCAGGCACAACAACACTAGCCCACAAATCCAACAGTACAGTGAGGAAGACACTTTTGCGCTCCTTTGAGACATCTGTGAATAATTAGGTAATCTTTTCTATTTGGACAAAGCTAATAGTCCCCAGTATATTATGTATTTAGTAGACAAAGAAAACACAGAGGATTCCTGTTATCTAATTCTAGGATAGCTTCTTGTTGCTATGCATGAGAATCTCCTGTAAGAACAACTCTGTAGGAAAAAAGCCTTTCTCTGCTTCATAATTCTGTAATCTGAATACAGAATTGCCTGCACTACAATATAGGAATAATTAACTGTGAAACTTTAGTGTGGAGGGAGGTATCAAATAAGATATCACTGGATCAGTATTGGCTCTGATATTAATTAATGAAAACATTAATTAACGTTTCTATTAAACAATCTGGAAGATAAAAATGAAGCAAGCATTGATCAAATTTGTAGAGGCCAGAATGTGTAGCTGCAGAATGATTGATCAAGAGATCTTGGAGTAAAAGGCAAATTTTAAATAGGGTGAGATTTTAATTTAGATAAATGTTAAACAATACACTAGAGGTTGACACTTCATAAAATGGAAGGCTGCTGATTAGATATTGGTAATGCAGAAAAGAACTTGGGAGAGTGGGTAACAAATGAAGCACAAATCCCAATACCAGAGTTTTTAAAAGAAAAATATTCTCCCTGAATGTGCAGAGTAAAAGGTCATTTGTAGGACCACAAGGAAGTCTATTCTGTATTCCCAGTGTGGCCATGCATGTGTACAGCTTCCAACTCTTGTCCTTGTGGAGGAAATTCTGTAATTGCAAGCTCAGGGTGGATAGCAAAGGAACAATTTCTGAAAATAATGAAGAGCTGAAGAGATGTATATGCAGTGTGAGAGGCATGTGAGCCCTGTGTGCACCATTGACAATTTGCTTTTCAGCCTTATGGCACCTACTCAGGTACCCTGCACATGATCTATTGAGGCCCTGCAGATTCCTATACATGGCAAAATGCAATGGGAGGGAGGTAAATGAAAATATAACAGGATATAAGTGGAGAATGCTCAGCTTCTGTCTACTATTTTATCAACCTGTTAATTCAGTTCTGTAGTACATATGAACAATGTCTTCTGACAGTGGGAAGGGTTGATGAGCAGGAATAATTTAACAAAAAAAATTGAGAAATGGGTGTTGCTTCTGAGCTTCTCTTCAGAGCTGATTGCTCTTTTCTAAGAGTGAGTTCATCTGGATGGAGGCCCTGGGAGAGCTGAGTTCCCATCACAGGCTGCTGGTCAGCATGACCCAGCATTCTTGGGGAATGAATGAGCTGTGGGCAGCAAAAAAAGGGGGAAGGAAACTGTCTCATGCTTGGAAGAGGTGAGAAATAGAGAATCGCGAAGTACTTTGGAGTCTAGGAGCAGTTATACACCAACTATCTGGTCAAACAATGCTAAGTTAGCTATTTACAACCAAATGTGTACTATATGTAGTTATTCCTACGTAGGTGTGAATGCCTCTACACATGGATGCTGTATGATGCTTAAGGGAAGCATTAGGAAAACTCAAATATATTCTTTCTTGTAGTAAATTTAACAAGTATATTTTGGCACTAAACCAACAAGCCTTACATATTTGGCAATCAGTTTACCTATGACTTTTTTTAACTCTATCTTCTCACATAGCGAACACTATCTGTGTTTCTTTAAAAAACACTTACTTTTATGCAGAATCAATGATACCATTTGCATGCACTTAGGATTTTCTAGTAAAGTCTTCTAATTTCATAGAATAGCTGAGGTTGCAAGGCATCTCTGGAGGTCACGTAGTCCAACTCCCCTTCTCAAGCAGGGTCAGCTAGAGCAGGTTGCCCGGGCCTCTGTCCAGTTGGGTTTTGAATATCTCCAAGGACTGGAGACTTCACAGCCCCTCTGGGCAACTGGTTGCACTGTTTGATCACCCCTACAGTAAAAAAGTTTCTAGTCATGTTTAAAAATAATTCCTTCTATTTCAAATTGGGCCCATGTGCTGCTTGTCCTTTCACTTAGCATGACTGAGAAGAGTCTGACTCTCTTCTTTACTCTTCTCCTATCAGACATCTATAAACATGGATAAGATCCCCCTGAGCTTTTTCTTCTCCAGCTAAACAGCCCTAGCTCTCTCAGCCTCTCCTCATATGGTAGATACTCCAGTCCCTGAATCATCTTTGTGGACCTCTGCTGGACTTGCTCCAATATGCCCATGTCTTTCTCACACTGGGGAGCCAAGAACTAGACACAGTACTAAAAACAGAACTTTGCTGAAACCTTAGAAAATCTAACTATCAGTGATATATATTGAGGCTAGAGTTCAAATAATTCAAAACAAAAAAGGAAGTCGAAGTGTTAACCAGAGTAGAGCAAATACATTCTGCTCACAAGGACAGCAAATTATATGGTTTGAAAAAAAATCTTATACTAACAGTTATGCTGGAATTCATTATTAGTTATAAAAGCAATGAGATGGTGTGTGTGGGGGGGAAGACTATGCAAATTCTTATTGCAACAGTCCATGAACCCAAGATGCAATACTTTTCATGCAGAGCGGCCATGCCTAAAGGAACCAAAAGCCATAGCTTTATTGGGATAGAAAAGTCCTTGTCCCTTGGAACTTGGAAGTAAAAGATTGTATAAAATGAAGGTCCCTGACTGAGATAATAGGATGATAGGAGAAGCTGACAAAAAAGACAGCTCATGATGAGCAAGGCTTGCATGTTACTACCTGTCTAGCTACTGCCAGCTTGCAGTAGAGTAGCAGAATAGAGTCTGTATTTGTTGATCAGCTCCTTCTATGTGTTTTTGGGGTGTTACACGTGCCCAATAAAAAGAGTATTTACTCCTCTTACAACAGGATCTTGATGCTGTTGCTGGGTTTTGGCTGATATTGACACAAAAATTTAATGTCAGTAATAAAATAATACAGCATGGGAGTTGGCTAAGTGCTGCGTGGGAGCTGCTAAATTCACCTTGATTGATACTATAAGCATTAATTGAACAAATAGACTAACGCTATTCTTGTTGATACTGGATTGTTGCCATACTACAGCTGAGGGATTTATTTTCCATTGTTTGTTGTTTTCTGAACACATGGATCGCTATTTCAGTATAAATTGGGTTCACTCCTAGGTAAAGGTCAAGTGTTTAAGTTTCTCTTTTCCTTTTAAATGTATCATGGCATAGAAAGCCAGTGGTGGTCTTTAGTAAAAATGCATTATATAGCGACAAGAAAGTGTTCTTTTCAGGTGTCAGGGTTCTCATTTGGAAGAAATGAGAATTTTTCACTAGAGATCTTTTAACTAAAGGATTCTGACAGCTGATATTTTATGTTGAGAGCCTGCCTCTGCTTTCCTTGGCTTGTTACTGCCTTTGTTAAAGGAAGGGAGAGGAGAGAAATCAGTAATATGTATCATTAGCCTACTCCTGTTTATGCAAGTTTTCTAGTTAAGAAAGCCAGCATAATACTTCACTATTTCATCTCTTTGTATCACTAAAGACTCTAAGGAGCTATTAAAGAAAACATAGAATTCTGCTGAAGCAGAATCAGCTAAAGCAAAGTTATGCAGCAACCAGATGATAGTCTTCCTACACTTTTGAAGTTCCAACCATCTGGATTACTGCAGATATCTCCTGTTGTGTTCAGTAAATACCCATATGGAGTATACAAGAGGTGGGTGTACATGTGGCTTCCAAAGCCTGATGTTAGCATATCCTGAAAGGAGCCTGCTGACAAGCAGTCCGTGGCTTTGGACGAGCTTGATAACGTATTTCAGAACTTTGCAAACAAATACCTGCAGAGTGATTTTCAGTGATTTTTGGTGAACTGGCATAAAACATAGCACTGCGATTGTAAATAAAAGTTAAGAACCAATATGCCTTGTATTTGTCCGTCTTGAAGGAACCACAACAGCAAAGCTGTATGTTTTCACCTGTGCAACTCTTCCATGTGTGTGGGTTGACCCTGCAGCTTTATTACCTTCATCCTTGCTCTGCTGATCGTGACCCTGACTTTGCAGAATGCTTGCAATCAACATGCTTGTGCTCTTATGTACCACTGTTCTTCATAACCCTCTCCTGGCTTCACAGCAACAAGTGTATGTGGCAACTCCCAACGCTGACAACTCCAACTTTCTTTGGTATTCAGATGGTCAGAGCCACACAAGTGTTAACAAATTTGATAAAGCACAAAAGCAGCATTTCTCACTCAGCAGGGCTTTGTACCACAGTGAGGGCAGAAGAAGTATTGTGCAGCGTGCCCAAAATTGGCTGTCATCTCTATGTAAGTGAAACCGGAGGATCACCTTTAAGCGGGCCTGGTGCCATCCAAACAGATGGGCCAAAGTATAAGCAGCCAAGCACTCATTTAGGAACATGAAACGCATTCACTGAGGGCAGGATTCCAAGCATGAAATGTCAGGACAGTTGCCTGTGTCATCCTCTCCCCTAACACATATCCTTCCCTTCAGGTAGTAGTATGGAATGAGCTAGTGCTGAAAACAAACAGCAAAATCCTGGGATCCTTGCTTAGATCCATCCAGAGATTTTTTTCTTAGCTGTGAGACCTTAAAGAGATGAACAGAACAGGCCTGAAAAGCAGTATTATTTCCCCAGTACGTTGGTCATTTTTCCATGAACTGTGCTGACAAGGTAAGGAAATTGGTTTCCTTTGCTTCCTGCAGACTTCCACATGTGAAAGGTCTGTAACTTAGCTCTAGCTTCTTAGTCTTTGGCAGCTGTCTTTAATAGCTCTGGGAAAAATTCTGTAGTATTAGGTGAGCTCTAAATAATTTATTATAGATAGGAGTACATCTGAGTAAAGACTTGAGAGATTTTGCTCAGTTAATCTCCAATGGCTGTGGAGTTGTAGTGAGGACTGAGTTGTCTAACCATAGTAAGAACTCAGCTCCTGTCTCTGGGACTCTCCTGCACAAAAGATCAACAACAATGAGGAAAAAAAACCCCACCCTTCCATAATTCTAAAACCCAATAATACTGTTTAAGAAGATAATTGAGGGAAAGGTGCTTTAACTGATGGAAAGGTGCTTTTCTTTATATTCGCTATAAAAGCCAGGTAAACACTTACTGCTTGTCTGCTGATCAAATGCGCAGATTGGAGAAGGGCTCAAAGAAAGAAATGTCATGACCTGGAAGAAAATGAGCTTGCAGGTATGACTTGAGACAAAGGCTTCAATTGCAGGCTGTTTTATATAAGCTTACATTGTTATGCCCTGTAACTGGTGCCTTGCAGTTCCAGTTTAGAAAGCGGAGAATGAAAGAATGCATTAATCTGGATGAAATCCACATCACAGGATTGTACGTGGAACAAAAGTGAAATCAGAGTGCCGTTGCTAAAATACAGCTTGAGGAGGAGGGAGAAAATATGCCAGAAACAGCAGTTTGCTAACCTCTTTACTGCAGCTGAACAAGCTTAAAGAGGCATTAAGATTTATCCTTAATAGAAAAGTCAGGACCTAGTTAGTATTATTCTATTTTGGAGCAGGATATTCTTACCAGAAGTAGGACTGTTAGAGCATGCTGTCAGGGAAATGATTTGCATTTCGTGGAACTGCCTCTCAATTCCTCCCAGCTCATGCTGTCCTTGTGGCATTTTAACACTGGTCATTTGTTGTAGGCTCTGCATTTGATGTTTTGGTTTTCACCAGTTCCTCTGCAGAAAAGGATTTTTGCAACATCCAAGGACTACTGTTCTTTACGAAGAGGCAGAAAACATGCATTCAGATCTCAAATTCCATCCACGGAAGCTTCTTTAACTGCTCAGTTACAATAATTGCTTAAATTATGGATAATCTGCTGCATAAATCTTTTGCCTCCTATTTCATAAAGCTTCCTTTCCATGCAATCTGGCAGCTTGTATCAACAGTGAAAGACAAGAAGATTCAAGAAAAGGTAACATCTCCTTCTTCCCCCTTCCCCCACAAACACCCTTCAATTGTAACCCCTTAGGTAACCTACCTATATCTTAAAGGCAGAGGATCAGAACTTTAGCTGCGCTATTTTATAAATGTCAGTACACTCAAATAATGGCACATGTCTATTTTTACAAAAATATAAGCTCTGTGAATTTGAGAAAATTGGTCCTGGGAACAAATAATTTATGACTCTGAGGAAACTACTTAAAGCAATTGGGGCCTGTGACCATAAAGCAATCATCACCTTTCTGATGACGATCAAAAAAATCAGTGTTTCACTGCTGTCGTTTTCAGTGTAATTTCAGTTCGTTTTGAATCACTCTTCTTAATCCTAGCTGGCTGAAGAAACTTATATTTACTTCTACTTCTGATAGTCTTGAACCTGCTTGTAACAGTAAAGGAGACACATTTAGGAAATAATTTTCTCAAATATGTATATAAGAGAAGGGAATCTTGTTTATCTTTTCTATTAGCCATAAACATGCTCTGCTGTTCTCCCAGTGCTGTAAGATCCTTGCTGACCAGTCTGAGATCAGGTGTCAGTACTTGGGCCCTTTAAGTTTGTTTAAAAAAAAAGTTGTATTCTTAGCAGTAGGTCTTATAATTTAGTTCCTTAAATCTTTTAGTGGATCATGATTTATTGACTTAAATACAATATGAATATTCTTAGGAGAATGGAACTGTTATTCAAAGCTGTTCCTTTTCCAAAACGAATGGAAGCCATTTAGCACGGGGGAGAAAAGGGGTGAGTCTGGAACTGGGCTATCTCTGATTTAGTGGTTTTTTTTTCATTCAATATGTGTTCAATATTAAGCTATGTATGTGATTAGCATTCATAAGAAGCCCATAACAAGAGCTGAAATTCTGCATTTCTTTGAAACAGTTAAACTTTTTTCTTTGTGCACTAAATGGTGTTGAATAGCATACTTGACTAAATGAGAGACAAAAAAGGCGCATTCCTTTAACATGATATATTTTGGATAAAAGTACCAGTACTGTGACTTTGGAGAAAGCAGTGGGAGAAATGTTTACTGTTTTGTTTTGGTAGGTTAATACACTTTTTTTTTTTATTCCTAATGTTTCTACAATGGCTAATAGCTCAAACATTGCATACTAAGGAAACATTGTATGTTTTCTCACTGGGTTTGTCCCATGTTGGCAGAGCTGATATTCACCAAATAATAGCATTTGCTGCTTTGATTCTGCGAACACAGGGGTGAGAAGTGCAGTTGAGCTCAGCAGGTTGCCTGGCATTGTGTTCAGAATAAGCTTTTATTTCTGAAGACCATATTCTTTTATCTAGCAGGGTAAGTCCTTGGGAGTTATTTGCTTGATACTGGCCTGATTTCTTTTAATAAACATGATCAGCAGATGACTAACTGATTTTTTTTCCTTGTTTTTGTTGTTGTTTTCTCAATATGTATTAAAATTGAGCTGAAGAGGGCAGATGGGTTCTTGCCGGCTGGGCTATTTTTGTTCTGTTCTGATAGTTCTTGCCTGATGCTCATAGTGCTGCTCGTACAATCATGGAGGCAGAACTGCAACTGGAGAATGCATGCAGGACTAGTTGACTATTAACTTTGAGTTGTTCAAAGGTTTGTCCTGACAGTTGAACTTCAAAGGATGCATAGATCAATTACAACCTGAACATTCATTGGTGAGGTTGAGTGATACAGAAAGCAACCTGTAACTTGATGCTAAATTTAATAATTCCATTCATGTGAGGATATGAACATCTTAGGTGCAATATACTTTTGACACTACAACTCTAAATTGCTGGAATAAATCATTTAAGGCAAAACATACACTCACATGGTTATTAGAAAGTTAGTCCCTAAACAAAGCTTTACCAATGTAAAATGAACTTAGTGTCACTACTGTTTGTTCTTTTTACATTGTCCAACACTATGCAGTGAATGTAATGAGGCTTGTGTGATATTCAAGAAAAGATATGCATCCCAGGAGACTTGCCCACTCATCAAATATTTTAAATGAAATATAACCTTAAAATAAGAGTAATGGTTTCAATCTGAGGTCAGCTTCACATGCTTATTTTAATGAGTTGCTTTACACTCTGGAAACTAGACAGAACTAAAAATCCTGTATCCTTGTTACTTAGAAACTTTGGGGAAAAGGATTGTACATAAGCAAAACATACAAAATGTATTAAACACAAATATTTTAGTAGAAAATAGAGCTGTGAAATAAGTATTTTTTGTAAAGGAGAGATTGTGGAAATTACCACAGAATCTTAAGGAGTCCAAGAGATAAACAGATTTTAAGAAGGACATGTATAGATAAGAACATCCAGACTTATATTAATAAGGATAAACTTACTTGCTTCAGGGTATACAGTAATCTACGGTTCAGGGAGACTATTTCCAGTCTGACAGTGTATTAAAGAATTGTCTACTTGTCACCTTCTTGAATCATTCATTACTAAAGATATCAGGCACAGGAGCACGAACTTCATGGTGTTTTGGTATGAACCAATAATGGACTTTACTTATGATCTTCAGTAACGTTTTTCTCTTCTCCTTGTAACTCAGTCTTGAATGCATAAAAATATGAAAGCTTCTTGGTAAGCTTTATAGAAATTGCATGAAAATGTGTTTTATGGCTATATGCTAGAGTAAGTGATGTTTTAACAGCATAGTTGAGTTTCAAAGGTAATTCTAGTTAAATGAGATTTTTATCTAGTTTGGTATAGCTACTTCTTATTGGTACATTTTTTAAAAGAACAATTCTTATCTATTTCTACAGACTGAATTATTCCATAAAAATGATTATAATCAGTTATTTAGAATGTGTGAGGTGTTTAATGTTAATTCAGCTCTAGTAAGGAAATAAACACATGAAATGATCCTAAGCTGTGTCCTAGCAAGTGGAACTAGCATTGACAGATGAAGTACAAATTCTTTCTTATAACTTAAAAAAACACTAAATAAAAATAAACATTAAATAAAAAAATAAGCAAGTAACTTGCAAGGATATAGAAAGGAAGATACTAGAGAGAAAGTTGAAATATAAGGTATGTTTTGATATGGTTACTGCTTCTCTCGAGGGGAAAAAGCTATGCATTTTAGCCTTGGAAGTGACTGCAAGCAATCCCAAAAGAGCAGCTGAAAAGCCCTGGAAGTGAATTTTCCTGAGTAACTATGCAATGAGTCTGTAGTTTTAATGGCATGGCAGACTAATCCCATCTCTGAGTATACAAATCAGAAAACTTTGCTCCTGCTGATAAAGCTGTAGTACAGCTATTAACCTGTCATTTATTTTCATGTCAAACATAAAAGACCTATTATTTCAAGGTGTTGTTTGAGACCCCCCTGCTCAGATAAAATACAACAGAAATTATGTATGTGGCTTGTTTAACGCTGTATATGCTGGGAGGTTTATGTTCCTTCATGAAGATAGAATTGTTCAATTCATTTGGCAAAGCAAAAACTAAATTTTGCCTTTCATAGTTTGATTACACATGAATTAGCATTTGAGGAAATGACTTTTCAAGACTACTCCAAGATTACCTGTTTCCAAAACCTGGCAGTAAAACTTATACTTCCTGTTGGAAATGCCAGTGGGACCCAGATTACATTTTTCACAAGAGAAACTAGAGCACAATCTTTTTTCCCTTAAAATCAGCTTCCAAAGAACATCTGACTAACATTAAAGCAAATGGAAAAAGACACATTTTGTGTTGAGAAGCACCAGCTTTCCTTCTGAATACTAGCAGTAAATAGACATTTGTTACAGCCCCCTGCAATCAATAGTTTCTTTAGAAGTATTTTTGAGTTACACACCAGCCACAAACTGGAATACTAGAATTTTTCTAGGTATTCATACATAAAATTGATACCATCAGTGAGCTTTTATATATGAGCATCAATAGACAGGCTTGGATCCTTCAGGGAAAGCACTGAATGAGCTCTGTGACAGCCCAGGATTGAGGCAGCATAGAATGATTTATACATTGTGCTAATCCAGGAAAAAGCAAGTTTGGCATTGAAAGTACGTTGTTTTTTAGCAAGTAGCTACATAAAGTGATTTGGCAGAACTTCCTAGCCTCCTTTCTGAAGGAAGTGAGCTGTAGCTGTCCTGCTTCCTTTCCTTCCCCCCCCCCCACCCCAGCAACTCTAGAACTCATTGACAGAAGAGTCTTGAAGATGTGAAGTACCTATGCATTTTGTGAAAGTAAGAGACTGGTAAGAAGGAAGGCATCCTATTAAAACTGCCTCTAACAGTAGCATTTCATCAGAGATCAAGCAGGGGAGAATGATGGCACGAATACTGCACACACTGGAAAGGCTCCAGTCAGTGTTGGTACTTTGTCAGATGCATCAAGCTCTTTCCTTCAAATTGCTGTGTCCTAACTGACCAAGCAGCATTTGTAAGTCACTGGAGTCTGAGCAAAAAGTTCAGTTCCTTTTGCAACACTGCCATAAGAAAAGGTCCAATAAGCTCTGTTATGTACGGCATTTACCTTTTGTTTTCTTAAAAAATGGCACCTCTTCTTAGTTTAACAGTTGCACAGTCTTATCTCCCAGTAACTGTTTGAGGAAGACATTGCTCACAAAGGTTGAGTCGTTAATCAAGCAGAAACAGGCATGCAAACTGCACTTGGGGTGGAAGTTGAGTAGGATGAATGCAAACGGACAATAAGGTACACAACTCAAATAACAGCAGTTAACCTCTGGAATAACTTCTCTGCTAGCATGATGAATTATTTTTTCCGTACCCTGAAATTTCTAAATGTTGGTTAGAGGTGCTTCTAAAAGGGATGATATAGATCAGAGGTTATAGTCTTTGTGTACAGCGGACTGAAGTTTTATTACACAGGGAGGCAGCTTGGATAACAAAAACAATTCCTTACAGCTTTAAAATCTGTGTTCAATCAAAATGGCAGTGGTGAACTTGAATATTCATTTCTGTGTTGTCTATGAATGTAGCTATTATATGCCAAGCAACATTACTATGTGTAACAGTCTAACATATGTAACACACAGCTACTGAAACTGCAAGACTCCTGGCATTTTAAAGGTTGGATTTCATGTCCTTAAGTGATAATCAGGGACTTTTGCAAGAGTCAACTCTTAAGTGGAAAAGATTTCAGATGTCTAGTCTGTCTGGAGATGAGGTACTAATGATGCAGCTAAGGATCTGAAGAGATGCATAACCCCATGTAAGGATCTTATAGCAGGTTGTGCTGGAACTGATCTCTGCTCCGAGATTAACAGTACCTTCCATCACACAGGTTAGCCTCCAGCTAGAAATGATGTGGCTGAAAATCCAAAAGCTCCTACTTACAATGTCTCCTAATGTATATAGGAGAGATGAGATCTAATATTGTCAGTGTTGTAACAGTGATAATGCTCATACTACAACTGACTGGTAATCCAAGTATTAGCACTGATTTTAATAAAAAATGTCTTTGTGTGTTTCTTTTCTGTATAAGAACAGGGTTGAATTTATCTCTGTTAAAGATATAATTAGCGCAGCTGCCTCTAATGTTTCCAGTATAAGCACTCTACACAAGAAGCAGTTATTACAAATGACAAAGTACTTCTTTACAAGGGCAGCTAAGCAATCTATATTGCTATTAATGAAAACTTCATTATAATGGCTTTAGAAACATCATGTTAAATTTGTTTAATAATAGTGGTATAGTTATTCGTATGTAAAAATTACGCATACATTAAGTTTTGGATGATATGTTAAAAAAGTACTGCTTGCCCTGCATGATTAAGGTGCTAGGATTTGTAGCTAAATGGAAGCTTGACTCATTTCTCTAATGAACATTTTTCCCTAGCTTCCTTTCTTCATTGTTCTGAAGCATAAAGCATTTCCCTGGAGTGGTATGTCTAAAATCTGAAATGCTTTGTGATTCTTTGGGGCTGATGGGTATTATGTTATTTAATACTTTATGCTTAATACCATCATGTCAAAATGGTTCTCATGTCTTAACTTCCTTGCAGCTCACTGAATTTCCTTTGGAAAACTATCTTCTAATAAAGATGAGTAGCTCAGTTATCTTTTTAGTCACATTAACTTCTCCAAGCTCATTTGGACAAATGTTTGAGGGACTACATCAGAAGCTAAAACAGAGCAAATGTGGATTTCTTTATGCTAGACTTGCTTTTGCAGAGGCATGGAAGTTCCAATCAGGATTGTATGAAGTTTTCCAGAGAGGTGCAAATGCTTCTCCCACAACCCCCCCAAGTAGCTTTCCTTCTTGAATTATGCTCACTGTATTGAAGTTTGGGTGTTTTGTCCCTTCAGACAAATGTCTTTGAGTTCCCATCCTATGTATAAAAAGTTGAAATATAAACTATGTCTCCAATACTTTCTCAGGCATGTGACAAGTTGATTTTTCAAGAATATGCTATATATATATTTAAAATAAGCAGTTTTCAGTATTGTTGTAAGAAAATAGCAATTCATATAAACTACTTGAAGTATTAAACTAAACAAGGATGCTAATCTTAAGATGTTGAGCCTCTGCCTTTTTGAGGAAAGCGAATAGAAGCTGTGATTCCTTGGTATCGCAAAGAATTTATCTAGCTGTTCATGAATTGCACTAGCTTTTGACTAAAGGTTTAAGTTGTTCAAATCCTTGTTTTAAGAAGCTGAGGAAACGTTGTATTAGACTAATGTATAGGTAATGTGTAGGTAGTGATACTTTTGTAATTCTGAGAATGTGCTAACTTTCAAATTCATGGTTATCCTACATGGTCTGCTGTAGAATTCTTGCATCATTGACATTTAAAGTAGAACGGTATTACAATTTCTGAAATGCTATTTTTCATTTAGGCACTTTTCACTGACACTGATAGAAGCCATCTCAATCAGATATTAGGTTCTTCACTTAAATCCTTATCATGACTCAATGGCTGTTGCTATAACTCTTTCCTTTTTGGGTGGAAGGGAAGCAAGTTGGTTGTCATTTCTGTTTAAAAAAAATTTTAATTTCACTAGATTTCTGAATACTTTGTGTAGTGGTAAGCTTAAAGACAAAGAGCAACTAAGCTAGACTTTCACAGTATTTGAAGGACTGGTATGGTAGCATATGTAAACAAATGTATGACAAGGATTTAAGGCCAAGAGATTAGACTTCAAAGTTGAGGAATGTTCCATTACCTTACTGTGTTTTACTTGTGTACAAATGAAACATTCTTTCTCATTAAAAAAATCCCTTTCTCATCCCATTGTTGCTCCTTCCCTTTTCATCCCGAGAATAAGACTGCCAAATTAAGATAGGATAGATTTAATTTCAGGGACCTTGATGTTTTACATGACAACAGAAATGCTAACAAAAACCCACCAAACTTTAGGTAGCATTTAAAGTTTGTAGATAGCCAAACAAAATAATATCTACATTCTTAAGTGAATTTCTTCAGCTAGTCTACCGAACTAACTTAAAATGATTCTTCTCCCCCCCCCCCCCTTTACAATTGTACAATATTTCTTATAACTAGCCTTAACAAGAAACTGTTGCCTTACTGGAGTTACCACAGAGTTTAAAGTAAGACAGCTGCATCTCAGGGCCTATAACTAGCTTCACCATATGCTTAATCTCCCAGTCATTTCCTCCTCTTGGATTTTCAGATTTTGAAAAGTTCTGGATGTGTCCAAATTGAATGCACAGATTAATTATAAAATGTATGTGGTCTATCCTATTGAGTGCTGTCAGAGATACTGAACATGTGCTATGCTTGACATGTATTAGGCTCAGTGTGCACCCAGTAAGTCACATTTGTCTCCAGGAAATTCAGACACAAATATAGCAGCCCTAATTTTTAACTATGTTTTAAACCAAATGAGAGCAGAAAATGCTTGAGACATTTTTAAAAAAAAAAAAAAAACCTAACTGAAGACACCATTTTTTTAAAATTAGAAATTCCAGAACTGTCAATCCTAATAATTTCAGAAATGACTTAGCCTTTCAGATTATGATTTCTTTAGGGAAAATTTATTTGATCTCTTTATTTTTCAGGTTTTAAGGTTCATGCGTTCAACCATTTTTCTGTAGCTATGAGGATTAGAAACTTTTTTCAGCATAGGGAAATACCTTTGATATAATTACACAGTTCCAACACATACTGTCACAAGGATGTGAAATCAAATCCTAAGAACTGGAAATGTTATTAATACAACAGTATTATAGAAATTGGACTCTTGGTTGTAGTCTTTCTTTGGTATTCATGCAACACCACATGTTGTCTTTTTCTTTATATTCTTTGCTTTGCGTTCAAGGAAGTTTGTACAGGTTGCTACAGGCTAACGTCCTCCCTTAGGATAAAAGGAGGAACATGGATTTGGCCATGATCAATCTCATAATAGTCACTGCCTTTCACAGTAATGTGTGGTATTTTTAATGATGGCTAACATTAGAACTGTTGTAACTACCTTTTTATGTATGGGAACTTGGAGAGGTTGCTGTCATTGCTGTTGGAAAATTTTAAACCTGAACAAATTTTACGTAGCTGCTCCTTCAATTATAGTGTTCCAAGGACAGATTGCTGAGGTCTGCTGTTTGAGCAGGGCTAATTTTACATGGAAGGACAAAGCATAATGGCACAGGTATTTTAAAAGGTTGAATGAATTGCTGTGCTAAATGACCAGGCTGGGTCAAAAATCAGGTAAACGTAACAAAAATGAGCTCTGCTTAAAGACAAGTACTTGAGGAGCTTGTATACCTGCTATAAGGATGAAGTTCATTGTTAATTGTATACTGCTGAGATTGTGTGGAAGACTATATAAATGTATGAAGTCACTTTCTTCAAAATGGACTTCCCTCTTGAATTAAATGCTCTAGGATTTTGAAATAATAGATTTTTCCTTTTGTCACAAACAGCATGCTTGTTGCATAAGAAAACATAATTTTAAAGGTTTGGATAACTCTAAAAATAGACATTTTTCTCACTGATCTTCAGTTTCTTTGTTATCTTCTTTCAGGTTCTTCCTTCTGCATTCAGCTTCAACCCTAGAGGTAGCATTTTGATTAGATTCTGTAGGATATAATAGCTTAATTTCTGCAAAGCTTAATTTCTTCAACCCTAGCTCTCCCTTCACATACTGCAGTGAGACTATGGCTTTGGACATAACAGACTTTATCAATTGGAAAAGCAGAAGCACTAAAGTCAGCTTGTTTAAATCCTTTGTAATCCTTCCCAGGAAGTGAAAAAACAGTATCAGGCATTGTATACATGGGTTGAGGAGGTGAGGCTGTAAACAACTAAAGATCTCAATTCACCAAAGCTGCATACAACTGGAAGTGAAAATTATGGAAGATACAAAAGACATTCTTAAAATATTCTGGGATTACTGTAATCTATAACTACTGGAAAATCCCTTAAATTTCCTATTCTGCAACTTCAAGAGTAGTAAAATTAAGATTTTTGGTGCCTGCTAGATATACACATAGGGAACCTCTAGTTAATCCACATTGCTCTCAAAAGGTCAAGAGCTTCCAGCAGCAGTTTTGTTTTTCCCCTGGATGGATGATTTTTCATGTGTCACTGAATGAGGAATTAGACACAGTTAAAACCTTGAGATATACACATACACACACTTTGAATTCAGCATATTAAATAAGCTGTAGTTTGAAGTCTTAGCACTGCATAAATGCTCAATATTGGTCCTGGAAATAAACTCCAAGCCTACATTTTACTGATTAGATATAAACAGATTCTGGACCGTTTTTTAACAATATATAGAATCTTTAAGGCTATAATTTATTTTAAGCCAAATTTCAAATAGAAAATAAGTTTTTTTCACTGATCTGTCTATCTTTGCCAGCCAATAAATAGGGAAGCATGTTCAGAACTGAAATCTGGATTATGTTGGAGGCCCTTAAAAAAGATGGAGCAAAAACTGCCTAATATTTCTTTATTCCACTGAAAAAGAAACTTTCTTCTGAATAGGCAGTCGGCATGCTGAATTTGAACAGAACGTCCCTACTAGCCAGATGGCGGGGAGGAGGGTATACAGTACAAGTTTCAGTTCTTTTTAAATCAAGTCCCCCTCTGGTGCTTCTTGGCTTGTTGCAGAGGCACAGAATGCAGCTGATGCTAGATATACTGGAAGGGAGAGGTGGACCTCAGGCTTTTTTAACCCTCCCTTTATGACAGGCTGGTAGAATATGCTCTCCCATTTTATATCATACAGTTGTGGGTGTTCACGCCTCTCATACATTCCTGCCAATTTCAGCTGGATCTGAGTGATACATGAACTCAAGTATGTGATCTATTATTTAATGTCAGAGTTACTTTAACTCTAGAGCACATATTTGCAATAGAGGCATCCTATATTAAGTGCTCTTAAACCTGTACTGGTTTTAAAACTGTGACCTCAGACCACTTTTTAAAGATGTAAGGGAGGAAATAATTCTCTGAAGACTAGATTTTCATTTGTATGCACATAGCAATTTTTCCTCCATAAAAAGGAAAATGGAATGCAAGTTGTCCTGTACAACAAAAGTTTATAATGAATTTCTCCCAGCCTGGAAAGCTACCTCATGCTTTCACTTGATAAAATTTTTGGCTCAGAGGCTGAATAAAATTATACAAACCAACCCATTACTTCTAAGTGTTTTATCAGACAAATTATCTTATTCTTGCCAGGAGCTGAAATCTTATACCTAGGTGAACATCTGCTTATTAACTGCCAGCTCTTTATTGAATATTATCTTCACTTTAAGACAGTTTTGAAAAAGAATTTCTAAGTGTTGGGAGACTTGACTGTGTCTGTAATATATGCAGCATTCCTGAAATTTTTGGCACATTAGCCTTGAACCAATTCAAACTAAACTACTTCACAACCACTGATTAAAATCTTTTACAGTTTAATTGTTGAACATCTGTGGTGGGGAATAAAGACTCTATTGCTATAACATAACGGAAATCTTTGAAAAGCAAATATGGTGTTCTTCCTTCCTATTTAAAGAATGATGGCAATCTTTCATCAAGCCATCTAACGTTTACACCACCATGGAGCTGTTGTCGCTTCCATCTTCTACCATACATCACATGCCAAAACATAATGTAGCGGCAGCTGGCACTGCAGATGTGTGGTGCATTTGTCCTATAGCAGACATCCTGACAAGGTGTGTTCCCTGCCTCAGCTGAGATTTCCTATAGTGACTTGTTTCACAGCATATTCCAATTACAGAGCACACCCTCTTTGGATGCATCTCTTGGGTGACTTTTGCAGGCAACATGAAATCAGCTCTTTACTTCACAGAATGAGGAGGACTGTCTGTGTGGAAATCAGAAACCTAAGTAGATGGGATAGAGGCACCTTCTCTTCTAAAAGTTTATATTTGTAGTGCTAGAGCTTTTACTGGAGTACTCAACTTCAAACATGGCTAGTAAGGGGAAATTAAAGAGCTGAAGATCTTTGTATGCCCCACAGGAAGGGAGGAGAAACCTCTATGGAAAGCATGCAATTAATTTGTAACTATTTCAAAATACTGCAGCTGAAGGAAAAGAACAGCAGGTGCGCATGAAGCGCAGAAGAGATGGAAGGTGTCAAGCATTGAAGGAGGACATGTTTCAGACACACTTAAGTGTTATGGTCAGACAGTGAATTCATCTAGTCTCTTCCTGAAGGACAGATTAAACCAGATTCTGTTGGAAGTCTATGTCCGTGGCAGTTTAACCTGACTTAAGGTTGGAGCTCCCACAGTTGTGCCACTATTGCACAGTGGCCTTACAGCAACAATTCTGGGAGTTCAGTAGTAATGCTTGGTAGGCTTTGTTTTTAGCTGGATCAGCCCCCTGAACTGGGTTACCAAGGGACAGTAAGAGTGCTAGAGTCAGCATACAAGAGCAGGGCTGAATGTCAGAGAAAGAGGGCTGAGAAAGGATGATCACAGAAGTCTGATTTTTAGATCTACTTAAGCTGCTGTGATATTGTACCCCTACACTGAATGTAGAACACTTGTAGGGATGCTATTTAGGGATGGAATGAAAAAATTAAGTCTAATGGTGTTTTTTAAAAAATCAGTGAAATTTAATTTAGGACTGCCATAAACCAAAGTTCCTTAATTATCATAATTGCACAGTGTCAAGACAGGCTGAGTTAAGCTAATTTGAAAACTTCAGCTTTTTTTTTTTACATGTTAACATGTGTAGGTTTATAAAGTAAAATGAGTACTTGTTTCCTCTAGGGAAAAATATGATTTCTGATTTTTTTTAATTTAGTGAACTGAATATATTTTTTATATATAAATATATATATATATATATGTAAACACTCAAACTTTAGGTGGAATTTACCATGGTTTTTCCCTGGAGAATTCTATTCGGAGATGAGGTGATAGCTCCCACCAGTTGTCAATAGGATAGCGTGGAGGGAAAGGATGTAGAGAAGAAACATGCAGTGCAAGCTTTATAAATGACAAACCATTTAAAAAGGGCATAAATGAAAAGATACAGTACTGTGCATTCCCTACCTGATTCCAGTCATGTAAATACTCTGTAAAGGACTGAAAGCACTGGTGTTTTTGACGTCAGGATGAAAGGAGAAGGCAAATAATTAAATTAAAAGGAAGTCCATCCTACCAGTAGGATTTTTTCCCCAGAAAAAACAATTTGTGCCCTGTATATTGAGGGCAGCTTGAATTATGCCCAAAGCAAGTAGTTGAGATGCATATTTTAACAGAAGGATCACATATTAACCTTCTTTCTGCCCCAAACTGAAGTGTTACAGAAAGCTTTGATACATTTTTAAATACTAATGATTTAATAAAAGGCAAAAATTTTTCTGAATCATAAGAACTTATAAACGTCTCATGAGATCTACAAAATTCTTAGTAGACTTCACTCAACGTTGATAAAATTTTAACAAATCCATCTTTAAAAGGATACTATCAGAAATTCTTCTGCTTCTGTGTTCTATCCAAATCTTCAATCTGGAATCTCACTTTAGAACAAGAACAAAAAAAATTGGGTGTTGTTATGGTCTGAGAAGTGGCTTCAACAGAATAATCCTGTTCAATATATCTCCATCCTGTAAACCATGCAATTACAATATCTTAATTTTATGTTTAAAATACATTTTGCTCTACTGCTGTAATACAAGGGAATAGCTAAATTGAATTGATTTCGATCCTGAAGACTAAAACATATTTGAAGCAAGCTTGCATATAAATATGTGGCAGGTTAAGATCTATCTGTTAATGTCGCTTGACTGAATTTTCCTTTCTTCCCTTCCAACTGATCAGTGGCACTATCTGGAATGTCACATTTATTACCTCAGTGGAATTAAGAGGCTTTGGAAGTCTTGGAAAAGTTAAGAAGTAATTTAAAACACTTGAGAACCTTTCAGGTTGCCTTTGGATTTCATGCAGAAGCAAAATAAGCATTTTTTCCCCTTTTTGCAAGATTTTTGTAATGTACTTATCCCATTTCATTTTATCAAATTACTAGCTTTCAGCCTTGAAGGTCTAAGAGTGCACAAAAGCTAATGAAAGTTGCAGCACCTATTTATGCTCACCATACCTGTGCCATCCTCTTGCCTGTTCCAGGATAATCGCTTCTGTGGTTGCACAGTGTACTAGCTCAAACTGATTCATTTAGAGAAGGCTGTATTTATTAATTCACTGGGTTAGTTGGAACATGAATCAGTTCCCATATAAACTTTTTTATTGGTAAGTTTGAGATCGTGGCTCTGAAATGATCTAGTGGCTCCCTTGCGCTGACAGTTGCTCACAGAAGGAAGGGTGACTGAGGGCCAGCATTAACAGGGAGTAAATGGTGAGATTTCTGTGGGAG
This sequence comes from Struthio camelus, assembly GCF_040807025.1. NCBI lineage: Eukaryota > Metazoa > Chordata > Aves > Struthioniformes > Struthionidae > Struthio > Struthio camelus. The sequence goes on from NC_090943.1 coordinate 49,264,535, forward strand.
AAAGGAAAATGATAGTAATTTCTTTTTTTGGTGATGTGGAACAGTTAGGTGGTGCTGTGCAGCATATAAACGTGATAACACCCTGGATGGAAGGAAAACACTTGAGGCTGGGGGCTGCTTAAATTGCAATGGATATGGTGTTCATGAAAACTCTGCTCTCCTAAATGTAAACCTACTATTGGCACGTTTACTTCTCTGTTAAAAAATATCTTGGGGGTCTGAACTAGAAAGACAAAAAATTGGTGATCTAACAGCTACTAATGTGTTCAGTCTTGATTTTGGAAAAAAAAAATCAGTATTGTGTATCCTTTCAAATACTATCTCTTTTAAAAGAAAGAGATTCTAACTGAATTTTAGGAATTGTTTGGTCTTTTGTATTTTAACTAATGCTAATTTATATATATATATACACACACACACACTGTTGCACGTTCTCACTTGAAACAGTCTGTTGTGAACAGACAAATTAGAAAGGTTTGCTCATTGGATATTCAGACCAGCATTTTACTGTAAAATTGTTTATATGAGATAAAAAAGACATATTCTTGCAATTTGTGCATATGACTGGCTACACTGGTTACTGTAAGAGAAACTTTTTTTAATCTCAGATTTTTATCCCCCCAATCTTATTCTAATGATGCTGCCTTGGTTTGCTAAATAATATTTTCGCTACACACCTTTATGAGGCTTCCTGAAGATATTAAGGCTGTCCCAATACTCTTGTAGCAAGCGCAGGTTAAGGTCAGGATTTTTTTTTTTAAAGAAACAATCTTCAGCAGCAGATGGAGATAAAATACTTTGTTTATTAAACAGCCACTGAGTGTAGGTGTAGGGTATGGCAGAAACAGTAATATAAATTTCAAGGACAGATATGGCCCTAGTATAATGCAGAAGAGGTGCTGTTTGCAACACAGGAGTGTGCATGATTGGCAGATTTACGCTAACATGAAAGATTAAACCCTAGAGATGAAGCTCTTTGTTCTCACTATACAGTCAGGTTTGCTTTTGACTTCTCTCCTCTTTTAAGACACGTATAAAGGATGTTTCTTAGCAGATGGACTTTACATCAGAGATAAAATTAGATCTCAATAGCTTCAGTACTGAACAAGCTCAAATGCTCCCCTCTTCTCTCCCAAACTTCATAGCATAGTGTAAAGAAGTTCAAATCTGTTGTGCATGTAAATAGTATTAAGAGCTATATATAGGCTGGGTTATTTTCTTTTCTTCATGGAAATATTTAAAACAGTCTTTCATATTTAGTGGTAACATTTGATATTGAAAGCACTACCTACCAGTTTTAACAAAGTAAATGAATGGCTTTCTAACTAGTCATTGTGCATCGGTTTTGTGTTGAAACTGAGGCAATGTAACTAGTACCCCAGTTAGCTCAAGGTGGCTCTTTGCTAACCTTACAGACAAGGTAACAGAAGCAGTATATTGGAGGGTCATTGCTACTATGGCAGTGCCAGCTACTTATAGTGGGATATTTCATGGAATTCCTGAACACTACAGTGTTATTCAGGAAACGTGGCAACTCTATGGTCAGGTTTGAAATTATGCCTTAGATGATCTCAGTTAACCTGCTTTCTGTCTTTCATTTTCTTAAATATAAGCATCTGGGCCCACACTATAAATTAGCACTTGTTGCTTTTCTTCACCTCTCACCATATATAGGCAAGTTTAAACTATTTTAGCAGCCAAACAACTTATGTTCAAGTTTGCTTTAAATTACAAAAAAAAAAAAAGGGGGGGGGGAGAATAAGCTGTTTAACTTGACCTTGTTTGGCTGAGGATTCAAGAGATACTCTGTTATGGGCTGGGGGACTTAATTAAAAGGCTAAAACTTGCTTCTACTAAATGTTCTTTATGAACAAGAAAGGTTTTGGTTTCTTCTGCTTATGAAAAACAAAGCCAAGGTGACAGGTTAATCACGGGATGTCAATGAGATTGTATTTGCATGCCTGCGTTGTCATACTCCTTTAGAAATTGGGTGTAAGCGCTAGAAGTAGTATGTCTGGATTAGATTTTGACCTTGAAAGTCAGAACAGATTTTTTTCTTATTACAGGTGTACACCGTATCTTGCATGCATAATCAATTTTATATTTAAGGATAATCTCAATGGAAATCCCTTTATTTAAAAAATTCCCTAATCTTGGTGCTCAGTGCTAGAGTTTGTGTTTCAAGTAACAATCATTTGGAGGTCTAGGTAAATATAATTGAATTGGTAAAGCGTTTTTTCAAGGCACTTGGCTAACAACAAGGGTTGGTAGCTATACCTCCTGAAAAATAAGTTTTAAACATAGTTCTGAAGTGTTCAGCTTTTTGAATCAGTAGTTTTGGCTTTGGCTAGTATTTTGAAAGAACATGCTGATTTGTCTGGTGATTACTAGGCTACAAATTTCATTTGGGTATATGTTGGTGCTTAAAACCTCACTACTCCATGCGTGGCACTGATGAATAGTATGGAGGATAGCAAAGAAAAATTCTGAAATGTGTTGGTATTAGGAGGAGGAGGGATTATTGGGAAATCAACAGTTCAGCAGTATTGGGCAAGGGCCCAGATCGCCACCGGTTACTGCGGGGCCTCGGGCACTCACCAGCTTTGCCCCTCTGCCCGGTTTCCTCGAGGGTAGGGAGGTTCCTGGCCAGAGACAGGACGCTGCAGCCCACGCCTGTCCTTGCCCTGCTGCTGGCCGGCTCCGTGACTTTTTAGGGCGGCCAACACTGCTTATGGCTCCGTCTTCCCTGTGGTAAAAACATTCCCCCCCCCGGTCTTGGCTTGCGTGCGAGGCGTGCGCTGCGCTCCGCCGCTGCAGCAGGCCCCATCCCGGGCGTTTAAACACCTCTGTTTTCAAGACCCGCAGGGTCGGAGGGGCGGGCGCTGCCCTACCAGCCTGTGAGGCCTCTCTCAGGCCGTAGCTGAAGCCTCCCATCGCGGCCGGCGCCTGAGGAGGGCGCTCACCATAACGGGCGGAGCCCGACCTGGGCCCGCCCCAACGGCCGCCCGCCCCAACGGCCGCGCTCGCGCTCCCCGCAACGGCCGCCAGTCCTAACGGCCGCGCCCCCCCCCCCCCCCCCCAAGCCGCCTGCTCGGCGGCCTCCCGGGGCGCAGGCGCCTCCCTCCCCCGCCCTTCCGCCGCCGCGCCCCTCCCCGTCCGCTGCTCCCTCCCCCGCCGCGCGCCGCCCGCGGAAGTGGAGCGGAGCGGGGATGCGGCCGCGCCGCCGCTGCCGCCCCGAGTCCCGCAGGTGAGAGGCGCAGTCTCTGCGAGGGAGCCGCCGCCTGCGCCATTTTCCCGCCGGCCCCCCCCCCCCCCCGCCGCCGCCTCGGCGGCGCGGGCCCGGCGGTCGGCTGCGGGGAGCCGCCAGCGCCGGCCCTCGCCGCGCCGCAGCCGCGTCCCCCGGCGCTGTGGGGGCGGTCGGAGGCGGGGGGTGGGGGGGGTTGCTTGGCGTGAGGGTTTATTTTTGGTGGCTCGGCTCCGTGTGGGGCCGCCGGGCCGGGCCGGGCCTGCGCAGGGAGCGGTTGGTGGGGCGGCGGCTCCGCGAGGCTGCGGCGCGGCGTTGTGTCGCTGCTGGGCGACTGGTCCTGCTGCTCGGTGGCCTCTGAGAGCTCTGCGGGTGCGCGTTTGTTCTGTGTGTGTGTGTGGAGAAGGAGCGCGGGCGCGGGGCAGACCTGTAGGGTCCGGTTATTTTCTTTTTCCCTTATTTTATTTTTATTTTTAATTTTCTCCTCCTTTAGCGCTGGTTTCTCTTGCAGATGTTGCTGCAGGTGGGGGCAGAGGGAGCGGTGTGATTGCCTGGGATCTTGGGGCGTCTCTCTCTTCACCTCGCAGTTCCTGCTCCAGTGCTGCTGTTGCTAAAGACTTTTTGTAACTGTCGACTCAAGTGCGGTTTCGATGGAAAATGAAGGTAAAGGTCTCTGATCAGAGTCACTGGCTTCACTGGAGCTAAGAGGATTTTTGCATGCAATTTGGTGACAGCTCCTACTGGTGCGTGTGTATGCTTTACTGTTCCAGGGGTTTACAGGGTTGCTTTTATGTGCTCATCTCATGTCAAGGATTTTGTTCTGCAGTCTGTAGCTTGTGAATTGTAGAACTGCCTTTTTTTTTTTTCTGTGCTGCTGCTTGTTGGCCTAAATTGGCCATTTATTTTCTTTATTTTCTTTTTTTTTTTTTTAAATACTTAAGATATGTGCTTAGATGTTTTATTTTAGTGTGCTGTATGCATTTGGAATATACTTTCTTGTGTTATTTGTACAGGTGTTTCTGAGCATCACTTGCTGCTTATTTGTTTAGATTATATGCTTTTGTTAAATTCAATCTTTCAGAAACAAGCTGAAAAGCATTAGTTGCATTTTTGGTTGAATACTTTATTAGTGCATATTCTATATTCTTAAAAAATCACTTAACTTTTTTTCTTTTGGATTGTTTTTACTTAAAAAAGTGGCACAGGAGTTTCGAGTTGTACCATTTGAGAGATCTGGTATAAAGTTGTGTACGGTTTATGCTGAAAGAAGTTGCTGTGTTGTGCTTTCTCTTTCTTGTCTAGGAAATCATTCTTCAGGAATGATTTAGTCTGGGGAGTTAGTTCAGTTTTTCCTTGTTGGGCTTCAGTACATGTTATAGGAAGCTTGAAAACCTCTTGCCTTGCTGATGGAGTGACTGTGAGCTTCACACGTTTCCCTTTCTGCTCAGATCTGGATGTTGAAGAAATTTTATCTGAAATTCGTTATACTTATTATTATGTATTTTTAAAAAAGAACTACTGATTTCTCATTCTCTTTCTCTCCCCTGTTGTGTTGTCACTATTCTTTGTAGCTTATTTGTAGCTTATCTACTGTGTAACTTATTTGGTGGCCGCTGGATTTTCTTTGTGATAGGTTGTTGCATGACCCATCTGAGCTCCTTCTCTTCCCCCTATCCTTTTGAAAGGACAAGTGCTGCTTTTAGTAGTTTGATTCAAATGGGATGCTGGGTTGAGCAGTACTCCACGGTGGGATGGACTGACAAAATTGTTTTCTACAGTGGATATTGTTCTGTTTTGAAATACATCTGTCTTCCATGACTGGAAAGTTGTAATAATTGCAAAGTCCAACTGAAACTGGAAACTGCAGAGGTTACTTTAATTTAGCATTTCAGAATTTTTCTAACTTTATTTTAAAGTTAAAATTTTATTGATTCTGTTAATCACATCTTCTAAGAGAATGTTTGTAATAAAGAGCATGGAACTGACTAGAAGGATTTTTTTACTCTTGGGAACACCTCTAGAGAGGAGTGATCTTCCTTTTGGGAGCATAGTTAGTAGGAGTGGTGTTTATGCAGTTGTATTTCAATCACTGAATTTTAAATACAAGATTCTTGAATGGGCAGCACTCAGAGGGGACAAGAAAAAGCAAAACGGATATAATACCGTTGAATAGCAATGCATTTAAAGAGGATTATCTGTCAGAAACTTGTGTGCCACAACCAAACATGAGGAAGACTTAGTCCTCTAGCTGTATTAACGAATAAATGGGATATCGTAGATGTAATTTATAATAAAGTTGGATATGATAGGGTATGGCCTGTTCTAAATCTTCCAAGTGGTAGTTGTTCAAAGATCGTGTTTCTTGAGGCTTTTGTGGAATAAATTAGTTGTATTTAAGAAGGAGTTATATTGCATGATAGATAAAGAGGTATATTTTAAAGTTCTTCTGGGGGAAAAATACTTCAAAAGATGATTGGATGCATATTTCAAAGGCAGAAATAATTACCATGGTTTACTGAGGGTTTTCAAAATAGGCTAAATTTCTGTGGTATGAAAAAAGCAAAACTTCAGTATGAATAATAAGGTTGAGTTGGTTCTCTTATCATCTTGGCATTCATTTGAATTACTTTCTCTACACATTTTCTTTCCTGCCACCTCATAATTGAGTGTGCAGACAAGCACATATTTACAACTGTTTGCTGTCTGTTTTAGTCCTTTTGGTTTTTTGGGGGAGGGTTCTTTCTATCCAGTTGATGTTTTGAGACAGCTAGACATCAGCAGCTTTCATATCGGAACTTTCCAGCTCTCTTGAGATGATCCTTAATGTATTTTTTCCAGGAGATAGGTAAACTGTGGAACAAAAGACAGAAGGTTTTTTTTTTTCAAAATAGTCTTTAATTTGGATATTGAGAAAGGAATGGCAGATTTTTTCCAAATTTGGAGCAGTGTTCAAGGTCAGAAAGTGATAACATGGATTGGAAAACTGACCTTTTCCTCTGTTAATTCAGTTTTCATAAGCAGTATTGTATGTTTACTGTAAGAAAGCCAATGTTTTGTCCCAAGGCTGTGGTTTCTGTCTCTTGTGCTGGGATGAATTTGACAGCTAATTAAACTTTTGCTCGGAATTCGTGTGTCTCATGTTAAGGGGGAAGAGAGAGGATCTCCCATAAGAAGTTTTCTGCTTAGCTCATTAAATGTTTGACTTAGAGGAATGATATTTGTGTTTTTGTTCTGAAAGGTAGAACTCGGACTTCCTTCCATAAATGTAGCTTTTTTCTTAAGCTGTAGGCAGTTGAGAGAGCTTGCATTTTTTATTTTGGGTAAAACATAACTTTGAATACAAACTAGGCCTTTTTTGGACCTCTCCTTAGACATCACTGCATTTTGCCCATTTTAAATGACTTTCTGTGGTCGTAGTTTTTTGTTTTTTTTTTTTCTTTTGTCACTTTTTTTTAAATTGTGACAATTTCTTTGTTCTGCAGAGGATTGGCTTATAGAGCCCTCTGTCTTTTTAGCAGGAAAAACAAAGAACACAGGTTGTATTACATCAACTTTGAGCTTTTCTGCTCTAAGGCCAGACTATGGTTATAGACAAAATTGTTAAGTAGGAGTACTGCTTTGTTACCGAGGCCTTCTATATCATTTGTTCTCAGGTCTTAAAGTGTTTTACAGAAGAAGTCAAAATAACACTTTCCCACCTGTAAAACAAAAGAAAAAATTTCCCAAGATCACGTAGAAGGCTGGTACAAAAATTCAGATCAAACTCACTGTAAATAATAGAAACATCATGTGGTGATTCTGAAATCCTCTTCAATCTTCATGGCTTTAAGTCCAAGTTAATTTAAGCTAATCTTCAGGGAAGACTGTTACTATCAACCTGTGCTATGTTAAGTTACTGTTTGGAATTTCAGGATAGTTTTGTTAGTTGGGTGAATACTGAGACAGAAGTTGATGGATTTGGGGTGGAGGGAGGGAGATACATTGGTTCTTCAAATAATCCTAAGCTAATAAAAATATAGTTGTTTTTTTAACCATGTGCTTGAAGTGCAGTTTACTTTCCTAATGAGTTTTGTGGGCTTTTTTCTTAATTGATGAACATGGGCTTAGTTGCAAAACTGACAAAATGAAAATCGGTGAATAGGTTATGGCTTTTGGGGCAGTGTGAGTTCCCTGGACTAACTCACCATGGATTAGACAGCTGTAAGTACTGATGAAAGGACTGAGCATGGATAAACAAAACTGGAAACAAAGCGGGGGGGGGGGTGCCTATGGCAGCACCAACTTGAAAACAATTTAAGTTGTTCCAGAGTGGCACCATCAGTTGTTCATGAAAGTGATATCCAAAATAATCAGAATGAAATTTCTGATGGAAAATATGTTGGAAATCCTGAAATGGGCTTGGTTTTATCACAGCAGTTCACATTCCCTTTAGAGTTTTAGATGATTTATTAAATAAACTAATAGATTAAACAAGAATTTTGATGTTCATGGGTTACTGTTTGTTATCATCTGTGACTTGCTATGAGAAAATTAGAATCAATACTTCACTGGGGCTAACGTAAAAGTGACATCTTTTCTGTTTAACTTGAAGGATAAGGTGAGAAAAGAGAATTTTTTTAACCACTGTGTCTGGAGAGACTTCACTGAAGGCTAGTTAGAAAAGATAACTTCCTATCTGTTGCTAGTTATTTCAGTTGTCATAGTGCTATTTTTTTGTCTGGCATTAGAAATATAGATCGCCTTTTAATCGAACAACCAGTGTTGCCTCTTCGTCTGTTGTTTGATTGGCTGATGGAATGCTGTATAGTTTCTTTCCTTTCCTGTTATTTTTCCCCTATGCTGTTAAACCAGAAATGTTAATCTATAGTAATGTAGAAACTGGTTAGCATGAAATCTGCTTGAGTTCAAACTTCACAAAATGTGTGTTAATTCACTAGCTTTCTGACTCCTCTATATGGAGAATCTATTGCATAATCTTTTCTTAGTGAGTCATAGTAATAGTGGCATAAGGAAAACTCAGTTTTCAAGGTAGCTAATTTAACAAAAGAGAAACATGTTTCTCACTTTTTTGGTGAACAATTTGAGTGTGTGGTGAGAATGGTATCTTGGGGTGCAATTCCATAAGACCGTATAAAACGATGTGATCGCTGTTGAAAGGAGGAGATCCTGCTCTGGGCTGTGTTCTGCCATGTGTGTTGTGTTGGCTGTCACGGTCATTGAATTTGTCTGACTTGCTAGCTTGGCAGAATGCTAACCCCGTCCCTCTTTTCCTGAGCCCCCTGTTGGATTGTTTTTTGCTGAGTTAGTAATTTGAATTGGCTTGTGGAGAGTTCAGTGAACGCCAGAAATGGTGAAGTCGTGAAATTCTCTGGCAGGGACAAGAGGAGTAAGACCTCTTCCTTTTAGTGCAAGCACACCGTTAGGTTGACTCAGTCTTCATGTAGTCATAGCATCAGTATATCAGAGTGAGGCATGCTGTGATTAGCGCTACATGTTTTTTAGAAAATGGAACAGATACTGAAATGCATTTGGAAGGGATGGTTAAGGAAAAAAAAGCCATGCACCTGTTGATGTGATGTATTGATGGAATATAAATTCCCGCACAGACCACAATGAATTTTTGCAAGAGTGGAATAGATTCAAGATATGTGAATTTTATTAGTTGCAAGACCTGCTTTTGAGCCAGTGGAAGAGTTCAGGTGATACCTAACTGACCCTGGGTGGTAAAATTGGTAATAGCAGTGTGGTCTTTAGAAGGTAAAAAGAATGATACAGTTACAATGCAGAAAATAAAAGAAAAATAAAGTACGATAATCAAGGTATAAATTTGGGGTGAACATCTGTTTCTAATTGTTTTGTAAACATTGTACTCTAAACTGTTAGAAGGGATAAAATGGATAATGGCTTAGCAGATGCAGACTGCAGAATCTAGATTACAGAGGCTTTAAAAATATTTTTAAATCATAAATGTTCTGCATACATAATTCACAAAAAAGCTTGGTGAATACACTTGCCGCTTTTTCAATTCTAATTATAAGAAAACTTATTACCATAAGTGGAGTAATTATGCAGTGAGTCATGTTTGCATTTTAAAAAGAATTGACACCAGCTTGGGTCTGAGAACTGTTTTAAACAATAACTTCAGGATTATGTTTCATTTTACTTTTTTAGAATTTCATGTTGTCACGTTATGAACTAACTGTAGAGCTGTCAAGGATATAGAGTGAAGTATTAGGATATGGAGCTTCCTGCGTTATTTTAAACAAATTTGAACTACAAATGGTGAGCAAATGTTCCATGGCATTTTTTTTGTTTAGTGCAACTATATGACAACTGAAGTGCGCGTATGTCATGGATGCATAAGCAGTATCTTAAGGGGTGCTGAAATTCTCTGTTAGTATTTGCTGTTCAAGTACCATCCTTCATTCTGAGAAGCCCAATGTTTTAAAGTGTTAGGATATAGAAGCAAACTACTGGAGAAGAGCCATATCATCTTATTTTTAAGCTTAGATCTTCTCTTCTAGAAAGTTAGCAACTGTCTGGCAAGATAAATGGCTGCTAGTTAGACCAGAAGTCTTTTGGCCTTGAACTTCTGAAATGCCTTAGGTGAATCAGGACTTAACTGGCGGTGTATGTTGTTTGGAGTCAAGTGAGGTACAGCCATCTGTGCTCTCTTGCTTGGGTGATGAATTTCTGAATTGATCCAATGCTGTTTTATATAAAACTTCCCTTTATAAAACACCAGCATTTTTTCATATGTTTCTGTGTGCACTTAGGATTCTATATTTTTTATTCTTCTGTTGAATAAGTAATGAGTAATGGATAAAACGTTAAAGCTGATTTTTCCAGCACTCAAGGAGTTTTTAGAACAGCAAGAATCAAAGGTGAACATTTTGGTCAGTATATAGTAGTTGCAGCATTCCAGCGTGTTCGTCAAAGCATTCTTGATAACTCTGATGCCAGCTCAAGGCTTTTAGCAACTAGTATTTAAATTCATCATGGTATATCCTCCAGAGCATATGGAAATGCTGTAAGTAGTAAATCTTTTGTGGTGATTAGGTTCAAAGTTTGCTTGTGTTTGACATTCTCCACATTCAACTTTATACTGTGTAAACGGGCTAAAGGGAGATAAGGCAGTTTGGACTGATACGGTGGTGGAGGAGTTGGTCAGAATTTCTGTTGCCATTGCTCCTTAATGAATCTACTGTACTGCAGTCACGTTAAGGTATCTTTATTTTGGGGAAATATTTTCTCTCCAGCTACAGAGCAGGCAGCTCTCATTCATGAAGCTTGCAGAATAACCACATGGAGTATATACTACAATTATGGAAAAATTGCGCAGCATTACTGTTATGCCAGTGTCCTCAGCTGAGCTAAATGTCTGACTTTCCTTCCTAATTTTTAATAAAACATTGTGAAACATCCTGAAAGACTAAAACGCATTTCAGGTTGTTGAGACAGATTTCTTAGAGAAGTGTAATACAAAGATGTTTTTAGTACTTAAATATTTTTTGAAGTTGGTCTTTGAACTTTATATAGACTCCTGTAGAGTTAAGCTGGATGTTAAATGAGGTGTCTTAGAACAAATGCGCTGAGATAAACTTGAATGTATTGTCTAAAGTAGGTGGGAAATGGGGATAGGTCTGTATATTTTATAACTTCTAAATTTAGGCAAATCCTGAGACTGAGGCTGTAAGGCTGATAGCTGTAGCCAGGGTTTAGATTCCTGTTTCTTAGTCGGAATAACAAAATTTTATATACCCAGGATTATGTTTCTGCTGTTCGTCTGACTGTGGCCTCAGTGAAAGCACTAAGCACTCCTGAAATACTCGAATGAACACAAGGCAGATTTTTCAGGCTCACAGGTCTCTTTAGCAGGTTGTTCTCATAAGTTGGGTTTTTGTATTTCTCCTTGGTTAATGGGTGGTGTGTGTGCCAGAATGAGTATGTCCCTTTCTGTAGAGTCTTATGAAATAATAGGCAATAGCACTGTGTGACCTCCAAGGATAGAAATCTACTCTGCAAGGAGAACTCTCTATTGCAAATTAGTGTGTGTCCCCCCCCCCCCCCCAGCATTTTTAGAAACAGAACTCTTCTGTGTACACTTACTTTAATGTGGGGACTTCTGGTAAAATGTTTAAACTAAAATACTGTTGAATAGAAACAAATTTTTTTGAATGTTGGAATACTGAAAAAGATATTCCTTTTGGCAACCAGTCTTGGAGTTTGAAGGAGTGTTGGCTCTTTACTCATTGCTCTAAGACAGTGGTGTTATTCTGATCAAAGCTATTTGAGGGTTTTTCATATCTAAATTTACAGGTTTGTGAGGCATCTTTAGAGAAATTCGTAGTTGAGAATATAGGAAGATGTCAGTCTTCATGATATAATTATGCGTAAAGTACAGGCAGTTATATCAGTGTAGTCTGCATGGATGAAGCCTCTCTGAGTATAACTTCCCATTTTATTCATGTATTAAAATGTAGATAAATTGGTTCAGAAGCCAAAAATAAGACATTTAAAAAACTGAATTTACTTAATCTAGAAATATTATTGTAGCTTGTCTGCATTTATGGTTTGAGAGCTTGGTTGCACTGATGTAACAAAAGAACTGTCTACCATCCTCAGCTACTTCCACCTACTTCGAATGTTAGTACAACTGGTGAATTCCTCTTATTTCCTGCTAAGATCTGGAGCAATTTAAGGAAGGAAAATTTTGGAGGAAGTTATGTCATAATAATGACTATTTGGCTAATCTATGTTCTAGAGCAGCGTGAGGGCCCTTGGAATCCTGCCATGCGTCTGGGGTTTGCCTCTGTGCATGCAGTTGGTCTAGGAGTTGTGATAGCTGTTGAGCATGCCTAATGCATTTTTTGGTAGGTGGCTTTTTGCTGTGCCTTGTCATCACTTGGTCATTGCTCCATGGCTGGAACCTGTCTTGAGGTTCTAGGAGCACCTTGCTTTCTAGAGGAATGGGGCAAAAATTGCTTTTTTCTAAAAGGCACAGCTAGTAGAAAAATCTAGGTGAAATAAGACACCTTGCTCTCTGGGATCACAGACATGGTTCTGAGCAATGTCTCATTTAAACTGAGAGTTTGAAGATGGCCAAGATCTCCAAAACATCTAGCTGCCACATCCTAATGAGTTGGAGAAGACTGCGCTGATGCTTTAACTTGGATGGAACTGACAGAAGAGGGGATTACTTCCATCCCAGTTAGACTTTTTTCCTTAAAGATATGCTTCACGGCCAAGAGTCAATGCCTAGCAGGAACTGTTTTGGAAGTCCGTGTGGGTGCACACTCACATCTTTATGCTCGTTGACAGCTAGCCAGCCTCTAGCCCTGTGCACTTGCAGGGTGCTGGCCACAGTGCAGAAGAGATAGGTACTTATCTTTTATGATGTTATTATGTGCGCTGGTCTCTATATAAGGCTACACTTCTGTTCCTGGCGCTCTGTTTCCCTGAGCGATCTAGACAGACAGATGGACACACGCAGTTCTGAATTGTACACAACTGGAAAAGAACACGTTTATGTTCTTTTTATTCTTAGATAGGAGCTGATCTTTCTAAATGCTTTGGTACGTGTTACACGTGGCTTGATCATAGAGCAAATAAGGAAACTGGAGGCTTAGTTTCAATCAGTTATGTGTTCAGTGAAACATCTTTTTAATTAATACTGTGTTATTAAACACTAGTGCATCTTTTTCAGTGTGTGGGGGGGGAAGTGGCAGCAGCATGAAAACTATGCTGTGCAATATATGCCTTGTAAAAGACAGGAGGACAATAAAAACCTAACCAAAAAGACTTCCAAGACACCAGTGATGCAGCAAGATTGGCAAAAGATACATATAACATTGGCAGAAAATATATAACTGAATTCTAGAAAAAAGGATTTTAGTATGAGCATATCACCTAAAATATGGTGGTCTACTTCTTCCTGCCTGTGTAGGCTGGTAAGGCTTTCTATCTATACGTAAAAATCAGGAAGAACCATTCTTCCAGTGGTTAACTTGTTTTGCTTTCCCAGAGTGTTCAGAAAAGGTAGTTACTTTGCTCTTTAATCATCTAGATAAGGGATGTGTTCTCCGTAACTGTCACAAATGCAATCACTAGCATGGCTGTAACAGGATTCCCATTATTTCTGCCTTCAGATTACTACTCGGTATGCTGCAGGTTTGAAACACCATTGTTGTTGGTACCGCACTATATAGCTTCTCCCTGTGAAATGCACAGCAATAATTCATTGTGTTGAAGGTGAATGATCACGTAATAATGCTGGGCTTTGGGAGGTTGCTGTCATGATCTCAAAGAATGTGAGAAGAAAGTGGAAAAAAGATTTAACGTCTCCAGAGAAGCGAAAGATCTGAAGACTGGCATTCTAAAACTGTGGGGTGAGAATGAGTTTTCTTTGCTGCTGTTTGAAATGTTAAATAGGAATCTGCTTTTTGTATCTTGTAAGGTTGGCATCTTTGGTGGCCATATTCTCCAGGGCGTGGTTGTCCTGTGACTGGCAAATTTATAAGTTCAGAGGACCCTTTATGAAGTGTTAAGGGAGCTAAATAATGGTTTTGTGAAACATGGGAAGGTAAATCAGAAACGAAAGCTGAATCTTAAGGCAGGGGGAGGAGAATAGGTTGAAAGATACAGTAGTTCATAGATTGGCTTGAAAGGAGTTCAGTCTGAAACAGACTGATGGGGAAGAGACAGAATGCCTGAGCAGGCTGTTCAAATGGACAAGAAGATTGAGAAGATGGTGATAGATATGGTGAACAGGCAAATACTGGAGAGCATGCCAGGTCAATGCTGCCAGTCATCTTTCTTCACTCCCCGTTGTGCCCCGGTAATTACCAAGAACTAGCTCTGCTGACTTGTAATTTACCAATGAGACTTCTACTGAGGGAGGACAAGCTCTTTTCTAAGAGTCGAGTCCCCGAACCCAAATGCTGACGTGCATTTCTAATTCAGGATTCTGAAGTCTTGAGAGAAAGAAAAATCAGTTTTTCTCTTCGTTTATCTCAAATTTTTTTTGTTATTTAAATCTCTGCTTGTTTTTGTTTTTGTTTTTGCTCTTCTCATTTTTGCACCACCTTTGCATTTTGCACTTGTAGGTCAATTGAGTAACTGCATGTAACGTTTAAAGGACTTTATATTAGCTAATTAGCTGAAGTGTTTTGGTCGCAAGGTTGTCTAAAACTTGCTTTTGCTGTAACAGCACTCTAAATAATTCTTAGAGCTATCTCAGTGAGTGTAGGTTCTACCATTTGCATTCACTGAGCAGTTACAGCTAAAATTTCCCATTGTTTTAAAAAGTGTAAAAGTATCTTAGTATCAGTGATCCCTGCTGGTTGATAATGAGCTCTTCCTACTGAGCTGGTAAGCAGAACAATGTATTTTAAACTGTAGAGGGATGCACAGTGTTGGTCCTTGTTATTGATCATGGTAGAATATGGGTCGGCAGAATCTTGTAGCATATGGAAAAGAAGAATCTCTTCACGTGAGTGTTAACTGTTCAGGCAAACTAAAGATTTTTCATGAGATAAAACAGGAGGGAGCTCTTAAAATTCTATTAATATAAGACTTTTAGACCTTTGCTTTAACTTTAAACATACTTTGGTCATAGTTCTGTGGTCATATGATCAGTTGTGTTTCTTACCCTAGGAATGGTTCCAAGTGGTCCAAGAAAAGGCACTGCTGAGGCAGCTACTTGTTTTTGTCTGTTAGCAACCTGCTTCTTCATTCCCTGGTAGATATAGCTGCAGGGAGAGAATAGGAAGCTACAGTTGTAACTCCAAAAAACCGATGTAGTAAAAACTGTGAAAACTGAGCTGATATAGTAGCATAGGTCAGTGTCATTTCATAGGCCCAATAAAAACTTTGTCCACAATGATGCACTAAAGTGTTTAAAGATATCTACTGATGTTTGAAAATGAATTGCATACTAAGATGGAGAGATTCTAGTATGTATAGGATGACTCCTTTAACATGGATACTGTATTTTTGGGGTAGCTTCTGCTAGATACGTTCACAGGTGTTGCAGAAGTCCAGATCTGCAATGTGCAGATCGGGGCACCAATGTAAAAGGTCTGTAGAGTATTTGCTGACGGTTTTGAATAAGAAACCTGTTTCTCATTCTTCACGGAAGTAGTGCATAATAAAGGAAAAAAATACCTGCTTGTGTGGTGGTTACATTCCAGGAAATAGCAACTGCTTGCTAACTAGTTTTTATTTGAGGTAAACTGTTGGTGTAACCGACTTTATATATTGGAAGATGATTATGAAGGAAACAGTGATAGTTTCTCATTATACAGTATGAATTGCGTAAGTAATTGAATTTATTAGTGGCAACATGTTAGGTATTTGAAATGGTTCTTTTCTGAACTACAAGGGTAGCTTAATCAACACAGATATTATAGATCCTCATCTAATTTCTCAAAAATCTCTATCAGAACTTGTCTTATAGTATGTAATTTTGCCCTAGAAAAGGGAGTTGACTGAAAAGAGATCTTCTGATCCTTTGCTTTCTAATCCTGTACCAGATTTTCCTCTGTAGATTTTTTTCATCGTATACAGTTTTTACAAGGTCCCCCCTAAAAGTGGGGGATGATTTGAATGCAACACACATCTGAAATCGGTGGCTTTTTGAGTTCATCACAGAAGGTTGTCAAAAGGGCATTTTGTAGCAGGAATTCTATCATCCTAATCAAGTTTTTTGTTTGTTTTTTGCAAAGGCCTAATATTGCTGTTTAAGAGTATTTTAACGTTTATATTTAAGGATATTTATTTTTTTTTAAGTATCTTTAAAGAGATTGTTACTTGACTCTCTGAAGTCTTAAATGATAATATTAGGGCACGATCAGGCAACTGTATCACTTTTTGGAATAGTTTTTTGTAGGTTTGACTTGAAGCTTTTATACTGTAGTCAAGTTTTATGACTTGACTTGTGTTTATGCTCTTGCTCTTCTTAAAGTTGTTTCTCCTTCCTTTGTCAGCAAGGACTAGGCCTGCTAAACTGTAGCTTAATGAATAATAAGTAGGAGTAGGGAGAGAAATTTATCTGGAGTGATCATTTCCTTACCAGGAATGAGCTACAGGATTATGAATATATGCAAGTGTTAGGATGTCTACTATCACTTTACCCGTCATTGCAGAAGATGTCCCCGAAGTTGCATCTCTAGGCCTTTATATATTATTGCAGGTGGTACTGTATAAAGATAAGCTGAATTTGTGAAATTAATTCTTTTAAAGCAATGCAAATTACCACTGAAAAATATCTTTTAACGGCATTAACACTGCATCACTCTGATATATGTTGTTTGATATGAAATGTTAAGTGCTTACCATCCTTAAAAACTTTGATTTTGTTTCTTAGGTTGCACGTCTTCAACAAATCCCTGATGGTGACAATGAGACAATGATTCCTGTACTGTCTTCAAAAAAAGCAAGTGAATTGCCAGTTGATGAAGTTGCAAGCATTCTGCAAGTAAGTGATTTTGCATCTCTTACACGGCTGCACTTGCGTAACATAAGTGTATCGTAAACAAGTGATGTTTGATATTTCTTGAGGAGAGATCTTGTCATTTAGAAGCCTGTGCATTATCATGCAGCTCAGTATTAACTGCTAGCTACTTCTAAATGCATGTTGTTTTCTAAATTACTACTTGAAATGCTGTAATGTTTTTGAAGAAATTGGGTGTTGGAGGGGGGTATGATTTGACTTGAAAAATGTTTGGGTTTCTGTATATTTTGAAGATTGCCTCTGATTAACAAAACTCTTAGAGTCAATTCTTCCTGTAAACTTTTTACTGGTTTTCACAGCCATTGTCTCAGTTGTTCAATGGATTCCTTAAGATAGAGGCTGCCAGAATATTAAGTGGGGGAACAGGATTAAGAAAGTTACCCACCAGCAGATTTAGAAACTGTTGAATCTGTGTTACTTTCCCAGATAGATGATCCTTTTTGTTGTTTTCTGTATGCTTGACTGCTTGAACAATACACCATGATAAATGTTGGCTGCTGACAACCCAAGACTCTGAGATTATTGCCCTCGTTTGACTGAGTAACTGAATTCCTGGCATGATTCTCAAGAGTCTGAACTATGCCTACGGTTTGGCTTGCTGAAGAGATTTCTGCAGGGAAGATCAGCAGTCATTTAGAGATGTGAAACTGCATCTGCTTCTGCATTGCTTCTGTGAATTTTTTGTTGAACCTGTTATTTACTGGCAAAACTAATTTTAAAATTGTCATTAACAAGCTTTTATTCTCATACATGCATTAGTACCAAGCTTATCTTTCTGTTCTTGGCCAATTTTTTATAATCTGAGGCCACCTATTTTGGTATTGGAATTTTGTATGATATGCAATTTATCAGTATTATCACTGACTGTGTACTATTCTTTGCATATTTTAATAGGCTAATCTTCAGAATGGCTTAAAAAACTGTGAAGTTTGTCATAGACGGGCATTCCATGGATGGAATGAATTTGATATTAGTGAAGATGAACCACTGTGGAAAAAATATATTTCCCAGGTGAAGATTTTCATCCTTTCTTCTTTTGTTGTAATACATTACCCCTCTTAATATAGTAAACACGTATCTTTAATACACTTGCCTCTCTATTAGTTTTCATGTGCGTGAACATATTCTGATAACAAAGGGGGTAACTCTAGTAGAACGATAAGTTGTGACTTCTGTAATTTATATCTAATTTACCTATTGAAAAAGCTTTTATTTAGATTCATGTCAGTGTTTTAATTACATGATTTATGCTTGAGTATATTTTTGTAACTAGAATGTTGCTGTTTAGAAATAGTGTGAGGGCAAGAGAAGCAGAATAAAGTTCCCTGTAGGCAAAGGCTTGAGCATAAATTACCCTCTTTGGTCAGTCATAAATGCATATGACTGAACGTTGGTATGCGTTTAACTGGAACATAAAGTACAATTACCTTGATAGACAAAGGCGAGTTTTAAAGAGCAAAACCACTGTCTTTCAATGGAGGGTGGGGATGGGGCCAGCCTTGACTGTGGTGTTAAGCTGAGCTGGCAAAAGTCAGGTGTTAAATTTCTTCCTATTGAGCTTAGCTTATTATATATGCAGGCCAGTGCAACTTCTCTGAATGATAGGGAAATGTCACTTCTTTCCGTTCCTTGAATCTGCTAAACAAAGTATGACAGCTTTCACACAGTGGGTTTTTTTTTTTTTTAATGACTTATGTTAAATATTTTGGTCAGTATTTTCTGTAACTTGTCTGAGCAGCAGTACAATTAAGTTCTAAATTAAAACCTGAAGTAATAGATGGTTAATTCTGGAGAAACAGTTTTACTTGAAGTTACTGTGGAGATGTGTTCAGCTCTCTGCTGATGACAGGAGTAGGAACATCATTACATACTAGCTATCTTCTGACATTAATGGTTTTATTTTCCCATGTGTAGTGTCAATTAGTCGAATGCATTAGAGCACTTCTAAACTAGATTATCCAAACCTATTTTAAATAGGGTTTGTTAAGATATGTATTTGCTATAAATGTGCTTATCATATGTGCTTGTAGAACGTCCTTCAGTTTCGATTGTAGGAATGTTTTTTTTAAAGATTTTTTTTTCACTTAGAAATTGACTGTATTGGTAACCAGCTATCATACGGAAGCAAGATTCTTTGTTTTTTAAAAAACCCTTAACAATCTAAAGTAAGTATATGATCTGACAGGAAGGCTTATATCTTGTAAAACCAAAACAAAAAAACCCAAGAATAGGAACTGAAAGTTATGAAACCTAGTGCTGCCTTGATAGTGATAAGTTGCTAGGAACAAGATCTGCCTCTTATCTCGAGGACATTCTGAATTTTTTTTTGGTGTTGAAATACAGTACAAACAAATAGAAGGAATAATTTATTTTTTTTCTTCTTGAGAAAATGCAAATCAAGAAATGCAAGAAACAGTTATATATTGGATATGGTCCATGATCTTTTTTTTTTTTTTTTTAAAAAAAAGGAAGCTTGCTTAAGTAAAAGCTGTGAAATAACTGTACAGAGTCAGATTTCTTTTTTTTTGCTGATGGCTTAGATTTTAATTATAAAGGAATATGTCTCAAACACAGCTGATCAAATGTGCTTTGAGGGAGAGGTAAAATGGTCATTCTATCAGAGTATTGCTGAATTACTGTTCTGTTTCCTTTCAGTTTAAAAATCCCCTTATTATGCTTCTCCTGGCATCTGCGGTCATCAGTGTTGTAATGCATCAGTTTGATGATGCTGTCAGTATCACTGTGGTAAGGAACTAAAATTTATCTTCTTTGAGAGTACTTCTTGAGAATGGATAGCCACGCATACTTTTGACGTTATGTTGAATACTGACATGGGATAGTATCATTTAATTCTAATTTATGAAGTTGATTATATGCTAGCATTAAATCGAATGTTAAACTTGTGACGGGATTTTGTTTGTTCTTGACTCATAGCAATAGTACATACCAAAATAAATATTATATCAGCTAAAAATTATTTGGCTGCGTTTTATGTGTTTACTCTTTCGTTGATGGTTGAAACGTCTGTCTTCAGTAGTTTGTTTCGAGAAGCAATTTTTAGTGTCTTCCAATTTTTATCTTAAATTATGATTTAAATTAAAATGGTAACCAATAGAAGCTTTCTGTTAAGTTCCTTTAAAGATGTAATCCTTTTAATTATGGTGAAGAAAAGTGAACTCCCTAGAAATAGCAGAAGACAGAACCTGAAATAATGAATTCTGTAGGAATTTGCAGTTAAATAGCCTGTTAATCTGGTGAGCAAATAAAGTACTGCTAAATGTTTGTCAGTGTAAATGATGCTGAGAAGAAAATTTTCCACTTGGCCTTTTGGGGGAAAAGATGATAGCTAAGACTTGGACTGTCTGTATGATCAGGAGCAAGCTCTAGAGGAATAAAATTGACCTGTTTTCTGTCTTGGCTGACCACCTCACTGTATATGCTGACGAATTTTACTTCTGTATTTAAGGTAATTGGAGCTTTGCTCCTAGCCCTTCTTATTCTTTGGAAATGTTATCTTTGGTGGATAAACCATGTGATAGCTCTAGGTAAAAAACCATGCAATTTTGAATTTGAGTATTGTTTGGCATGTTCTGTTGGGTTCATAATATGGTGTTATGAAATGTATTTAACTGTTGCTGTAGCTTAAGGTTGAATTATTTCCTGTTTTTTCCTTGGTTACTGCTCAGAAGTTTATTTCTTATCCCTCTTAAGCAAGGCAACGGGAAGAGAACAGGCAGTCAGTATAAGAGAGCAATAATTTCTGTATTTTGTGCAACAACTTAAGAAGGATGCTTTAGTAGCCTCGTGAACTGTGGTGTTTAAAAATACAGAGAATAAGTGCAGTTGAGTTAAAATTCATTAATTGTGGGGGGTTTTGTGTCTAACTTCTGGTTAAGCCACCATTTCGTCTTGTAGTTATTAATACCCGCTTTTTTTCTGTCAGCTATGAAGTTTTAATTTCCTTTCAGATGATAGTGCAGTTTTCCGGTGACTCTATATTTGTTCGCAAAGCCTTAGCAACAAAACTAATATGCTGTTGAAGATTAATGGCATGTATATTCTTCTGGTAGCATTTCTTTTAAGCAGATTTTTCTACCCTTTCAGCTCTGCTAATACAAATGTATTGTAAAGCTGTGTGAACTGGACTAGAGAAACTGATTCAGGTTAAAAATGACATATCTTTTCCTTTTTTGAGGGTACTGGTTTCTTGATGGAAACCATAGCACGTACACATACGCTCAGAGACTGAAATGAGGACAAGAATACCTGGCTGTTAGTGCCACAAACAAGGCAGACTTGTTGATTTTTGGCCTTTGGATTGTTCAAGAAGTTTGCAAAAGAAAGTTGCTTTCTTGCAAAATGGTCGTATCTTGATTATTTTTTAGTAACTGCAGTGTGTGCTTTAAAGGCTTAATTAATGGATTTTGTACTTCCTTTAAGATACAGTTGTATGCAGCTGTAAGAAATTAGTGTAACAAAACTCAGTCTAAGCCTGTGTAGAATGGGAAGGTGATACTTATTTTAAACGAAAATTTACCTCAGTCGCATTCATTCCCAGCAGATCTTGCTTATTCACTCACTGTCACATCACACGCTCGCTAGCCCCATGACGTTTGTACTGAAGTGCCTGTGTGTAACCAGGATCGCTTGTGGGGGAGAAGTGAAGGCTTGCTCTTCAGTCCTAATCAATTTTCTTAGGTTCTTAAGAAGCAGTAAGGAGCCAGTGCGTGGGGTGTTTGTTTTTCTTTCTTTCTTTTTTCTTTTATGCCCGTTCTGTTTGGGATCTTGGCTGTTTGGGGTCTTCTGTCTCAATGCCTTGTCCCAGTCCTCAGGAGTCTTGGGCAGAGTTTCCTTGTTCTTTTCTTTTCCTTATGTCAATGTTTTATGGCTCCAGTCCTGTTCTTTATCTCACTACTGTATTTCTAGTCTTGGGGGAGGGTGTGTTGTTTTTTTTCTTAACCTTTCTGAATGTGGTTATTTGCATGAAGCCACATCTCTCTTGCTCGTTAGCAGTTGACACAATTTCTTTAACCCTTGTTCTCTTGTTTCATTAAATGTTTTTGCACTCACGTTTTCATACTTCACTCAGACCAGTGGCTTTATTTCCGTTACGGATCTCTCTCTGCTGATCTGTGTTGCTCATCTTTCAGAAGTGCAGAGCAGAGGTTATTTCCCAGTCAGTAGAACTTTCTTCAAAATCGGTATCTAGTTATGAATTTTATTCTTAGTGAAATCAGTTTACTGAGGTCCTTGGCTGTCAGTAGTACAGGTGTAAAAAGATAGTGGAGGTGTGGGCTTTTATTTTTTAACAGACTTGAGGGATATCCAGTGATTCTGAACATGAGAAAACATGTTTCCAAACCATATTGTTAATAAGTGCTAACAAATATGATTAAACAAAAGCAAATGTGATCACTAACTTTAATGGCCATTTGGAATTCTTTTATCTTACCTTGCTTTTGTTTTCTTGCAGGCAATACTCATTGTTGTTACGGTTGCCTTTGTTCAGGTAAGACATCTGTTGTCCAAACAATATTAGTGCTTTTATATAAACTCTTATTTAATAAGACTGAAGTAGTTGCCCTGATGCATTGTGCGACTGAATGATTAAGTGCTCGGTGCTTTCATCCAAGCCTTTTGTCTTTTCTAAAGCTCATGATTTGTACTGCTTTAACTACAGTGA
The DNA here is from genome assembly GCF_040807025.1 of Struthio camelus. Classification (NCBI taxonomy): domain Eukaryota; kingdom Metazoa; phylum Chordata; class Aves; order Struthioniformes; family Struthionidae; genus Struthio; species Struthio camelus. Next base: position 49,286,975 of record NC_090943.1, read on the forward strand.
CGTTTATGCATCCATATGAGTATTATAGTCAGCCATAAAAGAATACTTGCATAGAACACTCAGATTAAACAGTGTTGAACTACTCTCAAATATTTCATTTCACAGAAAATAGATTTTGAAAGTGCAGCTCTGGCAGCAATTTTGTACAGAAACTTTGCAAAATAATTCTTCAGTCATTTTCTAAGCCATAAATGAGTTGTTTTCATTCTATAAACATCCAGCTCTACTTTAATACTCAGTGTATAAAACAAAATTACTTTATGTTTGTGCTCAGTATCTTTGTTTACTTTAATTTTATAATCTGCTTATTGAGGTTTGAGATAAGTTATGTTACCTTATTTCTCTAGGAGTTAAGAGTGTGAACACAGTATTTTAGGTATAGCTGATATGCAGTAACTTGCTGAACAGTGGAACTTGACCATTTCTGAGCCATGTGTTTAGAAGCATTACTGCGAGTATTAAAAGGCCTGAAAGAGAATGGGAAGAACCTCTGCCAGCCTTAAGAAATGCGTGTAGGCAAATTCTTAAATTTTACAAATTCTCAGTGTTTGAACCATATTTGTTGTTTAAAGTATCTAATATGGAACTGTTGAACTGCATCGCTTTAATGATTCTTTGGAATGTTACCTTAACACAACTTACTAATAAGACGGATTTCGGTAGGTGTGAATTTGTTTTACTGTTGTTTGATTTTTGTCTGTTCTGAAAACATTCTCTGCATTAATTGTATTTTTAATGTGTCTGCAGGAGTACAGATCAGAGAAATCTCTTGAAGAGCTTAGTAAACTTGTGCCTCCAGAATGCCATTGGTATGGAATTGTCTGTTCTTTCAGTCCTAAATTAAGTAGTGTTTAAATTTAATCTGAAACGAATAGATTCATCAAAAGCTTGCTGCTTTGATATCAAGCTGTTATACTGACTTAAAACGTGTTTTGCTTTGGGTCATTTTAAAGCTTTCTGTGTGAGCCTAAAGTATTATTCCACAATGTTGCCACTTAAACATTTCCGATGATATTACTAATAGGTAACTTCAAGAAACAAGCAGCAAAAGCAGAAATCTTATTTGGTTGACTTCTGAAACCAGTAACAATGCAATACGTAGTCAATGCTTTGAAAGCTTTTCTCTGACAAAATGCCAGAGAAGACATTCTTATGCTCTTTGACTTCATGTTTTCCCCTACAGTGTACGAGAAGGTAGGGTGGAACATACACTTGCAAGAGATTTAGTCCCAGGTGATACAGTCTGCCTGTCAGTTGGAGACAGAGTCCCGGCTGATCTACGATTATTTGAGGTACATACCTAATATACTGTTTTAACATTTAATAGCTTCTCTTTCCCTCTGTCTCATAAAAATGAAAGATGGCCACTGATTATTGAGCAACAATAAGTATTAATTTTTGGAACTCGCAACTATTTTAGTAGAAATTTCAAAGTAATTCAGCTACCAAATGCAGTTGCTGTGAAAATACTCACTTATAACAGTATTTATGGTTTCTGAATATAGGAAATGACAGAACAGGATTTTTTACAGCTATCTCAGATCTCTTTGAATTTCATGTGTATAATGCATTCTTGAAAATTTTGGTTGAATGCTTTTTCTGAATGTTAAAGAAATTGCCAAATGAACACTTTCATTCCAGATTATGCAATATCTGGCTGCTGTTGGCAGCTGATTTTGAATCTTTACTTGCATTAATCTTTAGGGTATAATTTCTCTGTTCTCTGATAATGTAATATTAAAATACTTGTGAAATTATGCTAGTGTAATCTGTTCTCTGTAACATTTTTTCATCTTAGTGTTATGTCTTCCAATTTACTGAATATTTGACTAACAACATTAGCACGGCTGGAAGTGCCTAAGTGGAAACAATAGCGCTATAACAGTACTTGCAAATTCTCCAAAACCTAAGTGGAATATGTATTCCTCTTGCTTATTTTGATGATTTTGGTTGAAGAATGTCATGCTGCTTTTCTGTCAGATTTTAGACATCCTGAGGATGGCCATGTATCTGGGTCATTGTGTTTAAGTAATTTCAGGGCAAGCCGAGCTGAGTTTCTTGGAAGCACCTGCAGCTGATACTGGATTAATCAGTGCTGGTTGTACAGACAAAGCCTCAACCAACTAGTTGGTTTCTGAGACAAGTTTGTGGCAGTCTTGAAAGTTTATCCGAATCATTTGTCGTTAACATTTGTAGTGTATGTAGTCTGTACTTTAATGTTTTGTTGGGTAGTAGGTCTTTTTATTTGAGACTTCAAACATTTTCTCCTTCCCTCAGCAACTCTATAGTTTCTGTATGGGTGTAAAAAAAAAAAAAATGGTGTTGTGGCTGCATCTATTGTCTTGCTCCTAAGCTCATAGCATGCTAAGGGAGTAGCATTCTTGCAGCTCTCACAATGGGAAGCAGAAGGGGAATCGTAAGTTTCTATAGATCTATGCTAGATCAAAATTTGTACTGTCTTTATCTCAACTATTGTTGCGAACCATTTGAAAGTAAGAGTGTGTCATAACCAGTTGCCTTATTCTAGCATTGGAAATGTCTACCCCACAGTTGGGGGTTGTTATATATGTGCGCGCGCACACACACACACACATGCACACACATATATTTATATACATTGATGTATGTACTTTAAGTCCTATGTGGCAGAAAGTGCATATCTTTTCTGAGGAATTTGAACGCCAGTCTTTTTGTGAAAAGACTGACCACGATGATCAGAAAAGTATGATATGTTTGTTTATACTCCCATATAAACAGTATCTTTTACACTAGAAATACAAAGAAAGGCAGCAGAGATTTTGAGCTTAAATACATAATCAGAGACAGTATGAGAGACAGTTCATGTATTCTGTGTTCTGGTAATGACTTACTGCCAAAGCAGTCAATTTTTAAAGGCTTCGTGTCAGGTCTTCATGTGAGAGGAAGTGAAGGGGAAGCAAATTTACTCTCTGTGCAGGATATCCATGAGGACTGTATATGCGTTTCCTTTTGAAATGGTCTTCCTTGTGTGGTCGGATTTTCTAGGTTTTTTTTTTTTTTTTCAGTCTGAAATGGCATTTTTGATTGTCTGGTATATACAAGGTGAATACATCACATGTTTGGAATTGTTTTTTTTTTCTTTCTTTTGAACAACTTAGTATTGCATGCTGTTTACAGGAAAGAGGCTTAGCCCGAATCAAGATAGGTATACACTGAGCTCCTAGAGAATCACAAAAAACCTTGACAGTGGTAACAAAAAGTTTAGGTCTGCACTAATATATATATAAACTTGATACAATTTTAATTTACATTATCATGTACTTTTGTCCCTTTTGCTCCATTTGTCATATGTATGGTTTAAAAAGCAAATGGGATTTCATCCAGCTTCAGCCATTTAAGTTATCTGTTTATTTCCCTCTCACTCCTGTGTTTTACTCCTATGTGTACAGAGAGAAACTCTGAGGAGCTTGTTTGGACAAAATACCACTTCCTGCCAGGTTACATTGGATGTAGCTTGGTAGTTGTTTTTTGTAGGGCTGTATGATACAAAGATACAAGTGCCTGAAGGGGATTAAACATTTTAATTATTCTTAGATTGGAAGTTGGTATTAAATGTATTATGTAAACAGTGCCAAATATATATATATATATATATTTTGCATTCTAAAGTTTCAAGGATGAGGTATTCAAGATAATGACTCAAAAAATCACGTGCTCTGTTTAAATGATCTTAGAACAATGTGCCTGGTTTCTTTGACACTTGTATGAACGGATGACTGATTCTTTCTTCTCTGTGAATATCTTTGATTTACATTTTCTTTTGACAAAGCTCAAATTTCCTCTGAATAAGCATACAGCTTAACAGCATTGGCTGTTCTGTAATGTCAGCTGTTTTGGGAAAATCATCTTATCCCCACTAGTCTGCACCTGTTAGTGTGATGTGGGAGAGGCACATTAAAAAATTATACAAAGGTCATCTTTTCAGATAAAGAGCTAAATCTCTTCAGCATATTTTAATTGATACTGTTGTAGAAAATATCAGATCTGGTAATTAAGCAGTATTTTCTTTCTGAAGTCTTTCATATATGTCAAAAGAAATTTATTGGATAAGTCTTGGGAAAGGTGAATCTGATTTTCCAAAACATGATGTTTGAAAACCTTCTCTGGCCTAAGATTTCTGTATGTTAATGAGCAGTCCACCAAGTTTCATCTTAATCTTCTCTAAAGCCGTAATGTTACATGCCTATAGCAATGTAGGCTTTGAACAAAAATCCTTTGGGGAGTGATGATAAACAAACGTATCAAAGCTTAAGACTAAACCTGAATAGTAACACTTTGGCATCTTCATACTGTTTCAGTTTGGAGTCTAAGAAATATATCACTGATATACAGTTATTATAGAACTTTCTGGGATTAATCATAATGATTTTGATTGGAAAATTCATTGCAGTTTTTGACAAGTGTCCCTTTTCCTTTATTGATACAGCAACAACCTTTTAAAAATGGGTACTGCCCTGGTAACTATTTGAGAGAATAGCAGGAATTAGAGGGATTTGACTGATCAGAAAGCACTTTAGTAAAGGTACTATCCTCTTTTTAACATTGACTAAATTATTTTTGATCTAGCAGCCTATGTTCATTTTATTGTCCAGCTAGAGCTGGAGTGTATCAAATTTGACGTGCTACTCTAAAAACAAAACAAAAACCAAAACCTCTAAGTATTCAAACCTTGGAGTGATAAACTATAGCGTGCTGGTACCAAGAGCAGTGTAACTGACTTGTATTTGCTCATTGCAAACGTTACCCTTTCAAAGAGATTCGGCAATTGAATTTCATTGTGCATCCTTTAACAGTTTTCCTCAAGGAGGTTGTCTTGAAATTTAGTGATTTGGTCACAATCAGTGGCTTTATTCTTTTTAATAATGTAGAGCTACTTAGGAGTTTGTGTCTACAGATGTTGTGATTCAAGCTTTTTAGCTCTTTAAAGGCTATTCAATACCCTTTAAAGTCAATAGAAGTACTGAGAATTGTCAACTGGCAAAAGACATTTCTGTTGGATTTAGATTTTTACTAGATCCTTTTTTTTTTTTTGCTTTATTATATTTATTGCAACCAAATCTTGTTTTTCTTTTTTCTTCTATTGGACACAGCTGTGTAGCTCTGAAGGAATAATCCTTTTTCTCTTGTCTTTCCTTCTCTAATTCTGTCCCCTTCCCTTCCCCCAACCCCCCGCTGCTGTGCAAAAAAATGCAATACCTAAAACCAAAAAATGACAACCTTTCTGCTCCTGCAGTCTACCTTGACTGTTACCTGAATAGCATTTTTCCCATTGAGACTTTATGGATGAAAAACCATTGTATAAAATAAGATTTTTTTGTAAGCCATTTCTTACTGGGCCGTAACAGGTGGAATGATGGGGAAAACGGACAGGGGAAAAATTGAGGGGATGATAGTATGTACATACGTTTGCATTCCCAGTTAACTGGGGTTTTGGGTGGAGTTGCAACTTCTCTTGACTACTTTATAGAAAAACAATTTTGAACATAGAATTATGAATAAACTATGACTTTGCAAAGCAAGCACATTGCTGCAATATTCTGTACAAGTGCTTGTTCATGCGACTTTTTTTTTTTACTTGCTTCATTGATCCATACAACACGGTTGATATTAACATATGGTTTCCTACCATATGAATAAATTAGATATAATTTTAATGGTAAAAGTCATGAGATTTTTATTATCGCTTTTGACATCTTACAAAAGCTTGTGGTCGTGCTTTTTACCCAGTCTGTGTATTTTGTTTTCAAAGGCTGTGGATCTTTCTGTTGATGAATCTAGTCTCACGGGTGAGACAGCTCCTTGCTCTAAATCTACAGCTCCTCAGCCCGCAGCAACCAACGGTGACCTTACTTCAAGGAGCAATATTGCTTTCATGGGAACGCTGGTCAGATGTGGAAAAGCAAAGGTAAAATTCTTTTTGATAAGAATGTTCTGCATGGTTTAACTGTTCGAAAAAAGCCAATTCTTGTTTTTGAAGTTTACCTATTCATTGATAAAATACTTTAATAACTACATATACTTTGATTTTTCTAGAGCGATATAAATACGCCCTTATACTAGAAATATGGGTGATTTTTAACTCTCTGATATACTGCAGTACTTCCCCCAGTTTCTGTTTCATGAAGGTGAAATGTTTTTTGGAAAAAAAAAATACTTATCCTATTTGTGCCAAGAGATAAATTTATGAATAAAGTTAAGGAAATCCACAGCAGGCTAAATGGAATTTGCCCACTATTTGAGTGAAAGTGTTGGGAACCATCCTTTACCAAAAAAAAAAAAAAAACACTTCAGATTAGAATTTGCTTTATCTTATTTTTTTTAGGGGATAGTTATTGGAACGGGAGAGAACTCTGAATTTGGGGAGGTTTTCAAAATGATGCAAGCAGAGGAGGTAAGAGTGGATATTTCAAAGCAAGGCATACATTTTGTAAATTTAAACTTTGTTCATTAAAATCGTATGTTTTTTGAGGTTGCATGGGTTTATTCCGTAGAAACTTAGTTAAACTTAATTACATTGCTTTTAATATTTTCTTTTTCCTCTAGTGAAACAAATCTGAGCTCTTGAGCATGAAAGTAGTAATGAAATTCAGTGCAATAATATTTTTAGGACTACTATGGATAATTTAACTGTTAAAATAATGTTCTGAACCTATTCAAGGATGAAACAAATCTTATTACAATTTGTGGAAGTGTGCGTTTCAAGTGAAACTAGGTTTGTGCAGAAGGGGATATGTATGGCAGATATGTGCATTGCATGCCCAGGACTAGTTTTTCCCTTGATTAACAGTGTACTTCAGGGTTATGCACATGCCTTCTGCTGCACATGGTCTCTACCTTATCCTACTAAGGTTGCGAAACTTCCTTTGACTTGTAGATACCAAACTCCCACCATGATTTTGTTTCTTGCAGTACTCAAGTCCATATAAAAAGTCAGCTCCTGAGTGTTTTGTGTGTTTCTAGGGCCTTCCAGCCTCTTTGGCTGCCTGACTAAAGTAAAATGATAAGTCTTACAGAATATAAGACTTAAGAATATAGTCTTATTTCCAGCTGTCAGGGCAAGATCTGACATAGTATAGGCAGCACTCTTTTCTTAAAAAAAAAAAAAAAAAAAAAAAAAAAGCTACATTTCTGAAATCTGCCAAAAGAGAGCAACCAAGAGCACTAGATGATGCATTGTGTGTGCCAGCCAGGAGCTGTTGGCTATAGTGCCTCACTATCATCTTTCAGGGAATACTGCTGTCCAGTCGCCCAGAGTGGGATCCACATTAATAGATGTGTGAAGAAAATATGATTACATGTACAATAGTATTTACTTTGTGTTTCCCGTACTGTAGTTCATCATATGTTACTATTAAAAAATAAACTTACTGGCATTCAATGTAAAAATATACTCTCCTGACTTCTTTTTATTAAAGTTTTGTCTCCCCTCAGCAGTTTTTATTCTTTTTGGCACTAGAGTGCCTGAATATTTCCATAGTTTCCTATTTGGCTAATTTTGCATTTCCTGCAGATAGTTAGCAAATTCGTCATGAGATTTAGTTGCCCTGTAGGGTTTAAATGCCTATCTAGGAGTTCAAAAATCAGTTTTGTTCTTGTTATCTAGAATTTCAATTTTGAAGAAATGCGATGGTTTTTAATTGTCATGCCTTTTTCGAAATCTTTGACCTTTTGTATTAGGTTTGGTATAGACACCACAAAGCTTCTGAAGAATTTCTAACAAATTTTTCATTCCATTGAAATGTTCTTGAAGCTTCTTGAATTTTACATAAGAGTGGAACAAAGTAGCCCTGTGTTTTCACAAAATAAACATACAGTATAACTGCATTTAGTCACTGACAGTGTCTTGAAGCCTGCACACCTAGAAAAAATTTACGATACAATTTATGCATGTTAATATGTGCTTGTTAACCGCTGCGCGTTTACCTTTCACGAAGGCTCCAAAGACACCTCTGCAGAAGAGCATGGATCTCTTGGGAAAACAGCTATCCTTGTATTCCTTTGGTATAATAGGTAAGAGAACCTATGTAAAATAGTTATAGATTACTATGTAATTCTTATGTCCTCTCTATTAAATTGTCTTGTGTTCTGATTCAAGGTGAGCGTAAGCGAGCACCTCGCTACTAATACAGTTGTGCAATTAGGCTGGCAGAAACTTTCTTCTTGCCATACTGACAAAGCTATCCTCCAAAAGCAAGGGAAACAAAAATACTGCTGAACCCCTAAACTTAGATCTTTGTAATAGCATTGTGATAAGTTTGATCGGGGAGGGTGTTTGTTAGGTGTTTTGAGGAGGGCTTATTTTGGTTTTTTTCTTTTTTCCCGTTGTTTCTTTTTTCCCGTTGTTTCTTTTTTCCCGTTGTTTCTTTTTTCCCGTTGTTTCTTTTTTCCCGTTGTTTCTTTTTTCCCGTTGTTTCTTTTTTCCCGTTGTTTCTTTTTTCCCGTTGTTTCTTTTTTCCCGTTGTTTCTTTTTTCCCGTTGTTTCTTTTTTCCCGTTGTTTCTTTTTTCCCGTTGTTTCTTTTCCGAGTCTACAGTACATAGTGGTATTTATCAAAACAATTATTTTGTTTCTAGGGATTATCATGGTGGTTGGCTGGTTGCAAGGAAAGCATATTCTTGATATGTTCACAATTGGTGTGAGGTAAGATTTTATATATATATATTTTTTAATACGTGTGTGTGTATATATATATGTGTATATATAAAAATAAATAGTGTAGTTCATTAAAGCAGTATTTGAAAGCTAAGGATATGTATTATAATATGCTTGCACACAGATTTTACTTTTAAGTTCATATAGATGACATAAAACAAAAACTGACTTTGCGCTGTAAAGAGACAGTTCATGTCCTTTTTAAGGATATGATATGTACTTCTCAGTCTCTTGCACCATGCAATTGTGTGGCGATTTCTGAGTGGTTTTTGGAAGATCTGTAGACCGAGAATGAGCAGAGGTGTAAAATTTGAATTTCCATGACTGAGTAAATAAAATGCAATTTTATAAGTGTCATTAGGCAAAACTTTGACTAGAAGTCTTCCAGCTTGTTTTTTAGAATGTTATGGAAACTTAATTCCAGGGTCTCGTCTGTCGAGAGTAAACCGGAGTTTAGATGATTTAGCTCTGCTCTGGGAAATGTTGCTGATTGCATTAATTACATGGAGAGGTAAATGCATAGGACAGAGGTATTTCTTCAAGAAGCAGACCGGATCAGACTATGTGCATAAAAATAGTGCGCTCCTTGAACTGCATTTTTGAGCGTTGTATAATGAGTTACTGCGATCTCATTTACACTTTTACTAGTGTATTTGGTGGTGTGTTGGGGCGGGGGGAGAGAGAAGAGAGGAAGTGTCTCTGAAGGACCTTCTGTGCCAGTCCAACACTTGGCATACTGCCATATCATGATCTGGAAGTGACAGCTGTGGATCACTGGTCACTTGAAGTGGTAGTGCTTCCTAAGACAAACTTCTTGAGTGCCGACTACCCGTATTCTTCATGATTTGGGCTGCTTTACACAGTCCTAATTAGTATTTTGTGTGTGCAAAACGGACATACAATTGATGTTTTTTCTAAGCTTTCTTCATACTTTTGCACAAATAATGCATGGAAGTGTCTAAGCTGTTGCATATTATTGCTATGTTCAGAATGTGCATTTTGCAATGAAAGTTATGTGACAGAATCAAACGGCAGCTGCTTCCTTTCACTTTTAACCTCGGTTGACAGACAGCTATGCAAACCAAATATTCTCAACTAGAAGCACGTCTTTACTATGCGTTAATGTATGGCATTCTAAGGCAAGATTTGTGTATTTACTTTCGTTTCAGTTTGGCTGTAGCTGCAATCCCTGAAGGACTACCGATTGTGGTAACAGTGACACTGGCCCTTGGTGTAATGAGAATGGTCAAGAAAAGGGCTATTGTAAAAAAACTGCCCATTGTCGAAACTTTAGGTATGACCAGACTAACTTAGGGATAATATTTTGATACGAATGTTAGGAAATTAACACAAAGTTGAAGATGTCTATAAGTGGGTAGCATTTAAAAAGATATGTGTTATTTTGCTAGCAATGTGGCAATGCTTTAAAAACACCATATCTAAATTGAATGCAGTTTGAGTTAAAATTCAGCTATATGTTTGTGGGTCTTACTACCGCCCAGTTTTTGAACTGAGATATTAAACCAGTGGAGTGTTCCGGTCAATAGCACGTCACGCTAGCATACTCTGAACTGCATGCGTGAAAGGATGTGCCGAGTACTCTCTTTTCCCAGTGGAAATAACTTTAGCTTGCTGTGGAGGTTTTTGTTAAATAACATTCTTGTGAAATATTTTTTTAACTAACTTTTTGGCATAAATTCAGGAATAGTATTGCCAGGTGGAAAGAAACCCAAGTATGAGTATTAGAAAAAGTTTTGTAATCGTAATGCACCCTCAGAGAATCTTACTGTTTATATAAAAACTTACATATTTTAAAACATCAAAGCTTAAAAACATTCTGTATGCATTTTCAATCAGGAAACATGTAGTGCACTGAGCACAAAAGAAATAATCTTTTTCTGCTGTATTTTAACTTCTGTATTTGAAGATTGGAAATATTTTACTTCTAATTTCTGTAGCTGAGTTTCATTAGCGTTGCAAGGTTTTCTGTTGGCTTTGCAATACCTGCTGGCATTCCCAAAAATGTCAAGAAGCTTCAACACTTTCGATATGTATATTTTTTTCTGAGTTAAAACAGTGCATACAAATTTCATACTTCTGCAATCTTTTCAGTCTCGTTAAAACTGCAGTTTTAGTAGTAAGTTACCCTTTTTAATAAAGGAGAATAACTTCTGTAAAGCAGGCTCTTAACTTTCCTCCTCATCAGAAGTCTTAATTGAGACTTCATTAATGTAGCCTGAGATATAGCAATATAAAAATAAGGAGGTAGTGAACAGAAGCATTTCAGATTACTTGTGAATTTGGAACTTTGTCTAATCAAAAAAAAAAAAAACCTTGCGTATCTATTTATAAGTAGTTCCACATTGGCTGTCTGTGAAAAAAGAAAATAGGATATAACATTAACAGTTGCAGTATTTCTGGAGGTTTATTCGTCTTGAATACTTTTGTCCTCATTAGGTACTCAAATTGTTCTAAACAGTCCTTGTCTTCCTAATTGGTTCTTTCAGGTTGTTGCAATGTAATTTGTTCCGATAAAACTGGAACTCTCACAAAGAACGAAATGACTGTAACTCACATTTTTACTTCGGATGGGCAGCATGCTGAGGTATGTAGTGAGATTATATCAGACTTTAATTTGGGCTTTTACTTGTGTGCGTGTGTGGAATGCATCAACTGAAATATTCCTGGATATCGCATGTTAAGGAAGTGTAAATTTGTTGTACCAAATCTTGATTTCTCAACTTCTGCTAATCCTGTTCTTCCATTCATTCAGTATTTCAACCTTTGTCGGAGTTGTATTATTCAAGCCTTCCATGGTTGCAGAAGAATTATTAGTATAACGTGTAATGTTCATATAGCTCTTCATGGCTGTAACTTCTAACAAAAGCCAGATGGTGAGATTCGTTACAAACAAGTATTGGGAGATTTGGCGTTTTTCTTCAGTATGGAAAGTGAGGCTATTTTTTTGCTGTTACAGGTGTGTAAAGTAAAACTTACATGTTAGGAATATTTAAAGTAGATGAATTACCCAGCTTTTGGATTAAAAAAAACTTCATGTACTGTGTGAGCCCTTTATCCCAAAAGCATACTATTATTCTTGCTCTTTGTAATGAATGGAGTTGAGGAGCAAGACATGAAACTGTGATTGCTAAGGTTGGAGGGTTACTGCAAAGTCTGAAGTAAACGCAAAGAGGGAAGAAAAGCAAAAGCAGCAGGAATGGAAAAGCAGCAACGTGTGGAACTAGATGTAGTTTTATGGGAGTGTATTTTATACAATTTCTTAAGTTCTCACACTGCTTTTATTCAGGATTTTATTCGCTTTACAGTTAACAGAGGATCTTATCATGGACTTTTGTAAGAATATTGGGAATCCTTTCTTACTCTTCCCTGATATTTACCTGTGCTTGTTTATAGTTCCAGATATAGATCTCTAAGAAGAGAGAATAAATAGGAATATTGTAAATTTTACTACTGCTAGCATAATTTGTTTACATATGGGTGAAATTGGTTCCTTTTTCCTAACTGAAAGAGAACTTGGAATGATTGCCAACTGTATTAGTTAGTTATACTGTAGACCTGAAGACTTTTTAAGATCCTAGTGGGATGCCTATGTGTTATGCATTAAAAAATTTGTCATCTTTAACATCTCTCTCTTGGGTATCAGCTGAGAGGCTGTTCACCTAACTATAATTTTCTTCCTTTTTCTGGATGAAAGCAGGACTCCAGCTCTGTGCTTCCATTCCCCAACAGGGATGTGCATTATTAACTGGGATGAATGAGGATAGGAGGAAGAAATTAGAAAACCCTGCATCCCTCCCCCTAAAAAAACAAAGCAAAACCAAAAAACCCCAAAGCCTGCAAGCACATCCTAGTAGAGTAAGGAGACAATGTACACTATGTTTTTATTACTGACAAGGAATAAAATTGCTACCATTAAGTTTCTTCTGAATATAAACTGCTGAGTACATTTGAAATTAGTGTCTAATATGTCACTGAAGAATTCAGTTGTCTTAAGAATATTGATTCCTTAATCTTGATCTGCTACATTAGAAGTTCAATAGGAGCTTCCATTCACATTGGGTCAAGTCAATCATTATGAATAATCTTGTTTTACTTTTTTATAGTTTATAGTAAAAAGCTGAAATTCAAACAATTTGTGAAGCCAGTGAACATTGCATTTTATACTGCCTGTGGCTGTTTGTCTTACAGGTTACTGGAGTAGGGTATAACAGGTTTGGAGAAGTGATACTTGATGGTGATGTTATCCATGGTTATAACAACCCATCCATTAGCAAAATCGTTGAGGTGAGATTTTGGCACAGAGGTGTGTTTTAGTCAGTGACTTAATACGAGAGTTGTTTGGTATTTACTTGTGTTCTTTTTTTTTCCCCCTTGCCTTTTGTTCCTTATCTTTTAGGCTGGTTGTGTCTGCAATGATGCTCTGATTAGAAACAACACCTTAATGGGGAAGCCAACAGAAGGGGCTTTAATTGCACTTGCTATGAAGGTGTGTACTTGATGGTGCTTTTTTTTTTTTCATTTTTGACAGGTGGGATGTGTGTGAAACTTTTTCCCTCATTTGTGGTTCCTAGGTTTTTGTTGCAACTGCTTGTCTTGTGTATGTTTCTTACCTGTTGGAAATCTTTGGGCATTCTGAAAGATGAGGAAGATACTCAGTGAAGTAAAGTCTTTAATTGCACATATTTTTCACACTTAATACTGTTACTCTGCCTGCCATAAGCTAACTGACCTATTGAATGTTAATTGTTTCCTTTTCCAGTTTCCATCAGCAGCAGTAATAAGTGGATAACTGATTAGTAAATACATTGGTACTGTTTGTGGCTGCAGCGTTTGCAGTGTCCTTTAAATGCTGGACAGGAGTAGTTTGAATTGTGAATATTCTGGTTAAATATGGCTTGTATTCTGTGACACACCTGTTAGAGCTGCTGGGAAATGTGGCAAAGAATCTTACTACTTGATTTTTCTGTGATTGTGAGTAAACTTACAAAGATACTAGAAGATGAACGCATTATAGTATTTCTTTCTCCAAGTAACTGAGACACGAGATATGTTTATTTTCTTGCTGAGATTCATTTTAAGTCTGCAGTCTTTGCCTGGAAAGGACCAGAGTGATATTATTTTGCTAAGAGCACATAGGAATAGAGAACAGGAGTCTCTTGTATCTGTTGCTGGGGAGGTAGTGACATTTAACATATTGTGAAGCTCTTTTAGTACTAAGAATTGTTTACAGAAGACTGCTGCTTTTGCAGCTTCTTTAATCTGTTTTTTTTTTTTTCTTGGACTTGGTTAAGGCTACAGCATGGAAGGTGAGTTGCATCTGGGGTGGGGAAGGAACAGCATTTGGGATGGAAATCTATTTTCTCTGACTTGTCTGGAGTTTTCATAGTCGGTTAATTTCAACCTAAAAGTTAGTAGATTCTGACAAAAAAAATCTCGTTTCAGATTGGATCCTGTGAACTACAGATCAGTGGCTCGCCTTCTCTAGATTTTGCTGCAGTCTTCTGTTATTTTCTAGGCCCTTTAGCAGAGAAATTACATAGAACCAAGATAACAGAAAAATGCATTGGTGCTACTGCATCCACCACATAGATGTATTGTGTTTTGTCAAACCAAGAACCACATTGTTAGCCGTTGCGAGACTTGTGAGATTGTTGTGATCTACAAAGTATTTAAAGATCCTTGGATCGAAGTTACTGTGTAATCTTAAATGGTCTGACTTATGCTGAAGCCTTAGGTTCTTTCAGTGCTTGTTTGTCAGAAGTTTGTCTGAACTGGAGCAGAGTGCTCAAGAGCGCTTTTGGAGCTTAAACTGGTTTTTAACTAAGTAGTGGTTCTTAACTACTCATCTCAGAGTCCAACAAATTGTTTAGCTATTTGAACACAAAATGTCCTGACATTATGGTACTTGTTTTGTTTTATACAGATGGGTTTGGATGGACTCCAGGAGGACTACATAAGGAAGGCTGAATATCCCTTCAGCTCAGAGCAAAAATGGATGGCTGTTAAATGTGTCCACAGAACGCAGCAGGTAAACTTTAATCACTGTTTCATTGTGTATTGGCTGTGTTGCGTTGCTTTCTGTAGAACAGTTATGGATACTATTTAATGTCTTCTTTTTTCACTTCAGAAGTAGAAGCTAGTAGTGCAGTGTACAGTCCTGGGAATATGGTTCAATAATAGATCTGGTTTCAGTTTCAAGCTCTGAAGTGGTAACTAAGAATCACAAGCAATTCTTTCTATAGAGGTATACTGGGAAATTATTTTAAATATTTTGATATCCTAGACTTTGAGTATATACCTGACTGTTTTCTTCCTTCTCCTTGCCCCTCAAACATCTAAAGCAATTCGGTCAATCTTCTGTTTCAGGGCTGCATAGTTACATAGTGAATTAAGAGCACAAGATTGTAGATGTTTAATAGTTAAGCTTTCTTATGCTTTTCAGTGGGCTTTTTTTTTTTTTTTTTTTGGCTGTCAGCAGTGTCCTGGATTAGCAATACAGACTATTTTTTAACTTTTTCATTGTTTCTTATACTGCTTTCACACACATGCACTTGCATTCATACTTCATTTAGACCAATCTGAATATTTTTGCTACAAATATCTACATAATTCCTATTTTCAGGCTAGGCCGGTAATGAGCCTTCTAAATAGTATGTGCAACAGAAGCCCAAATTTTGGCTTTATGAAAAATTTCCTGCTATTTGTGACCAAGAAAAATGGCTTGCTGACAGTATTTAAGTATCAGCATAAACTCTGCCTTTTGTCTATATGGAGAATATTGTTGTATAATCCTTGTCTGTATAAAGAGTACTGAGCTGGAATTGTTGATGACTTTTATCTGTGTAAAGATTTACTGTGTTTGATGTGAGAACATTGCATTCTGTTTTGGTATCAGCATTTTTAGAAGACTGATATGGTAAGTGATTGGAAATTGAGCTGAGGCAGCACTTAAGCAAAAATGAGGGAAAGGAATGGACGAGTTGATTTACCATTAGAATAAATATTCAAGGTAAGTGGTGAAATCTCAGTCCCTTGATGCCATCAAGTCTGGACGGCTATCTGAAAAATATGTCAAGTTATTATGTACTTGGTTCAAGGGTGAAGTTGATGTTTAATGACCTGTGCAAGAGGACAGGTGGGCAGATGATGAGCTAAGTGACCTTTCAGGCCTAAAGATCTGTGTAGGTTTCCTTTCTGTTCTTTGCTTAGTGTCTTTGGGTTGTAAACAAATTGTGACCTAAATGTCTAGTGTGCATGATGTCTAGTGAAATGAGATACTGATTTTAGCTTGTTTTTTGGTGTTAATACTCTGAAACATACACTATATAGAGATATAAAAAGCTGTTTTTTAAAGTAATTTAGATTTGCACTACACATTCTGAAGAGTTTTTAGGCAAGTATAAATAAAAGTATCATTCTCGTGTGTATGTGTGTATGTACCAGGGGGTGTATGTGTGTGTATATATATGTGTATATACACAAATGCCTGTGCACACAATTCTTTTTCCTTTTAGGACAAACCAGAAGTTTGCTTTATGAAAGGTGCTTATGAACAAGTCATTAAGTACTGTACATCATATAACTGTAAGGGGCAGGCCCTCCCTCTTGTTCAGCAACAGAGAGAGCAATACCAGCAAGAGAAGACATCTATGGGTTGTGCAGGACTTAGGGGTAAGACCATTTCAAGGTCGTGGAATAACTGTTTTTTAATGTCATTGCTTACTTGTTCAACAAAAATGCAGAACTAAGAAAAAAACATTTGTGAGGGGAGTGCCACTGGGATGACCAGTTTTTCTTTAAAATAGGGGGGGGTGGAAAACTGGTGCTGTCGTTTAAGGGCTAGATAATGTGATTGATTTGCAGAGGGTTTGGAAAGGTGCTGCTGGTTCCTGGTATCTCCTGCATACGACCATCGCAACAGAACAGCGCATTATTACTTAATAGCTAGTATAGCTCATAGTTTTTTGTGGGTTTTAAAATATGAATAGTGCCAAGACGTGCCCATTTCTTTATTATTTTGCGGCACAACTAATTGTGGGGCAGAAGTTGCTATTAGGATTACGTTTTTATCATAACAGGCTATGTAGAGTTTTCAAATACAACAAATTGTTTTTCACAAGGTTTTTTGTAGGAGGTAGGTTGCGTGCATGCATTATGCAAGATACATGGCTGTCTTTCATTGTTCTCTGTAAAGAGACCTCAAGCCTGTTAAGTCCATCTAAAGCTGTTAAACATGAAGGTATCACTAATACGTGGCTCATGAAATTCCTAGCATACGAAATTACTAGAAACTGAGAGGGTGTACCAGAAGTAGTACCACTTTGTGCTTGTTTTGTTCAGACAGTCGTTCTTTACGCATCTGCTTCAGGCCACTGTCAAACAGAACACCTAGTGTCACGTTATGTTTTCAAAAAAGTGAATTTGCATCTCTTTTACAACAATAATGCCATTTAAATATATTGAAATTAAGATTCCTACTGTGGAAGTCAATTTAGAAAATATTTAGCATGTATTTGGTATAATCTGCCTAAATCAAAAATAAAACGTTAACTTATCTCCCTTTCATATTGTTACATAAAAGACTGTGCATGTACACAGAAACCGCAACTGGAGATGCTGTTCTCTTTCCAAATGGTGACCATTTATACACTTCCATCTGAAAAAAAATGGGAAAATTTTCTTTAAAACCTGAAATACGTAGGGTTGGTAAGGAAAATACCTTTTAGAAGAAAGGAATATATGAAAGCAGTCTATTCTAAATACTGAAGATAATGGACATTGCTACTAGGTTAAAAAGAAATTGCAGCCCTTGCCCTTTGCTTTGTCCTAGTCTACTAATTCAGTTAGGTCTTATTTCTGAACATCTACTTGTGATAGGTTCCTTTCAGGTAGGATACTCAGATGAATGAAGATACTCATAAATATATTTCGCATAGAGGCCCTTGGTCAATATGCTAACATCTAGTTGTATGTCATTAGTTTTCATTTTGGAAAACAAGAGTATTAGCATTGGTGTAAATTTTATTTTCAAATAGTAACTTATTTTTCTTTGTTCCCTAAAAGTTCTAGCTTTAGCTTCCGGTCCTGAGTTAGGACAACTGACTTTTCTGGGGCTTGTGGGAATAATTGATCCTCCGCGGAGTGGTGTAAAAGAAGCCGTTACTACACTTATCACATCAGGAGTTGCAATAAAAATGATCACTGGAGATTCACAGGAGACTGCAGTTGCCATTGGTATAAATTGTCTACTGACCTGTTTTTCAGTGTCAGCAATTGCCTAGTTAATTGTTAAGAAATGCTGTGGATATTAATTCTTTAACATCTGAGTTCTAGATGTATAGATTGTATGCATATTGTATTCGCAAGTGGCATAGAGGAACTGGAAGAAAAATAGTCTGAAGTGATACTTCAGTGGTTTCAGCCTTAACTGTAGTTTTTCTAATTTGGTTTGCGTGTCAGGTTTTCTGTTTGAGACAATAGGTATTGTCTTATTGTATTTTGCTATACTGCATGCTTAACTTCTGATTCTTACAGTTTTGTCCCCTGCATTGAACAGGGAGAAACTGAGATAGCCACTGACAATGAGCATTTGGGATGTATATGGCCCTTTAAGTGCTTTTACTAAGTTTTTTCCATATAAGTTTGAAGTTTAAGTAAGTGCCTTTAATAAATATTTAAATAAGTTACTTATCCTAACTTCTTTTTCAATGCAGTACCTTAAAATATAGATACTTTAACTAGAATATGGATCCTTTATGTAAAGGACGATGATGAAAAAAGTTGAAAGCGCATGCAAAAAGTACACCCCAAAGTTAGCAGTGCTTTCACAATTAGAATATCTTTCCTTTTTTCCTTATTTGCTTTATCTCTGTGTTCATTTTCTATCTTGTTGTTTTTGAACTGTGAATCCTGTAGAGAGGACTAAGCCTTTATGTTTATATGGCACCTAACCACAATGAGATACAGACCTTAAGACCTGAAAAAAGGTTAAGGAAATAGATATCTGATTAGAATAGATTTGATGGCGTGGGTTTGTTTAAGAGTTCAGATAATTTACTTCAGTATACTGAATCAAAATGAAGTATTAGGAAGTACTGCTCTAGGCTTTTCAAATCTGAAATGCTACAGAAAATAGTAAGCATAGAAATAAAATTTTGCTGCTTAATGTTTTAAACAAAGGTAAATTATTACAGTACTGTGTTTTTTGTTTGGTTGGTTTCCAGCTAGTCGCCTAGGATTGTATTCTAAAAACTCACAGGCATTATCTGGAGAGGAAATAGATGGTTTGGATATTCAGCAGCTTTCTCAAATTACACCAAAGGTATGCTTTGATATATTTACTGAAAAGCAGTAAAGGATACATTCTGTATTGAGAAATACAGCCAGTTTCCTTCGGTTAGTTTGTATGGCTGTGTGAGGATTTATTTCTTTCAACTTAAAAGGGTGTCTTTTTCAGTGAATTCATTACCTTTCTGTCTTTCATGTTCAGTTGACCTTTCAGTGCCTGCATTGGGAATTTCTTTTTTTTATTTTGCCACCTTTTATTTTCAGTGAGCATCATCTTGTTATGTTAAAGACTCCCCTCCTTTTTTTTTTTTTTTTCTTCAGTAGTTGATATGTACAATTTCAGAATTCGCTTGTTCACACATGGTCTACTTCAAAAAAGGAGCTGTCTTAATCTTCAGTGATTTGTAATCAGTCTCAGACCATTGGCTAAGAGTATTGAAAAGGCCTATTTATTAATTTGGCTACTTAATACTTTTTAACTGACTAAAGAAATGTCATAGTTGTAAATGTGAAGTCATAATCAAGTGCAACTAAGGTTCATACTTGGCTCTGTTGCAAAGTTTACGGTTCAAAATGCTTCTCTGTTTGCAAAAGACTGTAAAATTATACTGCAGCATTCTTGAGTCTGATATAACCAAGGAAAAGCCAGTATTTACTATCAAGAAGCAAGTGCGTTTATAAGGCGAACATGTGTACATCTGTCAGCATTTTATCTTTCCTTGGTGACTCACAAAAAGAGTTGGAAAAAAAGAATTGTGTGTGGCAGATACTTATTTTTTGTTTATTCGGTAATACTTGTTCTTGTATGTTCTTGACTCTCTGCCTTAAATAACTAGAAATAATTACGGAAGTTACTTCATGCACATTTGACCTGATACTCACATTATTTTTCAGACGGTTATGGAAAATCCTAGTAGGAATTAATTAAAACCACCCAGAAAGATTGGCATCTGTATACAGTCTAATGTGGCTGCTGAGAAGTCTAATTTCTTATCCTGCCTCTTGAAAAGGAAGAATAGATGTGAAATGCTAATAGTATGGTATTTTGTTGAAGATGAAATTCCACTTACGAAATTCTAATTTATCAAGTAGATCAGAGACAAAAAATACTTAAAAATATTAACTCATTCTAAGCTAGAATTTTTACTAATTAACATTAAAATTTTAATGTGTAAATGCCATGCTACATAAAATAGTAAAATTGAAACATCTTGAGTAGCTTGCCAGTAGTGCTGAGAAAGGGAGGATATTTATAGAGTTAGTATGGCAACTGTCTGTATAAATTTAATCTGGGAGGTTGGCACTGCAAGACATTATAGCTCAAGTTGATTCAAAATTTCGGAGGGTTATTCTGTAGTTTTAACACTACAGATGCCGTAAAATAAGTAGCGCTGACTTTGTTTAGCAGATCACAGTTCAAGTTTTGTCTGAAATTAATGATTTCGCCCTATTAAAAGCATAATTCACTGATGTTTCAGCTTCAGAACTAGTGAGAGTATAGTTGGACTTTGAAAATATTTTTGTATCCTCTAACTTTACAGTACCGAACACACTTTAAATAACTCAGATTTTCACCATTTGTTCACTGTGCTTTTAACAGGTTGCAGTATTTTACAGAGCCAGTCCCCGACATAAATTGAAAATTATAAAGGTATGTTTCACTAGAGGCTGGAACACAGGACAGCTGTTATGGGCACTGTTTTGTGGCACTTTTACTTAAATTATAATGGGCTACAGTGTGTTGAGATGAAACCTGAAATGCATTTGGTTTGAAAAAGCATATTTGAAAATACTACCTAGGAAAATATATAGTGTCCAGTAGGGATATGAAGGTGCTGTTAGGAAACATCATGCTTTCTTCTATGTCAGGGGCCTGGGGTTGATCACGATTGTGTCGCGTTGCAGTTGAATTGACTAGGAACTTGAGAGAACCATATTTCTGCTGCTTCTCAGAACAAGCTAAAAAGGCATGAATTTCAAGCCATATCTGAGGTAATGCTTCAGTTCAGAAGCTAATAAAAGAAGCTGACAAAAAGGGACATTCAGTATAACAAACTGGAACAATCGAAAAAGCAACAATAATGAGAAGGAAGTCAAACATTATGAGACAGTTGGAATATCTTGAGACATATAAGAGGAAGATAATGTTAAGATATAAACACAGTGCTTTCTTTCTGTGATTTTTCTCTCTAAGAGTTTTTACCTTTTTTTTTGATGCAGCTTTTAAATATCCTAGCTTTATGTAGGCTATCTGAATATGTGGACTAAAATTTAACCTTAAATCTTCTATTAAAAGTTCATTAAGATATAAACAGCTGCATTTTTGTTTTTTTAATTTGTTTTAAGATTTTTTTTAAAGGAATTGTAAAAATTTTGAAACACTTGTATTTTGAATAATTATATAGGATGGGTTATTTCCGTGAATGATTCAGTCTCTTCCCCCTTTCTTTAGTCACTGCAGAACAACGGTGCAGTAGTAGCTATGACAGGAGATGGAGTGAATGATGCTGTTGCTCTGAAGGCTGCAGATATTGGTGTGGCAATGGGGCAGACTGGAACTGATGTTTGTAAAGAGGCAGCAGATATGATCCTTGTGGATGATGATTTTCAGACAATAATGTAAGTTCTATTCATATGGATACCTTGTGTTAAATATTGTTAATGAAAAGTGGCCTGTGTTAAGAGAAATTCCTTGAACTTGTGGCTATTATTAAGAAGTTCTTGGGTAAGTAGTTGAGATTCACGGTAATTACCTCTATTAGAGTCCTTTTTCTTTTAAAAAAAAAAAAAAAAAAAAAGAAAAAAAAAAAGAGAGAGAGGAGTCCAGGAAGGTAACAGTATAAGGGGCAAATATGAAGTATTTCTGCCTTTCAGTATGTTAATTTATGAATGCATTTACGAATTGAGAACTTTTCTACTTTGATCTTTGTGCACTGTACTGCTACCTGTTGTGTTAGCAGTACTGCTGACATAGGTCAGATACGTATGATATGACCTCCTTTGTTATTTACATTTGTACTAAAATACTGATCTGCGTTTCTGCTTCTCCAAGTAGGGTTGTATTAGCAAGCAGTATGTTTGGAAAGAAAGTTAATTGAGGTCAAATTGTGCCTCTGTTAGTCTTCAGTATGATGCACCTCGATTTAATTTTTTACTTCAGAAGCATATATCTTACATAAAAATGAGACAGAACATTTCTCTCAAGTTAGGAAATTTTACATAGTGTTATGTTTGCTTCAGCTCTTTAACGCGAAACAAAAACTTTTTTTTTTTTTAAAGAGAATGAGAGAGAGAGAGAGAGGAATAAGCTATTTAGTTATCACAGGTGAAAACAGGTTACCAGCTTCTGGGTAGCCAGTTGTTACTTGTTTATCAATTTATTTGCAATGTATCAAATAAGTTAGAGTATAGCTAGCAGAATTTTACTTTGCTTTTAATACATATGACTCTGCAAGGTAGTGGTTATTATTGGTAGAAGCTGGACTGCTATCTAGACAGATGGCCTTCATTTTGAATTTGTGTAGATTTCCCCAGCTCTTTCTCCCCCCTGCCCCAAAGTATAGCACTTTTCACTGTCGTTAATGAATGTCATCTTATCAGCCTCACAAGACTTCAGTTTCTCTGAAAGTACAAAGCTTATACTCTGGCAGGAGAAGTGAAAGATGCAAGTACAACATGACAAAATCTAGCTAGTTAGTGGTGTGTCAGACAGTAATCTGGGAGTTAAAAAGGCTTCCATACTAACTCGGTGAACAGTACTATGCTGTTGCCCAAAGAGAAAGGGAAGGAAGTCATTTTAAGATATCTTCAGAGAAGTGCGTAAGACCTCTGTGGTAAGTACTTAGCTTTACTTGGGCTTATTGATGAGGTTTTTGCTGGGATGCTTTGTCCAGTTTTGCTCACCTCCCTAAAAAAGCTCTAAATGGGAGAGTGAGAAGAGAACGGTGAACAGTGTAAGGAGGAAAACAAAACAAAACAATCTTTTCTTCTTAGACTATGCAAGCTCATTTGAAGGGGAGGGGGAGGGATGTAAGTTACAGAAGGAATGCTGATTAGTTTTTTCTTCTTGGCTCTTGGGGGAAATGGAAGACAGAAGTCAGCTTTATTTGCAGCAAAGTAAACGTGGTTTAGGTATTAGAAAAAAAAAATTGTTACTAATACAGTGGTGATAATGTGATAGGCAGATTGTGACACATGCTGGAGACTGAAAAGATAGCCTGTATGTATTTGATTCTGCAGCAGTGCAGTGCAATAAGAATACAGCTTTTTGGAAATCCTCATCCTATGTCTGTGATTTTTTTTTTTTTTTTTAAATCATCTACCTTGAATCAGAAAATCTATCTGGAATGATGATAAATCTTAACAAAGAGGAGATTTTACTAGTGAAATTTCATTTTGAAAGTTAAGATAAGCAGCTGGAATGAGAATCATTGTGATTGTTTTTCTACTTTTCTATTATAAAATTAATAGCTGTCAAAGTTAAAAGAACCTCAATTCCACGCATTTCTTGATATTTGCAATGCTGGGTAAAGTAAAAGGATAAATGATTTCTATTATGTGGTTTACTTTCAAAGCTTTTTGACAATAGCCTGATTTATCTAGTGGTGTAATCCTTTGTTTTTAATTGCAGGTCTGCAATTGAAGAGGGTAAAGGAATTTATAATAACATAAAAAATTTTGTTAGATTTCAACTGAGCACGTAAGTTTGAAATATTGCAATTGGACTGCTTCTAACTGCAATATCAGAAGCTTCTAACTACATTCTAAATGAATCAAATCATCACAAAGCAGATGCTTCATTAATTCACATGAATATTGTAGACTTCACATAGTTTGTTGATATACTGTGCTAGAAAATCAGTGGTTATAATGGCGAAAGATTTCTGGTATCGAATTTTCAGTGTTTTGTACTTAGTGGCTTGTTTCATTTTTAAAGAACCAGAAAATAGTGTAATAAACAGACTTTATATATTCTATATTATATATATAATATATATTATAATATATATTATATACATAACATTATTATATATTATTTATAACTTTATTACAGTTATTCCTGTTAAGATGTGAAAAGTCAATGACCAACAGAATGGAGAGAAACAGCTACCTCTGTGTTCTTGTTTAAAGGGGAAGTGTCTCTTCTAGCACAGTAGTCCTTTTCTCCTTAACCAGAACATGTACTTCAAATGCAATGAACTGGATGAACAGGAGTACGTTTCTCTTTAGTAATCCATGTACACGTTTGTGGGATGAAAGTTAGCCCCATAAAGCTGATTTCCTTTTCTTGTGTATATTCAAGTGGATTTTTAATGCCAACTATATTATCTGTACGTAAGACAGGAAGTCGAGTTTATATAAAACCTTATTTTCAAATGTGTTTTGAGTCTGTTTCATTGTGCCTGAATTCAGGAACGTGGTTTTTCTCTTTGCGGTGTTGCTCATGTGTGGATTTTGCAGCATTCGTGGCATTCTGTGAGGGGTTGAGTGATTGAGTGAGGCTACAAAAACTTTAAAAAAAAAAAAAAAACTCTTAAACTTGTACAGAAACTGGAATGAGTGTTATACTTTGCATCTTGTGACTAGAGTCATGTAGTGGCAGGAGACTTCAAGGGACTTGCTTCAGTGGAATGGCTAAGCACAGATATTCTAGTAAAGTATGCTTGCCTATTAGCCTTGGGAATGGTAGCCTCAGAATTTGAAGAATAAGTTACTCTTTCGGCCCTTTTTTGCAGGCAGAGAACAGCGGGGTTCAGCAGAGGGCTAATTTCAGAATTATTAATAAACCCTGCTCTCTGCTTGGAAGATCTGAAACCATTTAATCTTGCACCAAACCCCATTAGTGCCTACCTATTTAGAGAGGTCTCTAAGCTTGCAGCCAGCTATTCTGTTTTCTGTCTTTTTTTATAGACTCCTCATCTTGCTAATGATGAGTGGTGATGTAGGTATTTTAGGGAACTGGGGAAGTACCTTGCCTTAACTATAATTCGTCAAGCTACTGACAGGTGCACCAAGGAGTTTATCTCAAAAGTAAAAAAGCAGCAGCTTGCTTTTCAAAACCATGTTTAAAAGTGCTGCTTCTTGCACTACTTTTTTGAAAAGAACGCAATAAAAGCATGGAACCCAGTTCCCCCAATGAGAAATGAATTAGGTAAAGGTAAGTGGTAACTCCAAAATGTTATTTTAAAGTTCGGGAGATTTTTAAGGCACAAATTCTCCTGTCTTAGTTGCTGAAACAACTCTGTTAAACAAAGACTGTGTCAAGATGAGTATTCTAAATGAATCCATGCCTTACCTCTTAAACTTAGGATTACATCAATCACAATTTAAGTAGTCAAAATCTCTTTATATCTCCTCTTAAGCAATCGAAATGTTGATAAAGCAGTTATCAGTGGATCTTCAGAAATGTCCCATGCTGACAGTTATAAAATGGATTCTTTCAACAGGAGTATAGCAGCATTGACTTTAATCTCACTGGCCACGTTAATGAATTTTCCCAATCCTCTCAATGCCATGCAGATCTTATGGATCAACATCATTATGGATGGACCTCCAGCTCAAAGGTAAATAATTATTTTAATCACTCTCAGGGGTCTGTAGTCCTTTTATTTCAGCAAGCTATAAAGGGTTGCTAATGGAAAAAAAAAAAAAAAGTGAAATGCTAAACTTAAATGATAATGTGTTTGTGAAACAGAAAGCAAACTTTGAGTTACAGTACTTGTAGTATAGTTCCATGTTCATATCTTTGTGTTGCTTAGTATCTAGCAATGCTTGGAGCAACCTGGATACCTAAAGATCCATGGGTATGCCCATGAAACTTGCTTGTGAGACTCTGGCTTTCCTCTGGGCCCTTCCTCTAACCCTCTTCACTGCAGATTAAATGGTGGAGAGAGGTGAAAGGGAACCAGCAGCAGAATCCCTGGGCTAAGCTGATCAAGGTGACAAAAATGGGAGGCACAACTAATACTGCAGGTTCCTTTAATAAAATTGACATCTGATAATTTTGAGTGTTTGATATCATGTACTTCTAGACTCTCATTGTAGTGCAGGGTTAGAATATTGCCTGTTACTAATGCTTATAACTCAGTGCTTTGAAAGTGAGAATAGCAATTTAATATTTGAATGAGATGATTCCTAGGCTGTGAAGAGCAGATATAACCTTTTTTCAACTCATAAAATCTAGCTCTTAAATCAAAAGCAGTCAATTATTTTGTGATGCTAAAACCTAAGATGTTTTTCATTTTAAGTCTTGGGGTGGAACCTGTGGATAAAGATGTTATTCAGAAGCCTCCGAGAAATTTGAAGGACAGCATTCTGACCAAAAACCTGATTGTTAAAATACTGGTTTCATCGATAATTATTGTGTGTGGAACATTGTTTGTCTTCTGGAGAGAGGTATGACACATACAAAAGTTAAAGCAGTAACAAATGAAAATTAAGAGAAGTCTTTTTGTACCAGCAATTAGAATTCAGAATTTGTATATACTTAATTGCAAATTGTATCCATGCTTATTTAAAAATCTATTCAGCTAGCAGATTAGAGAGGAGGAATTTCCAAGTAGTTTTTAAAATGAGGATATGCAGTTTTATTTCACAATCTCTAACATAGACTTTTCTAGTCTCAAAGGTATTTGGGAAACCTTGGCTCATGGAAATTAATTGCCCAAATCTTCTAGCCAGACAGTTATAAAACAGCCGTTCGACTTTCTTTTCCCAATAGAGAAAAAAGTTACTTGAACTTTTGGTAGTGCATCACAGAATTCCTGATATTCCATCTGTTTGCTGGAATGTTTATAAAGAGCTGCTAAATTGCAGGTTGGAATTACAAGATCTATAAGTTATAAACCTATAACTCTTGCTACAGGTTTTATTAAATGAGCTTAGGGCAAATGGGGATTGTTTTTCCTTTCACGTACTAGCTAGTAGAACTTAAGGTATTGTAATAACTTTGTTTAGTTCTTGAGGATTTAAAGCATGCTAAAGCCCCTTCATTTTCTCTTTTTGGCAGTTAAGAGACAATGTAATAACGCCTCGAGATACAACTATGACTTTCACCTGTTTTGTATTTTTTGATATGTTCAATGCTTTGAGTTCTAGATCTCAGGTAAGTGATTTGTACTGTCCGTTTACACAAGCAGTATTTTTCTTCTAAGGAGCACCTTGCTCTGTTTCAGTTTCAGATATTTTCCTGCATATTCAATTCACATGTGCTATTAAGCTTCAGAGTATCACATATTTACTAGGTAGGATTTCTTAAATTACAGATCAATGTTAGTTTCCTTAAGCTTGTTTATATGATGCAGAGCTGGTAGTAATGCTTCTGTCCTGATGGAAGGAAGGAAGAGAAAACCTTTGATAAAAGCGAAAGTGATGTTTGTTTGTCTTGTTGTTTACGTCTAGTTGGATTTCTCTTTCTTTCCTGAAAATTGTCAGTTCAGAATCTGTGCCAAAACCTAGAATTTTTTGAAGGCCTTCATTTTTTTATTTTGTAGCTGTAAAGCCCGTAACACAAGGAAAACTCTTAAACTATTCTTTCTGTATTATATTTTTGTTTTAAAGGGGGGAAAAAAAACCCCAAATTTTGCACTAATTACAGAAAAAGATTGTTAATATGCATTACTGTGTTTACTCTAATTGGCACTGTTTTCTGTGAATAATGTCAAGGTCAACACAAACACTTCCATATAGTATAGAAGACACCTTCTCGTGCGTTGTACTTGCAGGAAAGTGAGCTCAATATGCAAGTCACTGTGAAGACAGATTTGCACTCTCTATTTGCCAAACAGAAAATGAAATTGGCTTGTCAAAGAACTTGTTGGATTGTTTTCAAGGTCAACAACTAGTTTTTACAGCTTTTAAAAGCTGAGGTGACTAGATTGTTCTTATGAGTTATTTTCTCATGTAGGCAATCAAAATTACACATACAAGGTAATGCTATTTATTTTATAGGCAAAATCTGTGTTCGAGATTGGACTTTGCAGTAATAAAATGTTCTGCTATGCGGTCCTTGGATCTATAATGGGACAGTTACTGGTCATTTACTTTCCTCCACTTCAGAAGGTTTTCCAAACAGAGAGCCTGAGTGTCCTAGGTAAGAACAGTTCCCCTTTAACATTGCACAGTAAGGAGTAATCTGTAAATGCATTGACTGATGGTTTTAAAAAACACTTCCCACCCATGTACATATACAAGGAATAAAAATGCTACTAATTTTTAAGAAAAAAAAAAACCCTTTTAGGTGTTTTCTTTGGGAACCATGATGAAATGCATACGTACACAAAAAATGGGTCAGTATATTCTAAGATTTCTTAGGCACTTTTTGTTGGGAATTTTTAATGTAAATTTTGATATGGGCAAAAATGAAGTATGAACTTCGATTTTTTTTTTTTTTAAAACACTTAGTCTTGCTATTTAGCAAATTTTTCTCTAAATACCAATACCTTAATTAGATAGAAATATTGATCCTTTATTAAATCAACTGCATTTTTTTTGGAAAAGATGTGCGCATTTTACAAGGCTATAGACACAGTGCTGCTACTGTCGCTTAATGCTGTTGGCTCCGTTAAGACTTCTTATGATTATTACCACTGCAATTTTCTGGACGTAAAAATAAATGATTGCCATAAAATGCATGTTGTTACATAATTCTTTGTCTTTTTATTGTAGTGTCATTTCTGAGAATCTGAATATTGTTTCAGCATAAAATCTAATTAGCTTGCTTAGAAGAAAGTTCTTTGTGTTCATGGATGTTAGTAAAAATAGTGAGGTTATGCAATACTTTAAAATGTTGAAATCTCATGCCTTTCCTCACGATTTGTGCATAAATGATGCATGTTGATCTGCTGATCCTGCAAATGTTCTTGCTTCATTTCTCCTGAAATTACCCAATGATTAGAAGGCAACATAAGTCATGTAAGTCTTGTTCTTTTGTAAATCTGTCCTCAGCCTTAAAAAGCAAATTTTTAAAAATCGGGCTCATTATCTCTTTCAGATTTATTGTTTCTTCTGGGACTCACTTCCTCTGTGTGCATAGTGACTGAGATCATAAAGAAGTTTGAAAGAAGCAAGGAAAAGATCCAAAAACGTGGAAGTTCTTCTTCATCCACTTCATCTTTTCTTGATGTATGATGCATATTGCATTCTTTTGTTTGCAAACTTAGGGATTGCTGTCTGAAGATGTAGGAGAAAGCAAAACAATATTTGGAGGATAAAGAAATCCTGAGGGCTTTTGACAAGTCCTTTTTTTTTCCACTGGCTAATGATGAACGTTCATGTTTCAAGACTGAGAATTTAACTTCCAGCTGTGGGAGTAACAAATGAAATTATGCAACTTTGGTAACATTTTTCCTCAAACGTAAATTTACTTTTGAAATTGAACGGAATTTTGTGTGTGGGAGTTTAATTTAAAGAAAGAAGGGTTTATGCCCTAGTCCCATTTTCTGCACTTAAGATATATAACTGTGTAAAATCCTTCTCTTAGATATAAATATTTTAGTTTGTTTTTATTTAAAACATTGTACTATTTTACTTTTATGGTGGTGGGATTTTGCTACTAATACAAGGATAAAAATTATTTCAGAGGCATTCCACTGGGTTTAGTCTTGTTACAAGAGTGCCATATTCCAGCTACTGTATTTATTTACTTTATCCTGCAATGTGTAAGCGGCTCAAGTACCTTGTGCTACTTTTTTTTGTCTTTTGTATCCTGAGTTTTTTGCACAGGATGTGACCGCTGTCAGATCACTGTTTTTCTTTTCTTTCTTTCTGTGATTGAAAAGCCTATACTGCAATTTGAAGTAAATGTTTGCTTTTCTTAAATCAGTGTGGTGGTATCTCAGTGTTTTAAAAGAAACTGGCATTTACACCATTGTCATGCTTGTTTTGACGTTGTTTCAGATACCAGCTTTATTTCATGTCTGTTACATGTTTACTTTAGCTTACAAATGCTAGATCACTTGAGCAGTAATAAGCCAGACTTATTGGAGTATTTTGTAGTATATGAATTAAAAAATGAATGCACTAATTCTCACTCAAATGGCACAAAATCCCATTCCTCTTTGAGCAGCTTACATTTCTTTTTGCCTCTCCTGTTCTTTCTTTCTTCCCCATCACAAAACAGTGTATTGTTACAGTGTAACTTACAGAATGACCTTTTGGGGCTAAAAACATTATAGCGGAGTCTTGTCTTGATATGATAAAAATAATTTTAATATATGAATAATGTCTGACTACTCTGGTATTCACTAATGAGAAACAATGTCTTCCTCAGCACAGACTTGCAGCTATTGCAGAATATTTGAGAGCTGATTAATAAATGGTCTAGTATTCTTCAGATACCAGTAGAGACTGATAGTGAAAACTGACAATACATCCTGAAGAATCTTTGAACCAACTTGACTTTTGGCGAAGCGTAGCAGCTATACCTTTCACATGAGAATATCAGCAAGAGATTAAGTCTTACCTGTGGGATTTGATTAGTTTGTGCTCTGCAGGTGTCTTGGAGCCCTGGAAATCCAGACATAGGAGTACCAGAATGTTTTGTTAGCTTTCAAGTGTTATTCCCTAGTCTTTAAAGAAAACTTATGACATACCACTTCCTTATAGCACAAGGCTCAGTTTCTGAATGAGGTATGTCAGTCTAGAGAAGAAAAAATTTCAGTCCCTTAACAATTAATGCTGCCTTCTTGAAGAGTGAATTTAATTGATTGGAATTCGCTTTAAATACATCAAACTTTGCTATGTTTTCCAGTGGAAGATGAAAAAATAACATTACTGTTTTAGCTTAATCTTATTATTTGTATTATAGACCTGCTGAACCTGTGATAGAAGAATGCTTGGACCAGGTGTCTATAAATTGGGCTGTTGCTTTTTTGGTTCCATTCTTGACCACCAAAAAGCAAGTTTGAGAGACTTTTTCAGAGCAATTGTGAATCAATAGTGGGATATTTTCACAAAAAAATTTAGAGGAATTTCTTGTGGGGTGAAAATAAGCCACAGTTGAGGAGTTCAGTTGTTTCTATGAAAGCACGGAATAAAGAACATCTCAGTTTTAACAAAAAATGATGCTTTTACTATTTCTCCCAATTAAGATTGGCTCTAAACCTATCATGGCTCTAAAAAATATAGTGCATTTGATTTAAATCCTGAATGATATCCCTAGAATCAGTAATTCTCTTCACTAAATAAGATCCGTACATGGCTCTGTACTTCCAGGAGGTATATTTCATTTTAGTGGGAACAAAGAACTGCTGAATTCTACATTGAGGACAAATTTCCCATAGAGTAATTTTTAATCATCTAGTCAGCAATCCAAAGTATTCTCAAAATGCCATGTGATCATAACAGCCTTTCTTATCTGAAAGCAGAAGATTTGAGCTTATCCCAGTCTTTAGAGCTAATTCAAAATACTGCTTTTCATCAAGTCTCAAGAATTAATCTTAGGTTCTTCAGCGCTTTGCCAATAAGGGATTCAGAGGAAAATTAAGAAATCTCTCCTGACATGAATCACAAAGAGGAATCAAGCATGTTTGTATTATTATGTTGAAGATTTATTTTAAAGGGTACAATTTATATTGGTAATAAAAACCATAGAAAATGACAAGTTTGGTAAAATACTGTAAAATGAAACAATACATTGGATCACCATGGATCAAAGGAAGGTTTCGTTTGATTAA
Organism: Struthio camelus; assembly: GCF_040807025.1. Classification (NCBI taxonomy): domain Eukaryota; kingdom Metazoa; phylum Chordata; class Aves; order Struthioniformes; family Struthionidae; genus Struthio; species Struthio camelus. The sequence goes on from NC_090943.1 coordinate 49,318,647, forward strand.
GCATTTAAGTTTTAGTCATTAAAACGAGAACTTAAATTTAACCTTTTTCAATTTTGTTTAGAAAACAGCTGATGGAAATGTGACTTTGCAAACTGCTGCAAATAAATATTTAGAAATGCTCTAGGTATGAAATTCCAGTAACTTGCTATATGATTATGGGCACCATCTGCTGGTGGTTTAATAAATAACACCGTTTTGTACTTGAAGAAATGTTAAATGTTACCATCTCAAATTGTATCTGAAAAATAATTCTCCCATAAATTTAATAGATGTTATAAATCTCTTCATTTCTTATTAAATAGATTAGGGCAGTATTAACTCAGTTGTATGATATCAGAGACCATTCCTCTAATTTACAACATCTAATGTGAATTGTTATTTCATATGGAAAACCCTTCTTCCGCAGCCTATTGTGATAAGCCTAAAGAAAGTGAGGGTTGTTTTCACCTGGGTTTACAGATAGATAGCTCTTTGTACTGCATGCTTTTTTTCAAAGTGTTTTATAGATTATTGGCTTGGGGGGGGTTTTCCCCAAGATTAGAACTTCTGAATTTTGAGCAAGAGTCTGCTTGTTAGTGTTTCACACATCTTGTCTAAAACCTTAACTCTGTTAAATTATGACTGAACGACAGGCAAATTGTCATGTTTCTTGCCCCTTCGACATGTGTACTACACTCTTGATTGCCCTACAAAATTTACAACGCTCCAGGCCTGACTTTACAACTAGGCCTGATATTTAAGTAGTACTGTTGAGGTTCTCAATCAGGAACATCACAGTTGTTAGTGACTAGTACTCTGAAAGACTTCCTCCTTGATCAGATTTCTTAAAATTACTGTAAAGTATCTTACTTGCCTTGCTGGTGGATCATTTTCAATAGCTTTTTTATGCATCCTTCTGTGTGGAATAAGTAGCACTTATCACTAAAACTTAGTAATGTCTCAGTGATAGAGTTATCTGCTAGTCCTTACCACTTTCTTGGACAAGACTTTAGTTTTACAATGGAAGCCTCTGCATCACTGAACAGAATAAGTATAGCTGCAATATCCTTTGGGAAAGCAAATCTTGTGTCACTTGCTAATTGCTAGCACAAGACCATGACATTAGAGAAACTTTCTACTTGATTCTTGTTGTTTGGGAAATTCCATCGATTTTCCTCATTGCCTGAAATACTTTGCATCACAAAAAATGTCATTCGTACAAGCGCTCCCAGCTACACTCTGCAGAGGCACACATTGCCTTGGTTATTGCAGGTGCTTAATTTTATTTTTAATGTGTCAATTTTTGATAGTTTTAGATGTGACAAAACTACTTAAGTAACAGTAGCTGGCAGCTGCAAGACCAGTTAGCCTGGAGGGTAGACGGTCATTTGTGACTTGTTTCCTTCTCTCATCTTTAGAAGCAAAGGTCAAGCACTCTTCTGGTGGTACCAGAATTGGAGTGTTAAAGTACATTGTTTAAATGAGCAGATGCAAGCATCGCAGGTACAGATGACCTCTTCTCCACAAAGTGCGATGACTGAAACAAAACTAAGGAAACACACCTTTTAAGTGTTAGTTGGTCAGAACTTGAATTCTTTTCCACAGTCTGTCAGGCCTGCTTAAGAGAAGAAATGCTCTAGCTGGAAGGCATTTATATTAGTGTGAGGATAGGAGAGAGTTCATTTAGTTTTCTTCATTTCACTTTAAGTGAGAGACATACAGTTGACAAGAAGCAAGACTGAAAACAGAACAAGATGATGCAGAAATCAAGCCTAAATTCTGGTAAGGAATGGGCAAAATTTTATTGATTGAAGGTGGAAATGCTGATTTTCCTGAGCCTAAGAAACAGTATATTAATTCTTCAGGAGGAAAAAAAAAAATAATACTTTTTAAAAATTTCATATATGGAAGACACAGGGGAGAAACATCAATTTTTTTTTTTAAAGTGTTAATATAAATTGACTAGTTTTGTTGAAAAGTTAGCTAATATGAAATACCGAGATATGCTGATGAAGTAGGATTTTTAATATAATTTTTTTCAGTGTTGCTATGATAATAGTGTGCGTTTGCCAAGTAATTAAAAGTTCAGACACAGGTGCAAGTCAAAACAGATCTGTAATTTTAGTATAGCCAGAGAAAGGAGGCTAACGTGAATGACAAGTTTGCTAATGGCTGAAGGTTGTACACAGCTACTCTAGATTACCAAACTTGCTATAACTTGCTACCATGTGATAGCTTTGTGAATGTATGTAAGCCCTTACTGTCCTGATTTAAATACACCAAAAGGAAGAAAAAAATTTGTCCCTGAGTTCAGTACCTAAAATACTGAAAGCCCAAAATATAGTCCATTTTCACTAACTGAAGTTAGCTGTCCCTGAAAATGCGATGTCAAATGTCATAAAGACTGATTCTACCTTGTATTTAAATTTGTCAATTTCCATTTTAGTCTGATTACTGTAATGTATGACATATAGCATAGATAACTCTTCCTCAAACACTAGTTTAACAATTAGGTTTTTTTCAATGTTAGAAGTGTTTGAGGAGTTGGAGGAATAGCCAACTGTAAGCGTGCAAGGAGAAAAAAGAATTCCTCCAAAACAGTCCAGATTTGAAAATGCCAAACTTTACTCTCATATTTGCAATTGGATTTTGATACTGTATATAAACTTTTTAAAGGTATCTTTGTCATAAGCACCTTAGTTTAAAAAAAATAAAAGCCTGAAGAATAATTGTTGATACAGATTAATCAAGGACATCTCTGAAACAGCCAAGCAAATTCCAATGTAGCCACAGTAATATATTTTTTCCATCTGTATGGCATTAAAAATTATTCCATGAATACTTTCAGTCATCCACTCTGAGTGATGCAAACCTATTAACATCACATAAACGCTGAGTTTCTGGTATAGCGCACCTGCTGGCCTTTGTCTTATTACATGCTTTCTTCTTTCTGCAGGACTCAGATTTGGTCTTGGTCTTTTTCTGAAAGAAGTCTGGAGGTACGGTCGACTTCACTGTATTTAACAAATCCTGATAAAGTTGAGTCATTTTTGGAGATAAACTAAATACATCATCTGCTGAAGGTGTTGATTTAAGCTCTTGACACAGTCTGTGCACAAGGGTCCCACTGTAAAGCCTGCCCAAATGAAGGGGAAAATCCTCATTTAGAATTATAACTCAATAGCAGGTAACAGAAGCATGCTGCTAAGAGAACAAACACACATTTAAGCTACATATGATACTTGGCAGTGGACTTCTAAGGAATACCTATTCTACTCTATTCTTCTGTATTTTCATTATCTTTAAAGAAAGGGATCCAAATGTAGCAAAATTGGCCCAGGGAGCTTACAACCCAGAAAGTAAACAACATGTGATGCATTTCATCAGGAGCATGTGTGGAAAGCAGATCTCTGAAACATACTTACCTGGTTAAGTCTGGCTCGGAGAGAGGAGAGGAGAGTAGCTGGTTGAGATAAAAACACATCTGCAGACAGCACTGCCACTGGCAAAAAGAGTGTGCAGCATCTAAATCAAAGTCTGTATTTTGTAATTTCTTCTCCTTTGGAAATTGGTTAGATGCAATGCTGTCATCTTCAAAATTTAAAACTGTGGGATAGATATTATAGATATGGATAGATAAATGACATAACTGAAACAAATTCTGCAGTGAATATGAAAGTATCTACAATCTATAGTGTTTATAAACCTTGAACACTAATAGTTTTATTTCACGAAGCATAAAGAATAATGCGTTTTTAAGTGTCTGAAATTTGAGACATGAAATTGAGTAAAAGTTCAAGCATCTATTCCATGAGAAACTCGAATTGTGAAATCAGCAATGCTGTTTGCTAGGTAAGTTGTTATACTAATCTGTGTGCGAGTGGATCAATTTGAAAAAAGATTCACATCTCATTCCAACCTACTTAGAAGCAAGTGGCAACCGTGTCTATTCGGCTTTTAGAGTTTAGAAACTAAAGAAAAAAAAATAACCTCGGTATGCATAATCTCTTTGTCATCAAATCATGGATTCCTTCTGAAGGAAATGCTAACATGTGTTCTTACTTCTAATAACTGTAAACATTACTGAAAGTACTAAGTACTCACAGAAATTGTTTCACTTTCAAATTCTCTCAGTGCACCGGTTAGTAAAGGCTGCCTGCACAAGTTAATGCATTTTTAAGTACAGATGATTTTAGAAAAACTCTCCTGAAAGAAAAAATTCATCTATCAGAGAATGTGTAACTGGAATTATTCTGTTTTGATGCATGAATACATTAAGTTTGTAAAAAATAGGTTCAAAAATGCAAAATACTTTTTTTTGTACAAAAACCACTTACAAATACAAACTAATATCACTGTTTCACCTATTTAGTCTGTTTAGTGTGTTAAACTGCTGGATAGCACTGCTTCTCTGCTCTGTATCAATGGAAAAAATGTGATGCCTCAGGACAGAGTGTAAATCAATGCTACTTCATCTGATTTTGGACAATTGATTAAGAACAAATGAGAAAAAAAACAAGAATTAAGGTGTAGATTTTCATAGTAGTTGAACATCTAAAACTGTATTCTTTGGAGACATACCTGGATCATTTGTTGTTCTGTTCAATTCCCCAGATACCATCATTAGAAGTAAAGCCTTTAATTGATGCAGTTTTACTTTTGGTTCTGAACTGCGCGTCCAGTAACAGGTTACAGCAACAGGGAGCTGTAAGTGACTGGGGACAGATTCTAGGATACTCATTTGCACTCCTAGAGTCTCCAGCAAAAGCATCAGACGACATGACCTGGGCACCTGTAAACAAACAAAAATTTGGGAACAGAAAAATAAAGGGAACAGATTTTATTTGCTGTGAGCAAGTTCTTGCTATTTCCAAAATGCAAATGAACTTTACTTAAACTAGCCAATGCTTCACATTTTCCATAAAAATATGGTTTAGTAAGTTGCCTAGATACTCTGAACAGGACATACTTTTGAAATACTACTTCACGTTTAAAAACAATACAGCTAATTTGGGGGGAGAAGGGTAAAGCAGATTTTTACAAATGCCTGAGGTAACAGATTTTAAGAGGTTTCAGAGTCCCCTTCAAAATCAGGTGACTTAACTGACATGCCTGTGTAAAAACTGACCTGCTTGGAAAACCTAGTAACCATGATGTATTATAGTCACCTTGATATGACAAATGAATATGTATAATTTCATTACATGCCTTTTAGAAGTTACTTGTACTTTGAGTTGTAATGCTTATGCCTATTTTTGATGTGTTCAGAACACATTCAGCTGTAATGACAATGAAATCTTCCATGTGAAGCTTGCATTTATTTTCACTTGTAATGTATGAACTCATAGCACACGTGTAGAAACAAAGAAGGCTGTATACCCTCTTTGTGCTTTTTCACTTTTAAAAGATATCAGTATAGTTTTAAACTTTGTCTGTAGGTAGACAGAGCATTTAGCAAGATAACAGCAGCCTGTTCAATTGCGTCTAGCCTGCTTTGTCGGTCTGGATTAGTACAGCTTTGCCTATTGTTAGGCAGCACATGTATGGCAGAACACAAACTGAAAGCAGTTTTGCCTGGAAGAGTTTAACATTTTAAATGCAAGATAACATCTCTTGTAACCTTTTTTTGAATTGGTAATTCCCATATGTTTAATTAGAAAAGTTCTTATAATAGCAAAACTTGGAAGATCAATACAATGCATGCATACCAAGAGCAAAGTAAGATGCCATTAATGTTTTTTAAAATCCAAAAACTTAAGAGTTTGAAAAGTTAACTGTCTGTATATTGTTTATTTGAACTAACAACAAACCCATGTAAAATGATCTGAATGCAGGCCTTTGGATCCATAGCTCTCTCTAGCAGTTAACGGTCATAGTAGTGGCAGACTAGTATCCTGTATGAAATAGGCACCAGCAGGTGATAAGAACTGTAATCAGAATAAGGTACCAATTACACACAACACTGCCAACACAGATGTGCTACAGCTGATCTGAAAGCCAGAACAGATAGAGGGGAGGACTTAAACATGCAATATTAGAAGACACAGATTGTAGTTCCTGATATTTCATAAACGACTGCATACAGAACTTCAATTACACGTCTTTCAGAATGGGAGATGCTTCCCATTCGCAGAAGTCTCATGAAGTCTTAGTCATTACAAGTTAAATACATGGAATTGCCAATGGAAAGCTAATGCTTACCAAGAATTGCTAATGGTAGAACTAATCTAGCGCACTTTTCCTTTCAAGTTGTTTTTCAGGTGCTATTCTGTCTGGCAAGCAGCAGCATCTGCTAGCCAGAAGCATACAGCAGATAGCACTTCTGTAGTCTAGGCAGTTGGAAGTTTCACAGATGGAAAAAATGGTGATTTAAAAAAAAAAAAAACAAAAAGCATGTGCAGAATATTGTTTTGAAGCTGTTTACATTCAGGTAAGCCATGAATAAGTTTCACAGTGTGGAAATGCACTTTTCTATATTTCACAAAACTATTGAGTTATTTCCTAAAATGATAAAAGCAAGTATTAGTTTTAACAGACTACATAAGGATGAAAGAGTAGATACAGTAGAAAATGTAGGCAATTACTGGCTTTTCCCATAATTTGTCTTGGTATACTCAGGAAAAAAAAAAAAAAAAGAATAAAAATGAAAGCTATGTAGCTCCTACGTATTACAGGACAAGCTCAGAAGCCTTTAAGTACCTCAGTATTGAGTATACACTTATTGTGGGAGTTGTCAGTGAGACAGTTTAGTGCAGGAATCTCATTTAGGGATCAGTTTGTAAGCACGAGTCCTATTTGTTGTCACTCAGAAAATATTATTAACCATGGTCTGCTGTGACAACCCTTTACCTCCATTAACTTGTCCAAAGGAAAATGATCATCACAAAAATCTGTGGGTGGGCTTGCTGCTTGAACAAGTGTTTTTTTAAGTGTCTTTTGGATTCTGTCAAATTCACATACAACTGGCAACTTGTTGATCTGCTTACTTGGAGAAGCAGCTTCAGTAGCGTGAGATAGTTTCAGAAGCAGTCCATAGATAACCTGCCGAATGGGCAAAGCTGTGCTATGTGCGCTGGCTCTCTGCATGTTCTCCACCTGAACATGGAGGAAGGTACTCCTTAAAATCAGGGCATCACTGATAAATGGGGACAGCTCACCTTTTGCCAAAGCATCCAGTACCCACTGTGGTAAGTCCGATTCCCTGGCCGCCTGAGATTCGTACTTTCCATGCTGAAAAAAGTCCTCGAGATTCACATCAGAGGGTGTATAGCCCTCCATTGAAGCGTGCAGGAGCGCCCTTATTTCTTCTCTCTGGTGTTTCTTAAGATATTTCAGTACGTTGTCTATAGCCTCCGTTGGCTCAGCGAAACGAGAGAGCCAGTTCAGCAGTCCCTGAATGCGGACGTGCCTCCTCCCCTTCCGGCCGCAGCACCCAGCTGGCAACTGCACCTTGCTGAAGAAAATCTCAAGAGCCGGCAGATTCACGTAGTCGTTCCCATTCATGACGGCAAAGAGCGGCAGCAAAGTTTTGTTCAGCTGACCGAAGTGGCTGCAGAATCTTTCCGAAGAGAAGCACCTCGCCGGGATATAGCAGCCCAGCGCGTCGTCGCCGCTGCAAACGCTCTGCCACTGGAAGTGGCTCAGGGGGCAGTAGCCGGCTCTCAGGTCAAAGATGCAGAAGTCGCTGTCCAGCGTCAGGACGGGGCAGCCCCAGCGGTTAGCCAGGGCGGCGATCTCGCGGTCCGCCTCGGCGAAGCACTGCGCCAGGGGCACGCCGAGCCGCCGCACCGCCTGCACGAAGGCCTCGCGGGCCAGCAGCGGCAGCAGCCCCCCCCCGCCGCCGCCGCCGCCGCCGCCGCGGGACAGCCCGTGCGCCGCCCGCAGGCGCTCGGCGGCGCGGCCCCGCAGCGTGGCCAGCTTCCCGTCGGCGGCGTCGCGCCCGCCGTCCAGCACCACGCAGGGGGCGACGCTGCAGGCCCGCAGGCTGCCGAAGAAGGCGCCCACCGCCGCCGCGAAGGGGCCGTAGTCGCCGCCGCGGCGGACGTCGGCGCCGCAGGCGAAGAAGAGCCGGTGGTAGAGGCTGCTCCCGTCGATGACCAGCTTGGTGCGCCGCACCCGCAGGGCCGCCAGGAACCCGCCGTGCTCCTCCACGAAGCCCGTCAGCCCCGGGACGCCCATGGCGGCCGCTTCCGGCCTCGCCGGAAGTGGCGCGCAGTGACGGCCGTAGCCATCCAATCAAGGCTTCTCCTCAGCTGCGGGGGGAGGAGGTCCGTGGTCAGCGCGCATGCGCGGCGTCTCCTAGCGACGGAGACGCAAACACGGGCTGAGGGGCGCAGAGCCGCCTGGTCGCCGGGCAGGGCCGCGGCCGCCGCGGAGCCGGCCGCCTCCCCGCACACCCCAGTTTTGGCCCCTTTTTGGCTCTAGGGGCTGTAGACCGGGCGAGGTAGGAGGCTGTGGAGGAAAAGGCCGCCGGCGGCTTCTCCCCTCTGTCCCCGGCTGGCGGCGCTGAGGTGGGGCGCCCGCCCCGCCGCGACGGCAGCCCCAGCGGGGCCCGGTGCGGGGGGACCCTGGGGAGACCCCGGGCCGGTGCTGTGGGGCAAACCCACCTCGTATGCGTGTGTGTGTGTGTGCCTGCCCGCCCGCCTCCAGGCTCTCAGAGAGTGAATTTTGAGTCTTGTAGGGTCCGTTAATAAGAAGGTAACAGTATCTGAGGAGGTCTTGATTCCCTGAATGGGTCCGTGATACTAATTAGGTCCTTTGGGAAGGAGAAGGATAAGGGCAGTTGAGTATATCTGACCTTGTTTTGCCACCACCTGCGAGCTCCTTTGCTGCGCGTGTCAATAATAAAGTCTTACTCTTGCTCTGGTAGCAGGCAAAATCTGAGCTAGCTGAGACAATGCTACTTTAGACTTGGTTGGACCTATGAATACGTTATAGAAAATAACCTTGGAGTTAGTGTTCAAGAGTTGATTTTGTTTAAACTTTATGGAGAGGGAGGGAAGCTAGGAGGATTACCCCTATTAGTTTTTATTTCAAAAAGAGGAGGAATGTTAAATATTTTGAGATGTTTAAATGAGCAGGCCAGTGAAGTCATTGGTGGTGGGGGGGAAGGATTCAAGAAAGCATAGGTGGAGGAGATCTGGAGTTTAAATGTAAAAACTCTGGAATTGTTACTGCAAGTGGGGGATGAACGGTAATTGATGTACCAGAGGGATTCTTAAGGAGTAAAAAGAAAATCTGAAAGAACTGGAAAAAGGCTTTGATCAGCAAAGAAAGGTTCATCTTGGAAGTAAGGAAGCGTAGGGACACATTAATTATTGTGGAAGAAAGCTGAAAGTTACCTAAAGGAAATTAAAAACAGTATCTTCCCTTCTGATGTGAATGCAAGAGACATCAAGGGAAGAAGTGGAGGTGTGCTGTACATGTGTAGTTGGAACCGTGAGAACCTAAACAATAACTTTCCTTTAGCTTGCAATAGTAAGGAGGAGGGTGACCTAACTGTAGCCAGGGAAGAAGGGGGGGAAAAAAAAGTGAAAGCAATATAATTCTATTACTCTGGCCTCAGCAGTGTGCAAGGCTGCAGAGTGGGATTTGACTGGAAAAAAGGAAAATGAAGAAAATGTACTGTGGGATTACCGAAGCATTGTCAGGCTGAGCAGACAAGAGTTTTTGAAGAGGGGGGTCTTAACAGTTTGGGTTTTTTGTTTGTTTGTTTGTATTTGAGTTATCTGTAGTCATCCTGAACTTTAATGAAGCAACTGATGTACTGCTGCATGGGAAATGGTTATTCAGTTAAAGGAGGAGATTGGTACAACAATGTCAAGGAAGGTTGGGCTGAAAGGCTAGAATGAGGTGGGAGAGGCTACTAGTTATTATACTTCTTGAAAAATCAACTACTTCTGCAACTGAATCAGACTCTAGGGTCTATTGACTGTCATGGGATATTTCTTTCGAAATATAATGGCTCAGCACTCCAGCCCTTGTCCATACCATTAAAACTTGCCTGTGATGCTGCTGCAGTCACTGGCTCCTGCCTACAATGCTACTCAGCAGTAGATGCCAAAGCAGTTTACAAAATGATATTGTTACCCTTGTTGTAGATAGGGAGAAACTGAAGCATAGAAAGAGGAGGGTGAGAGACAGAGCTGGAAATCAAGCACAACAATGAGTCTCAGTAGGGGACTCTAAAGTGTGATAGTATAGTGTAACAGATTGTGGCCCTCTTGTAGGGGTCAGGTAAATACCTAAATCAGAAGGTAACTAGTGATAGCAACTCTTACCTGGAAAAAAGTAACAGAGACAGCTCAGCAGTTTTTGTTAAGTGTAAATATTTCAAAAAGTTATGTATTTTAAAACTAGTCTATCTGGAATTTATGAAGGCATACACAGGCATCCATAAAACATAGACTTCCTTGGAGAACAATAATTGAAAAATATATAAACTTTCTACAATGGGCAGTGTAACATTTTATGGATTTTTTTTTCCGGTCAACCTCAGCGTGGTCCGTTTATGCTTTCTAAGACAGAATGAGAGTTACAGAAGCAGTAAGCCATTTTCTAGCTCACATTTTTTGCTTACCATTTACATTTCAAATTTTTCTCTCTCAAGAAGAGTACAGAAACAAAATCTCATGAGTCTGTCTTTGTTTAAGAAATGTACATAATTTGTATTATTGTTAAGATGGCTTGTAGTAATTAAAATTTGGCTATGCTTCATAATACAGTGGCACTGCCAAGTCAAGCCCATTGGCACGGTGCCAGCAGCTCAGCAGATGGGTGTTAAGATAGGTTCATGTACACAGTGTTGTGGTTATAAAATACAGAATCATAATCTTCATTAGGGCTCTGTAATTGTTAGGAAGTGAAGACTATGACTTATAGCCAGCAGTAATGCAGATTTTAAAATCAAGCATTTTTCGTTTTCCTCTTTCAAAGCAATAAAAAGTCATTTTTGTGTGCTTGCATTGGCATTGATATGCCATGCTGCGCAAATGCAGTGTGGTAACCTTGCACTGCCACAGGCAATACCTATAGTAATAATAGGTGCACTGATCATAGGATCTTATAATACCTTTATTTGTTCCAAAGGGTCCTGAAGCACAAAGAATGCACACAGCATCATGAGAAGGCAAGGTAATGAAAGCAATTCCGTTTTTCATGTGCAATGAAACACCTACCCTTTGCCCTTTGTAATGAGAAAGATGAAGGAAACAAACTCATTTTAAAGCTGTATTCGATTACTGAAAGCTGTGGAAGCACTAGAGGTTTGCCTTTGTGCTCCCTGTGTTTGAAGAATTAGGACCTCAGTTAAAGAATTGCAAATCAAAACTGATCAAGAAAAGTTATTATAGCAAAGGAGCAAGGAGGGTGGAAGAAGTAGGGTTTTTGAAAGCCTTGTAGGCTTGTTAGTAGTCAGGAGGCTCTAATTTTCAGCAGATGCTAGTGGTGAATCACACAGAAGCGATGAGACCAGCACTGGCATACAGATGTGAGGAAAAACCGTTGGTGAAATTGGGGAGGCAAGTGAAAGAGCAGGAGAGAACAGCTTTGTAGATATTGATGGAAATGAACTCAAAGTATGGATGGAGATTATGCTTCAATAAACATAGGAATCACTTGACCTACTGCTGAAACGCGGATATTTTTAGTGTCAGATACTGTAGTGGTATAAAGACAGAATGCAAAGAAAAGTGCTGTGTGTGGCGCAACTGTGAGGTGAAATACAGGTATAGTTGTCCCCATTCTTGCAAAAAACACCCAAACTTTTAAATAAATGAATGTATAAATGCCTGTCTTTCATATCCCCCATCCTGTTCTTTCAGTGAATTAATTTAGTATTGATTTAGAGGAGGATTGCCTATACCACATCTTCATTATCTGGATTTTCTCTTTCAAGTCTACTGCCCACAATTTAATAGCTAATGTTTCCACTTCAGTTTGTGTTTTACTGTAAGTCAACCCTTTTAAGTGCTGTAGCAGGATTAGATGAGCGTTTTAGTAAGAGTAGTACATTCAGTCAACTCCATTTTTTTCTGTTTCATGTGTTTCCTGTGAACGTCCTTGGAAGAGTAAGAGGATTTGAAAGCTATGTTCTGGAGAAACTTGCATAGTATCTGTTGCACAGAACAATGCTGAAATTTCAAGAAACTGCTAAGCATGTCACTGTTGCCAGATCTAATTCTGCTTGCTCAGATGCTACGTATGCAAGAAGATATGCAATTCAGAGGAAACTCGGCAATGGAAGCTTTGGAAGCGTTTATCTGGTTTTTGACAAGAAAGCAAAACAAGGAGAAGAATTGTAAGTAAGCACTTCAAATATTTTAAATTAAAAATGTTTGGGCCGTATTTTTTACATTGTAGATGTTTTCTTTGTATTAATTTATGTTTTGTTTCTCAGTTTGATGTTATCCTGCAGGCGTAACAAATACATTGTTTAACTTTAGTGATGGTGTTAAACAGGACCAGGCTTTATGCTGACTCACGTTCCAACTGAATCTGGTTTTCTTTGACATATTTTATCAGATCAGTCTGTCTGAGGGTGCCTCTATCTAAATGCTTTTAATTTACTATGCAGGACAAAATGGAGGTAGGTAGAAAATCTATGAGCATTAGTGACGTACCTCTCCAAAGCTATGTAATAAGTAATTAAAACAGTAAAAATATATCTGAGTTACCCATTCCCCATTGTCGTACCTTGGTCGAGTTCATAACGTAACGTGTATGTTGTGAAAGGGACCCTTGTGCTGACTCAGAACAGAGGTACTTTTCATCACTATCCTGGCAAGAAGCAGGGCAAAGGTATATGCTGGTTTTTAAAAATTTGCTATTCTTTATTTTATTGAAGACTTACAGGTTTATGATTGTAGACTATAATTTATAATTATGTAAAGATATAATTGTAACATATAATATGTAATATATACTGTATGTGTACTTTAATTGTATAATTTATAGCTGTGTTTAAAATGTATAATTAAACTGTGCTCTTTGAGTTTTGTTCTGAACGCTAACTAAGATGCTGGATGTATGCTTTCCAATCTGTGTTCATTTAACTTCATGATCGTGACATTTTTGCTTAAAAATGTGGAGAAAGAGAATCCCTCATCTAATTGAGTACAACCACTGCACTATAATGCTCTGTCCAATTATACAGGCCTGTTAAAGTATTCAAACTTTAAAAGTGAGCATGAAAATGTCAGAATTTCTGAATGTCTTTTAATGGACTTTCCTCTTCATTTGAGTCATTTTCTTATTTGCTCTAGATAAGTTTGTTTTAGCACCTTATTGGATGCTTTCAAGGATCAGTTCTGTGCCAGTATAAGGACTCAGACTGTTGACAGGATCTCGAAAGAAACTCTGCTGAACTAACAGTTTTTTACAATTAAGTAGTATAATTGAAGCATGAGACATAATAATTAAAGGAAGTCTTCCAGTAAATGTATTCCTTTTGATATATCCCTATGTGATAGCAGTTTTTTTTAAATTGACAACGAATTTTGATTTTGTGCCTGCCTGAATTTGGACAGGTCTCATCAGTTCAGTTTTGTGTGCCTCAGTTTTGCCATTTATAGTAATGCATTCTTGGCAATAATGCCTTAATAAATGTGCAGCCAATACATGATTCTCTTGCTTATTTTCTTTCTGTATCAATTTACCGTTCTCAGCTCTTTGAATTAGGATTAGAGGCCAGTAATCTTCTAGCTTTTTCTAGTTTTTCCTGTGTCAGCTTATACAATTCTTGCATCTCTCCAAATCTTAGCTACAGTTTGCTACAGAAATGTCATTTAATGCAAAACTTTGATTAAAAAAATGAAGAAAATATTTTGCGTTTCCTTTTTATATTAGCATCATTTATCATACAAATGAGAGGTAGGAGCTACCTGAGCTTATAGGACTCTGGAGGCCCTAAGAATGAGTTCAATAACAGCAGATTTCAGAAGAACACTGAAAAGTGTATCTTCAGTTTTGGTATTTTTCACTGTAGCTCAAGCTGCCAAACCCCCAAGATGAGCAATATATGTTTTGCCTTTAAGTAAGTATCTCTATTTTTTTCTTTAGAATTTTATTTAAGAAATCTAATTTGCAGTGACTTTATTTTCAAGAAGCATTCACTGCCTGCAGCATTTCATGCCTGTCTTTTGTTAGGGATGAGACTGAACGCGTCCCTTAACATCCTCAGGACAGAGGCTGAGTATCAGTGCGCATATTCTTTTTCTTTTGTTTCATTAGCCTCTTTCTTGTGATTACAACAATATTTAACAAGCCAAAATGTTTTTATTATAATGTTCTGTAGTTTCTCGTTACACCACTTGGGGGTACTTGGGTATCACAAATATTTCCCTCCATTCCTGCTGAACTTGAAATGTAGATTGAAGAGTGGATTCCTCTAAATTTCTGGCATTTAGATTTGTAACTGATTTAAAAAAAAAAAAAAAAAAAAAAAAAAAAGCCCAGGTGAACATGAAAGCTCAAGCAGCATTTCAAGATAGAAGAAAATGTCTACACTCTATTTAATGATATTGATTTTGTAAGGTGGTGAAATGTACTAAAAAGGCACTTTGTTAACACTACTTTCAAATAAGAAAAGACTCCTTTACAGAATGGTACTGGTTACTGCATCCCTTACATTTCCCTTCTCACTCTTTAAAAAAATCTTAATAGAGCTCTGTAAGCATTTTGGCAGATAATAGAAATTGAGATGTTTAGGTCCTAAATTACCTCAGCAGAATTAGAATTCTATTGTTACTGCTTCAGAGATGATCCAGAACATGCTGAGATAAATGTTAAGTACAGCAGTCATAGATCCAGTCAGATGGTTTCCTGAAAATCATCTAGCCATCCCATGTAATAGTCTGAAGCACTGTGAAAGAGCATGAAACTAAACCATCAGAACATAAATTCCCAAGCAGTGAAAATCTTAGATAATGATACAGAAGCTGTTCAGGAATTTATTTTTCAATTTTCTATTAGTTTAATACCCACAGAATGAGTTATCCCAGAGATTTACAGTGCTTATCATGTAACTTCATGTGTGGTCTGCATAGCTTTTGCATGATTCTAAAAATAGTTTTTGGGCATGCCTTATGCTTCTTCTTTATCCCTAAAGGATCCTAGATATTGTGAAGGAAGTATTACATGCACAGTTGCTTCTATCTGGGAGGGAGAGAGAGTGATGATCTGAGGCATACCTCAAGTCAACAGACTTATTGCATATAGAAGCTGTCTACTTAGAGTTATTCAGGCCAGTAATACCTACCTCCTATAGAAATGCATGCCAGCTTCTTGCTTCTGTTCTAGTAAAATTTAATAAAGCTTTTCAAGTACACTGTATTTTAGGAGGCTGCTAAAATTCCTACTATTGAGTTGAAATAGCTCAATATATTTTCTGGTGAATTGCAATACTCATCTGGAATTTTGCTAATATTAATAAAGATGCATACCTCAACAACTTCAGGTTTTTTCTAGGGTTCTGGAAATAGGTAGCCCTGTCTATTCTAAGTATCCCAAGATATTTCTTTTGATTATTAGTATTTACTCATTGTAATGATAATAGTGGTTATTATGAGTGGATACAAATGTCTGAGTAGAAAAAGAGCCTCCGTCCCTCTGCTATGTTAGTTTAGTTAATGCAGAACAACAGAATGTAGACCCAAGAGTTTGGGCAGAGTTAGTCCTCCAGGAATGGAAGCGCTGTGTTGGTGCTGGTCTTCTCATTTGCTGCCACTTCTGCAGGCTTTCTTGCCTGCAAAAGGATATTTCTGCCCCTGAGCTGGCTTCCTCTTTTGCTACCAGACCACCCAGAGAGAAGCGTGGGTTGCTTCAGAGCTAATGTCAGCTGCTCTTCCCAGCTCTCTTTTACCATCAAGCAGAAGAGATAAGAGAGCCCTGCGGGGGGGGGGGGGTGGAGTGGGGGGGAGGCAGACCTGAACTGGCTTTAGCTGAGGCAGCTGCTGGGGGTGAGGAAGGGGCTGCTGAGCAGGCCTGAGAAATGCTGCTGTGCGGCGGTTGTGCACTGCTGCTGCCGCCTCCTGCTGCCTTTTGCAAGCCTGCTCCTTGGCTGGCCCTGCAGTTCCTCTGGGCCGGGTTATGGGCTGGGGGAGCAGAGCTCTCCCTTTCAGGACTGACAGCTGCGGTAACTGTGGCTCAGTGCCCCCATCAGTTGATGATGTGTAAAATCTTTTGGTGAGCGTTGTAGGCTGTGGAGATCCCAGATAACCCCACATACCCGGCCGTGCAAGGCCACTGGATAATTGTATGGAGGCTACAGCCAGGACTACCTGTAAGCTAGAGAGGAAAAGATAGTTTTAACAGTTACTTTATTTGGTGGGACATCATTTTAATGCAAGTAGCACATGCATTTGGAGGAGCAAATGTTAGATTTTCTATCTGTTTTGTCTTTCTTTGTGAAACAGCAGTATGTATTGCTGTTATTTGGATTAGAGTAGCACTGGTAACTCTCAGCCACGACAATATTGTGCTTGGTGCTGCAAAAACCCAGCACAGAAAGATAGTACCTACTGCAAAGACCTTATAGACAAAAGTCAGGAAGGGAGATTTCATGCCTGGAAACGATGAAACAGTAGTAGTGAGGTTGAAAGGCTACAGATGTGTCATAACCACTCTCTAAGTGTTAATAAGTTTTATAGCTATTGCACCGCAGGAAAGTTTTAAAAATGATTTTGTAGGGGAATTAAGAGAGCCTGCATAAATGAGTAAACGTGGAAGGAAATTCAAATCAAAAATCAAGTTTGGATTATGGGCTGATGTGTCCAGCAGAATAGTTTCTGTTCTGATAGAGAAATTAAAATGTTAGGTGGACAGAGTGGAGACTGAGAATGGTTTGAGCTTGAAATGCTGGCTAGTCCTTCTCGACAGGAGGAGATAAACTTAAGCTAGAGAACACTCCAGAGTAGCAGTATAAAAATATCGCAATTTGTATTTGCAGATAAGAGATGTTGGGGATAAAGTGAAAAATAGGGGAAGGTGGGGAGCAAGGATGGACTGTACTGGTACATTTAAAAAAAAAATTGTCAGGAAGGTGAGATTCTTTCAGAAAGTAGTGAAAGAGTAATTTGAGAGACAAGCGGTTAGTCAGGAGAGGGCAACATTATTAGAAGCCAAGAAAGGAGGACAAGATCTGTGATAAAAATGTCTAAAGAGGCTGCAGAAAATCAGTGAAGGGGCTAGCTAGAAACTTTGGCAAAAACAATTTTACTCAATGCAAAGGGCTATTTTCAATTTGGAAGAGTTTAGAAAAGTGCAGAACTTAAAAAGCAGTTGTAAACGTCGAGGACATAAAGGAAAAAAGAGGGAAAATGAAGGCAAGTGCTGAAAGGTGAGTCTTTAGAGATGAGGAAGACATAAGCAAACTTGTAAGAGGAAAGAGGAAGAAGACAAGCAGACAGGGAAAAGGGGAAAGTGAGGATAAGGAAGATCAGAAGGTCAAATGGAAGTTCTTGGAGAAGCGGAGTTGTTGGAGATGGCCAAGCGAAAAATTTGATATCTCTGACAGAGGAGAAAGAGAAGATGGTACTAGGAGGGGGAAGAGAAAAATGAGTCAAGCTTGGGACAAGAAGGTGGTCATGGTGGGAGAGAGAACTGGGATATCTGCCTGTAAAAGAGGAAGAGAAGTTGATGAATCTTAAAAGAAAGTAGGTCATATTTTGTTTCCTACTCAGAGTTCATATTTTTTTAAAGCAAGCTGTCTATTGAGACTTGTATCTGTAGAAGTGAGAAAGAATCTGACTATCAACATTTTTCCTTTTACTCCTGAAAAGTTAAATATACCATTGAATGTGCTTCTGATCTATATTTCCACAATATTGCCATAAAAGATTCTGTACTGCATGTTTTGCTTTGAACAAACTCTAGCAGTGAGCCAGCCTTTGATCTCATTCCAACACCTGTATCCAATAGCTTGCCCAGTGAAATTATTTACATCTCCTGGTTTAGATATTCAAGTCCAGCAATAAAATTTAAACAATACATGCAGTTAACAGTAATGGTTTCATAAAACAGTACATAATGCTGTGTAGCTCCTCTCCTGAGAAAAATAGAAGCAAGCAGTGCTTGATCAGAGCGGATCACATCAAATTTGCAATTTACTTAAAAGAGGTTGACAGAAAAAGTTTATGAGCCCATGTGGAAAGGTTTCTCTCCTGCTGTTTCTGTAGGCAGTCAAAGTCAGAGAATGGTACTCAGTGGGACTGAAAAAAAGAAGCGCAAGAAAAATCTTAATGTTGAAGAATCTACTGTAGAATTCACATTGGGATATGAATTAGTGTTGAGGTAAGGATGAAAAATAACAGACGACATTGGCAATACCGTTCTCACCTTGAGTATTTAATTCAATGGCAGGTGCAGTTCCACAATTGCGCTGAGTATGACCTTGCTGTCATGTATAGTCCTTTTCACTGGGGTCCTTTATTGTATGACTTCTTAACCAGTGTACCGGAAATTGTGGAAAACGAAGCCTCACGTTCAGAACGCTATTAGGAACAGAGTGTAATCAGGTAACCTGCATGTAGTTCTGCATGGCTTGGCTCAGAGGCAACAGAGGAAACTAGGGCTTCCATTTGAAAAACTGTAAAAGCTTGAGCTGCACAGTGTTAGGATTATTTGTACATTTTAAAATCAAAATAGGTATAGGACAATATTGTTACTTACAAACTGTGCTTAGGAAATGAAGTCAAGTGCTGTACAGTTGATGTATCGGTAATTGCAATTTATAATTACAAAGTATGTTCTTAGTTTCTTCTCTCCCATCCATCGCTTATTTCTTCTGATGTAGAATTTACCAGCTATTTATCCGTAGCTCCTTAGTATCTGAGATTTCTAGGTGAACTCCTGTTTTGTGTATAGATAGGCTCAGGTTAGATGACTTTCTGAGATTACACTAGATCAGAGACATCCAACATGATAGGGACATCACATGCTGTATAAGTAATAAGAATATAAAGTATTATCAGTGCAATAGTGCGTGTAGGCCTCATACTGTATGCCACTCTTAAGTGTTGTGTTGTATGACTCATTTCTTACATATTGCATTAAATTTGTATACTTTTTTTTTTGTAGTTTTTGTATTCACAGTCTGAAGTATTTTCTATAATTTTACCGTCTGTTTTATTTGGTGACTCTGAAAACCCTTTTCATTTCAGTTTTGCCTTCCACTCTGTCTTGACTAGAAAATTACATATTGCTGTAAACGGCTACCAGTTATAGCCGTAGCTTAACAACTGCATGTCTAAGCCAGGAAAATTCCCTAATCATACAACACATTTTCTAATGTTAATGAACTCCATTTTCCCTTAGAAAATTCTAGTTATGTGCAGGCCAGATGAGTTTTCCTGTTTCCTCAAATGTGCTGTCATGAAAAGATCTGTGCTCGTTTAAGCTCACTGAGCAATCACTTCTCTGCCTGTATTGCTAGTGTTTATTTTTTTCCAAGGTATATTATCCATAGAGGATAAAGCCAAACCTGTGATTCGTATTCTGGAGCAACGTGGTGCCCCGATGGAGTTCTTTCAGCCTGGCCATTAAACTTCAGAATTCCACTTAACTTCGTTCTGAAACAACTGGTTTGTGTAGACATGATAAATAACTTTGCCGAGTTTCATAATCATTTCCTAAAAAGAAAATTGAAGTTTCTGTTTGTAGATTTATGGCTAGGGCAAGTAACTTTTATCTTCCTCGTTTGTGTAGAAAGTTATGCAATTTGCTGTCCATGTCCTACAGGAGCTGTTGATCCTGTTGGATGCTTCTGACCAAGTATGACAGAGAGATATCTCAAATACAGCAGTCCCTACAACTTGTGTGAAATTAGGCAGCTGAATAGAGAACAAAATTAATTATTTCTCATAAAGAGAAAGGCTGGAAGCTGAGACACTATGTTCTGTACTAGACAATCCATACAGGAGAGACACCATCTATATACTCCAGCTCTAGGAGAAACAGTGGTCAGAATTTGCATCATCTTAGATACCAGCATCAGTTAAGCACAAGAGATGTGTTCATAGGAAAGGAAGCTCCTTAGCTCAGGATGGCTTGTTTTGTATTTTATTTGATATTTCCTCCGTTAGATGTTTGCAAGTCTTCTGTTTTTGAGCCATGTACTGTTTATCCACTAAAAGTTAAGATTGCACTGCTTAATATTGACACTGCCTTTTCATTCTAGTGAACCCTAAAATGAGCTTTGGTAAATCTTTATTTCAAATTGCAAACTGATTCAGCTAATATGTAGCTGGTCTCTAAATAAGGATTGCATGCGTTCACAAATATTTGCTGAGTTCTTAATCTTTTCCAGGGTTTGAATTGAATTTAGACATGATAGGTGGGTATGCAAATCACTGGTTGCCCATTAGTGA
Source organism: Struthio camelus (assembly GCF_040807025.1). Lineage (NCBI taxonomy): Eukaryota > Metazoa > Chordata > Aves > Struthioniformes > Struthionidae > Struthio > Struthio camelus. The sequence goes on from NC_090943.1 coordinate 49,338,989, forward strand.
AGTTTCACATATTTTTTAGAAGCTCCAGATTTTTGTTTAAGAAAGAAGAAAAAAAAATCTAGCTTTAATTTGGGTAAAAATGACTTCTGTATGTATTTTTGTTTGGTGGCTCTTCTTCTTTCATAGAATTTGCAGCAATAATGGATTTGTAGATAAGTGTCTGTTTTTTCTTTACATTTATTTAATTTAATGTTATAAATACACTAGCTAGGGACAAACAGTGCTGCTCAGTCTTTTCTAGACCCATTATGGAATACTGTCTATTAAGAATGATTCTTTGCATGCATGTAGCACCTCTTTCATTTTGGGACCTGAAAACACTTTTCAGAGCTGTGAAATATTTTTACCCAATTTGTGAATGGGCAAGAAACAGAGACTTTAAGTAGTTTGCCTGTGTTCGTATGGCAAGGGTGATAGGCCTGGAAAATAACCAGGCCACTACTTAAGAGATTATTCATTGTTATCTTTAATCTTGCTAAATATTAGCACAATCTTTAACAACACTGTAAATGCTCTGTGCTCCTTTAGAGCAGTGTAATGCAGGGGTCAGTTCTACAGTTTGGAAATAGGCTGTCTGTGTGTGGCAGAAAGGAAGCCTGGCTTCCTGTAGATTTGCATCCTGTGTCCCTTCATCCTACCACAATAAGCCCAGTTCTTTCACCATGTATTTTATGACCACATTCTTTTTTTCTGCAATGTCTTCAGTTTTCTTCTATTTCCTCTAAGCATAGCTCCAACTTCTTCCTTCCCTCTAGCATCCCTCCAATATATGTCTTTCCTCCCTGCATCCCCTAATTAGTGGCTAGACAGGTCAAGCTGTGGTGTTCCCTGAGTACATGCACAGATGAGATGATTAGTATATGTACATTGATGATTTGGCAGCTCAGACAGTAAATAAGTTTTGAGATTGAGGGGCTACTAATCTAGGTCTCTTGCACTTCCTACTTAGCTCATTAAACAGTGTCATCTTAAAATCCTTGAGATTGCTACCTTTCTGACAAATTTGGCTGAAATTGGCCAGTAGATCCATACGTTGAGTAGTGTTTGTTAGACAAACAATTCTTTCCTTGGTAGACAAGGTTAACAAATGAGGGACAATTGGTAAAGTTTCAAAAGGTGATTGGACAATTGCACTATGGATTCTTCTGCAGTTTTCTAGTGTGTTTGATATTTAATATTTACTTTCAGTTCTTTGCCGACATGTAATATGTAAATGCTTTGAAGCTTATTTGATCTTATTTGATAGGACTGACTTGAGTTTCCGATATGTGAATACAACACTAGTTTCATTGGCAGTTACAAATGAAGTTTATTTAGCAGCTCAGGAGTTATCAAGTCAGTGCTGTTTATAGAACTCTACCATTTCATTGCTCTGCTCAAATCTGATCTTTTCTTTGATGTGAAAGACAAGAAAGGCATTTCAATATTGCATCTAAAATAGTTGATGTGAATTTTTTAAACAAAATGTTAGTATGACTTTAAATGTACTGGTGCATTCAGAAAACATTGACTTTGAATTTACATCACGTATTGTAAATTGACATCAGATTTACAAATCATCTCTTCAAAGTGCAGGACATCTGCAATTTCTTTTCTCTCTCAGATTCTGGAATTGCCTAAGATTTTCCAGATGTGCATCTAAATAGCTGAGGAGTTTGCTTTTTTGTTGGCAATCAGAAACTTGTTTCCTGACCTACCCAAAATCAATTATATATCTGACACATTAAAAAAGTAGCAGGATTGTATCAGCATTTAAACAGCAAACATGGTAATATTCCTGCAGTCACTTCTATTCCTGTCTCCCCGGGTAGTTTATCAGTTAATTATAACAGGTAATTATGGTTAAAGACAGTATCTCTTTCTAGCTACTGTTTCTGTTCAACAGCAGTCTTGAAGGACAGTGCTATCACTTATAGATAATGAATGTCCTAATTGTTGTGCAAAGTGAAGCTCTGGGTTAAGTTACCCGTAATTCATAACCACGCATAGGCCGGCAGCTGAAGTACACAGTAGGCAATAGGGACTTCTGGTTCATAAATATTCAAAAGGTACTTATACGTCCCCTTGGTGGAAAGGACATGCTGAGAAGCGCTAAACTCGCAGAACCACTTCTGCATGTGGTAATTGTGGGGTGTCAGCTCAACTCCTGCGTCTGCCTTGCATTATACCATTAATCTAGGCTCATGCTATGATTCCTTGGAAACTGGGTGCTTAGCTGAATAATTTATCACATGACTTTCAATTATTTATGACTTCTTACTACAAATGAAATAAATGTTAAAGGTGGAAGAGTTTTGTGATTTATAAATATCCAGGAGTCAATCAGCAGATTGCTGTATCGTTAAATCCCAGTGCTTGCTGCCTGTTTGCTTCTCTGAAGGCATTCCAAGGGAACGCTAGTTTGAAACTGAATTGATTAAAACAGTAACAAATGATTCCCTGCCAGTTGCCCGTGCTCGTTCATCCAATTGTGCTGTCTGCCTTTTTTCTTCTCCCTCATTTAGTCCTGAAAATAAAAATTAGAAATTAAAACTAGAATGCTTCAGGTCATTTTAGGTTTTTGAACAAATATTCTTATCTCCTTGGAAACTGTAGGACATTGCTGATTGCTGCTTCTTTTTCAATAAGCTTTTCCCGGCGAACTGTCGTTTGCTTGTTTCAGTGAGGTGAACCTCTGCCACTTCAGGTAGAGCTCAGGTTACTATTATATCAGCTGAGCTACCATAACTGTTCATGTGCACAGTCTTTCTTGGCCCCAAATGTGAGATAATGTGACACAGAACACTAACAGAGAATTCTTGCTGATTTAGCTGGAGTAATTTAAGAAGTTAGCCTCCATAATCTTTGCATTTCAGTGGTTAAACATGGCTTTCAAGTTCTATGAACGATGTGCTGGGAGCCAAGACCTAAATGAGGGAGCCAAGTTCTTACCGAAAACTCTGTAACCATGACTGAAGTTCTTGTGTTTTCATTTAAGAATGCAAGCAGATGTTGCCTGGGAGTCAAAGAGTAAATGTTTTGTTTCGTTGTTGATACAGAGTTACAGCTATGACTGAAATTGTTTCAGATCATTTCCAGTTCAGGCCAATATTGGTTAAGAGATTGATTTGATAACCAGTTTGATAACTGATTGGTTTGCTTGTTCAAAGCAATTCTCATGAGAAGCTGTATATGAGAAGCAGCTAAAGGTGGAACAGTTCAAATGACAAAGTTGGGCCCATAAATCAGGACTTTAAGTGGGAAGATACTTTAGTCTGTATCTCCTGCAATCTTTTTAGTGTCCAGCACTTCCTGAAGGCCAGCATAGCACTGTAAGGCTCCTCTCCAACCTCCCCTACGTTAAAGACCTGCAGAACTACTTTTCGATGGGAATGTGACAGTACCGAAGTACAGCAACGTACAGCTAGAGAGGATGGAGGTTAATACTTAGAGCCCAGTAGGGCTCCACGTTCCTCTCTCCCAGAAAACTACACTTACATGCAGCTACTGGAGAGTTATGGAAAGGCACACATGCACACATCTTCACAGAGAGGTACCCTGATAAAAATTGATAAACTAGAACAGCATACTTTTGACAGTTACAACACACAGGTGTCCAAGACATGGTCCATGTCCCACAGAAACAATTTATTTAGAGCTCTGTATAGGAAAGTTCAGAAATTTGTTGTGCTGGATAAGTCTCTAGCGGGGTTTGCAGGACAGCTTGGCATTAGAGCATAGACAGGACAATTGACCCTGCGTACGCTGGTGAGGGATTTAGCTATTAGGAGCTACCAAGAGGCTGCCAGCCTTTGTGCAAGCAATTCCTTTGTAAAATTTTGAGGGCGCTCATTTTTAAAAAGTATATAGCCTGATACTCTGTATGGGTTCTATGAAATCAGAAGGTGAGCACTAGATCATCTTGGGGCCTTTCATTCAGCTTGCATGATGTAGATCCTGTGAAAATCCTGTGCAGCAAGGTCTGGTATAACTTTTAATTCTGTTGAGCCATCTTTTTGAGTTTTGAGGTTACTGTATTTTTTACTCCTTTTTAGTGCACCTTTCTTTGATTGAGGAGCAAACTTTTTGTTTTTTAGCAGAGTTTGTCCATTTGACTGTGGTGCAATCTAATTGGGTCTCTAACTGATGTGAATGGGAGGCAAAGTGCCTTAAAGATAAAAATTACTTAAGTTTCCTCTAAATCTCATCCTCCAAGAGCTGAGCTCCCCGAGCTCCTTGCTGCAGCCCCCACCTGGTTGTGATGATCTGGGCAGGCAATGGGTGGAGCTGATGGTTGTGTTCATTCTTTTTTGTAATGTTTAAAAGTATTATTTTCAATATTGGGTAGAGAATTATGCTTAAGGCATTTCTAGCGAATTATTGGTTCTTTGAGACATGCAGCAGCAACAGAGTTTAATGATTTTGTAATTAAGCAAATGCCTTGAGATCACCTATGTCTTTTTTTTTTTGTTGAAACTGTTATTTAATTTTATTCATTTGTAAGATAATTTTAGTAAGAAAACGGAGGAGTATAGTGTTATTACTTTAGGTCAAACTGTAACCACCTGCATGAAAGATATTGTATATTTTTGCAATATTTGAATATGCCAGGTATATGTTGTTGCAGTTTGCCCTTGTTGGCAAGGTGTGTTTTCTTTTAACTCTGCATCAAGGATATTGTACTCTTTCATGCAGAAGTAGCCTTCCGGCTCTTTGCTGTGTTCAGTAAATTGCAATGAGAAAATTGCTGCAGTGAGTGGAATAAATTCTCGATTTGCTGGACTATCAGTGTATTTTTCTTTCCCTTTTTCTGTTATATGGCTGTTCTTATATGACACAGCTACATTAGTGAACATAATTCCTAGGTCACTGCTTCTCTTGCATGTGTGGTATGCCCTTCATGTGTTCTAAAATAACTTTTCAATGTTGCTGGCTGGTTACTTTGTTTCTGATTTGCTCATATTTCACTGGATTCTAAGACCACAGCATCATACCCAGGAAGGCTAGAAAGTATACAAAAACTTGTATCTGACAACAGAGGTTATACACAATTAATTTCCTCTGTATTGCTTGATTCCCTTAGCCTTTGGTTGTAGACTTGTAGTAATGTGCTTTTGTACAGCTGTAAGCTGTGCTTTTCTCTCTCACGCGTTTGCATGCTTCTTTTTGGTACTATAGATAAATTAATGTGTATCAGAAATAAACACTGAAAGAGATGCCTGCTTGAAAGAGATGTAGGAAGAGGGAGCTTTCCTATCAAAATTGAAGCAAATTAGTATTTAAATTGTTTATGGGAATTGGTTTCACAGAAGAGACAATACTGTTGACATTAAGTATACTTGCAACATTTAAAGGAACATAATTCTACTTACGAATATACCTATATTCAGGAAAGAGCCAATAATGTTTTACATTAGGAATGTTTTAGTCTGAATTCCTCTGGGATGCATTCTTCCAGGGTTTACTTAATGTATCTGATTTTCCATTGGAACTTTCTGTTCTTCAAAATTGTCTGTGTTTTCTGTAATTTGATGCATGTAGATCAGATAATAGGTGGATTCTTGAAATTTCTAATTTCAGACTAATTTCTGTATTGCTAGACGAGTGAGATCCTTTTTGGCAGATGCTGCAGCCCAAGACTGCAAGCTGAAGAAATGTAACATGGCAATTGCAGGGTGTTTAATCAAGTAATAATGCTTGAAAACAACTAATGCTGCATTCAGGCTTTATTTCTCTAACGATATATCTTTTCTTCTGTAAGGGAATATTAATTAGCAGAGAGCATTTAATACTGAAATGTATCAAGCCTGTACAATGAAATCATAATGGAAAAATGTTCAGGTGATTTGATGTTTGATGGAATAACATCTTCAAAGATATAGAGAGTAAACAAATTACTTAGTCTTTGTCACATTCATTTCCAAAAAAACATTTAGATTCATGACATTTAGTTACATTCTTAAACAAGACTAGGCTGGAGAAAATACGATGAAGGCTGATAGTCTTTATCAGATAAAACAGTAGATGGTGATAATGCAACATCTAGCGATACAGTATTTCTAAAAAAGAGATACATACATACAGATGTATTTAGTCTGCAGCCCATAATGTTTTTAATAATTATCCTGAGTAGACACAAATATTTCTTCACTTTAATCACAGTCTATCAATATTTGATTCTGAGCTGAAATGCATGAAGAAGCTATAAACGTAGCTAACTTTTGTTGCATTTCCTTTTAGGAAATAAAATAGTTTGAAAAATATGGCTCTAGAAGGAATATCCTTTCTTTATTGATCAATGGCCGTTCTTATATTTATTTTTAGTCAGTGTAGGTGACTTAAACCAAAATGTGCCAAAGGATTATTAAAAATAAACACATCTGAATATCTGAATAAATAATGTTAATAGCTGCTTTCATACTTACTGGTAATATGGCATGTGGGATGTGGTACAAGTATTCTGCTTTGCTTTGTAATTGTGATTTTTTTACAACACTGGCACATTTCACGTATGCCCCTTTGTATGTGCAAGATTTTGCTCAGTGCAGAAGAAAGCCATATAAGCCCTATTCCTTGGAGCAAATTTGTTTCAAGTGTTCCCTCTCATGAATTTGTCCCAGAAAATATATTCTACCTTTATTTGGGATACTAATAGGAACCATTAATTTTGAAATAACCATAAACTGTTTATATCATGAGCTGAATTGTTCAGTGTTAATTAAGCATCTTGAAAAATGTTTGTAGGTGCTATGATTTTGACTCGCTGACGGAAGTGAAAAATGAATCATTCATTTCACTTGTAAGTTTGTGAAATCTCATCACCGTTCAAAGACATTTAACAGCTATTAAACACCTTAAAATTCTTATTCAGAAACTGAAATACTGATTAACCCGTCTATGGATATTACAGTGCTTATGCAGTGATTGAATTGTTAGTGGTTAACTTAGGGATTGGTGCCCAATGACTGTTGTTTGTGAATGCTCATGAACAACATGAATAGAGTACTCTGGAGGAAACTAAAAAATAATCATGATGGAAATAGCACTGTTCATCTGTTTTTCATTGAAAGTGTGAAAAATAGTGCATCTTTTTGATTTTCCCACAGAAGTTCGGTGATATTCATTTACTGTGAGTATTTCTGTCCTTAACTAAAATCAAATACTCTTTCTAGGTAGAACTGTTTTGTGTATACTGACTTGTTGCATTTTATGCTTTTATTAGCTCCTTCTTTCCCTACCAGGTGCACGAATGTCGTTAAATTATCTGAGCATGTGGATACTTGTGCTCCAGACTTAATGGATAAAATGTAAAAAATGACTGTTTGAACTGGTGATACTAAACTATAAACTGCAGGAAAGCCAGTCATTCACACCGGGCAAAGAAATCTATTAAGATGAATACAAGGGTAACCATACGTCTGGTGGGTAAGGATAAGATGAAAATTACGATGAAACTAGAAGATCAGCCTAAGACAGGGTAATAGATTCTTGATAGGGTCATGTAAAATCAGTATAGTATATTATATATATTATATGTTTCAAATAAATCCTGGATTAGTCAAAGTGTGAATGTGAGATGCCTGAAAGGAAAAGAAGGCAACTAGAAAGCCTGACAGTGGGCGAGTAACTTTACAGGAGGAATAATTCATAAGCACAGTGGAATGACTCGTCAAAGTTGTCCTCTGATGTAAGGTATAGAGAAAGGACAGTTTCAACTGGGGGCAGGTGGGATTATATATCAAAAATTAGATTCCAGTAATGTAATATTTTCAGTATGGAAGCTATCAACACTAATCCAAAATCATGATCTGAGAACTATGCAGTCATCTGTAATGTGAAAATGTCGTTGTGCAATATTTTAGAAAGCCACTGTTTGTAAGAAGCAGTTATGATGGGTGACTTCATCTGTCTGGATGCAGGTGGTGTCCTTGGTAATGAATTTCCTAAACAAACAATTATAATATGGTGGGAGCTGTTGTGCAGGCAGAACTTGTGCATGAAGGTTGCAGTCTAATGTTAATTTCATCGTAGTAGCATCGTAGCTTCTCCATTTGCCATTTAAGGAATAGTATTTGAGAAATCACTAATTAAGTAGGCACTCCTTTCATTGTTTATTGCCGGTTACAGACCCCACTATAAAGTGCTACATTTATTTGGAGTTGCATATGGTCCTTGTACTGAAGAGTTATCCGTGTATAAAGATAGTTCTACAAAGGACAGAGTGGATAGAAATGCAATACACAACTGTGAGTTATGCTACAGCTCTCTATATTGTAGTCAGTGCCATTCAGAAGTATAAAATATATGATATGATGAGTTCCTGGCTTTGTACACTGATTACCTGCTAACAGGTCTTGCTAATATCAGGGTGGAATTAACTGAAAAAAGCATGTGTGAGATGAATTTTTTATTTAAGTAAACCCTTCAGATTTTGGTCATATGTTCCTAGAGCACACACTGTCTGTGATAGCTTATTAAAAATTCCTATTCTTGACGTTAAAAGAGTTTTATTCATTTTACTTAATTATCAGCAAGCAAATGTACCTACTCGATAATTCATGTTGCAGTTTTCTCAGTAAACAGAGTGCCTTTTGAGATAGGCTGTCATCTTAACTTTTAAAAATTGCATCTGATCCAATAAACCAAATTATATAATAATAAAACATGCCATCAATGTAAACAAATACCAGATGGGTTGTAAAATATTTAATTTTAGATTAGTGCAAATAGACTGAGATAAACACTGCTGTGGCATATTGTCAGTCACTACTAAAGCTCAAAAAAGTATTCCCACTGGGTGGCCATATCCTTGAGGACTCCACCTTTGCATTTATTTTTTCTTTTTTTAAGTCTTGCTGTGCTTCTGCCTATTTGCTCCACACTATTGCACTTTCAGACACGGTGTGCTGGCCTGGCTGCATTTCAAAGCATGACAAGGCAAGCCAGGAGGGGTTTTGCTGACAAAAAACTTTACGGCATTCCCAGGGAAATTGCTTGAGCCCACCAAGGCATGGGGGCTACTGAGGCAGGACGTCTATCTATCTTCTGTGTTTTGGGCAGTGGGCTTCTCTCTGGCATTCTTTTCCCACCTCGGGGGCATCGCTGCTGTAAGCTATACCAAAGAGAGACAGCTTCCTCCAGAATGAGGGTAAATAAGGACAGCCGGTGCTTTTTGTTCTTAAGATGGTAATGCACTCACTACAAGACTCTCTCAGTTGCAGTCCATTCTCGATTGAGTTTGAAGTGTCTGCACGATTAAATTGCAAGACTAGGGTTTTTTCCACAGAATTAAAATGCAGAGGCTAATATTATGCACTGAACTTTAAGATATATCTGCCAGCCCTTCCAGAGCAAAGTTTTCCAGTTGATGTGTAATTACATATCTAATGTACATATGCATCTGTATTCTGAATTAAGTGAAACATATAATAGTAAATAAATTTAAAATAGTACATCTATTTTAGCATTGCGTCAAAAGGAGTAGTTCTAACTGTTGTATTTAGGGGAAATCCACATTTTAGTTATCTTAACCTGTTTTTCTATACACTCCTCCCAAATCTATGATTTGTAAATCCCTGGAAATAGCTTTGGACCTTTTAATCCTCCTTGAAGCCTGAGGCTTAGTGGTAGAAAATTTAGGGGCAGGTTCTATGAAAATCGTAAACTTCAGATGACCTGTATATTCCAGGAGGGGTCGCAACCAAATCTTAACAAGAGAGTCTGTTATCCCCGATATTCAGAATGTACGTGCATATCACACGCTTTGAAAGCATTTTTTAAATACTTTGAGTAACCTAAGTACGTATTTTTAAACCATTCAATGCATGAAGATTTTCATCACGTGATTCACAAGTACTATAGCTCAATTATGAGCGCTGATAACTTACTCTTCATTATAATACAACCTTAAAATGTAGGTTGTATCATGTGAAAAGAAACACTTTGTCTCCTTCAGATTATAATGTTGTTTTTTTCATAGAGAGAAAATGTATGCAGGATTGTTTGGCTAAGACAAGTTTGTTTGCTTTCTTGTGATTGGTAACACTGTTTTTTTAATAGGCAGAAAGACTATCAGCTCATGGGTAGATCAACTGGGATGCCAAGTCTGAGACATCCGAGAGTCTCTTAATCACAGAAAGTACCAATTTTTGCTGCCTGTTAGGGTAGAAGTTCATTGTGTAAATACTGAAATGGAGTAGAGTGAATTTATGCGTGAGTGTGTGCTTAAGGTATTGAAAAATACAGCCAATCTGTTTAGGCGAAATTTTGACTGAAGTGTACTTTATGTAAAAAAAATCAACTGAAAAGCTGATTTCTTTTTTGGTCAAAAGTGGTTTTTCTGAAGTTATCAGAAAAGAATTGGCTTTAGATCTGGAGACTGTTGTTCATTTTCTCTGTGAAACTTCTGAGACCCTGAGATAACATTTCTGACATTTCAATATATTCATCAATGACCTGGAGGAAGGGACAGAGTGCACCCTCAGCAAGTTTGCTGATGATCCTAAACTGGGCGGAGTGGCTGACACACCAGAAGGCTGTGCTGCCATTCAGAGGGACCTGGACAGGCTGGAGAGGTGGGCGGAGAGGAACCTCCTGAAGTTCAACAGGGGCAAGTGCAAGGTCCTGCACCTGGGGAGGAATAACCCCATGCACCAGTACAGGCTGGGGGCTGACCTGCTGGAAAGCAGCTCTGCAGAGAAGGGCCTGGGAGCGCTGGTGGACAACAAGTTAAACATGAGCCAGCAGTGTGCCCTTGTGGCCAAGAAGGCCAATGGTCTCCTGGGCTGCATCAGGCAGAGTGTTGCCAGCAGGTGGAGGGAGGTGATCCTGCCCCTCTACTCAGCCCTGGTGAGGCCTCACCTGGAGTACTGTGTCCAGTTCTGGGCTCCCCAGTACAAGAGAGACATGGCACTCCTGGAGAGAGTCCAGCGGAGGGCTGCCAAGATGATTAGAGGGCTGGAGCACCTCTCCTATGAAGAAAGACTGCAAGAGCTGGGCCTGTTCAGCCTGGAGAAGAGAAGACTGAGAGGGGATCTCATCAACGTGTACAAGTATCTGAAGGGTGAGTGTCAAGAGGATGAGGCCAGCCTCTTCCCCGTGGTGCCCAGCGAGAGGACAAGAGGCAATGGGCAGAAACTGAACCACAGGCAGTTCCATCTGAACCTGAGGAAAATCTTCTTTGCTGTGAGGGTGACAGAGCACTGGACCAGGTTGCCCAGAGAGGTGGTGGAGTCTCCTTTGCTGGAGATGTTCAAAACCCGTCTGGACGCGATCCTGTGCAACGTGCTGTAGGTGACCCTGCTTGAGCAGGGAGGTTGGACTAGATGATCTCCAGAGGTACCTTCCAACCTAAACGATTCTGTGATTCTGTGACAATACAGAGTTTTTAAGTATGTATTGTAAAGTGTATTTACTAAAGTAGATATAACAAGCTTTGCAGAAAGTATGAGCTCCCATTGTCTCTTTCATATGAAACATGATAAAATCAAACTTTATCCACAGAGACAGTACATGTATTTACCAGTGGCATACAATTATACTTAATCTTGATTGCATTACAAAAGTTTACTTTCTAGAGTTCCACTTCTGGATATGTATTAAGTTTGTGTAGCAGAGAGCCAACACCTTATTTACAAAAGTACATTTTCTTGATTTGTTCTTCTGGGAATGAATTTTAATAAGAAAAACACCTGTCTTGTTATCTGACAGCTGTTGACAGCATCAAAATCACTGAGTGACTAAGATGACAAGCTGTCCCTACATTTCAGGTTTTTACTGATGTCTTTGGTATATAAGAAACTCGTATTGAGTGATATTTAACAAGGACTCATTCTGTTTGTCAGTTCTGTGACATGATCTATATGAAGGAGGAATAATGTCCCCGTGTCAGCTGAAGATGAGAAGATTGCATTAGATATTAGCAGTCTTAATAGTATGAACCTTGTCTGTAGAGAGGCAGACAAATCAACTGGCATTTTTTTCATCACACTGCGAGATGGGGATTAGGCAAGTTTATGTAAAAATTCATGCACTGTTACTCAGTAACTGATGGTTGAGATTTAGAAAGAAATTTTTGTGTGAAGAATTACAGCTTTTTTTCCTTAGATCAAGTGAATTACTACAGATTTATTACTGTAGTGTTTAACTACTGTGGCTTTACAACTGTGCAATATTGAATGGAAGATTATTAAAAGCACTATGAAGACATCGTTTCAGTGTGGAATTTACCTTTCATGTATTCAAAAGCTATTGGATATTCATCATTTTGTTTCAGTGAAGTACCTGCAATATTCTCCAAGAGGCTCAAATGGCTCCTTCAGATGTGGACCAATGATGCACTCTTTAGCAGATGGTTAAAGTATACGGAAACAATATGTCTTTTTGTGATGTATGCCTTGTTTTATAAAACATTTCAATAAGATGATCTCAGCAGAAAATGCTTCTTTATACTGCCCTGCGTTAAGCTGTTTTCCAGGACAGGTTGACAGTAAACTCTCTGACTCCAAGCACTTTGTACAGCTGAGTCTGAAACACAAATTCTGCTATGGCACATTCACATGCTTAACTTGAAGAACAAGAAAAAAAAATCCCCTTAATCTTTTCAGCCTTAGGAGTTTTACAGCCACCCAAAACAAACGTTAGCCCCTGAAAATTTAGAGTTCTTTGAAAGACTCGAGTTAGTTTTCAATCACAATGCTCGAATCCAGATTTGTAATTTTCACTTTGATGCTCAGATGAAAGGCAGACCAACCCTCAGAAGAAAAATCATTGTCCTGGTTTTATAATCAGGCAAACAATCACAGAAATACTAGCTTTTGTTTAATTTTTCTCATGCCCCCATGGAGACTCTTTGACAGAAGCAGCAAAACCAAATTGTTTCTCTGACTCCTTACTTATACATGAACATATGCTCTGGGTGGGTCTCAAATCACATGCATTTGATTTTTCAGTTATGTTTATTGTTATACAGGAAACCATAGTAGTGAAGACATGTCATGAAGAAAACAGTGTGGTAGGGAATTAGAAAAATAATACTTTTTAAAATAATATTTTTTTAACTGTTGCTTAATCACTATGGTGACTGACTTATTTGCATTTTAATGTATTCTCTTTGTTTACCTACAGTTGCCTCATTGTTTCCTGTTGCCAAATGCTTAGTTAATATTTTTTTTTTGCATTTTAAGGAATTATGAGTGGATTATGAGCATTATATGATTTTGTATTTTTCCATTTTTATTAATGTGAGGATTTTTTTTTTTTCCTCTAGAAAGGTTCTGAAGGAAATCTCTGTTGGAAATCTAAAACCAAATGAAACAGTTGAAGCAAATCTAGAGGCACAACTGCTCTCCAAATTAGACCATCCAGCCATTGTCAAATTTTATGCAAGCTTTGTGGAGCAAGATAGTTTCTGCATTATCACTGAATATTGTGAGGTGAGACTTGTATATTGCTTTGAAGGAATTTGACAGAACGTGTATGCTAAAACAGGGTTTTAACAGAAACCTAGATCAGATGTTTAATGTATTAGTTTGAATTTTATTCTTAACTTATTTATTACTTGTGATATCACCTGTTATTGTTAGCCATATTTCAAATAAGCAATATTACTTACTTGAGTGAGCAAATCAGAGAAGGAGAAACAGGTAATAATAAATGCAAATTCATTTAATTCACTATTGTCAATATTACAAGAAAGACTAAATGCAGACACATTACCACATCTGTGGATTAATTCAGAAAGTCTGTACCACATATGTACAACTGTTCCGTCTGAACATGAGGAAAAACTTCTTTCCTATGAGGGTGACTGAGCACTGGACCAGGTTGCCCAGAGAGATTGTGGAGTCTCCTTCCTTGGAGATATTCAAAAGCTGTTTGGACACAATCCTGTGCACTGTGCTGTAGGTGACCCTGCTTGAGCAGGGGTGTTGGACTAGATGATCTCCAGAGGTCCTTTCCAACCTCAGCCATTCTTTGATTCTGTGAAATAAGAGAGGATGAAATTGGGAGTATGGGGGCACTGTGTGAAACTTGGTGTAAATGAGGAAGGGAAAACTCTCTTGTTCTTGGAGGTAATTACAAGAAGCTGAAGCCTGATCATATGGACAATGAGTCTGCTAACAGCCTTGGCTTTGTTAGCAGAAGTGGAGAATGCCATATGACTCAAAGATCAGACTGTAGAGGATGTAAAAAATATTAAAGCTATAGTATAGTTACCAGATTTTGAACTACAACGTTTGATTAAAAAAAAATTGATGAAATCTCTCTGAAGGCTTTAGAATAAAAATTTAAACATATTTAAGCCAACTTTTTAAGAGTTTACATAAAATAAAGGCCTATTTTTGAGTTAAATATAGATATGCTGTTTTAAAAAAAATCTATTATACATGCAATGATCTTCTCATGAAACTGTGAAGCAGACTTCAGTTGTGCTCTGCTGTAGATTTGAAACACTTTGAACGCTAATAACCTGGAACTTGTGGGTTACCTGCCCATCACAGATCTTGTATGAGCTAATCACATTACTTTAAGCATTCACCTTTGGTGTGAGTAAATAATGGAGTATAATTCCTACCAGTCAGTTCCTCCTTAGAAGCCTACTTTGGTGACAGCTAAATGCACATTTATGGCTGGGATTTTTTTTTTTTTTAGATGTTAGATTTTTTTGTGCAATGTGAACATTTGTCAATATATGATTTTAACACCCTTGCAGAAGCTCTTTGCATCTTTCTCTGAATGTTTGACAGCAAGGGCTTGATGGAAACTTAATACTCTCTGTGGATGCCTAAAGTTTAGAACTGAAGTATTATCCTAATAGCCCAGATTCTTTTCAATAAGACTCATTTTCCTGTAGCAGTGGTAGAAGAAGACCAGTTGGTCTTATAGGCATAAAGGAGCCCTCTTTCAGCTTTATTGTAGAGTCTCACTAGTGGCTTTCGTCCACAGGTCTTACCCTCCTCCTCCCAATCTGGAATAAAGGGATTGACAAAGAAAAAAGGGTGTGATAAGGCCTTTCTTGCACTGTGGTAGTCACAAGCTGCTGTAACACCCCTTGAAGCCTCTTTTAATCAGGGCAACATAAACTATCCTTCATGAAAACGCATGAAACTTCAGAGCGCAGCCAACAGAGGCAGCGAACAGACGCAGCAGTTTGCGCAGCAGTGTCTGGGCTCTGCCTGGGCCTTTCTTGGAAGTTGTGGAGACTTTCTGGGGACCCCCGAGGAACTAGACAGTGCTTGCTGCTAGCAGGAAGGGAGAGCTAGGCAAGGACTCCTGCAGGGGACCTTGACTTAACTTCTCCTGGGAAGTTCTAGCTAGGTGGGGCTGCTGCTAACAAGCTCTCTGGGCTGCCCTGGTCAGAGGGAGTTGGGGCTTTTGTTTCAGGTGGCTCCTGATTGGGTGGGTCAAGCACCCTTGTGAGTCACTGCTAGGCAGAGGCCTATATAAGAGCCAGGCCTAGAGCCCAGCTCCCAGAGTGCAGCCAACAGACGCAGCGAACAGACACAGCAGTTCGCGCAGAAGGCAAAGAAGGCACCTCTCCATTTTGCACAGTGGTGTGTCCTTCCCCGGGGCATGGTGATGACACGCCGCAGAGCACGTTCCCCAGTGGCTGCTGGAGGTGCTGCATCAGCTGTGTCTGAGGCTTCAACCCAGACAGACCCTCGGACAGCAGATGCAGCTCTGCAGGTGTCAGGCTGCAGGGAGTGCCTGGGGCCTCTCCGTGATGCCTGGGCTGACAGTCAGCTCTCCTGTGTGAGGTGTGCTGTGGTTGACCAGTTGTGTCACCAGATCAAGGAGTTACGGGAGGAGGTTAGTAGGCTGCGTAGCATCCGAGAGGATGAGCGGGAGATTGACAGGGCGTTCTCAGAGACTGTTCAGCTCCGGGAGTCCCCTACCCCCACTGCAGCGGAGTTGTCGGAGGGCTCAGCACCGTGTGTAAAGGTGCATCATAACGCTGTTGAAGAGGGCTGGAAGCTGGTGACCTCTCGTAGAAGGAGAAAGGCTCTTGCTCCTCCTCAAGACTTACCCTTGAAGAACAAGTTTAGTGCCCTCCAAGCCGAGGAGGAGCTGGGCATGGCTCCAAAGGAGGCAACTGGCCTGGCAGACCCTGTGCCGTGCAGGAACCCCCGGAAGAAACGGCGAGTGATTGTTGTGGGTGACTCCCTGCTGCAGGGGACAGAGGCACCTATCTGCCGACCTGGCCTCTTGTCCAGAGAGGTTTGCTGCCTGCCAGGGGCTCGAATAAGAGATGTCATGGAAAGACTGCCAAGGCTTGTCCATGCATCAGACTACTACCCTCTGCTGCTCTTCCATGTGGGCGCTAACGACATGAAAGGCAAATTGGAAGCCATCAAACGGGACTTCAGAGCTCTGGGAATGGTGGTGAAGGGTCTGGGAGCCCAGGTGGTTTTCTCCTCAATCTTGCCTGGGAGGGGAAAGGACAGGAGGAGGAGTAGACGAGTTTTCCAAGTGAACAACTGGCTGCGCCGCTGGTGTTGGCAACAGGGCTTTGGTTTCTATGACCATGGGACCCTGTTTGAAGATCAACAGCTGATGGGGAGCGATGGGATCCACCTTACCAAGCAGGGCACACGCGTCTTTGCCAACAGATTGGCCAGCCTGGTAAGGAGGGCTTTAAACTAGGCAAGATGGGGGAAGGGGAGTGGTATAGTGGCAGGAGAGTCAGTAAAACACCGCTCAAGTCAGGATGCCTCCAGCAGGTGCATACAGCCAGGGGAGACAGCATGCAACATGGCTATGGAGGCTTCTCTTGCACCTCTCCTGGGAAGCTTGCATGCTTGACTGGCTCTCTGAAATGCCTGTATAGCAATGCACGCAGCATGGGGAATAAACAGGAAGAGTTAGAGATCTGTGTGCGGTCGCAGGGCCATGATCTCATTGCAGTGACAGAGACATGGTGGGATAGTTCACATGACTGGGATGCTGTCATGGATGGCTACGTGCTTTTTAGGAAAGACAGGCCAGGAAGGTGAGGTGGTGGAGTTGCCCTTTATGTGAGGGAGCAACTAGAATGTATGGAGCTCTGCCTCGGGGTGGATGAAGAGCAAGCTGAGAGCCTATGGGTAAGGATTAAAGGGCAGGGTAACATGGGTGACACTGTTGTGGGGGTTTACTACAGGCCACCTGATCAGGAGGAAGTCGTCGATGAGGCCTTCTACCGACAGCTGGAAGCAGCCTCACGATCACAGGCCCTAGTTCTCATGGGAGACTTCAACCACCCTGACATGTGTTGGCAAGACAGCACAGCTAGGCACAAACAGTCAAAGAGGTTCCTGCAGAGGATTGATGATAATTTCTTGAGCCAGGTGGTGGAGATGCCAACAAGGAGAGGTGCAATGCTAGACCTTGTACTAACGAACAAAGAAGGTCTAGTTGGAGAGGTGAAGGTTGGAGGCAGCCTTGGCTGCAGTGACCATGAAATGGTGGAGTTGAGGATCCTGTGAGGAGGGAGCAGGGCAATGCGTAGGATTGCAACGCTGGACTTCAGGAGAGCTGACTTTGGCCTCTTCAGGGACCTACTTAGGGGAATCTCATGGGGTAGGACCCTAGAAGGAAGGGGGGTCCAAGAGAGCTGGTTAATATTCAAGCATCACCTCCTCCAGGCTCAGGATCAGTGCATCCCTCTGAGGAAGAAGTCCAGCAAAGCGGGCAGGAGACCTGCATGGATGAGCAAGGAACTCCTGGCCAAACTCCAACAGAAGAAGGAAGTCTACAGAATGTGGCAAAGGGGACAGGCCACTTGGGAGGAATACAGGGACGTTGTCAGAGTGTGCAGGGATGTGAGGAGGAAGGCTAAGGCCCAGTTGGAATTAAATCTGGCAAGGGATGTCAAGGACAACAAGAAAGGCTTCTTCAAATACATCAATAGCAAAAGGAAGCCTAGGGAAAACGTGGGCCCGCTGCTGAAAGGGGCGGGTGCCCTGGTGACAAAGGCTACAGAGAAGGCAGAGTTATTGAATGCCTTCTTTGCTTCAGTCTTCACTGCTAAGGCCAGTCCTCAGGAATTCCAGACCTTGGGGACAAGAGAGGAAGGCCGGAGAAAGGAAGACTCTCCCTTGGTGGAGGAGGATCAGGTTAGAGATCTTTTGTCCAAACTTGACATCCATAAATCCATGGGCCCCGATGGGATGCACCCACGAGTGCTGAGGGAGCTGGCGGATGTCATCGCTAGGCCACTCTCCATCATCTTGGAAAGGTCCTGGAGATCAGGAGAGGTGCCTGAGGACTGGAAGAAAGCCAATGTCACGCCAGTCTTCAAAAAGGGCAAGAAGGAGGACCCAGGAAACTAGAGGCCTGTCAGCCTCTCCTCCATCCCTGGAAAGGTGATGGAACAGCTCCTCCTGGAGGTCATCACTAAGCATCTGGAGGACAAGAAGGGGATCAGGAGTAGTCAGCATGGATTCACCATGAAATCATGCTTGACCAATCTGATAGCCTTCTCTGACGGAATGACTGGCTGGGTAGATGAGGGCAGAGCAGTGGATGTTGTCTCCCTGGACTTGAGCAAGGCTTTGGACACTGTCTCCCATCACATCGTCCTAGGTAAGCTCAGGAGGTGTGGGCTAGACGAGTGGATGGTGAGGTGGATTGAGAACTGGCTGGATGTCCAAGCTCAGAGGGTTGTGGTGAATGGCGCAGAGTCTAGTTGGAGGCCTGTAGCTAGTGGTGTCCCCCAGGGGTCAGTCCTGGGCCCAGTCTTGTTCAATATATTCCTCAGTGACCTGGAGGAAGGCACAGAGTGCACCCTCAGCAAGTTTGCTAAACTGGGCGGAGTGGCTGACACACCAGAAGACTGTGCTGCCATTCAGAGGGACCTGGACAGGCTGGAGAGGTGGGCAGAGAGGAACCTCCTGAAGTTCAACAAAGGCAAGTGCAAGGTCCTGCACCTGGGGAGGAATAACCCCATGCACCAGTACAGGCTGGGGGCTGACCTGCTGGAAAGTAGCTCTGCAGAGAAGGGCCTGGGAGTGCTGGTGGACAACAAGTTAAACATGAGCCAGCAGTGTGCCCTTGTGGCCAAGAAGGCCAATGGTATGCTGGGCTGCATCAGGCAGAGTGTTGCCAGCAGGTGGAAGGAGGTGATCCTGCCCCTCTACTCAGCCCTGGTGAGGCCTCACCTGGAGTACTGTGTCCAGTTCTGGGCTCCCCAGTACAAGAGAGACACGGCACTCCTGGAGAGAGTCCAGCGGAGGGCTACCAAGATGATTAGAGGGCTGGAGCACCTCTCCTATGAAGAAAGACTGCAAGAGCTGGGCCTGTTCAGCCTGGAGAAGAGAAGACTGAGAGGGGATCTCATCAACGTGTACAAGTATCTGAAGGGTGAGTGTCAAGAGGATGAGGCCAGCCTCTTCCCCGTGGTGCCCAGCGAGAGGACAAGAGGCAATGGGCAGAAACTGAACCACAGGCAGTTCCATCTGAACCTGAGGAAAAACTTCTTTGCTGTGAGGGTGACAGAGCACTGGACCAGGTTGCCCAGAGAGGTGGTGGAGTCTCCTTTGCTGGAGATGTTCAAAACCCGCCTGGACGCGATCCTGTGCAACGTGCTGTAGGTGACCCTGCTTGAGCAGGGAGGTTGGACTAGATGATCTCCAGAGGTACCTTCCAACCTAAACGATTCTGTAATTCTGTGAAAACATCCCAATGTACAGTTTGTCCAGCAACCGGGTGCTATACACTCAAACACACTTCTGAGTCCTAGGACCCGCTTCTGACCCTTTCCAAAAGGACAGAATATATGTAGCATCATTGCATTTGAGCAATTACAATGTATTTAGTCAAATATTCAGAGAAAGAAAATAGAAAGCAAGGTTTTGTATAATGTTATAAGGCTTCTTTTCTATTTCAGAGTGAATACTTCCAGAAGGTGGTATTTTGTATTTGCTTATCTATAGCACATCTTTTTAAGTGGTGGGATTCAGATCTCTTTTTTTTTTTCCTAAAAAGATATCTATTTAAATCTTGCATAAACTGAGAATGAGAAAAATGTGTTGCTACCCCATGCTTTTTGGAAATCTAGTATATCCAGTTTCTCATGCACAGAACAATTACCACACTTTGCAGTAATTGGTACTCTTGTGGGCAGACTCAAAATAAAGAATAAACATTAAGTTGGCATGGAAACAGAACTACCCTCTTACCCTCATTCTGTTTTCTCCAAAGAACCGTGGCTTTTTCATTCACTCTTACATAAGCAGTGTAGAGAGAGCAAGTCTGCTCGGTGCAGCTGCCCAGTGCTGCACCTGTCCTGTGAACAAAGGAGAACATGTATCTCCATTGTTCAGCTTGGCATCTATAACCAAATTCTCTCCAAATTCTAGAAAGGAAGTACATGCATTCTGTTTTGATCTCATTGAGCTGCTTTGACAGTTGTCCTGATTCAAAAACTTGCAGGCAATATAAGCATTGTCACCTAAGTCAGTTTTCAAGCTAAAATGCCTTCATGAACCTTGGATTTCGTGTTGCAACACGAAATGCAGTTTAAAAAAATTAAAACAAAATAGTTCCTCTAAATGTTATATCGTTTTAATACATCGTAAAATAGAACTGTTTGCATTTTCTTCCAAATTATTTCTATCTCTTCAGTGTAGTCTCAGCTGTGATGTGAGTATACATATGCTAAGACAATCTGAAGAAAAGGAATAGCAATGAATGCCTACTCACATTTTCAGTAATAAAACCTAAGCATTTGAATCCTATTTTAAATAAGTTACTGGTGTATTTGATGCTCTTGACATTTAAATGGACACTGCAGACTGCAGGTTGGAAACTTCCTTTGTGCTTCATTTGTTCACTTACATATGAACTTCATTATCCTGACCTTCCAAAATGCAGACTTGGGTTACTAAGATTCTTTGGAGTTTCGTGGCAGTGGTATTACAGTAATCTTTTATGATGCATTTTTTTAAACACAAAATGAAGATTAAATTAATTGGAGGACATTGAGAGCAATCTTCTCTGCTTGAAGGTAAAAAGCCATATAGTTACTTCAGGGCACATACAGTAGTTTATTCTGCTGCTTTTGTTCTTCTTAGACCTTGCAAGGGAAATCTCCCCCGACCTAACAGAGTACCCACCAGGCCCAACTCTGTAGCTGCTCTGCATTTTTTGTGGCAATGTATGATTGTGAGAGAGGATGCATTGGAACAGGAGAAATAGTGATTGGAGCCTGCTGTACTTCAGCTATCCTTAGCTGGATAGTACATAGTCGCTTGGGGATGCCAGCCAGCTGGCACGTGTTGGAGCAGGCCCTGAGTCTTGGGGTGTTGCTGCTGTTGGCTACTGATGATCCTGCGCAGCAGTCTGGAGTAAGTGAGTCATTCTTGTCAAGGTGTGTGGCTAGGCTCAGGCATAGCCCATCTGGTTGCCGTGCAGTGGGGTACCCAGCAAGACATTTTCTTTTCCTTCCTCTGCTATATTGCAGGCCACCATGGGGAAGCTGTTGAACAGTTGGAGTTGCAAAGGGGAGGCAGCTGTTCAGTGCTCCAAGTTCCCAGAAGAGCTTCTCTGTGGACTGCAGGAGGGAGGCAGATGGAGGATTGAAGCCATATTCCCCTCCCTAGTGAATGAGCTGATTCAGACATTTCAATTTGAAGCTTGCAGGACATGGTCAGGGAATGCATTTTTTTATATTTGATAAAATGTATTTTATTTTTTAACAAAATCACTCTTGAATATTGCAACTTAGAACCTCAGGGGCCAAAAAAATTACTGTAGACCAAATCCATGTCCAAGTATGGGGCAGAAATGCATGGAACTGCAAGGACAGAACCTGCTTAGTTTGTAAAAAGGGTGGTTGCGGTTTAGAGCGCTGTGAGTTTGGGAACAGAACAAGGAATGGTGAAGAATCTGTAAAACGCTAAGAGTCAACAGTGCAGATAAAGGAGGGGTTGATGAAGGGAAATGACATATTCAAATAGAATTCATATAACTAGTGATCTGTTTTCTGTACTCTTATCGCAGTGCTAGAGGTTAAACAATTTTCTTGTATATGGCACACAAAATTTCTAATTTTATGCAGAATGTATAGTGTAAAAGTAATGATTTATGGAGACTAAGCTGTCCTGATGTAAGGTCATTAATCACTTAGAGTATAATAGGAATCACAGTCCCTTTGCTCTGGGGTTAGTTGCCTCAACTCAGTGCTTTCCACTAAGGTGTTTTCTTGCAGACAAAATCCATTTATTTTGTGAACTAAATGAACAGCAAGATGACAACCATCTCTATTTTTTAGAAAAGTAATAATCTTTGATTCTGATATGCATATTTCTAGATAATTAATGATAGTTTATCTTGACTGTGCATCATTTGACTTAAGTAAGTGGAAATGGTTTCCCAGATTTACAAACTATTTTTCAGACCAAGGGGGAGATCTATTTTACTTAACTTAAATGCCTACAGAGGAACTAGTCAATGTACGCCCTCATCGTTAGCCTTTGTTAAGAAACAATATTTCTACAAAATGATCCGTCTCTTCCTAAAATAGACACCTAAATGAAAGAGATAAATCACACTTCACAAGTGCCTGTTCCTTTGCATTAACTATAAAGGGCATTTCAGGTGACTAGCTCAGATATAGATGTCTAAGTTGGGTGACATGAAGGGAGAACAGCTGAAAACTTCAGTGATTTTGTGTACCTCTAAGAGAAAACCTAACTAATTCTGTGTAGCCAGACTGCTTGATCTCATTTTGATCTTCAGCTCTATCTGCTTTTGGTGCTTGTGAGAGTTCAGAATTCATGCGCATGTATTAATTTTACAGAATATGTGATATGAAGCCTGAAAGTCTAGGAAAATGGTGTCCTATATTTTAGTGAAGGAGAAGACATTTTAAAAACTTGCTTTAAATGTACAAATCTGTTTTGGTATTTTTCAGGGTGGAGATCTAGACTTTAAAATACAAGAGTACAAAGAGTCTGGGAAAATATTCACTCAACGACAAATAACAGAATGGTTTATACAGTTGTTACTCGGAGTCAACTATATGCATGAAAGGTACAGTCATTTACTTTAATATTAAAGCATTTAGCTTGGAAGGGGAGTGAGTAGATTTATACTTACTAGATATTCAAATAGAAATGAAACCATGTTGATCATTTTCTATTGATATAAAATCCAGTTCACCAACCTGGAAGCATGTCGTAGGCTAAAATATTATTATATCCTGCAAGAACATTCCCCTGTTTAAGGTGTATGTAAAGCCCCCTTTTAGCAGTGCAATAGTAGATTTCAGCGTTAGACATACTTTGTTTGAGATCAAAGTGAAAATTTTGGTACATATTGGAGAGAGAGGGAAAAAAAGAAAATATAGTATGATAGTTCAATATTGTTAGATTAAAATGGATTAAAAGGTTAACATAAAGTCACCTTTTTTAAGGGGAGATGGCGTGCTAGAACTGTTATGGATGTTTAATATGAAGGCTCAAAAGTATATGCTTGTCCCACTAAAATCAGTTAAGTTGCATAGATATTTCTTTGAAAACGGTCATTAATTTCATCAGCACATCAAAGATTCACCTAAAAATTTGCTGTCATCCATACAATGCTGTCTCTCTGATTCAAATTAATGCATTTCCTAACTAATAATGTAAGATTTCACGCCACCAAAGACATCAACTTAGTCACTTTATGGAGAGTCAAAGAGCATTTGTTTTAAAACTTCCCTGCTGTAGGTGAGTGAAGAGAGTAAGAGTTTGACTGCAAGGCTTGAAAAGTTTTACTTAAGCCTCAGGAATCTGGCAGCATGGCCATCCTCTAGCTCTGCTTGTAACACACTCCACACACATGGTGCTCATGCAACTTTACAAACCGTTGGACAACTGCAGAGATTACACCTGGTTTGAGCAAAGGTGATTACAGGTGACTATCCTAGCTAGTCAATCTCCGCTAGTGTTCTTGCCTGGAGTGTGATTTCTGCAGGCTAACTTTAGTGTTTTAAATCGTTCTCTCATTGCTAGTGCACTGGAAATGTAAATAAGGTGTGTCTAGTGCCCCTTACGTGTCATCCTGTGCTGTCACCTTGGAGTTGCATGGGACTATTTAGCATGACTAAAGGTAGGGTGACAAAGTGCTTAGCTGAGTCAGGAGCAAATGCCTAACATGCTTACAGATTGAGAGCTGGAGGAATAGCCAGGCAAATGGGAATGAAAGGCTCCTCTTCTAGCAGCTTCTCAGAAGTAGTAAGGCAGTAGAAGCTAGCCTGGCTTTCAGCATTTTCTCTGCTTTGTCTCTGTGTTGCTTTTGACTATTGCCAGCTTGGAGGTATCACGTTAATGAACAAGATAGAGAATCCTTTCTAGAGAGCATCGTTGCCCAAAAGTCAACGATTTTTCTTCCTGGCAAGCTGAAATATTTAGACTGTTATTACTACTGATCTCTCAGAAATAAGAATTCCATTTCTGCAAAGCCTCTTAGCAGAGGCTAGGATCCTCACCTGTAATCATCTTGTGTGGCATCTACTCTGCCAATTGTAAATAACTAATTTGGACACTACCCCACTAAAATTTTAGGTGCGTAATTTGGGGAGATGAGGCAATTTGTCCAAAATACTGGTCTAAATTATTAATACAGCCATTAGATAGAGATGTTTGTGTCTGATGATTAGGTTACACTCCAGAACTTGGGAGATGAGGATTCAGTCTTTTTAAGCTGAATAGAAACTAGAATCCAGAGTCTTCTGCTTTCTGCATGAATACTCAAAAGCCAAGATTATCCTGCAGCAGATTCAGGATGAGAGCAGCACCAGATTGATGTAGCTGTTTCAAAGATATTTAAACTTTCAAATTTCACAGCAGAACTTGGGCCAAGTGTGGTTGCCTAAACCTGGATTTCAACAGAGCAGTAGATGGAGATAGTCACCTGTCACCAAGAATAAACATTTCTGAGTGTGCATGGGCAGCTGAAGTATACCTAGGAAATGTTCGACCTACACTGAGAGATGCCTAATGAGCTTTTTCACCTACAGTGTCAGACAGTACAGGAAAAAAGGCAGAGTGAATTGCTGTCCAGCACTTAAGGCATTTTGGTTCCTAAATACCAGTTTGTGTGGGACTTGGACGTGATGTGCCACCCCCACAGACCTCCATGATGGGAGCACAACGAATAGTGCTCAGTTATGATGCTCTGTTCTTCAGCATTCACCTCAGGCAGAAAGGAGAAATGGAAATAAAACTATTTAGTTAAACTAACGTTTAACTAAACTAGCAGGCTGTTGTTCCTTCTGGAGCTCGCATTTAGCATTAAAAATGCTTGTAACATTTTAATGTATGTGTGTAGACAATGTATTGTATAGACTAATGCATAATAATAATAATAAATTATAAAAGTTCTTTTTTTGTCTCTCATCTCCTGTATTTCCTCATGCTTCCGTTGTCTCAAGTTCTCCCATAAGTCCCTTTTGTCTACTCATCTTTTCTACTATTTATTTTTCTCATCTTCTACTTGTTCTCAGATTAGTCGTAAAAAAAATTCCTGATAAATAATCCTTCTTTGATAAATGAATATATTAAATTACTGGATTTCCTGAAAAGTGCAGTTTAATTTAATTCACCAGTGAAAGCAATGATTTGATTTTCCAAACAGCATTTTATTTTCTCTTTTTGAGTCAGAGGTATTTAATAGCACCTCTCTAGACGCATTCAAATGACTTGACAGTTTTATTTTTATTTGCATTTCCTTTATTGCATTATATGTTTTTAACTATATGCACATGAGAAAATTAATTCTCTGTCTTATTAGTATTGAGCCAAACAAGAGCTAAAATGGAAACGCTTAGGCTTAAAAAATAAAACTTCTTACAGAACTACATATGAATTACTGAAATATAAACATATAATTTTCCTCTGTTTTGTGTAGAGGATTTATATATGACTTCTTCAATACTGGTATGGAAAAAAGTATATTATATGTTTTTAACTCTTTTCTAATGCAAAGAAAACTTTGCTCTAGTGTTAAAAACTGTAAGTGTTCATAAACTATGGGTTGTACTTCCTAGTGCAATTCCTAGGAAAATCCAGCTGCTGTGGATGGGACTTTTCATTCCAGGACAGTAAAAAGGATTATTTCTGGTTTTAGACATAGACATATTCTCTTGGGTTTCCTTCTTGCACGGCTGTAATTGAACTTCTACAGTTTTTGAAACCTCCCATGCTAGTCTTATCACCACATTCTAGCACAAGACTTCTTTGCTACCTAGAATTTTTTTTTTCTGTGATAATAAAGGTTATACAGATCAGACATTCTGAAATTTGAACCCCATGGGATCGCGCCGTAGAAGGAAGAGGGGTCCAAGAGAACTGGTTAATTTTCTAGGACCACTTCCTCCACACTCAAGGACAGTGCATCCCTATGAGCAAAAAGGTGAGCAAAGCGGGCAGGAGACCTGCACGGATGAACAAGGACTTCCTGATGAAACTCAGACATAAGGAGGAGGTGTACAGGAGGTGGAAGCAGGGACAGGCCACTTGGGATGAATATACAGACATCATCAAAGTATGCAGAAATGCGACAAGAAAGGCTGAGGCCCATTTGGAAATAAATCTAGCTAGGCATGTAAAGGACAACAAGAAGGGCTTCTTCAAATACATCATTAAAAAAAGGAAAACAAGGGAAAATGTGGGCCCGCTACTGAATAGGGCAGGGACCCTGATCACAGAGGACAGAGAGAAGGCAGAGATACTGACTGCTTTCTTTGCTTCAGTCTTCACTGCTAAGGCCAGCCCTCAGGAATCCCTGACCCAGGAGACCAGGGAGAAAGCATAGAAGGTTCAGCTTAGAGATCATTTGGGCAAACTTAACACCCACAAGACCATGGGCCCTGATGTGAAGCACCCACGAGTGCTGAGGGAGCTGGCAGACGTCATTGTTAGGCGTCTCGATCGTCTTCGAAAGGTCATGGCAATCAGGAGAGGTACCTGAGGACTGGAAGAAAGGAAACGTTCCCTCCAGTCTTCAAAAAGGTCAAGAAGGAGGACCCTGGAAACTAGAGGCCTGTCAGCCTCTCTTCCATCCCTGGAAAGGTGATGGAACAGCTTATCATGGGTGTCATCTCTAAGTGTGTGGAGGACCACATGGAGGACCACAAGAAGGTGATCAGTAGTAGTCACCATGTATTCAGTCATGCTTTACCAATCTGATAGCCTTCTATGATGGAATGACTGGCTGGGTAGATGAGGGCAGAGCAGTGGATGTTGTCTCCCTGGACTTGAGCAAGGCTTTGGACACTGTCTCCCATCACATCATCCTAGGCAAGCTCAGGAGGTGTGAGTTGGATGAGTGGACAGTGAGGTGGATTGAGAAGTGGCTAGATGGCCGAGCTCAGAGGGTTGTGGTCAGTGACGCAGAGTCTAGTTGGAGGCCTGTAGCTAGCGGTGTCCCCCAGGGGTCAGTCCTGGGTCCAGTCGTGTTCAACGTATTCCTCAATGACCTGGAGGAAGGCACAGATGCACCCTCAGCAAGTTTGCTGATGATCCTAAACTGGGCGGAGTGGCTGACACACCAGAAGGCTGTGCTGCCATTCAGAGGGACCTGGACGGGCTGGAGAGATGGACAGAGGGGAACCTCCTGAAGTTCAACAGGGGCAAGTGCAAGGTCCTGCACCTGGGGAGGAATAACCCCATGCACCAGGACAGGCTGGGGGTTGACCTACTGGAAAGTAGCTCTGCAGAAAAGGACCTGGGAGTGCTGGTGGACAACAAGTTAAGCATGAGGCAGCAGTGTGCCCTTGTGGCCAGGAGGGCCAATGGTATGCTGGGCTGCATTAGGCAGAGTGTTGCCAGCAGGTGGAAGGAGGTGATCCTGCCCCTCTACTCAGCCCTGGTGAGGCCTCACCTGGAGTACTGTGTCCAGTTCTGGGCTCCCCAGTACAAGAGAGACATGGCACTCCTGGAGAGAGTCCAGCGGAGGGCTACCAAGATGATTAGAGGGCTGGAGCACCTCTCCTATGAAGAAAGACTGCAAGAGCTGGGCCTGTTCAGCCTGGAGAAGAGAAGACTGAGAGGGGATCTCATCAACGTGTACAAGTATCTGAAGGGTGAGTGTCAAGAGGATGGGGCCAGAATCTCCTACGTTGTGCCCAGCGATAGGACGAGAGGCAACGGGCACAAACTGAACCACAGGCAGTTCCATCTGAACCTGAGAAAAAACTTCTTTGCTGTGAGGGTGACAGAGCACTGGACCAGGTTGCCCAGAGAGATAGTGGAGTCTCCTTTGCTGGAGATGTTCAAAACCCGTCTGGATGTGATTCTGTGCAACGTGCTGTAGGTGACCCTGTTTGAGCAGGGGTGTTGGACTAGATGATCTCCAGAGGTCCCTTCCAGCCTTGGCCATTCCGTGATTCTGTGATTCTTGTCTTTTACTTGTGCTTCATAAATCCCAAAGAGTGTGTGAATATCTCATGTTGACTATGCTACCTACTGTGTATTTTTCGTAATTGGAAGGATTTTTGTATTCAAACTTGAAAGTTAAATTATCTAGAATAAATAGATTCAGTCTTCATTTATTCCTGGTATAACCAAAGAGAGAAATAAAGGACAGACACATAATTTATCTAGGTCTCATCTAGATGGAGACAGTTAGCATGAAACCATCATCTGGTCTTTATGGAGTACTTGCAATCATGCATTGGTGAACAAAATTGATCCCACAGCATTCAGACAAACAGACCATTGATTAATTTAACCTTAATTTGAATAAAGCTGACCGTTAGGTTATTCATCACTTTGCTAATCGTTATGAACAAAATGCTTACACAGAGATTTTCATATAGTCCGCGTCTGTGTAAATAAATCTGTTGCTTTCAGTATACGGGGCAGCTGTAGTAGCTTGCTCAAGTAGTTTATCTAGATTTCACTTTATCTTTCCTAGCACAGGAGTCAAGTTTGCCAAAAACATCTCAGGTCTCTGAATAGTTCTTCAGATAGAGAAGTTTGCTGCAGAACATTTCACAGCAATAAACTACTTCAGCGTCAATCAGTATGTTGCAGAGGAAGCTTTATTCAATGTGAATGGACTGCCCACTGCCCACTGATTCATGCTGCTTTTCTATGACTGTGAGCCATCAAGCATGTACTCTGTAGTACATAGGTATGAGTACATTTATACTATCTTTAACAACTAAATTTACTCATATTTGATACCATCCTTAAGTGCTAAATTATACCCCAAATATCAATAACCATTTTGTTGCCTGTCAGGTTAGATTAAGTTTTGATAGGGTCCAGTTAACTCATGTTACCATTATGCATCTCTTTCTCACTGTGACAAAGTGTCATAGGCTTTCTTGAACTGAATTTATAGTGCAGGCTTAACATTTATTTATTACTAGAATTAAAGTTGTATTTTCAGTTAAGGTTTCAACTTTTAACTTGTTTATCTTCTAACATATTCTAGCAGAATAAGGTGGTTGGTATCCAGAAATGCCACCATGGTTCTTCAGAATCACTCTGAATGATGTCTTTTATACCTTATTTTATCTGCTTAAATATTCTTTATTCTTTATTTTATCTGCTTAAATATTCTATTATCCAATATTTCTTAACCTTATTAATTCATAGGAGAGGAGTACCTTATAATTATTGGCAGTACTGTTATGATCAAAGTATCTTCTCTTTATCTCATTTTCAAGTAGTAAGTTACTGAAAGCTTTCTGGATAGGTTTTATGTATGAAGATACCTCTTTTTCAGATCACAGATATCCAATAAATTTGTAAGTTCAAAGAGTAAGGTACTCTTATGTCCAAATACTGGTTGTATTTCTACACAATTTAAAAAAAAGAGATTTTAAACTACCAACACTCAAAAATAATACATAAGAAAAACCTAACTCATTGAAGTCAAGTTCTTTCAAAGGCTCTGTGACATATATAGTAAGGAAAGACTTTATGAATCTAAACTAACAGAGCAAGATTTATATAAAACTAAGTGTATATGTAGACTTACGAAAATAATAATGGATATCATCTTAGCTTAATTTCCGTACTAAATGTAATGCATGATAAACATACATGTATTGCTAATTTTGCCAAATATAGAGCGCGTTATTTATAAACATCAGTAGATACAGACTGAATAAAACTTTAATTTCTCCCAATGTGCAGCCAAATAAACTGTCTCTAGAAATATTACTTTCAAGGGAAAAACTGGAAAAAATAATCACAATAAAAACTCTTTTTATCCCATCACATTAGAAATATGAATATAAATTAGAAATTTTCATATACAGTCTATGTGCATACCACAATATCTTCTAGTAGGTTTTTTTTGATTTATTAATTTTATTTGTGAATTGAATATAGTGAACAATAAAATTATTTGCTTTCTTGTACGCAAAAATTTTTTTCAAATGAGCTGTGGCTAAATTGCTTATTTAAATTGTGTAAGTATTTTCTTCAAATCTTAATATGGAAACTCTTTTGGAAAACATTTCAATGCATACAACTTTAATAGTTCCATACAATTTGAGAAAAAACTTGTGAATTGCTAAAGAGCAATTAAAGTCTGTTACCACATTGGATTTTTTTGCTTACATTTCAAGAATCTTAGCACGTCTATTGCTTTCTTTTTTGTTCTAAATGGCTGAGGAACTACTATCTTTGTATTAGCAAATACAGTACCACTAGCCAGTACATACTGAATACTACTGTTCTGAATTCCTCTTGATTAGAGCTGATAACTAATGCTATGTGTTATTAAGCTCTAAGGAACTCAAAGGTGGATGAGTTTAAGTTGAGTTGAGGCTGTAGGGAGCCCTCTTGTAAGTGTTATTAACAAGACTTAATTGAGAATGTTTTGTATACTGTAGAGGTATTGTGTTTATTTTCTTAATGGGAAGGGAAATTGCTGTCACACATTAAGATTTCAAGAAATTAAGGAAATATTGTTTGACCCAGTATGGTGTGTAGTTTATGATATTGCTTCAGTCCTTGATGGAAGAATAAGTCTGTCAAAGCTGGTTGTTCTTTTTCCTTTTCTTTTGATCTCTGGTCTGTGTAATGTTCTTTTATCTTCAAGAAAGCTTCCAGGCCATTACCGTAGCAATTTGAACTAATAGCCTAGTCTGTATAGGTATTGCTCTTTCAAGTAATACATTTTCTCTGAAGGAGAGTTCTCTGAGCTTTGAGGATCTTATTGCTGTTTTTCCTGTCCCTTATTTTATTTTGAGACATCTCATTCTTCTGGCTGAAAACAGGATGTAACGCTTTTAAGAAGAGTCAGCAAGGAAGATGGTACAACGTGCTTTTCTCCCTTCCACTGCAGCTCACATTAAGTCTTTATCAGTATTCTCAAGCTGGGATCCCTGGGTGCATTTTTATTATCCTGGCTGCTTAGGCACTCATGCTGTATATGGACATCTATGAATGTACCTCTGTGTTTATGTGAAGCTCCTTAATGCCATTGTCTGTATATCATCACTGAAGATAGATGAGATGCTTGAGATATTTGATACTTAAGTGAATCCTTCAAGTTGGATGAGGTTGGATTTCCTTTTATATTCCAGACGAATACTTCACAGAGATTTGAAGGCAAAGAATATATTTTTGAAAAATAATTTTCTTAAAATTGGTAAGATTTCCTTACTTTTTAAGGTATGTTTTAGTATGATAGAGCAGTCCAGCATAAATGTGGTGAATAAGGAGATTTGGATAAGGTGATATCTGATATGGCATTTTGATTTGTTGTCAAACATTTGTTTGACAGTCACACACAAGAAGAGGGGCCCAAAAAGGCTGTTGGATCTCTCCAACCTAGGGATGCTCAGAACTTGACTGGACACAGACTTGAAGCTTGAAGTTGGCCCTGCTTTGAGGGTCTAGGGTTTTGGATCAGTTGACTTCCAGGGTCCCTTCGAACCTACATTATTCTATAGTTCTATGATTTTGTGTTGTTTTTAATAAATTTACAGAAAATTTGATTTTTCCATATTTTAAAATTCTGGCAAATTTTTTCCAGGGGCAGTTATTGCATTATATCTAACAATAAAAGCAATGATAATATGAATATATGAATATTTGTATATGCTCTTGAAATGTAAATACTTACTTAGAAACTTACCTTTTTATAGTTATTCATGCTTTTACCCTAATATGGATTTCCTAATCTATAAACTCATTCATTCTCTTTATTTACAAAATTCAATATTCTTAGGATACCTTCAGTATTTTATTTCCACTACATTTATTTTGTGTTAATTTCCTTTCCATAAAAAGTTCAAGGCATTTATCATAACAACTTGATCTCAGCAGATTTCTAATTTTTGTGTAGTGCGCATCACAGTGGTGCCAAACTGTCAAACTTTGAGCTTAGAGCTGTTGACTGTATACACATTGACAGGGCTAAACTTTTCTTAGTATGCCAACAATATCATTAGTCTTGATCTGCAGAAGTTACCTGAACAGGCAGACAAAGGCTTGTATTTTATTTTAATTCCTTGGCTTATTTGCCGGAAATATAAGCTGAGTTGGCTGAAGACTAATCCTTCCTTTCTTTGAAATGTATGTTAAGTGGAGATGGGGAAGTAGGTCAGGCATTTCCAAAAACATTTAAATAAGATCGACATCCAGATTTTTGGGTTACAATCAGTTGGGGCTGAATTTGAAGTGATGATCAGGAGATGAAAAAGTTCTCCATCCCATTACCAATATCCTGAGTTGTCCAGTAAACTCCGTTTTTGGGTTGACGTCTTCAGAACGTTGACAGTTTATACAAGCTGAGTATATGGCTCCTAATTAAAAAAATTAAAAGTGAAGAGAAATGGGTATGAAATCTGTGGTAACCTTGAAGTTTTTTGTCTTAATTTTATCTTCTTATTCTTATTAATTTAGTTGTTTTGTTGGGTCTTTCTGTTGGTATCATTAGGGGACTTTGGAGTTTCTTGTCTTTTGATGGGGTCATGTGATCTTGCGACTACGTTTACTGGAACACCGTACTACATGAGCCCAGAGGCACTGAAGCACCAGGGATACAACACAAAATCTGACATTTGGTGAGTAGTTACCATGCTATTTCTGTTGGATTTTTCGTTCATTCAAAAGGAAAATTAGATAAAATGACATTTTCTAGGTCACCATTTGCTGTATTTAGGATATTACTTTTTTAAAAAACAGAGATTCATTTTGATGTAAAAGGAAGCAAGGCTTCCTCAGTAGGATGCTCACACTTCTCCATTAAGACTGTTTCAGGAAATTTCTGTTTTATGTTACAATTCAAAGGTTTGCTCTTTCTGCTAAGAAGCATGTAGTTTACTGCTTTATAGAGTTATCTGTGGCTTCAAAGGCTTAAGGGTAGGTTCCTGAAGAAGAAAACAAAGTGCCAATCCTGCATTCATATGATAAAAAGAATCCTTGAGATCAGGACTTCCTGAGGTGTTGGTTAAAGAATCAAGTTGAGAACTTGAGATCTGTTGACAGACTATGAAACGTTTAGGCGTGCAGGTTCCTTTTTGTAGTATTTCAAATCAGGAAATTTCCTTCATGAAGACTTTAACCACAGGAATGTAGTTTGTTTACTTGATAATTTTATCAGGCTTTCACTCCATTCTGCGTTTTCAAAATATATGTATGAGTGCAGCATACAATTCTAAAAGTTGAGAACAGTAACAGTAACCAGTTTTAACCAGTAAAAACCATTTTTCACAGTTAAACAGGCTCAATCCAGTCAACAGATGAGACAAGAGCCTTGTCTCATGCTCCCTATAGCTGAACTGACATGGATTTAATGTAAGATGCTGTCTTGTTCATCTATATCAAAACAAATACATGTAGTCAATAAAAATATATTGGAAGGAGATTTCAAAAGGTGTGAGAATTAATGAACAGGCAGAGAAACCTGCCTTTTGCGTTCTGTTACTATAAGGAATAATTTCCTCTTATTGCAGTTGAAATCGGATGTAAAGAATGTGGTTAAGTTCCATTCATAATTACATATAATTCATAATTACAGGTCTCAATCCATATAAGTCATACAGAGGAGAAATTGGTCCAGTGTTTTTACAGATGATGAGTTGACTTAAACCCTTTTTAAGTTTACAAAATGGTCACTAGCTAATAGCTTTCTGCTATGTTTTGTGCATTTGTATTTCCAAAGCAGTAACCTACACAGAGTTCTCAGCTGGGGCTGGAATTGCCCTCAGTAGGGGCACTAAGGACCGGTTGTGCCCTGACTCACTAGTCCTACTTTGCGAGCCGAGAAACCCTTGTGATGAAGATGTGACAACCACCATCACTCCTATTTTTGATTGTTATGTTGGTCATTTCATCTCTTCATTTAATATTTTAATAATGATTAATGATTCTGTTTCATTTTTTTGGATTTGCTGTCTTTATACATTCAGCCAGTAGTCACTGGGCCCATGTGAGTTTGAATTGCTCATCTCACTAATTCTGTTTGTGAGCCCTCCTGTCCACTCCTTTGATCTGTACATCTCGATCCAGCCCGTTGTGTTTTGAGATCCCTCAATAGCACTAAGCACTAAAGTTTTCATATAATTTTGCATTTTCATTTCATAAGATATTTCATGTATCTTCCTTTTCCTCTGATTGTATATGATGAGGTTCTGTGTCAAAACTTTGAAACTTTACAGCTTTGCCTCTGGTTTTTCGTTTTGAAATTTCTTAGTGGATTTTTGCTAATTGTTTGTTGATTAAGAAGCTTGCATGTGACGGTAAGATACTGGTGATCGGGAAGCAGCATGCTCCATTTTTGAACAGACATATTTGCATAACGTTTTTGGGAAACTGGGGAAGAGATGTAGTGTCAGGGTAAAGTCCGTTCTCCACAAGTTTAATGGAAAGTGTACTAGTGCCAGGGACAATATAAGCTCCATTCCTTGAAACAGAAATTGGTGATTGAGATGATCGTGCCTTGCAGGAGATAGTTGAGCTGTTGGCTTTAAAAATCACTTTTATTTATCTGAATGTATGTAGAAGACATATTCTCTTCAAAGTTCATTTGACAGCTATTTTTAGCCTATCATGGCCTGGTAACTTAAGATGGATGAGTTTATCTCTGCAGCCTTTTGTTATCAAGCTGGTAAAAGGGTTGGTAAATGTCTGTCTCTATTGAGAAACCTTTTTAATTATGAGATAAAAGTGTATTTTTAAAAAAGCTGATGAAAGCTGAGTTTTAGTTGCTGAATACATGAGAACTCTGCTGAAGTTCTGCTGTTGTTTGGGGGGTTTTGTTTTTGGGCTCTTTTTAGCATGACAGCTCATTTTCCTGGAGCTAGTAACTTATAAAGAGTAAATTCTTAGCCTTATTAAAATCATTTGGAGTTTTCCCTTTGATTTCAATTGATCCCGCAGTTCTTCTTCTCTTTGTCTAATTAGGTCTGTACTGGCATCATTATTTATAATAATGTCTCTCTCTATATATGATATATATATGAAATTATATATATAGCATAATATCTTTATTTTTTTGTATTCTCACTGACTGTAAAACCCTGGTAAGCATGAAACAGGGTTAATTCTACACTGGCTAAAATGACCTAGGATTTTTACAATTCGAGAGGCCATACGTTCTCTTTCATTCTGGCTTCAGCAGTGTATTGTGTAGGTATTTCTAACAGAACTGTTATTCCTTGTCTGGTTGTTTATTATTGTACCAGACATCAAGTTTGATGAGTCTGCTCTTGTATCTTTCAAACTACAGTATATTCTACAGCCCCAATACATCCATCCATGAGAGAGGAGGAAACAAGAGAATTATCTGTTGGGCTGAGGAACAGCCTACTTCCATTCACACAATTTTTATGCAGTGGCACATAAGAAGCCGTAGTAAAAATGAACTTCATATATAAACTTCATATGTCTTACCTTCAGTCCTACCCTTTGTGGCAGGCCTATGCTGCTTGAGCTGCTGGGGACCAAACATGGTTGTAAGAAATGACTGAGGGAGCAAGCATTCAGTCAGCTTTGATTCTACAATATCTGTAACTGCCTAACATAGATGGGACATGTATTTGATAGATCTATCAGTAACCTCTCCAAAATTTTACAGATCATGTTGCTTTTCTTAAAATTAGTTAAAATAATGTGGAATGGAAACATTTGTAATGGTAAACCACATCAGCATTCAAAACTGCTAGTTTTGCCCAAATAGCGATAGTGGCATAGGAGTTAGTGAAGCCTAGTGGTGTGATATATGAATATTTTTGTTGCTACTTGGAAGGACCAATCTTGGATTCCACAAAAAGCCTATGCCCTTAGGGACATGCACATGGAAAGAAGATTGGATTGAAGCTCTAGACTTCAGATGAAGGTTGGGTAAAAATAAATGGCAATTATCACAGTGTTGGAACGTCTGGGCTGTTTGTGGGGTGTTATGTTCAGGAGGACTTAGCATCCAGGCTTCTGGGCTCAGCTTTGAGGTGGCGTCCAAGAGTTTTTGGTGAAAGATTGTGTTATAATATATTCCAGGCAGATGTTTTTCTTTTGCCAATGTAGTTAAATCTAAAAGGGTCACAGCACCTTATCCAAGAGTTGATGCGGGTTGTTATCCGCTTGTTTTGGTGTTTTCTGAGTGCTCCTTAAATATGTAGGTAGCACAACACAAGGATGCGTCCTGCCACTGACCGATTACGGTGAAGTCCTTCTGCAGTGCTTATGGCTGCGTGAGAATGTGCTGACTACCTCGGAGGAAGCACTCTTTAATAA
The DNA here is from genome assembly GCF_040807025.1 of Struthio camelus. NCBI lineage: Eukaryota > Metazoa > Chordata > Aves > Struthioniformes > Struthionidae > Struthio > Struthio camelus. The sequence continues at coordinate 49,375,636 of NC_090943.1, forward strand.
CAGAGTTGCTATGGCTCTGTATGATTGTTAGAGCTGACTTTACATGTCTGACCAGAGTAAGATAAAGGGCTTTCATACAAGTAGCATCAGGGTAATACTTCTATTGGAAGTGGCATGATCATTGCTTGTCTGCATTTAATGACTCTGCAGGAGGTAAATTGGTCCAGAAGAAAGCACAGCACTCAGTATTACTGTGTGCTCCAAAACACAACCCAGTCCCTGGCCATGGTCACACTGGATAGAGTGGCCTCCAAAATATTGTCTCTTGCAGCTGCTGGCCTTGCACTCCAAGGTAGTGTCAGAGATTGCTGGGAATCCGTGCTGGAAGAGCCTGTGCCTGCAGAAGACAGGAAGCACTGGGGTTAGGAGCCCAGGGCTCAGAGGTGCCGATGTGTCTATGTTACACAAGTTCCCTCTAGTGTAATTTTTGCTCCTGCTGTGTCTTTGTGGACTTAAGAGGAGGCTTTGTTCAGATGACAGAAAGATCTGCTTTTGCCTATTTATGTCAAAACTGTGCGTAGACACAAGGAAACTTGAAGCAGAAAAGAGAAGTAGTTTCTGTAGATGAAAACTTAAGCAGGCTAGCTCCAGCCTCCTGGGGCTGCTTAGTCTTTTTTTAATCTTTAACTCACGCTCATCTATTTAACACGGTTGTTAACGCAGAAAGCCGGCTCTTGGGCTGTTGTAATTTGCCATACGTGGTAGCTGCCACTAAAATCAGAGGGACAGTGCCAGTTCACGTCAAACAGAAGTCTATCCTGAAACAAACACTTCTGAAAGGGGAGGGAATGGATTTCAGAGGTAGAAAGGGAGGAGGCCTAAGGTGCCTTTGGAAAATCTCCCGTGGCTGACACTGTAATCACAGTATGCTGTCTGCGCAGAGGCTCCTATAAGAAGCAGGAGCCGTATGCCCACCTCAGCTAAGAAGGGGCATCAAAGATCTGGCATAACATTTACGCTAAGCCATCGTTCCTTTGGGGAGTGCCCGTTTCATCTCCCAAACTGATACTATACTCAAGTGTAATTAGTTCAAGTACCTCAAGTTAGGTAAAATAGTTATTGTTATTATTAAAAGTCAATGTTCTAAAATGGCTAGTTGTTTGAAAAAGTAAGCCTAAACTTTCAGGTGCCTGTGAGGATATTGTGCTAGGTTCCCTAGGACTGAATTAAATGATAACTGATAACATATTACCTCAATGTAATCCTACTAAAACTATTCAAGAATTATGACAAAATAGGTTTCCCAGTACCAATGAATGCAGTTGGGATCTCACCAGTATATTATCAAGAAAGTGATCAGAGATCCAAGGGGATTACACGAGTCTCCCAACACAGTAACAATTTTAATCAGTTTACTTTTATTCCAGCCCATACAGTGACTAAAAATCATCCTTCCAGCCCAAGCAGACTTGGGTTTTGTGACATGAGCCTGAAAAGACTCGGCATCCGCTAAATCCCAGAAACTGGTTGAATGGAATGAAAGCATTTCTTTCCAGAGGAGTGTAAACTAAAAGAAAGTATCTGCTGCATTCAAGGCAGGTGTGAATACTCACTCATGCATTAGGTGAGCCCTCACTGTTTTTCTCCAGTATCTGAGTGAGTGGGAGGGTTCCCTCTGTGCTCTCCGGTGTCTTTGTGCAGCCTCCAAGCCCGTGAGTGCTAACTGCCCCCGATGCTCCTGAAGGTGAACGTGGCTGCTCTGGCTTCCCCTGAGATCCTCTTTTGTTGCAGGAACCTCGGAGCTCCCTTTGCACAGGGCCTCCCAACCAGTTTAGCTCTTGCTTTCCTCATCCTGAGGATTGAGGATCGCTCTTTCCCATCGCAGCTGAAGCTATCACCCTGTTCAGCTCCTGAATAGTGTTAACATAAGTGCCTGCCTCAGGAGGGGTTAGCACTGTTTGTCCCACATTTTTTTCAGGTTTTCTAACCCTGGGAGTTTGGGGTTGCTCAACTGAGACTGTGAATTCTGTAGTCTTGTAGTCTGCCAAGGATCAGATAGAGATCCTCAAGTGCAGATACTGAGTGCCTTCCAGTGCAGCGCCTATTGTAACTGTATCTTACTGTGTTTCTGAGTGGCAGATAAACTGTGTGCAAATAATAAACAACAACATTTCTCTGTTCTTTTCTTTTATTAAGCTGACAACATTTAATAATTTGTTTTGCTGAAATTGTGTGTTTTTGTGAATGTTTTATTAGTTCTTATCATAAGTGCTAAACATTCTTTCAATTTTATTTCCATTTCTTTTTTATTGTAGAAATGCTAGATGACCATAAGACTAGCAAATGTCTGGGCTAATAGAAAAACTCATTATAATTGCTATTATAGACATACAAAAAAGGTAAATCGAGCTCCCCCTCCACATGCACAAGTGAGGAAGGAACAGAAAGACTCTTTACTTTATTGAACAGATTAAACCCATGTCCTTTTATAAGGACTTAAACGTGTAAATCTTTGTCATGCTTTTGCTCCCTGCCACTGTGTATAACTTAATGGAAGTAGGTGGTCTACTCACCTGAATATAAAGGTTTTGCAATATCCAAAGCTATTTTTAGAATATGAACTCTACATAACTACCAGTAGTCTCCCTAAGGTTTGAGGTTGTTGCATGAATCTAGCTTGTGTGAAGGAGCCCTTTGAAATGGGTTTTTTACATTGAAAGCAGGCTTATTTGTTAGCGTAATATAAATAATCTGCTGCTAACTCTAAGTCCACCTACTTTTTGAGAAACCCAGAAAATTTCTGCTAGCATATAAAATATTGTTTATTGGCTAGATGAACTGCTAATGCTGTAAAGAGGATTTGTTACTCAACATATAAGGTACTTTAAGCAGTACATGTGATTCTGGGAGTTATCCTAAGTCTTTAGATGATGAATTAAATGTTGTGATTAAATGTTAATGGCTGCATGTTTGGGAATGGCTGATAAAAGCTAGAAGGATTCTGAGAAACTAAAAAGCTTTAAAGTATTGAGGAGATGCTTAGTCAGCATAATGGCAAATGAAATGTAACTCTGATAAAAATAAATATAGTCATACTGTAATCTGTGATTTTTATAAAAGCTGCTATGTGCTCAGGCTTAAGCACTCCCTAAGAGAAAAGAGCTGAGAGTCGTTGGGAATAATTCAGTGGAAATATCCATCAAGTACATGGCCTTATTTAAAAATCTTATGGATTTTTTTAGGTGCATTGACCATTTGTTCCCTTCCTTTGAAAAGGCCCCACAGGAATTAATTATGGGAATCAATGTACTGCCATTCTAATTGCTTTACTGAGCCATATGATCCAGATCTAGCTGTCTCCATTAGAAAGACCCCAGAAATATTCTGGAGGATTAATTATAAGCACTATGCAACTGCAGGGGAAGAATCCCTGCCAGGAAGACCTGAAAGGCAGTGGATGAGTGTTACTGTGGTACGTGTGTACATGTGGGTATTCCTCATTGGTTCTGGATTCAGCACATTTTTATGACCTTCTGGTGCAATTAAACTGGGAGATACATGCCACAAAAGTATATACATTTAGATTATCTCTTTTTTAGAGGTTAATTAAAAAGCTAACTTTACTCTTAGAGCCTATAAAGACTATAACATAGTTTGGAAAGATCTACAAAAGACAGAAGATGTTAAGAAGACAGCAATGCTTACATAAATAAATAAGACCAAAAACATCAAGGTTGTTTTTCCTGAGGAGAACTTAGAGGCATGTCAGTTGATGTTGTAGAAAATATACTGAAAACTGGCCAGACTCTCCTTTTTATGATATAACTGAGAGCAAGTGGCATGGCTGTGAAATGAGCATACATCAGTTTTGCTGAAACAGAGCGCTGCTGCTTAGCACCTTGGTCAAACCTATCCACAGACATAGAAAGCCATCAAACCAAATGCTCTGGCTGGATAGTTTTATGACTATTTTAGAATTCCATAATAAAAGCAGTTATACAAGCCAAGATTACTTCAAAAAGTAATCAAATGATATGTTTTGGGTCACAGACTGGTTGCTAATGGGAATCAGGAAACAATTTTCCCTTGCTGAATAAGCTCGTTATACTGTGCTTAGCCTAGGGCTGTAGAAACAGGGCTGCTCTGAGAAATGGCATCTCAAGGCAAAAGCTTGGAGGTGGCTCCCTTGGGCAATTACAGCTCAGCAGCCCTCCTGGGAAGAAGCGACCTTGATCTGGGAACAAGGGCAACATTTCTCAGCTTGGGAGGTATTTACTTCAGTTGAAAGAGTCGTATCCTGCAGTAAAAGCTTTTATTCTTTTTCCTTCCACCACTTTTTTCTTTTTCCTTTTTTTTTTTTTTCCCATGGAACAGATGAGATTTTCCCTGGGTAGCCTGGCCCTGGCCCTGGCCCTGGCCGAGTGCCTTGGGTATTCTTTTTCATCTTTCTCCAAAGCCGCAGGTGTAGTCAGAGCACGAAACTAGCTGCATAAATAGGCTTCCCTGACGTGGTAAATCCTGTGTTCGTGGTAAATCCTGTGTTCCTAATGGCTCATTAAGCAATTTCTAGCTGCCCGAACCAAGCAGCCTCCAAAACAGATTGATTCTGCAAAAGACAGTTGTAGTACAGTCTGTCAGGTTGGGATTTTCCCTTCTTTTTTTCTTCCTTCTGGCTGGCTTTCCTTTTTTTCTGACACTTTTGGATACTCTGTGTGTGTGTGTGATCCCCCCCCCCCCACCCAAGGAAGTATTTTCTCTGGTAGGAGATGTCTTGTTTCTTTCATAAATATACATTGTTGTCAGTATGTTACTTTTTACTGACTTTGGAAACCGGAAAGCTAGTTGATAAATAATTGCCCAGTTTTTAGAAGATTTGACTAAGTTCTTCGGTAGTTGATCTTTATGCAGTTGTTAGCAAAAATGTTGTGCTAATTGTTTTCAGACACTAAAAAAAGTGTCTTACACTTAAAAAGTACTAGTGAAAGACCCCCCCACTCTGCCTCTCCTTATTTGTATTGTATGTAGATACTAGGTTTCAGCTTTAAAATTATTTGCTCTTGTTCTTTTGTTGCCAGATGGATTGAATTAATCCCTTATTTTTAACAAAAATGTGAATAATTGGAATTTTATTTGTTGCTTGCTTTCAAGAATAGGTCTATACATTTTTTTTAACTAAAGCCATCCACCTATACATACTTCTACTTATTTTTAGTATGCTTTATTTTCTCATGTGCAGAAGTAGTATGAAATATCAAGTACAGCATTAAGAGTAAAGTTGCTCTCATTTTTAAGCTGGTTACTTAGGTGAGTTTGATCCTGTAGTTAGCTCTCACCAACCTTTTCTGTGGCCGTGGTCAAGTCCTTCATCAGTGCCACAGTTCTCTGGTCTGTAAAATGAAGGTAATGGTGGGCGTGCTTCAAAGCCTGTAAAAATTAATTCCCATATTATTGTAGTAGTTGTTTTTGTTTTTAATACATTTGTCAGAATGCAGTTGCAGTGCAAGCTGTTATGAATAATCATTGCATAAGTTGTTATGAGGGTATCTGTGTTAAATACTTGTTCTGCTTGGTGATCTTTTGTGATCTCCCGTAGGATTAAAGAAAAAGAGCCTGGTAAATAGGATGATGGTGATGATGGTAAACCAAAGGCCCATTTAAAATTTTCTGTTTGTGCTCCTTCCTCCTGGTTTCTAATGGGTAGAAAGTGACAGTGGTTCTCCACTAGGTCTCCAGACCTGAATGGTCAGTTTTCTGCCTTTCTTGTCCAAATAATTTCAAGGAAATTTAGATGTTTCAATATGAAACTGTCACCTAAACTTGGTACTACTTTGAGTCCAAACTGATTTCCCTCTCCCTCCCCCATCTAATTTGGATGTGTGGCCAAATGACTGAAATCATGCTAGAATATATTTCTGTTATTTGAAACTGGCATTGTTTAATTTGAGCTAGAATTTTAGTCCTCGCTTTTCTGTCAAAAATTAATTGGCAAAGTTGATTTTAACAAATTTATGTCTAAGCATTACTAAACCACTTTCTCAATCAGTCACTAATTAAAATACTTCACATTTAACTTAATGAGTAAAAACTTAAGCTGATTCATATAATAGGGTTTTACATGTATATATACATACACACAAACACATATATATGAAAACAAGCATGTGTATATACGTATTCACATTGAGAACTTAGGTTTACACCGGCATTTATGGAAATAGAGTGAAGGTTGGTCCTCTTTTTAAATTTAATCCATGATCTGAATATTTCAGATGAAAAGGGTAGCATGATCATGAAGTATTATATTCTCAGAAGAGTGTACAACTTGACTAACCACAAATACTATGATTTTTATGCACTATAATGTCACTATGCATGCTATTCTCAAAAATATTGTCTACAATATTCCTATTGTTTTGTTCTTCAGGTCTCTGGGATGCATTTTATATGAGATGTGCTGTATGAACCATGCATTTAGTGGCCACAATTTTTTGTCCGTAGTGTTAAAAATTGTAGAAGGTGATACACCTTCTCTTCCTGATAGCTATCCAAGCAAACTGAATGCTGTGCTGAACAGGTATGCTGTTTTATTGTTTAGCAGTTTTCTAAATTAATTTGGAAGATTATTGAATTATCATTTCTCTTTTTTAATATTTCAGCATGCTAAATAAGAATCCTACACAGAGACCAGCAGCAGCAGAGATTCTAAAAATGCCTTATATTGATGAACAACTAAAGGTATGTAAGAAGACAAACCGATCTGAATATGCATTTTGCAAAAGTGGAATGGAGGCAGAAAAAATTGTGTTGAGAGAAAATAAGTTTGATAGAAGTCCACGGGAACTGCACTCCGTTGGACTTTGAGAGCTAAATTGCAATATGACTGAGGTAGGGAGGCAGTGAAAAATGAAGGCCTTGTCACTTCACATGCTGCGTGTACCCACTTTGAAACGTTATGAACAATAAAGGGAGGAGGCATTTGTGTGTGACGTGCAGATTGTTTGGGTCTGGGTACATACGATCTCTAAACTCTTAAGGTTAGTCCTAGTTTCAATGAAAACTAGTGCATCTTGCTCGTTTGGTACCTAATTTAGCGTATATTCTATTTGGCTTTTTAAGGAATTTCATTAGGATTGTATCATAGGTGAAGAGGCTGGATCATTTTAGCCTTAAGTATTGAAACTATTTTTTTTCCCTCTCTTTTCTTCAGAATATACAATACAAACTCATGCATATGCCGGTGGAAAATGAAGCATTTCTCTGGCAGAAAGAAGCAGCTCACATTGTTGATGCTGTGTAGGTATTTTTAAGTGTTTTGTGGGCAGTAGTATGTGAAATTACAGTATTTCCAAGTACTATCATGTTGTAAGCGTTTATTTGTGTTAATCTCATAGTGCTATATATTTAAAGGAACCCATCCTCCAAAAATGCATAGGCAGAAGTACAAGCACATTAATGAGATATATAATTAAGATTTAAGGTGAAGAAGTCACTTTAAAAGCAAAATTTTTATTATGTAATTGTGTAGACTGGGCATGCATATGTAGTATATGCAAGTGTTAATTTAGTACCAGTTGGTGTGTAATTTAATTATGACCTTAGCCTTTATATTCTGAAGGTTTAGATCATCATTTTAATTATGATCATGATCATTTATAGCTCTGTTGTTTATGTACCTCCTAATTACTGAATTTGAAAGTTATGGTTCCTAAATGATGTCAAACTAGAAGTGTAAACATTTAAGCTAATATTCAGCTAATGCATCTGTAAAATATCATTATATTGTAACTGTACTGAGAAATTAATGCTAGCAATGTTTCTTGGATCTTACATCGGTAGTGCCTTTGCACATAATCATTTTAAGCACTGAATATGTTTTTTAGTTAATTAATTGTATTAAATTACAATGCTACAATGATTAAAGCGAATTTCAACATGGGTAAGTTCATTCCACCATTGTAAATTATTCCTACGCTTTCAATTGGAGCTAGTGTTTTCCTTTGCTTCCTGTCTCCAAGTTTTCTGTATGTGGCTTTGCTCTATTAAGAGGTGGAACATTCAAAATTGGAGGTTTGTGACATTGCATGCCACGCAGAAATAACAGCTATCCCTGTCTCTTGCTTACCTCTAAGCACTTGTCAAGACTTTATTTCTACTAATCAAAAGAAATTTTAGATAACAAATAAAGAAGTCCAGCTTGCTATTGTTCAGCACTGGTAGTACTTGTGATCCCTTTTGAGGCAACAGGGCTTCTGCCTTGGTTTTTTGTGAGCTCTGCTGTCAGAGCGGGTTGGCAGCTTTCAGCTGCGGGTCCTGCTGCAGATGCAATCACGCTTTCCAAACAAAGTATTGTTTCCTATTGGCAATAGGAAGAAAGCAGAATAGAGGCAGAGGAATTCAACACATTGAAGTCTTATGCATATCTTTTACCTGTTTTAACTACTTAGATTGCATCTGTAAAGCTCTCATTGCTAGAAATTGAGGTGCAGGTTTCCACCCTGTGGTTCCTGCTCTCACTGTCTCTGGTCAGATGAGTCTCTGTCTTCTCATCAGGCGGGAGTTCCTTAGTTTGGTTTCCGCTTTAGTATGAAGCAGGCCAGTGAATTTCAGAAGCACAGATGTAAAAGGCAATAATAAATGATGCCTGTATTGCCTAGTAATAACTATGTAATAAATGACAGCAAATGAAGCCCACTGAGACTGCTGTCCGGTTTTTGGCCTTCTTGCTATTCTGCTGTTATTGCTCTGCTAGAAGTAAACTTTTGCTATTATACTAGAAACACAACAGTGAAACAGATGTCTAATAGTCATGAAATATTAGACATCTCTTGTATCCATTGCTTCTGTATTCAGACTGATTCAGTTAACTCTCGGTGGTTCCTGCCTCTTCAGATGAAATATAGGTATTATTTGGTACCACAGTGATGTTCCTCAGAGATATACCTTAAATAGTTCTGGGGCATTGAAACCTAGCCCAAATATTATGCTAACCCTATCTGAATTATATTGAATATTAAATGCTTATTAAAGCATGAAGAATGGGAATCATTAAGGACCTTTTAATATGTGCCTTTATTATGTGATTTTTCATTTATAATCTGTACAGGATTTCAGATTATCTATATACTCGAAAAGATGATGAATATTGAAGAATCAGTGTTTTACCTGATGAAAAACATAGACTTCGGATATCTGTATGCTTCTAGAATAGAGTGCTCAGACCATTTTCTATTATCTGTGGCATGTACTGCATTCCATACCTTGTCTGTTGTCATTAATTTGAAAAATTTGAGTCTCATCACTCTTCCAAATTGATGTCATGTATTGACAAAACTAGCACACAGGGACAACATGAGTGCATATCCCAGAGTCTATAACTATTCTTGTACCTATTCGAAAGCAAGTCCATAATCTTTAAGACAAAGAGCAGATTCTAACTACAAATATCATGTTCTTATACTCTTATTAAAAGCAGATAGAAGGTCAATTTCTTTTGTGTTGAAGTCCAGAGCTCCTATGAAGCGTGGAGCAATGGAAAGCATCTATTTGTGTTAGAGCATGGAAAATTACCCTGAGTTTTTCAAATTCAGGACATCAACTTGAAGAAAAAAAAATCCTAGGAGAAACTTCCCTATAATTATCTTCAAATGTACTATGGTGTTATTCTTCTAGGTTAAATAACATCATGACTTTCATTGCATTTATGAGAACGTTGGCTGCCTGTATAGCTAGTGGTAAGCAAAATGCCAAAATGTTTTTTGCAATTCAAGTTCTAAAGAGGTAGATAAAATTAAGTCAAAACACCTGAAAAGTGGTGCCATTCAGAAAGGAAAGTAAAGGAGTAATTTAAACATGGATGATTTCACATGTCTGCTCTAATGAAGCAATGTTGTAGTCTAAGTGTGTATACTGTGGTGTCCTCCCCAGTCATTGTTGCTTTACATCTATTGTTTTTTGTCCAATGAGGAATTTTCTGGCATGAATAGTTGAGTCTAGTTTCTTCTAAGAGAAGCTTCTAATAATTTAGCTTATTCCAGTCCCAAGCAAGTCATAAATTTTAAATATTTAAGTAAGCATAAAGCAGTACAAGTTCAGTTTCATCTTGGATGAAAAATGGCTTTTTTTCTCCCCTTAGACGTTCTTATAATTTGAATTGGAGTTTGTTTCAAGGTACAGGAAATATGTCTATGTTATTCATACTTGAAGGGTTAGTTCCATTCTGATTAATAATTGAACTGTGCTTGTCTTTGTCCTTAGTCTTTCATATTTCACTGTTAACACTCGTATCTTTACAGTATTTCCCTCTATAGCCAGCATTTGAACATGAGAAGGCAAGTGTTCATATTGAAATCAGGATTTTAATAAAAGGATAGTGATAATCCACAAGGAGCTTTGCAATTTTTATGGTTACAAAGTGAGCTCTTAGAAGATCAGAAGTGAAATTATCTCACAAGAGCAAAAATAGCTGCTTGAAATTCATACTTGATATCGTAAAACTAAACAAGCCAAAATTTTAACGCAAGTGAAATAGGACTGCCAAGGCATTGCAAACTATGATTTAGTTTGTGTAATCTCTATAGGTAGTGATATTTATCTCGGATTTTATATCCTTTTTCTGACATAGGATAAATATTGCTCTCCCATGTTGATAAAGACAAACGAGATACATACGGCAATAATTCACGCTCAGGTTTCAGGGCTATGGAGAACATTTAATCAATAAATTGTTACTGTTCATTAGGACCAGAAATTCAAGCAGACAGCAGGATTATTATAGCTTTCATTAAAGGCACTTTAACATTCTCCTTTATTCTAGATACATTTTTGCATTGACTATTAAAAGTTAAAGTTGATACTGCTTTTTCAGGGGTTTTCATTTAAATTGAAGACAGTGGTTTTACTTGGAATATGCTGAATAATGAAGCCAGACGGCGTAAATATTTCAGTGTGCTTCAACATTTAGTCTTTTAAGAAAATGAGTTTGCCTTTTTGTATGCTCACATGAAATGCCTGAAATGATTCATGTTCTTCATGAATCTAAGTTTAAATATTTCAGTTTAAAAGAGGCGTTTGCTTTCTGAACTGTTGTCGATTTAGTCTGTTATAGTACTGTAACTTCCCAATTATTTCATTTTAAATGTCAGTATGTTTCAATATCCAGCCGAAATATTGATGTTTACATTTGTATGTAAGGGCAGGCTTGCATGCATTCAATTTCAGGCAGAGGAAGGTTCATTTGCAAACTCTGCGGGAGCGTTCTGAGGTGCAGAAGATGACACCGCGGGAACGAATGAGGCTGAGGAAGTTAAATGCTGCAGATGAGAAAGCAAGGAAGTTGAAGTAAGTTGTGCATAACATTAACATTGTGCCATAACCATGCAGTTTTCCCTTGATAACACTTTTATAAGAGAATTATGACCATCAAGATGAAAAAAGAAAAATTAAAAAGGTGCTTCAGCTACTCAAAGTGAATGGGGATTGTGGATTTTTAAGTCTGTAATTATTTACATAAAAAGAAAAGTTAGAGTGTTAGCTCAAAACTGATACTTCAAAACTGGTGTTTCTTGTCAGATAAATACATGAGAAATTTTCAGTTTCCTTATGATGAGAATTTTTTTTAATGACTTTTTGTAGCTTTTTTTAAGGAGTACACATTCTGAGAAGTCGGGCGTTTAGTTAAAATCCGTTATTTTTCTTCAATTGTGTTGGCCTAAGAGATTTGCCAATAAAAGTTAATAGCTCAGAGAACAGCCTTATCAAATGATCAAACGCAGGGATAGTGAACATGTTATAAAGCCTTTACAATTTATAGTTTTTTCTTAAGTGAGGCATAATAAAAGGGAGAGGTTTTAAAGGAGAGTAAGTACCGTTTCTGAGTCAAACTTGAGAAATAGTTTGAAGCCTATGTATGCATGCCGGGATTCTATTTTAAAATAAAAAGAAGAATGTACTATTTTGATGACACACTTGATTTTTTCCCAGTTAAAAATATTTGACATTTTTCTTCATACAAAAGAAAAATCAGAAAAGCACCACATTAAATCATTGAAAAACAGTTTTGAAGAAAACATTAAAAAGTGCAGTGTGCAGTAACAAACGTTTGTTCTATGATTTATTGATGTGTAAGAGTGGGAATAATTCTTTCTGATCAAGGCAATCAACATCTTAAGCTTGTCATGCCTAGGCAAGCTCACAATGCAATATGGCAATGACCTCCTGTTACAAACAACAATGCAAGGTAAAATGAAGTCTAAATTAATGGCTTCAGTAACTCTGCAGCTAGATATATTCCTCTGGAACTGTCCTTCTTCCCTGCCTCTCTTCTAATAACTGCAAAATAGCTTACCCATCCAGGCTAGGAAGAATACACATGAACAGTAATTGCAGATGAGTGGAAGTGCTCTGTAAAATTACATCCTACCTTTATTTGTGCTAACTTGCCATCCTTGTACCAAAAAACAAGAAACAAAAGAATTCAAAATCTTAATTTTCTCTTGCAAAAAAAGTCTGACCAGTATTTATGCCTGTCTGACATTTACCATTGCGTTGGAGACAAAGTACATTTGAAAATGGGTATATATGTTAATACTCATATATTTAAAAAAAAAAAAAAAACTTATTTGAATGAAACCACCATATAACAGGTATTTGAATTTAACACCTTTTCTGCATGTTTTCAACAAAATGCTTTACTAGGACAATTTTTATACTTATTTGAAATTTATAAATTGGAAGCTTACCTTTTTTTTTTTTTTCCTTTTTTTTTAAACTGGTACAGATTAGGAAGTAATAGTAGTTCTCGGATATTTTAGCTTGCTTTTCATTTTTTCACTTCCTTAAATTTCATCATTTCCTATTTAGATTTTCATGATCTTTCACCCCCACAGCAACACAATTAAATATATCCATCCTGTAATACAAAGGCAGCGTATTAATCTCCAAATCTTATTCTCAGTCCTGAATCTTTAACAGATGATTCAGCTCTGGATTATTGCCAGGGGACTCTGGCTGAAAATAGTTCTAACAATGCAAAAACCACGGTACTTTCTCAAACTGGAGATCTGCCTTCAGCAGTGCAGCTCTAGACATGGGTGAGCAGGGAGCTGGGAAATTTGTGAAGTGTTTATAGCGTGTAAATGTTATGTACCTTTCTTCAGCTGAAAGCTTCCTCAGTGGCGTGGTGAAATCGAGTTCAAATTACTTAAGATAATTTAATACTTTTCAAATATATTGTGCAAATTGTGAAAGGTATATATGAAACTGCTTGTAAATAAGGCCTGAATTCTGTTTGTGGGTTCACTGAAACTGACTGCAACTTGAGTAGATGCCTTGAATGTTTGGCATCATGGTAGTTTTATTATGGAATTTTCTTTTCCATGTATACTTTTAGAAAATCCCTCTGTGCATCTCCTGACATCATGTCCTAAATACAAGTAATCTATATTCACAGACAGCTGGCAGAAGAAAAATATCAAGAAAATATCAAAAGAATGCAAGAGTTCAGGTCTCGTAATTTTCAGCAGTTGAATGTCAATGTCCTACATGTAAGTATGGGCTGTTGTTTTGAAAGTCTTATATACGCACCTCTAGTGTACGCTACTTCTCTATTTTTACCACACGCTTTCTTTGGTCCTAGAGGCACAATCCTACCCTGAGTTTAATAATGAGGACATGCATTGAAGTCTAGACTGCTTAGCTGAACCTGAATCTGTGTTGAGGGAAAGTGTGTTCAGGTATTAAGAAATGATTTAACAAATTCTTTGTACAATGCACAATTTTCTTTTTTTCCAGGCCCTCTTAAATCCAAAGCTACTGTCTGAAATGTTGTGGCTACTGAACATCCTATGTGATATTAGAGTTTGAAATACGTTCATTTTCTGGATAACTTTAGAACTGTAGTCCCTTAAATACCATATTTTGGCATGGGTGCTGGTTCTTTTCATTTGATTAATTTAGAATATTAACATTCTAACTGACTCTTTAGTAGGAAGAAAGTCTTGGAGTGACTCCCAGTGTAAGCTATCATTTGCTTTTAAGATACCTACAACAGAAGATAGGCCCGTTCAACCCTAGCATTATGGCTTATCACAGAAACAGCAGTGTTGAGTAGGAAGACGTCAGTGAAAGCATCACAGAAATAAAGAGTTTTTATTTTGTTTTGTTTTCTTTTCTTTTTTTAACGCTTTGTTCTCTATCCCCTTTTCTTTTATGCACTCCAATTTCTGTTTCCTATTGTCTCTGGAAAAACAGTCATGCTAAATCTTTCCTTGTTTATAGCTGAGTCACTGATTATTAAAATTAAAAAAAATTATTAATTTTTTTTAAAGTATTGACTTATTGCAAGTGCCAGCAGTTGTATAGATCAGGATAGCAGTTATATTGTGGTCCTGCTGAAAGCTCTAACTGTACCCGTTTATCCATGCTGCTTCAACGAAGGGATCTGATGAACAGACTTCAACCCTCCTAATTCGTTCTCAGCCAGTCATTACACGGGACTATGTGTCCATAGGACATGATGAAGCAAGTGGAAATGACACATCAGGTCAGCTCTGTATGTCTGAACCTATGGAGCATGGTAAGAACTTAAAATTTGATGTTGAAATGAAACTTCCTACAGCAAAGCAAGATTTAATTTTGTCCTTGGTAGTTAATTTATGGTGAAGGAACTGCAGTACAAAAAGCAGTCAAGTTTATAAAGTTGTCAAAAGATCTACAACGAGAAAAGGAAAATAATCTGGGTGGATGGATGGACAGTAGAGCTACATGGCAGAGTGGTTCGTGTTCCCAGAGTTTAAGAGCATCAAAGAAGGTGAACACACCTTCTCCAAATGAGGGGCTGAGTAAGGAGGAGACAGTTTTAACCTTTGCACATATGAAATGGCTGGTGTTAGGAGAGCATCTCTTAAATTATCTCTCCAGTGGAAAAACGAGAACCAAAATATGGAGCATTTACCCTTTAATACCCCTGGAGCCATTTTTGTTACATATAATAAATGAGAGAAGCAGGTGAAAGCTCTTTAAACTGTGCTTATCTATATTGTCCTGAAAGGCTTAGCCACTGTCTTGAAGCTGTGAAGTACTATATAACATGTACTTTACTGTAGTTAGATGAACAAATAGTCAGGCTTTTGCAAATGTGGCAGACTGTAGAAATAATGTACTTCCTAATTAGGAAAGTATTTTTGTTAGCACAAATATATCTTCTGTTTCTATACTGTTCTAGAACAGTGTCATACTTTCCAATATTTAAGAATCATTGTGTAAGCACTATTTTGGTTAACAGATTTTTTGATCAGACTAGAATCTTGCAAGTGTGTCTTGGTATACTTTTAAATACTTAAACTACTTTTCTCCTAAGAGCTCTGGCTTTTGGTGTTAGTTTATGTATGCCTGTGAAGGGTTACATTACTAAATCAAAGGTATCAATATTGGTTAGTTTGTGATGGTGATTTTTTTAATACCTTTTTTTCCCCCCCTCTCAATGCAGCCTCATTTATGCCTGTGAGATTGGCTTGCTCTTTCACAGTATAAGGGGGGGGTGAACTGTGTAGGAGAGAACGCAGCTGCTAGAAAGTACATCCTGGGGGCTGGAGATTGCAAGTAGCAGAGCAAGAGAAAGCAGTAGATGGGGGTGGGAGGTATGCTGGGGGAAGCATACAAAGATACCTAAATAGAAACAGAACAACACACAGGAAAGGAAAGGAATTGATGTCTCTGTCTTTAGAGTTCATTAACTTGTTAAACTTTAATGAGAGAAATCAGATGCATTTCCATCTATGATGCAAAGTTTGGCCTGTCCGTTGTACAAAGCTGAATGTGGATTTAATGGTATTGCTATTGTTAGATTTATTGACAATGAAGTGATGGGTTCATGACTTATGGATAGGCAAGAGAAATTACATGGTTTATCTTATTTGCTTTATGAATATCTTGTTATTCCTGAGTTTCATGTAAAAGCTGTTACTTTATTCAGTATTCATACTCTTCTTTATTTTACACATTTCAGTTCGACTATGAATGTCCTACATGTCTAATTATTAATGAATTTATTAGTGGAATCTTTGTGTTTGAAAATGTAGGAAGAGTTCCAGCTATTCATTTTCAATAGAATTTACTTTTGGATCAATAGTCTATAGGACAGGAAAAAACAGAAAACTAGAATGAAGGTTATAAAAATGATTTTATAAAGTTGTGTGTTAGGTGTTTTAAAAAAATCTCCAAGCTCCCCAGCTAGTTACAGCTAGTAAGTTAACAACAGTGGAGGAGGTGGAAAAAAGGCAGGAGTGGAAGCTGTTCATGACTGCCAAGGAGGCTCAGCAGCAGCAACCTCAGAGTTACTTCAGGTCAGATGCAAAACATCATCTCAGGAATGGGAAAAGCTGGTTGTGGAGTAGCCAAGGGAAGTGTCTCCTGTCTCCCTCCCAACAGGTAGGGAGGAAAGTTCGAACTATCTTTGGCTTATGTGCTGCAGTCCTTGGAAAATTTGCAACATAAATGGAGAAAAAAATACTAGAGCCTGGAGAACTGGAAGACCAGGCCCTTAAAGGGTTAGGGTGAGGAGCAGAGAACAAAACACTTCACACTGTGCTTTCACTGAAAATAAGCTACAGCACTGTGGGACACCGTTGTGTGTGACTGGAGGAGATATTATCAAATAAAAGGTCAAGATTTAGTTTTAACAAGTAGTTTTAAAAAGCATGGTAACTCGATCCAATTTTAGAAGGAGTAGGTACGAATGTTGTAAGCTGGGAAAAACAAGGCAGTGAAGTTATGTAAATGAAAAACACTACAACAATTTAGGATTTTGGGCTGCGTGGTGGACAAGTTTCAGTAATGCTGAAACAATTAACTGCTGTAGACTTCCGTGGCAAGTTTAAAATTCTTTTCATATTTGAGTTACATAATCAGCAATGATCTTCTGAATGTTGTTTTTTTTTCCATTCTAGTTATCACCTCTGTGTACTTAAGGGATGTATAAAAGAGTTACCTAAAGCCGCAAATAGTTGACCAGGTTGTTAGTCCTCAAGCAGCTTTTGATCGTGAGATTAATTCACTGTGTTACATCACAGTTTTGTTCAGACTGTTCACAGGTTTTACAGAGAAATGCTGTGGACAATGTAAATTCTACTTTTAAACAACATTATGTTCCTTACTATGCCATCCAGCTGCCTTATGTAGATGTATGTGTTCCTCATAGAAATGAGGGACACTGCTGAGCAGTTTGAGCCTTGTAGGACTGATTCAATCTGGCTCTTAAATCTAACTGTTCAGATGTCACCTGCTAAGCTAGACTGGTTTGTGATGGCCGTCACACCTTGACACACTGTCATGTTTCTGTCGTGTTTCTTGCTGATCACTTCAGGGATTCTGGGTATACATCCTGCACAACGCTCCTTGCCTCAGCAGAAAATGGAGAGCTTTGCAGGGGTGAGGAGGGGAAGGATGAAGAAATATGCACTTTTGCTGACAGAAATCACTTTGAAAACCGTATGTGCTTGCACTGATTAAACTCAAGAAGAAAGTGATCCAGTTTTAACCTGGGAGTCGGTAAAAGTGAAAAATTATGTGAATAGTAAGTTGTGCTATTTTTGCTTTAATGAGCCAAGAGAGGAAGGTGCGCATTAAGTACTCCTATTTCTCAGCCATTATCTTGGCTCCTCTTGGTGCTCTGCTAGAGAGAAAGTGCTGGTCCCACTCATGCCACAGAACAAGCCCACAGGGTGGGAAAGAGTATAGCCTTGGCTTTGGCCTCGAAGTCCAAATTGGGGCTACTACCAGCATCCACCCATAATGCCCCTTAGTGAAAGAATGTGAAGTCTGGCTTAGATGCCCTGGAAGGTTACTCTCTCTCTCTGTAGAAAGTTCTTCCTGGACCAAAATTTTGCAGTGCATATGAGCCTTCTTATTTCTGGTCTAGACCTGCTTCTGGCTGTTTCATACCCCCATCTTTGAACCACGTCGCCCTGCATCTTAAATAGTTCTTTCCCTTCCTTTATTTACTCTTATGTTTCATGGGCAGCAGTAATATCCTTAGTTAGCCTTTTTTTTTTTAAAGTTAAACAAGGCAAGCTTTGCTTGACTGCACTCATAAGGTAGGCTCTGCAGTCTTATCTTAAAATTATCTATCTTATTAGTCTCTGAGACTGCACTCTTTTTATTTCAGTGTATTTGGGCATGAGTGACATGGAACTGATATGGTATTTCACATAAAGTTTTATTAGTAGCTTATGCCCCGACACTAATACTTTCCTCTGACTATTGATATCTCTTAATGCCTCCTAAGATTGCTTCTGTGTTTTTGATATGTTTTAACACTAGCTACTTACAGCATACCTGAAACTTTCTTCCTTATGATGTTTAAGTTATTATCTCCCAATTTGCAATAGATTTTTTTTTTTTGGTTTTGATGACTAAACTCGTGACTCAGAACTTCAATTTTTCTCCTTTTTTGTTATTCCATTTCTCAGGGTCAGCCAGTGTATGCTGCTATAATATCCTGGCCCTTCGTTGCATTGGTAACGCGTTCCAGCTTACCTTCTGGAAAGCAGTGTTGTGCGTGCTGACTGCAGTGTCGCGGAGCTCCCTGGATCCGCTGCGTGGCATGGCTCTCTGTTACTAAGCAGCACATACGCTCCTGTGCCCTCCCCATCCTCCTTGTGGCCTGCGTGCTTGCAGCCATGGGAACACTTGGGTAACTTGCAGAGAAACCCAGTCCCCTTTCCCAAAACATGAGCCTGTGTGTTTGGGAGAACTCGTAATCGCGCAAGCATAGACTGTCCTACAGACATGCAGTGGCAGTAGGACAGGTGGGCAGGTGCACGGGGTTATCAAGAAATATCTGTAGATCTTTGAGTTCTGGGACTTTCTCTCTCTTGTTCCTAGATAGAGCTGCATTTTGTATGCATGCTAGAGAAAAAAATTCTTCCAGATTCTTCCATCTTCTCTTTGAAGATGTGAAATGTGGAGAAAAGTATTGTGGTAGGTGGCATTCCTTGCAGCTAATGAAGGTTTAAAATAAAATCAAGAAATTTTGCATCTGTACTCATACAATCTGAAGTAATGAATGCTCCTTAATCTTGTAAAGAGACAGGCAAAGGAGTCTGCTAAGAAAGAATCTACTAAGAAAAAAAACTTATAATAATTATTAACTATACTAGGTAAATGGCTGAAGTGGTATATTGACCATATCATTAAAGCAGTGTATGTTCTTAATGTACTGTTTCAGCTGATTAAAGCACTGCCTCATTTCCTGGATAAATAAAATTTTGTGATTATTATAAACCAATGAAAAATGATTTTATTAATTTGAAATTATTTTATGCAACAGTTCTAGTCTGCATTGAATTTTCTATTTTTTTTCATTGGGAACCAGCACTAAAAGAAGTATTTCAGTGACTAGAGATGTGGAAAAATATTTTATAGTTGAATTTAATATTTATTGAGAAATGTTAATGTCTATACCTTATTTCTCCAGGAAGTAATGGAGTTTCATCATTTAAATAATTTAAAACTAGGCTGGATAAAGCAGTTAAGAGTATTTTATGCTACTGGGAACAGTTTTGTTTTACTGGATAACTTCTTGTCTTTTCCATCTCAAATTTCTCCAAGCAAAAGTAAGATATTTAAAAGATATGAAATAAATCTCATGTTAAAAGTGTATTCAGAGACACTGAGTCACTGTTAGAATTAAATACAAATATTTATATGTTCAAAATTATATGGGGGTATCTGTACGTTTCATTTACTTTCAAGCAATGCATACGGTTGATAATCACTAATTAATAAACTCTCTTTATTTTGATTTTGTTTTTTCTTTTCCAATACATTTCTCCAGCTCCTTTGATATTCATGCTTTATATAAAAAGTATATTCTGCAAAAAAGTGGGAACGGGCAATTCAAAATGTGTCAGAATAAACCTGTATCTATATTTCCTATTTCTACTAATACGTACCTAGAAACTAAAAGCCACTTATTCTCTCTGATTATCATCAGAAAGAAAAGCCACCTTACAATGAATTGGTTGACACCTTTTTTTTTTTTAAATTTGTCTCTTCACCCATTTCTTTGGACCTGTTTTCTATAAACTATGTCCATTTGGACTAGGTGAGCTATGCCAATACACGTTTCTCTGGAGATGACTGACTATCGTGCACGTACTTTGCTTTCAATAGTGGTTATGTGAGAAGAAGGGCAAGGCAAGTTACATTCTAGTGCTGGCGACTAGAGGTCAACTTATCTATGAGAAGGAGGAAAAAATTACTATTAAAAAGAAGGGAACTGGCCCTATTTAACTGCTCATTTCCTTGAATAATATTGAGTGCAGCTGGAAAAGAATGATTTTCTGAAACATCGGCAGAAATGATCATCTGAAAAGTAGAAGTATCCATGAGTTACACCTGGCCTTTATGTTACAGATGAATATATTCAATGCCTTTCTGTGGCAACTAGAATGGAGCTGTTTTAGCTAGGTTCACTAGGTGTGTAATGTACCTTCTGGTGTGGCATCCTTTCAAAAAGCTACTGGAAACATCATGCAAGTAAGACATTACTTTCTCATACAGTAATATAGCTCATCTTCATCTAGTAATTGACTTTGTTGAGCTCACAATCTACTTTTCTGATTATACAAAAAAATAATCAGAAGAGCAGATGTCCGTTTTACTAGAGAACTGAATTTTGAGGGAAGTTTCAGATGCTGAAGGTCATCTTTCCCGTGGGTTTTGTGGTACTGTTAAATCACTGGGGCTTTTCTGTGTGGGCTAGTACACACTGAGCTAGGATACGGAATTGCAGCTCTGTCACAGCATCCCATTAAATACTTAATCCCATTAAATACTGTATTTTACTTAGATTACAATAACTTCTAATTGAGGCAGATTTTACAGCATAATTCCTCTCAACTCTGTGCACAGCTTGATTCCTATTTACTGGCTTTCAGTTTACAAAGGTATTTAATAAATAGGAAGCACTAGTTACAGGGACTTATTTGGAATGACTCCAGAGAATCTTATCAGAGCATACATTGCAGTTGTCCATGTGGAAAATTAGTGTGGAATATCTAAAGTACCTGTGTTACTACATAAAAAATCCTCTAGGTAGAGGCTCTCAGTATTTGCACGGGTATAAAGTATGAAGAACAAGACCTAATCCTGTTATACAACTGTAATAACTAAAAGTTCAAGGTTTCTGATTCAATTTCTACAGCAGAAGTTACCTTGAAATTGGCTACAAAATCATAAACTATATCTAAAAGTGCTTCCAGATAGCCTAGTGCAATTACAGATGCAATGAAAACTACCTTTCCTTACCATCTTCTTTGATCCTTCAGATTTGAATTTTTTTTTTTCCAGTTGAGAGATACTGGGTTTAAAGCTATCTCCATCACTGAAACCCAACACTTTTTTATAGGGGCCATGAGGAATATTGACTTCAACAAGCTGTAGTCTAACAGCCATTAATTACTTCAGCATATGTATTAATAGCCTATTGGTTTTGAGGGAGGTCAGTTGGGGTCAATTGTATCTGAAGAATGCAACGTTATCCTGCAAACAGAGCTTACTGCCTTGCTGTGAAGAAGACAGCTGTAATATATTTTCCTTATATTGCTTCTATAATACAAGGAAAAGAAACTACATTGCAAAAGAAACATATCAATTATTTTACTTAAACTTAAGGTTGTGCAAATGTTTTCTTCTGACAATATTGCAGCAGCAGTGGGGTCAGGATCAGCTAGAGGGTTTGGGGTTTTAAAACATAACATAAAATGCATGGAGTCCTGGACTTTGGAAAGAGTGAGCTTGATAAGCTGCAATTAGCCAGTTCCTTGGGAGATATACAAGCCTTGCTATTTCATTCTTGCCTTTCTGTGGCTAGAGGATGTATGTTCTTATTTGACAACAATTTTAAGTTTACTCAGGAACATAGCAACTAACAGTAGGTCAAAGACTATAGACAAATGAAAAGTATGCAAGATGTGTTAAAGTTCTGCCTCGCTACTGTCCTGGATACGTAATTATGTCAACTTCAACAGAGTTAATCTGACTGGGTAAAAGGAAGAGTTGAATGGGGCTCTGTGCTTTAAGGAAATATGGAACATAGCCAGTGTATTCCCAGTACATTTTGATTTCAGTCATTGTGTGGGACTCCTAGTGCTTTTCTGGCATTGTTTTGCAATAGCCCAATGTTTAATTTCTAGACTCATCAGGCAGTATCTATTTTATCATGTCATTGGTACAGCAAACTGACTTATCTAAGTGGGGATAGAAATAGATGGAGTGATGAGAACTTAAAGCTGTTCACTTGCATTTGTGGCTAGAATTGCCACTCTATATTCTTCTCAGTTGCACAGCTGATAAGACATGGTAAACAAGAATGGGACAGGAGTGTTTGTGGGTTTTTTGTTTTTGTTTTTTTATAATTATTTAAGAAATTGTGTATGCAAATGCATGCATATTTCTTAGGGCTTGTTGTAACTGCTGCACTTGAGAGACTGGAATGAAAAAGATAATGCGGCAGAAGGGCTTAAGGGCTACCAATGAACTGTTGTACTTTGAGTTATTGGATTGCAAGTCCGTTAGTACTTGGGGCTTCACTTGAATGAATCCAAGAATCCATTCCTGATGAATCCATTTCATTTCATTTCATCCCCTTTCTGTAAGGGCACTAGCTCTTCATAAACTACACCTCTGCTCTTACTAGACATGCTTGTGCATGGGAAGGGGTCGAGGTAGCAGCTAAATAGTTTAAGCTAACAATATGGCATATTCGGGTTCTTTGTGCAGAAAAAGAATGCAGAAATTAAAGGCATATACCTTTAAGAGGTGTATTACATATTAGAAACTTACACCTGAGGGCAATTTTTTTTTTTTTTCTCTCAGTTATACTAGTAGAAGTTCATAATAATTCCACTGACTTAAATTATTGCTGATTTTTGCTTAGGTAACCACATTTTCGTTCATGGACCCTACTATGTAAGTGGAGTGGCAAAAGCAACAGCTCTGTGAAGAGACACCAGAGCCATTGCTTTTGCCACTCCACTTATACAGTAGATGAAGTTCACTCCTGTGGAGATCACAAGACTCTATACTTTTGCAAAGTACTTTGCTTGAAGACTTAACTTTAGCGTGCATCTAAGCTCATCTTTCTTAAGGCACTCTTAAACACAGATGGCACTGAACTGGAGCTACGAGTAAAGCAGCAGCTATAGATACAGGCTCTTCTGCTGAAGCCTAACATTGTGGAGAAAGACAAAGACTGCTTCCTCTGCTGTGGCTCCCTTGATGAGTCCCTGGATTAATTGTGGGAACTAGGAGCTGAAAATAGGTCTTACCCCTTTTTTCCCGCTTATCTGTCTCCTGAGTGAAGAAACTATTCTTGCAGCACAGGAATCTTCTCACCATAAATGTTTAGTAATAATTTATATTGAACTTCATTTCTTAACTGTTTTCCTTTGTGCAGTAGCTTTAGAAAGTTTTTTCCCCACCTTTGTCTTATCAGTTAGTTCCATCTGCCTAGTCTTTCTGGTTTATATTCTATTACTTTTTATTTTTGTATGCTCCGAAGACTGCAACATTTTAAATTCCTTAATTTAATATGTTACAATATGTTACATCTGCCAAACCTCTGATTTCGTTATAATTCCGAAATAGGTATGTACATTACAGTAATTGCATACGTTATTTCTATATTTGCATTGCTAATTGTAAGTTATGGGTTTATTGTTATGAATTTCAAGTGGGTAAAGTTCAGCTGAATCTCAAATTGAAAATGCTCACTCATTCTAAAATAATGGGTTTTTTCCACTCTGTTATTTTATAAGCTTTGCTGAATGATTTTCAGAGCCTTTTAAAATCTTAAAAGGTTAAAAGCCTACAGTGTTTCTCAACAGTTTTAAACATCTCTGCAATGCACTTTTTGCATTATGATTGTAAAATAGTATTCATGCATGCTGATTGGGAAAGTGAGTAATTCTCCAAATTGTGATCACGCAGGCAATCATACAGCTCAAAGGCTTTTAGGGAAATTATGTCTTGTTTTGTTTTTCACTCTGACAAGTCAAAATAGAACAGAATAATGTTTATAATCATTAAGTGCCTTTCTATATTTTTATAATATCCTTTGTAACCAGAAGGGATTGTCTCCGTTGAGAAGTTAAAGTTGCAGTCATTTCTATTGTGGGTTATCCATTGATCCCCTCTTTCACGTGGTTACTCTACTTTGCGCAAAACCAATAAATGCTCAGTAGTCCTAGTGTAACGGAAACAGCTGAACTAAACATTAAGGCGTGAATGAGCTCCTGTCATGGATCAGATCTGTGGAGAAAGATGACAACTTATAACACAATACCTGTTTGGAGAACCACAGGTAGTGGGGGCAGGTAAATTTAGCATGTCCAAATCAAATCAAATCAAATTTTGCAAACTGGGAATCAGAAAAGAAGAATACAAGTAATGGAGCAAACTCATCTTGGACATAAACTAACATATTTACTGGAGTCACAGCAAGTTAGTTCTTGACAAGTGGTTTTATTGCTGTAACTTTGATAGATAGGTAAGGAATGTAGCTTTTAATAAGTGAGTGGAATAACACACTGGAATAACGTCACAATAACTGTTAAGATATAAATCTGTGTTGTAAGCAGAAATATTTCCAGGATCATAAGGTGTATTCCCCAAGTTCTTCCTTGCTGAAAAGATGCTTTAGGATGCCTCTGAGGGAAACTTACCTCTAGTCTGGCATTTGCAGTTACCAGCTCTTTGCTTGCTCTTTGTATGTGGGGTGTGCCAAAAGTCCTGAGATTCTCACAGGTTTCAGAGAGCAGGCACACCAGCAGCATGTGCCTGCCTGCTCTGCTTATCTGTCTGTTGTTTTTCATTCCCAGTTTCATATTGAGATCCCACTTTGCACAAAATTCAGTTAAAGGAAGAATAATAGATCTGATTTATTCTACCGAAAGTAGGTTAAACAAAATTTGTGAGCTTTAGCTATGAAGAGGAAAATGAGTCAATGGATGTTTTTATTGCCTGAAATGTTATTCTTCTCATTTAAAGAGTTCTTCCCTGAAAGTATTGCCTTTGGAGAGCTGAAGCTCTCTTGCTTTGGTTATAGCTCCGCATTTAAATCCTTCTTCTATGAGAGCAGCCAAAGAACTACAGATATGCTTGGGAATTTTATGAAGTTTCAGGATGACTTGTGCTTAGAGTAATTGGAAGCTTCTATGAAGAAATGCATTGCCCATTATCTTCAAATTTTTAATTAAATGCTTCAGCTTATTTGAGAGCAATTATTTTTATTCAGAAGCCGAGGCCTTTCTGTCCGTCAGGTATAGAGCTCTACTCATAAACCCACCAGGAAACCTTTTCCAAAGCTAGGTGCTATTCAGTATGCCTACCTACATAAATCTTTTCATGGCTTCACAAAAATTCACAGCTTACTTATTAGAGAAAGTCTGGCTCTTATAGCTGTTCTGAGGGAAGCTTGCACAACGAAATAAACGTAGACTTTAAGCAGCATTTGTACAAAAAAAGCCAAACACTTTGAAAGTGTGGGGATAGCAAAATATGTTACTCTACAGCTGGTACTTTTTTTCGATGTATTTTTCATATTGATTTAGTTTGGCATTGATAAATCGGGCCTTCCTCAGCATTTAACCTTGATCAATGACAACAGCTAAAAAGATTCTGGCTGATTCTTTTTAAAACCTGACTAGGAGTCCCTTCACTCATCCCAAACCGTAATGTTAAAGAACGTTTATGAAACACTATATGAATTTAGAAAGCAGTTAAAAGCAAATGTACCAAAATTAGTATGGCATTTTTTTTGGTAAGTACATAGGTTCTGTAGAAGGTATTTACACAGTTTCAGTGCTTTATAGCTTCCTTAGATCCTAATTTTAATTGCAGATCAGTTCTACATACAGAGCAATGTAACTTTACACTGCACTGTAGACTCAAGGTTAAACCAATGTAAATAAAGGCACACCAGGCATTTACTTGCAAACAAGGCATCAATGAACAGGATGCCATAGAGAAACACTGAATAAGTATTTCCCCTCCAAAACAGCTTTGTAGCTCACTTATCAAACAAAGCAGCGTTTCTGGGTTGCTCAGACAAATTGCATGGTGACATAAAAAGCTGGAGCCAATTCCAAGTGGGGAAGAATTAGCTCAGAAAGGAGATGTAAATACTGAATTAGTTTACAGTTCCTACCAGTTTAGCTTTTATCCTCGTGACTGTCAGACAAATAGCTGGAGGAAGTGAAAAGGTGTCACAAATAAAAGAGCTTAGCTTACATGCTGCTGCTATTTCATGTGCTCCACTGAGCAGAGCAGCGTGCCCCTGAGATCTAGCAAATACATTGACTTTCACCTGTGAATTTCATCTAGCTGTTTAGCCTCTCAATGCTTTGCTGTTCCTAGGTTCACTTGGCTACAGTCTTTTTTTTTTTTTTTTCATATGTCCAACCTACAACTTCCTTGGCTGTTCGTGTCCAGATTAAATGTATTTTACATTTACCTCATACAAAGTTTGGATCTGAGCCATTATATTTATTTTCGACTCTTTGAGTAAGTGCTGGCCTTGAAAATATCCCCACTTTATGCCTTGAAAAAAGCATACCTGCACAGAATCCAGAGGAAAGAGTTGTGACTTTCTTAAAGGGCAGATATTTTTGTTAGCACATGGGCGCTCTCCTTCCCAGCACTGTCATCAAGCTGAAAAGGAAAGTATCAGGCAGTGTCTGCTAGATAAAGCAGGAATACTGAGATTTTACTTGAAAGTATACTTTAACTGATCAAAAAGTTTAAAATCACTGAAGGGCTAAGGTAGTTTTAGACTGATGTTTTAAGGTAGTTTTGTAGTCAATTTTCCTTTAATGATATGTACAGCTCTTGCTGTGTTCCTGCTGGACACTATGCAAATAATAGGGCAACCTTTACAATAATAGTGTCTCTTCAGGCATAAAGGAGATGGCTTCCAAAGACTCACTAAGTGCTCTCTGTTACTGATTTCGCTGTTATATTGTTCTTTCTTTTCACCCTCCCATTAGTACCAGGAGGATTTCAGAATATGTAGAAGACCTTTAGGAGATTTGGGAAACTTTGAACTGTGCTTGAAAAGCAGCATAACATCATCTTCAGTGTCACTGCCTACCAGAGCTCCCCTTTCTGTATATGCAGCAATTGGAAAATTAAGACTCCCCCCCCCCCACAAAAGGAATTGTGGGAAAAAAAGCCATGAAAGTGATTTTTCTTGATGTTCTTTTTTTGTTAACAATTCCTTTTTAGCATAATTATTATTTCTAGGTACTCGAAAATCTTTCTTCCTCTCAAGCCCTCCCTGTATACCTACCGATAAAATAGCAGGGGCTGGAAGGTCTGAAGTAAAGAATAGTGTCCTTGAAATAGAGGGTTTTTCTTGGAAATCTCTTTTCAAGAAGCAATTTTTCCTTGTGAAAACAATTCATTTCTAACATCAAGTCGCAGGAGACGCCCATAATGCTACTCCGATTTACATCCTCTTTATCTCCATTTTTCCCAGACATTTCACAGTCATTAAATCATCACTCAGTAAAGCCCAGAAGTAAATCACAACTTTTACCTTTTTATAATGCTAAAAACAGGATTATGAAAGATCAGTGTTTAACTCTTGCTATGTTTCTAGTTCTTATTTAGAACAAATCATTTTACTTCCTACCTATAGTGTGTACAGTCATGTCAGAATGTAATTCTTTAAATAACTGCTTAGTCCTTTTGTGCTTAGGCAAAAGGATGGCACAGGATAGTCATAGACATAAAAGTTCTGTTAGGTCCCTTAGTTCATTTCGTAAACTGCACCTTCCTGGAGTTGTTTTAAGCCTAGTTTAGAAAAGCCAGACAAAAGCTTCCTTTGACCTTCTGAAAAATGAAGTTTCATAGCTTAATAATGCATATCTCATTTGAAGCTGACCAAAGGATGTCAATTCTGTTTGATGGCAACTTTTCAATTTACATTTTTTGTCCTACCCTGGAAAGAAACCGATGTGTGTGAGTTTAAATTATAATAATGGAGTTCTCTTATTTTTACCTGGTCAGTTGAGTATTGACCTGAACTGTGGAGGGACCCAGAGCCATTGTTTTCATTTAGAGTTTTTCATTCAGGCTTATGTAGCACAGGGAAGTATATCTGTATATGCCAATCCTCTTTCCTAATTATGCATCTTCAAGTCTTCTGTTTTCTCTCTTGAAGCAATCTTTGTGATAACTGATGCGCTATTCTGAAGAGTGTTGGCCAGCTGTATTCACCATCTCTTTTTGCCAGTGAACATGTGTATTTTGCAAGGACATGGAGAAATAGGCATGTTTCTGCTCAACTAGTAACTGTGTACGTGTATTAAATATATATATACAAGCAAATATACTAGGGGTAATTCTAAACAGTTGGAATTTGCAGGGTTCCAGCTTGTTTGTTGCCTCTTGTCCTATTGTTGCGCACCTCTGAGAAGAGTCTGCTTTCGTCTTCCTTCTATCCTCTGATCAGATAGGTGTGGACAGGCAATAATAGTTTCTCCCTTGCAGTAAGATTTCCCCTTTGCCTTCTCTTCTTAAGACTGACCAGACACAGCTCTCTCAGCATCTCCTTGTACACCAAGTGCTCCAGCCTCCTGGCCCAGCCTGGGGGCCTCTGCTGGACTCAGTCCAATATATAATACCTGCTTTTACAAAAGTGTCTGTACCTATTCAACATAAATATTTTGGGAAACATATCAACAAATAAAATTTTATATAGACACTGAATCAAAGCAAATTTTGATTAACGAGTTTTAAGAGTTCTGCCCTTAAGAAACTAATTTAAGGGAGAAGAATTTAGATGAGAAGCAGAAATTATATCCTCAGGATGAAACAGTGACAGGGCGGGGAACTGGATGTGAGCTCCACTTTCTATGCAAACCCATGTCAGAATAAAATATAGTTGCAAGTTGTGTAATGTAAAATGAGTATGTCAGATTTCAAACAGGCTGAATGAAAAAGCTCAGAGCTTGAGGTTTGAAGTGGTATGAACTACTACTACTGGGCACCTCAGGTGTAAGGCTCATTGATTAATGATGACGAAAAGACTTGTCACTGTTTGAAACGGTTCCTTCCTTGCCCCAGCCTTTATCTTTTAGGCCATATTATCCGCTTCTATATCGGTTGCAACATGTATTCAGTTGCAAATTGCTACACCTTCACAAAATTTTTACACTGTGTTTATTGTTGCTTTCCAAGTTACCAGTAGGTGAGAAGATGTCTACTGGGTTGCATTCTGATATTGCATTATGAACCAAATTGGAATTCTCTGATGAGTTTCCACAGCAAGAAGAGGACACCTCTTCTTTACTGATCAGGTCCTGCCTGTGGGCTGTTTTGCAGCCTAGCGCAATGCAGAATCAGAGGGCAGGAGAATGCTTTGCACTGCTCTTGCCTCAGTTCCCAGCCTGTACCAGGCTCCTGTAGCAGGCTTTGCAAAGAAAGCAGTGTTAGTTCGTGTTCTGACGCCCTCTTAATTTTTCGAGGACTCTATGGCAATGTGTGGTAGCTCATAACCGCTGCTATATCGCATTGCTTTTCAGCACTTTAGTTCATGCTACCTTAAGAATGTATTATATCTCACGACAGCACGTTTGTCAAAATAATCAAATGATTTGCTCCTCACTTTGGTGTTTGTAGTACTTGGGGAATGGGGGAGTGTAGGAGTTATTAACAAATTTTCTCCTTAAGATTAGGAAAGTGACGACTGATGGAATCTAGCCCTTTCCAGAGACACAATAAGCTGTGGAGACAAAAAAAATACACTAGTCCTTAAAAGCCAAGTGTGACTTGGTTATTGTGGATATAAGTGGTAAAAATGAACATGCATCATACAGTTGTTTTCTTTTTCCTTCCTCTCCTTTTTTTAAAAGAAAAATTAACCTTATTCCTTGCCTTATGCATGCATTAGTATTTTAGAATGCTGCTTCCATATACCAATTATAAATATGACTTGAAGGCAAGAGAAAATTAAAGATATTTATCAAAGTGTTTTCATATTATTGGAAGAAACGGTTGTTGTCACCAAGATACCATGCTACCTAGAAAAAACTTTTGGTAGATTAAGCAAAATATTACAAGTATTGCATTCTCTTGTTTTTTGTGTAGCTTATCTTCTTGGGAAATAACTGTGCTTTTATGATTTTTTTAAGATTCATTTTTCATCCTTGCTTCCACTGTTAGCATCATGGTATATATAGAGAGAAATGTAAAGAAAAATGTTATTATTTGTAATTTTTTTCTTTTGAATATCTAATACACTTCACAAATATCAAGTCTCTCAGTGACATTCCTAAAGCACCTAGCAATTTGTAAACAATACCTGAGTTTGTTCTGAATGAAGTGCTTTATAAGAAAATAGAAGGTACTGAGACTGACCTTAGTGAAATATGGAAAGCTAGATAAATGTAATATGTTTTCTGAGAGCAAGCCTACAGACTGCGGGGTGAGAGGGTGCAGAAAGAGCAGTAAAGACATTCCTTTGTGCTCTATAAGGAGCTGTTTCAGAGGGAGAACAGGCATCTGAGGGACAACTTTATTACAATAGCTTTCAGGCACCAGGCATCATGTTTAGCCAGTTGGCCCAGTATTGGAAAACCTTATATTGGATGTTATCACAACTTTGCTTTTCCAGGGATCTGTGAAGGCAGGTAGTGCTACCTACCTCATGTAGGCAGCACAGAGCGACTTTGCGGCATGCAAAGAATCTGGTACCCTGGACTAGTGTTTCACTAGGGCAGATCAGCATTGCTGTGTGAGCACAGTAAGTCCAGTGAGCTGCAGATGGTGACAGGACCTTCTTAAATGCATCACTGTTCTTCTCACAGTCCAGCTGTTGAAACAGTGAGACAGAATATTCTGAGTCCTGCAGCAGAATTTTTGTTTTCTCTTTCAATATGGTAGGCTGGACATTAACTTCACTAGCACCACTTTTTTTACCAAAATAACTTGCAGGCACAAATGGAGTTAATTTCTATTTTATCTCGGAGCAAAGGTCAGAATCAAGTTACGAGCCTTGGAGTCCCTGTTAGGCTATGCAAAGGTGAGTAAATGAGAGTCAAATGGACCTAAGCCAAAGAGCAACGTTTTAGTGAAAACTACTGCTTTGACTACTGCAAACCAAGGATATTGCTTCTGTGCTACATTGCTGCGATGTGGAACTGCACCAAGAATATTCAGGAGATCGTGACCATAGTTAGCTCTTCACCACCTGGCTAGTGGAAATGAACTGGGGACTGAAGTATTCAGGATAATGAGAAAACTCAGGTAGCAGCCATACTGGAGGATGCACTGCAGACATGGATGTGGCTGTATATGGGACCCAGTCTCATCTAACGATGCCTACTCTGAGCCAAAAAAACAGCCAGACTCAAGTTATCTGCACTGCACTGAAGTGTAGAGACAATCAAGTGGTTATCAAAGGGTGAACTTGGATTTTACTCTGTCTGTTAGTACCAGGTCTACTGGAAGTGAGTCAGTCGCTGCTTTTTCTTTAGTGTCTCTCACAGTGGAGCAGTACCGCATAGTGCTAGGGTATTCAAGCAGGTTTGGTGGGTGGCCAGCTTGGGTAGAGCTTGCCGCAATGACTCATGATATCTGCTATGCTAAAATCTTGAAATCCGGCTGATCCTGAGTCTAAGCTAAATAAGCTGCTCTGTACCCAAATTAGCACTGCAGAGAGCCAGAGCTTTATCTCTGCATCTGTAGCAGGTGGACAACTGGGAATTGAATCTCTTTAGTAGGACTCGAGGAGCTCTTATATGGAACAATATACACTCAATGAATGTGCTGATATTTTGAAGGTCTCTTCTTTAAAGATGCTTATCATAAAAAAGAAGCTTTTAAAGACAGCCTTTTTTTCGATAGTATATAATAATACAGAGAAACCATTTGTTCTACTCCAATTCACTGGACATACTGATTTCTTTCAGAAATGTCATTTGGAATAGTTTCTAAACTGAGGCCAGTAAACATTTGTGTCCTGAGCTAACTCTCTTCAGCATCTGAACTAGCATCTAAATTGTACTGCTGAACTTGGGTTAACTGGCCATCCATGAATATACGACAAACCAATTTCACAAACGGTAAGGTGGCCAATTTTGAAAAGGATGCAAAAACTGGCCTGGAGCTGGGACGTGGCCAATGTCAGCATCTTGTAATTCGGAGGCATCAGCGGGTCTGTCGAACAGCCTGCAAACTCGTGGGCTATTCGCAAGATGTAGGGCTTTAGTGAAGCCAGAGCAGATATTTTGACCTTATAAGTAGCAAGACTGATTTTGATATCTTGTTTGGTTGGAGGGGAGGGCTGTGTTTTTTAGTGTGACAGCAAACAAATGCAGAACATGGGAGGGGAAGACAGCTCAGAAAACACTAATGCAGTTTGATGTTTGCATTAAAATATAATAAATAGGCTGATTGATATGTATGTGAATGCATATATACACATAGATATAATGCAGATCAACCTAATAAAATTATAATAATCGCAGAAATTATAGCCTCCCTGAAAGAAAAATTAGTGCTCACTCCATCTGGAAGAGAAAAGGAGACATATCTTCATTTAGTAGTGTTCTTCCATGATAAAAAGGAATGATTTGTAAGATATTTTTTTTAAGATGAAGTGATAGGCTTCTCTGTCAAGTGGCACTTTGAAGAACTTAAACACAAAAATAAATGCTTTATTTTGTGGGGAAAAGTTTTTTGTTTAGTTGTTGTTTTCCTGGAAGCCTGCATATTGGTCTTTTATTTGAAACTAAGAAAGACAAAAAATAGAAAAAGAAAGGATTAGAAATTATGTCAGTGCAGCAGAGTGCTGTTATTCAGTTAGCATAAATGTCTTAAAATAGAAAAACCTGACTGAAAATGTGTCAGCATTTTGGAAGTAAATCAGAGAAGAAAGTGTTTGTGAAAATACTCTAGAGAGCAAATAGTAGAGAGAATATTTCAACAGCAGAGCTTCAACCACCTATTGCACCAGATAAATACATTTTTACTTTTTTCCTGACTCCTCTTTCTTAAAAGATTAGAATCCCAAGGAAACCTTTAATGGATTTTAACTGTATTCCCTTGTTTATATACTTACATTTTTTTATCTATGTAAAACAATTTTTAAAAAGCTATTAGGTGTTTCTAATTTTCAATAACATATTGCTTGAATTTCAAAGCGGTAACTTTTAAAATAAGTCAATTTGTATTTCTTAAAAGATGTAGCCTTAGCTGAGAAGAATGGGAGAAGTTAAGACTATGGTGATTTATGTCAGATGAATATTAGGCTGCTTTTGTCTTCAAATAACATTTCTTGTAATAATATCAGCCAAAGAAGGGTACCAACTTTTTTCTTTTTGAAACCTCTAATAGCAAAAAAAAAAATTGTACCTAGACTTGGCTGTAAATTATCTTGATCATAACTCAGTAAGGGACTGCCTAAAATCCAAGCCAGGAGATTAGTTCTCCTGCTATATCTCCCTCCACAAATGCTTCAGGCTATTGATTGACACGACTGCTGAGCCAGGCTTTCTGCTGTTCTTATTCCATTGCTGTTCCTGACCTCCATCTCCCTTGGGCAAGTCTTTGCATTGCAGTTTCCTTTCTAGAAAAAGGGGGATCCTGCTATTTCTTCAAATAGCCACCAGTAAAACCGCAGTCCAGTACCTGCTTCAAACGGAACACGATTAAGTGCTTTTGCTGAAAAAGGAGAATTTACTCAGTGCAGTGAGACCTCCAGCCATTTTAGCAGCTCATTACCTATGGAATTGGAGGTGCTAAAGGATTTCACTCAGTTTAGAGTGGCTGTGGTATCTTCTATGCTGTAATAAGTATGCTGAGTTTTAATAATTATTGTACTTCATAGGCTAATTGGTTGTATTCATATTGTGCTCACTGCTACCACTATAGCTTGTGAAGACTTACTCTGAGAAAGCATGTCACCCAAGTATATGGAGCTTGACTTCTGACAGATTTCTTTTTTTGTGTTTTTTTTTTTTTGTTTTGGGGAAGTTTGGAGAAGAGATGCAGATGTTATCTACTGTATCTTTTAAACATTGGCCTGTTATATATTATTTTCCATTATAGCTTAGCTGCCTTATTCACCACAGGATATGCATATTGGAGGAGGCCAAAAAGGGGCAAAATTTCACCTCGTGAAAGCTGTGTCTCTCCCTGCAGGATTCAATTCAGTGCTGATCCTGCTCTGAGCAAGGTTGGACTCCTAGTCCAAGCCGAGGTCCTTTCCAGCCTGAGTTAATCTATGGTTTTGTGATTTCAGCCCAAAATCAATATAGATCCCTTGAGGTCATTAATTTTCATATGATAAAGATCTGACCTTTTGACAGAGATGGTTTTAACACTGTCATCAAAGGTAAAACATTTTTATCTGAGAACCTATCTCATGATCTCAATTACAGAATGTGCTGTGACATAAGATCTGAGTGATATTAAATCCCTTGCATCTTGTTAAGATCATACAGATTGTCTGTCTATCTGTCTGCTATAAACTTTTACTACCTTTAGAGATCCCTGAAGACCCACAAATTGCAGAAGAATATTATAATGATGAGTTTGAATCCTGTTCAGAAAGCAGTGAAGAAGAGGAGAATGTGGAAGCATCACAGACTGTCTCTAAGACAAATCACCAGGTAAATGTGACCTTTGGGGAAACAGTATACATTTGATGCTTGTTTTCTAAGGGAAAATTAAACTCACTCTGAGAGATGTTGTCCCATTGATGTTACTGAAATTTGGTTTTGATGGGAACATGTATGTATGTGTATGGCAACACTGTGAATTAGTTATATGTGTATGCATATGTGTTATTCATCTGAGATAGTGATGACAGAGAATCAGGCATGCCTTCAAGTTTAGGGATAAGATTCCCAAGAATGTCTTAGGGTGAAATGTTGCCAGTAAACTGCATTGTCACTGTAAAATATTCAGAGTGGGGTTCTCTCACTGTTAGCTATGTGTAAATTCAGATAAATCCGAAAATCCACATTAAGTGTAAGATGTAGGTTCCCTTTCTAATTCCTAGGGAGGGATATGCACCTCTAGATGACACTTCTTCCTGACTATTTTATACACATTTTCTGGGACAAAATGACAAACTATGAGCCTAAACTTGACCAGCAGTTTTCAGATCTGTAGATTCTCCCAAGCATCTCAGAAAGGATCGATGAAAAACAAAGTTATTTTTAGAAGGCTTAAAGTAGCTTTATCAATTGAGGCTGCCACACAAAAATTTTAGGGATTGCAGTTTGAGTAAAGGTTGGAGATTATTGGAAAAGACACCTAATTTATATCCGGTCAAAATGAGTTGAGGTGAATCATGTCTTTAGTGATCAAATCTCAGTGAAATCAGTGACTTAAATGCCCAGGTCATTTTTGAAAATGGATCTTCTGTGGCATTTAGAAACAATTAATTTTTACCCTGGGCCATCAATTTAAGGCATTATGTATGGTGCCTCTGAAAGTGTCATTTGAACATATAGGCATGTTCTTTCAAAACATTAAGCTTTCTTTTGTTGTTTCACTATTTATGCTTTAAAGTTCAGGAATGGTTTATATAGTGATGTTCTAAAGAAATAATTAGTCAATTGTAAATCGGTGGAATATCTAAGGCAATGCTTTTGTTGCAATGTGCAGTATGCTGGGTCTGCATAAACGGAGCAAACCCCAAACTCTCTGTCACTTGGTAAATCTACCACAATGTGCTCTTGAAAATAAATTATTGCTCAGTTTCATCAGACAGCATTATATACCTTTTTCCCTTCTGGAATGCCTTTTAAAATTTTCATTTGACTTTCGTTGAAGGTATCATTAAGTGTCAATCAATAGTGTTTTTGAACAGGCAGACTGCTGCTTAGAATTAACGAATGACAGAAGATAAAAATAGATTTGTTAATAATGCAGAATAAATTAGGTATTGGCAGTCAGATTTGAGCTGTGACATTTAGTCGTTCTGTAGCTATTCACAATTTGATGATGACAAGAACTAACACTGTGGGTTAGAAGAAATGTTCCGCTGACATCTCTTTTCAGAATCCAATCCTTAAGGACTCTGTGGCTTCAATTTACCAACAGTCCATGTGCACATATTTCATTAACTCTCTGTGAATTGGCCTACACAGAGTGATTAGCAAACACAATCTGTAAGGGTTTGTCTTTTAGAACTTTCTCTGTCAAAGAAGCAAATTGTCTATCTTTGTTTTTTTGTCACCTTTGATAAAGTAGCACTGTATTTCTGGATAGTGACACAATTACCTTTTATTTTTCTTGGAAAGTGAGCTGAATTTTAATATTTCCCTTTCTCAAGTGAAAGATTCTGCGGTGAATCTGAGCTATTTATTCAACTATGAATAAATAGTTATTCATAGTAGACTCTCACAGATGCCCAGGCAATATAGTGGCCCTACTTGGGATGCAACACTTCTTCAGTTAAGAAGGTAGGGTAAGGCAATGGAATTGTATCGTTTTAAAGGTTTAGGATGGCAGCTATTTTCCCCTTATCGTTATCTTATAATACATCCTGTGTACTCTCAGCTACATGATCCAGTTGTAGATGCGGAGTTACCACCAAGTTCATATCCTGTGTGCATCCAGACATGTCATTTTGTTGTAGCATTGGAGTTCAGTGTCTCTTCTCCCTCTCTTTCTGAGCACAAAGTCAGATTGCCAGATTTCAAGCAGGAATTTCCAGACTTTTGGCTCCTTCATCTGATGGCTCTTTTACACCTGTTTTTTCAAGGAATACTGATTTTGTAGTTGCATGAGAGCTAATTGAGGGAAAAATATAAAGGACAATGAGAAACTAGTTCTAAAAAAAAATTTGAAAGTATGAGGCTCAACAGAAATTTCATCTTGAAAATTTAGTGCTCAGTGAGATAGATTCACCAAAGGGAAATCATGCTTTACCAATCTGATGGCCTTCTATGATGGAATGACTGGGAGGGTAAATGAGGGCAGAGCAGTGGATGTTGTCTCCCTGGACTTGAGCAAGGCTTTGGACACTGTCTCCCATCACATCATCCTAGGCAAGCTCAGGAGGTGTGAGTTGGATGAGTGGACAGTGAGGTGGATTGAGAAGTGGCTAGATGGCCGAGCTCAGAGGGTTGTGGTCAGTGACGCAGAGTCTAGTTGGAGGCCTGTAGCTAGCGGTGTCCCCCAGGGGTCAGTCCTGGGTCCAGTCGTGTTCAACGTATTCCTCAATGACCTGGAGGAAGGCACAGAGTGCCTCCTCAGCAAGTTTGCTGATGATCCTAAACTGGGCGGAGTGGCTGACACACCAGAAGGCTGTGCTGCCATTCAGAGGGACCTGGACGGGCTGGAGAGATGGACAGAGGGGAACCTCCTGAAGTTCAATAAAAGGAAATGCACGGTCCTGCACCTGGGGAGGAATAAGCCCATTCAGCAGGACAGGCTGGGGGCTGACCTGCTGGAAAGCAGCTCTGCCAAGAAGGACCTGGGAGTTGTGATGGGCAAGTTAAGCATGGGTCAGCAGTGTGCCCTTGTGGCCAGGAGGGCCAATGGTATGCTGGGGCACATTAGCAAGAGCATTGCCAGCAGGTGGAGGGAGGTGATGCTGTGCCTCTACTCAGCCCTGGTGAGGCCCCACCTGGAGTACTGTGTCCAGTGCTGGGCTCCCCAGTACAAGAGAGACACGGCACTCCTGGAGAGAGTCCAGTGGAGGGCTATGAAGATGATGAGGGGACTGGAGCATCTCTCCTGTGAGGGAAGGCTGAGAGAGCTGGGCCTGTTTAGCCTAGAGAAGAGAAGACTGAGAGGTGATCTCATTAATGTGTGTAAGCATCTGAAAGGAGGGTGTCGAGAGGATGAGGCCAGACTCTTCTCCGTGGTGCCCAGCGATAGGACGAGAGGCAACGGGCAGAAACTGAACCACAGGCAGTTCCATCTGAACCTGAGGAAAATCTTCTTCACTGTGAAGGTGACAGAGCACTGGACCAGGTTGCCCAGAGAGGTAGTGGAGTCTCCTTCCCTGGAAATATTCAAGTGTCGTCTGGCTAGGGTCCTGTGCAATGTGCTGTAGGTGACCCTGCTTGAGCAGGGGGGTTGGACTAGATGATCCAACCTCAACCATTCTGTGATTCTATGAGAGTTTCATGTTGGCTTTGATTTAGCTGATATACTAATATTTGGGTTTTACTGAAATTTATTATCTTGCTATTTGTGTTTTCCTTTAATGACAAAAGTAACATATTCACCCTATTCATTAGGACAAGAAGTCGTACACATAGTACATTAGCTCCCTATTTTCAATTTCCAAGTTTTAGGTTGCTCCTGAAATCATCAAGCCAGATAATCAACTGGCATAAATAATCGTAGCTCCAGTAGCCTCATCACTGGCTGTGGGTAATCTGTGCACTATCACTCCAAAAACGCTCCACTGGATTCCTAATGCATGCCTTGGCATGGCTTATTGTGATTAGAATATGGTTCATTAGTTTTGAATTTGAAACGTCCAAGCAGTCTTCCATGCTGGCCCTTAAGTCTCTCTTCTGTAGATTTGTCAGATTCCCTTACCTATTCTGTAGGGCTTTACTTTCTCTGCAGAAAGAGAAATACTAAAGAAATATATTAAATAGCTAAAATCCTCTAGCATTGTTAAATCCAAGTGGAGAAAAAGCACAGGTAGTTTTACCTCAGTGTAAGTCAATTAACTGTTCATTCAAGTGCTACGGAAACTGCATTCCCCTTCTTCACTGAGGTTTTATATCTGGACAGCCAATTTAACCTAGCTAATTCCTTGAAAACCACAGCTTTCAGTGGTAGAAGTGCATCCTTTGCCTCACAGCATAATGAGAATGTTCATTTCTGTTGCGATGCCTACGGTAAGTAGGCCCAGCAATAAGAAGTCCAAGGCTTTGGAATTACACTCTATCCCATTGAAAAAAATAATTTTGTTAAAACAATCATATTAGTGTTGTATGTAGCCCTTTGCCATGTTTTTGTCTCTCTGTCCATGGATTTGCAGTTAACAGAGATGCTGATTCCTGTTTTGCAAACCTCAGTTAAAATAGCAGCGCCTATTTCAGATATAAGCATGTGAAACAACTTAGGATCATAAGAAGTTAGATCATGCTTGTCAATAGCACCTCTCACTTGCACAAAAAGGTCACTAGTCAGCTAACAATTATTCCCAGCAATTATTTGAGAAACTCTTTCTTATTAAGGTATACTAGCAGTTCCTCAATTTGAGGAACTTAGAATGGATATTTTGAGTAAGATCATCTAGAAATACAAAGCAGATTGTCCACTGCAGAAGCTGAGGTGAATATAGTTTGTTTTATTCTAGTGATTTAAGTTTTAGAACCACAGACTCAGCATTTTTAAAACAGGGAATTTTGGCAGATTTTTCACCAAGGCCTAGAGTGTGACTTTCAGTTTTAAATAATCAAGAAATGCTGTGCTGTTAAACAGGATCTGGTGACAGATTCTGGTAACTCAGTTTTTTCTCTTGGACAAATTCTGTTCTACTTCCTGGAGCACAACCTTTACTTAATGGCCAGCTCTTTAGATTTCATCAGTATACGTGAATAACATATCACATTAAAGATATCATGACAAAACTATTAATTATCCGTCTGCTAATAGAAAACTTCAAATAGCAAAGTAGTATTATCTTTTTTGTAATTAAAAGTATTAATTAGTAATTGTTACTAGATATTAGTAGATGCAACTAAATGAAACATGAATATTAATTTCCAGTGGCAGCTGTCAGAATCCTAAGAAATTTTGGCATAGTTAGGAAGTTCCCGGTTTCTTTTTTCACTGTAATATTGTTTTAGGTATTTCAGGACTAACCAATGCTAAAAAATTGGTGGACTTTCAG
Organism: Struthio camelus; assembly: GCF_040807025.1. Lineage (NCBI taxonomy): Eukaryota > Metazoa > Chordata > Aves > Struthioniformes > Struthionidae > Struthio > Struthio camelus. The sequence continues at coordinate 49,415,459 of NC_090943.1, forward strand.
AAACTGCATGCCATCCTCAACAGTAATCATATCTTCTTTAAACTGCATGCATACTTGGTCTACACAGTCATGTTCTGCTAGGAATCTGACCTCAATAATTGCTTGTATATGTCATCCTCAAACCTGGTATTTTAGGAGAAGAAAACATTGAAAAAGGTCTGAGCAATATATTCCTGTCTTACAATTCTGTGTCCTAGTGTTGACACTCATTGGTGGAAGTACTGTCCTTTATGTTTGTGGGATCATACCTCTGGTACAGAATGTTTGTATTTAAATTTGTGCTCACATTAATGCTGTTCCTTACATTATTTATCCACAGGACAGTGATATTGAGGCAATGGTTGAGTACTTGGAGAGCGTCCTGAATAATAGCTCCTTGGGTAAGACAGTATCTTTTCTCTAAATGTATAAGCAGCATTTATTAACAATCTTTATTCATCAACACTCCAGTTGTTTCCATTTTGCAACAGAACTCTAATGTCACTCAGAAAAGTGATCTTGGAAATTGCTTCCTTAATCTATTGCACAGAAGTGTAAATGTGTCAAAAGTGAATGTATGCACTGTTACATGCTTTGGGTGAAAACAATAGAGACATAAAACATGATTGTCAGGAATGTGGAATGTTATAATAAAAGCTTTCCAAAACTTCACTTCTTCCATTCTTTCTCCAGAGAAAAATATTTAAAGATGTCATATCTGAAAAAGCACATCACTTTCTCTGGAACTGAAACAAGGGTGACCATGGAGACCAGCCAGAACATGAAAGGTGCTAGCCATTAAAAAGTCAGGTTAAAATGGTTATGTATTATGCTAGAGTTTTCCTAGAATATAGAAAAGATACTATGCTTTGCAGATAAAACTTGGAAAACCTTGCTTTAAATCCTTTTTTTTTTTTTTTTAGAAATTTTGAGTATTGAAACTTGTTAAGCTAATTAACAAATTGTCTTAGATGAGAAAGAAAAACTTTGTCATGTACTTAAGCTGGAAAATAATATAGAGATGCATTCTTGACTATTGAAAAGAACCAAGAAAAATAATATACTGACATTTTACAAGTCATTGTAGCAATGAGATTTATGATGTTACCTTTACTTTCCCCTTCCAGTTGACCTGTGTGGCTTGAGGAACAGAACATAGTTATAGGAACCTTGAGACATTGGTCCTTCTCTTCCTTCTGCTGTTGCCTTCACCTTTTTAAAGCCATTTAATAGTTGTCACTATCTGAATCTGTAAAATGGTGGCTAAATGGCTTGTGCTGTAAAATCGAGCCTGAAAAGTCTGAAACAACTCTTGATCTGATGCTACTAATGCTTTATAAAAATATATGGAATATCTCTGACTGGATATGAGAAAAAAATCAGACACAGAGAGTGTTAAGGAGTGGAACTGGTTGCTCGGGGAAGCTGTGTAATCTCCATCACTGGAGATGCCCAGATTTTGATGTGCGAAGGCTCTGAGCAAGGTAATCTAACTTTGAAGTGTGCCCTCCTTTAGGGAGGGGGTTGAACTAGATGTCCTCCCGATGTCCCTTCCAGCGTAAACTCTTCTGCAGCTCTATATAGCTAACAACAATGAACAAGAAGAGTTTAGCAATTTGATTTTATTATGCCTCACAGGCATGTTTTTTCTAGTTTTCCTTATTAGAATTCTCTAGATTTTTTAGTAGTTTCTAGCACAGGTAACAATGAAAGAAAATGAACTAAAAGAAGAAAAAATTTTACAATGATCCAGGTTTGGATAATAAAATATTTATTTTACCTTACAGTGTCTCTTTAGAGGCATAGAACAATCACTGAGAATATAGTTTTGTTGTTTAATCCTACAGTTTCCTTCAAATTCTCGTTATAAATTTAGAGTATGAAAGTCTCATTTCCCATGGTATACTTAAAAGCTGAAAAGAACACTTAGATGAAAGAAGGGTATTTACGGAGATCGGCTTGGTCATTAACCTTTCAGACCAGTGGGTCTGATTGTGTCAGCAGGAGTCTGTCTGAGGACTGCTTGAAAGCCCAGCTAAGTTATCAGAGGCTCCCACTGCAACAGCAGTTTTGTCTGGCAGCCTCATTTACACTCATTCAGTCATGTTCAGCCTGACTCAGTGTTATCTTAGGGCTCTGAAACAAGAATATAGGGGAGGCTTAGGAAATCCTCCGACTAGAGATTCCTCTGGTGCAGCACTATGTCTCACCCCTGTGTGTGGCTACAGACTGATTTGAAGTGAAAACTTAAGAAGGAGATGGATGAATGAAAAGGAGTAGTAGAAGTCAAGGCCATCACAGTCTTGTAGCCTCTGAATTGTATCTGGCCACCTTCTGGGTCCCCTTTCAGCAAGGGTCCAACTCAGGGAGGTCCTTAGGACCATCTGAACGCAGGCCCATGCACATGCTCTGTGTCTTCGCGCTAACGGGGTGTCTTCAAATTTTGCACTGATTGACGCTTTGGCAGCACCACTGCTGCAGTGGGTTTGGAAAAGTGAAAATAAGGACAAAATTTAGCCATATGCATCAGTGTTTTGTTATGTTAATGTAAGAGAGGAATTGCCTTGGGAGCTGCTGGGGAGAATCCAGAGGATTAGAACCCCTCTAAGTTTGTGGGGTTTATTTTTTTATTTTTTTATTTTTAACCTTAATTATTAAAGAGACTCTTGGCTTCTTCTTTTTATTTCAGTATTAAGAACAAGAAGATGCCTTTTAAAATTATAACATTACGGAATGAAATTGTGCTTTAATTATTAAAAAAGATCTGACTAGTCTGTGCTAAAAGTTAAAGCCTTTTCTCCAAACTATGTTAGTAATTAGGTTTGTATGATCAGTTCAAAAAATATATATGTGATGATTACGAGAGAAATCTGCTAGGGTCCCTTATATTTTTTTACGTTCAGCGTTACTGAGGAGCTGTAAGCATTTATTAGTTTAAACTCCTGCAATATCAAGCTACAAAGCTGTAGAGAGTACAAACTAAGTTAAACTTACTGTTATTAGCATTTTATTAGTATATATCCTAATCAAAAGAGCCATATAAAAGGAGTCTTTTTCTTTAAGTCAGAATTTGAAAACTAGAAACATAATGTTTAGGAACCAAGAAGAAGAAGATTTCTATCATAAAGAAGAGAGGAGAACCTAATAACTACATCTTCATATAAAATTTTCCATTTAAGATTCAGAAAGAGATTTCTGTTGTATTGTTCCAGGGAACTCTTTAAAATGTAAATAAAAAAATTTATTATGCTTTTTGTTCCTTGTGACACATCTTCTCTAATATAGATTTCTGTATTACAGATTTGTGTTGCATATTTGTGACACATAAGTGAACACTTCAGTGAAGTTAAAAGGGGGAAGTTCATTTAAAGTTTAACTTTCATGGACTAATTGCTACTCACAGTTGCAAAGAACATTTAAAAATGTACTGTAAAATTTCATGCTATTACACATATTTTCATCTTTCAGTCACCAAAAGTAAGTAACTGAATGTAAGGCTCAGTACTTACTCTCAGCCCTTTTTTCCATGATTTTTTTTTCTGAATTATTTGAAGATTCTGCAACATTCTGTTTGAAATTCATGAGGCTAGACGTCCTCTTGCCTTTAGCTTGTTATATTTTTCACATAACATTTATCATGAGTTTAGGGACATAATTATTCTCAAAATCTTATTACAGAGAGAAAGGAAACACACCATACATGTAAAAGCAAGGATTTTTATTAGTTTAATTCACATCTTAACAGCCTGATCAAGGAATTATTATTAATCGAGATACAATTGTTACAGAAAAAGAAACAGAGGTTGACTAAATGAATACTACTATATAGAAAAAGTCTCAATAATAATACAGTTAAAATTCTTATACACACACTTCCTATTAACTGTGCCTTTTCCTGGTTTTATACTTACCTTCACTCCCTTGCCAGAAGAAATATCAATATTGATGGCTGCTTCTTCTTCACTCAAGGATCCAGTTGCGGTCATTTTTCTGTATTTGCTAACATGCTTTTATACCTTTGCTTTTTTGTCATTGGCCTGCAAATTCATGTTGCATCCAGATTTTTCACATATGGTGCAATTTTTGTGTGTTAGATACTTGTTTTTTGTTCTCTTTATTACTCCTAAAGCCTATTTTGTGCAGTGCCGCGTCTGCTTTTCATTAGCAACCACTAGTGAGTTGTTTATATCTGTGGGATCCCCAGCACCAGCCTGTGGCCCATCTCTTGTCATCCCATGCCTGTAGTCCTCTACACCTCATCTACGTCCCCACTTCCCAAGGCCCCTGCTATCACACCAGGCCTGTATTTCTCTACATATCATTGTGTTTGTTAGTCATGAATATTGCTACCTGCTCAGAGTATTTACTTGTTACTACTATCTATATAAAAACTCTGGTTGTACCACACAAAGTTAAGCGAAAATAAGACAAAGTAGCCCTAACCACCTGGTCATTAGAAGAACTGCTAAATGAAAACAAAGCTCTAGGCAGGTCAAGAAAAGTCTGGACAAAGCAAGCCTGACAACCTCAGTCCTGAGGCCTTGCAAACTCAGTTCAACCTCAGTTGAGCCTGGTACTAGCAATGGCAACACTGTGTTACTGGGTTTCAGAGCTACAACCCTATGATGAGTTTTACTTCTGAAAAAATCATGAATTTTGTAAAAATAATAGAGGCAGATGCCAGGCCAGACTTTTGCATCTTGAAAACTTGAACTGAGTTAAGACTGCCTGTGGGACACAGTTTGTAAAATTAGGAAGACTGCTGGAAAAAACTGGGAAATGAAAAAGGTTTTGAAAAACTGGCTTTTCAATTTACTTAATTTGTCTAGCTTAAAGAGGGAGAAGGTTAGAGGCTATTTTGTCACTTTTTATGCATATAAACTCAGGAAAATATATCTGATTTTAAGGGACTTTTTAATCTTGTAAAAGGCGGCATGGAAGGATCTCATACGTACAAGTGAAAGCTGACAAAAAAAAGAAGTGGTCTATTACTCAGTGAAGATAACAGCTTCACAATAGGTAATAACTTACCAATAGACATAACAGATGACTGAAATGATGTCATAAACTGTTGGGCTCTTAGCAGAAATGTTGATAGGAAGTCCTTTGGGACATGATGTATAAGAAGCCTCATGAGCTAATCACAATCATCCTTTTTAAGTGTAAGCATCTGTGCGAATAAATACAAACCAGAGGATTTTTTTTTTTTACAGATCCTTTAATCTTTCTCCTCTTTGGCAAAATGTGAGGGATGCAATAATAGCCTCAAAATTAGTGTTTTGTGACTTGAGAGGGTAAGGACCCTGTGCCATTTTGCCTTCTCTTGATCTCCACTGTATTGGAGTAGACACTGGGAGAGTATTCATCTTTGAAATACACTTAGGAAATGACCAATATCGATTTTGAAAAGTCAGTGGTCTCATTATTTTATCTGATTTTGTTTAATGAATCAAAGATGATATATTGCAAAAAAATGCAAATAGCTATTTGGCTACTAAGTAGCGTAGTTACTTGTTCTGTGCTAGTGAATGGGTAGGTAAGCTGCGGATAAGTGTATTGTTAGTCAAGTGACTGCTTCTAAGAAACAATGCCTCTTCTAAGAAAGGTTAGAGATCACCTCAGTAAAAATCGTTTTATGCTTGTCATAGCAACGGTGCAAAAGACTTAGCAGTTTTCCATGATAACTGATTTTTAATGACTAGCATCCTTTGTAGCATCCTACAAGCTGTATTCCTTGCAGCTGCTTGATAGTACCCACAAGATCATATTTAATGGAGAGGAAGGTATTAGTCTGTGTTTAGAGAATAAGTTTTGCTTGGCCAGTTGCCAACGTGGAGAGAAGGCAAAGGAAGAAATATTTAGCCTGGAATCCCAGAAAAGCAAGAATGATGTTTTTAATAATGAAATGTCAGAGGAGGAGGAGATAAAATATTGTAGCAATAAATAGACAGAGCCCACTAAGCAGAAAGAATATGCTAAGCTCTTACCACATGATATATCCTATAATAATAGTAATACTAGAATTTACCTGAGGCTTGTGGTTAAATGTACTCTGTTTTAAAAGGATGTGAAGATTATGTTTTTCCTTAAACAACAAGTGGTCAGGGCACCATTTTTTATTGCCTTTGAAATCTGATAATGATATCAAAGCCTAAAGCTGCACATCTGGACACTAATTCTATGCCAATTCAAGGAGGACCTAATAAGTTATGACCATGGCTGTGCACAGCACTTGAAGTTTCCTCAGGGCTTCCTCCATGGATAGCTGACTATTCTAGCACCGTTAAAGTAATTGAATGTTTACAGAGTCCAAATTAAAATGTATGGATATACACGTGTAGTGTTAGAGTAAACGATCAGGCATTTTTTTCTTCATCAGTGGGTGAAAGTTATTGATTGCTGGTAAGAGCTGAGCTTGTCATTTTCCATCTTTTTAACTACATTTACTATACCTGGATTGTACGGTAAAATTTAAGCACCAAATGACTGTTAGCCATTAAGTATAAAGATAAGTTATGAAAATATTTTAAAAAACAAATGGTTTGTCTGTAGTCAGATAGCAGAGTTAGGAAACCGTTTCTTCTATGGGCTCTCTCCACATCTGCTTTCTACTTTCACTTGCAAAGCTCTCAATTGTGCAGGCACTTGCTGTGAGCTATTCATGACAGAAAGCTTTAGTGCCAATATTTCTTGCTTTACATGATCAGGATCTATATCTGTGTAAGATATGTGAGCTTGATTCCTGGGAAAGACATGATTTTGCATTCAAGGGAAGCATTGGGTACTCTCTGGCAGAGTCTGTACTTGCTCATGGCAGGAGGATAGGGGAGAGCTACCTTGGGCTGTATGTGATCGATGTTAATGCACTCCAAGCGAAAATCCAGCTTGCAGTCCAAGCTAAAAATGCCTGCTGGGAGATGGGAGGGTATTTGTTTGTCCTGGGAGTTGCACTAGCATGTTTGTGTGACTTTTAGTGTGTTCATAGCCTGTGCAGAGCCTTCTCGTGCCTGTTCAGAGCTTGGGGTCTGTGAGCGCCTGCCCACACGTTTACCCAAGGTGCAGTTCCACCATGGTGTCTATTCTCCTCATTTGGGAAGTGAACTCCTAATGCTGAATATTTTGCAAGGGGAAACTAAAATAGCGGCTTTATTTGGCTTAGCACAGTGAAAGCTGAGAGGATCTGTATTTCCAATTTTAAATAAATGAAGGGAGTATGCAACGGGGAAGGGACGAACTGAGTTACCTGAAGGACAGGTTTGGCACAAGAGAAAAATGAGCACAAACTGGGCAATGAGTAAAATTTGTCTGGAAATTAGGAGGACTTTCAGCCACCAGATCACAGTAAAGTTTTGGAATTATTTTTTCCAGTAGGAACAGTAGCAGCAATAAATAAATAAATTGAACGTGAAGCTTGATCAGATTAAGAAAGGGCTTGTATGAGGTGGCTGCCATATAAAATAGCAGGATATCTGAGTTGCCAACCCTGCCAGTCCTTTATTATTCTGTAGTTCTGTGTTCCCATGGATGAATACCACAGCGCTCTGTGAGTATTAAGTTATTAAATATCTCGATACCCCATGATGTGTGTAAATAGAATGTGTGTGTGTGTGTGTCTGTGCCTGTGTGTATCTATGCGCCGGTATATTTTTTATATCTTTTATTTACATATCTGTATAAGGAATCCCTTCATCTGAAAGGGAAATTTATGCTTTTTGTAAAATACTGACAATTTATAGTATGATCAAGCCAAGGAAGAGGCTTGCCTGTTAGAAAGAAGGCTCTTGCTCTTATAAATAACTGCAAGAACAACAGAGGAAAATAAATATTGTCTAAGAAAATTTCCTTTTGTTTCGTATTTATGTGTCCCAGCGCTTTCTCATATGGATTCTTTCTGTTATAGTATAATTCCCTGTATAAGATATGGAAGGAAAATTGTCACAATTGTGGTGCCTTTAAGCTATAAATCTACTTGTCACTCAGAAAGGAGTTGCCTTTAATTTGGATTTAATAATCTAATTCATCTTTAATTAATGTGGCATTAGCTTGTGAGAAAACGGAATAGTCTTCCTCCTCCGGACTGCTCTTGGCTCTGCAATAGTGCTCAGGAGATGAAAGTGAATAAGGTTATGTGTCTGTGCATTGATTTGTAGGCTCTGGGACCATCAACAGAGTGGCTCCTGAAGTGCCCCAGGGATTCAGAACTCTCAACAGCACTATGGCTGGGACCAAGCTGAAACGCATGAGGGAGTAAGTGGTATATTTACGTGTTACTAGTATCAAGACAAAGAGGATGGTTTTGAATAACAGCAGAACACAGCAAAACAAACCGTGTTGTCTCCGCACCCCAAAAAAATCCCCCAGGCAAAAACAAGTGGATGCTAAGGTATTCATTACAAACTGCATGCCTACTTACCCCAACGAAGGGCTAAGGTTAGCTGTCACTTCTGAATCTTTTCTTGCAATCTGCACAATCACTGTCATCCTTCCCAGGGTCCAGTTTGTGTTCATTGCTGTCTGGGTCATTTCTCTTTATTTGTAAGCTCAACAACACATACCCTTAAATCAACTGCATATATGTTGATGTTCCCATGATGTTTGCTCCCTTACCCACACTTGGCTGGCACAAAAGGCTAGAGGATTTGTTTCCCATGATGATATGCTGACTAAACACAAACGTTATCACTGTTGGCTGGGTTTTTTAAATAAGACAAAGGAAGTTACATGTGCAGTTCCCTTTGAAACTCAGTGTCTAATTGCTTTCAGCATCACTGAAATCTCAAGCTTTATTAATAAAGATTTCTCTATCTTAGTACAGCAAAGACTTGTACTTCCTTTGTAGCATGTATACTGGTTAAGATATTTTGAGCCTCTTCTAGTAAATTGTAAATATATTCTTGCCTTCAGAGATTTATTGTACACTTATTAAGGTAGTGATCTGGTACTTCTGATGCTGTGTATTATCTCTGAACTCAGATCTTCTTTATAGTGTTGCACTGTTTCAGCTGATCTTAGATTGTAAGCACCTTTAGAAAAGGTCAGTTTTGTCTTGTGTAAGTGAACAGGGCCAAAGATATGGCAGGTATTATTGGAATACAAATCGTAAATACAAACGGTTAGTGCTATTAGTTATTTAAGTAAATTCCCTACAGAAAATGAACCCAGCCACAACAGCATTGACACTGATCATTTTTAAAAGCACTCTGGAATACAAAATGGACTGTTTATTCAAGAGAAATTCCAGTCAGATTTACTTCAGATGGAAGCTATTCAGTTTTATGATGTGTCCTGATGCAGCAGCTCCTAGGATTTCACTTCATGACTTGGCGCAGTCAGCAGCAGGTCTCTAGCCTGCCAGTCTGGTTCCTTTCCATTCCATTGTCCTGCAAAGCCCTTTTCAAAATCTAAAAATGCATCATGGTGTGCCAACTGGTTGCAAGGTGAGGTTGTTTAGAGAAAATGCCTACTGATCTTACAGCCTTCAGTTTGCATTCTTGTAGTAGTAGGATAAATCTGCATTATCTGAAAACTGTCACACCTTTAAAAACAGAGTTGTTCCAAGTTACAGTATATATAGGAGGCTTGGAAAGAAAATACTAACTTTTGATTCCTTGAGTTCTTTATTCTTGTTCCTGAAGATGTTACTGTGTCTGAGCCTTTTAAACTTCATGGTCATCACCTGTAGGACTGAGGTATTATTAAACCACTTGCTTCTTTCAGACTCTCATCTTTCAGTGCTGTTTGTCAGTTTGCACAGTTTAGTGGCTTTGATCAGCTCAGAAACCTTTGAGCTTTGTAGGATAGGCTCCTAATGGCACGTAAAAGCTGAAAAAGTTGAAATGTCATATGATCCTCTGGAAATGACACATTGCAGAATAGTTTATAAAACAGACATATGTTAATGAGCAGCCTGATTACCTGGAAGAGTTTGCATGTAATGCATTAGACCTCACAATTTTGAAACACCTTCCTGGTTATTTAACTCCTGAAAGAGAACCAACCACATCTGTAGGCCGAAAGTCCCACCCAACTACCGTCTTGAGAACATCCACCAGGCCATGCCCATGAACCATTTTAACATTATATTCATTAAGAGTAAAATAATGAGGTTTGGAGGGGGAGGGTTGGTTGGTTTTGGCTGTTTTTTTTTTTTTTGTAATTAAGTGTACAGATCTATTCTTGTGACTTACAATAACTAGTTAAAGATGTATATCTAAATGTCTACTCAGTTTATAGCCCTTTCTCCTGAATATACTATGGCCTTGCCATTTTCTGAATATGTCAAGATGAGAGAGTGTATTAATTTCTTAGAAATGACGGTGTTAAGAAACAAGTGAGCGAGCATGGTACACAACCGCATATACACAGAGATCCCTGCAAATTTGTATACATGCAAAATGTATGCTTAGAGCATGGTGGGGGAGTTGTAAGGGGGAGAAGGGAGTACATCTAACTGCAAAATGGATGCATGAAGCATCGGTTGTTCTGGTCATCCCTCAACAAACTTCACATAATGCATCATTCCTCATCTGCACAGCAGTGCTGCTTGGGCAAGATTAATATAATTTAGACGTGTGCTATTCAGTTTTACTTGGGAAGTCACAGACTTATGATGGGATCTTGCAGCTGACAGCTTCTAATTAAAGAGAGGATGTGTTTTCTTTTGCCTTATAGAAAATGTAGCTGGTGTTCTTGCAGGGAAACAGAAAAGAAGAGCAGTGGGGACAATATGAAAGTGCAGTGGAATCTATCTAGCTGGCACATCACTATGGAAACAGAAGTGTGAAATGTTGTGATTAGTGCCATTATCAGATATATTAACAGGAATAATTGTGGTGAGGGAGACTCAAAAATTGCTCAGAAAGTAAGCATTGTGCCTACATGTTGCAAATAACATTAATGAAGGAAACTCTCTCATTAGCTCTGATAAAATGGTAGATCTATGTCAAGTGAGCAGAGGGTCTAACAGCAGAGAAGGTCTTTTAAAGGTCATTCTTAATTGACACATGTAAATGATGCACGCTTGCAAATAACAAAGTAGCAGGACGTTCAGTTGACAAGATGTCACGTGCTCATTGCTTGGAGTCATTGCAGTGTGTTGTCCTGAGTGCTTTCTTTGACAGTGGCTAGACTTGCTGTTTATCAGAGTGCCAGTTTAAGTGGCTTCTGCTGCCTTCCTGTGCACGGCTTGATACATACATTCATATGAGACGGTGTCAGGAAGCTGTGGTAAAAGTCTTTACAGGGATGAAGGAGGAAGCCGTTGATGTTCTCAAATAGGGTAGGTAGGAATTCTTTGTTTCCATCTATTTTAAATTAAAATTGCTCAGGACTTAACCCATTGACAGCCTGACAGTGTTTATGATTCAGTCCCAAGCTTCCTTCAGTACAGTCCCAGAATATTTTCACAAACATCCGCTTCATCTGCTTTCCAATCCCCCTTGCATTCTCTGTTCCAGTATTTTGAATCCCTGTCCTCTTTCAGTAATAGTCATGATAAAATCACTTACTCCAGTGACAACAATTTCTAGTTTGTTATACTTGGTATCAGTATTCATTATGAAGTTTGTAGTAGCAGGGATTTAACTTTATCATTCAAGTGGAGTTCATCCTCTCAGCAAAAATTTCTACTTCAGTGCTAACAGTTTCAATACTGGGATCTTGCAGTATTGATAAAAAATCTCGATTTCTTGAACTAGTGCCTGCAAAGATTATCTGAGCTTTTTTTATTATTCTCCCTCCCAGCCTTACATATTGTGGTGGGAAGTCATCCAATTATATATCACAGTTCTGTGATTCATATTCCTCATATCGGGTTTTTAGGCTGAGGAATCATGTTAGATGCAGGAAACAGAAGGACTCACATCTTGGTGTTTCTTGTCCTGGCCACTTTCTAATTCTCCTGACTGTTCCCGTTCCTGACTGTACGGGATAACTTGGTGCGTGCCACATTCTAAGCAATAAAAGGTGTCAGAATCTACAATAAAAGAGATAGAACCAAAATTTTTAGACCTCTAGCTGAAAAAGTTATTCTACTTCTTTTCAGATTACTATATCTGATTATGTGTCCTTCTTTTCAAATGTAAGACCACCTCAGTTGGCACCTCACAATGCAGTGCCGTGCAGAAACACACAAGTACCGGGAGCCTATGGAAAAGTCTTATGATGCGTGCTTGACATCTCAAGTCAGTACAGGAATTCATATTCTAATATGGAAAAGAGAAAGGTGAAAAGTAAGACACCAGTGTGCAGAAATGTGTAGAAAACTGTGCCTTATTTGGGATTTTGGTGCAAATGGCTATATTCACTATTACGTCTCTCTGTATGGTGTAGTATTTGTGTTCCAGTGAGCGAAGGTGCTATTCCCCTTGAAGCTTCCTCAGAATTGTTGTCAAAATTCTTTTTTGGGGGGTTTGCTTGTAAAATCAAGATTTGTGTTTTACAGAGTAAGGCTGATTTTAGAATAATCGAGTATCTGTGGAGCAGAATTTTTATCTTGCTCTTTCTGTGCTAAAAATATCCAAATAATAAAGAACATTTGAAAGAAGGAAAAAACTGCTAGTATAGAGTGTTTGTGCTCCTTTCACATCCTGGGGGTATCCATCAATACATACAATGAGTCTATTTAATAGTAATGAACTTTAATATGCACTTTAGAATTCAATAAAATGTATATCAGTAAAAGGAAAAGACTTTTGTGCCCCAAGTTTTAGGTAAATTAAAATCCTTCAGCGCAGCAGTAAGTACCTCTTAGTCAGTCCCTGAAGTCTTACACACAGCAGCATACCATGATTAGGCAAAAGACTTCATCATCACCTGCTGAGTGTCGGTAAAATCGTCTTTCAGAAGTCATGGAGAAAAGGCATTTGGTGGTATTTTTATTCTGTTCCTGTGAGTGGTCATAGCGCTATTGGTTTAGATTCGTGAGCAGTATGCATATATGCTTCTTGTGTTTGTGACATTCGCATCAAATGTATCATTTATCTTAAAAATTCAGAAAGAAAGGTCAAACTGAAGTGATTGAATGAGCACCGGATATTCTTAAGTTAAGTATTCTTGAAATGCCTAAAGCAGAGAAGAGTTTCTGTACATTTATTTCTGCACATCTTTGAAGTACTGCAGTGAAGAAACTGGTTATTTGATTTAGTGCTTTGAATAGATGTTGGATGGACTTTCCTAAGGGCCAACTCTGCTCTTACTGAAACTGGTTTTCTTACTGACATCACTGAGGGCAGCTTTAGATGAAGACCAAATGCAACAAATATAGAAAAGCTAGTCAGGTTCTTAGACAAAATATCATCGTGACCTTTGATTACCATTGACTGTCATAGTGGAGGGGTCAAGACTTAAAACATGCATGAGGAGTAAATGTCTTCTCTCAGATGAAAGACATATTTGATGAGGAAATTTATTGTCACTATCTGAGCTACTGCTGATTTTGGGAGCCAGAGGACATTACTCTTGTGAGTACTGATGGCCTAAGCCAAAATATTAGTTATGTAGTTGTCCTCCTCCATGCAGAGTCACATTCAGAGCAATGGCAACTGAATTAATAACCCTCAAGTTTCACACTTGCAAGCAGAATTTCTGTTTCCCTTCCATAAAGAGAGAAAAGTTCTGCACTTCTGAGTTTGAAATGAAGGCATCTTTAAAACTGTTAAGAGCATTCATCCCATGTGCCCTGAATATTGTAGCTGTTTGCCTTCAATTTTAGTGGTTGTTCAGCTTTAGGGCCTCTGTTATTATTCTAGACGGGTTTTCATAGTTTTCTCTGGAGGTGTATTCTGTTGGGAAGGAAAAAGGGCTGAAGCAGGGAGTGTACTGGCTCTCCAGTATCCCTGAGCTCAGTGAAAGCTGCAAGTGAACCATAATTTAACTGTTAGATAGGGACGTACTGATTAAATAGATTTTAATATGCTGCCATGCCAGCTATGAGCGATGTAGGGATTGAACAGCTGCTACTGAAAGGTATTTGGAGAGAACAGTATGTTTTACTAGGGTTTTTTTTATTTGTTTGTTCCCTTTTGAAATAGTGTTTATATATTGCTCCAGCTTGATGATTTTGGAAAATGGGATTACGTATCGACGTCCCACGCAGAGCTCATCCGAATACTCTCTTGGAATTTTCTACCAATCTGTAATATAGGACAAGACTGTGGGCTTCTCTGAAGTGGTCTGCAGTGTGAAGCCTGCAGCGACATAGCCTAAATTGAATCAATATTAGGTCATTTGCTGTATCTCAGTATACAATTGGCCACAAATGCTGATGGTTAGTTGCTTCATATGTTGTCAAAGCAGAGATGCCAAGGGTTAAGACCCTAGCTCAGCAAAGTTATGTAAATATTCGACTGCCTGGTTTATCAGGCATTGAACAGAATAGCTATACAGAAGGATATTCACACCAGTTTTAGGAACCTTTCCTAGGTGCCCGCTATCTTCTGGGGGCTCATCATGTGGAATGACCTAGGACAGTTGAGATCATATGTGTGAGGCTCCTATTCTGAATTTCCCTGTGACAGAAATTTTGTTTCCCTCTTGCCAGTGTCTAAAAGGGTAGCCAACTGAGATGAGTGTATAAAATTAGGCTGGGTGTACACCCACTCGGCTTTTGCTGGTACTTGCATGTTCTTGCAGGTCATGGCTTGTTCTTTGAGAAGCTTATACTACTTCTTGCTTCTGTGGATGGAAAGGGAATGTCACCTTCCAGTGCCATCATAGCAGCAGTTCTTGTCAGCTTTACATTTGTTCTGATGAACTTTGAAATACATGAAGAGATCGAACTTAGTAGTCAGAGTGAGCGTTTCTATTAGCTAATATACAAAAGTGCATGACTAAGCTTTGAAGTATTTTCTTGAGGTGCTCATCCTGGTGCTCATTTTGCATGTTCCTTGAGCCTCAGTTCCAGCCTCTAAAAGAAAGCAGAAGATTTTGTGAATTTACTTGGATATTTAAAGAAAAGTCCACCTTTTTCAGTTGCTCTACTGAGCTGCATGTCAAAGATCCATGAGTCATTTTGCTATCCTGAATGTCTGAGGATTTTTTTGTTTAAAGTGGAGACTAATGTTGTAATTGCTTTAACGCTAGACAGTTTTTATCCAGTTTGAAAATTGTATTCCATTAGCAAAACACAAATAATTATGAGTATAGACTCACTCATTTTAAAATGTCAAGTACCCCAAAACACTCAAAACATTAAAAGAATTAGACTAATACATCTTTTTATTTTGCACAAAAAGCATCATTTCCCTAGTTTTTCATGCTGTGTATACATAATACATAGATTGAGCTATTCCGTTTTCAAGCTTCTTGATTTTGCCAATAGTTTGCAAATGTGAGAACGCTTTCACGCAGCACTAATTATGTAGTCTGCTTTCGGTACAGTACCACTTAAAGTATCATGCCAATGTTTACTAGATGCAGCGTTCTGACCTTGGAAGGTTTACAGACATGCTTGGAAGTGGTATAGGCAGCTAATACACAAATGGCATTCACCAAAACCCTAGCCAGGACTGAGAACGTCTACTGTTTGCTATATTGCTTTTGTCTTCATCTGCTTACTACTCTAATACTACACTTATCTGAAAGAAAGAATCAATCCTTTTCCTTCTTTCCTTCCCCATTTTTTTTCTAAATCATTATAAAGTAATTTCTTCCCTATCTATATATAAGTCATTGAGGTATAAATCACTTATTCCCTCTGTGGAAGGATGTGAGCAATGCAGAGCTGGTAAAAGTGAAAAATAGCTTATGGGGTACTGGATACTGGAGACCTGGGCAAATTGCAAACCATCCTGCATGGAGGAGAGATTAGAGGAGCCTAAACGAACAACAGACAAACTGTTTCCAGTCTTTCCAAAGGGAGCAGCCGTGACTTCTGATGGTGCCGTTGCGTCAGAGGAATGGCTCTGCTGCGGGTCCATTTCCTTCTGCTGTGGACCTCCTTGCTGGGCAGCTTGTTTTCGTGAGTTGTTCAACTTTGGCATTTGGAGATAGGGCCAAACCAATTACGCTACATTTACACTGGGGACGTTAACCAGACATGGCCAAAGTGTATGACAAAAAGAGAGGATACTAGTATTTACTATTAAGTTTAAGATAACACATTAGACATGGTTTTCCATTGACTTGGTTTCTCAGAAAAATAATATTGATCCTGGAAAGAAGTGCTGAGTATTGTAAAAACACACTTTAGCTTAAAGGCAATTTTTTTGATTCATTCGTGTTTCTGAGTAGGCTTGGTTTTATCTCTCTGAATATGCTAGCTGAAATGAATTACTTAGATACTGCATTATCATTGTTATGTTTCTGAAAATGTTAACAGAAACTTTCATTAGCCTTTTATATGCCATATTTTCATGCAGTTAGTTAGATGTGGTGATGTTTGATTTTCCAAGAGATTTGAGACAGAGGAACGACCAGGGTCCTATTTTGAAAAGTGTTTAGGAATTAAATGTTCTTTGGGATAAAAATAAAAGTACTAGACCTCTGTCTGCCTCTTTAAATGCCCAAATAGCTTTATAAAGCTTATCTTGTTTTGATCAAGAGCCAGAGGAAGCTGAATGCATAAATTCTTCTGGGTCTTTTTGAGTATCATAGGTCTACTCTTCATAGTTGTTAATCGCTTTTCTCACTTTCTCAGTAGTATTGTGTAACTTGGCACTGCCAGAATATACATGGGACTTAATTCTGTTTTGTGCTGTGAGCTTTTTCCAGTGCTATAGATGTGGAAAGGGACCTGAAAATAATTGTGGGCTTAGTCCATCTACCTTCAGGCTCCTTCCTCTGGATGTAAGTGTGAATTTAGCCCCAACTGTTGTACGGTAACTTTACACACACTGTTATTTATGTATATGCCAATATATATTTTTATGTATATATACATATATATGTATGTGTATATATATGCATATATACTTATCATCAAGCACCTTAAGACCCATAGCAGACTTTTTTTTTTAACTTTTAAAATTTCTTTTGAATAGATTTACTTAAATGTATTATTACTTTTACGGTAACCTTGTAAGGTTGTTTAGCATAATCACCATTTTTGTGCTGCTTCGTTTCCCTCCGTTGCTTTATTGTATGCAAGCCTAGCTGAAAGTTTCATCAGCAAGTTGCTGTAGGGCTTGCAATGTCCTTATTGTTAATTGTCCAGCTCTGTACCAGCTGATTCCATTAATCTCTCGGCTGACATACTTTGATATGTTTACAGCCTCTTGACAGGACTGGCATACTGGTAACTCAGAAATGGGTAATTTTACATCAATATTAACCATTAATGCAGTATAACAAAAGACTGCTCCCATTGACCAAAAAATTATGTACATTTAGTATTAAAATTGTTTCACTGAAATGCATAAATCTGCATGTCTTTTCCTTTCTCTGACTGGCCAAGTTTTAGTTTTATAATTCTCATTTTGGTGTGAGGCCCTAAATCAGGAGAGTCACACAGAAATCCAGGCATAGAAAAGAAAATCAGCATTAACCCTGAACTACCACACAGCTGAATAAAAGGTACTGCAGTTATTTTCCTACCTAACATATTCTTATAAGGACTGCATTTAAGTATTGACTCTACAGAGATAGCTACTATCTTCTTGCATGCCCAGATTCAAGAAGCAGCTGTATATTGTGCTGCTGTTTAGACACATCTGTGTCTAAAACAAATGCATTAATAAACAAAGTAAATTGGATGAGAGATCTGTTAAATGTGCCTTGAATGTTTGCTTGATCTTGCTCAGTGATGCTGAATGAGTTAGAATGATGATTTTTCTAGAAACTCTTTGCATGCCATGACACTGGTAAAAACCAGGATGTTGTTTAAAATAATTTTACCACGGCTTGATTGTCTCAGAATGTATATAAAGAGACTCCGGCCTGTGGAAATATGTTTCAGATAGTTCTTTGTAGACACTAAACTGTATCACTTTAACCAGAAGATCAGGCTACAAGTGTCTCAGATAACACCCTTGAATGACATAAATACTGACTGTGATTTAATAGTAAAATTTCTCACTGGGCTGCTAGATTTAAATAGTCTGTCAATAAGTGAGCAGTTTCTTAAAATGATAAAACAAAAAATGATATTTCAAATCTGTCTTGAAAAAAATAACGTACTGACAGGAACAGGTTAAAAGTTAGTCTTTTGTGCTACAGGTATTATCTGTTGTCTATAATACAGTGTTATCATACTACTGCATTATTGCTGCCCCTCTGAAACTAGGACAGAATCATTCTCAAATCTGCAGATCCAGCACTGAAATATAGTAGATGATTTCATCAGCTGATAATTATTTCTCCTTCTTTAATTAACTCCCTTTATAGATATTAATTCTTGAAAAATAAGCGCTCAGTCTGTGCCAGGCCTAGAGGTCGTATTAAAATCACATGTAAATCACAGGACTAATGTATGTTTGTCAACCAAATATTAGTCCTTATGATCTATTTGCTGTTGAATCTCCTGAAGAAGAGCTCTATATATGCAGCCTTGCTTCCTCTCTCATTCCTAGTGTCAGCAGTGGGTTTGTTACTGCAGGAAGAGCTTCAGAATTGCAAAATGCAGGTTTGACTCAACTGATAAGTTTTGTGGATTTATCCACGAAAAACAGCAAGTCTGATGAGGAAAGAGAGGTAGGAAAAACAGAGATTGTTGAAAGAGTTTGAAAAGACTCAAAGAGGAGTTGTTTATTCATCATGAAATTTACTTCTTTTGCTTCTTGTTTCACTGAAAAATCAAACCCTTTTTTTGTTTCAGGGCAGTGTAAGGCACCATGTTTTGTTGTGTTGTGTTTTGTTTTGTGGGAAATTGGAAACGCATGCAGCTCCGGAGGGAGGGGAGTACTTTGCTGAAACTCCTGCTGTCTTCCACAAGAGGCCATGAGATCTGTTTAGAGCAATGAGGATTTGGCCCAGAGTTACTACCAGTTTCTCCCTGAAAGGAGGTTTTATCCCCAAATGAAGGACTTCCAATATTATTCCACTTGCTGAGCAGAGAAAAACATTCATATTCAATGTGGGTTTAAGTGCTCAGCTCTAAATAAAGTGGAGGGGCAAGTTACATGAGGTTTTTGCCTTTGGTACTGTACAGTAAGCCCAAAATGAAAAGCCTTTGCCTCTTTTCACAAGCTATATCATAGTTTCAGAAGTTAGTACTCAACTAACTGCTTTAAATTCTTATTCACACTTCTTCCAAGAGCAGATGTCAGCTTCAATTACTATTTTACAAATTCATTTATGTCAGAAAATGAAATGCATGGAGAATATTATTGTTGATATTTCTTCAGCTGTGTATCTACAGTTTTATATAATAAGATCCTTCTTAGCTCATGGGAAAACGTGCTCTGAATATGCTTAAATTTTGCAGGTCTTTCAAGTAGGACATCAGAGAGTTTTGTTTGCAATCAAATTAAGGTACTTTAATTCAGGAATCATGAAGTAATTAAGGATGAATTATGAAAATTATCATTGTTTCTTCAAGTGAAGAAATTTCCATTCAGCAGTAATGTAATGAAAGTCAAAGTCCACTGAGGCTTGAAGGTGAAGGTAGGGGCTAATCTTAACAATTCAGGTTGTATTTCGCTAGCTTTTATATAATAATTCTTTCTATTTCCTTTCCGTTTTTATTTTTTTTAATATGCCCTTTTCTTAGACTTTGCTGTGCTTTTCACATTCCTAGGATTGAACAAATGTCAAAACAAGAAGGGTATTGCCCTACCTTTAGAAATAAGTTCCTAAAGAATAAATTATGGACCTTATAATGTGCTTCTCTTAGCAGATCTCAAAGGGTCTTTATAGAGCAACAGACAAGCATTGCTGTAAATGAACCCAAAGCAGTTTGTTTCAAGTTTCAGAGAAGCTGTAATGACTCATAGTCAGTAAAGTCAACATACTGAAAGACAGGAAGATAACTTGAGGGAAAATAGACCTTTTGCAAGTTAATTGAGATGAACTTGTTTACTGAACCATGAGATGCTGTAGCAGATATCCTAAGATTTTCTGGTTCAGTTAGAAAACAGTATTTTGTATGAGATCAAAGATATGTAATTTCCTAATGCTTTTTTTAAAGAATCATTTCAGGTGATAAATACCGTTTTTTTCACCAAGATTCATGTTACTACTGCTTAGCTGAACAGTGGCATTGCACTCTTTTTATAGCGAAATACTAGGTTTATAAATGAATGACTTGAAATAGGGACAAATCTTAGCTGGATTTATTGGTGGGAATCCTAAGTAATACAGCAGGACTACATGGAGAAACACCTGAGTTCTGGAGAACAGAATTTAGCCAAGTGTGTTTTAATTTTTCTTTCTTTAGATGTTGCAAGTTATTATTACGACTATTAATCTTTTCAGATGACACTGAAGATTTGGAGTTTCACCTAAGATAGGCCAGAGAGGTATTTCACGCACCTAAGAGAAGAAGGGAAAAGGTATCTTAATGCTTCCTTCTTCCATTTGTTCCTTGGCCCAGAAGAGGAGTTCTTTAATCCAAACTATGATCTGAAAGAGCATCAAAGCTGATTTCTGGAGAAAGAATTTTTCAGAAAGTCCTTGATGAGAAACTTGAACAATAGCTTCACCAAAAAAAGTGATGGGCTATTCATCACTTAGCAATATTAAGTCAACATGGAATGCCTTTCTGGAGGAAAAAAAAAAAAAGGCATGCTAGTTGACCTGAGGGGATTTTTTGAGTTAACCTGAAATGTCTGGGGTGCAGTTCTGTGCCTGTGGTGTGCAGAGGTTGGAGTAGGTATTGGTAGAAACTTATATCACAGAAGCAGAGATGTCCACGCTCACTCAGCCTAGATCCTTTCCAGAGCCAGAAGGGGTCACAAGTGCAGCACAGAGACACTTCCCCATGCTCCTGCTGTGTGAGGTTGCGCAGCAGCTGACTGGATCCTACCTCAAAGATGCCTACGCTTGCTTTTGTGCCCTGTGAGCCCTAATCACAACAGGTTTGCTTCCTATTTGCAGTATGCTTGTCGGTGTACTGCAGGCTGCCTTGCTACATCCTGAAGGATAAACCACACCTGAATGCCCACTTGAATGGGTATCCCATGCCCAGAAAACTTTCTTTACAGCTTATATTGAGGACGCCTCGAGTAACGTTAGTATTTTGAATTTTCTGTGGTTGACTTAGGAGCAGCGTGTGTGTTGTCTGACATGGCAGAAGTGAGATGTTACTGTTGGTGTCTGAACCAGAAGCACTTTCATGATGTTATTCTGGTGTGTTCAGTTGTGACTTGTGTAGAGCAGAGTGACTCCGCCGCCGCAGAGCCTCTCTTTGCTCCCTGGAATAAACCACAAAACACTTCACTAAAGGCACCAGTGAGAGCTCTGTATTTGTGAGCAAAAAGTGCTGCTTAACTTTGGGGGTGGATGAGGGAAAGCAGAATGAAGGTTTTAAATGATGGTTGCTATCACGCTGAATGACATTTGAAAGTGAGAAGCTGAAAACCCCCTTAGCTGCTGATCTGTGTCATAGTTATCCTTCAAGATAGACAATGACAAGCTGTTGAGTGATATTAACCCAGCTGCTAACACCCACGGTGGAGTTCAAACTTAAGCATTAATCTTGTTTTGCAGCTTTTGTCAGTACTGCATAAAGGTAGGTGTGTTGTAATTGATCTCCAGACCAGAAAGGAAATGTTAATAGGCAGCTAGTAGCAGTATGGTCAAAATAAAGACCCACAGGCTAATAGCAAATTCTTTGTTCACCTAGGGAAAGATTTACAACTTCCCTCAGCCAGTTGAGGACACAAAGCTATTATATTGTTAAATATCAGTAATTTTGTACTGATGTGTAAGAAATCAACTAAGATTCACTAAATGACTTGGAACATTTCTAGGTGCAGTTAGATGCCTTGAGTATAAAATTGCTATTCTCAAAATTCCCGTTTAGCTCCCCTCTAATACTGGCAGTGAGTCAAAACAGTAAGTGCCAGTGATTTTGCTGGTGTTCACACTGCTTTTGACATGCTTAGAAGTACCTTATCTTATACTTGATAGAATCAAGTATAAGTCCCTTCTTTATGCCAAAATCCTATAATTATTCACAAATCAGCTATCTGTCTGCCTGTAAGTCCTTTGGGTCTTGTTCCAGTTAATATTCCCAAGGCATGAACTGCGTGCTGCACAAAAGCTGACAGCAAAAGGTATTTTATTTCAAACCACAGCTGCCATGATTGACAGTGCTGGAACTGGCAGTATGTGCTGTGTAGCCGGTAGATTGGTGGTCAGAGCCCTCATCCAGCCCGTGGAAAGTCCCAATCCTGTTCCCTGCTCTGCCTGGAGCATTGGGGTTGTCCTGATCCCCTGTGCAGACAGGAGTAAGGGAAGTTGGGCTCGCTGCTCAATCTGCTGCACTTTACTGCGAGAAAGCAAGCAATCCAGGCACTCACTTACACGCGGTAACCTGGATTTCAGTCCCTGCTCCAAGGACTGCTTAGAATATTTTATACAGGGATAAAAAACCTTGAAGTACTCCTTTGGTGCAAACAGTATTTGCTCAGGTCTCTAATGTTGCCCTTAGTCCCCAGTCCATCTAGAATTACCCTCCCTGCTCACTCATTCTCTTCTGGGCCAGTACATCTAGGGTGTTTTTATATAAATCAAAATGCAGGTCGAGGAGAGTCCTTTACCCCCCAGTACAACTGGTGACTGCTGTGGGAGATGTGGGTTTGAATCCTGTTCAGATTTCCAGCGCTCTGGGTGAACGCTGTAACCAATGACCCTGGGGTAAAAGGGGAGAAGTGGTACCTATGTGGTCGTGTTGAATTGCTGCAAGTCCTGAGTGGGCAGAGGTGCCTCCCCACTTTACTAAAGCCAGATAGATGTCAGATTTAGGATATGCCCTTTTTCATTTCTGGTGGGCTGTTGTTTTGGGTGGATGCCTTTCTGGGCTGTCTGCCGTTGTACAGGGAGCTTAAGGTTCAACCACAGAGCTGTGAATTTTGTAACATCAACAAGATGCCTAAAGGTTAGGAATCACAGTGCTCAAATGCCAGCAATGCATTGCATATCTAACACCACTTGTGTGTCTAAGCTTTTGTAACGCAGTGAAACAAAGGCAAGTTCTCCCACCACAAGTTGCTTGTCACTTATCTGTTTTCAAAAGAATCATTTGAGATATGCTGTTTTAGTATGCTAGTGTGTATTATCCTGGACCAGCCCCTTGGATGATAGGCTTTGATGTAGACCCTTTGATTTCAGCATAGTGAGAACAATTTAGGCAATACGGGATGGGGATCTGGCCAATTTTTGTTAGAGTAATGAAATATCCCAGATGTCAGGTATCCCCCTTGCTTGTGGAATCTGGGCTAAAAAAGCGATGCTGGGTCATTTCTGGGGGAAAATAGTGTGTTTTCAGGTGAGTGAGATATCGGATAGCACAAAGAGAGTGAATGCCACATAGTTACAAACTGTTGCCAAATGGAGTGTAAGTAGGGGCTCTGGACTTGTTTTCACAATGCGTTCGAGAGTTAGACTTTAAATATATGAAAACTTCATATACGCAGGCAATCCCACATGACATGTAAAACAGGAGTAACTATAAACACAAGTGTAGTTGTGTTTATACAACATCCATAATTGTGAATCTGCAGGGCTTCATATGGATGGAAAACTAGCATAGCATCAGCACCATAAAATGCAAACCTTGCTTTTCAGGGAGTTACTTTTTTTTTTTTAAATCAGGATAATAAAAAAAGTCTCTCAGTAAAGTCTATTTGGCATTTACTGGCTTAGATCCCACATTTCTCTCATCCCAGGAAATATATTCTCTGGTAGTAGACTTGCATGAACATAACCCTCAGGTCCAAATGGAACCTGATGTCTTCTTTCATAAAAGCAGAGGTTATAATTTTTGTCACCTACTCCTTTATTTTCAGCCTATGAACACTTTCTTCCTAATTCTATTGTATCAGCTATTATACAGTAAGCTAATTTGCATGCTCTGTCAAGCTAAGCAGAGAAGATTGAAGTCTACAGGTCACAGTTATTAGCACAAGCAATACTCCTGAGGCTTGTGTTTACTTTATTTTGCATCTTTAAATAGATAGGACTGCCAACGAATTAAATACTTGTTGAAGAGGGACAGAGGAGTCAGTAAAGGCTTTGATGAAGTAGCAGTGACTCCACAATAGCTTCTTATGTATTTATTGTCATGTATCTCCCTTGGAGAGAAACGCTACAGTGTTTTACTGAAGTTTTGTGAAGAAATTTGCTATGGAAATCCCCTCTTAACTTTCTGTGGTTGTCAGTATCTGAGAATTAACCACTTCTGACAGTTTTAGTTTTCACCTAAATAGCAACACTGGTAGAAAAAAAGCAGTTTCTAGTTACAGGAAGCAGGACTGAATCAGATCTGGCTTTGCTGAGATTCCAGCTTGGCCTTGTGGCTTCTTACATCGGGTTTCATCTTTCTCTGCTGCAATTTCCTCATCCATCTCTGTGTCAGATGCTAACAGGAGCATGTAATGTATAGCCAAAGAGTGGCTCAGAAGCGGGCATGACTGATCTGCACAAGAAAAGAGTGACAGCAGATGGGATGTGAGGAGACGGTATTTCCTCCTGGTAAGATCGGAACAGTCATCCAGAATATCCTTCAGTTAGAAAACTGTTTGGATGCGCTGTCAGTTTGCATGGTCCTGCAAACCACTATATGTGATAGTGTTTGTCAGGAATCTTTTATATACTAATAAAACTGTTCTGCTCTACTGAGGAAAACATATGATTTCATACTGAACAAAGTTTACGAAACCATAAGCTAAAATTTTTCAAAATAATTTTCTAAGAGCGGAAGAATTTAAATAACGTGGGAACAGTAGCGGCTGGAATCTCACTGGAATGATGTTATTGTGCGTCTCTGGCATATCGGGATGACCACAGACAAAACATAGTCTGCCCTTTTGTAGCTATTATTTAGGTAAATTATGCTATTGGGGTTGAACTGTTTGCATTGCCTTTGTGATAGACATAGAGTAAAGTCATGCATCTTGTAAGTGGAGCTGGGGAGTGTGATGTTTTTGGGGGCAATGTGCAATATTAATCTGCTTTTAGGAAGTCTTATGGGTGCTGCCCTGGAAGCCACCTGCAGAGTCCTGGCATGCTAAACTTCAATGCCAGGACCAGCAGACTGTTCTGGTTCCTTTCTCTATTTCTATGCAGCTCTGAAAGAGCAGTCACCCAGTCACCCCCCCCCCCCCCCCCAGCCTTGCAAACAGAGTGTGTTGTGACTTCTTTTTGCCCTCTGCCCAGACAGCCGTGCACGGGCTGGCATCAGGTCACGCTGGCCCACGGCTACAAGAGCAGCTCAGGGTGGGCAGTCAGCACTTTTGTGCATGCGGGAAGACGCGCTCTGCTCACGGCTGAAGCCACACTTGCAAGCACGCTGTGTACAGAAGTTG
The DNA here is from genome assembly GCF_040807025.1 of Struthio camelus. NCBI lineage: Eukaryota > Metazoa > Chordata > Aves > Struthioniformes > Struthionidae > Struthio > Struthio camelus. The sequence continues at coordinate 49,440,841 of NC_090943.1, forward strand.
AGAACAGCAAAAAAGCCCCCCTCAGAGACAGTGTAAATGCACCTGTGAGACAACAAATACTGTAAAGGAATGCTCATCCTGATGTTGGCGATAGGCAGCTCACTGCTGTGGTGGTAAACGAGGTGGTTCCCATCCTCAAACAACGCTGAGGTCCAGCCTCTCGGTTTGCCATGGTCCAAGTCTGTAGAAAACAGCTTGTGACAAAGACTCAGTGAAAGGGGAACACAAGCACAAATATTCAGGCTGAAATTTTGGAATACAGTACAGTCCACAGATTCAGCATATGGGATATCCTGTCACTTCAGTTTAGTAACTTCTTTTTTTTTTAGTTAAAAGAATTTCCTTATGGCATCAAATATCTCTGCTAACTAGAGATACAATAGTGGACTGCTTGGGAAATACGTTAGACCATCAAAATCTCAAATACCACTAGCCTGAATAAGCTTTAGTATGGAAGAATAATTTGTCAGAGAAGCTTTGTTCACATGTGCTAAGAAGCTTTACTGAAGAAGTCTCTATGCCATAACGGATTTCCTGGAAAAGGAATGATTGCCTATGGAAATAGTCTTGAAATCCTAGCAAAATGCTAGTGGGAGGAAAGACTGCTTAACACAAACTTACCTGAACCAAATTACACAATTTTTTAAGCAAATTGCCAAAGTTTCTGCAAGGTGACCCCAATTAGTCCAGCTCACTTTTTGAGTTAAGTAAAAGGCATCATTACCTGTGAAACATGCAACTTTGAATCTAGAAGAAAATCAATTTCCAATTGCTCTACTGTATAAAAAAAAAAATCTGTGAAAAAAATGACAAGGATGAGGCTGCGTAGAAAACTATAGGTCTCTCTTGTGTGTCAGCATTACAATGAAGTGTTACACAGTCACGTCTTTCTGCTCCAGTAATTCACCCAATCCTTGAACGTCCTTGACAGATTATACTCAAGGAACTATTTTTGAAACTCCTTCCCCCACAAATTATCTTACTTATTGCTTCAGATTTTTCTAGGTGAACATCCTATCAGGGCAGTATAGCAGTGCACAGTATATTTATCAGCAACCGCCGCTGCTTGGTGCCATTAGGGGTCCAGTCCTGCAGTGGGCATCATTGTATGGATGAGCCATTGAGATCCAGGAGGAAGAAAGTGGAAAATTTGGGTTTTTTTCTGTATGTGACAAAGCAGTTTTGTTTAAACATGGAGATGAACAAGATTCCTTCAACAGACATATGCAGAGCAGGTACCTAGTTTCTGTTATGCTGAAGGAGAAAATTGCTTCAATATTTTCATCAAAATACTGTGAACTCATCAACTCATCACGGAGCTGAATATTTTAAGTTACATGTGGCTTGCAACAAATGAATTTAAAGAAGTTTGCCTTTAAAAAAAGGTCTGTTTATTAACTTACAGTTTTCAATTGGATCTTTGTTATAAATCAGCATTAAGTTCCTGTGTGTATTCTTTATCACTGACGTACAGATCTGTCTCCTGACAAAAGGATAGTGCTGTAGGAAAAGAAAATAGTGTCAGTTAGCTCATGCTGATCTTGTAAAACAGTTTCCTTGTTATTTGATAGAAGCCAAAATAAAGCAATGAATTCTGAGAAGTGTTTGTTCTCATAAAGTACTGCTGATGTACTGCTGACTGGGATTTTTTGTTTTGTTTCTAATGGTGAAATCCAGAGGCAATAATATGCGCATATATACTGGACTTGCTGTAGATGCAGCATTATGTCAGATTAGGCATGAAAAGGAAATTTTAACTCTAACAGTGACAATGGCCTAACTTCACTATGGCCAAGTTTTTTACTCCTGTGCTCTTGCTTCATACTACGAATAACAGCAGAGAAATTCCGTGGGAAATTTTAGTTCCTTGTGCCATCAGACAAATAAAGTGTATCATCATGCCATTTTAGTTAAAGTTAGCTACTACATTTCAGAAAATCAGGATAAGGTATTCTATGTTTTAATATATAATGTGAATTAACTCTAACCTGACCTTTCTGTAATGTTTATCCATAGATCTGCCATTCAGAAGCTGGGGGAAGAAGTATTTGAGAAAGTGTACAGCTATCTCAAGCAAGCGAGACAGCAGAATGCCAGCGAGGACGAGGTCAGGAGGAGCCTGGAGAAAGTGGTCTCTAGAGCAAGCGACTGCTTCGAAGTGGATCAGCTTCTCTACTTTGAGGAACAGCTACGGGCTTCAGAAGCACGTCTTCAGTCGTAAAATGAGTGTCAGTAACAGGTAGCACTGAAAATGTAAGGGAAGAGTGAAATTGCTGAACCACCTTCTTCAGGCCAGCAAGCAAATACTTTGCCACTGAAGGTAATAGTAGTACTTAGGCATGTGGATAAACTCTGATAATCCCAACTGTGCAGTGAGAGGTGGGCAAATACTGTAAAGATTACAAGGGCACAGTTGCAAATATTTGTGACGGCGGAGGAGAGCTTTCACAGTTCTCAGCATCCTCTTTTCACCACTTAGGCCATAAAGGAGGGTATTCTTCCAGGTCTTGGCCAGGCATCAGTCCTGCACTTGGAGAAGCCTTTGGTAAAGTTGCCTCTGATAGAAATGGTGCAGGATTTGAACCTAGGTGCTATTAATTCCTGTGGTAAAAGTAGCTGGTCATTATGACATTTAAGTACATACTTTTTGTACTTTGGCAGACTTTTGAACCTTGAACCTCAAATGTGTATGTTTGACTGCTCAGCCAGAAATTGTCTTGTTATTGATTGTCAAAGGGCTGCATTTAATCTATGTGACTTTCAAAGGAACTGTGAAAATACATACATGTGTATTTATACATGTATATGCATATATACATGCATAGAACTATGTATGTATATGCATACACAGAAAGATGTTAAGATGTATCATGTGCATGCGTGTGCATGTGTAGAGACAGAGACATAAGGCCTGAACTATAGCTGACTATGGTAACCGTGATTCCTTGTGACTTCTGAGAGTTTTAGACCAAATTTAGTTGAAATAATAAACTAATTTTTTTGGCTTGTGCGCAGATATTGTTAACATTTTATCCCAGTATTTATGCTCACTTCTTAATACGCATCATACTTTGAGGATTTCAAATGTATATCATGCCCTGATTATACACCTTATCTTTTCCTTCTACCTTTTCTTTCTTTTTTTCCCGGCCTTCTAAACTCCTTCATCCATCTGTGAAAAGCACTAAAGCAAACCAAAATGGTACTATCTATCTGTAAAGGATTCTCAAGTGAACCATAAGCGAAATTTATTTTAGGCATGTAGCCATCATAATTCTTATGTTTCCTGCTCTTGTGCTACAACTCTGAAAGTACCCAGGCACAGAATTAAATAAATAATTTTAAAAAATGTCAATATCACAGACAATTGCTATTTGATTTGGGGCAAGTTACTTACAGCTGGGACTGACCGACTGTAGATTTAGCAGTGGTACTCATCTATCTTTGTGACATGCTTTAAGAGACTCAAAGGGAAAGGTAAGTAAAGTCAGCTTAATCTAGCTCAGTGTCAACACAAACTGCAAAAGCAAAGAACATGCCCCGGAAGGGAAGAAAAGACATTATGATACTTCCCCTTTGCAATAATAGGAGTTTTCTGCATGTCTGACTTCAATTTCTGTTAGGAATACAGGGCACAGAAAACTGGAGGCTAAATTCCACTGTGAGGTATGTTTTTTCTTGTATGTGTTTGTTTAGATACCACAGGTGGAGAGGCAGCTTTGAGCACAGATTCTCTGTCAGAATTCAGTCTCTTTCCTGTGATTTCTTCTTGTGCTTGCACTCTCCATCCTTCTCAATGTTGGGTCTGGGTACTTGCGTCCATATATTTTACAGGTGGCTTAATTTAAGACCATTTAAAAATCAAAGTGCCCAAAGATCAAGATGTAGCAGGAGTGCTTGGATGTTGCAGGGACTAATAGGTTTGCCAGCCAAACAATAAGTGACTTACATCTGGTGAGAATAATATCAGAGGGATGCAGTCTTGACTGCTGCACTTCTCTCGGGCTGTGATCCGGACTGATTTATCACAAGAACTTCAAAAACAGCCTCTGTAAGCAAGCAATCACTTCTTATTAATGAGGAATACTTCATCAGACTTTTTTCCTGCAGCATGCAAGAAAAACGTGCACAAAAACGGGTCAAATTCTCGGGAGAAGTCAAGCACTTGGGAAATCATTAAAGGGCAACCTTTAAAGCCTGGAAATCATGCTTTAGCCATGCAGGCTACCCTCAGGCAAACGGTTGTTCTCTGAAGAGCAGAATTTGGCTTGTTGCACATGATAAAGAGATCACAATAGCTTTTAATGTAACTTCAGTTACTTTCTTCTATCTAGCTGCAGGATGTCACCTCCAAGTCATGTGAGGATCTGGAGGTTACTCCAGTATCTGCGTGTTCATATGCTTTAAACTATGTTTTTTATTTTTCTGTCAATCATACCTCAATTAGGCAACATACTATCTTTGGTTAACTCAGCAGGAACCTTTTTGTCTTTGAACTGTGGTAATAGCAAGGAAATAAATACTAACGGTTTGATAGGGATTCTTATTTCACTGTTTCAGCTGATAGTCACTTTAGAAAAACATTGGGTTGCACTATATGTCTAATCCGGGACTTGCTTGCAGATCTCCATTCAAAGAGGGAACATATTTTGGGGCATATTTTCTCTTTTTGTCATAATTTGTTATTAACAAAGAACAGGAACTGTCTGCTTAACACATGCAGTGTTTTGAATAGTGTTTTGTTGCTGTTGCATCTTATTTTAATATAAATTAGCAAAGTCTACATGCAGAATGTTGTATGTAAAAAATGATATGTGCACGTGAAAATTAAGTTGAAGTTCCTTTGAAAATGTGATCTTATATAAGTTTTTACTCTCTTGAAAATAAGAGTTTTCAGTCCTGAGAATGTGGACACTTCTACAATTGCTAACCATACAAACCTAGAAAATGCAAGCAAAATTTTAAATTGAGATGTAAGCATACTCACCTAAAGGAATTGAAAAAACTGACAAAAGTGCAATAAAACCCTGCCCTTTTCAGATCTTATCCCTTCCAAAATTCTCAGTAAATAATTGAGTTTTGCAAAGAGTCTTGATATTGCTTTATCCAGACCAGGACCAGCTCTAATCTTGGAGACAATGAGGTCTGTCCCCACCCTGCTGCATTTGACACTGTGGTATGAGCATTAAATGTAACAGTGCTTATGGAGATGCCATGCTGATAATCTATATATATGATTATCAGATTAATTATTTGTCTGTAATCAAGTTTAGCATAGAAAGAGAATACTAAATTTTGAAATAACAAAAAATGTATGAACTAAATAAGGATCTATAGGGTCCTTAGAAATGCAAAAAGTCCCAAGAAAGCAAAAGATAACAAAATTATCACTGTATCACAAAGTACATTAAGTAATGAGCTACTCTAGGCTTTTAATAGGCAACACTCTTCCACAAACAGGTCAAAGCACAAAGAGGGAAGTGCCGAGTCCTTTTCTAACATAATAAAACACTGATGGAAGGAGAGAAATAGATCAAATTCATCACATCATTATCTTTTATTAGACACATGCAATGAACTACCTTAAAAGAAAAAAATCTGTTCTTAAAAGAAAGATCATAACTAGTGTAAGATGTATTTTAATTTTCAGGTTTATTTTACTTGCTGGGGAAAAGGGGTTTAAGATGAAGAAAAGATTAAGTCCTTGTCTTTTATACATGAACTGCATTTCCTTGTAGAATACAAGCAGGTTCATTTCCAGCAAAAAACCATTATTGGTGGTCATTAGTAGAAATCTGACAAGAAGGAGGAGGATTGCTAGTAACAGTGCTCTTCAGTAATAAAACAACAACAACAGAGGAGTTACTGGAAATAAACATGAAGAAATAAATGTGAAAACATTAGAGCGTTGCGGGTAGGAACTCGTAAAAAGTCCCATTTGACCTACATATTTGTACCAAAAGCGTCACAAGCATCAGGCAAATTTGTTGCTTTCTTATTGACTCACCTAATAATGCTACAAGCTGTATTACTCAATGCAAAGATATGGCAAACAAAGGTGAGTAATTATTTAAAGGCTTTGGTGCCTTGAGCGTGGTAAAAAGGTGTTGGACTAGAAAAGGAAACAAAACATTTGAGCTTTTTGAGGAGTAGAGCTGTCAGCATCTTGTCCACAGCTGGATTAGGAGGCAGACCAATTATATTTGTCACAGCAAACAAAAAACACCTTTCTTAGAGGTGACTGGACTGTCAGATAATCCCTCAGGTGGCATCAGAGTCCCCTTTCTATAAGATGAATTGCTGGAGGTTTCCACAGTCCGAAAATGCAGTCTTTAGGAAAGGACAATCCCTCCTACAGGACTTGGCTCTGCAGGTGCCACCTTGTGACAACGCACTCCAAGATGCACTCAGGGCCAGACCTGCCCTCCAAACCATGAACCTGCACCTGGCCTGGCCGGAGCTCACCCCTCCTGGCCACAGCTGGCTCTCCAGGTCCATCCAAAACTGTGGGAATGGAGCTTCAAGCAGATACAAAGGTGAAAGGAAGGTAGGATACAGCAAAGTATGCTTATAGCTGTTTCTAAGATTGACCTTTCAGTGCACTGTAGGTGCAACTAGAGTCATCTGAAGGAATTTACCAGCTGAGGGAATAAAGTCTCAGACAGGAGATTTGTTTCGAGGCAGGAGCAATAGGTCTGCAGACATACCGGATTTGGATATTTTGCTCTTAATGTGTGTTCCCATTACATGACAGATCTGAAAAATCTTTAGTGAGTCTCCTCTGAATGTTGTGTTTTTCGGGAGACCCTTGTCCAACAGAAAATTTTCCACATGTGATTATCTGTAGGGAGTAGAAGCCTCCTGAAAATATAGTCCCCAACCACTGATTGGGGACCAGCTGTCTACAGACAGCTGGAAGAAGCCTCACGATCACAGGCCCTGGTTCTCATGGGAGACTTCAACCACCCTGACATCTGTTGGGAAGACAGCACAGCTAGGCACAAACAGTCAAAGAGGTTCCTGCAAAGCATTGATGATAATTTCTTGACCCAGGTGGTGGAGACGCCAACGAGGAGAGGTGCAATGCTAGACCTTGTACTAACGAACAAAGAAGGTCTAGTTGGAGATGTGAAGGTTGGGGGCAGCCTTGGCTGCAGTGACCATGAGATGGTGGAGTTGAGGATCCTGCGAGGAGGGAGCAGGGCAATGAGTAGGATTGCAACGCTGGACTTCAGGAGAGCTGACTTTGGCCTCTTCGGGGACCTACTTAGGGGAATCTCCTGGGGTAGGGCCCTAGAAGGAAGAGGGGTCCAAGAGAGCTGGTTAATATTCAAGCGTCACTTCCTCCAGGCTCAGGATCAGTGCATCCCTCTGAGGAAGAAGTTCAGCAAAGCGGGCAGGAGACCTGCATGGATGAGCAAGGAACTCCTGGCCAAACTCCAGCAGAAGAAGGAAGTGTACAGAATGTGGAAAAGGGGACAGGCCACTTGGGAGGAATACAGGGACGTTGTCAGAGTGTGCAGGGATGCGACAAGGAAGGCTAAGGCCCAGTTGGAATTAAATCTGGCAAGGGATGTCAAGGACAACAAGAAGGCCTTCTTCAAATACATCAATAGCAAAAGGAAGACTAGGGAAAACGTGGGCCCGCTGCTGAAAGGGGCGGGTGCCCTGGTGACAAAGGATACAGAGAAGGCAGAGTTATTGAATGCCTTCTTTGCTTCTGTCTTCACTGCTAAGGCCAGTTCTGAGGAATTCCAGACCTTGGAGACAAGAGAGGAAGGCTGGAGAAAGGAAGACTCTCCCTTGGTGGAGGAGGATCAGGTTAGAGATCTTTTGGGCGAACCTGACATCCATAAATCCATGGGCCCCGATGGGATGCACCCACGAGTGCTGAGGGAGCTGGCGGATGTTATCGCTAGGCCTCTCTCCATCCTCTTGGAAAGGTCCTGGAGATCAGGAGAGGTGCCTGAGGACTGGAAGAAAGCCAATGTCACGCCAGTCTTCAAAAAGGGCAAGAAGGAGGAGCCAGGAAACTACAGGCCTGTCAGCCTCACCTCCATCCCGGGAAAGGTGATGGAACAGCTCATCCTGGAGGTCATCACTAAGCATCTGGAGGACAAGAAGGTGATCAGGAGTAGTCAGCATGGATTCACCAAAGGGAAATCATGCTTGACCAATCTGATAGCCTTCTATGACAGAATGACTGGCTGGGTAGATGAGGGCAGAGCAGTGGATGTTGTCTCCCTGGACTTGAGCAAGGCTTTTGACACTGTCTCCCATCACATCCTCCTAGGTAAGCTCAGGAAGTGTGGGCTAGATGAGTGGACGGTGAGGTGGCTTGAGAACTGGCTGGATGGCCGAGCTCAGAGGGTTGTGGTGAATGGCGCAGAGTCAAGTTGGAGGCCTGTGGCTAGCGGTGTCCCCCAGGGGTCAGTCCTGGGTCCAGTCGTGTTCAACGTATTCCTCAATGACCTGGAGGAAGGGACAGAGTGCACCCTCAGCAAGTTTGCTGATGATACTAAACTGGGGGGAGAGGCTAACACACCAGAAGACTGTGCTGCCATTCAGAGGGACCTGGACAGGCTGGAGAGGTGGGCGGAGAGGAACCTCATGAAGTTCAACAGGGGCAAGTGCAAGGTCCTGCACCTAGGCAGGAATAATCCCATGCACCAGTACAGGCTGGGGACTGACCTGTTGGAAAGTAGCTCTGCGGAGAAGGACCTGGGAGTGGTGGTGGACAACAAGTTAAACATGAGCCAGCAGTGTGCCCTTGTGGCCAAGAAGGCCAATGGTCTCCTGGGGTGCATTAGGCAGAGTGTTGCCAGCAGGTCGAGGGAGGTGATCCTGCCCCTCTACTCAGCCCTGGTGAGGCCTCACCTGGCGTACTGTGTCCAGTGCTGGGCTCCCCAGTACAAGAGAGACATGGCACTCCTGGAGAGAGTCCAGCGGAGGGCTACCAAGATGATTAGAGGGCTGGAGCATCTCTCCTATGAAGAAAGACTGCAAGAGCTGGGCCTGTTCAGCCTGGAGAAGAGAAGACTGAGAGGGGATCTCATCAACGTGTACAAGTATCTGAAGGGGGAGTGTCAAGAGGATGAGGCCAACCTCTTCTCCGTGGTGCCCAGCGAGAGGACAAGAGGCAATGGGCAGAAACTGAACCACAGGCAGTTCCATCTGAACCTGAGAAAAAACTTCTTCACTGTGAGGGTGACAGAGCATTGGAACAGGTTGCCCAGAGAGGTGGTGGAGTCTCCTTCGCTGGAGATGTTCAAAACCCGTCTGGATGTGATCCTGGGCAATATGCTCTAGGTGACCCTGCTTGAACAGGGAGGTTGGACTAGATGATCTCCAGAGGTCCCTTCCAACCTAAACGATTCTGTGATTCTGTGATTCTGTGATTTGGCTGATGGTCATCAAAACTTTTCAGGAATATAACTGCCTTGATGTTATCTTTACCCAGAAGTGCTGTGATATACAAAAACAGCTAGGAACAGATATTTATGTACAGACTTAGCAGGGATAGTCGGGAGTGAAGAAGGGGCAGAATGGGAAAAAAAAGGGCTGCAGTTCCTCTGTCTCACATCTATTCCTCATATATGTAATTTCAGCATCCATCCCTTTTTATTTTATGGGGTTGACCTGTTGGAAAGCAGCTCTGCCAAGAAGGACCTGGGAGTGCTGGTGGACAACAAGTTAAGCATGAGGCAGCAGTGTGCCCTTGTGGCCAGGAGGGCCAATGGTATGCTGGGCTGCGTTAGGCAGAGTGTTGCCAGCAGGTGGAGGGAGGTGATCCTGCCCCTCTACTCAGCCCTGGGGAGGCCCCACCTGGAGTACTGTGTCCAGTGCTGGGCTCCCCAGTACAAGAGAGACACGGCACTACTGGAGAGAGTCCAGTGGAGGGCTACGAAGGTGATGAAGGGACTGGAGCATCTCTCCTGTGAGGGAAGGCTGAGAGAGCTGGGCCTGTTTAGCCTGGAGAAGAGAAGACTGAGGGGGGATCTCATCAATGTGTACAAGTGTCTGAAGGGGGGGTGTCACGAGGATGGGGCCAGAATCTCCTCTGTGGTGCCCAGCGATAGGACAAGAGGCAACGGGCACAAACTGAACCACAGGAAGTTCCATCTGAACCTGAGGAAAATCTTCTTTGCTGTGAAGGTGACAGAGCACTGGACCAGGTTGCCCAGAGAGGTAGTGGAGTCTCCTTCACTGGAGATATTCGAAACCCGCCTGGACGCAATCCTGTGCCATGTGCTGTAGGTGACCCTGCTTGAGCAGGGGGGTTGGACTAGATGATCTCCAGAGGTCCCTTCCAGCCTTGGCCATTCTGTGAGTCTGTGATTTTTGTCATATTTTTATGGATGGGGGAATAAAAGGCAAGTGAATGATTTACTGAAGTATCCAATGTGAGGACTAGGAGAGAAATCCTAGCAGGAAACCCTGACCATAAGTCCAGTGCTCAGAGAAAGAGAAGATATGCAAAGGCTGTCCCTGGCTTCATACAGCTATAGATCCAGTTTTCTTTTATCTCCATTGTAATATGTCCATCATGACCGGAAAGACATTGCATATTTACAGAGGATTTGCCATGTTAGTTCTGGAGACAGGTTTCAGCCTTGAGTTATTCACAAATGGTTAGCTGCAAACACCCAGTTTTCGGTGTTCCTGGATTGCATAGTTGGTCTCTACCCTGTCAAGCAGAAACAAGATAATAGAAATAAACTTTCTAGAGGAAAAATTAGTACAGGAAAACCTTCAGCCAGCTGGTCTAAAAGCACACCTCTTGGGTGAATATTTATTCATTCTACTTGATTCTTGGCCAGGGATTCCTGATGATTTTCAGTGTGCAAACTGATGTCTAGAAATGTGCACACTGCAACTAGACTCCTATAGGTAAAATGGGAGTGGTTTTGTTGTCATCTTTGTTAATGCATAGCTAGCTGCAATCAAAGGAAAAAGGCAATGGTATATAAATGACAAGAAAGAATGCTTCAAGGGAAGAAGGTTAATTTCCTTTCCACTAATTAACTGCCCTGTGCATCAATATACTTTCACAATTAGAATCTGCAGTCTGCTTTAGGGAGCCGGAGACTGTTAGACGTGGACATTTATTCTTATAGATAGATGAATTGTGTATCCATCTATCTAAACACACATACACACACATATATGTATATATGCATATGCATATACCCTTATGCAGAGCACAGGTGTCAGACCTTCAAGACTATTTTTTCCCCTGAGGAAGGAAGTGTCAGTCAACTGCTCAGAATGGTTCTTTCAATCAGGTAAATGCACTGCTGAGTACCTTGAGAGGAAAAAAAAAAAACCAAAGTCATAAAAAGCCCATATACCTAACTGTGATCTAGAGTTTTGATTTGTACCAGAGTAGAAAGCCATTAAAGAAAAAATTACAACAAAACCATCCCAGAAACCTGCTATATTTTCATCCAGCAATATTCGGTGTAGAGTTTAAAGGTATTTACTTACTTTTAATCAACTATCGCAGTAGTGGTAAAATAAGCACAGTCTAGGGGACAGAGCAGTCACTGCCAACTTGGCTGGCTCTGTAACTATAACAAAGTAGCTTCCAGCTCCTGTCCTGTCTGTGGCTTTTTCTATCTATAGCTTTCGATTGTGGCTCATTGCTGAGGTATCTGTGAGCTAGGAGGCAACTCATATGAGTGAGGGATGCTCTTGAGTCCTGAAAACTTCTGGGAATGGAGATTTCCCAACCCCTCCGGGTAATCTGTCTGAGGGCTACACTGTCCTCCTAGTGAAAAAGTATTTACTAATGTCCAACCAAACCACCCAAGCTACGGTCTCTTGGATGTTGTCTCTTGTTACATCATCTGGCACTAACAAGAACTGGAATTTGCTTTGGTCGTCTCTGAATCTCTTCTTCAAGTAGGTGTCAGCTGCTATTACATCACACCTTAGCATTCTCTTCTCCAGACTGAACAAACTTAGTCCCCTTCAACATCTCCTTGTAGGTCAAGCATAGTAGGCCTCTGACATTTTGGTAGCCTTTCACTGGACTTCTACAGCTACTCAGGATGCATCTTGAGTTAGAGGCCCCAAAACTGGACACAATACTCCAGGTACAGCCTCAGCAGAGCTGAGTATAGAGGAATAGTAACTTCCTTCCATCTTCTGGCATAATCCTCCTAATTTATATGACTTGAGAATGATGAGGAGAATGAATTTCTACCTTATATTCAAGCTAGCACCCACTGAAACTTGCAGATCCTCTTCAGCCAGGTTTGCTGCTCAGCCAGTGACTCCCTGCTTGTGCTGATCATGAGGTTATTCAAGCTGAGGTGCAGGACGCTGCACTTCTCCTGTTGAATCTCATGAGGTTTCTGTTGGCCCAGTTCTCAGGTTGCACAATGTCCCTCTGGACTGAGGCTCTACTCTCTGGTCTTTTTGACCGCTTCCTCTAATTCAGTATCATGTGCAGATTTGCTGTGGGTACAGCTGTGTTGTTATCCAAGTTGCTGATAAAATATTGAACAATGCGGGGCCCTGGGTCTATCCTGGGGTACTCCAGTTATTGCTGGCTGCCATTAACTGCTACCCTTTGAGCCCAGCAATTTTCAGTCCACTTAACTGTTTATCCATTTGCCCACTGCATATTGCCTCAGCTTCCAAACATGCAATGCTGTGGCAGAGGAGTCAAAAGTCTAACTAAAGTCAAAGTATATAACATCCACCTTTCTCCCTTCCTTCCTGTAGCCGATTATTTTGTCATGAAAGGCTGGTCAAACGTGTTTACTCTCGGTAAATTTATGCTAACAAATCATGATTACCTTCTTGTCCTTTGCAAGTTTGGAAATGGATCGTATGTTCCACAGTCTTTCTAGATACCGAAGTGAGGCTGATCACCAACCTACAGCTCCTGATGTCCCCCTCCTTGTCTTTCTTGAAGATAGGTGTAACATTAGCCTTTTTCCAAACATCAGAAGTTGTGTATAAAGGTGCATATCTTTATGTATTATTTGTACAACGACACTGCTGCAAACTCTGCTCTGTAATCAGCTATTGTACTAGGTGCTGTACAAAACAACCCAAAGGTAATCCCATCCTCAGAGATCTTGTTGCTGAAATACCATGCAGGAAGACAACTGGAGGGCCTCACAGAAAAGGAGCCTGAGTGCGTGTAACAAAACTGAAGGTGGCCAGGAAATCAGAGTGTTTCTCTTGTTTTTTGCCTGAACTCACGCCAATCAATCAGGGACTATTTCTAAGCATCTTAGAATGGCAGGACTTTAAGAAGGATGCAACGTTTAGTGAGAGGTGAAATAGGTTTTAATATAGAAATCCATTACTTCATGAAATACAACTCTCTGGCTGTGCAAGCAAGTGTGTAGGTGACAGGCTAATGATAAAGTGATTCTGTGCCAGAGCTTTATGCCCCATAGGTGACTGCTATGAACAAGTTGGCTATCTGTGAAGCACTCTGCTCTGTCAGTTGCTATCTATTGATCCCTCTGGGATTGCCTTACAGTACCACAACACATGGATATTCCCTTTGGCTGTAATTTTTCCCCTCAGCATCTCTAATATGAATACTGTTTTCATTTTTCCACATCAAAGCCTCCTCTTTCTGGCAGAAGCCGTCGTATTGATCCGTGTCTAACAAGGGTCAGCACTATGAGGATACTCTTAAATAATGTATTGGGGATTGCTCCCTCTGCTCTCAGTGAGTGCCAGTGAACTGTTCTTTCAAGCAGCCATGGACTCTTCCTAACTTGAACCAGCTCACTTTTTTTTTTTTTTGTCTTGCCCTCTCTCCTCCCCCATACCTCAAGAACACCAATCAAACCAAACTCAAGATGTTCGCAGTTTGGAGAACAGAAGCTGTTATTTACTGTCCAAAGGCAATCCATGTTATTGAGAGAGGTTGCTCTTCTCATTCTGTAAAGCAACTTTTGAGTTTGAGCATTATTTCATTGATGCCTTTATACACCTGGCAGTCACTGGTATACTGTTGCCATACTATCTCTGCCAGGGTTTTTTTTCCCCTCCTCAAAACAGAGCTCACTTGTTTTGAATGCTCTTCTAGCAGGAGCTTGGCTCCTGACGCTCTGAGAGTGAACGCTTGACTGCCTAGGGACCTGACTTTGCCAAATCTTCATGCTGAGAAGTGCATCCTTCTACAAGCTGTCTTGGTAACTGGGGCTGTGTCTCTGGAAGGTGGTGGTATTCAAGCCAGCATAGACAAGGGTGTGGATGTGGTAGTTATAGCAGCTCAGGAGAAGGGCAGGAATCGGTCAGGGCGCCACAGGAGCCGGTGGCTCCAGGGAGCAGTGTTGGTAGGGGGCCCCATCTCACTGCGCCATGGAAAGCAGGGCAACCAGGGTGGTCCGACCTCGGTGTCTGTCTGGAATCCCAGGGATTTGCTGCATCCAAGGCTGATGAGGGTCCATTAGGCAGCAGAGCACTTGTGCCTGGGCTGGGAGACTCAGTAACACTTCTGGATTTAAATACACTACATAGTTGCTCTTTGGAGCTAATACTGCACTGAGGAGATTCACAGAGAGCGAGAAAACAAACTCTCACAAAGACAATGAGTCTCCAGACTACCTAATGACTACTTAATGAGTGTATGAGCACTGCGCCATTATTGAATTTTAATTGCCCTCTTTCTGACTTTGTGCTATAAAATGAAAAAAGGGAAAACACTACATGTAATGAGGGTGGATGATGAAAAAGTAATGCCTAAGAAGCACCCAGGAATTTGTGGAAAAGACCACAAAAATAATGTAATGAGAGAAGACAAGGTCGCTGTGTGCCTGCCACCTCTTTGGAAAAGGGAGGCACATTTTTAGAATTTTTTAAAATTGAAATTATTTGCAGGATAATTTAGTAGAATAATAGATTGTTCTGTATCAGTGAAGTAGTTAAAGTTACATTAAATGAAATACCGGTTAATTACTAATGTATGGAAAATCCAATCCACATCACTGGAATAAGTGCAAATGGACTTTTCAGAGGTTACTTTAGTATCTCTGTGCTTACTGATGTCTGTGGAGATTATTTCCCATAGCACTGACTGCAGATGCATTGCTTTGAGCTATACTCAGCAGGAAGACCCAATGAAAGAATACAAAATCGGCCCAAAATGAGTCAAGCACTTAAGCTTGTGTTTAGCTTTTGAATATCAGCCCCACTGCTGCACAGTTACCAGATGTACAGCAGCGCTGCTCTGCCTCCACATGAACATCCTGAAAGTCTGCAACACATCATAATGCCACAGTCTGATAAGCCAAATGAAGTGAAGCCCTGCTGATGCTGGGAACGTCGATGCACAGTCCTATGAGAAGTGCAGTGCATGGACTTTTTGCCCATAAAAGAGGTGCTTCAAAGCTTCAAGCCACTTAACTCAAGCTAAGTGTTTTCATTTCTTCCAGGCTGTATACCTGTAGGGCTTAAAAATACATATATATACACATATATATGTATTATATATTTTGATTTTATATACATATATATATATATAATCAAAATACCCAATCACCTATCAGTTATCATTACCTGACAAGAAGAACCAACCTCCTCCCTTCCCCACAGGTAGAACCCCATTCATTGTAACTGGACTCCCTGACTCCTCCCAGCATCTGCAGAGCTGTGCTACCACAGCAAATTACACAACCGGGCCACTGCAAAAAGTTGTGATCTGTGGTGCGGATGTCAGTGGGGGAGACTGGGGCAAAGCCCACCCTCATCTTCTGCACAGGGTTTGGCTTGAGGGAAGCTCTGAGGGAAGGGGCAGTGAGCCTGGTCTTGGGTGTGTGCCCTGCTCCTCCTAGCAGAGCAGCTAGAGTTCTGCTTCTCAAATGCCACCTTTCAAAGAGAACCTGGGAACTGTTGTGACCCAAAGTGTTTTAAATCTTTTTGAAACACAAGCCACCTCAAACAGGCAAAGACCTTGCGGGATCCTCTTGAAGTACTGTCTCTGCTCCTGCCATTAGGATTAGCCTCTTTAAATCACATCATCCTAAACTGGAAAATTTACATCAGCAAGACTAGCACATCTGTCTGCATGTGAACTTTGATGTGTAAATGGAAAATAGCAGCTCTACCCAACCTAGACGTTAAGCACTCCTGACTGTGCATCACTATAACCCTTTACACCCCACTTCCTTGCTTTCCTTCCTCCCCACAACTGTCCTCCCATCTGTGAATTGCCAGTGGCTCTGGCCCATCATATTTACATTGCAGATTGCATGGGACACAGCTCGGCATAAAACCTGTCCTGGTAAGTCTCATCTTGCCTGTAACTTACCTCCTGTGAGTCACCAAAACACTGTAACTGTGGCCCGATCGACCTCTCTCTATCCATGTCTATATGAACCATGCTCTGGCAGCATGTTATGACCAGCACAACACCTTTTTCCTTTGATTCCATATGTGCTGATTGCTGGCCTCACATAAACAGGCTTCTGCCGAGGAGTAGGTCCTCTATCTCAAACAGGAGTGAAGCTGGAAAACCTTGGCTGAAGCAGCTCCCAGGGGTAGACCCTCGCTGCAGCCTTCCCATAGCACTGTCTAGGAGCCTCTCCCCATGGTGCTAGCAGGAAGGGGACAGCCCCACAGGTGCTGGCTCTGAGATGGCTTCAAGCTCTGGCACCAAACCCCTTGGCAGGGGACCCAAACCCCTTGGCAGGGGACCTACTCAGGGTCCCAACCCTCCCAGCCTTGTCCCCATCTCAGTGCTCTTGGGTTCACAGCTCCACTCAGGAGTGCCTGCTGCTCTACATCGAGTGAGACATAGGTGCCCACCTCACAGGTATAGTCTTCTGAAGGACCACCCACAGAGGCCCAGGAAGGCCTCCTGCAGCTCATAATCTTGATGCTACTGGTCCCATGCCACAGCTTGGTGGTCCAAAGCTTCCCCCCACCTAGGTAGTACAGATGCCACTATTATCTCCTGAGCTGAATTTGGGTTGATTTAGCTCCCTTCTTTAACAAACGCTAGGCTGAAAAAAATTAACCATTGAAGCCACTGTTGTTTTAATAATTGGAGTTTAATAACATTTAAACAACTGGAGTTGTTTAGCAACAGGAATGCGTGAAGGAAACGTGACTGAGGCAATGCAGGGGGAGGTCAATGAAGAAAATGATGCTGTTTGTCAGCTCAGTGTCATCCTCAGCATCATTCGCCATACAAATCCTTCCCAGAAATGTACCCAACCTTGAAAACAGCTGAATTAGTCCATTACAGGCTAGTTAGTCACAGAGCCAGGGAGGGATCTTTCATCGCAAACTAGGGCAAATGTTCGGTCATGGCTAAAGAGACCGTAGAGGCCTGGGCCAGGAGCCAAGATACTTATTCTGCATGGGAAAAGGGAGGAACCAGGACAGGAAGAAAGGAAGGAATTCAAGCTTGCTTTGCATTTTCATCTTCAGTAACCCTGATGATCTCCCACAGGCACTCTCTGAAGTGCTCCTGGGACTCTATCAAACAATACCCTACCAAACAATTTGCAGCAGTGATGTGAAGATCCAAAATGGCATATGGTATTTGGAGTGATTTCATCTACAAACTGCAAGAGAAGCACTTTTGCAAGTCCCTGGGGAAAGAATTAAAAGCTAGCTTTTTGCTTGCCTGCCTCCAGCCAGGAATTCCCAGGGAACATGAACATTTGCCTTCGGTTACAGCCCTGGAAGATCCAACCTGACTCCCTTCTTGCTGAGACTAGGAAGGAAAGAGCCAGCTCCTTGCAGGCAAGGGACCAGACCACAGACCGCCATTAACATACAGGACAGGGTGTTCACCCACTGAACAAGGATGCAGGTGGAGGAGTGAAATGGACCACAAGGCCACTTTCATCTTTCCTCTCACACACTGATGCAAAAGGTTCACCAGTGAGGACTCATCTGCACCCAAAAGCTGAACACTGATTATTCGAGATGTTATAATGATGGGTTCTAGCTTGGCGCGACTTAAGCCCCAGTAAAAAGCAAATTGACCGTTGCTCTGCTCAGCAAGTCTTCATGCTGATGTGCGTCACTGGTCTCTCCTGGTAGGTCTTCCTCACTTGGAAGCCACCAATATTGGAAGATCAATGGCTTGTTTCTAAAGCAAGTTGTGCTAGACAGCCTTGCCCTTGTAGCACCTAGGGGAAGCGCTACACCTGGACGCTCAATTTTTTTGCAGTGTTTAAGAAGTGACTTTTCATTTCAGGGGTAACTCATTCGGATTATCTGCAAAACATGTTTCACAGTAAGCTTGTTGTTTGAACTTTTCTCTCACTCTGTTGATGGTGTTGATTAAGTAGGACGAACCGAAATTAGACAGAATCCTACAAACAGGGCTTGACCTTCCTCTTTTTGCTCATGTTGTGTATTCATAATCTGTCTCTAGGTAAAATGCATCCAAGTCTCGGAGAGCAGCACACAGTGCTCAGCAATGTTAGCAAGCTCGGGGCCCCTTTGGCTGGCTCCTCCAGCTGGGCTGGCGGATTGTGCCTCACCTGCAGATTTTTTCCCCTCTGCTCTAAGGAGTCTGCTCTAAGGAGTCCTGGCGTTTGATGATGTGACCCTGGCCAGAGAGACTCCACAAACCAAAACATTAGAGAGAAATCAGCAAAAGGCTAGGTTTTTAACTACCAAAAGAAGGAACACATTTGAGAAATATCTAGGCAGTTATAGGAAAAGTAGGAAGCATAATTTTGGCATTATTCATATATTGTAAACCTATAGTATCTTAGTAATATCAGCATCTGAATCTAATTCTTTGACATCGAAATTATGCATTTTATTAGTACGTTAATAGTCAGAGCAGAGAAGGAAAAGGTCATACCATTAATGTCATCAAAGAAAATACAGGATTTTTCATATTATCAATCAAAACTTTGGCAGCACAAGTACATAGGAGACTAAGAGCCCAGACAGGTGACTTCAGAGAAAGACAATTTTCCTTAGGATTTATGACTTCTTCTAGAACAGTAAAAGGAATCTGAAAATGTCTAAAGTGTGAGCTTTATCCACTGATGGTGTGAAAATGAGTAATATAGGCTTTGATTTTTGAAAGAGAATGAGACACATTTTGCACTTTCAATATATTCCGTTGCAATCAAAAAGACTAGACAGATTTGACTTTTTTTTGCAGGAACAGATTCAGGGATATGCAAAACCAGAGGATGTGTTGATTTAATAACGCTTCCCATGAATTATAATGAGTGGTATTCTCACATCTATGAAAAAAATCCCTTTTCTGTACAGTAGAGCAACAGCACATTTAAAGCTGCCCAAGAGCAGGAAGAGATTATTCTCCGTGCAGCCCCTAGCTAGGAAGAAGAGTCACAAACTGCCTTCTGTGACCCATCTTGTGTGGACTCTGGTTGCTGGGCCTGGTAGGGATGAGTAACAACGGGATCATAGGCCAAATAATGCCTTAGTCCTGCTTCCGTCTTCAAGAATTGCAGAGGCTGTGGACTTTGGAGCAGCCCATGTGTGGGCTGGGGGTAAAAGTGTGAATTACATTCATCTATATTCACCTCTAGCAACAACAGAGGAAACGACCTCTGGCAGAAACAGAGGTGTGCAAAGCTGTCTTAAAGCTGAAGGACTTTTCCAGGAAGAGGAACATTAATTCCTAGCCATGATCTCTAGTCACCAAGCCACTGAGACTCTAGTACGGTATGTTGTCCATAACTCTTGTTCACCTTAGCGCAAGCTCTTTCCTAGACGTAGAGTTTGCTGCACTAGATTCACGACTCAGGAAATAGTCCATTTGCAATCCGTACTCAGCCTGTTTTACTTGAAGGAATTTCCTCTAGTAAAAGGGACCTCCAGCAATACTTCTCAAACTATTTGTCAGATTGAAACTCAACAGCAGCAGAGGAGCAGCAAGGAGACCTTGCCTAAGGCCCACAGTTGCATCTGAAATTGGTGCTAAAAGGCCTTGAGGCAGGAAATGTAGTGAAGGCTCCTTGTTTTGTTCTTTGTGCCTCTTCCTCGCACAACGGCAACTTGAATGTGGGAAGTTACGTGGTTAATATGACTTGAGGGATGCTACAGCCTGCTGCCTCCCTAAGGTAGATAGTTATTCTGCCTATGCCAGGAGTCGTCATAGCAGGGGCAGTGAAAGGAAATGAAAAAAAGAGACATATGCTACCAAGAGTGCTGGCAGTGTGACTTCACTGGACGGCAGAACAGGGGGCTCGAGCACCCAGTTCAGACGGCGAGAAGGGGGTGAATTACTGCCTGAGAGCCCCAAGGTGGAATGGGTCACACAGCCCAGCAGGTCTGGTCCAGGGCCACCCAGTTTCTGGGTTTGTTGCTGAGGACACAGAGAGTAAAACCTCAGTGCTGCTGCTGCCTGTGAAAAAGGAGCCTACTCTGCTGCTGCATGGTGTCTCCCTTTCTCAGCTAGTAACATCTGTCTGTAATTCCAAAGAGGCAAAAGAGACTCATGCAAATGAAAGCAGAGCTGATATTGAAATGTGAAGGATTACAACTATTGTTTAATCCTAATGACTTTCTGCATTATTGTAGCCATTTATCCCTATTCCTTGTGCTTTTGTCATATCCTTTGCACAGATGTAAGATACTGCCACGGAGGACTGTAGGCAATTTACTGGTGCCACTACCTACGCACAAGTTGCTAATTATAGACTAGGAGCAAGCAGAAGGAGCCAGGTACATTATGAATCTGCTTATATTAATGAGCAAGCAGCTAGACTGAGGGATTCCAATTATGCTCTGTATGTTGGCAGTGGATTTGCTTATAACTTGGCTTCTATTTTCAGGAACCAGTACAGCAGTCCTGCAGACTAGATGTAGGAACTGGTCTAGAATTGATTGGCCTGCAGGTATAGAGTCCCGAAAGAAGTACACGGTGCACTCTAATGCCATGTACAGTTGCCCCCAGATTTGGCCTTTAGACACCCATTAAAATCTACTAGCATCATCACCTACTGTGGAAGCAGAACAAAAGTTCATTTGATGTTGATGTGAATTTTGGGCATTTTTTCTCTGAAGAGCTCTCTCTCGGGTTCATGACTTTCTACTTTTCTTTCCTTCTCCTCTTTCCCTGCACAAGCACTGCAGAAGTTGCTGGCTGTCCAGGTAGCCTGCCCAGGCTTCCTAGAGAAGGAGCAGCGGCTTCTCAGTCACCCCTACTGGTAATGCAATGGCTCTAGCTGTAGTGGGTTGGGTGGGAAGGAATATTTATTTCCGTGTAGCAAGGGTCATACAGCACCCACTGGACTCAGTAAATGGCTATCTTTCCAACAGAGTGGTGGATGAAGATGTATGAGGAAGATGTGCCTTGGAACGGGTGCATGAAGGGACGTGCAGAGACTCCAAAGGAGCAAAGGATAAAGTGGGGGAGAGGAAGAATGCTCTGAAGAGACATTTAGACCTCAAACACAGTCTGATAAATAAGAACAAATACCTCCCTTCAGCAGGTAGGAAGCTCTGAGAAAGAGAGACACACCTGAAGAGAGGAGAGTCCATTCTTTGTATTTGTCAGTCTTTCAGTTTTCTCTGTCAAATAAAACAGCAATTAAGTCTTTTGAGTAGCAATAATAGCAGAAAAAATACTGGCCTTTGTAAATTCATGTAGGGCTAACATGGCTGAACTTGTGTTTCCAATATCTATCACTGTTAGGGCCCATTCCTTGGGTCACTTAATTTCAGTCAAAGCAGGACAGTGGGAAACACTGGAGGGAAAGCAGTGTTCCTCATCCTACCCAGCAAATCAAATATGAATGAGATTTCACAATATGAAGCCTTCTTTAATATCTGAGTATAGCTAAATGTGTCTGCGTTTACAACTGGATCTGACAAGTTTAACGTCAGCCATCAAACATAATGGAACAGACTATCTGAATTCCCTTCCCGGGATAATAAAATATACTGAAGTAGGAATGATTCTTTTCATCTTAATAAACTGGCTGCGTGGCTTGCATTATGTTGATACCATGAGGAATACGAACTCAATTCAGAGTAAAACCCTTGATCTGGCAACAGGCTGACTGTAGTAATTTGAATTACTCCATTGTTTTAAGAATTGCTAGTGTGTTGGTGAAGCTCATGTTCTTCAGCAAAAGGTCGTCAATGAAATATCAGTGCTGGCCATACTGTAAAAGGAGTTCTTTCACTAAAGCAAATTTAGGAGAAGGTGTAATGGATAAAACAGAGTGCTCTGAGATGTTGTTCTTGTTATTTAAGCTCTATTTTATGGTTTTACCCAGAGAGTTCAGCTAGGCTGGACTGCCACCAGGATGCCTGTTTGTCAGCAGAGCCTTCTCCAAGGGGTGTAGAGGATAAAAAAAACAAGCTTTAACAGGTGGCCAAGACAAATGAACTGATAGTGATGTGGCAAGAGAGCAAACCAGCAGGATACATCAGCACAGGCAAGTCCATATGCACCACTCATCTCCCAGGGAAGGACTGACGTACTATCCCATGAGAGCATTTAGTGCATGTCTTGGCAAGGATGAAGTTTAGGGCAGGGAAATGAAGAGTTGCTAGCCACAGAGAAAGCTAAAAAATGCTGTCTGGAGGAGCAGACAAATGGATATGTTGTCATCAATAGAGAGAAAGAACGCAAGAAAATGACGTGGTAAGGAAAGAAGAGGGCTAAATTCAGGAGACTCTGGAAGATGAGGTTTGGATCTGATGTGCTTTATGGTTTGATAGGCCGAGAGGTGTGTTGACTAACTTCTCCTTCAGCTAGCATGTGTGTTGGGGGTGTGTGGGGGGGTACATCACAGCTCACCACAAGCACAGTTTGACTAATAAAGACTCCCACTAGGTACATCTTTCTCTGTTGACTTGTGGATAGCTGTGTGCAGTATCGATCAGCTCATTGCCTCTGAGAGAAATGTTCACCAGTTGAACTGATGTGTCAGGCTGTTGTACGCTGGTTGTATCCGGCTACTGAAAGTTAGCCACCTTGCAATGACCAGCATGATATAGCTCGGGGCTGATTTGAGCTGGCAGAGCTCTTGAACTGCTGTTTTGGAGGGTGTGGGTTTAGTGCAGTGACCATCTAGTGCAGCAGCTCTCAAAATGGGGAGCAAAGGATGCTTTCTCCTAAGTCGAGGCTGGGGAAGGAAAGAGCAGGTTGGCAGGCTCTTAGGGGGATTGTGGGGTAGGGTGGCCAGAGAAGATGGCTGGGGCAGAGACCAGACTGCTGCAGGATGCCCCAGATGAGGGCAGGGTGGTGGGCAGTGCTGGGGGACAAGCAGGTGTTTCTGTGCTGACCTAGAAATTAGTCTGTAATCTCCCTCCTTCCACCCTCCCGTTTCAAAACCTCAAGATGACCTCACAGTACTGATTTCTTGAGATCCTGCAGAAATCACAGGGAACAGAACTGAGCAGCACAAAGAAATCAGCAGTTTGTAGTATCACTAAAGCACCTCTTAAATGGCTTACAGACTAACTCTGTAGCTCAGAGAGCTCAAAAACTACCTGTCCATGGGGTATTGTCATCTAACTGGGTTATTTCTAGTGGGGTTTACAAGTATTGGTACGAGGTCAGTGCCGCTCAGCGTTTCCATCAGCAGTCTGAAATTGAGTATAACTGCTCTGCAGACAAAACATGACGGCGCAAAGAATAGTAATGGGGAAATGGCCATGAAGGCAGGAGTGTCACAGAGAAATCGGGGTCGTGGTGGGAGGCAACATGCACGTGACACAGAGGCCCCATTCCTTAACTACGATCAGTGGTCACAGGACGGAGACTCACGTCACCTCTGAAAACGTTCTTGGGCCTCTGCTGAACCAGCAACTAAACACACATTTTTAATGTAGTAGCATGATAAAACCTTTGCTAATGCAATTTTTAAAGGTATAGATGAAGGATCAGAGCATGTAAGTGTGTGGAGGGGGCGGGGTTTTGACTGACTGTCCTTTCTGTGTTGCATACCATTTTGCTGGATGTGTTTTGAAAACAGCATTGAAGAAACGGGAGAGGGACAGAAGAGATCCACAAGCAGGCATTCAAGTGCTTAGACACATAGCTCAGACAGTTTATCTTGACAAAAATGGAAGATTAAAAATGACTTATTGATCCTTCGTGGCAGGGGGAAATACCCAATACCAAAACTACTCTTGTATCTTGAGACAAAACACACCACAAAACAGGCAGCTATGAAAGGAATCCAAATATGTTCAGAGGAGATGCGTTCAAGCAAGTTTAACCACCAGGACCAGGAAGAAGCTGATTCCTTTTGCCATTGGATATGAATAGCTGTAACTACTAGATTCAAGTCACGTGGCTCAGTCCAGAGTTCAGGATGTGAAATAAAAAGACCTCTGATAAAAAAAAGTGTGATATTCTCTCTGGCTTCCTGGGTGGCTTTGCAGAGATGTTTTATATGCAGCAAAGCACACAGGAAGCAGTTACTTTCATCAGTAAGATCTTTTCTATGCTGGGAGAATATGTTACCTGATTGGAGAGGTTTATTTTAAAGGAACATCATACTTGGGAGTATGTACCATTTTTATTCTTCTTTTCCAATCAAGAAGGTGCACAGCATTTCTGACTTCTGCAGTGTCTTTTAGGCGATCAGGCAAAGAAAAGGTCCTGAGATGTTGCCGCATCTGATTGCAAAAGTAGAAAGCAGAGTCTTTGGTATCAACTGCAGCGTATTTGCTTCTGAAAAAATCATCAGTTGTCATTAAAAGTGCACAGAATATGAAACACTGCAATTATTCAGTTAGAAACAACTTGCTGTTGCTTCTGTCTATTTATTCTTCCCCTACTCAGGCTGATGTCACTCAGAAAAGGGCTTCCTTTGAAAGGAAGGGCTGCTTCTTCAGCTTGCCATATTGCAGTTTAATTGGCTTCGTTCCCCAGAGACTAAGACTTAGAACAAGTTTTCAAAGTTGAAATGACAGTGCCACAAGAAATGGCTTTCTCCTTCTGCTGTACGTTGGCACCCAACATGAGTATCATGTCCCTATAGATCAGGATTTGCCTGAGGAGCTGGCATGTTGAGGATCGTGCGGGCTGAACTCAGCAGGGTCAAGCTCCTCTGGAGGCACCTCGAGCAGAGCACGCAGAAAGACCTCTGAGTAGTTACACACTAATACGGTGTCGGAAGCCTTAGTTACCCTTTCCAACTATGATACCTCCAGTATCTACACCATGTGCGTGACTCAAAGATTTTGAAAAGCATTTCAATGCCAGATATGCAGTTTCTGTTACTTTCTCATTGCTATTCTTAATTATCTACTTAAATTGACTTGACTGAGTTTATTCAGGCTAAGGAGGCATTTCTTCGGACGTCTAAGTTCAAGTGATTCAGATCGTCTACTGTCTGAGACTGTCCCTGGCTCTGTACAGAAAGAAAGGAGAAAGGACAGAGCATCCACTGCAGAGGCCAAAATGGTATTTGTGGTAGACTGCCAGCATATGTCCCCTGCTCTTTTGCAGGCTGAGAAACTCTGACTAAATCTGTAATGAAGGGCTATTCCTTGAGTAAGGGTCTTGACTGGATTCTGGGAGCTGTTGCTGTCATTAATCCCCAGAACAGGTTGAACGTCTCCTTCAGTCATGGATAAAGAGTACCGAATCAGAGCGGTAAGAGATAAGGGGATTGAGCAGTACTTGGGGAACTACACCTTAAGCATGACGACTACCTGCTATTAAACATTTCCCATCTCTATTCTATATGTGTGTCAGGCTACTGGAGGCTCTGAGCAGGTTATTCATCTGCTGCCCATCCTTTCTTGAACCACAGGCATTTGAGTCCCTTGTCAGTCCCTTGGCACTCCTCTGGCAAAAGGCAAAGGGGAACCTTTTCCGTATGTTTGTAGACCACCCCCCAAAAGGAGGTTCTTTGTGGTATAGAATCACTCCTCCCCACTCTGATACCCGGATTTGAGGCGGCATGCTTAAAACTTCCCCTGTGAGAAGAAAAACAGCTCAAGAAACCAAGTGTCTTCCCCGCCAGATTATTCACTCTCCACCTGTTTCAGGCTCTGGAGTTGGGAAGTGCTAGTTCTTGTTGTCACTGTCCCTTTTATGCTTGTGTTCGTTTTCACAGGAAGTTTATGACACTATTGGAAAGAAATGTAGTTACAGCTTCAGTAGGGCGACACTACAGATTAGATAGGAAGGGAAAGCTGAGAGCACTGCAGCACTGGCACACAGCTAGAGTCCTGCACTGCTCGTAGTTGCTAGGAAGGCTTTGTCAAGGTTTTAACACGAACAGGCTGGAGAGGCAACAGCTCTTTGCACAGGATATATTGGAACAGCTCTATAAACTGTCAAATCAAACTGATAGTACGTTTAACCTGTATCTTCATAGAGGCCTGGTAATTAGGGTACAAAATCTCTTGCAAAATCTATCACTATCTAGAATTTGCAAGACTACATTTTAGCATTGCCAGCGCTCTCTCAATAGTCTGTCTTGGGATCACAGTGCAAACCCTGGTTCTCATGCTCTTATTCCAGTGTATAGACTAAGGCAGTGCCTTGCACCTGGTGAGGGGGGGCTCTATACTTGCGATAATTGTGCAGCTGGGCCCTATGCAACCACTTCATACAGCTATAAACGAGGAAGCCTGAAAGGGCAGCTGATAAGCAGCTGTATAACAGACTGGTAAATTGTCTATTGAAGCACTAACAAGCCGGAGGACCCAGAGCTTGGATTTGGCCTGCCAGGCAGGGGACCTGCTGTGTGTCTGGTCTCCAAGAAACAGCAGGTTTGCAACCTCCTGTATTGCCCCAGTACAGAAATAGGCAACTCTGAAGTTTGTCCAAGCTTTGGGGCTGAGTATTAACATGGCTGGGGTCAGAGCTGGGCCAAGAGACAGGCTCAGAGGTGGCCCCTAAGTGAGCAGCATTTCAAAGCCACCAGATGGACCCAGACATGCAGTTTCTGTTACTTTCCCATTACTTCCCCATTACTTTTTTTCCCTGCCCTGGAAGGGCAGGAGCCGGCTGGGGCAAGAGGCAGACCCTGGGAGAGCAGCTGACAGGACTGCGAGAACCGGCTTCCTTGTACACTCATGAGAGGTAGGACGACTGAACACTTGCCTAGAGTTTGGGCAAAAACTTTTTCTGATTCACTATTTTGTCAGAGATTTCTGATTTAATCTTAGGCAAAGCTTTAAGGGTGACATCTTTCATACAATCTAGTGCCTGACTCCAAATCTCAGTATTCACACTCATTCCTCAACTACTGTTTGATTCTGGAAACCTTAGTTTCCAAGTATAACCCATCTGCTACAACTCAAATGACAACGACAACAGCTGCGTTCAAGCTTACCAGTGTGAGCCAGAAACATGGAAAAGTTATGATAAATTTTGTTTTGCCCAGTGAGTTAATTTTCCCCATTTGCAAACAGGAATCAGATGGCCCAATGAACGTTATTTTTGTTAAAGGGGACAAGAAAACTCTGATGAAGTAGGTAAGCAGTAACAATTGCAACTAATTGCTAAAGCATAGCTGGAGCTAAAACTACTTTTTCCTAGGTTTTCTTCTAGTGAGCCAGCTAGTGGGCCAGTTGTTTGCTTCTTCCTCTACCAATTCCTGCACTAACCTAAAGCAAGAAATTAAGATCTTTAATTCTGTTGAGTTGCAAGGTCTGCTTTGACCTATGCAACCTGGCTCTGTTAGCTGCTCCTTTCTTTGCTAGTATCTCCATCTGGCCAGTCCACCTTGATAGCCACACTTGGCACCATTTTTTTCTGCACTTGCTAGACCCACTAATCATCCTTCACAGCCCTCTTCATCCCCCAGCCTCTCCAATCTTGGCAGCTCTGCTAACAAAGCATTCAAAGCAAGCATGTCTCAAGTCTGCCCATGGGTCTTCCTCATCTGTCGGCTCTTTGCTTGAGAAGTTGTCAACAGAGCACTTCTCCTTGGTGGGGCTCTGCCCTCCTCAGGAAAGTCTTGGAGACGGGGGCTGTGGGAGGCTGATGGTGCCAGGATGCTGCCCTGGGCAAAGCTGGAACTTGTGTCAAAAGCTGATGGGGCTTCACAGAGCCACACTGGTTTGAGGCGACTGATCTGTGCTTCACAGCCCTGGGAGGACATTGATACAAGGCGCATGGTTGATACAAGATCCTCCCCATTCTGGAGGGAGAGAAATGGCACCGGGTTCCCATCTCAGGATAAAAATAGTCACGTAAAGGACGAAGTGCTTGGGCAGGATGACACATATAATTAACGTTATGTATTAGATCTATTAGATGTATTGGATCAATTTGCCACTTTCCAAGGAATTGCTGGACTAATTCCTCATGTCCCTCAACCCCTTCCCCCCAGCCTATTTCCAGCAGCAGCAGTCAGATGTATGAACTGTTACTAGTACTTTTGCACTCCATCTGTTCCCCAAAATAGGGAAGAAAACTCTGCAAAAGAAATAGAAGCCTAAAACATTTTGTCTGGTTTCAGGAAGACGTGGCATGTCCTATTAGCCTCCTCACCAGAGCTTTGAGAACTGGAAAAGTGCCAGTCCATGCTGAAAGCTTTACTCTTCAGGTTGCCTAGATGAGATTATACCTGCTTTCTTGTCACTCTCATTCATTATAATCCTCGTACTGTTTCAGTCAGACTCCTTAGCAGGACTTCTTGCCATGCGATAGCAATGCTATAACCCGTATCTCACAGCTTTACAGCTTTCTATCTTGGCCTGCTTCCCTGAGACTCTCCCAGAGACTAAGGGTGACCAGCTGGCAGTCTCCTTCCAGGATTTGGAGAGACCTTGGCAGAAGCAGTGTGCATCCTCTCTGATTAGCCAAGAACTCACCCATGAACAGCACAAAATGTGAGTGCCAGCCTTTCCCAGCAGCACTGCTGCTTAAAAAAGGCCTGCTAGGGGGGAAAAAAAAGGAAAATAAGATAAAACAATTAATAGGTGGCAGTCTGAACCATTACAACCCTATTACACCACTAAAAGAGGATGGGTGACTGGAGGCCTATGGAGATAATGACATTCTAGTTAATAACAAGTAGTTTCTGTATCCGCTTTCCAGCCAATATGGCTTTCAATCTCAAGAACCCAATAAACTGTTGGCTTTCTGTAGCTATAAACTCTGTCAGGATAAAAGTGCAAATCCACTGCCTTTACTGGAGTTTTATTGCTTTACAGTAGCTGAAGGTCTAGCTCCGTCACTTCTGACTCTACAGACAAATCCAAGGACTTGCTTGATATATTTCACGGCTCTGCAGCTACTCACAGATGAGCCTGAAACAAAACCAGCTGAAACAAAACCAAGGGTCCACCCCAGCACTAGCCATCCACTCCCAAATGTCACGGCTGAGGCTGGAGCTGCCAGACAGTACAGCTGCACACAGAAATCACCTGGGATTTCTCCAAGGCTTCATGTCCCCCTGCGTCATTTGAGCTGGCAAAATCCAGTCTTCCAATGGCCTAAATGAAAATACTTCCCTGCATGTCACAGACTTTCTGGGGTCTGAAGCACGTGCAGCACTGCAGGGCCTGGACACAGAGAAGCAGAGGTGCGTCGAGCTGAAGAGATGGAGATCCTGGGCGCAGGTGCAGAGAGCTTCAGCCCTCGCAGGCACATTTGCAGTGCAGTTTTAGGCTTTGGCCTTCTCTTGACATGATATCTTCGCATGAAGTCAGTGCACATACATCCCACTATCCAAATAGCTAAGCTCCACAATTTCAGGAGCAAAACTTCCTTGCATGCACCAATCCTTACTTGTATCTGTACTTGTACTTATCCGCATTATACTTTAATTCCTCCGTACTCAGCAGTACTGCAGCCCACAATGTGGCTGGTGTCATGGGTGTCAGAGGCCAGAGAGCGATAGCTGAAAGTGCCACCGGGTTGTCAGTTCAGTCAGGGACATGTATAGGAGTGCACAAAAGAGCAAAGAAAAAGAAAATAGTAACAAAAATTGAACTGGAAAAAATGAAGCTGAAATTGGACAGGAAATAGCAGCAAAGAAGAGAAAGTGTTTGCAATACATGAGGTGCAAAAGGTCATTGCAAAGGTTGGGACAGCTTCAGGGAGACAGCAATGAGAGGAATACTAAGCATTTCGGGAAATGTAAATACATTCTTTTCGCAGTGGTCAGAGGGGATAATGAGAACAGCTGCCAGGGACAGCTATACACTTTCAAGGGTAGTAAAAGAAATAACGAAGGGACTCCAGGTCATGCCAGGGCAAGTGATAAAGGACTTGCTTTTGTCGCAGGTTGTTAAAATAGGAGGGCAAGGATTTAGCTCCCCCCGTCGGATGCTGAGCATCTCAGCGCAGATCTGGGAGGAGCTGGGGCTGTGCCTGTACAGACGGGCCTCCCTCGTTGCTCTTCGTGCGGTCTTGTGGCAAGGTCAGGCAGATGACGCAGGTAGTAATGAATCAGGCTCCTTGAATTCAGCAACTAGCTAGTCTAGCTGGATGGAAAACATCTGGAGAAGTGTAATTTGATTAAAAGCATCCTGCAAGGACTAACAAAAGAAAATCATGCCTAAGAAATTATATGGAAAGTTATTGCTCCTGGAGCGGGTGACATTAAGAGCTGACAGGCAGATGCCATGGGTATAATTCACCTGGCCTTCAGTATAACCTTCAGAACAGAATAAATGAATGCATTAAATTTGCATTTATATAGTTTCTTTCCCTCCACACACCACAGCAAAGCACTTTGCAAACATCCTATGAGCCATGCAAAAGATGCGTCCATGACAAGTGGGACAAACAGATTATTGGGAAAGCAGGTCCTGAACAGGATGTGAGCTCGCAGTGCAGAGATGGATGTCTCCTGCTGGAGGAGCATGGTCCCCACACGGGTACCTGCAGCCTGGCCACAGCGAGCCACTTAAAAAGTCTGCAAATCACACAGAAAAACCCTCCTTGGCTCTTAGGATGTGTGTTGGTCTGGAGCATCCTCACACCTCCTGGGACCTGGGGCAGTGCGGAGAGCTGTATTAGCCACTACAGCCTGCTCCTACTGAGGATGGCCCAGAAGGAACAAGTGCCTTTGCAAAATGCATGTGAAAGCCTCTCTATTTTTAAGCGCCCTTTGCTATAGCAAAAAGGCAACACACTGCACTTTATAGGCGCCCCTAAAAGTCCCTGTAGAATTAGTCATAACATTTTAGTGGGTTTTGGGTTTTTTCACTGAAATATGACAGAATTCTTTCCTTGTAACTGCGATGTGTTTTATATCACCCTTATCAACAAATTAAAATGTCTTCTTTTTATCATTTTTGGTGAAAGACATTTTTTGCACAGTTCTGTGGCTGAAAATGTTCCTGCAGGTGAACCCTGCTGATAATCACTGCAAGGCCATTGGATTCGTGAGAATTTTTTTTTAGCCTAGAAAGTTTCAAAATCGTGACTAAGGTTGAAGAGTTAAAAGGTGACTTTCATGGCTTGCTAGTGAAACCAGCTTGGAATTTCAGAGCGTCAGCTCAGAAAAACCATTATTAACTGCTCCCCTGGGCCTGGCTGCCCTCAGGGAAGCGCTGGCACAGCCTGGGCACTAATCAAGAGACAGACTTTGCCGTCCACCTTTCCAACCTAAAGGCCAAAAAAGAATTATATACGTTTATGGTATATACAAGAGAGGGAGGCTGTGGACTGGAGAAGGTTTTCTAGCTTCAGGACAGCTCCATTTTGAATACCAGGTGCCACTGACCTCCTGTTTTACTGTGCGGTACTTTGCAGGTCCTAGTTATTGGTTTATCCTGTGCGCTTATGAGCACTTCATCATCACCAGCACTTCAGTGGTCCCACGTTAGCACAAGGCTACATCCCTCCACAGTAATATGATACTGCAAACTTTCACACGGAGGGATTATTCATCAGTAACTTAAATGACCCAAAGTAGCTACTCACAGTTTTTTCAAACTAAGACTTTCCCCTGTGTCTGCATAGCTTGTAACCATTAATACTGTTTTAAAGCAATATTAAGCGCTTTGCCAGTATAACACCTAAAAAAATCCATCTCAAAATTTTCTGTTCTTCAAACAGCCCCTGTCTTATTCCAGAAACATTCACTACGTGAAACAGTGATGAGAAATTGCACTGGCAGCCAAAGAGATGTCTGTCTCCAGAGTCTGTTTTAGCAGATTATTTTTATTAGAAAACACCGGGGAGTGTTAGTGAATGACAACTTAGAGAACGGGTTTATGGCAGTCTTTTCAACAGCTATCTGTCCACATTTATTCCACATCAATCTTAAATGAGTAGCTCCTTCAAGACTATCTATCTCATCTATTACAATTTTAGAAACAACTTAATAAAGTGCATTTATCACTGCTTTTCCACAAAGAAGCTTGGCTAGTACTGTCTTTAAGTAGCTCTTAAGCGCATTTCAACTTTGACTTTCTTTTCCTAAAAATGTGCTCATCAGTCTTTTAATGAAGTCTTTTTACTCCTTGAGGCTAATGTCTCTGGACTCTAATCACGCTGTTTTACCAAACTGTTCATCTTTCATAATTTAGCTTTTAACCAGAGTCAGGAATGCTTGTAGAAGGGTATTTCTGATCCCACAGTTTTCATGTTCCAGCACTATACGGCATGGCGCATGGTCAACAATGCTTTTATATAACTTTTTTGTTTTTCTCACCTGCCAGCCAGAGTCTCGCTGCCCCTCAGACACCGATTTGGGCCGGTGCATGCTAGTTCCCCTCCAGATGACAATCGCAAGGCTGTGTTGGGTATACTCTTTGGTGCAACCTTGCTAGTTTGCAGGCAAGTCTGCAGAAACAACCTGGAGGACAAGACCCGCTCTAGCACGTGCACCTACAACACAGTCTCTTAGGAGAGACAAGCCTTCTTCAGCCCATAGTTACCCTGATTTTTGTGGCAGAAAATGTATTTTTCTCACAGGTTTCCGGTGTTGGTTAATGTATGTGCGCAGTGACTTCGGGGCAAGCAGGCGTTCATAAGCACTTGAGATGGAGCTCAGTTCCAGGCCAGAATCTGCCTAAAAAGCTCAGGCACCAAATATACGCTCGTTAACATTAGTTTTGTTTAACAGTACCAGGTGTGCATTTTAAGCGCTTTGCTCCCTAATATGTGCCAGATCCAGACCAGGCTCTGCTGTGATCTGATACGCCTCAGGAAAGAAAAATTTGCTTTTAGATGGTGGAACTAAAAAGCATAATATATTTTGGCAGAATGTAAAGGTCCACTGAGATGTTCCTTCTTTTTTTTTTTCATTATTTTCAGTGTAAATAATGATATTCTTTGTGATAAGGCAGGGGTAATTCAGCCTGACTCAGGTTGCAGGGGCTTTTTGTACACACCGCAGTGTTTCTCCTTTCTTCCAATGAGGCTGGCCTTGGGGGCCCCTTTTCTCCAGGCCTGCGCTCATGAGGGCCGGCCGCAATTTCCACTTCTGTGCTCAGTCCCTTTCCTTCACTCTGGCTCTTGGAAGGGACAGGAGAAAGGGGTGACCTGCCTGCATGGAGGAAGGAAAAAAATGCACTCCCTTACAGCTGCTCCTGTGAGGAGTTTGGCCTCCCAGCACATCTCCCTCACATCAAGGATGGAGCAATTCCTGCACCCCCCAGGGCACTGCAGCACCAGGGCAAATTCTTACCAGGCTTGTGAATGTGATGGTAGGGTTGTGGCTTTCTGCTTTACCTGGACTGCTTTGTAAGAGCTTTTTTTTTTTTTTTTTAAACATTTTAAATCTTCATATTATTGCTATATCCCATATACTTTGATTTTGCCTCTCAGATCATAATGGTGACTAGCTCTGCCCTGGTGCCTGATATTCCACCATTAATATTTTATATGCAGCAGGCTTCCCCAGCAGAGTCATATACCCTTCCCTGCCATATAATGCCTTTGCTCCTACCCAAGGTCACTCTGCACAAGAGGGTTCATACGCACTCACCCTGAATTGGGTTTTGAGGCTCCTTCATCTCAGCATCACCTCCATTGCCCTTCTGTCACCCTGGGATCCCATGTGCCTTTCGTATGACTTGCACATTTTCGCACATGACTGTTGCTCTCCTTGTTTTTCCTGGTGTCAGACACTGCTCCAGGTGCTACAGAAGTGTACTGAGGATCCCATTCATATCTAAAGTGGTTAAATGATTTCAGAAAGAATCCATAACTAAGTCTACAGGGGTCATAAATGGAAGCCTTCCTCTGGTATGTGGTCTTGCTTGGTGTGCATTCAGGTCACTGTGCAAAGCCACCACTGCTCACCTTGGGTGGACCTGATGGTATTGCTAACATGCATGCTGCCTTTATGTTCTGAAATAACTTCTGCAGTGACTTTCTATTTGCACACATATTTACTGCTTACTCAGGAGTAACAACCACCTTCCCACCGAAACAGAACAGAGCTTGCGCTGCCCAGTTGCACTACCAAGAAGGTGGGACCCCTTGTCACAGCGACGGGAAGGAGAGATGAGGGCAGGAGGAAAGAGGTAAATTGCCATTTCATGTTGGAATAGGGAGTGCATAATAAATAGGAAGTCATTTAGAAATAAATGACTGAGATGTCATTTAAAACCAATCAAAGATGTACACACATGCATATTCTCACACAAAGCCCTGCAAGAATTATGTGGCAGCATCTCTTTCAGCAGAGACAAGATTGATATTGTCTCCTGCCCAGCGGTGGGAGCAATAATTTGTCTTTGCTTTGTTCTTACCACAAAGATGTAAATGGGAGTGAGGAATAGCTTGGCAGGAGTTTAATCTCATGACATACATGAGAGTAATATTGGGTTATGTTACAAATGTAGTTTGGCTTTATTACAGTTCTTGGATGACAACGTTCAACGCTATACACTCTGGATGTCCCTCACAGGCTGCCTTTCAGAGGAGGCTCATCAGCCTGGAAAGTGTTTTCAGAGAAGATCCAAGACTTTTTCCTGACTCTATTCAACACAGCATTTTAATCCCTTATGTTGGCAAGTCAAAGCTGCTGGCAATATTAAAGGCTGTCTTTGGTCTTTTCAGGGAGCCAGTATTGTCCATCTGCAGAAGTTCCATCACATCTGGAAGGGTAGAAACACAGTATTTTTAACTGATTATTTAGCTAAGGTTACTGAAATGTTTTCTGGATCAGGCAGTTGGTGGGTTAAGCTCTGCAACAGCAAATCCCAGAGAAAGCACACTGCAGCACTGACAGGTCCGTGGGGCGCTCTGGTTCATGGGGATGGTCAAATTGCACTGCACGTATGTCCAGAAATCTGCTGGACACCAAGAGTACAGACTGCAGCTCGTAACAGTGGGGCCACACCAGCATACCTTGATGGACCTAGCTCATCAGCTCGGCCCAAAAATAACTTGGCAGGTTTGGGGTTCTCAGTGGCAATACACAGCCTTTTCTCATCTCTATCTGCCTGGTCACTGCTATTTTGAAACGTGAGCTTATGAAAAAAAAAAAAGAAGGCATAGCTGCGCAGGTGTTTTCCCACATCTTTTATCATCTTTCCCTACAGAGAAATGGAAGTAGAAAAGCATTTGGAGAAGCCTTCAATTTCTACTAGCAAAAGAGCTACTTAAACCAGACAAGCTAAAAAGCATGTTTTCAAGTAAATCCACGAAAGTCACACTACTGAAACAGTGAAGCTTGTGCCCAAGGCAGAAAGTGTCTTCCCCTCCACCTTCCTTTTCCAGTTTTACTTGTGAAGGCAGAGCACAGTCCCAGCCCTCCCTGCATTACTCCACGGGAGAGCCTCGAGGAGCCAGTGCCATGTCCTTGCCTCCCTTTCAGGACCCAAAGTGTTCCCAGCCTGAGGCTCACTCCCATGTGAGATGTGCACTGTGCCAGGGCCCTCCTTGCCTCAGCTAATACCTACCTCTGCCTGGGTAGGAAGATGGGTTAGCAACGCTGCTGCCCGGTGGGATTCATCTGCAGCTGACTAGGAGAACCGGCAGAGAAGCTCAGGTAAACCTCCAGCCACACCTGCACCCATGCAGTCTCCCCACCCAGGGGAGGGCATGCAAAGAAAAGTCCATCCTTAAAATAATTCACTTAAAAAACAGTTAAATTTCTTACACTGTTTTGACACGTTGCACTCAATGACCAAGGGAAGATTACTAAGGGCATGCTGACCAATGTCTTTCCTCTAAAAAGTTTAAAGCCAGAGACTAAAGTCCGAATCTAGGTGTTTGGGGTAATATGGTTTTTTTCTTTAAATTCTCCAAAATGCTGAGCATTATAAATTTAGCAGACATCAGTGGTACTGGAAGTCCTTTAGTGCTTGGGAAAAAGTCAAGTCAATTTTATTAGTTATGTCAATAAGCACAGAGGAGCCTGAATTTACACCTGAAAATATCTTGGCCTTATCATTTATAAGTCCTGCCTTTTAATTTTTTGAAGTGCAGCCCTTACGTTACTGTAACATAGGGCATTCTGCTTGTGTTGCATTGACTCAAGGTTGGTGTTTTCATGCTATCTACAGATTATTTAGGCTTTGCACTGAGATTCCTGTTCTCCTTCACTGCCAGCTCCTCTGGAGCAGAGACGTCTGGAGAATCCCACGTCCTCGATGCAAACCAACACATCCTGCAGAGTGCTCAGAGCCGAGGGAGCTGACAAGCTGTCAGAGCGGGGAGTTTTACTGCTGAGAATCGTCCACAGAGAACATCTTTTGTGCAGGCAGCTGTATCTGCGTCCTCCCCAGGGCCGGTCGTTAGAGCAGATAAATCCGCGCAATGCCACGGCATGCAGAGAGCAGCCCAGAAGGATGCCTTGTCAAGGTCCTGGGACCTCTAGCGTCCAGCCTGCTGCTCCTCCTCACAGCACTCCAAGCTGGCCGGGGTGGGGGTGGCACAGAGAAGGCTTAGGATAGCTCGGCTGTACGGCCTGATCCCCGTCACCCTTCTTGGTGCATATCCCCCTGCAAGAGCAAGCTTGCAAGCAAACCTTGGCTCCCCTGGATGCTGACCCAGCTCCAGGGCACTCTGGGGTGCCCCTCACCCATTTCCCAGGACACACTGGTGTAGGCAAATGCAGAAAGCCCCAATGCTTGGTGGCCTCTCATGGGTCGTCCCACATGGAGTAACCTGATGGGGCAATGAACACACACTTCTTCTGTCATACTGGGATTATTGGCGCGCCCATATTTAGAGGAGATGCAAGGACCGAGCTCACCCAGAGGTTTGTTTCTAGCACTGCTATGGTCAACCCCACAGCAGGGTGACTACGCAGTGCAGACCTGTCTATGCAGAGGGTGGACATAAACCATCAAGCATACAGGCTCCCTGGACCTGGACTCTTTCCTGTATAATTCAGTTTTGGTATTACAATTATTTTCTAAACAAATTTCTTTCCCATCCTCCAACATGCTCTGAAGGCTGGGGGAGATGACTGGGAGCACATTGAAGAAGCACACATTGCTCTTTTATTTCATATTCTGTATTACTAAAATGCTTGTTAAAATAATGACAAAAAGTAAGGCATTTTTTTTCTTTTTTTTAAAGTGATTGAGAACTATATTTGTGAGTGCCTAAAGCCCATTTCTAAAAAGACCTTTACTAAGATATATATGTGTGAGAATGTGTCAGAGATACTGCAGTATCTCTTCTCTAAGGCAAGGACAAGATTTTTCAGAAATTTTTACATGGTTTAGATGGAAGGTTCATTTTCCCCAGGAGCAATACAGGCACATCCAGCCAGATTTATTTAAGGGCCAAGATGCTGATGAAAGCCCCTTTTTAGACATCTATCTTTATACTTACACAGCTAAATACATTTAAAAGGTACTAAACCTCCCATTGCAAGTCACTGGGACTTTGACTCCTCAAGGCAAGAGTCAGAAATCACTTTGGTAGCGCAGCGTGGAGCAAGGTGGCGTGTGCAAAGGCTCACCACAAGGCTATGGGGCTGTGACTGATGCTTTCGTACTCTAGCTAATTAGCAGTTCTGTTCTTTCAAGATGTTATGCTTGTTTGTTTCCCTCCATAAGGAAAAATAGTTCCAAAATTTAAAAAAAGGGTCTAAAGCCTGTGTCACAATGTATGGCTGTAAAAGTACAAAATAATTGAGCAAATGCATGGCCTTGATAAATCCAGAGAGATCAGCTAAGGCTGGTGCCTAAGCTTTCCTTATGCATGCTGCTTCTTCCATCCTCATGAAGCTGAATGCTGAAACAAGCACTACGTTACTACCAGTCACTGCATCACTGTGGTTTGGGCCAGCTTCTGCTGAAGAGGAGCAGAAAGTTCACTTTAATTTGGAGCTGCAGCCTATGTAAGACAGAGATGCAAACAGATTTTTGCCATGCTCATGTCCGGCTGAGAACAGGAGCTCCAGGCCAGAGACAGCTTTCTACAGCTGTCTTGGCCTATGGGCCACATTTGCCCCACAAGGGACAACACTGCAACCTGCTGACATT
Source organism: Struthio camelus (assembly GCF_040807025.1). Classification (NCBI taxonomy): domain Eukaryota; kingdom Metazoa; phylum Chordata; class Aves; order Struthioniformes; family Struthionidae; genus Struthio; species Struthio camelus. The sequence continues at coordinate 49,479,103 of NC_090943.1, forward strand.
TCTCACAGCATTTCCAGACTCCTCACACGACTGGAGTCTGTGAGCAGACTGCACATGCACAGCCACGAGCATATGCAGACTTCACTCTTTCATCTTGTACAGCAAAGTACCATAAGTAAATCCACCTGAATCCCCTCGCTCCTTCCTTACTGCTGGGGTAAAATGCCTCTGACCCTTCTGCTCTGGGCCGCTTTTTTCTTCTTGATTCATCCTGCTTGCCAAAAGAATCCCTCCCAAACCAGATTTTTCTTGTGAAACTGAAGCCTGGGTGGCTGAGACACCATACTCTTGGTTATGAGACTACAAAGCTATGATCCAAAATGTGTCAGAACCCCAACGTGGATAGAAATGAGCGTCCCTTTATCAAAGCCTCGTGCCAAGGGCACTGTGCAAATAACAATGGGAAGAAAATGAATTAAAATTAATTGTTGGTGTCCAACTTTCGAGAAGAAAGTACTGAGGTACTCAGTGTCCAAAGCACATTTTATACATATGTCAGGATGCTTTACTTTGCAATAGCTCCAGTTTCATCCTGTCACTGGTCATTAGTGGCTGGAACTCATTGGGGACGTCCCTGGAGAACATCTTCCAGTTCAGTTTCATCTGAAAAAAATGCAGTTTGTGTGCTCTGTGAACATATTGTGAGGCAAACCAACAAGTGGCAAGTGAATATGACCAGGAGATTCGCTTAAAAAGTTCCCTCCTGATTTGACTTAGATTATGAACCATAGAAAGGAAAATCTCAGACCAATTACATATGCAAATTGCCTAATTCCAGTCCATACCCAGTTCTCATATCCAGCAAAGATAAGAGGAAACGGAAAAATTCACAAGTCTCTTCAGCACTCATTGCAGCTTCTTCTATGTTTTCTGATGCATAAATGAAGAGGGGAGGCTTCAGTTAAAGAGCTATTGGTGAGTCACGCACACATAAAGCAGCCTGCTAAAGTCCTGGGGGCTTGTTGTGACATTGCACAAGCAGCGACAATCAATGACAGTGACTTTTTTTGCTTAAAGCCATGACTAATTAGTAAACACTCTGGAGGTCTTACTCTATTTTATGAAAAGTGCTATTTAGGTTTGGGTTTGGCATTTGCATTAATGTTTTCCCCTTTCCTGTAAGTTCACTGCTAAGGCCAGTCCTCAGGAATTCCAGACCTTGGGGACAGGAGAGGAAGGCTGGAGAAAGGAAGACTCTCCCTTGGTGGAGGAGGATCAGGTTAGAGATCTTTTGTCCAAACTTGACATCCATAAATCCATGGGCCCCGATGGGATGCACCCACGAGTGCCGAGGGAGCTGGCAGATGTCATCGCTAGGCCACTCTCCATCCTCTTGGAAAGGTCCTGGAGATCAGGAGAGGTGCCTGAGGACTGGAAGAAAGCCAGTGTCACGCCAGTCTTCAAAAAGGGCAAGAAGGAGGAGCCAGGAAACTACAGGCCTGTCAGCCTCTCCTCCATCCCGGGAAAGGTGATGGAACAGCTCCTCCTGGAGGTCATCACTAAGCATCTGGAGGACAAGAAGGGGATCAGGAGTAGTCAGCATGGATTCACCAAAGGGAAATCATGCTTGACCAATCTGATAGCCTTCTATGACGGAATGACTGGCTGGGTAGATGAGGGCAGAGCAGTGGATGTTGTCTCCCTGGACTTGAGCAAGGCTTTGGACACTGTCTCCCATCACATCCTCCTAGGTAAGCTCAGGAGGTGTGGGCTAGACGAGTGGACAGTGAGGTGGATTGAGAACTGGCTGGATGGCCGAGCTCAGAGGGTTGTGGTGAATGGCGCAGAGTCAAGTTGGAGGCCTGTGGCTAGCGGTGTCCCCCAGGGGTCAGTCCTGGGCCCAGTCGTGTTCAACGTATTCCTCAATGACCTGGAGGAAGGGACAGAGTGCACCCTCAGCAAGTTTGCTGATGATACTAAACTGGGGGGAGAGGCTAACACACCAGAAGACTGTGCTGCCATTCAGAGGGACCTGGACAGGTTGGAGAGGTGGGCGGTGAGGCACCTCGTGAAGTTCAACACAGGCAAGTGCAAGGTCCTGCACCTAGGCAGGAATAATCCCATGCACCAGTACAGGCTGGGGGTTGACCTGCTGGAAAGTAGCTCTGCAGAGAAGGACCTGGGCGTCCTGGTGGACAACAAGTTAAGCATGAGCCAGCAGTGTGCCCTTGTGGCCAAGAAGGCCAATGGTATCCTGGGCTGCATTAGGCAGAGCGTTGCCAGCAGGTGGAGGGAGGTGATCCTGCCCCTCTACTCAGCCCTGGTGAGGCCTCCCCTGGCGTACTGTGTCCAGTGCTGGGCTCCCCAGTACAAGAGAGACATGGCACTCCTGGAGAGAGTCCAGTGGAGGGCTACCAAGATGATTAGAGGGCTGGAGCATCTCTCCTATGAAGAAAGACTGCAAGAGCTGGGCCTGTTCAGCCTGGAGAAGAGAAGATTGAGAGGGGATCTCATCAACGTGTACAAGTATCTGAAGGGGGAGTGTCAAGAGGGTGAGGCCAGTCTCTTCTCCGTGGTGCCCAGCAACAGGACAAGAGGCAATGGGCAGAAACTGAACCACAGGAAGTTCCATCTGAACCTGAGGAAAAACTTCTTCACTGTGAGGGTGACAGAGCATTGGAACAGGTTGCCCAGAGAGGTAGTGGAGTCTCCTTCCCTGGAGATATTCAAAACCCGTCTGGATGTGATCCTGGGCAATATGCTCTAGAGGACCCTGTTTGAGCAGGGAGGTTGGACTAGATGATCTCCAGAGGTCCCTTCCAACCTAAACGATTCTGTGATTCTGTGATTCTGTGATTCACATTCCTAATACTATCCAGCCGAACAAGTTGCATTCCTACATCATGAAAGTGAAGGAATGTATATTGCACTGGTGAGCATTAAATAACAATCTTTATATGTCCTTGAAGAAACTCTGAAAAAACATCTGCCTATAAGGACATGAAAAATTGTTAAAACAGAGAAGATAAATTGTGGCTGACAACGGACTGTGAAACGAAGCCTCTCTTTGAGGAAAGACCTAATAAATTAAAGGTGACTTACCAAACCTTTCCTTTTGAGAGGAGATAAGTTTAGAGATCTGTCTCACAAGAAGTGTGAGTACCAGCAAATTTAAAGAGCTTGTTGCTTACAAGTGCAGAGGAGACGTGTCTCCCTCTTCTTGTGTTACTCCGCCTATAGTGTTTGTGCTGAGCCTGTAGATTAGATGCATGCCCTCACGAGTTTGCCTTTTGTTCCCACATTTCCCGTGACAAAACTTCCCTGTGGGATATAGCTATTTCTCCACTGCAGTCAGTGCTGTAGCAGCAGCTCATGACGTTTGTATGCTGAGGTAGCCTCGAGTGCAGTGCTGACAGCAAAGCCAGCCTGAGCGGCGGAGTAAATGCTGAGGCAGTCAGCGCACACTAAATTTCATGTGGCTAATAGTAGCTGAATTTTAAAATGAGCCAGCTGAGGTCCATTTTATGTTGCCTCAGGCGCTGGAGGGTAGGTGTACGTTTCGGCCAAAGCCTGACTGTTTTGGCCAAAGCCTATCTTAGGCAGAGCAAGGCTGAGCTCCATGGTGGTCTGGCGGGGTACCAGGATCTGGGTCACTGTGTGCATGTCTTGGTGAAGGTCCCTGCTCTGTCTCCTCTCCCATGGTGGACAACAGACAAATATGGCCCCGTCAAGTGCTTCACGGAGTCACAGATTAACAGAGGTCAGAGAAGAGCTGGGGTGGGGGGGCGGGGGTTGTCCTGTCCAACCCTTGCTGACCACAGGGCTAGCCAACAAGTCACAGCAAGTCTCTCATTCAGTCTTGTTATGAAGAACCTCCAAGAATGGAGAGTCTACAGACTCTCTGAGCCCCTGTCCCAGCACTTGACCTCTCCCACGGTGAATTTTTTTCTTCCTCTGTCCAGTCACAATTCTCCTCGCTGCAGCCTGTGCCCATTGCCTCTCGTCCTTTCACTGTGCACTTCTGAGGAATCTCTGGCTCTGTCTCCCCCGCCATAGGTAGCTGAAGACAGGATAAGGGCATCCCTTTGCCTTCTCTTTTCCAATACATCTGCTTTGCCAGCCTCTCCTCATAGATTCTCTGCTCCAGCCCCAAAACATCTTGGTAGCTCTGCTAGACTCACTCCAGTTTGTCTGCATCTTTCATCTTCTGGGGAGCCCCACACTGGACCCAGGACTCCAGACACAGCCTCATAAGAGTTGAGTGGAGGGAATGAACACTTCCCTGACCTGCTGGCTATGCTCTTGCTAATGTAGCCCAGGATGCAGCTGGCATTCAGTATTGCAAGGGTGTGCTGATGCACTGCTGCTTTACAGTCCACTGCTTCTCCACTTCCACAGAGCTGCTGCCCACACGGTCAGTCCTGGCCTCTCTGGTTACATGGGTTACTCTGTACCACGTGTGGGACTTCACATTTGTCTTTGCTAAGTTTCAGGAGATTACTATTAGGATATGGTCTCATGGGTCTCCAGCCAGCCTTACTTCGAGCAGATCTTCAGCCAGAGTAGCTGATGAAGGCTACTGCAACCAGCAGCAAAGTCATTAGGATCTATCTCTGTATTTTGGACAGAAGTACTAAAAGCAAGGCAATCACCTAGCGGGCAACATGAAAAAGGACATAGAAAGAAATATGGACTGTCCCATGCCCTTCACTTACTCTGTGCGTGATAAGACCTCAGACCTATGTGGAGCTTACAAGAGTTCACTTCCTCACTGAGTACCAGTTTCTAAAAAGCATGGCTGCATCCAGACAGATACCTCTTAGCAGGGCCTGAGCACATGATCCCTGAAACAGACCTCTAGCACTTTAGCTGAAGGAAAACTATTTGAGCTTTGAAACAGGAGGAAAGCTGTCTAGTCACTTGGACCAGCCACTTGAGGGAGCCAAGATTACATGCACTAAGGGCCAGCATATTATATAAGCATTTTAGGAGTGTTTCAGCTGAACCACTCACTTTTCTTGGTAACGCTAAATCTTTAGGATCAGAAAGATCTGAGACCTTCTGTCTCAGATTTAAATGCTTTTTAATTTGGTCTCCAAAGGACATGTTATGCAGTTATGCTGTACTTGTGTTTAGTCTATCCTTCTTGATAACTTTTGACTCCATGTGTTTTAATTTCAATCAAATTTGATAGATGTTCAGAAGTTTCGGTTACATTAACTTGCTCCAGGTTGTCTGAAAATAGTCAGAAAATTGTTATGAAAATAGGTAGAGAAGTGAAGTGCTTTTACTAAAGCAGCAGATATAGTTGGAAAAAACGCACAACTTTTTGGTATGCAAGGTTTCCTTCAGGCCCAAGCCTAGAATCTCTGTATTAAACACCAGAGAATCTGCAGCGGAGATGGTTATAGGAAATCAGGATTCCGTGGTCCACAGATGCTCATTTAGATATTGTTACACATCGACATTTTCAATATGGCACCCTTCTCTCTCCCCACCCCCCACCCCACCCCAACGCCTTCTCCCCAAGACCCAGATACTATTTCCTTATCGCCCATCTCATCAAATCCAATTGCCACCTTAATGTTAAGCCAGTATTTTCAGGAACTTTATGACTCCAAGGAGAAAGCTCAGAGACTTAATTTTTCCCCCTCCCCTTTTTTTTTTAGCCCATAGAACTTATCATACAGTGAGGATTTCCCTATGGAGCCGAGAGACTTTCCAAACTCTTTTGGACCCCGTGGAATATCTTGCCTTTCATCGTGGGACTTTGCAGAGTACATTCAACAGCTGTATCCTGAGGGTAACGGCATGACAACCACCTCAGCAGCCCGTTGTGTTCAGGGTGGTGGGACTTTGCACCAATGACAGTCTTATCCCTGAAGAGCTGCAGTCTCTTAGGCAAGACACGAGAGACAGAGAGATAAAAATGGGAGTCAGAGTAAGAGACAAGGGGAGGCAGATCGACCAAGGTGGCAGAATTACCTTGAACACTTACCTAGCAGCTGCAAAGATCACCACACGCACGCACGCACGCACGCACCCTTCTCCAGTTTTCCTAAATTGTAGTCTTCTGTAGGTGTGCTATGGAAAATGGGTTTTGAAAAGGCTCTTGAGGGAAGATGGCAAAACATTGTTCAAATTTCCTTTAAAATGCTGTTCAAGTTTCAGAAATGATTGCTACAAAGCCTACAGAAAGTGACAACACAACCCTTTGATGTTGCTTGTAATTCATCTCCATGCATACTAGGGAATTGTCATCTCCATGCATACTAGGAAACTAGTGTTTTGGCAGCAGTGTAGCATTATGAGCTCTCATCTATGTTCTTTTTTTTTCCCCCAGGTGGAATTTTTTTTGTTGCTGCCTACATCAAAATGCAGAGACTGTTCCATCCATCAGGTCCATGGCATGCAAAGGAGACCGTATCAAAATACATCTTACATCCTGGCAAGGAAAACACAGCATCAGCAGAGGCACTCAGCAAGCAAAAAGAAACATATCAGAAACAAAGTTTTCAGATCAGTAGGTACAATACCAAATAAATGAATGAATCAAAAAATAATACTGACTGACAGCACTGACATCATTGTTATAATCATGGGAAAGGAATGTGACAGCAGCAAGCCCATCCTATAATGACACTTGACTGCAAGGACAATCTTAGACAGACTTCACCTGGAGTTAGGGCTAGCATTAGCACATGACAGAAAGATGATAATAAATATAATGCCTTTTGCCCAGAACAAAACTTTCCTCTGAATAGACAGAAAATATAAATTCAAGAGCATTACATCCATATGTTTAAAAAAACTTATTGTTCATTTTCTAGTGCATACTTACGTATGTGCCTCTCTCTCCCTCTTTCCATATATGCATGTATGTATGTATGTATGTGTGTGTATACATAGGTAAATATTACATACACACACACACACACACAGACATTTTTTTCCTCAGCAGGAGCACACGAAAGATGGAACGGCCTATAGGTAAGATGCCTACACGTGAAACCTCATGGTGTAAAAATCTATCCTCTCCTAGTAGTCCCACAAAGACTTTTTGCAGAAGCTGTTTTGAAGGAGTAGAAGTATGTATCGGCACCATTCACCTTATGTTCTCTTGTCCTTGTACTCAGGGAAAATGTGACTATATTTAGAAAGTAGAATTAGTACTGAAGCAATTTTCACATCACTGGTCCTTTAGCATCCTCACATATTATTTGTGGTATCTGCTTTCATGAGCGAGGATGGGGCCACATGAAAGCAATCACAAGGATGGAAATGTTCTCAGCAGGAGGAAGAAGGATTATCAAAAAGCAGAGGAATAAGACTTCCGAATGTTTTGTAGTCCTGGGCATCCATATGCCATTTGAGCTATGTGCAACATTAACAGATAGTTCTAAAAATAAAAAATATATTATTTATTAACTTATTAAGCCTCCAAATAAGGAGCTGAATACGATTCGCTAATAAGCTACATCACATCACATCCACGGGAACACACATGCATAGAAAACGGCTGAAGTGGACATCCACAGGTCTTTGTGAGGCCATTCAGGAACTTTGAGACAAAGCTATTTTTTTTTCTAAGGATAATGTGTGGAACAGTGCCATTTTAGAATGAGTTTCATGACATCAGGAGTTAAATACAATTTTTACACCCGTCCATGCCCAGCTCCCCTGTGATATATAGGCATAATTCCAGATTTATTACAGAACAAGAGTGCTCTGTAATTCCAAGAAAATATGATACCAGAGACTACCTTAAATGAAGAAGATAAGACACTGTTAACATAGCATGGAGGCTGTGTGTTGGGATCTCACGACCTTCTAGTACTTTAGGATGAGCAAAACAAATTGCTGAATATACCAGAATGCAAAGAGCTAATTTACAAGTTCCTGCAGCCTGGATCTGCTCTCTTGGGCAGGCAAAAAGCCCATGCGGTCTGCAGTCATATTCACCTCTTTGAGCAGCTGTGTTGAATGGAGAGAGATGGGCAGGAAAGGCACTGGTGTGCAGTAATGGTGACTTGTTCTGCAGACTGATGTCTTCTGCAGTCAAAGGAAAGCAGTGCATGGGGTACCGGAAGAGATGCAGTCTGCCTCCTCGCTGGTCTGAACGATGTAGGCCAGGCCCAGGAGCAAGGCTGAAGTCTTAAATATTGTCATTTTTTTTAATGGGAATTAGTTAGACTTAAATGACAATTTTTTTGCTGTTAAAAGTCATTGCAGTTGTACAGATGGAGGTTATATAAAAAGCATCAGGGACTGAAGACTTCAGAGTCTGTGGTGCTCTCCCTGGGCTTTTGGGCTGCAAAGCATGTGAAAATAGCTCTTTTTCAGTCCACTTCAAAGTCAGAATCAAGGTGTTACCAGTCTTTCATGGGTGTAAAGTACACCTCTGTTCTCACTCTACTCCCATCCTTCATCCAGGCACTTCCCTGTCCCCATACTAACCCTCTCCGCACACAACTACACCAACATAGGGCAACCTGGGTGCACATCAACCCTGTCAGAAGTCAAAGGAATGAAGGCACGAGAGGGAGAGAGCACAAAAGCATATATCAGAATCACAGATATAATCTTTTGCAACAGGAGAAAGCCTTGACAGGAGAAGGAACTCCACAGACCACACAAAAGTTTGTTTGGTCACAAAGTAGGAAGGAAAACAGTTTTCTTCTCCTCAGCTCTGCATCATTTATGATTTTGGTTTTAAGGTATGCAATATATACTATTTATTTACATATTTATTCACCAATATGAATGCAATAGTACTGTCTAGGTGCCTATCAATAACTTCTAAAACCATTTGTCAATTTTAACTCCACTTGGTACGCTGAAGTCTGAGAGAGAGGAAGTTTCTACTAGTTATATTTATAAAAAATGCTGCAAGATTAAAAAAAAAAGAAACAATGCTCCAGGCTGCTAGCTAAACTCAGCTCATGTTAGACAAAAGAGGGCTCTAGCTCGAGGCATAAGGTTTTAGTACAGACTTCATACATTCAATGGCTCATAGGATTACTTATTTATTTTGACTTGCTTTTATTCCTTTTTTTCCAGGTGTCCAGAAACTGTCGCATGAGGTGCAATTGAAAGAACAATTATTACCTGTGTTTTAAAAGGAAAAACCTACAAAAAAGAACAGTTTTGCTTGGAACATTCAGGGTTTTTTTTTTTATATTCACAGAGACAAAGAAAAAGTATTTTTTCTGTACTACCTGTAAGATTATATTAAGTCTTGGTTTTGAAAAGGTCACATCACCTGATGTAGTAATTGCATGCAGCTGTTATGTAATTGTTCCTCCAATTTCTATTAAAGGTAGCAATTGGAGGCACTTCTTGGAGTTATTATGTCGCAGATATCTCCTGGTGACAACAACAATGGCTATTCATGGAGGTAAAAAAGTCTCCCATGGGGAGCTCTGAGCTGCCCATAGGAGCTGGCAGGGACCTGGGGACCTCACATGCTCAGTCTCTGCTGTGGAAGAAGACGGTGGCGCGTGGGCAGACAAACTTTGCCAGCTCCATCTGTCTCACAGGCTTAGTGAGTCAGCTCAAGAAGCAGCACATGCACGCACGCACCATCTCTCTCTCCTGAGAAACAGAAGGAAGGAAAATACAGCTTCAACTGCAAGGGCCTGAATGCTCTGAGCAGTTGAGCAACCTGGAGCTCAGCAGCTCAGCTCTCTATTTTGCAAGGGAGGGGAACAGAGGAGACGGAGGACAGCCGGGATGCAGGCTTCAAATGTGAGCCAAGGGAGGGGAGCCTTCAAGCTCCCTAAGACCTGCCTACTTCTGCTACGGGCAGAAACAGAAACGTCTCAGATTTGACAAGTGGAGGGGGAATTCAGGGCATTTCCTCATGGAGATGGACTCGCTAGTTCAATCCCTTCTCTGAGTCAGCAAGGCACTGGCCAGCTCCCTGCAAGTGAGACTGTGCCCGGACTAAGGAGCCCATTTGCAGGCATAGCATGTGAACCTGGACATGCTGGCTCCTGCCTCCTGCCTCGTCCTCCCATTGTACTAGGAAGGGCTCGCACGGGACCCTTTGTACGAGCAGGGTGAAGCGGGAAGAGGCTTCAGGCTCTGAATCCCTGTTTCCTGGAATGCCCAACTTAGGACTATGTGTCAATCCATAGGAGAAAAAAGTAGGACCTTCCTTTGCGTTTCCTGTTGGCTGGCTTAGGTAGCCCACGCTCCATGTCTGAATGTTGTAATTCCCATCCTGGGACCCAGATAACAGGCTCCACATCTGCCACTTCGGAGCTCAGGTTTCCAATTCCAAGGTTTTCAGAACCTCCCCTCTCAGTTCTCTGTTTCCCTTACTATCTCCATCAGATGTCTCTCAATTCCTAGGCCCAAAGCTTCTCCCTTTCTCCAGACCCCGGAGCTTCTTTCATGTCACTGCTTTTGTCTGCCTGCTGGGTGCAAGACCCTGCTTTGGCTAATGGTATCTTCACCCCTTGCTAAGCCCACAAAACTCTAGTTAAGTCTTCTCTCTCCAGCTTTACTTGGAAGAGATAATGAAGGCTACCAAGTAATGCAGAGTATTTATATATTACATTTAGATTAGAAAATTGACTTTAAATAAAGCTTCGTATTTTATAATTCAGTGTTTAGGAGTTTCTATTTTCTACATAGGCTTGTGGAACAGCAATGCATTTTCCCCTCCAGTTGACCAGACTGGGCTTCATTAATTTCCATTACCAAAAGACTAGCAAGAGCAAGATAACTGATACACACAGGAGCCTCCCAAGAGATTAAGTGCCAAAAGAATTCAGCTGAAGACCTTCCCCGTACCAGAATGCCACCTAATGCTAACCGTGACTCTGGAATTAATTGCAGCAGTCAGCTGTTGCATTTCATCTACAAGTCCCATACATTTTAATTAACCTTTTGGGAATTAGTATTCATTGACTTACAGTACCTGCTTTGAATTTTTGGTAGTATTATAAAAACTGTCTCCACTGCAGAGTGACTCATTTCACTCAGAGGGGGCTCACACAGAGGCAGTGTCTTTAAAGTACTGTCACTGGGCTGCCGTATGAGCCTGGGTCAGCAGATACTGGAAGGAAAACACCACATACCGCTCTTGGTCCTGGCTAATGCCTCACCATGCTAGAATTGCTCATTTTCCCTCTCCACAGGCTCAGACACAAGATTCTCACTCCTGATGTGTCCCAAGCACTCTTTGCACTCGTTCATTGTTTTGTATTTACAGTCATTTCCAAGCATCTTCTGCCAATCGGCAGCTGCTCCACCTGCATTTGCCAAGTAATATTCATGTTCTGTCTCTGAAAAATCCCCAGACTGCAACCTCCCAGTTGCAAGAAACAACACCCAGCACAGACAACACAACACAGCCAGGCGAATTGGTGGCTGCCTTATCTTGGACAGACTTCTCCCAGCCATGTGCTCAATCTCCTTGTTCAGGTAGATGTTGAGGAGACCAAGAACGTTTCTAGGCAGGGATGAGACATAAGTTTGGCTAAGTGATGTGAGCTTGAAGCTACCAAAAGGTCAGTTAGGCCTTGGCATGTGGTTTAGTCCAGGTTCCCTAAGTCAAACCGGCAGGAATACCTCACCGCAGAAGTGGGTGTCCAGTCTCTCTGAAGGGCCTTATTGCCACCCTTTCCCCTGCCTCACCTTTTTCAGCTACCTCTAGACTGTGGCTTTTTTACTCTTTGCTTATCCGGGTGACACCTGAGAAATCTCTGAGAACACAAGAGGGGAGCTTATCTCAGGGGGCTGAAGGGAACAACAGTCACCAGGGCTATGGGAAATTAAACTGGCGCTTGGGCTGGAAGGAACTAGTGCAACCCTGGGGGAAAGAGAAGGGAGGTACCAGCATTGTGTCACACGGTGGTGAAAGTCTTCTGGGGATACTGGAAACGAGAGGCCTTGCATGAAGGCTGCAAAGTGCGGGGCATGCTAGTCACTGCTGGCTGGTGGAAGCCTCTAGTCACGTCAGCAGCACAAGCGTCTCTGCTCCCAGTTCTTCCCCCGGCTCTCTGTTTGTTTTGTCTTTTCGTAATTCACCGGCCACCAGCATTTGTGAGACAAGAGAGCAGTTGGCCAAGCTGCTTCAGGCAGAAGAGGCAGGGGTGAAGCTATATTGCCGCTCTAGACATTGCACCACATGCTGGCTTGCATGTTTCTCCAGTGAGGGGAGGTGACCCTGCCTTGCCATTGGACTATTTCTCTTAGGACTGACTTAACCAGCCGCACACTACTCTCCATGTGAAGGGAGAACCACCTGTTACGGCCTCTCCTTTCTTCTGATGTGCTGGGAACCGAACACAGGAGCTTTAGCATGGCAGCACCTCACTCACTCGCAGCAGCGCCTTCGCCAGCCCTCTGCAGCAGGCTGACCTGGCTCTCCTACCATCTGCTCTTTGGTTGACTTTTTCCCTAGCCCTTGGAGAGCACCGAGACAAGGGGAAAATCAGCATGGCTTTGTTAAATAACTGCGAACTGTGTTTTGGGCAGAGAACTGAAAATGCACATTAAAGGTATGCTGGATCAAAAGGATTCATGCAACACTTGATCTTTCCTTATTATGTCTCATACTAATGCACTTTCATCTTTACCTCTGGTTTGGGAGACTTTACTGCAATCTACCGTAAAAACAGTTTTTTTACTGTAAAAGCAGTTTTCCAGTTTTCTCTGGAAAAGGGAGGAAGGGTATCATCTGTGAAAAACAACAGGAAATGTAGGTTTTCCATAATCATACATAATTACCACTTTCCTTTCTCCACCAGAGATCTATAAACTTCTCACTCAGAACTCTGCCTGTAATTTAAGAACATAAATAAGAAGCACAAAAGAAAAAATGTAAAAAAGATGAATCTAGGTCTTTTGGAAGCTAATGAACAGACTTTCAGCCACTGTCTTGGTAATTTAGCAATCACTTCAGAAGACAACATAACATTTACACCCTTTGCAGCAGAAAAAAAGGAAAGTAGTCTGCTATCAAAGGAGTTGTCTTTGGCACATTTTCTGATTGAGGTTTGGGTTGTTTTTTCATCCTCTTTCCAGGTGTATCAGTCTTGCCATGAAACAGAATAATTACTGCTGGTCCGTAAAGGAAGGTGGTAATTTAAAGCACATTCTGTGCTTTTTGTCTTGAGGGAATTTAGTTGAAAAACTATTCTTTTAAACTGCAGTTTTCAGTGTTGCTAAACTACTCTTCCATTCAATGTAGGAGTGACTGATTTGCTTCGATGTTGTTTGAGATTACCTTTACTCGGCTGTGTATTTTAATTTCTTGGAAATTTCCTTAGCAGAAAATGATACCATCAATTTCATATCAATTTGTTATTTTATGAGAAAGTGAATAAGGCTCAGCTTGACTGTTTCTATTCTGGATTTACAGGGGATGAGGGTTCAAAAGGTCCTTTGGTTCATCTAGCTGATATGTTTCCTAGAAATAGAGCTAGTCACAGCTTCAGAAAGTGAATTTGCAGTAGTTACTTTGCCAGGGAAAACATTTTATCCTTCAGTTGTTTTTATAAATAAATGGAAGGTTTGATTCACCAGTCCACCTACACTCTGTTTTGTCAATGAAGTTACAACAGAACAGAACTGGTTTTATGAAGGGAGATCCATGCTCATTACAGTCTATTAGTAAGTAATGCATTTTTTGTAGTCCTTCTACCTAAGAAAATTCTTTATTTTAGGGTCTTATTCATTCTTCCTTGCCCCCTTCACTCCAGTATACTCCCCATATCAGCCTGGATAAGCGTAGAGGTTAGCAAAAGCAATGGGTCACACATCTCCCAAAATCCGTCAGATCAGCTGAGACCCACCCTATGTTTCTCAGAAGGAAGGATCTGCATGGGCTGTTCAGGCTTTACCTTTTTCCCAAAAGGTGCAAGGAGATTCCCAGTGGGATTGTAGTATCATCCAAACTAACTCGGTGCCTAATCCTCACAGATGTAGAAGGAGCAACAGACCCCCCGAGCTCCTTACAGCTCAGTCCTACTTGGTGCCTATCTGCACTACTTTCTTCTGCTAACCTGGCTTGCTGTGACTCTCACCCTGCCAAATCTCTCCAGTCCCTTTGCATGGACCAGGATTTCAGGAAACCTTCTGTGAACATCAACCATAATAAAAATTCATTTGCATCACCCTTGGTTGTGCCTCTTTAGGTTAAACCTCTGAAACATTTTATTTACAAGCTTTTAAATGTTATTTTACGTTGTCCTTCAGTTAAACAACACCCAAGAGTATGAAAATGATAGCTGTTCTGGAGATGATGGATGAGGCTCCCCACTCTTTCCCACCGGTTGCGGCCCATGAGTCATTTGCTGATTTCCTCAGCTAAAACTGACAGACAATTACCAGGCGTTTCATCACAGGCAACGAGACTTTTTTTTAGAGCTCGCTGTCCATCTTCCGATAGCAATGTAGCAATGACTACAAAAACTTTTGCCTACAACATTCTCTCTCAAAGCTTTAACAATTTATCTCTGTTGCTTTAAATTTTTGTTCTCTTTCCTCTCTTAGGGTTAAGTTCATTTAAATATAATATAAAACAACACAGCACATCCTGCATCGTTGCTGCTCTGAATATTACTTCTGTATTTGCTTCTTTACAACACATTAACAATTCAGGAACTACTGTGTCCACGCTCGCATTGAAATATTAGAATAAATTGCACTATTGGTGGGTATTACTTTTTTAAATAATTTTTCTTAAATGGAACTCAGTGGATCTCCCAATTGCTTCTTCATTACGGGTTATGGTTTTTAATTTATCACTTACAATTTAATGCGATGTCTAACAAAATCTTCAGAGCTTTCCCCTACCACCATGTCCTTTGGCTGCACTCTCAGCTTCTCTGGAAAGAGTTTACACTGTTTTGCTGGTGGATACCAGAGGATTCCCCCACCCCACCCCCCCCACCCTGTAAAAGCAGTCCTCAGTTGGTCAAGACCTGCTGTAAAATCCTCCTTGATCTGTCGGGTGCTAAGGGCACCCCTATGCTCAGTAGCTTCCAGCTGTTTGAGCAACCGCAGCAGGTCCTGCCTGCCGCTGACGGAGAACGCCTGTTCCTCCAGCTCAGGGATTAGTGCTGTTTTTAGCTAGCAAAGAGGTGAAGAAATGCTTGGCCAGAATCACAGCCAGGTGAGTTACCTCCAGGAGCAAGTGTACCCTGCTTTTTTTAACTCCTTAGCATCTCTGCTCTGACAGCCAGGAAAGGTCTCACTCATGAGACTGGCTCCTGTGTGAGCAGGGCTCATGCTGCAGAGACTTGCCAAGAAATGACAGTTTCTGACAAGCTTCAGAAACTGCTGCCCTGAGCCAAGCTTGGAAAAGGAGCATGTATAAGCAAGGCCCTCAGTGTAAGGAAAGTGCTTTTCTTTTCCTAGTAAGTGGGGCACAGAAAGCTTTCTAGGGCCACTCTAATACAACAAATAGCAGACAATAAATTGCCCACAATCACATGTAACAAAGGACATGGGACATTTCACACTCATTCAGAAACGCCTCAGTCATCCAGCCCCAGGCCTTATCAGGTCTTACAAGAGACCCAATAGTGCTCCAAAAGCTAGGGGGAGAAGGAGGTGAAGACGTCAAAGCCAAGAGGCCCCACCCAACTTGCAACCTTGCTTCTTTTCTAGCCACATTTAAACACGTCAAATGCCCCATTTTGCAAAGGATGTTCTTCTCTTACAGGGGACACTCCAGCTTCAGAGAAACGATGTACCACGCTATCGTAAAAGGAAACACCTTGGTAGGATAAACAAAGCACATCTGTGCAGTCTGTCAAAGCTACAATGATCTCAGGAGCTAGTGATACCTTTCATTCCCAGGAGAGATCTGAGAATACCAAATACTGCAATCTGACTTCCTCTTCTCTGCATGCTGCCATCTCCCTCTCAGCTTTGTAATTGTTTTCAAATGCTAAATCCCTGTTATTTATACAGCAGAAATAGATGTGGTTACCTGGGAACACACGCTGGGAAGAGATCACATAGGCTTGGTTGCCATCACACACAGCCAGGTCAGCTTCATAAGCTGAACAAGCTCCGTGTTAAAACCAGTAAGTACTTTAGACTCTACTGTTCAAACCTGTTTCAGGCTAAGCTTTATCCATGACCCTCTTAAAACACTTTTCTTTCTTGGTGTTTATTTCCCCGCTTTCTAGCATTATTGTTAGAGAACAAGCATAGGGTAGGGTGAAACAGCCCATCTTCTCTGGAATGGCAGCTTCTCCATTCCTCTGGCTGCCCTTGGAGACCTTGTCTGCACCTGCATCCACGGAATTGCTTCTTCAACACTGGCAATCAGAGCTGCACAAAATATTCCAGACTTTTTCTCTCCCTACTGAAAACACCTGGAAGGTAAGCCTTCCTGTAATGCACAAAACGTAGAGGAGTGCAAAAATTAACCCGAATCAGGCATAATTTAGAAGTAAAAATATGATGTCAATTAATCTAGTTTCAAAACCTACAAACACACACCTCTTGATTTCAGCTAGATCTTAACAGCTGGCAAGAACTCAGGATTTAGAAACGTTTCTTATTTACTCAACTAAAAATAGTTCTCAGTGTTAAGACATCCTATTGTATTTGCATTTTGTGTGCGTGTGTGTGTCTGTCTGTCTGCCTATAAAATGTGTATATTATACACACACACCTGTATATATAATGTAAAAGGCATATAGAATACGTACATATAGACATGCAAGTGTATGCACATATATACACAAAATACATAATGTACATATACATTCATGCACGCGCACACATACACACACATCTGTATAAACAAATACCCATGAATGCTTCACAGTGGAGCTATTCTAAATGAAGTTGAGTGGGCAATTAAGCACAGCCAGGCAACAATTTCACATACACTGCGTCTTATAGCCAGAAACTACCATGCAGAAGTAATGGCTTATCCATAAGGTGTTCCCTCACTCCAACTTCCGTAACTTCATAAAACTCTAGCTGCTACTTAAACTAACCAGCAGGTGATTAATTCCTTTCCCTCCACCTGTAAGTCCAAAGCAGGGACTGGTTCGTTCTCATCAAGTATTGATGTCACAAGCATTTATTGCTACAGTAATCAGAGGAGGAAAGGTTACTGGCTATGTATGCGCACATTCATATGCATGACTTCTGCCTATTCTTTGCGTCTCCCCCTTTGATCTGTCAACACATCAAAGGGCTCGCGCAGGCCCTCGCTGAGCAGCCACCCGCGGCGGGAGGCAGTCCAGGGTACTTGGCCCTCTTATCACAATGGCCCAGGGAAGGCAGGTGGTCTTCCCTGCTGGGCTTTCCAAAAAAGATTGCCTAAAAATGATTGTTTAAATTTCAGCACTCCCCAGGAAAATGTTAAGCCCTTCCTTTAATGTGTCCATTTTTGTTAGCCCGCTGTCTCAGAGTGGTGAGCAGTGTCAATCCTCTATTACTCTGTACAGGCTCAGTGCTCTCACCTTCCTGCTGAGCACAAGGGGTGGGCAAAGGCAGTGCACAGGGACCTGGTTATGTGCCCCTGCTTCTATGTGAGCCAAACCTGGGCACAGCATAAAGCTGCCAAAGGAGCCACTCTAACCAACAGCACGGGCAGATAGTCTCGGTGGATTTCTGCCTCACTTTGCCTTCGTTTACCCCATAGGTTTGGAGGACTTTTGAGACACACACTACTGTCAATGTCCTTGCCCCTCCTGATCAGAACTGAGTCTCTCTGTCAAGCCAGAGCATGACAGATCCTTGCACATGATGAATCCACCCAACTCATTTTGTGTCTATCCTACCAAAGGCAGCCACCAAGATAGCGGGGAGAAGGGGACAGGAGGGCTTGATTTCTCCACAGATAGCGTCAGCTGGTGCGTATCACCCTTTCACTTTTTTGGTCCAATGCAACCAGCTCGCTGCTGGATGCAACATCCGTTTCCGAACCTTTTCATTTCTGAAGCCTTTTTTAATCCATATTGGCCTATCTGGGTAGTTGGGTCAGCTCCACAAGAAATGCTGCTTATCCTGGCAGACGTGAAGTGGGAGTGTGACCGCACTCTACGCCAAAAATAAACCTTGCCTTGATAAATATAGAATGATGAAAGGAAAAAAAACAATACTGTGAATTTAGGGATTGGCATTTATCTGAAACTGATACTCTTGGAACCAGTGTCATACCCACCAGTGATCAAATGCAGCAAGTTTGTGACTGTAAGTTACCAAAACAGAAAAACACTTTTTATTTCAAAAGGCTCCTTTTGTTATAATGGCCTAATCTAAAGGTCCCAGGAACAAAAAAAAAAAAAGATTTTACTGAGTTTAATGACAGCTTTATGATGATTTTTTTTGATTTGCCCTAATAAATTTAGAGAAACAATTAATTTTGCTCTGCAGGAGCAAATCCATTAATTGATGTGGCTGACTTTGAATGCACTCTCACTACAGTCAGAATTGGTTGCATTATTAGTAACACTAATAAAAATCAAGAGTATAAAGCAGGGACATAAAGATCAGTACTTTTTTTTAGGAAGCAGACCCAACAACAAATGTATGGAGAAAAACTTACCAGACAAGAGCTCAGAACTACCAGAAATAAATGATTATTTCAACTCCTGTAGAAAAATGTTACCATATTTAATGAGAAAGAGTAGCTTTTCAGTATTTAGGGGGAAACATGCAATACTATCTAATAGTATATCCTCAGTATAAAATTCTATAAAGTAATTAAGAAATACATGGAGACATTAACGCCACCACTTTCACAGAATTGTTATGGATTAATATGGCCCCTTAGTTTTAAGAGCAGTCCTATACAATAGGGCTTTTTGAAGGACAGCCCTCCACACTAGTAGGTATAGGCCTGATTTTGTGCCCATTCGGGTGACCCTCTTCGGTAAAGTAAGTTTCTCCCAACTTCTGAACCAAGGGGGTGAGTTCCTAAAATGGGGCTGTTAGAAGGACTGTTCTTTTTAGTTCTCCTTTATCTGCACTTCCTCAGCTGACTGTACAATGTTGGGGTCAAATGCTGTTTGTAAAAAAGGAAAAAAGGAGAGCAGAAACCGATTTAGAAGTGTCAGAAACACTCAAGCCCCTAAAGTGCTGTGTCTCTGTGCCAAGACCAGTCCCATCCTTCCTCAGTGACCCAATAACATTTAAAAAGTTTTCACTATGTCCTTTCCAAATGTGACAACATGGCTCTAATTTGGGCTTTGATCACAAGTTAGCCCAAGCTGCCATCTAGGGATGCAGCAAAATCAACCCCCATGCCAAAGAGGCCCTGTTCAGCACAGCTAAGACACAAGGGGATATCACACAGAGCAGTGGCTTTGTAGCACAGCAGATGAGAAACCAGGTGGTGGTCTCAGATACACCTCTGTCTCGAGTCCTTCACTGACGATGGGCAAGGTTTTGAGGCATCTGCAGTGCATGGAGGTGACAGCTGCTTATTCTGGGACAGACTGGTGAAACTTCACTTTCAGCTAAAGGAGCCTGGCAAAAAAATCTTGCAAGGATTTCACAGAGCATTTCTTCCCTTAAAGCACTGTCTTCAGCTGTTTCCCCACAGGGAAAGTTGGATCCCGATGAAAAGAAAGAAAAAGACAAAATCTTTGGAAGCACAGGTAGCAATTCTAATCAGGCAGGGCACTTGCTAGCAGTGAAAAAAATAACCGAGAAAGTTAAATACGTCTTTTAAGAAATTACTCAGCAGTGCAATTTCCTACTAAGTGATGCAGTAAAATTTTTTCAACATTAAGCTTTGAAAAAAGCCATAATCTACTACCAATTTATTAACTGTTGTTATGTATTAGGTTACATAGCATATAGAGCAGTCAATTATTCACCATGCCAGAGTAGTGAAAAAGCACGAATCTTGCTCATCCTTCTCACAAGTGTAGAAGGGATATTTCTGCATAATGCAAAATTAGATCGTGCGCTCAAATGTCCACCTCTCATCCAGCGCTAATGAAAGGCCTGGCAAATGGTACAGATGTAACAAATGAAGAATACATGCACGGAGGTGGAGGAGATGGAGGGATTAGTCAGCACCGTTACTTCGCCTTTGCAGCTCCTGGAGTAAAATGGCACCCACGGTGCAAGCACAGCCCATGCATGGCGAGGATACAGTACTGGACCCAGGTGACTTCAGAGACCACCTCCTTAGGTGTTACCACACTTTTTTCCTACTGTTTTTGGCCCTACTTAATTCTTTTGCGTTGCTGAGTTTCCTTAGGTTATATTGCATGTTAGAGGTTCATGGAAAGGTTGTGCAGCCACTGGGGCAAAGCCCGCCACGAAGAGTTTTCATCTGTTGCATTGCAGTGGCACTGCTTTTGGAGCGGATCAGAGAGTCAAGCTGCACCAGAGCTGGAAATCTTCTTGGGTTATGCTGATTGCTCACGTATAAATCTACACCTTGCTAGACAGCTGCTAGGAAATTCCCTGGGGTTCGTCCCCTGGTCCTTGGTGCAGTCACGTACGGCTCAACTTACCCTCTGAAGTGACTAAAAAAATCTTTTTGAGTAACTGCAGGTGGAGCTGGGAGGATGTCATCATCCTCAGCTACTGCGGCAGGCACCAATGCAGAACAGGGCTTCCAGGGCACGACAACAGGTTGGAAATCAGCCTTGCAGAACAAGGAAAGGATGAGCAGTGTGATCCCTGTCGGCATGGGGGTGGTGATTGGCAGCCTGGGGGCAACGCGCTCCCCAGCTGGCAGAGGTCTCTCTCTCACACACATACACACACGCACACGCGGCGCTTCGCAGACACAGGAGAAGGCACTCCTGACAGGTGGAAGATAACCCAGAGGAATCAAGGCAGCGACAGAAGGAAACAAACATTGCAAGTTTGCAGGTTACCGCAGTGAGCATGGCTGAAGATCCGTTATGCTCCCAGGGAAGCAGTTTTTAGGAGAACAAGAGACTGAAGAGACAGTCCAGCATGTTCCAGCACTACATAATAACATCAGCGTTAGTTGATTCAGAAAATGGATCATACATGGCATTGTGTTTATGTCCACTTGTTTCCTGTGCCACCCCTTGAAAAGATTAGACACACTGCAAAAACACAGTTATCACCAATGTGACTGATAAAAAACAGTTCAGGAAAGAAACAGAAACATACTGTGGCAGGTCCTAAGTGGTTCTTTGCAGTGCTCTGAGCTGACACGGTCAGAGCTCAAGGGTTTCTCAGGTTGCTGCAGGAGCACCTGTAAAGCTTGCCTTCCTCTAGGCAAAAATACTGCGCTACAGATCCATTTGGCTTAGTGCAGAACTTTCTAGGTTTTTAGTAATTAAAATAACAACAAATACTAAATTCCAAACTTTACTTTCTTATTAGACTTTACTATCCCTGTAGGTCTCCTGCTAAGTTGTTTTCTCTTCTCTGGTCCTGGCTGGCTGCACCCAGAAAGACAATCCAATCCAGCTCATATCTTGGCTGTGAATAACAGCTCCACGTCTACCGCGGCACTACAGTAATTACTCTCTACCTTCATGTAGTCTTTGGCATCAGAAGTGTCCTTCATTTACGGTCCAAAAATCTGTCATTCCAGTACATGATGGCAACATTTTTCTTCTGCGACAAACAGACACTGACCCTCACCCTGCCATGCTGCTGTCAAGACCAATAACCTGACATCTTCAGCCTCCAGGTCACAGCCGTGCTGCTTTCACTGCTCCTTCCCGTAGCAGCTGTGCACCTCACCAACACATCGCACTTGCCACAGAAACGTTTGTAGGTTTTGTGCGTAACAGGCAGGACAGATCAGAAGAGATGAGCTGCGCTCTTCGTATGGCCAAAAAGACCTCACAGAGCATCCATGTATCTAGACTCCCTTCTCCTTGCCACTGTGAGCTGGGAGGGAAAGCCCCATTGTATCTGTCCATCTCTGTCTTACACACCTTCACCAAGAAACCTCTGATTTATTCATGTTCCTCCTCATTATTTGCTATTATTTGCTTTTCCTGGTTAGATAAAGTAAGCGTTATAACACAAAAGGACCCTGTGTATCAAGGTCTATGACAATCCGTCCTGAAATTGCAACTTAGATTAGTTCACGCCATTCACAGATTTTTTTTTTAGCTCCCTTCTCATTGCTCTAGTTCTCTACCTAATGCCCTCGCATCAGGTTTTCATCACGCCGCACACAATTGCTTTGCATTCCCTCAGAGCTTCATTTAGGCCTCAAATAATATTTAGAAAATTGAGACCCCTTCAAACTCCTCCATCTGGACTCTGCAGTAAGTATACTTTCCTGCAGGACTTTGTACTAAGTACATCTCTCAGCAGGACTTAAATGTTATTACTATTTACAGAGCAACCACATTGTAGAGGGTTTTTACAAGCGACTGAGGACAAAAATATACCTACCCTGAAGTGTTTACAAGATTAAGTAGGAAGAGAGTAACCGTCTGAAGAATTCCGCTGAGATTTTCCAGAGGGAATTGATGCCCCCTGGGACAAGACATTTCGTGTGCTTCAGAGAACCAGGTGGACTGCTGCACTCAATTTACCTACAAGAGCTTCTATAACACATCTTCCCAGGCTACTCAGATACGCTCTGCGGGCCTGAAATCCCAGCCCACCCCTTGGCTGCTCCCGTAGTCACTTTGGACACCGCAGACAAATTGCAGGGAGGGAGAAGAGTGACACTTCCAAGGGCTAGCTCCAGCCTCCCACTTTGCACAGCAGGCCTGTATAGCGGCATGGAAAGCATTTTCGGCAAAGGCAGGCACAGCGCCCGTTCGGACTTCTCTTTCTGCCTCTCCAAACTCTAAAGCCTAAATTGTATCTCGTTTCTCCTCTTCCGTTCCTCTGAAAAGAAACCTAGCAATCATCTTAACAATGGCTCTTTCTATTTTTGATGAGCCTGTGGAGAAAGCTGAACTGCAGAACTAATGAAAACCCAGCACCCAGTCAGAACAGTTCCTTTGCTTTTTTAATATGAACTGTATTCTGATTAATGCAAGTCAATCCGTCCACAGAAACGACACAGGGGTGCTGAACCACACTGATCAAGCCAATGTGCAGCAGCTGTCTTCCTGTTATTTTCACCTCTTTAAAGCCTCCCACTACCTCTCTCCCAGACACTCATTTGAACTCTGCTTAATTCATGAATTTAAAAGGAAAAAAATGGACTCAGATTGATGCTATAAATAATTCACAGCCAGTTTGAACATGGGTAAAAATCAGAGAGAGTGAATCTCTGGTCTCCATATGTTAAACTACAATATTCTGTCAGGAGAGGGTGAAATAGGTTTTTTGGGGGGTGGTAGGGAGGGCAGAAGAAGATGGAGCAGTATGATGAAACCACTTCACTCTTCACTAAAAATGGAGTGGTGAATGTCTGGGGCTAGAAACCTTATCAATGCTTCAATGTCTTCAAGCAATTCACAGTGGACCAGACTGCCATCCAGTCCCACGCTATGTAATAAAACAGTCCTGTTTGTGATAGGTATCGTGCTCTGCTCCCACGGGAGGAAAATCAGCTGCTCTCCAGTGGCAAAGAAGCTGGTGCTGTTTCTTGGAACAAGGTGCTGGGAGACTGAACACTGCTTGGAGCTTGGCAGCTCAGAGGTGACAGGTTACTTAGGGACTGTCAGAAAATTATAAGTTAACAGTAACTTTTTGGAGCCATATCTCATGGGATCTATTAAAAAAATCATACAACTGAGATAAGATTTTTGAATCAACCTAAGTCTTGAGAGATGAACAAAATCCCTCTGGAAAATGGCTGGGCTGACAGTAGCTTCCAAGAGGAGATTGATTAGTTTTCTTGTGACTTCTGTGGGTGTAAAATCCTACGAGCGCCGGTCTGACCTGTGTAAGTCTCCTCACTGCCTGGAGCAGCTGGTCACATCGGACTATGTCACACATGCAGCCAGAGCCTGGCTAAGGAAGGACAAGACGAACAACTGAGGATAGAGCCCACCAAAATGAACAGGTCCATCTAGTGCTGCTAAATAACCCTGGCAAAAATAAAGCTAATTTTAAGGTTGTGTTTTAGTTTGAAACCATTATTACAGCCACATGGGTTGCTTCAGCATGAAACACAGCTAGTGATGAAACTACAGCTATAGTCAGGAACTGCAAGACAGCCTTGCTGGGGATGAGAAATGCACAGCAAGGATTTTGATAGCATATTTCATTCAAACAAAAAAAAAAAGCCCTATCCTTTCTGAGCATGCAGTATAACAAAAACGTGCTGTTTTTAATGTTTTCTTTTCAGCCACTTCATAGCCATAAAGATCAACTCTGCTGGCCTGTACTTGAAATACAGACACTCTAAGGTTATTTTCACAAAGCCGCAGAAGTGTTGGCTGGAAGGGACCTCTCGAGGTGATCTTGTCCAACCTCCCAGTCAAAACAGGGCTACCTCCAACCTCTATGGCTTTGTCTTCCTAGCCAAGTCTTGAAAACCACTGAGAAAACCAGAAAGGTACTGAACCACACTGATGCCAATGTGCAGCAGTTGCCTGCCTGTTATTTGCCCCTCTCCATAACTCTCCCTCAGACACACATCTGAATTTTACTTTATCGACATCCTCTCTGCATAACCTGCTCCAGTGCTGCACCACTCACCTAGTGAAAAAGCTCTTCTTAATGTCCCCCCTGAGTATCTCAAGCCATAATTTGTCGACATTATTCCAACTCATGTATAGGTATGAAGTACTAAATGCAAAGATATAATTCCAACACAGTAGGTCAGAGCTTTTTTTTTTTAAAAAAAAAAAAAAACTGCCTTCCATTTTTAAGTTTTTACATCTAAATTTTAGGCGCCTAAATAAATAGCCAAATAATTTGAATCATCTAACCAATGAGATCACCATAGCTGGAAAATAAGCAAAACTGAATTTGGGAGACTAAATTTAGGTGCTTTTTTTTTAAATTTTGGTCATTACAGTCAGAACATGAAGTATAGCCACGCTCTTCATTTCACTTAAGCTCCTTTTCTGTTTCACATTGTTCAGTCTTTTCTTTCTGTTGGATTGTTTCATTGATCTTGAAGCTGACAGGGGTTTAACCTGATTTTTTTTTTTTTTAGATCTCAGGTCCTGCCAGAAGGAAAGTTGCCTCAGTTTCTGTGAGCCTCTTCCAACACAGGAAGCCAAAAATAACAACCTGTTGCCTAATGCAGCGCAAACCTTTAATCATAGAGCCAAGAACACTTCCTGAATTGCTAGTGTCACAGACAGACCCTCTCTCCTCATGTTCCAGTGCACTGTCCAAAGGGAATTCATTTACTGTCTGTCATTCCTACACTGAGCAGTAATAGTCAAAAATAATCTCCAGCCCTGGAAGATTTGTTTGTTCAGCTTTGCATGTCTTGGGTCAACTTGCATGCCAACAAAACTTGCAAATAGAGTTTCTCTCTTGTTCTCTCATTTTCTTGGCTTGGACACTTGTGGTGCTTGGGGGTCTAGGACTGGATGCAAGTTGTATTTAACAAGGTATTTCATATGCGGTTTGGATTTTGCAACGTTCATGTGAATAGGAGACTAATTAAAGACAGTGAGAAGCTGCTAACCGTTTCTTTTTTAAAGGAAAACAAAAGTCATTAATAAGTTCTTAATTTTGCTTTCTTGTTCAACTGTCCAGTAAATCTCCTCATGTAAGTCTACAGTAGGTCGAATGATGTGGTTTCGCTACAGCATCAGCAAAAATCTATTTCCTTCTGCAAATGAGGTAGCATCACTGACTGCTCCACTGAAGGAATTTGAGGTCCAAGGCACCAATATAGACAACTACACAGATGCTACGGGGTAAGTCATTCTGCCCATGTGCACAAGAAGCCCTGCGCTCCTCTCTGCTCTGGATCTACTGTATATCCTGAGGCACTCCTCCTCTCTAGCTCAGGTGTCAGTCTCTGCAATAGGAAACTTCTTGGGAATGGCTAAAATGGCTTGGTTGCCTCATATCTGTATGTTCAATGGACCCAGTGAATGAAACTGTACTTGGCTGGTGTGATTTCCCAGCAACCCTCCAGATAACCTGCAGGGTAGAGAGGAAGTTTCCTGGGCTGTGAGGAATGTGAAATTGGTTTAAGCTTGGAGAAGACTTTTCAGCATGACTCAGCACTGTTCTCCTTCGGCTCCCTGTAAAGTCCATACCTGGCAGCAGCTTCGCTGCACGGGCAGCGCAGCTAACACCAGCTCCTGTAAGTCCCACCTGAACCACCATGTGCTAAAGCACTGAGCAAGGGGCAACTAATCTTGAAAGGTAAGATTTAGGTGAGGAAAAATTTTCAGTAAGAACTTGATTTCCTAGTGTCAGTGGCATAAAATCCATAATTAGGTTACCTGAAATTTTGCACACTGAAGAATAACGTAGTCTGACTTTCTGAATAGTAATTTTAAGTCCCATAGGACTCACTGGGTTTTGTTGCTTCGCAGTCGGTACCACTGGAACTCATTTGAAAACTGCGCTACATCTCTTCTCAGGACACAAAGAGACCTGAATTGCATTTACCCATGCAAAGTACACACATAAGGTCTTCCCGCTTTTGTTAGCGATGTATTATCAGCAAGATAAGTTTTTTCTCTTTCTTGTAAAAAGCAGCATGATTTATAGATGGGTGATATTATTGAAAACCCAAGCACCTGAGCTCTTATTTCAATTCAATATTGTAGTCTACAATGTTTTGCAGTTAGTATGTTGAAACTTAACGGCAGGCATTACTGAAGCGAGGTAAGAGCGTATCAAAATTTTTAACGTGAAAGTTAGGTAATTTTCCTGGATATAAACAGAGCATTTTTAGGCTTGACTTTTTTTCCAGGCTGAATTTAACTGAGCTTCCCTATTAGGCATGCACTTTTGGGGGTGTAATTAATGTCACTTAGGGAAGTGATTTCTCCAAGGTACTCAGCATCAGCTTACCTGCATTCCCATGGGAATTGCTGGGAGTTTCACCAGTGACACAGAAGCAAAACAGTGCTGAGCACTTCCCTGAGACGCAGCATGCAGATGTCCATACCTCGCATCGCATCTGCAAAATGAGTTCCCTTCAGCTAAATCTACAAAACAGTAAACAAACAAAAGGAGGTAACAGTCTTCAACCTTGCACGGGCAGTGAGACCACGCAGATGCGATGTTACATACATTTACCTTAGTCACCTGAGATAGGGAGCTGTTGGGGAGTAAAACACAGATTTCTAAAACTCAATTTAACGTTCATTTGTTTCACCACATCGGCAGAGCTCTCAGAGCTCCTCAGGCCAGACCTGAATTTAGGTCCAAAGGCCTCAGTGTGCTAGAGCAGGGACCTCCAGGCTACAAGGAGGGCTGGGATGCAACATTTGGGCCGATGGGGCTCACCAGATGCAGCAACGCAGAGCCCAGTTTCAAGGCTGCGGGGATAACCGCGCTGTGACCTCCTTGTGACAACCTCCTTGGTTGTGTGAGGGACACTCCTTCTGCAGAGCTAGCAGCACACGCTGCTCTACGGTCCTGCAACACAAGCAGTGTCCTACAGTCACTGCTTTCCCAGTCTCCCCCACTGATGCCAGTCCTTCAGGTAGAGAGCTCCCTTGACAAAGCTTGTCCTCCACTTGGTGTTGAATTATGATCACTCTGGAAACAGCTTGCCGATGTTCACCCATTTTATGCTGGTTCCCCCAGGTCAGGCTTTGCAGCTGAACAAAAGATGTATATTTCTATATACGGGAATGAAAAAAAATATGGCTTTGCATTGAAATGGTATGACATCAGGAATTAATAGCTACAAAGTAGATTTCAGCTAACTTGGACATTTTGGCTACTTAATCTGTGAAGCTATAAAATTTGGAGCTAGATTTTATGGAATCCAGTTTCTAGTCTGGAAGCTGAATAGCCTTGGGGGATTATAAGGTTCACTTTTGAGTACTCCCACTTGTCCCCACAAAGTGCAAAAACAGCCAGATCTTGCCCTGCTCTTCCCTATTTTAAACGTAAAGGAAAACTGAATAAAGTGGGGAGTGAAAGAGGCAGCTGAGGAAAAGCAGGTTAAAATCACATGAAGTAAAATCTATTCTCCAGCTCTCTGCAATGAAGGAGCCAAACATCCTCTGTTTCTCACAGGAGTGACTCAGGCTGGTGGGTAAAATACAGGCTTCCTTGTCCAGAACGAAGCATCTTTGCTGTCAAACCAAACCTGCCAGAGATGATCAAGATTTACAGACCTGGCTGGCAGTTACAGTGAGATACTGAGATTAAAAAAAAAAAAAAAAAACAGAGAAAAGAAAAAAAAGCTTAGGTGTTATTAAGATATTATCAGCTTCCTGGCACCTTTTAGGCTTTTGTCTGTCAACAGCACTCTGGAAACGGTTAACTTAATCTATGCTGCCTAAGACCTGCCAGGAAGTCACAGATGTGATCAGTCACAGAGACTGTCAGGCACCTCTTAAAATCCAAGTGAAACTACGCAAGTATCGGCTACGAAACCTGACATAGCACAGACATCAAACGCCAGACGTATAATTACACCGAGGCCTGATCCTGCCTTCCCTCCATACTCCAAAATTTAATTCTAGCTAATTTGGGGCAAGCATGAGATGCAAGATGAAGTGTTTCCTTTACCAGGCTCCCCCCACCTAACTTTTTCTTCCTCCATCCATCTAACGCATTGCACCTTATTCCTCTATTTCTAGCTGGCTACTACGATAAGTTTACTGGCCGTAACACACCCAAAGGGTCACCAGCAGTAATTCAGTATATTTTCAAATGAGTGACATCCACAGCTACGGGGAGACAAATGACAGGAGGACAGAGGGGCTGACAGACACCCCGGCATGGTCTGTGCTCTGCCTGCGTGCAGCTCTCCCGAGTTTGAGCCCAGTGCCAAGGGTGCAAAGCAGCAGCCAGCCCTGCGAGCAGGCAACTACTTACGACAGCTAGTAGGAATCACTGAAGACAGGGCTTGAACTGAAACCCTGCACTCCACCAGGGAATTAAAGCCTCACCGTGGGCTACAGACAGGCACTTTCCTCAGGACAGATTTCTGTGCCTGGATCCTCTGCAGAAGATCATACGCCTGAATTTCTGCTTTCAAGACAGTTACTTATCTTTTCGCACTGGTGAAAGCAGGCTCACCAATGGCATGGGTCATCTTTCTTGCTATTTCTCAAGCCTTGCCCTTCCTAGTAGTTTTTGCACGAGATCCTATCAGGTCACTCAACTGACTCCCAGCTGGACCCTTTCAACACTGTCTTTATAGCTGCAAACACTTCCTAGATTTGCTGTTCACATCCATCCCAGCCTTACCGTCCCTTCTCCTGCTCCTACCGTCCCGCAGCGTGAAGCCACCTTTCTCTCCGGTCAGCTGAGCTGTTACTCTGCAAGTTCCTCCCCTGGGCACCTCGTGCAATGCTCTCGCAGTCAGGTTACACATCTCCTTCCTCCGGTACTTATCCCCACACGGTTCCCTCAGTGCCTACATCGCTGGGTTCCTCGCACGACTTTGCTCACAGGCTCAAATTTTTCTCCTCTCTGCAGCCTTTGTTTCTCTCTTCTTCTTGCCCTCACATTTCAGTTGTGCTGCCCTCGGTGCAGGGGGCACAACTGCAACAACCTGCCCAGTCCTCAGCTGCCTGGTGTTCACACTCTTATCCTTCCAACCCATTTTTGAAGCAGTCCCTACTTCTCCAGTACCTCACAAAACACTTGTCTTATGGCTTGTTTCATCTAAATTCAACAGCTGCAGGACAGGAGATAAAACTTGCAGTTTATCAACACCTCACAAGCACGTGCTCCATTAAAGCCACTACTTACCACCACAAATTCAGACACATGTAACGGTATTTGCAAGAGCAGAGTCTGTGGCTGTAAAAACATTTCATAAATTAAGCACTATGCACTAATAATCCATTAGGTTTCCTAAATGTGAACAAAAAGATGAGCTACTTATACATTTATAAAACAGCAACTATTTTAACATTGATGTTTAATAACTATGAAATTGGTTTGTTGAAATCTTTCTCTGCTTGCAAACAAGCAATTATTTTCAATAATCTTCAATAAATCTCATTAAGTGATTAAGAGAGAACGACCGCTTAAAGCATCAGCTTCAATGAGAATAGATGACACCACCTGATTATACTTCTGATACAGGCTGCATTTCAGACAAGAGCGAGTGTTGCGTTCACATCAAAGCAAACATTTTGGACATCAGTAAACATGATAGATTGGACTGCTGGGCATGAGTAGGACGGGAGAAGGCCAGTGCTTTCACTTACATGTCTACAGTGCTGTTTCAGGACTCCATTTGATGGATTTTGTCCCCCCTCCCCTTCAAAGACTGAAGGGAACAGACTGCTCCGCCAACCAGAGCAGTTTCACTGAACTGTAAACAGGCGAGGTTGAAAGCTTGTCATTGAATCTCCCGACCAGAAACAAACAAACAGCAAGCGCTGGAGGACAGGCACGCGTGTACACACACGCACTATACGTAGCGTCGTTCAGATTATTCAGCTACCAACTCAGAGACGATAAACTAAACCTTCATCAGGCACGCCATCAGCGTACACAGAGGCAGAACTTCACCGCTGTAAGGAGAGCCACTGTACGAGGTACAGCGAAACACTTCTCGATTTTTCCATAGCATGAAAAGACAAAGACTCCCCGAAACTCCTTCCACACTGCGTGTGTCACTGGTGCGGGCAAGTGCCCTCAACACCTCCCACAATAGGCAGGCTTCAGGGTTTGCACCGTAAACTTGTTCAAGAGCTCCGTACAACAAAGCTCGAAGCCTGCTGCTGCTGGCACTTGCTGCTACTCCGGGCCGGGAGCCTTTGGGCTCGGCACCGTGACCTTACGTATCTAAGCCTGGGTGAGAAAGAGCAGAAGGGCATTTCACAGCATCTTCTCTGCAGGGGTGAAATAGCAGTTTAGATATCAAACGGCAATTTCACAGAAATTGATTGATTTTTCTCTTTGTATGGCATACAGGGAAAGAAGTTCTCTGTTGACCTGCAATCAAAGGAAATGGAAGATGACAGAGGAGAAATCAAATCTGCTTTTCTGTCAGGCTATTTCTCCTTATGCAGCTCTAAACTTTCAGGCCAAATAAAAGAAAATTTGAGGCTAGCTTAAAGAAACATGGACGATTCAGAGGAAAATCTTCCTGAGGAAGCAGAGGGGTTGCAGTCTGAGGACAGACTGCAAGATGAAGGTGGATCTTTCGGCAACTGAAGAGAAAGGTACAGTGGAGTTAAAGTATGTGCACCGTGGGGTAAATCTCTCACCACATACTGAGAAATTCTCTACTGCATGTTTTCTGTGATGCTGGGCAGATGCATTCAACCTCTTTACAAGACTGAGGCACCAAAACTGTAATTCATACTGTGAGTTTATTGCTGCACGAAGCAACAACACATGTTTTTTCAGGCAGGAATCTGTGGAATACTGCTTTCAGAGAGGTCACATGCAGGAAAACCTCTGCTCCAGCAACGTTACTGCCTTCCATCCTGATCCTCTGGAAATAAAAAAAGAAAGTTCTGTAAACTGGCTGTGTCTTCCCTAAGATAGATGAATCATATTGCTTTTCTATAGAGCAGCAGGTTGCCAAGGGACCCTCCTCAAGGTTATTGCTTTGAGCACCTGCAAAAAACAAACATCAAAAAACAGGTTTAAAGGTTTTCTGCTCCTTAGAAAGGAAACGAGGAGGGGGATGAAAACAGACAGATGAAAAATCGACTTAGCTGTCTGTAAGATTGTATCACCCAGGGAAATAGGAAGCAAGTTATATAGCACAATCTGAATGATATGAAATGGTTTTAACAGAGTTTTTGTTAACAACCTCTCCTTCCAATCCCACCTCCTCCCAAACCCCCAAAGCTGGATTCATCCAAGGTTTGACTTCAATATAAACAGCTCTCGCCAGAGGATTTTACACACTGGAATGTGAGACACAGCGGTAAGCGCTGCAGCGCAGAAGGCTAGATCCCCAGTGTGTACCTCAATGAGATTACAGCAAATAACTCAGACCATTCTCTGCATTCACACTGGAAACTAAATTCGCTTTCTCAGCCGATTGCCTCTTTTGGGCTCTGTTTTAGTGCTCAAAGTTATCGCCGTGAAAGTGCATATTAATTTAACCCCCCAAAGTAAATTATTCACAAGCCGTGATTTTCAGTTCATTATGGGCAGTAGCTAAGTAGGAACTCTTTAATTCTACAAACGGGCCTTGGGTGTTCAAACAGAAATGAGTCTGCTAAAGCGCATCAACATTTCCACTTAACACGCACACCCTTCCCTAAGGCGAAGGCACAGATGTGAGCAAAAGCCTCCCGAAAGAATGGATGGGCACTGAATTGGTGGGATACAGGGGAGCAGACAGGTCCTAGCTATTTGCACATCTGCCCTCCCCAGTTAGCATCACACACATCCTTCTGGGTCCTTCCTGCGAGGCGGGGGGGGACAGTTAGCAGGCTGTATTAATTGGGAGACTATCAGTCTTAACGCACCCCTTTACTGCCTGACACCACACCTTGCTGCAACGCGTGCCACAACCCAGCCCCCAGAACAAACTGCCAGCTCCGTATGCGTCTGTTTTGCACATTTCGTCGCACTTGAAACATAGCAGAGCTCTACAAATTGAAACTAATTCTGTTACTGGTGTGTTTTATTTGTCATGAAGGCTATGTGTAATTCACTTAAATTTGCCACCAGAAACTGCATGCTTTCTGCAGAACCAATATATACCTGAGACCAAGGTCAACATTTTTGCATGCATTTTTACAGCTGTTAAGTGCCATCAAGAGTGTTACATATATAAATCATGTTATGATATGTGACACACTATAGTGTGTAACAGTGCAGAACAACTCACTGCAGGAGAGAGATACTCATTAAGTGCAATTAATAACCAGTATCTGTACACTGAAGGGCACAGGAGCTACTTACTGGAAGACACAGAAAACAGATCATGCTTATAATTATGAAATAAAGACATGTGAAATTTCAAGAAACGTGATCGACATTAATCAGGAGAATGGTCCAAGCCAATCGATACAGCTATGACCACACAGCACTCATAACATGAACTAATCGTACCACTGCCCTCAGTTTTACTGAGGCAGGAAATAGCCCTCTAATAGCCAGGAAATATGAAGCACCAGAAGCACCATAGGACCAGGCCCACAACTTCTTCTAAAAAATAGCTGCCTCAGTTTCACGTGGGAGCCATGGGGAATGGTGCTCTAGGGCTTGCAGATACAGGGTCAACCCTTCCCTGATGCCTTCGGCAGTTCTGCGCCAGGCTGGCAGCTTGGAAGCAGCAGAAATCCCATTTCACTGCTTGGGAACCGTCACTGTACGTTCACGGCGGCTTCGTCTTAGCGAGGCAGCTGGATCGCACCAGGTCAGCCTTCCTCACACTTTCTCTTGTGATTCAATCTTCCCTCAGCCATCTGAAGGCCTGATTCAGAGGAGCACAATTTTTGGAAGACTTGCCCAGAACGTTACCTATGTAACCACCTTTCCTATGCTGGGAGGTTTTATGCAGCCAAAATCATTACTGGGGTCTTGCCACTGGTTTCTCATTCCACAACCTAGTGTTTTATTGGACATTTTCTATTTGACTGTGCTACACTTCACATTTCAGAGTTGCAGCTGATTATGAAACCACATTAGCACAGAGGTTGAGGGCCAGCTTTTTAGAATTTAATACAAAAAACATCATTATAAAAAAAACCTTGGACCATGCCTGACCAAAATCTGAAAACCACATTGAGGGAGGATGGGGGAGGAAATTCTACATAAAAATCTCCTGTCATCCCTTCATCTTTCTAGAGTAATATTTGTTAAATGTTAACCAAATAAATCACATTTTTCCACATCAAGTCACAACAGCAAAGGAAAATGTTTATCAGCCTCACATAATGCTAGAGCAGTGATGTTTAGAAGTACAGATTCAAGGAAATAAACTCCCTTTTTATCATCAATGACTGCAATCAAGTTGTCAAGTGATGGATGAGTGTTTTGATTTCCTCTTCCTGCTGTCATTTTACCTTCAACTTATATTGTATGCCTGCCACTGTATATTCATCTACTGTTACAGAACCACGGAGACTGGTTATTAATCAAGAATATTTATTTTTCAAAGCAGTCATGCTGTGAAGCCATGGATACAGCTTATGCTTAACCTTACATCATCTTCCAAAGCAGAGTGTTAACCATGTTAAAAACAACCCTTTTCCCCAAACCGAAACAGCCTAAGGAAGAAGGAACACGTACTCCTGGATATGCAAGCCCTAGCTTAGTGCGTACCTTGCCCAGAGCACTTATGTTCACAAATACCTGCAGAAAATGGACTAAACATGAAAGAACTGCTTGGAATCAGCATTTCAGCTCATCGTTCGTTCCAGGCAGCTCCAGGGACACTTAACTCCCAGGGGATGCACTGGTCTATGTTAGTGTTTTGCCAGAGAACATAAGACAAGAAGAGCCGCCTGACATGTTTCCTGCTAAAATGGTAACAGAGGACACACTAAACCTACTTGCACTCACAGCTTTAAAAGCACTCATGCTTTTTCTTGGATCCTTCATGACTTCTGAACATCACAGGGCAAAATGCCACATGCTAAGGAAAGTACAAACCCTTTTCCAGGCCAAGGGGCTGGCTGAGCAGACAGGCACAATTTTGAAGTATTGTTTACTCCCAGAGGAGAGCAATACTTTGTTTTCTCTCTGCACTGAAACAGGTACACAGTTCACAGCAGACCCAACTCCTTCAAAAGCTTTGCCACTGATAGCAGAGCTATCAACAACTTCCTTAGATATAAAAAACAGACAAGAGCATTAGGTAGGATGCTGTCCTATGGGATTCAGACCCCGAATAACATGTTCAGCTCCTCCTCCTTTAATAAACAACCTACAGGTAAAATGGAATAAAGGCTTTTTGTTGCTGCGTGGACCTATGTTCCTTGACAGCTCTGAAATTTCAATACTCAGGTACAGCAACAAGACAAGATGGATACCTACTTGCAGGGCAGTCCTTGTTTTACCCTTTCAGAGAAACGACCATATCCCTTAACACAAGAAGCTGTAGGCCCACCTCAGACAAGAGGACTTGTATTTGCCGATTTTGCCTGCTGAGTTTTTTTTTTTTTTTTTTTTTTTAAAAACTTTAGGCATTGTCTCAGCACCTCTGATTTTGACAAGCCACAATCCCCTTCCGCCATGTTGTGGGAGCAAAGAATAAATACTGAACTCTAACACTTTTGATAGGATCTAAAAAATACTTCTACAAGCATCTTTAGCATTTTCCAAGAGCAAACTTGGAGGTGGTCTTAAATCATGTGCTGTTATTACACTCCTGAAGAATTTTGCTCCTTGAAATAATCTCAGCCTGTCCCTCTCTTGCAGTCCCTCCATTAGTCAGAAGAGCAGAGGAA
The DNA here is from genome assembly GCF_040807025.1 of Struthio camelus. Classification (NCBI taxonomy): domain Eukaryota; kingdom Metazoa; phylum Chordata; class Aves; order Struthioniformes; family Struthionidae; genus Struthio; species Struthio camelus. Next base: position 49,514,382 of record NC_090943.1, read on the forward strand.
AGAGAGACAAGGCATGCAAACAAAACTAGATATGAAGTACTGCAAGTCTTTCAAAGCCTGATGGAAGAACAGGTCTAATAAATGTGTATGTGCTAATCTACGTTGCACTATTGTGAACTCACACCTACAGATATTACTCATCTCGCCCTGCATCTCCTCAACAGAAAATATTTACCTTTAGGATGCAAATCTTCACCTTGAGCTATGAAAATCCACTTCCTTAGTATCCAAGAATTCTTGATAACCAAAGACAGAAGATATCTCACCTGTACACTACAAGGAAAATGAAACCAATACCCACGTTGTAAGAAGAAAAAAAAATCAGATGGGGAAAAAAGTCATATGGCTCACATCCAGTATGTGTTTCAAAAGTACAACTACAGGGACTACTCTGATAGCATGGCCCTGCAATAGAAATTTTAAAGCTAGACAAATTAAAGGAAACATAACAGAAAGAAATTTTTTTTTTCCCCATTTAGTGGAATTTTTTTGGCAGTTAATATTAATACAGTACATCTGCATAGGGCAGTTTCTATATGAATATATTCTACTTTTACAGCAATCAGCTGTAGTAGTGTGAAGTAAAGGTGCTGGTTATGCAATAGATAGTTGGAGGTTTCTTTTGCACAGACTTAAAGTTAGTCAAAAGCTTTCAAAGGATAACTTTTCCTTGGAGAGTTTTTAAAAAAAGGCTTTTTTAAAATGTCATTTCCCTTTTCACCTCAGATGAGCTAAATTGCTTCAACAGTCCTTCAAACTCAACCTTTTCCATCACACAGATCTGGAGTTTTTTGTTCAGGAGAACTGACTTAATTTCTAATCCCTTCCCTGGACACTGAAGTTAAGTAATAATGTTAACAGATTAATATTAATAATAACGTTAATAGAAATCTCACTTCACACCAAAAAGGGGAAAGTTCTTTTCTTACTCCAGAAACAGGAATTGAACTAGGTTGTCAGTTTTCCTCTCAAGCTGAAATACCATTTGAAACAGAGTTAATTTGCATTTATTTTTTTAAACCTGTGGCTCCCTTTGAGCTCCTATTTGATTCTTGGTGTTTTACAAGGCATCCACTAAAAGCAAACCCAAAATACAACAAACTATAGGAGAGATACCCGCAATCCAAGAACTTCTGGGTGAGAAGCCAAGTAGGAGAAAGCGCATCTCTGTGTAATGACCTCCTAATTGATAAAGATCCTGGACTCTCATTTAAGTCAACAAAAAAATTTAACAACAAAGCAATTAAAACAATTTAATAGTAATAATTTAATAATTCTGGAGAATTGTTAAACCATACCACAGAGGAACTAACAGGCTTTGGCTCTTGCCCCAAGCAAGCAGCTCCCTAACTTATACACCTTCCCCCAGCAGCAGCAGCAGCAGCACAAGCCCACTGTCTCCCATCCCACCAGCCTTCTTGCTCCTGCAGCAGTGACCTCAGAGCTCCCTCTCTTGTGCTCGTGATATTGTTTCCGTGCAGGCAAGGAGCAGTCTCTTCAGGGAAAATGTCAAATTATCCCATAACCCAGAGCAGCACAGCAAGGTAGGCATTTAGGCACACCCTGATTTGCATGCAGTCAGTAGCAAGTAAGCTTGAAATGTTATAACTTTTTAAGTCTATTGTGCAATCCGAAGATTGACCACCAAACACCTCTTCAGGAAGTGGCAGCTTTCCTGAACAGGTGACAAGCTGCACTGATTAGCAGTAACATGGCCAAAATATGATACTGTGCTGTTGTTGTTCAGCATTCTGCTACGCTCATTTAAATCACATTTTTAATTTGTCTGAGTCCAGCTTGCAGGGTGCCCTATAACATAGATATTTAACGGTTCATATTTCCATAACATGTTCTCTAATGATCTCTCCTAACCTATTACAAATCAGCAGCTATAGATGGCAGCTTTAAGAAGGCTTGGGGTTTCTTCAAGCTATTACAAAAAATTCAAAACATCTTCAGTGACTGAGACACACCGTGATAAGCACAAGGACATCACTTTTAAATTAGGTAGTATTAGTAAGCACCTCAGAACCTCTTATTGATTTTAGATATTTGATGTCTTGTGACGGGGCGGCAAAGACAAGTAGACAACACTGTATCAAGAGTGACTGAGGATATGCAAATTCCTTGCTTGAACTACTGCAGATGGCACGCTGGCAGTCACACAGGCACCTGATTCTGTTTGTAAAAGGATGTACAGTATGCAAAAGATTAGACTTTTGAACAGCAAATCACATAAGATGAAAATAAAGGGAATATACATATTCCAACTATTATTAAAAGGTGGAGTAGAAGGAAAAAAAGAGGTATTAGCATGAAGTAGAATACTTCACATTTAGCCTCCTCCCTTTAAAAGAGCTCTCCCGTAACAGCATAAAAATCCCATACAGAGACAACTATAGATAGATATTTCTCCAGAAAGCAAGTGAGGGATCCTCTGCGAAGTTCAGAACAAGCTGCTAGCAAAGGCAACAAACAGGTGGCCAAAACAGTCTTGGTGCTTCTTTGTTATCGAACATTTCCAATCTGAACACCCCCTCACCATATACACTGCCAGCACTCTCTGAAGAGACAAACAGCAGTTGGCATGATCTTTCCTCTAGAAAATTTGCTGGGTATCTGCAACGTTAAAACTCAACACAACATTAAAGCAAAAGGAGAAAAAGAGCTCTGGTGGAAAGAAAGAAATAAAACAAGCCCATGCTGCTGCAAATCAGTGCTTTTTCCCTATTTTATTTTGGGTTATTCTTCACAAAGTCTGAGTCGCATCCGATTTATCTATCCCTTCAGATGCCAACACAGATTAAAAAAATTTTTGACTGAGCAAAGTTGGACAGAATACTTTCCACAGAAGAGAAGCAGAGTTTTGTAGCATTCGGAAAATGAAATGGAACCATCTTCAATACAACAGTTTTTTCCAAAAATCTGCAAGTTTTCACAGCCTATGACAAAGGACAAAAGATCACTGAAGACAGTGTTTGATGTGCTTTACAACTTGTCCCTCAGACTCACCTGCTGCTTTAAACACAGATTTGAAATTGACAGCGGTAAATCTTATCACTTGGCCAAAACTGCAGTATCTAAAACGTTCAGGTCACTTGGCCAGACTGCAATTTATAGGTTTACGCTTATACAGCATTGCAAAGTTTGTGAAAATAACATAAAACTGTGTGTTTTCAAACTTGTCAAGAACATTACGCGTATGTGACAGATGGATCCGTGAACTGGAAAATTTCCTTGTCGTACAAGTCTTCTGGTAGTTTTTCATCTCCATCAGCAAAATACGTGGGGAATGGAGGGTTTTTATTGCAGTCTCTATAAGTAGGCAATTTCGTGTCTTTCACCTAAGAAAGTGGGAGGGAAAAAAGGGATTTAATAAATCTAACAGAAGACTCACAGACAGTGATGCACTAGAACTTAAAGAAATCACCTGGAATGCATAAGAAAAAACAATATTCACACTACTCTCATTTATCTGAAGAATTCTATGTCTAACCATTTGGTTATTTTAATACCAAATCCAGACACTGAATTTAGTATTTTGTACTCAAGTCATTAAGTAGTTTTTAAAAAAACCCAACCAAACAAAACTCCAACCCAGAATTCATCACTTGTACCATACTGTGATAAGTCTACTGCTATGAATTCATTACTCAGAATTTTAAAATGCTGATAAAATAAATGTGCAAATAGGGCTGGGTTTAACTATGTTTATATGTCACATTATTTTCCTACATGACATATCAGGTTATATTACGTAATGTGATCTCTTCAACAACCAAGACATCCTTTTTGCCTTTGTGGAACAAACTACTTCTGGCCTAATTTTACAGGCATACGCACAAGTACTTCATGTGCTGTACTGAGTCTCCCTGGCTTCTGTGCAGCTATTCAATGAGTGCAGAGTTAAGTATCTAGAATTCTTCACAGAATTAGTACCCAGGTTTGTAGAACATGTGCTGTTGAGAAAGTTAATTTCTGAGAAACTTAATTTATAAGAAAGATAATGCTACACAGAAGTAACTTTCCTGTACTGACCTTTCTTCATGTCAAATGATTTAAAATCTAGCCCCTGAAACTCCAATCTCTGAAGAAAATTAGTAGCTAGAATTATCAGCAGAAAGCAGATTGGCTGAGGTAGGAGATAGAGAGCTGGTATCTCTGAAGAAAGGAGAGCTACAAGTTCTCGAACGATGAAATTTTATTTAAAACCGGATTCTTCATTTCTGTATTGTTACATATAATCTTCCTGCAGGAGCTGTAATAATTCCTTTCATCCACTACTATACTCAACTGGATTAAAAAAAAAGTACAAATAGGTTATAGAATAAAGTTTAGCGTAGTGAGGAAAAGCTCGTGCTCTCTTGTTTTTCCTCCTGGTCTGCTTAAGAATAGAAATCTTCTTGGTTGGAAAGAAATCCACATAAGACAACCACGATTTACAGCAAAATTAAATAAAACAATTTTATGTCCGCTGACAGTTCTGTTCTGACTGCACTGTATTTACCAGATTCACATCTGCTATTACCTGAGTCTTTCCCAAAGTCCAAGAGGATTCTTGCATAGGTAGTACACAATAAGTTTGACTTAAACTTCAGCTTCTTAAAAAATGCTATTTATTTTCTTTTGCCAGGAAGTTCCAATAGCTTTCTGAATGGAAGTATAAACTCTGTGCTAAGAACGAGCAGCAGAAAGGCTGAGCATGCTGTATCGGCTTGGATGGCTATATAGCTTTTGGAGTAGGTCATTCCTCTTCTGCCAGACATCTCTTTATGAATGCTATACTCTATTCACTTGCAAACTGCCATTCCTAACTGTTGAACTACCTGTAGTCTGGGCAGAGAGAAGAGACCTACATGGAGTAAACTAGGCTGAGGTTGAAGTCGCAAGACCTGTGTTGCAAAAGTTCCAGCAACAGAGAGTTGCCCAGTGAATTTAGCTCTCACCCATGGAAGGAATTAAGCTGAGAGCCCACCTGGCTGTTACTATCCATGTAAACACTCACTGTTAAAACTTTGCATAACATAATCACTTGGTTTGCTTAACTACTATATTAATATTACTATACATTATCTATAAAGTTTTTAAATGCAGAAAAATACCAAAGAAAGTTGAAATTGGACCTGGTCATGATTTTGTCACTAAATCTTTAAAACATAGACATAAAAGGTTTAGCAGACACTTGATAAGGGAGATAAATATGTGCAGTTTATGTTGACAGCATAATAGTTAGGAAAAACAAATAGAATTTCAGCAATCTATCAGCACAAAATACTTAATATAGTCTTAAATAAGATCAAAACTTGATGCTTAAGTCACAGCTCATAGTTGCATTTTAATGAGGCTTCAGGCTGCGTTAGCAACCACAGCAGCAGAATGCAAACTGTTTGCTAAACAGAAAATGTGTTTAAGTATACAAAATTCGTTACAAATATTTCCTCCGGTGTCATATGTTATCTACCTCAGCTTCTAAGCTACCTTGGAAGTTAGACAGGAAATTGAATTCAAAAACTATACCTATTTCAGACCAGCCTTATGTTGTCTTAACAACAAAACCACCACCACCACCACACAAAAGCCCCCACCACTCTATCATGAGACCCAAGGTGCAGGGCAGGGGACACAAAGAAAAATAGAAGTCAAGACACCACGCTATTCCTGCATTTGTTCATTTTGAGCACAGTACACACAACTCATGTTCCAGCAGCTAGAAATACAGACAGTAATAGTGGCACGTGTGTCATCAAACAAGTAGGATGCAAACTACGCAACTACACACTTGAAAGAAAAAGGGAGAGGGAGAGAGAGAGAGAGAAAGAGGGAGGGAGGGAGGGAGGGAGGGAGGGAGAGAGAAACAGCACAGGAAGACTGAGAGGTTAAGCTCATTAGGTGTCAAGCAGGACATACTGAAGCAACCGCATGCCTCAAGCGTAACTCTGACTTGCACAAAGGCAAGTTCAGTATCTAACTTGTTAATGAACTACTGTAGGTTACATGATTTGCCAGAATTTCTGCTTTCGCTATAAATGACATATTCAAGATGATCAACATTGAATGTCCTAAGACGACCAGGATGGTATGTTCCTTAAAAATAGGCCACATATCAAACACTGCCATACGTAAACTACAATATCCTGTATTATAACACACCATATTACAATATCCCTTCCATTATAAATCATCTAATTAAAAAGGGAATTACTCTTGTGCTCCTCCCTTAAAAGACAGAAAAGATAACTTGCTGATAATATACTGGGGAGAGAAATCAAGAGTCAGAGTTTTCTTTCCCTAAATGAAAAACTATTAACTTTAAAAAAAAAAAAAAAAAAAAAGAGCATTAGCACCATAATCAGTAACTTCAGGCCCAGTAATCCAAGGAGATACCTATTAGCATACTACCCTTGCCGTACTATATGAGCTGGGTATCTCAAAAGGCACAACACACTAATTTACAAACGGTTACTCTGCAAAAAAAAAAAAAAAAAAATTTCTTGCCCTACAGCAAACATTTCTTTATTTTATTAGATCTCAGCACAGATTCCTTTTTAAATGACAAAGAAAGCTTTTGTGATTAGTTTTCCAGCTGACTAGAAACATTACTTATGCCAGCTATTCACCTGCATGGTTTAGTGTGCAACAGCAAATGAAAACTGATTTCTAATTAATCCAGGCATCCATCAGTCCTAGCACTCTGCAGTTTTTCTGCTGAAAATTAAACTTGGAAAACTCCAGCGCTTCACCTCAGCCTGCACACAGTGCTGATGCACTAAGTTTCCAAAAATACATAAAATATAAAAATAAATATATGCATTAAAGGTGCACTGTGGTTTTAATGGTTACCAAGCAACAAAGAGCGGGTGCTGGACACAAGTGCTTTCTTCTCAGAGGCACACAAAGAGACAAGCATTACCACGATCCTTCGCTTAAGAGCTCGGATAAAAGACAGATAGCTCCACATCCCCCAGCCATTAGCCCTACCCAATTACAGGTAGGCATTTAGTGGAATGCACTGTAATTATACAAGTTGATATTCCACGATTTCCCTCCCCTGGTACAGATCCGAACAGCTTTAATGTCAGAATAGAGAGTGAAAGTCTCTATGTCAATAACAAAATATCACGGAATAAAGGCATTAAGAGACAAGCTCAAAACACCACAGAAAAATGCAGCAAGATTAAACGGAGAAAAAGCAGAAATGGGAGAACACACACGTAATACCAATGCGTTCCAGGATCCTTTTTTAATTAAAGCTTTCTCTATTCTTCAGAGATGTATTTGAAAATAGCAGATTTTCTGAATTAATACCCAACTCATATGGCTTATGGAAAAGTACAGAATGGATTTATCAAGTTCACGGATTTGGAATGAACTGTTGCTGACTATACCCTCTCTTCCAATCACCAAATATGAGAGTGGAGCTGCTTTTTAAAAATAGTTTCATAATAATAGTAATAATACCTACTACTGTGCCTTCATTTCCTGGGAAATATGCTCTAAAGGACCCCGCTTGAGCAGGGAGGTTGGACTAGATGATCTCCAGAGGTCCCTTCCAACCTAAACCACTCTGTGTGATTCTGTGTATGCCCAAATATAAGTTATTTGTTACTCAAAAGCCATGAATATTTAAAGGACTTTGTAGAACTTTTGGCCAAGATGGGGGTCTTTCAAATATTCCACTATTTTAATCAAGTAGTTGTAAGGGATGAAATAGCCTCGTTCTTCTCATAAACCCTCAACCTTGATTTCTAGCAATGAAAATAGCAGCAACCCTGAAATGTGCTAGTGTATGCCAGAAAGCACACTTCATGGTATCTGGACTTTTAACTTGCAGATAACTATGACGTGAAATATTTTCAAATATAGGTAAACTGCAAATGCAATTAATAGAAATTCTACACGTTAAACAAAAGGACAGAAAATAGTCTGAAAAGTGCTTTGTGTCACTTAGTTCATAATGCCAAATTAACTTTACTTGAAAAAATAACGGAGCCATTTTTACCTCTGATCTTGGGATAAAATTCCAACTATAATCCACAGCGAGTGACTGGAAATCACCACCAAAAATGGCAGGCTCTTCAATGCTAACAGAGCAGGCTGCCATGACAATGGAAGTCCATTGTGCTCTTCCCATTACAGATGTCAGCAAAGTTGTTTTCCCAGATACGCTCATATGGTTTGGCCCAGCAGTCTCCTATTAACAAGTTGCTGACTACAGTAGTACTGCTTCCTTGAGGATTTTTTTAGGCCAACAGCAGGACTGCTTTCAAAATAAAACCAGTAAGAGCGATGCTATGTACCCGAAGTGAAAGTAACAAAATGTTAAAGGTGGAAGTGACCCAATCTTGAGAGAAAGCACGTTACCCTTCCTGTAAGTTCTTCTCCAAACAGAAGCAGACAGCATCTGCATAGTAAGCTGAAGATGGCTTTGTTTAAATGAGATCATCACGGTGTAAACAAAAATGTGCAGTATTAACACACATGACCTTGGTTTAAAAAAACAAAAAAAAACAAAAAAACCCAAAACTCCTTCGTAATACAGCTGCTTAATAAATGTTTGTTTTCTTAACCCATTTAAAACCTGAACTCAAAAAATGAATTTGTTAACCATAGTTAGAATAAAAGTCTTGAGCTGGTTGAAATAAGACCTTTCTTCAGTCTCAGTGGCTTAATAAAATGTCGTAATGCTTGCAGATAGCTATCTGAGATGTGCAGATCCAATACCCACAGGACCGTTTAAGTGTGGACTAGGAGAATGAGATGTAGAACCTTTTGCAACAATTAATTCTTGCTTAATAGTACTATTAAAAATCAAAGAATAAAGACTGAGCATAAAGTGTTATTCATTCAGCTGTATTGCGTTGCTTGTATACATACTTTATGATTCAAAAATAATGGCCTACAACAAATCTACACTTAATTAAACCTCAAACATACAGCTAACAATCAGTGTCACAGCTCAGGATTAATTAAAAAAAAAAAAACTTAGGATACAGTTGGGGAAAAGGTCATTCAATTAGATATACAGACGAAAAGCCAGTCAAATCAGTCTCAATTCTATATTACTGATGTTGCACCCAGTAATTTTGTAGAAAAGTTATTCTGGAAACAGCTTCTCTTGGACATCTGTTAACCCATTTTCTCTTACCTTTACTATCTGGGAGAGAAATTCATAATTTATTCTCCAGGATGGTACTGGATATCACAACCAAAGCAGTTTAGAGATGCTGTAACTTTTCAAGAATGGGACAATTTAAATACTCTATTTGTTTTGTGTGTGTGTGTCTGTGTGTGTGTGTGTGTATGTGTGTATATAAATATATATATATATATATATGTATGTGTATGTATATGTATATATATGCATGTTTATAATCACTGATACTGAAGACCTTTGATATCCTGTAAGCTACTAACAGGTCAGAAAGGAAACAACTTCCTCCAGGTAACGCGTTTGCTGATGTGTAGAATAAACCTAATCATAAAGAAAAATATTTTGAAAAACATCCTTGAAGTATTTTTCTTGTTTCGGTGTGGACTTTTATTATTCATGCTGCAAAAAAACACCTATTAGTCTCTTCGTTGTTTCAGCTTTTCATAGAAAAACCTGAAACAATCCCAATGAAATGTGTAATTAATTGCGTAAAATGTCAAAGAAAAATGACACTGATACAGTTACACTGATTGCAAAGGGAACTTAAATCATTACTGTGAACTGCTGTACCTCAACTGCTCCTTAGAAAGGCCAACAGCTACTGCATACGGCCAAGAAATTGGGAATGCTTTGGATCACCTTTAAAGCAGTGCTAGCTGTGTATTCCTGTTCATGAATACAGCCCTGAAATAATATCCCAGAAATCTCAGCAACAATCTAGTGACGGAGGTTAGTGTTAAAAGAGGATAAATCTAGACCTAGGACACTTACCCAGAGTCACAGCAACTCTGTTGGCTTACTATATGCTAAACAGGTACAGAACTCCAGTGCAAAGCTAAGAAGGAGCTGTTTAGGGTAGGTGGTGACCCACTGTCCCGAGTAATCATTCACAATCCGAAGGTTACATTCAACCAGTGTTTCTCCTACTGTAAGGAGACAGCTGTACAGCTTAACCATCACTAAACAGCAGTAAGTTGAAACAAGCAAACATACCTTCACCAGGCAATTTTTGTGACCTGGAACAGACCCATTCACATAAATAATGTCATGTTTTGTGTTAATTCTCCACACCTAGAAGACAGAAAAAATATTCAGACTATTTTTAGACAATATTCCCAGATTTACAATATGTTAATTTTTATGTAGTCCACTGAAGCACAAACTGATTAACTGGAGGTAGAACTCTGGGGAAGAAGAATGTTCTGCGTAGGCTTAAACTTGCCGCAAAATTCAGTCACACGCTACTCTAAGTGGATAGCTTTCTAATGCAGCAGTCTGTTAATCAGTTTTAAGGAGTTTATGATCAGGCTACATATGATAAGTCAGCCCTTCACCCCGTATAACACCAATTTAAACTCCCAAGTCTTTTTTTCTCATTTACAGCAAGAGCTGTTGTAAAAATCAATGTGACAAATTAAGATAAATATATTCATGAAAATGTTATTGCAAACATTTAATTTCTTAATTCTATGAGGTGTTCAACTGAACATGTACATTTTCAAGTTATAAAACATTAGTTTTAATTAGCAGAGAGCAGAAGCACACACTTTCGCAAAGTGCAGGTTAACATGCCTTTTGTGCAAACTGCAAATTTTGCCTGCAAAGACAGAGAATGGTAGCAGTAACAGCTCGGGCACTGCTGCAGGTATGCGCACATCAGACTCTAGACAGAAACCATAATCCCTTTTTGCACAGGAATTGGCCATTATAGAGTAAATGACATCAAACAATTCAGACTTGGGCTGGATTTGAACAAGCAGAACAGGTGCTAAGACATTAACTGAAGGTGTCAAGAAGCCTGATGACTTTCCCATTTCAAAGGCAGAGATCAAGGGACATGGTGAAAAACACATCATATGTGACAGCGTTACCTGAAACAATCCCAGTCCCCAAAGACTGCACATACGCAAAAGGCAGTTCGGATGTCTTCTTTATAAGCCACAAAAAGACAGGAGCGCACATTCGCTGCTTCTATCTTTTCAGCTTTCTCACTTAAAGATGTGGTCATGATCCTGAATTCTGAACCGAACGGGAATGATGGATGGTGTACCACCACAACGCTATACAGCAAAGTTCATTACTTGGCAATGCAACAACCTTATACACACTCTAGTACACTCGGAACTCACCTTTAATCCAAAAGATGTCCTGTAAATGTTACCCATTTTACCAGGCATTTTCTTTCCACGGTAAACTTTGGCAGCTTTCTAGATGCAAACAGAGCTCAAAAATTACATAACTGCAAGAGGTACATTTACAAAGCCAAGAGAAGCAGCAAAGAAAATATACTGCTGTTTACAACAATGAAAATATTTATTATTGAGTAGCATTTCAAATACCTCCAGGTTAAGTATTAATCTATGTGTCACCTGAAATATTTACCTCAATAATAAAAACACTATAAAATGCTGTATCAGCAAAGAGATTCTAGCTTTGCTTGACAAAAATATTTGCAGATTCAGAGCAAGATTTTCACCCATCCCATATTTTAACTTGGTGCAAAGTAAAACAAGGTACAGTTTTCTAAAACCCCTGTTAGCACAAGACTCTTGCCTATAGCATGGACAGCAGTGACTAACAAGCTTGCTTAAACTACGCGTGGATTCCAACACAGAGCTCCAGAGCAGTCCTGACCCAGAAGGCAGCCAAAATTAAGATAACTGTGGCTTCTCCCCTCCCTCCTAATTCATAACTTTTAGAACAGATTCTCTACTGGTGTAAAACAGGATTTTTTAAATATATTTTTCAGAACAGAATTTAAAATGACACTCCCTCCATTGCTCTAGTTTCTGTACTCCATTTCTGTTTGGATGGGTATTAACTTGGAGAACAAAGGTAGAAAAAAAAAAGGCAGGAATAAGCGCCATAATTTTCAGTTCTACAGCATTACTTAGATATTTATCTCAATCCCTTTCACCACCCTGTTATAATGTCTGGGAAAAAGTTTTAAATGCATCTGTTCCAAAGACATTTTAAACAAATATTGATGATAGTTTGAAACTTAAAAATTTTCCTCCGTCCTTGCCTGAAAAAAGTTAAGGGTCCAACAAAACATTTTGGCAATGAGTTGGTAAAGAGCTAATTAAGTAGCCAGACAAGGTCAAAAAGCAACTAGGCTTGTACAGCACAGCCATCTACCTTTCCAAAACAATGGCAGAATAACCACAGTTTAAAACAACTGCTAATCCTTTCCAATCCAGAAATGCTGTAATAAGGGATTTTTAGAACTCTCTTTAGGTCACTATTTCTCTTAGCTATACTACCAAATACCTCAATTTGCTCAGTCAAAATATCTGTTAATTCACTTACTAACAATATAGGATATTCATCATTCAAGGCACAAGACAACAGCTATCTGCACTGCTTCTGCACTGTTCATTGGTTTCTGCACTTCCTCTGAAACACCTGGGATTCTCTGCTACCACAGAGTGGACAACAGACTGGAAAGTTTACCAGTCTGTGCTAAAACAGTCAGCTGTTTTGAAATAATTCATTTTTAGCGAGCACTTCCAAAAATATTGAGGAAGAATGTATACAACAGAAAAAAGAAAAAAAAGAAAAAAAAAAGAAGACTCCTCACATTGGTAGATATCGCTCCAGGACGTCTGTGAGTTTTAGTCTGGCCGTGGCTAGCAGGCTGGCCTTTAAATCCCCATCTTTTCATGACACCTTGAAATCCTTTACCAATTCTGAAAAGGAAAATAAAGGAAAAACCTCAGTTAACCAAACAAAGTTCCTGGCAATGAACAATGACTTCAGCCAGGCTCCTGATCTTTTTACCTTTAGCAAAGCTTAGCAGTCAGAGGAAAATATTTTAGAATCTATATTCGATATCATAAAAATATTCTAGGGTATTACTTAATGTTGTTTTAGAGGGCAAGAACCGCCAGAAGAGAGTCAAACAGGCAAAAAGACTAACATAAAACGCTCCTTGTTGCGATGGTCCTCAACATAAGGTACTATACTGAAGCTCTCACCAATGTTAAGATTAGATACAAGAAGGACAAACTAAACGAAGAGTAACTGAATAATAACCCATACCAAAACTTAATAAAAGGCCCTAAGCATCAGGAGAGGAAACCCAGGGCTATCAAGAGAAGCATCCAAATAAGCAAAGTAACATTTCTTTACCAAACTGCAATTGGTCCATCTCATAACAGCCAACTCCAGAAAACAGCTTTATGCGTAGTGAAAATACATAAAACACTTCTCATCTGGACTCAACTGACACATATGGTCTAAAATGAAATAACAAATAAATGCATCTTCAATGTCCACACCTTAATCGTTGAGGCAAACGATAACAACACTGCCTTTGGAGTTCTGTATTTACCGCAGGGACAGACTCAACAAGAACATTGCCTGACTGTTACACAAAAGAAAAGCAGATTAAAGTGTGTTTAAACCTGCAACACTGTCGGTTTCCAAGAGGAAAAGTTTGTCCACAGGGTTTAGAGCTGCACTGATTTTTTGATTCATTTAAGCAAGATGATCCTTTTCCTCCAATTTACAGAAATCCTCTCTGGGCTACTGCACTCAGCAATGGCACAGTCCTATTAGTTTAAGCATTAGAACCTTCCAGCCAAGCACAGAAAAATGAACTGCGTAGGAGTATGCATACTGCCTGTGCTGCATATAAGGGTAGCCTTTTGCTGACTCCCCAACTTAGAAAAGCAATATCATTAAAAACTAGAGAAAACATACGAACGCTGGAAACATCATCATTCACAAAAACAGATTCTTTTCTCTTCCAGCTGGATAGTTCTCCTTTGAGTCGCACTCCCCGAGTTGCTCTGGCCAGCCAATCAAAGTAGCGTCAAAACCAGACACAGAAAGAACCTTTAAAAGCAGTGAACCACCAGCAAACACGACTCGCGCAATCCCGACGTCCGTGTCTCTGTTCTCGTCTTCCCTTGTTTGAACCTTTGGGCGAATTCCAGTGAAATCTGGCAGAGTGGAAAGACACCTATCCTACTTGTTCGGAATCAAAATCTTCAGTTAGAAAGCGTACTCCTTTTTTTGCTCATCTTCTACAACTAAAGAAACGTTACAGCATGATCAAAACAGTCATTCTGTTCCTTTGACCCGTCAGCTGGCTGCTCAGCACACAAGCGAATGGCACCAGCGTTCCCAGCCAGGAGAGGCTGGTGGAAGAGAGGGAACGTGGGGAGGGTCAGGGCTCTGGCCAGCAACCTAAGGCACCCGCCGAGGGGAGAACTGGGAGTACCTGCGATCAGGGACACAGGACAGAAATCCAAAGGAAGCAAAGTTTCACTGCATCAGTAATTCATGAATCAGCTTATTCTAAAAGCTGGCAGTACTGAATTCGGATAATTGTAAAAAAACAAAAAGTTGTTGACAGTATTACTTGAAAAATATTCATGCTTTAAGAGTAGCTCAAACTCCATATTCTTCTACATCTGTAGATTCGTGAGGCATTACTAACTTTAAAAATACAAAACAGCAACAAAACTATATGAAAACTTTTATCTATTCTGCAAAAATACTATTTTTCTTTGATCTATTCTTTTATCTATTATAGGTCGTGTTTTCCAAGCAGACTACTCCTGGCACCTCTAGCTGAAAGATGGAATTCAAAAACTCTCCCAAACTGACTGCAAGTGGGTCACGCAACAGCTGCGCAGTGACCAGAGAGAGCAGATTGAGGGCAGGATTAGTTCTTTAGCTGCAGAAACGTACTTGCATTTCACAGAAAACCACACAAGCATCTCAGGTTACCATTCCAAAAGAAAAAGGTTCTGTCAACTTTAATCAAGAAGCAACACCCCTGATGTCATGAAACCACTTCAACCACATCTCCTTCAGATGGTCCGTTTTTCAAACATGAACAATTTGACATGCTGTAAATTGTACTTTTTATAAAAATATAATCAAAAACAATGCTGCTAGAAAGAGTTTATACTTTTAAAGGGAGAGAAAAAACTGTTACTTCATTCAAATGCTAGGAGATTTCTTCAAAAAAAGGGTGATTATAGATATATATATTTCTAGCATTTAATGATTCATGCAATGAAGCAACGATGTATCAGCCTATCTTTTGGTTTCCTTCCCAATGCTCAGCTTTGGTAAAATGGAAGCCTTAGGAAAGTTACTGAAAGCGTGGCCAGACTAAAAGGGAGCGCTCTGGTACTCTGGCAAACTGAGTAAGCCTTCAGCTTCTCACCTAGCTATTGAACTACTATAGGAAAACAGTCTCCAACATCTGAAATATCCAGAATGGGGTCAAGAAAGAAGCTTCAACACTGAAAATACATGATATGTAATTTGTAATGCTTTAATATCTACCCAGTTTCTTTCACAATAGTTATTCAATTCATTTAGAGAATAGTTTCCTTTTTCCATTGTGAAAAATCAATTGAAGGTCTCTGAATTACCTAAAAATACAGTTTATCTTGCAACTTTTCTGAATATTTATTTTCTATTCAAGATGACGCACAATCGCTGTCGTCGTGATTAAAAGTAAATTAACCATAAGAAGAAGCTATAGTCCTGTTTCATTTTTGTCTGTTTTTCAAAAGAACGAATATACGGTGTATGACATTCTTCAAACATGTATCCATGAAACATGTATCAAGATGAACAACAATTATATGCAGAGTATTATATTTTCCTAACCTCATCCTTTATCTGAAATAAAATTGGGAACAGAGTATTAAACTACAAGTTTATGCAAATCAAAAGTAAACTTGAAAATAAAGTAAGGGACTACTAACACCAGTTTAAATACAACTTTGTAAGAAGGACTGTTCAGCTAGGCATTTACTAGCTCTGCCAGTGTATCTCAATCACCCCAGCAGAATATCATACTTCTAACCTAAAACCTTCTTGATGCGACTGTGATCTGGTCTCAGTCAAGTACTGGGTTTCTGTACTATATGCAGAGAAAAAACAGTATGAACACAACATTTATCCTTATTATCTTTATATCGGAAGACTTTACATTCTTCCAGTAACTGCGTGAAACAAAATGTTTTTGATGCTAATAGTCTTCTTATATAAACAAGGCACAGGACTTAAGATGCATGTCGTTCTTTCAGAAGAAACAGCATGGAAAATCAGAAAAGAATTTATACAGTTCACATTTGTCTCACACCTGAGTTCCATCAAAAAATTAAACAGTACTTATAAGAATATATTCTTGTCAACTTCTGAACAGATGTTCGATCTTAGTATCTGATTTACTGGTTTCAAATTTTTAATTGCATTTTTTGTCTTCCTTAAATCACTGAAAGTGAATTATCACTAAAAGTATCATTAATAAAATAAAAAAAAAAAGACTACATTTAAAATAACATTATCCAGAGTCAACAAGATAGAAATATTCAAAATGAGAATAACAGATCTTTTACTACTTAAAAAGCCTCATGAGTCTATTTCCATCATTCTTAACATTTAGTGTGAGCTAGCCAAATCAAAAGATCCATATAGTTATCACATACGCAATATATCCTGTTTTAAAATGTAATTTCACACTAGCCAAAGTATGCATAGAAGATTCTAACCAAGATATGTACCCTTCTTAGAGCTCACTTTGCTTCTGGTAATCTGCATCACCTTTTCATTGAAGAATGATTCACAAGAATACCTGATTTCCCCTAGAAAGTCCTAACTACTGATATCCCATTACAGCTTGTTCATTAAATTTTATAAAGTCTTAAAAGGAGACACAATACAATTCCAATTTGTACAGGTACAACCCTGAAATAACAACGGGCATAGTTCTGCTATCTCCAAATAAACACTTTTCAGAAACATCAAGGCTTGTCAAACCAGGCTTTTAATCCAAAACCGTATATTAAACACAATTAATGTCTACGTTTCACTTTGAGAAGGTCAAGTTACATGTGCAGTATCTCAGATAATGTTATCAAGAAGCTGTGTGAAAGTAGAAGGTTTGTCATCCCATTTATACTGTTGAGATTTCTGTACGCCGTCTTCTGACTGCTGTCCTAAGATCTTGGCTTGAATCAAGGATTATTTTTGTTCTGACAACAGTAACATTAGACATAGCATCTGAATAGGCAAGCTTGCATGAGACCTATCTTTATTAGACGGGATATACATACTATCAGTCTTATGCCATTTAGGGAATTTCGTCACATAGTCATTTCACTAAAGCATGCTTACTTGTGTTCTATAAAGGAATCATAGGCAATAATCAGGAATATGCAAAATTAAGACTAATGCAAAGCTTAAAGGAAACAAAATAATGGTTCTGTAGAATTAAAAATAGAATTTAATTACACACAGTTGTTCTAGTCTCACCTGCAGGACAGCAGCTGTTAAAGTCAAATACAATTTTGCATTGCACCTTATTTTCCAGGTTTGATTCAAGTATAATGCCAGTACCTAATTAGCCAAAATTTATGTGGAAAACTACTGGAATAAAGCATTCTAATTAAGCCATGATTTAGTTTGCTGCTAACTCTTCAAATCTAGCAGGTTTAAAAGACAATTATTTAGATGCTGTAAAGGAGAAGAATTACAAATTATTTAGTCAAATAATTATAGAAAATTGTAGCGTGTACTTTCAGGCTTGGACTACACCATTAACCTAGTAAAGATTAAATAAGCTGCTAACTCTCCATAATCATCACCTACTTCTTATACATTTCAAAATAAGTTACTATTTGCTTTTTCTTTGGATTGGCAAAATTTCCGATGTTCCAATGACTTCCTGAAATGACCATGAAACAGACTGTAAAGTAGCAGAAACGGGAATTATAATGCAACACAACCCCTGATCTGGCAGCTATGAAATATAAGGACTGAGCTTTTCAATTGCTTACAATAAAGGTTAAGGAAAACATTTAACGCTGAAGACAGACAGCATGCAGACACGCAGACTGTCTACTGTCAGCATTTAAAAGCTACTCGTACTATGTTGAACAAATTACAAGACTTAGAATAAAAACAAACTGCACACATCTTTAACCAAGCCTTCCTGTTTCCATGATGGTAGTTTTTTCACTGAAGTATAAATGAATCAAAACATTTCAAAAGAATTAGACAAAAATGTTTTTTCAAGGAAAGTTTAAAAGGAGACAATCCAAAAAGGACAAAAAAAAAAAATCTACACTTTGATAATCACATTAAGATCCTAACCAGCACTTTTCTGAAATTCAGTGACAGTAGTTTGTTCAGGCTACAGTAACAAAGAAAAGCTTCCTAATTTTTGTAAGGAGCAACCTACGCAGGGATGAGGAACTGCTTAAGAAAAATAGGTCCAATAATCTCCACAAAATAATTACTTGAATTATTCCATCTTTCTTGCCTTTCAGTATATTTTAAAAAGGCTGAGTCATTTAAAGCAGATCTACAATGCCATGCAAAGACTTGAACAAAATTAAGATAGGCTTTTAATGCCTCTTCTACAAAGGGAAAACGTTCCGCTTGGGCAGGGGCAGAATAAGCTGCTCTGAGTTAAAGGCTGCTCATTGCAGACAATTCAGAAGCAGCATGAAAAATAAATATAACAGGTCCAAGTATTGCATAAGACTAATTCCCGTCAACGACTTGTCTTCCTTAGATCAAAATTTTAGATACAGTAAATAAGACTTTCAAGAGGGTACTCTCACAGATCTAGTCAGGTATATGAGAACTGGTAACTCTGCTATACTGATAAGGTCAGTTTCCCTCTGTATACACAAGAATAGTAATGGGAATACTATTTGACTTTTGTAAGTATTACACAAAAAAGACAATTACAACGTATAATATTTCAACAAATCCTGTTAGGTATTATCACCGTTACACAAAAATGTAAACATCAAATGGAAAACATCACTTTGCTATCACAATATTAAAAAAAACACTTCGCTGAAACACTGAGATAACAGTTTCCAACTCTCTTGGGCAGCAGAGATTATGCATGTAATAGAAGAGGCATGACTAGTCTTTGCGGCAAGGTGCCAGTTATTCTTTTGACACCCTCTACAACTTGAGCCCTAACTTGGCATTCACAGTGGTCTGAGAGGAAATCATCCTCCCACGTTAAAAGTAAAAGATCATTAGAGGGTTGCTTGCAGAGAAGATGAGTTGTAATACGAGAGAAAGCAATATAGGATTGTGACAGTTCTGTCGCCCTGCAAAACGGATCACTGTCTTGCTGTTTCTCGTTCTGCCTACACACTTCATCTCTCTTTGCATCTCTTTATCAAATCAAAATTAAGCACCTCTTCTGAGACCCAAGGCCTCTCAATATTTATCCCCCCACCTCTACATACCACGTATGCTGCGCTATAGGCCTCTTGGACTGCGCTAAGTTTGAGTACCTTTTTCTCAAGCTGTTTATTCGAGCCCTTCAGTGCTAATCATATACTTGTTACATATAACACATGCACGACCATAGCCCTAGCAGTACTACTTATTCAGGCACTCAAAACCAAAAGTAAACTTCAGTGGAAAAGAGAATTTGATATTTTTGACCCAACGGCCGAATGGACTTTTATTTTCTGCGCCACTCCCTTTGCAACTGAATTTTGGCTTTTGTTAACCATGAGTCCCAGCCAAAGCACGGCAGGGGAAATCAACCTATTTGAAAGACGAACCCTACACATTAACGTTAGGAACCTACGTTTTTGCAGTAACATCCACGAACTGTCCTGGGCGGAAGTGAGCAGCATACAAAGGAGTACCTTCAAAAGAGGAGGAGAGAGATCACGTTCAACTAAGCGCTGAAATCCACAAATCAGTATCGAGTCATTAGCATGCAGGGTAGAGGATAGTCACAGGAAACAAAATAAGACTTTGTTTTGCACACATGTATTATTTGCTCTTTTTATAAACCCTGATTACTAAAACAGGTGCTTTGTACTTGCAACTTAAGCGAATTTCTCAGTTGCTAGTCCAATTTCAGACGGGTAGGAGGGAAGGCTTTGGGCTTTACTTAGAAATATTGCAATTCAAACACCTACAAAGTTCAATTTAATTAAGACTCTCACAATAAACAATATTGGCAAGAAAACAGAACATGCTCTACTTAAAACTAGGAGCACCTCCAAAGTGGGAATGTGTTTTAAAAAATACTTCCTTTAAAAACAGAGTTGGAAGGACAAGTTTTGCAAAGCTTCCTCTTTGTTAAGACAAAGGGTTTTTTTTTTTCTTTTGTTTTTCGTTTTTTTTCCCCAAACTGGAGACTGTGATAAAAGTACAGTTTCATCCACTGGGCAGTTATGCATATGCTGCCTTTTAGCAGAATTTCTGCTACTGAACGTCACGGACATCACTTATCTGAACGCAGTTACTCATTTGTGCCTAAGTGCTTACAGGATCAAAGCTTTAATTTAAAAGGTTATTTTGTCTTCAGAATTTTTTGTTATACAGTTACCATATTCTACTCTTAGCAACATTTTAAGAGGAAAACAGAATTGAAAACTCAGGTCATTATAATGAACTTTAATCTGATGAGCCACGCAGCTGCAGCTTGAACAGAGTTTCCAGCCTAATTTAAGTCAATTAAAGAAATGAAATTCCAATCACTTTATCATGTCTGCATCCATTTTCATGCGGTTTTCAAATCTCTATATGAATTCAAACTGGAACAATGTAAATCTCTACTAAGTTTCTGGCATAAAAATCTTCCTATTGTGTTCTTTATACAATGCATACATATACAATGCATACATACAAAGGGAAAACAGCCTGTCAGCAGCAAGCAACTGAGATAAAATGAGAAACGTGAAGGATGCTATAGACATTTTATTTACACACAAATACACACACACTGAAAAATCAATGTATTGACAACTTGCATTTCCGCTATATCTCAAGCCTTTAGTTCCATTTGTAAGTCCCAGACTACTTCTTCATGCCAGCCTGGATATTTGCCAGTTGCCACACAGTTTTAGAAATCTCTTTCAAAAACTTTATCTACTAGCATATATAGGTGTAATGCATTAGAACCTCTTACCCTATGTAACTCTTAGTTAAACATAAAAAAAAAAAGAAAAAAAGAAAAAAAATCACCTATAATACTAGCAAAAAGCAGGAAATAAAAGCTACCTAAATACACAATCTAATAAATCCTTATAAATATAACACTTCTCATGAAATTTCCAAACTTCTGATAGCAAACATTCTTACTGAAAATCAGTATAATGCATGTTATGTTTTACTTTGCAAACTGCCAGAAAAAATGACATCATACAGGACAGCAGTCGGTCATCCCTCTGAATGAAGCAAATAAACCTCAGACTGCAACTTTACACCCCGAGAAACACTACCGTGAACTTCTTAGCGCCCCTCTCAATGATTATCAGAGAAAAAAAACGTGTTCATATTTATTTCCAACACTTAAGTCAAGTTTACAGACATTTATTTCTTAACTCAAGGTTAAGGGGACCAATGTTAAGAGTAGCTAGTTTGGATCATACTTAATTTTCTAAGCAATGGAAACAGAACGTGTAGGAAAAAGGAAAAAAACCTACTTCTTATGGTCTTGAAAGTAAAGGCTATTTTCTAGTTTTTCCCTAAAACATGAAAAGCTAGTTTGCGCGCAATGATACATAAGAATTTAGCATTTTCTGTACGAAAATACAAACAAATATAAGTTTCCTGACTTGGTTCAAATTTACAAGAAGTGGAGGACGTTAAACAGTCACGCGTATAATATTCTGTATCTCAGAAAGATTACCTGGCTTAATGATGGCATCATCTGTTACATTAAATGTTGTAATTTTTTGCTTGCGTGGTACTCCAGCTTCTCTAAAAATTTCCATTTCAGACTCTGATTTCTGTAAGAAAGAGCAGCCTTAAAAAGAAGTGATCTTAAGATATTCAGGGATCAACATTTCACAGAAAGTGATTACAGACGGTCAACACTGCTCAGAGAAACAGACATATCATACTACACTTTTATCTTGGCAAAAGCATTTTAACTCTGTACAGAATAATTTAAATCTTCTGTGTCTGCTTTTTATTTTCTGTCACTGTACAGTTACATTAGATGACCAAGAATTTATGAAGATTTCTAAAATCAAAAGAGGGAAACGACTCATTTAGAATTTATATAAAACGTATTATGGCTTTTTCTTGAGTTTAACACTTTTCAAAACTGTTAAAAATGACTTAGTTCTACAGCATCACAGATAAGATTTCTTCCACTTAATGAACAAAACCAGACAAATAAGGCCTCGTCTTGCAGAAAATTCTGGAAACGCTAATCTTCCCATGGAACTGAATAGAGATTCTCTGGACAAAGAAGGGGAAAAAGATGAAGACTGAGTTTATGATTCGTATGTTTAAGATATACCAAGTGCACTCAGTGCCAAACCATTGTTGATTTACTAAAGAAGAGCCCTTCATTTTAGTGAAATCTGACATAAAGTTAAAAATACTTTAAATTGTTCTCAGCTGCTTTAAACTAGACAGCTCACAGAAAAGAGCTGACCATTGAGAAGACACCAGCCAGTGGAAACAATGATGCAGGAAAACTGAGGCTGCAGAAAAAAAAAAAAAGCAGTGAAGCTGATTTTTCTTCAAATGAATACTCATGGAAAAGCAATTTAAACATCTGACAGCACTGTCACACTTGACTAGTCACATCTCGCAGGTTCACTTCTCAAGAGTTCTGTGCAATTATCCCTCCCCCCCCCCCCCCCCCCAACAAAACACTCCTCTGTATTTTCACAGAAAATAATGTGAATAATTTTTAAAATGTAAGTTAGTTGTTTTTGAAAACCTACATGTTGCTCTTCCTTTTCCTTTTAAATATATATAAATAAATGTTATGAGAACAGCGGAAGTTTTGTGAAGAACGGGAGGAGCAAGGTGATGAAGCATCTCTGACTTAGACACAAAACAGAACTTTTACCTTTATAAATCTGCCTTCTTATTTGAGGAGGAAATGTGGATTCAAAGTCTTTGAAGGTTAAATTTTGTTATTGAAACTGATATATTAGCATGAACTCATGATACAAAACATTTCAAATACCATTTTAAGAAAGTCATCTATTAAACACAACCCCCCCCCCAAAAGCCACGAAAACTTGACGAATTAATCAAAGACGACTATCTGACTGCAGTGCCATACAGAACAATTTAAAATAAAGCAAATCTCTTTAACATTAAATGCCTGCAAACCAATCCTTTACTTCTGCTGCTGCGTAAAACTGCCTCCTTAGACGACAGCAAGCTGAACGCTGTGT
This sequence comes from Struthio camelus, assembly GCF_040807025.1. Classification (NCBI taxonomy): domain Eukaryota; kingdom Metazoa; phylum Chordata; class Aves; order Struthioniformes; family Struthionidae; genus Struthio; species Struthio camelus. The sequence continues at coordinate 49,537,701 of NC_090943.1, forward strand.
TCAGCACGGCTGTCTGCAACGAGCTACCACAGTTGAAACAAAGCATAGTACACTCAAAGGGTAAAAAAGTCACTCACTTCTAAAAGTCCTACTACAGCGTTTCAGTGTTCTGCTTCAACAACTGAAACAAATTTTCCTCGAGCGGTCAAGTCACAGAGAAGTATTTCTACAAACAAAACACTGCAGTCTTTACAAAGCCTTGCATGACTGCAAAAATACTGAGTGAATTCTCAAGCGTTCATACTTTAAGATCTGTTACATCTTTCAGCATTATAGGAAAAATGATGAATAAGCCAGCAGCATATTAAAATATTTTTGAAAATCACTGTTCAAACACTGACAGAATTGTACTTTTTGAGAATATGTTGAATTAAGAAATATCATTAAAAAACTGTCTAACTGTAATACACTGACATAAATCAAGCTAAGAAGAAAAAAACCCTTATCGCTAAGGATGTGAATGCTCCTTATCATTTTTAAACAATTTGACACTTAAAAGAAATATATGAAACTCTCTTTGTTAGTGAAATTACTGAGGGAATCATTAAACTGAATTCATTAAGATCAGTAGCTGTGAGGAATCTGAGGAGGACAGATGTTCCTATGAGGAATTAACAGACGATAAACTGCTTATGCTAATACAATACAGAATCGTTCAGCTTTCTTTTAATTCTTACTTTCAGACACTTCAGAGAGAAAAGAAACATACAAAAAGTAATAAAGACAGCAATGATTCAAACATGTATTTAAACCAGAGAAAGACAACATTTGCTGGTACCCCAACAAGTAAAACTGTTCAGAAATTGCACGCCAGATTTTTTCTTAGAAATTATGTAGTTTATGTAATGATAATAATTAGGAGATCAGACTTCGGCCAAGTCCTGACTACAAATTTGTCTAAGAATATTTAGTCAATCTTCTTTACTAAAAAAGGTAAGTTTAACCAAATTAACGGGAGCTAATTTGGAAAAAATTACTTCCAAGAGAAGTATTAACGTAATTCAAACCATTAAAAAACCCTTTAGTAGACATTTTAGGTAGTTCTACTTGGAAGAAAGCTTCTCAGTTGACAAGCTGTTTATACAGAAATCCTTGTTTTATTCCTTATTCCTTGCATAATACTCAGAAAACATACTGAATCACTGCTAATGTCATCTTTATAAGATTATCAACAGTAAGGAGCATAATGTGCAAAATGCAATTTGAAAATCATTAGACTTCATGATTGTTGTACATCTTGAACTAAGGTAATAGGGAAGAAAAAGTAAAGCTATAACTCCTCCGGGGAAAAATGTCACACACTAAAAGTGGAAACGGGCTGAAGTGACAGAACAGACACATGAAATGCAGAAGTAATGGCGGTGAAAAATGACGTAAACCCATCGAATAAAAGGAATATACCTTAAAATATGCCCATCTCCAAAAATCACAAGAACACCCCATAAAAGCCAATACATTTCTCAAATGGAAAAAGCTCTTTTATCCCTCACCCCCACTAAAACAAAAATACACGGATTCATTCTGAGGCTTTGGGACAACCTTCTGCTTGGAAAAAAAGGACATACACGTCCTCAAAAAAAATGTTTTTGAACTGTGAAAATCTGCTTAATAATCACAGCCTTATTTTGTACTTGCCTCAATCAAAAAAACGAGTGTCAGAATACTGCAAGAAGTGCAAAGTTCTATTTTAAAGAATCACAGAGAATGCAATTTATTTTATAGAATCTCTATAGAATTCTCTATAGAATATAGTATTCTCTTTCTATTTTATAATGCATACAAAATTGAGGGAAAGCTTTCTTCCTGCCTTGATCTATAATTCAACTTTCTCTCCTCAAGCTTTGCTAGATAACCATACCTATTGAAGATGGCTGGGAATTCCACATCAGGCATTTGCAGTGTCTAAACAAGTGAACACATTTTGATACTGCTGTTGGTGAACTACATTCATGGAGCTACCTGATTGAAAATTTAAGTTTTAAACTTTGCATTCAGTTAAGCTACATGCAAGTGAACAAGCTCAACAGTTCCATGACAAAATTACAACAAAAGCAAATAAAACAGTATAGAAGAGTCAACAACAGAACAATGTCATCTAAAAACTGGTGGAGCTGGGAAAGTCCACAACAGCTCTTTAACAGGCGTCTTGCAGTCTTGGTCCCGTATCGCATCCCCACAAACGTGAGAAAGACACTTGTTGTTTCTATACTGCTAAAAGCCCTGCAGACTCATCCATTACCACAAGGTGCTGCGCATTAAAGTAACTTCCAAAACGCACTGCTTTCTTACAGTATCAAGGGGCAAGAAGAACTTCAGCAAGTTGTCCTCGCTTTCTAGACTCAGGAAGAACAATCAGAAACAGGTGAGAAAACACCTATATTCACACCACTTAACCAAGAATTGAGACTAGCATTAAAGAAATGAGCAACAGTGAATCTAACCAAAGATCAGTTCCAAAATCTACACGTCTGCAAATTAATCTTTCGGCGAAGTCTACTCATGCTACTATAGTATTGTAATCATGACAGAGACAGCTACTCTAACCAAAACATCCAAAGCACTTTACTTACCGAAAAAGGAGATGCATTTTTCCCTCCAACAACTAGCCTAGCTGATTTTCCTCCTGAATCTTCTTTTGAAATGTACCTTAAAACATGGCAATCTTGCACCTTAAAAAAGAAAAAAAAAATCTTAGAACAGACACATCTGCTTGTACTCAAATACTGAGAGATTACCAAAAGAAGTCAAGAAAAGCCAGTGTCAGATTTCATTTGTGCTCTTTTAAAAGGAGATGCAGAGTACAAACAGGGGAAAGTGCTAACTTTTTTATCATATACTTTTTCCCCAAGCAATAAGAGATTTATCTCAGGAAAAATATTAGTAGAACACAAACCATATTTTCATGAATGCTCAACTTTTACAGACACCTTTTACCTGCAGGATGTGTAAAATCCTGACCAAATGCAACTGCAAAGCATAAAATAAGAAGGGTTTACATTATTGACTCCTATTCCCTTGCCCTGTAAATGTGAGGTCGTTCACAGCCTGAATTTATTGCATGGCAGTAACTGTTTGGCAAAGCAGCCTCAACATAATAATATTGGCCAGAGAACACAAAAGAAGCAGTTTCAGGGCTACCGACTCAGCAAGCCAGGTGAAACCAAATCCCCAGTGCCTGCAGTTGGCAAAAAGAAGTGGAGCAGGGGAGGGAATCCCAGCTTTATATTGTCCTCCCTTCTTTCCTCCCCTCAAGTATTCCACGCGCAGTTCTGCATCACTGAATATCTGACATAGAAGGTAGATAGCTCCTAGAAAATTGAGGGTATAAAAACAGAGAATAGGCACAGCATGCTATGCACGCTGAAAGAAATCTTTGGGATTTCTACTCTGAAATATAGTTTCAATTTGCCTGAAACTTCCAGTTAACAATCTGAATGCAGTACAGGAGATGAAGTTTAGCATGATTTATTTCACCTTAAGTAGCGTGACTGCATGTTTCTCTCCTGACTTGGTCCATATTGGCATCATTCCCAATTTTACTGCAACAACACCAACTCTGACGGAACCTGCAGATCAAAACAGAACATGGATGCAACTCCACACTTAATCTTTGAAAAAGTCGATCTCATGACTTGCAGGACATCCTGCCAGGCCTTTTCAACTCTGACTTTTCCGAAGGGACAGATTAGAGGAAAGAGAGAAAACACCTCTGAATCCCGGCGGATAGGCTCCCTGCTCATTCGTTTTTAACATGCCAGCAGTAAAATTCTATTTGTACAAATTGCCTTTGATACAATGTGCAAAACAGTTCATCATTAAGATCAAAATAAACAATGCTTCAGGCTCATTTCTGGTGAAAAAAAATTGACTCCCACGTAGAATTCTCGAGCCAAATTTACTACAGAAAGCTCTCTATTAGTTGATTCCTCCCGTCCCAACCCTTGCATTTTTTTTGTCACTGTAACTGTACAGCAGGGGCACCGTTAAGGCTTCTGACAGTCCACAGCTTGCAAAACAGAACACATAAGATGAAGAACAGACGACTTAAACTTTCAAAAGTCCACACATCTCCCAATAGATAAGTAAGTGTAACATATCAGCTCTCTAAAGAACCTTTAAAGTATTACAATGTGTTGATTTCGAAACTAAGTTTTTAATCAAAATCACTTTGTCAGTGCTACTTCTGCACAATGACAAGAAAATAAACTTAGTATAAACTAAGACTCCCTAGAACATAAAGTATTTGAACTTGAAAGTGCTTGTGTAACTACCGCTGGACTCCGAAGAAGTGTACTATACAATGCTACTAGTGATTTGAAAGTCTTGTGGATTAGAGCACAACATAAAGATTTTGGCTTTTCAAAGGTTCACATCACTTGACAGCAACCAACAACAAGGTACAGAGTCTGCGAATCCAAGAGAAGATCCTCAGGTACAATAGAGAAACTTAGAACAAAGAACATTTTGTTCCTTGCACAGGTCAAGACGATTGAGGAAACAGCAAAAAAGATGATGCTTTGCAGGACACAAGCCTGATGTTACTGAATGCAACAACACAACAAAAATAATTATGGTCTAAGTTTGGTATTTCGGAATAGATGCTTTCTCACCCGGTTTCCACTCATTCAGTGGCCATGGTTCATCTTTCAGAGGGCACAGCTTGCTGGCTGTCTGAGCTTTGTACTCTTCTGCAGTCATCTTCTTGAGGAACTCAACATTCTCTTCAGAAAGATGCTCATGCCACCACGTTGTACTGTTAACTTGCCTGACCACAAAGCCCAGCTGCCCCCTGCCCAGTGATGGGAAAAAGTTTAAATTTCTCATCAGTTTATACAATGCCTCACAACAGGTATGATTGTACTGATATAACCAAATAGTATATATTGCATTATGTAATGCAGTTAACAGTCATAAAGACCGAAAACATTCTAGTAAGCTACTCAACCATCATCACTCAAACTGGCCATCCCTGACAACCACCACTTAATTATCTGCCAGGCTTGTATCTAAAGTATTCTAAAAATACCCTGAAAGGAGGCAAATAACAACAAATTAAGCAACCACTTCTTCTGGGATAAAAACCCTAGATCTGTGGATGAAGGGAAAACAGTGGATGTAATTTAATTTGACCTTAGCAAGGCTTTCAGCACAGTCTCCCATGGCATCCTTCCACACAAGCTACGATGTCAGGGTACGGATGGGCAGGCTGCCAGATGGGTGAGAACCTGACTAGATCATCAGGCTGTAGGGGTTGTGGTTAATGGTTTGTACTCTGCCAGAAGCAGAGCTCCTCGAGAGTCTATTTTGGGGCTTGTCCTATTTAACATCTTTCTCAATGGCCTGTAAGAAGAGCTGAAGTGCACCTTTATCAAGTCTGTGAATAGCATGAAATTGAAAGGAGCAGTTAATACGCTCAAGAGCATCGCTGCCATTCAGAGGCATGGGCCAACAAGGAATCTGCTGAATATCATAAAGCAGAAATTTGGAACAGGGGCCTAGACTGGTTGCACAGTCTGCATCCTTGAAGGATCCCAGGATCTGACTAGTCAAAGCCCTGAGTAACCTGGTCTGACCTCATGGCTGACCCTGCTTGGAGCAAGAGGTCGGACTAGAGACCCCCTGAGGTCGCTTCTACCCACATAACTCTGATTTTATGTTCACTCCTGCAGTTTAACGACTGCACTGTATGCAGTCGTTTATCTGTAGTACCATAATTTTGTGACTACGTGGTAGGGGGGGAGAAAAAAGCTTGAACGTGTCTTTATCCTCTGCAAGGAAAATGAAACAGATTTTTCTACAGTACAGTTAAAAGAAGGTTTAAACTACGTTGCTGGATTGTGCTTTGAAGTGGACAAAAAGTAACCAAAAACCCTGTGCCACCACCACAGCCGTGAAGGCAATATCATTTTGAACTATGCAGGTCTTCCCAACACCGAGCACCCTTCCCTGGTACTAAGTCAAAGACGAGGACAGACCGTTCTGCTTGTTTAAATGCACTATTTCTTCTTTTGCAGCCAAGCCAGGGCACGCACATGGCTGCCCGTCAACAACAGGCGGCAGCCCAAAACACGGTAGGTCCCGTCGCTCGCCACGAAGCGAAAATGCCTTGGTTACAGACGGGCAAACGCTGCCACCGCTCCCACGCAGATCGGGCCACGACTGAGGCTCCAGCACCCCAATAGCACGCTGGGGCCCTGCCACCCTCCGCGCTCACAAACTCTCTGAGCCGCCGGGCCCAGAGGCCTCCAGACGGCACCGGCGGCGGGAAGGGGGGGGGGTGGTTCACCCCGGAGCTGCCACAGGGCCGAGCCCCCGCCGCCTCTCCCGCCCGGGCCCGCTCCCCGCAGCCGGTATCCCTTCCCCCTCCCAGGCCTCCCGCTACCTGTCGCCTGAAGCCGCCGCCGCTCGGAGCGGCCTCCCCGGCCCTCGGGCCCACAGACGGGCCCCCAAGCGGCCCAGCAGCCCCCAACCCGCCATCACGCGCCCCGTGACGGTGCCGGCGCCGGCGGCGGCTTCCGGCGCGGTCCGCTCCGCTGCGGTCCGCCGGCCAAACCCTCCGTGCTCCCTCTAGAAAGAAGGTTCCGGCCTGAGCGCTTGGCCGGGGGAAGGAGTTGTGCGGCGCGCGGAGAGGGAAGGGGGCGGGCGCGCCGCGCCGCCAGGGGGCGGTGCTTCCCCGCCCCTTCCCCCCGCCGGGGGCGGGGCCTCCCAACGGCGGGCGGTGGCGCCGGCGGCCATTTTGCGGCGTCGAGGGGCGCCGCTTGCAGCCCAGTGGGTGTTCCTAGACGTGTCGCCGCTGCCTATTTCAGTCTTTTCCCCGGGGAGTTGGGCCTCGAAACCCAGGTGATGTCCTCAGAGGCAACGGCCAGAGAGCGGGGATCTGCCGAGGCGGCGCCTGGGAGGAGCTGAGCTGCCTCTCAGCCTGGGTGCCTGCCAAAACCACCGAGGGAAGATGCACCCAGGAGGCAGCAGGTGTGGGACGCAGACCGGTGTGTCAAGGTTACCCCCTACGGCATCTTCCCCAAAGTTCATGTCCAGCAGTGTCTCAGGGGACCACAGGGTGCAGTGCTTCACCTGCTCACCCATCGTAGTAAGGCAGGCCTTACTGCTGCTTCCAGGCTTTTGGATACCGTGCCTCGCTCCCCTGAGACCCTGTGAGGGCAAGTTGAACCGCCAGTCTCATCAGCCCATGTGCAGAACAGGCCAAGACCCTTCTGAAAGTCTGCAGAGAAAGAGTTTTTGCAAGGACTGGAAGCTCTTGCCCTGCTTTGCTGGTGTGCTAACATGTCTGAAGTGGTTTTGAATTGCTCCATGATGGGTACGTTTCAGGAGAACTAGGATGGATGATTTAGTAACCGTCGTGCTCCGTGTTATTATGTTGTTGCTGATGAATCTTGTCCTTAAAATGAGTCCTTAAGTTAAAAGATTCAGACTATGGTGCAATGATGCTCTTCTCTGTTTCTGGTTTTATAAGCATATATGTACATGCATGCATACACACACACAGAGGCCTAGGCTCCTGTTAAGTTAAATTAGTAACAAGTTTCCCATTGACCTCTATGAAAACTTTAAGAGAAAACTCAACATTAAAAACTCCCAAACAAACCCAGGCATGGTATATGTCAACTTCCCTCCCATGTCAGTGGTCCTAGCAGCTTTGCAAAGCCCCTTAGGTTTAGTTTCCCCTGCAGCATGTAGCCTCACAGCTGGAGCTGACTAAGACTGGGGGCAGCTACTCGGCTCACATTGCCCAAGCTGGAGCCTAGCAACATGACACTAGGGCAGAGCCCAGAGACAGCAGACAGCGCGGCTCGTTGACAGGCATCCTATTGATTGTTGAGAGCGCAGGGGAGACACAAATTCCAGTCGGTAGAGATCCTGCAGGGTTTACTCTGGCAAGTGCCCAGGGGATATTAAAGGGGCCTGTGCATTGCACTGAGCCTGCCTGTGTGTCATCTTGTCTGCAGGCTGCCTGCCACTGTGCTTCAAGGGGAGGGAGGAGGAAGGAACAGGTCAACTCCCCCCACACATAAGCACATTGGCACTTGTAGGCTGACTTTTAGACAGAAGATTGTTACATCTTGTGTCCTAGAGACCAAAGTCCACAGGAAGTAGCAAAATGCTTTTTATTCCTATTTTAAAGATGTGGAAACAAGGCACACAGCAAGATTAAGTGACTTCCCAAGTCATGATGAATGCCCCCTGCTAGAAAAGAGGGCTCTCCTGATGCTAGTTAGCCTTTTTGCCACAATACGATGCTTCTCTCACCTACGGTGCTGCAGAGCTGAGGTGACTGAGGATTTCATGTATAGTAACTTATAAGTAATACATGAGCATGCACACATTTCTAGAGAGGAAAAGTTTAAAGGCTCTGCTCTGATTTATAAAGTATTTCTTCTTTTGGACGTGCTGATGCAACATCAAAACTTTTTTCAGTGCATGCAGTTTTTCATGATTCTAAAGTGGCATCAACTCTTCTTGATTTTTGTGTGTGTGTGTGTGTGTGCGTGTGCGTGCGCGCACACACTTGCGTGTGTGGCTGGATGGCTGCAAGTCTGAGTGCAATCAGATTGCAAGCTGCTCTGTAATCAGTGGGACAAGAATTCAAGAGCCTTCTGAACACCACAGTAAAAGGCTTCCTGCACAGCAGTAGAAATTACTAACATTTTTAAAAAGAGAAGGAAAAGAAAGAAACAGTGTCTATCCCAAAATAACCTTCCCTGCCAGTATGCTACGATGGGTATTTTTCAGGAACTTCTGAGGAAATGAAAATGTCATTTTTGAACCCACAGCCTTGACAAGAGAGAAGTTGCTTAGGTTTCACCTGATTTGGTTTGGGGATCCCCTTAAATATGCCATGAAATGGGAAGGACTAGGAAAGAGAGGCTGTAAGTGCAGCCAGCTGACAGTTTGCGGTGAATGTGACAAGCAAATGCATAGCTGGCCTGACCAATATCATTTAGATAGTTCTCTAACTGCTGAAATACCCTCCAGTGAAATGCTGCACCCCCTTCTTAGCCCACTGCTGCTGGTACAAGGAAGACCTATGAGGGAAGGAGAATGGATTGTGCTGTAAAAATGTATCTGCCCTGTGGCAAAAAGCACTTCCTCTAAATAAAAAGGGGGAAGAAAACAACCTGGACAATGTGCCCTTATCCTAGACGTCCTCCAGCCTCTCTCTCCCATTCTAAAAATGTGAATGTAAAGGTACTGTGCATGTTACGTGATTTGAAATGTCCATGCTACTTAGGAATAAAGGGATTTTCTCTAGTACCTATTTCACTCTGGAAAGGGTGGAGATATGTTTAGATTTATATAGCCAGTGTGACTGGAAGACCCATAATCCCAGATGAGAAAGTTTAGTTTGAATAACGAGGTGGGTTCTTCTTTCTAGGAGGAAACTGTGTCCTGTCTGTGCAGCTGGAGAGCCAAGCTGAAGGAGGCAACTCTGCACTGCTCATCAGCAAAACATCCCACTGCAATACATACAACAAGGAGGCTCCACAAGCCACGTGCCCTTGCATTGCAATATTCTGTCTGTGAGTAAACCCAAGGGTTGCATACCTGCAGGGCTCCACCATGTAAATCTGCTCAGAGACCGGGTTTTCCACTTAGGCATTTGTTAGGGTGTCTTCTCCACAATCTGGAACAAGCCTTGGCTCAGACCACTGCACTCAAAAAGTAAGAGTTCCTAACAGATCAAGCTGCGAACCTCTCAACTGTCAATTGGTTGTGTACCTTTGATATTTGGAGACTAAAATAGAAGACACATTTCAAAGGGATACTATTATTATAATTATTATTATTTCATGTCATTGTCATACCTATAGACCCCTTCATCAAATGCTAGAGAACACTATATTGCTTATCACAGTAAAAACCCTATAAGGATAGGTTTTACCTTAAGGTAATGAGTAATTAGCACTATAATAGGGACATTTTTAAAAACTGAAGGCTTAGTTTTCCCTACTTAACTGAAATTAGAAATTGGCTCAATATTTGACTCAGGAATTATGGATGTTAATGTAGTTTAAGCTATTGGGGATTATGAATTTCTTTGAGTATTCTCAGACTTGTATATTGGATCAGATTTTTGGGAGACAGTAAAAAGGAAGGCCGGATTGCAGTAGGTAGAGAAGATATTTTCAGATGATCAATTACCTCAAAAGGACAAAATATAATTTATTTTAAAGGACTTTTCAGAATTTAAAATGATCCATCAAAAGGCAAGAGAAGTTTTTTTATTCATTAAATTTTCATTAAAACTCTGCAAGAGAATTTGACCACAGTTCAGCCTAAAGGCAGAATGGCCTTGCAAAAACCCTAAGCAGATGAAACAGGAGGAAAAAGTGCCATTTCAGAGTTGTAGTCATACATTTAATGATATTACCCTGCAAAAAGCCTGTACTGTCTTATTACACTGAGTAACCCGGAGCAATGAGAATAATATTCAAAGCCTAATTAAAAATCCTTCACCATATGGCTAGTTTTGCCTTCTGTGCATTCCCCTATCAAACTCACTATTGTGTATGTTTTACATGCTGGAATCCTTACAGATTGAAAGAAGATTTCTAGTTGATTTTTCAATATCATGGAGATGTCCTTTCAAATACCTTAAAGGCTCATACAGGCTTGCTGATCCACATCACCACCGGTGATGATTTGTTTTTCAGCAGACAGCATTTATATGTTGGATTGTGTGAAGTCAACAGAAAGAACTGCAAGATCTGCAGTTCTCTTGAGAAACTTACGTAGGCCATTTCCATACATGAAAACGGTTGATTCATATAGCTCATCATACAGTAACTGTTGAACAACCATCTGTTGATCTCTGCATTTTACATGATGCTACATTATAGAAGCTCCATGTAACACCTCTGATAATGAATAGCTGTAGCTAACCAGTACCATGTAACCACAGACGTTTCACAGATCAGTTCAGCCAAAGCTCATATGTACCAGAAGAACTATTTGTCTAACTCCTAACTTTTGTTGCTGAAAGCTTTCTTACACAGACAAGAGGGAAACCATAGCTAAAATCTAGCTTAACTCCAAGATAAATAAATACTTTTAATATAGGCCTGAAAATGCTGGCATAGTGCAAAAGAGAACTAGTAGAATGGAGATTCTCCAGCCGTTTCAGATAACTGCTCTTAAAACTTTAGAAATAAGTTTTTTATGGAAAGAAAAAAGGGGGAAGAAGTATGAGTTGTTCCAAGATTTTGAAATTTGAACCCTCAAAATGTATTCCAAATTGGAACATGTTAATGTTAACATTTCCCCTCTCTTCCAAAGAAAAGTAAAAAATACAAATTCAGGACCATCCAAATGTTGCAAGTCGATACCACCACTTAAAATAATTTCATTTCAATATGAGCTATTAATGCAACATTTCCACAAAGAAATGTGCATAAAAATAGATATTTCCATATAACAAAACCACCTAAATGTATCCGCATGCCGCTAATAAAGCATTTTGTCATTTTTCCCTGTCAGCAGCTGTTGTCAGAAATGATTTATTTCCCCATAATGATTCAATTTCAGAAAAATGGGATCTTTTTAATCTAAACCTGAGATTTTTCAGATAGTACCAGAAAATACATTGATCAGGAGATCCCTTACTGTGACCCTGTGCTTCCAGAGCAAATATTTTCGGGACTGGACTCAGTCAAGCTCAAAAAATTATGTATCAAAAGAAACCAAACAGAAATTAATCTTCTTCCTTCCTCCTCCTCTCCCAAAGAATTACTAAACAAATTACAAACTCAGAAAACAGGGAATGTTTGGTAATGCAGAGAGAGCTGCGTTACACCATTTGTCATGCTGACTAGTAAGGTAATGTTGTAACTCAGATCAAGCGCTCCAAATGCTCTCTGGTGGCCTAAAATCTTTGAATGCAAATAGTTTATGAAAAATGTTTTGCTGAATGAAAAAAACATGCAATAAAATTGCTAAAGTATCAAGAAACAGCCAAACCATGGGACTGATCAATTCACATCCTCCTTAAAAGTGAACTTAATCACGTGGTCTTCATCAGGTATCCTCCCACTCACCTCTGCAGCACCACAGTTTCTGTACTGATTAGGCATGAAGGGTGTACCTCACAAGTCACAGAGAAGCTCCGCTTGATCTGAATGACAGTGGCTTCAAAGACTTCAGGCTGGATAATAATAAAGAAAAGGCTTAACCCCTCCTCAGCTGCCCTTTACCTCTCTAAATCCGTGCGTGGGGTAAAGTAATATTCTTTACATGGCAAGAGCACAATCATCTCTCGGAGAATCTCAAATCCCTTTTCAAATATTAAAGTTCCCCAGTACCATTGCAAGATACTCATAAATACGTGGCAGTGACCATCATTTTACGGAGGGGGAGTCTGAGGTGCAGTGAAGTTAAACAACTTGCCCAAGATTACAAAAGAAGATACTGGAGGAGCAAAAAGTATGGAGTCACTGACTTTTCAGTCACGTGCTTTAACAGCTAGAAAACGTGCCTTCTGAGAGTAGGCAAGTAAAGAAAAAAGGGTGGGGAATGGGACTAAGAAACGAGAGATATTTTAGATTAGAAATAAAGATACATTGGCAGAATGATGCTTGAGATAGTAGGAAAGATCACAGTAGCTTCTAGCTGAAATACATCTGCAGAGGGACAGATGTACAGTCTGCTGGGGTAGGCCCTTGAATGAACAGTCAACCATTAAATAAAAATGTGGTTTTGAGATCTATCAGTTGGGACCTCTCCAGATAATTTATGACTATAAACAAGTGATATTGGCTGCCAGGTATCTCTGCTGTTCAGTATCCAGTCACCTGAACGAATCTTTACTAGCAAGCATGACGGATTGCACTGCAGGATATAGACAGAACAGAACTGAATGTGCTGGGAAGACAGCCCCATGTATCTTGGCTATACATTACCTCCATTTTATGGTACCAAATCATCAATCAAAGCTGAGCCCATGGAAATTACTGTAAAATGAGAACAAGGAAGCTAGAGTTCTATATTAGTGGCAAACTCACTTTGAAATACATAGTTCTAAAAACAAAACAAAATCTGCTTCTGGGTAAAATTTTCCAAGATACTCAACGCTGGCCTGACACAGATTCTTCAGGAAGTAGCAATAAAAACATACTCACTTCAACAAGAGCACAACTGGTCCAAAGGTGTGCATCTTGTAAAATTCTACCCTAAAATTATTTTTGGTTGAATCTTATCTTTAACTTCTAACAACTTACATCTTTCACTACTGTCTTTTAGCAAATTAATAAGCCAAAATTCAAACACTAGGAATCACAACGATCCTAGTTTCTTCATTTATATACATATTTCAATGGAGAAATCAATCCCCTGTCAATCTATTCTTGTTCCGCTTCTTTAAAATAGTGGCTTGAATATATTCTTTTGGAACGAAACCAGTCTTTCTGTCACACGCAAGTGATCTATATGTGAATGAAGTTTCAAACTACTAGTTGTCACAAAATCAGGCCATGCAAAATTTCTTTCAGAAAATGTGTCACACAAAGTTGGATACTGTATGTGAGACTAAAAAATACAAATGAAACAAAATAAAAATTCCTCAACATAACAGATTAAAAATCTGGGTAGCCAAAATACAACCGGTTAGAAAGCCAATCAGTTCATTTGGATTAAGCAGGCGTATTTTAAGACATGCAATCCTGAAGGACCATGCCCTCCAAGCTAGATCTGTTTGCAGCTGCAGTCTGAACCCTTCATAATAATTGGATGCATCAGGCTTTTGGAAAGTTGGTAGTCAGGCCACAGACTGAGTAGGCGTGTTTAGGTACCCACATTATAAGCTGCTAACATTAGAAATGTCCATGCTTTTCCCTTGGAACACTTTATTACCCTTTTCTCAGAATATGGAGGTTGAGAGCAGGCAGTTTTATAGCAGAGAGAGAAATAAAGACAACAACTACAAAACTGTTGTTTTTATTTTAAACATGCAAAATACAGTTCATGCATCTGCCATTTTGAAAAATCTCTCCGTTCATAGCAGATTAAAGCAAAGACATTTTGGCTATCGACTCTCAATAAATATTTCAAAATACTTTACAGTGTAAAGATAAGAAATTTAGCAAAATTTCAACAAACCTGTATAAAAAACAGATACAGATAATGTTTTATTTCAAGGTGACATGCTGTAATGTAAAGAGTTCACTTTTTTCTGGATGTTTTTCCTCATAAAAAGTTTTCAACAATACAACCGCTTAACAGATTTAAGCCTTTAGGCTAGACATGCAAAAAAAAAAAAAAGGTATTTAAGTTAAAAATCACCAAAACGTGCTATTTTTTTGTTTGTTTCATTCTTAAGTACAGTAGTTGTAGACAGTAGCATTTTTTTCTTTAATTTTGTAAAAGAGTGCGGGCAGGTTCATGGAGCTAGTGTCCTGGAAGACTCGTACTCTGACATACATTTTGGTTTTATCCCTTTGCCATTGTAATAGTCCACGACTTGGTTTGGAACTTCAGCCAAAACACTTTTTGCTAGAGCAGCGGGGGATGCCTGCAGGAAATGGCAGAAAACACAGAGGTTAACCTGTCACTATGCTAGAAGTGCCAATGGGTTTTACAAGCATTGGTGCCATAAGATCAAAGTAGGAAGTATGGTACAGAAATGCAGAGCATAAAAACTCAAAGTGAATGGCAGTACTGCTGGAACTTCATTTTGTAAGTCATTTTGGGCTCGTATCTCTAGCTGTCCAAACTATGCTAAAGCCAAAAGTACTCGGCATGAGTTCCGTGTCCATCTGAACTGTTTTAAGTTCAGAGGCAGCTATTGCCCAAAACTTGACTGCAGTCTGTGAGAGCACCACACTGCAATGAAAAGGGCTGCAAAGACTCCATACATCAATACTCAATGAGCAAGCCTGCAGAGTTTAAGTTGAACATGAGTGCACATCTGAGTAAAAGGGAGGCCTTCATCACCGTTCTCATGTCCAGGCTCTGTCACGCTCTTTTAGTGGCTGGGGAAGTTTTAATTCAAATGAAAATATTTTGTTCTCATTGGAATTAAACATGTTCACCAGAGAGCTTCATTCCTAGGCTTTGGGGGGGGGGGGGGCTTTAAAGACCTTCCTGCAACATATAAATGGTGGGTGTCAAGCAGTGGCAGCTCTGCATAAGAACTGCTGTCCCTGAAATGTAGAGATGGCCAAGGGCTTTCACCCGAGGCAGGGAGAAGAGCTACCTCCCAGTGCAATGAGAATCTGTGCCCTCCATTGACAATATACCGTTGCTGCCTGACACCCTGATAAATGCTTCATTTTAAACAGTGGAGGTCTGTGGACCTGTTACGGGCAACCATTACCTGCACATGCTGTGAGGTTGCTCTCCAGCCCCTGTACTCAGCAGTGACAGAACTGGACTCCTAGTCTTCTATGTAGCTCAAAAGCACTCTGCTGCCCTCTATTTTGGATTTGGCTGTTTCTAAGTATTTTGATAAAGCTGCTTCCAATCCCCCTTTGAGCCAGCCTACCTAACCATGTTCCTCTCTGAGTCCACCACAGAAATGCAGTAAAAATGCAAATGCTTAAACTTCAGTATTAGAGGTTTAAACTAACATGTTTATTATCTCCAGTTAGAGCACACATGGGTTAGACACTGAGCTCGGCTGATGCACAGCAACTCCTCAGCCTGTAGCTGGGTCATGTTTCTGTACACCGAGTAGTTTTTCCCACGCTAATGAACATTTCCCTCCTTATTGACTCTAATATTTTCACCCAGCGTTCAAAACCGTCATGTCACAAAGTAGCTGGATTGGCTGATTTTTTGCCCTACTGTCTGTCATGAGGCTCAATCCTTGTATTTCCTGAATCTTACAGGAGGATGTACATGGTTACCTTATTGCTATTCATAGGCACACTAATCCAGGGATGCAGAAAGGGAGTATTACAAATTCCAGCGTCAAATATTACAATGTTATAAATACAAAGGCATCACTAGCAAAACTAGAAACAAAACTTACTCTACCAGTGGTGTTGAGTCATGTGTATGATTAGTATTGACTGAGAGGAGCCAGTATTTCCTTACTGAGACATTTATACCAAAATGTTTGTACAGGCAAAAGTCTGGAACGTTTCTGCATAAACAAATTGACAAGGCAGAACTCATACTTTGCATGACAGAACAGCATTTTTTCCCAGGTGTTGCACAGTAACAGGACTCATTTATTTTAAACCTTCAAAATACAATTCATGGGCTTAGCACAGGTGCCCTGCTCTCACTTATACCTGCTCTCATTGAAATCAGCAGAAAACATCCGTTGAAGTCAGGCAACTGGCTGATTTCTGTGTCGCTACTGAGAATTACTATTTTTTTAATCTCTCCACAGCGTGCCAAAGCTGCATATACACTTAACCTGCTTGTCTGCCATCCTACCAGAAATACAGCCCTACATACAGGATAAAAACAGGAGCAGGGGAAGAATCCTGAGTCATCACCACACACACAAGCCCTAGCAATTAGGAAACTTCACACTGCCTTATTTTAAAAAATGCTGTGTAGCAGCACTCACCATCAGCTTCTCCAGATCACGTGTGTAGTCCACGTGTCTGAAAACTGGGCCCACACTCATCTTTCTGCATCATCCTACTGTCACTGTTTGCTGTCTCCCTATGTCACATCCCCTTTTCCCAAATGAGCGGTCAGCCCTTCAGACTGGACGCTGTAAGGGCTCCACTGAATCACCACCACTGAAGGCGTTAGCACAGAAGTTCCCAGATATGCCCTGCTAGCCCAGCATGCATGTGAAATAAAAAGCCTTTCACTGAGGCTTAAGCTGACACATTTACTATTGCTCAGAGGTGAAGCCAGCTAAGTGTGGGCCCACACACAGTTGTCCCAGGATAGCTGGCTTGGCTCAGTGCTTAGGTCTGAACAGACGACTGTTGCTTTACAGAGTTTCATCATGGCAGTGATGTGTGTTAGTCCCGGAGTTCTTTCTAGTAGGGTAAATCGCAAAACTGGGACGAGGGGTGACTTCCTGTCCGATAGTCAGGGCTACCTGTACCATATGTATCTTTGTGATGGCAAAGCACTCCCACTTTTAGGCTGGATAATGCAAATGAGCTTTTCTATAAATGAGAATCAGAACCAGTAACTTTTGAGCTATAAAACAGTCTCAGGCCAATGGTGCTGTGTAAAAGTTACCTTTCATTGGGTTTTTAACCCAGATGATACATTAATGTTTTACTCTAACATTTTCCAAGCATTTAAAAGCTATATTCGGAGAGCATCCTAGCAATAAATACCTCAAGATTAATACCTCAAGATTAATAGTTCTCAACTGATAGCTAATACACAACAATAAGATCAGCTGGCAGCAGAAAAATAATCCCCCTTGATGATAACTGGTATATGTTACAAATAACTGTTGATTCAGTTCTATAGCCTCACGATGCTTCATCTTTAATTACAATGCACGGTGCTAAACGTTGCTCCTTGCAGTGGTAAGAGCTATGCTTTCCACCCTCATTTGTCATACGTGTTATTAAGTCAGTTGTTAAGCTTTATGATTAAACACAATGCAGAGAGGAGTACAATCTACTTGTGGCATCAAATTTGTGCACACAATCTATCATCCCTTCTAAAGGCAGAAAATTTCAGTTCTTAAAATATAACTATAAATGGATTGAGACAGGTGGTTCTCCTCATCTGCATTTCAGTGATTGCGAGCATCACTGTTCCACAGTTTTGCGTGAAGGACACTCACATTGCTGGGATGGTGATAATTACAGAGAGCAGAAATCCACTTGGGTTCAGAGAAAATATTTTCCCTCTATTTTTTATGCTCCCCTGTAGTGAGTTGCACACATCACCCAATATAATGTGGGACAATTTTTAAACAATAATGGTTACCCTGGTTTTATCAAACCTCTGCAACTACAGGATTTGCTAAGAATCACTACAATTATTATTATTTTTACAGCATCAAAGGTATTCCTTAAAGAGGGATAGTCAATAAGGCAAGAGGCTTTTCTGAAGTACTCCTGATACGCCGTATCGTGCAGAAGATTAAACCCTTGTAATAAAGCTTTCTTTTCTCTCTTCAGTCTTAAGCCTGCTTAAGTGGGTACAAAGTTTTAGGTATAACTGTAACTAAGTGAAATGAGTTAAGTGCCTGTATGAGTGCCTTGCTGGATCAGAACCTTCTCTACAGTCAAACTCACCAACTCACAGGGACAGCTCTTTGAAGGACTATTTTTGATCTCTTTGGATAGATACGAGATCTTGATTTGCAGTCTGACCTGAGAATTGAAGTAATGAAAAAAAAAACCTTTTTGGGTTGACTCCTAGTGAATTTTGCTTTCCTGTTCCAGCAAAATAAAGAATAAAAATAGTAACCTCCCAATAGCATTTTCTTCCCTCTTTCTGTCAGCAGTGGAAGTAATACAGATTTAGGCATAAATAAATATCTGATTCATCAGAAAAGTCTGTAAACCTTATACCACTTGATATTTAATCTTTCTATTGAAATCTTTCAAAATTGTTTTCTACTTCATACTTGAGCATCCTAAGTAACAAAACTGAACACATTGTACTTTGACAAATGGGATGTGTTTTTTTAATAAATGTATTTTTTAATTAAAACGGTCAAATGTAATATGCTGATCTGTGGCAATTCTCTTGCATAGCCAGAACCAATCTGACAAAAAAACCTCCCCAAATTTGTGTTAAATCTGTATTTCTCTGTGGGGAAAGAAAATTTTGAATCAAAACATTACACTCATTTCTACCAAAAAATTATTTCACCAGTTGACCCAAAAGGCATACATAGCCTTCTGTTTGTGCTGAGGATAAGTAAGCAAGACGGCTGTGAATGTCAGTTTACTCAGAGAGATATTATGTGATATATTACTTACGCAATAAAGAAATTCAGCCAGAAGTAGCTGTTGTTATGGGCATTCAGCCATTACACTGGCATTTGTGGAAATGCTGAAAGATCTCAATAAACAGACTAAACATCAAGCTGCATAAGATTCCTAGGCTTTTGTGACATAGCAAATACATTATTCATCCCTGTATCTATATTATCTCTGTTACTGAGAGAAAGAGGGAGAAAAGTATCCCTATTTAACAAAAGCAGTAACTGTAAGATTGCTATCCTTTCCTAGTGCTGGGGAAGTTAATCTAAAACAGCTAAAAATAATACCTACTTGTCATTTGACCAATGCTAGCAATTAAAATCACACTTAGAATCACTCACAAGTTAACACTAGAGGCACAATATATTCAGCGCCCAGACAGAACTGCAACTGTCAACGTTAATCTATTCAATCAAGCATGATTTCAACTTTGTTCTAAAGTCACAAAGTGAAACTAAAAATAACAAATGCAGCTGGCTTTGCCAGTTCCTTGCAGAAACATATTTTCAACTAATTGAAAGTAGGTCTAGCACCATCCCATAAATAACTTGCCTCTCAACACTTTTACAATAGACTACCCTGCAGCACTGTAGGTTGTGATTATCTGTTGAAGGAGAATTGCAAGCTGTGAGCAGGTCATGCTCATACTTTGTTACAGTAGATACTTAATAGCTGACTGAGTGGCACAGTTGACATATAAATGTACATATCTGCAGTTCAGGGGCAGATTTGCAGCCATTTGACATGGTTCCACTGAGGTAATGTCACAAGGTGAGTTTTACATCATATGAGGATCCATCCTTTACATAAAGGTAGAGGGAAAAGAGGAACAAGTCTGTTTCTGTTATTCCTCAGAAGAGTTTGCAAAAGAAAGAAGGAGGTCTAGATCTAAGACAAATATGGCAAAACTGTATTTTGAAGAGAGAAAAGTGAACAACTCTTGAGTAGAAACTATTTTGGAGGTAGCAAAAATAAAAAAAAAAATCTCCTGTGATTACAGGAAAACCTAGAAAAACTAAAGAAATGTAAGCACTGCAAACCCATATGGAGGTCAAAACTGACCTAGAGTTGAAAACTTCTGTGGGACAAATCAAGCGCTGAGGATCACTAAAGCACAGGAGCAGTTTGGAAAGGGTAAACTCAAGAGGAGAATGAGAGTCAGAAACACTGCGGGGTAAAGGACTTTTCCAATCAAATACTGAGGAAATCCTTTTTAGACACCATGATGAGTAAAACATGGTAAGCAGAACTACTTAAACATAACAGAAGGAACGAGGGGAAGAAAGAGAGACAGATGGAGGGAAAGGGAAGTGATCAGCTCCAGAGAGGAACACAGTGGTCAATTCCATGCCTCCCTGAGGAGGAAAAGCACCTTGGAAAACCTGTTTGCATGGGGGAAAGCTCCTTCAGTGGGTTAATACTATCTCCACCCAGCTGCTGAGTAAGTCCCTGGGGACAGATGCTGCAATGGAGAGGGGGTGACTGAGGAAGAAAGCGTACATGTCCAAGGGATTATTTCAACTTTGCAAGTAAGTTAATGCTGGGTCTGTCATTTGCTCTCTTCCAGAGCATCTCCTACACCATGCTGGAGTCAGGCAGGAAGCGCAGGCTGAAGGCATAGGGAAGCTCTTACTAACACCACTTTCTTGAATGCATTCTTGTATAGAGTTGGGGACGGGGTTTGGAGGCAGCCAGGATGCTCTAGGTGGGTAGTTCTGCCTGTGAGGACTTAGGGGGTTGAATTTCAATACAGAAACAGTTTCTTAGGGAACACTGTAAGTACAACTTCACAGCGATTTCAAACTGTCTCTGGAAATGAAGAGATGGTGCATATGTGTGGGAATGGCAGGCAAAATGCAATGGCTCTAACATAGAAGAGATGCAAAGAGAACGGAAAGAAAGACTAGGAAAGATAAGTCAGAGAGGAAAACCAAAACAAAATAAGGGAGAAAATATAGCAACAAAGAGCTCATATTACGAGGTGAGGACTGGCACCACAAGAAGCACAAGGATTCTGCCCCATCTCTTCCTTTCCCACCCTCCCCAGCTCACTAATGGAGCACGTTTCATTCTGTATTTGTTTTTTCTCCCTTTCTGAGACAATAATGCCATAGGCTTATTCAATATTTATTCCCATTCAAAGTGAAGCCCAGCCCCAGGGCCCACCCAGCCCTCTGTGGAATGGGTGGAAAAGTCAGCTTACATGCTTGAAGTTCCTAAATGGCACAAACTGGACGATGTCTCGAAGCACAGGCTCGCCCTTGGGAGACCTCAGGATCCCATCATCGCCATCCAACATCTGCATGTCACTAAAATCGGCGTTCCCCACCCCGACAATGATGACCGACATGGGGAGGTGAGAGGCATGGACAATGGCCTCTCTGGTGTCAGCCATGTCTGTGATGACGCCATCCGTCAGAATCAGCAAGATGAAATATTGCTGAAGTTGTTGGACAAGAAATGAAAAAACACATCATTCATGTCATTAGTTAATCTTCTAAAGCTGCTTGCTCTTTTTTAGTTTAAAAGTGTTCCTGGTAACTGTTACCCATGGACTTTTATTTAAAACAGAAGAGAGCCTTTATAGTGGCTTAAATGTTAAGTGCCTTTTGCAGGCAAACATCCTCAGCTACTGATTTATTCTCTGTTGTGTTTTAGCTCTAGTTCAGGTAATTTCCAGGAGCTGAGAGAGCCAAGGAATGCAGGGTGCAGAGAAGGGGGTTTCTAGCTGCTAGGAAAGGGAGAGTAAGGACTTTGGCTGGGAAGTCTGGAACAGTCCTGAGCTCCTCACTAGCTCTGTTTTCCATCTGCTACACAATCACTTCTGCTGACAGTTTCTGATTACATTTTTTTCCTTAGGAACCAGTGGGAGGCAGAGAGGAATGGGGTATCGAAGCATTTCGAGCCTGTAGGAGAGCTGTCAGGGAGGTTATGACAGCACTTTGCAGAGGAACCTTGCTAACGGGCAAGTGGGATTGGTGCAGCCCTCTGCAAACTTGAGGGTGACCCTGGTGCCTGTGGGAGAAGCACCACACCAGGCTAGGTCGGTTGCACTCTGCAGAGTAATGGGGTCTCTGAGGAGATGAAGGGCATGCATATCTGTGCACAGGGGAGGCTATATCCATATTCTGACACTTCATACAGAACCCTGAAGAGAGATTTTCTCATTCTCTAAAGGAGAGGAAGCAAGTTTGCGTGCTTGTCATTTCATTCCCAAAACTCCAAGGTCCACTGGACTGGGATCAAATGGGCTGTGACATCTTCATTTGGTAATGGGGAAGAGTGACTCTCACTTGGGTCCTTTATGAATAGTTGGGCAGCTGGAATCATTTAACAAATGTGTGTTAATAAAAAAAATGAGCAAGTTGTAGAATTTGGTCACTGTGCATAAGCGATACCAACACACAAGACATCATTAAAGTCTATGTATATACAGCTATAACAACTCACACAGGGTTTTATTCATTGCCTCTTGTCATGAGAAAAACAAAACGGGCAAGGAGAGGATTTTATCTTGAAGAGTAGTGCTCTAAATTAATTTATTTTCAAACAAACAAGTGGGGACATTTAGGTTAAGAAGGATGAAGTAACTTATTCAATGTGACATATTAGTTCAGGGACAGTAGTGGGAACAGAGTGAGGCACCTTAAAATTCGGTGGGTATGGAGATTAAAGCATAGCAATTCCCTGTTCTGGGACTGAGACTCTAAATACTATCAAGGTCTTGGAAATGGCATTGAAGTGACAATTACAAACCCAAAGTTATGAACAGAAAGTCTGGGAACTGCTGCCATAATAAGACTTAGAAAATAGCTCACCACATAAAGAACGCTTAGGAAAGCTTCAGGCCTGGCGATGAGTTGCATGCCAGTACACAGCTCTATTCTATTCCTATACATAGGCATTTTTCCTGCTGAGGTATGCAAGGATTTCTCACACCCTTGACTCCCACATCACTGCTATATTTATAGATGTTTCAAACCCAATGGCTCTCATAGTTTTTCCTATTCTCTCATTCTCCCTTTCTCTCATTCTGTCTGGAAGGCAGAAGAAAAATAAGGCATTTCAATGACATACATTTAAAACACCACCTATGCGTAAGTTTTTTAGTCCAAAAAATCTGTCATAGGTTTTTTTATCAGATGGAGACTTACAGACTTGTTTCCTGTCTTCTAAAAGGCACATAATACTGCATGTCAGTAGGAGCAAATCAATAACTGTATCGCTACAGTTTTCAAAGGAAGGGCTGGAGAAAATCGCTAGGCGAACAAAAAGCGTTTTAGTACAGCCCTTGCAAAACACTTGAAATTGGGCGGACTGTAGAGGGAAACATTAGAACTCATCTCCTGGTACGATCAACACTGTTAGGGCTTAGCCCCTACATTTTTGTACCTTAGTGCTGCCATTTATGGTTCCTCAGTGAAGAACTGGGTGTTTTACAGTAATAAACCTCTAAAAGCTGGAAACAGAACAGTGGGAGAAGAGTTTTAAGTTGTTCACTATTGATGGCATAAAGGTTAGATACACTGCTCTAGCTGAGAGAGATTCAAGTGGCCTTCTGTGAAGGCAGCTAATGAAAACTGACATGATTTGCATACATTAAAAAGCACTGTTGTGATTGCCTAGAAGAGATCTATCACACAGCAAGAAACTACCAAACAGCATAGTGCTCATACCGAGGCCTCCTTGGTGTTAGTCTCCTCCGATGCTGATTTTGCCACCTTCTGGATGATGGGAGCAATGTTTGTTGGCCCATACAGCTGCAGCTTTGGAAGGCAGCTCTGATAAGCCTCCACAACTCCTTGGATTCCTAGTGTGAAAAGCCACACAAATAGGAGGCAAGTAAGTGTGCAGCACATCACTAATATTCTGCTTTTTTAAAGAAAAAGCAGATCCTTAATGAATAAATTCAAAACGTCACTTAATTAGCAAGGACTAACAGCTTCAGATAGTTTCAGAGAAGCTGTCTGCAGCTGCCTTGAACCTAGTTTGCATTATGTAATTCATTATAACATGCTTCTCCTTCCCAGCAGCTTTTATTGTGTATTTTCCAGGTATCAGCTTGCAATGTAATGGGTTTCATCCTTCTCAGTTCAAGGTGTAAGTGATCCCTTGCTGATTACCAGGTAACATGCATGCTAAAAGAGCAGACACAAATCAGAAACCCTTCAACATGTCTCTCTCCTTCTCTTCAGACAAGTATTTATTTCTGTTTACCATGGTAGTTACCATCAAATTTGTCCTTGGCATATATAACCGAGAGCTGTTAAGGAATTCAAACCTCTTTCAAATACCTGTCTCCCCAGCGTGCTAAAAAAATAAATTTTCAGGGTGATTTTGCGTAATTGCTTAATGGTTGAATTTGACCATGATGAAAACCTCTGAAATCTAGGAATAAACAGGACGCTTTACAATATACAAAAAAAAAGGAGTGTTAGTCAAGAAGTTTTGATGGAGAACTAGCTATTTTTTGCTTTTTCATTTCAGGATATATAGCCAGACCAGAGAGAACAGAATTCTGTTGACGTATTTGACAGATCACAGACTGGGAATTGGTGTTTTCAATCACTGAGAAGAAGGATTTCTTGAAGTGATGCACATTAGGTTCCACATGCAGAACTCCCAGCTTACCAGACCTAAAGGATTAGAGGTCTAAAGCTGGAAAAAATGTGACAAACTTTGTAAGGGATGCTGAAGAATGAAATGACTTCAGTAAGGTCCTAAGCCAGTCTCAATTTTCACTGAGTTTTTTCTCAGTCTTCACTGAGACCAGCTTACTCATGAGATTTTACTCAGTCATGTTTACAGGATATATGGATGCAGACCCATTATTAATAAATCAGAGAGTTGTAATTCCTTTACAAAGACGCACCTGAACCTCCTAGGCTGACATGCTGGAGAACAGAGTCTTCTCTCTTTATAGGTAGTTATGAACATATTTTTTCCACTGCAGCGCTTACAGACAAAATAGCACTCTCCAATTATAGCTATGATTGGCTAAAATGTAAAGTACTGTTACAAAATTTCCCTTTGTTATTCCAGTGACTAAATTACATATCAGAAAACTGGCCCTTTGTTAGCTCCCCATTTTAAACCTGCTAAGGACTTCATTACATGTACTTACTGATCTTGCATGAAGGCTTCCTACATCTTCACTAAGATGATGGCAAGATGCACTGTTTTTTTCTTATGCATTAAAACAGTATGAGATAAATCTTATTCCCCTCATTCCACACAGATTTAACATGGTTTGTGTCAAGAGAGTTGCTTTTGACTTGGAAAAATGCATGTTCTAGAAATACGCTTTTCTGTATGCAATCTTAGATTAATATCTTTTAGAAATATCTACTCTCCTTATATATCCTAATGCGTTAGGATATCTGAACTGCTTACTTGGCAACTTACTTTTCTTGTACCCTTTCATTTTAAATAAGCTAATGTGCACCTTTCTTCACAATTCAGCTCTTAGTGTTTTTAATTGCAATCCATTTTTAATAGCTCTGATGAAATACTGTATGTGCATATGTGTATTTGTATGTGTAAGGATGCAGATGTAAAAGAGTTCGTTCAGCTCAGAGCTTGTCACTTACTTTCTTCCTCAGACAATAAGGAGCACAAAGAGCCTGGCTTAAGTTTAGGCTTAACTTTAGGTGAATTTTAGGCTTAACTTTAGGCCTGGCTGAAGTGTAGGTCTGGCTTAAGTTTAGGCCTGATAATAGGGGGTAATAGTGTAGAGGTGGTGGTGGTAATGGTAATAGGGGAGGAAAGGTGAGGAGCTCCATATTTGTTTATGTATCCCAGTGATCTTCATATCAAATGTTCTCCGTTTACAACCGTGTCCTGTGCACTTCCTCCAAGCACGTGGGTGTATCTGCAACGCAGTCCAAAGCGTTACTGCAGCCTACAGAAGCCTACTAAGCTAGCCTTGCAACTACAGACATTGGGTGGGTTTATTGCAGGCTACAAAACCCCTTTGTGACTCTGACTCAATATTCAGCCCACGCTGAGCTCTATGCTGCTGCAGTTACACTGTACCCAATGTCATGTGTAATGAATTTAAAGCTGTCTTGGGGGTGTCTACCTGCACTGCAGTTAGAGGAGAGACTGTTAACACAGTGTGTGTGTTACTCTCAGACCCAAGGGGGACTCTTCCCTGCTCATGTGCTACCACTAAAAAGGAAGGTCCTGCTGACCAGAGGATATCCCCATTTGCTACTGTGCAAGCATAAACATTTTCAGTAGTCTTGATGGATTTATGTGGGTAGAGTGGATTGAAACTCAGGAAAAAATTCCCCTCAGGTAGAGCTAAAAAAACCATGTATCCATTATTCTTAGCCACATAGGATATGAGGGATTAACTGAGGTAAGAAACACTCAATCACCCCTCTGCTCGTTAAAGAGGTGAAATCTTAACATAGGCACTATTCAAAGTAGAGTGATGCTACCTTGTGCCAGTGACAGCTCACTACTTCCACAAAGGCAGGAATTTCATTCCTCAAAAGCAAATCAGACATACAGTTTTTATACTGGACCCAACCTCTGTTTTTTGGTTCAAACCAAGATGCTCTTCAGCAGTATACCCATGTTTTCTGGCAAGTAAGATAAATATTCCAAGGAAAAATAGTGTAGGAAAATAGGGCACTTGATCTCTCTTCTATTCTTGCCCCAAAGAGCAACCTCTCTTCATAGCACGTGTTGGTGTTACTGCACTCTGTGCCATCTAATTTAGTGAGAACACCTAGGAAAGTGGGACACACATGACAGAACAATTGGCTACAGGAACTAATCAAGCATCCATGACAGGCAGGTGATGAGCAAGCTGCAACAGATGATTAAACAACGTTTTCTGGTCTATCTCCTTTTCTTGCCTTCATCCAACCGCATATTGTTTTGAAAGGTATAATTAGGAATCTAGGACAAAGGAAGTACTTTTTATTATCTTTTAGATGTGTGTGAGAATGCTGTAAAATTTATTCCCTGGCTTTCTGTCAAGCTGCAACCATCTTTCTATGGCTTCTTAACCGCAAAACTCCTCATAGGTGATGGGTTAACTTATCAGATAACTGAGTCTTATGCAAAGAATGAATCAAGCTTAACTATCCAACAAATATTAACACTGACATAAGCCAAAGCAATATTCATGAAGTAGCTCCTTCATTTTTTACCTCCTTTCCTTTCCATTGTTGCACTTCCTTTTGCATACATAAGCTAGATAGTAAATTCTTTACTTACAGAGTGTTTGTCTGTCCAACTTCTGGCCTGCTATTGGTACTATATACATGCGACAGCCTTTTCAAATGGCATCCAGTCAATACAAATCATTATACAACAATGTCAGGGTGATAAAAGAATTAGCCTTGATCTCAAAAGAGGCAGGAAAGGAAGGACTAAAAATTCATTCTTCATATGGACTGATAGGGTTTTTTCCCTGACTTATGCAAAAAGAATATAGTCTAGATTTCCTACAGCACCAAAATGTCCCATCAAGTTCCAGGAGACTGGGAAACACAGCTGCAGTCAAACACTACGTGCATAACTATCACCTAAGTGCTGACCACTGTTAACTGAGACATTGTAAACAGATCATGCCCTGTGTAGATGCCCACCTGTCTGTGTCCAGAATCAGGCAAGCTAACACATTTCAAAACATGATTTCTTTTCCTGGTCAAGACAAAATTCTGAAGTCTGTTCCGCTTCCCCACCTCAGCCCCACACCATCAGCGTGACTAGAAGCTCAACTCCAACCTCACAAAGTTACAAACACATCTAGGTGCATGCATCTAACTTGATATTTTTTGAATTCCTTAAAAGCAACATAAAACACTGTATAAATACACTAAACAATGTAGGTCTTATGCCCAGTTACAGTTCAAGCATCTGACCTCCCGAGGCTGTGGCAGTCTGACAATCCAAATGCATCATTAAAGCAGGAATGCCCACTGTACCAAAAACAGAGGTCTTGCATTTAGGATACATGAAATCTGAATTCTTTTAATGCCACTCTTCCTTGAATCGCTTGTCCTCTCTGCTTTTATTCCCTTCATTTCCTGGCATCTTAACTCTTATCCTGAGTATATTCCGCTGACCATGTCTGAATTAAGGGCACTGATAAATCTGAAAAGGGCTGAAAGGAGCAGCTAGGAAGTTGGAGTGAGAAGAGCGTTTTGAAACACCCGTTTCAATGTCTGGATGGCAGCACAAGAATAAAGACAATGACCTGTGGATTTTAGACAGCAATGATCATTGACCAACACTCTCAAATAAGTGTTAGTTTGAGATTACATGGTAACCTACTTGGAGATTATTGTCCTGTTCTCATCTTTTACAATGTGTGGTGAATTGTGGCAGGAGAGTCTAGAGAGTGAGCATCAGTCACAGGAAGATCTCACTTACAAATAAAAGACGTTAAGCAAGTCTGCTAAACAAATCTGTGCTCTGACTACTGAGAATTAGTGACTGTTGCTACAACACATCAATATCTTATGCTGTGTTAAGACAGGCTCCCACTGGCACGCTGGCATTTGCTGCAATGGAAGTGTGCTTCCTTCTGTCGCAACTGCCCTCAGCTGTTGCACTGACTCTCTGGGGCTGGACATCACTGGGCTGAATTGCAGCTACTGTTGCTTTAGGTCTCGCCAAAGGACTAGCTCTGAAGAAAGGAGAGAGAATTTTTGACTGCAGGGATGCAAAGCCTGCCTTTGCGTGTCCTGCCCTCCTTAGCTGCAAAACATATGACACTGCTGTAGCTGAAGACCTTGAACAAATCTAGAAAAGACGCCTTCATTTTCAGAAGTGCCTAGTAATTTGGGGAAGTGCAAGTGCTAAACAGACAACGTACTTTTAAAGGGATCTGTTTTTCAGAAAATAAATATGTGGCACTTTCTAAGGTTTCTAAAGTTAAATCTGATAGCTTGGAATCTGGTCAGGTTTTGAAACTCTTGCCCATTTTCTTTAAAAAAAGAAAACAAAAACTTGTAACAACATTCAGGGGTTACTGTAAGAAATACAACAGCATTTTGCATACAGAAAAACTACAGCAGTCAGTCTGTCCTGAGGTGAGTGTTACCTGCACATTCTGGGTTGTCTTCATTGAAATTGATTGCAAAATCATGAGAGACCTGCAGATAAACGGAAAGGAGAGAAGATAACTTTAGTTCATAAAAATTATTCCAAGTGGATTTGCAGTTAAACACCCTTTACATTCTTTCTGTGTTAAACCAAAGAGATCTTTCAAATGTTCAGGCATTAAACGTGAAATACAGTGCGAGCTGGAACTCCCGCAGAAGTGAAGTAACAAGACTGGAATCAAAGTTGCTAACAGCAACAAGAAAAAAGCACATAAAGAAACATGAGACCTTACATAAATGCAATGTCAGGATTGAGTTACCAATGCCAGCCACAGAAGAGGATCTATATCTGAAGAGAGATTTAAATGCAAGGTCTCCCCAGCTCAAAAACGCAGGCTGCAGGAGAGCTAAAGGAGGTTGTGTTGCAGCACTGTAGAACCGTTGCCAGCACAAGCTCAGCCCCATTCTGAATCCTTTGCTCACATGTGTGAATAGCTATGGGAGTACTGGGGAAATAATTTGCTCTCCAAAGGGATCAAGAAAGTCACGTGAACCCATTTCTAACGTCGTTAAGAAATTGGAGTAGGTTGAGGGGAAATTAATAGAAAAAATAGCTAAGATTCAAAATTTGTCTCAAATTTAGTAAATATCCCATTCTCTCCCTCTCCAAATCCATCTGTGATAAAATAGCACAGAGCTGTTTCTAAGAGAAATGACTGTGAATGCAAAGAAATCACTCATTTTCTAACAGAACGAGTGTTGTTTCTTTAGTGGCTTGTGAAAAGAGTACAACATTTCTACATGCATAAATAATGCAAGACAATGTAAGTCCCAGTTTCCAAACTTCCTCTGTCTGTCTGTCATTTCGAGGTCTGCAGCCACAGCATAAATCTCTCAGAACTGGAACTTTCTTTAGAAGCTCTTTTCTGTTTTTCAGGTTTGTTCTTGCCTGCATTTCTTTCTAGCCTTTTTGCTTCTTTCTCTCATCACTGAGAAGGCTTGATTCCTTTTAATCTCCTCAGTTCTGAAGTTCAGTCTTTTAATTTTCCATTTCTCTTTTAATTGTCTTGCATGAAGCCCAAATTTTGTTTTGCAATGCACCATGTATATATACATATATATATATTTTGGTTTGCAAAAAGCAGATATGGCTGAGAGTGAAGCAGGCAACGTCAATATTTAGTCATTTGCTGCAATAAAGCTTTTGCATAAGGTAAAGTTGAATTCAGGTATGTCATCACAGATTCATATGGGCATTTATACAGCTAACTACAATTCAATATCATTGAGGCTTTACAGATCTCTGTAAGACCTTCAGAAGTGCCAGCAGTTGTAGACATATGGAAAGCCACTTGCTCCTGTACAATGGAACCTGGATTATTTGCAGGAAGAGATTTATTTGCTGGCTGTTG
This sequence comes from Struthio camelus, assembly GCF_040807025.1. NCBI lineage: Eukaryota > Metazoa > Chordata > Aves > Struthioniformes > Struthionidae > Struthio > Struthio camelus. Next base: position 49,568,058 of record NC_090943.1, read on the forward strand.
TTTTATTTGCTAGTTTAGATGACTTCCACTTTAGATGTCTGCTGACACAGACAGCACAGAGATCAGTCTATAAATAGATACTACACACAGAACACAGCAGTAGTAAACACTTTCTTATGCTGTTTGATAGTATTTGTTAAATCCAGCAAACTCGAATCAGTCCAGCTCCCCACAAAGCGCATTCTTGAATGTGTTGGGTCTACTCTCTGCCCAGAACTAATCATAAGCTTTATAATCACTGAAATATTTGTCCTGTGAGTGGCTCTTAACAGGTGCATTATAGAAGATGAGGTGGAAGAGTTAAGCTTCTCTAACAACTACAGGAATGCCCTGGCGATCCGGATCGCATTGGCTGTGAAAGTCAAAATTCCACCATAGGACTGGACTTGTTTACTATCACAGATATCAAATACAGGATTACAAAGAAGCTTCTGTAAAGGCAAAGTAGTATAATTTGGCTCATTAAACCCACAGAAAGTTTCCCCACAGAGAAATGGAGGTACAATCATAATTTCCCCAGCATATGCAGGTCTTGCTCACCACAGTCATACCTACCTTTATTTATTAAAAGGTTAAATAAAGCAGGACTTCTACCATGATGGGAAAGGACTGAAGCAAGAACTCATTGAAGAGTTTGCAGCCAGCTCAGCAACATCCAGGAGTTTGGTATGTCTATACCAAGCATCAATTGCCTCTTTCAAAGGGTTTTATATGGACCATTCAGACTACCCTACTTGCCCATGGAAAATAACGCAGAAAGTCACTACATATGTTCCTTGCTGAGCAAGCACAGAAGAGCAGGGCTGTCAGATATGCTTCAGAGGTGCTGCAGAGCACTTCTGTTTGGCTGCTCCGGATGTCTCTGGGCACATTTTGTCCAGCTGGTATCTGCCAGTCTCATGACTAGCTGCAGGCCAAAGGTAATTGCAGCTGTCAAGAATGGTTATGTGAATTTTCACTCACTGATGATTTTTTTGTTGTTCAATAGCCTTTCTTCTTCCTTCAGGCTTTCTGTATTTTGTATTAACTGCATCTCAAGAGCAAGAAGGATGGTGATGCATGTATATGTATTGCTGGCTGATTCTTCCAGAGATATGCCTCTTCAGTTATTTTATTTCTTTATACCTAGTGCTTTTGAAATTATAGCTAAAGGAATATTATCAGTCTTTTCCAGAGCTATGAATACTGTATTTCAATTACACAATGCAAGCGTGGGCTGGATGCTTTTGTTGCTGTATCTGTTTGAGGATCACACTATACAAACAATTCATCTGTTTCAGAGCTGTGGCACCCAGGCTATTATTTCAGAAAAATGTAGGCGACAGATTGGGCCAATAAGGAAAGTCCTAGTTTAGTAAGTGTGCACAATGATCAAAAAAAAAAATAGTCTGAGCAACTGATGTTATTCTCTTAAAGTGAGTGAAATTCATATGTTGTTATCCTTAGTCACCAAGAGCAGTGTTAAAATTTATCCCTGAAGGTAGGACAGGAAACACAATGAACACAGAAGTATTCGGTTGTTTCTGATTCTCTCTGAACAATGTATCAGATTTTAAATTATAGATAAGAATAATGTGAAAGACAGAAGTTCAGTGATGGTCCACAGACAGGAAATCACCACCCAATGCAAGCCAATGGCAGATATTTTTAAAGCGGAGTTTCTCCAAATGCTCAGAACTTGTTCCCCATTCAGTTAAGTAAAACCAACTGTGCTTCATCCTGTTCATCCAATGTCTCCCCTATGGCGGCCAGAATTCAAGAGGGACCAAACCAGAAGAGACTTCAAGCACATGACATGTACTGAAGGCTTTACTGAACTTCGGCTCCTACCCAGTAGGACTCCAAGTAAAGCCTAACCTTGTCAAATACTGCACTTGACTCTGAGCAGCCTTGGATCAAACATTCAATGCTTTTGTTTTCAGCTCAATGCAGTATAATATAATGAGCCTCCCCCTCCCCTTTCTTTTTAATTTAACATGCAAGGAGTTGCGTGGCTGAAAGGCAAATCACGCTGATGCCAGAGGACCAAAAGCTGGTATACTAAATGGCCTCTTTCTGATAAAGAATGACACAGCTCTCATGCACTCCCAGAAATGATAAGCTAAGGAGGAAAAGGAGGGAGAAGTGTGAACATCTAGGATGCTGAAAATCGAGAAATCTTTGGGGGAAACATAACAAGACACTTGGCTGTTCAGACATAAGTTTGATAATATAATCTACTAGGATTGTTTGTATGATGGAACAATTCAACAGTCAGATAATCCTGAGATACATTAACCCATACAAACACAGAACGAGTGCCTTACACTAGCGCACGGCACAAAGAGCTTTCCAAAGAATTAAGAGGCTACATTTTGCAGAAGTGTGCCTCACAATAAGGAATGTCATTGTAGAACCTCCATTGTACTAAGACCCTTGATTAAGCTTTGAATATGTAGGTTACCATCTGCTCAGCCCTCCCTCTCTCTCTTAAAATCAATCCATAACAGGAATGGAGGGAGAAATTTTGGAGTGCAGAAGTAATGATTACCTAACATTAGCCTGGCATTACTTAGATTGCTGCCCAAAACACCACTTAAAGCCTCCAAGTAAGGACATTTACTTGCACTTGGTTGTGTATTAATCTTTTCCCTCTGCAGGACTCCTGCTAAATGATTTAGCAGATATCATCCTGGATGGAGGAGTATTAAAACACAACTATCCAGGAACTTCCTGTACTAGGAACACATTATTTCTGAGGTAATTTCTTCAAGGATTTTAACAGGCAGAATAAGTAGCTCTACTATACAGCATGATGTTCACTGCAGCAATAGCATTTCTGAGGACAAATCAACTGAATAAACAGCCTACAATATTTTTGCTGAGGCAGTTTACAGTAAATTTTGTTTTTATTACTGTACTCCACCTCCACTGCCTGTACCTACACAGTGACAGGCACCTGCATACAGAAAGGCAGTTGTCCATCAAACTTGAAGAAGTCCATACAGGAGTCATAACTACAACTCTAGAATTTTATGACCAGTTTATAGAAATGTCACCTTGATTTTGACATAGATAAGAATGTTTCCGTCATGTTGGGACCTAATGAAATTAGTCTTCATAGCATGACCCCTGCTAAAGAGCTTTCTAATTAAGGCTGACTGGAGTGTAGAATTTCCTAACTCATGCGAATTTTTGAGATTTCAAAAAAAACCCAACTTCTTGACTCAGAAACCTCAAAATATAGACAAAAACCCTACCTTAGAATCAGACAAATAATCAAAATACAAAAAAGACATAAAAGCAAATTGCTTGAATGTTGTGGACTATGAAAGGCATTTTACTTAAGTATCATCAAAAAACATGAATCTATTTTGGCCTCCAGATTTTCTTAAACCTTTTTACTCTGACTTAACTTCCACTTTTGAAACAATTAGCTGCTTTGACTCAGAACCCAGGCATTTTTCATTCATTTCACAAAGGCTGCAATTAGATGCTTCACCTCTTCTCAAAATCAGTAGTACTTTTCCTTCTTTTCTAGACTGTCGAACTCATTTAAATTAACCTCCTTGCCCTGAACAACTTCAGCTTTCCAGAAACCTCTGCGTTAACGGCACTGGGACTACCTGACAAACAATCTGACAAATTCAGCCATGTTTATGAACATACTTTCTTACTCATTCAAATACAGATTGTCAACAATCCATGAACAATAGAGTACTGAAAGCACACAAGCGTAAATGCTGAGATGCACAATGTTGAGCATTTATCTGTGAATAAATTGAACACTATTAAGCCACTGCCAGTCTGAAAATTAAATATGGAGTGCTTGCATATTTTGCAAAAGCTTAAGACACTAACAAATTTAAAGAACCATCGCTCAAAAGCTATTATTTTCAGAATGCTCATTAATCAAATAGTTTGGAAGCTGGGCAGCTTGTGTCTGGCTCAGACCATATTGTAGATGTTTCTGCTTGGCAAAGCTTGCCTGTTTTTTTCTCCTTTGTGGTTGATTTTTGAGCATTCTGCCCAGCTTCCACTTCTATATCCATGTCCCAGGGATAAGGTGACAAATTCTGGCTTTTCGCTAGGTCTGTTACATGACCTTTTACTGATTCTTATTTCTAGATTTGCACATATTTTTCCCCTCAAGCTCCCAAAAAGTATGGGGATGACAAGGATCGCAGTATTTTTCCAAGTACCTTACCTGTCTAGCAAACCAGACAGTGCCGGTTAGGGTCATAAAGGTGCTTGACTCTGTAAGTGCAGTGAGGTTCTCTCCAGTGACTCTTCCCAACATAGAACAGTGGATGAAGCTTTCATGAAAAAGTAGAAATAAGAACTGTCTTAAAAAAAACCTGTAAGTTGTTTCCTACCTATTCAGGTGTCTGCATTTCTTCTTTAGGAGAGCACTCTTCGTAATTGACAATGCAGCTGTCATGGGGCTGCCACAATTCTAATATTCTTCTCATTTTAACAGTAGGCTTTGTGGTGCTGTGTGGTTTTGCAGCTGCTTTGAGTTCTATGTGCTAATAAATCAGTTTGGCTAAACTTTCTTGCCTTCTTTTCATTGTGACCTTTTGCAGCAGTGTCTGAATTTGTATTATCTGCCACCTCTTCACTTTACATCAGACTTTTCAAATACTTCTTGCTGTAAAAAAAAGTGATGAGTAGAAGACACTGTTATGGAGTAACCTGCACGCTCTGCAAGTTCGCTGTGTTATAAACTCAGCTGGAGAATATTGCTCTCTGAGGTTTACTTAGATCAAGGAGCAGGGTTATGTATTTGTGAGGCCTTGGGGGAAAAGATCATATTGCTGAATACAAGATGAACAATCTCCAGAATTATGAGGAATGTTATATATGTCATGTCGGGCTTTCTTTACTCCCACAGATTCCTTATGTCACTACAAAAACTGCTGTTTTTCTGCTAACAGCTGAAGTCTTTCATTTGAGGCTGAAATATGGGAAAATGAAGTCAATGTAACATAGCAGTGTGCTCCTGAAATGGAAATTCTGTAGAATATGTAAAAACATGTTCTTAAAAGGGTTCACCCTCAAGAGATTGATGAAGAGCCTGTGGTGATAGATATTGCCATTATTCTAAAGTACTATTGTAAAATAAGAAAGGTATTCTTCCAGGGAGAATAATAGTTGGCATAACAAGCATTGCTCTTATCATAATGTGCAGAAGAGCACGAGGAGGCTGGAATCTCACAAAATGCACAGCTGGATGCTTCCTCCATCACCCATCCCAGGCTAACAGCAGAAGCTCAACAAAGTATAAAACTAAGGCACCGGGTTGTTGTAACATCACAACATGGACACCTTTCTTCCAAGTAATCTAGTGTCCAAAGGAAACCTTGACCAAAAAAAAAAAAAAAATTTAGAGGTTATGGCCAACCTGAAAACAGTGGCCTTCAGCTGGCCATAAGGAGTAACTGATCATTAAATAGAGACTTGTTACATATGATCCATGCTGAATAATGAGTTACAGGCCTCATTTTTCTACAGCTTGTAACTGAGCGTGATATAAATAAGATCTGAATGCATCCACTTTGCTTACTGCTTTTATCAGGCTGCCTTCCTCTGGTCCTTTCACTGTCTTATGGCCACACGTAGGTTGGCAAGCTTTTATTTAGACTTTTATGCAAGGTATGTTTTTTTACATTTGTGCAGAAGCTCTTATGGTTACTAAGAAACACTTGGCAGTGGGACTTATTTTTTCCACAGCTCTGGCAATTTGTTGTCTACTGGAATAAAAGATAGCAGCTGCTGGTGTGCAGAGGCCAATGTGCTGTGAGCAGCTTAGATCATCTAATTAGGACTGGAGGCTCAAAAGCAAGCACTCTGGTTTAAAATGAAAAGCTGATTTATCCACATGATGGGGTCAGAACTTAGAAGTTCTCATAATGAGTCTACCTAAATTTGTATATGCGTCTTATTACAGTTATGACACTGCTGTCCTTTAGTATAACACAAGATAAGCGTGACTGGTAGTAACTTTGGCTGAAAGCATCAAAAAAACATTTGAATAGCATGCGATCTGCACTGTTGCTATGCTGTCTATAGTGTTAGCATGTTTTTGCAGCAGAGAATAAGAAGTTAGGGACAGTAAGTTGGGAGCACTCTTTTCTTCATTCTTTGTTACTTTTAACTATATCCATGTATTCACTGTTGCCTGTGCATCTTGGCTAAATTCCACATCAAACATTAATCATTGTTGGTTTTAAATTAACTTGATGACACCAGTGTAGACAAAACTACTGAAGGATTTTCAGGTTTATTGGTCTTGGCTTATTAATGTGCTGTGTTGAGGCTGACTCCTCACTTTCTTAGAGGACATAGCTTTCAATTTAGAAGTGCAGCCAAAGCCAAGCAGGGACTCTAAAAAGGTTTATACATTTTACGTAAGAAGAGAGCTACCTCTATGGACTGTGTAGAATGTAACAGGGATGGACTGAACAACAGCATAGATGATTATTAAATCCTATTCCAGGTCCAGCTGGATGTGCCCATGCTAGATACCAAGCTAATTACTTGTCCCTCATCTGTTGCACAGATGGGCTATTCCCCCTGCAGCGTGGTTCTTGTCTAATGTATATCACATCATTTTGCCTTTGTCATTTTCTATGACAACTTTCCATGGTGGGATTAAACATGTTATTCCAGCCCACAATTGTGTTTCCATGGACTTTGTGACTTGTTTTTCTTATTCACACCTCTGTAATCCACAGTCAAGTAAGTCTGTCTTCTTAAGTTTTCCTGAACTTTTCTACATGTGACGGTCCTGATCCATCACTTTCTTGTCCTGAGAGGTTAGTAACATACTAGCTCTTCAGGACAGCTCTTGCTATTGTGCAGAAGTCTTCATCCATGCCTGGGCTGCCAAACTCAATGCAGATCTCTCACTTTCTTAGGAATACTTGCTTAAAAAGTTGTTAGGAAAAGTATCCAGATACCAGTTCTGCAAAAGCAGAAGATCGACTGGTGGTGGTGGACTGTAGAAATATCTGGTTATAAAGTCCCCCTTGAATTGCTTTCCAGCCTGATGTGTCTTTCTGCTGACACCTGAGACGCTCTGACACTCAGGTGAAGAGGCTGTTGCACAGGACTAATAAAATGCCTGCATTGTTAACATGCTCATGGGACCTGAGGTATCAATGCCACCATCTGATATTTTTGGCTGAAAGAGAAGCGGTCTCATACTGCGAATTCTAATCTACTGCCATCACCAGCAAAGCAGTGAAGAGACTGCAGTCCGCACAGTAACATCTTCCTTCAAGCAGTCCTTCTGGTAAGTATGCATCTCTGCAGCTGAGAGAATTGCAAGCTCCCTCATGTAATGATGGGCAGGCACCTCACAGCTGGTGGAACAAACAGCCACTGGGACATCACCAGGTTCATGCCTTTGTTTAGGACACTCAACAATAGCACCAATGGCATTTTCAGTGATGGCCAGTATCAAGCATGAAAGACCAATCGGGTTCTGATTTACATTCCAGCTCACCCAATCAAAACTGCTATACTGCCATGGGCAGAGATACACATGTTCACTGCAAAGGGATGGACATTTCAGAAGTAGCTACTGTGCTTCACTAATGCGTCTGCTGGTAGAAGCTGTTCAGTATATTTATTCTCCAAAACACTCTCCCTTATATAACAGAGATGGTTATCAGCTGCTGCTGTTGCAGCAGCTGTACAATAGACACAGATGTTCTGCATGCATATACTACATTAAAAGCTTTATCAAACTTCTGGAAGCTGTCTCTGCTTTTGGAAAGCATTAACAGGGTTACTTTTCAGGAACAGAGCACTGCAAAATGCTCTGTCAGGCCCAGTCCACTTTCTCATAACAGCATTTGTTAGCTTAGAAGGCAATGTTGTTAACATAGGTGTTGACTTACCTTAGGCACCCCTGTGCAAGACACATACCAAATTTGCTGTACATCACTGTTGGATACTCATGCCGATAGCGGGCATACAAGCCATAAGGACACACTGGTACTTTTTTTTTTTTTTCATCTGCTGATTCATGTTTCATAATGCACACACCATCCCTCTCTGTACAGAACGATTTTCACCTGGCCAGTGCTCACCCCCCTACTGCAGCCACAGCTTTGAGAGGTGCCGGCAACCCCAAGTAGGGGACTTGAGGATACTGGATGAGGTCTGCATGATCAGAAGTCCAGTGCTGCTGTTTTTCAGACAGCATGACTTGCAGAATCCCTAACTAGTTTTAGGTCACTTATTTGTGCAGGACTACCATTCTGCCCACACTACTTCTGCATGTGCAACACAGGATTTGGATTTCTGCCTATTTCTCCTTATGGTTTCTCTGTTGCATGCTCCCTCTTTTACTCCACTGTCTTCACTCTACACTGCCACAGCGTATATTTGTACTGTCCACAACTAGTTGCACCATCACTCTGGATCACTCTTGCTCTGTTTTGTTCTACTTTTTTTTTTTATAAATATCACTTCTCTCTAGCATGGATACGTGCTCTTATATTTCTGTTCCTGCTACTGAAGCTGCCCTCTGGGGCACAGAAATTTGCTACAGAGCAAAACTCTTCTCAGATCTTTATTTTCAAGAAGATGTCAAAACTCGTCCTCATAAAGCATCAGGACTAGGCCACCCATTGCACCATATCTTCCAGACACAGGTTCTGTCAAACTAGGGCTCACAAAGGTTCAAAACATGTTTGACTAGTGTTGTTCAAAAATTCAGTTTTTCTCCTACTAGACTAACATCCATTAACAAAGGTTTGGCAATATCATTTAATGCTTTGGATGTAACACAATTATTTTAGGTCAAATTTAAATTTCTAGTTTCAATGAATTAGAAAACAAGCAGTAGGAACTACTCCCCGCCCCCCCAGCCTGAATTGAACCATTTCTTCCTTATTTTGTGCCTCATAAACCAAGGAAATGAGAAAATATCATTATACACCTACTTTGTATTCTGGGGGTATCCTTGCTCCAAATCCAAAGGCTGGGAACATTTTATCACTGGAAAAGAATAAAAAAAGAAGAGATTCTGCAGAGAAATGCATTGTGTTACACTAAACATCTACTCTTCTGTAAGCACCAAAACTTCATTGCAACAAAAATGCAACAAAGTGCAACAGCATAGAAAAGGCTTTTACATCAAGAGTGTTGCATGGTGGACTGGATTATAGCAGGAGGGGTTTGCGCTGACCAGATGGAGGAGTGATATGGGAGATTTTTCAGGTGAGCCCCTAATATTCTGGGGAAGTTAGAAGCATTTGGAGAATATCTAAGAATCAAGACACTTTGCACTTCTCCCACACAATTGTAATAACAGCTCGATATTACCGCTTCTTTTGCACTACCTGGCTACAGAGTGAGGGTGAGTTGTCTTATTTTAGGCATAATTTTATATAGGTACTGTCTGTGACAACAGATTTATTTCTATAAATAAGGATGTGCTCCCCCAGCTCAGAACAATGGGTTTAGTGAAGAGGTGACTGTGAGATTAAAAATATTTGCAAATTGGGGGTCTTACAACTGTGCAGGTACAACAGAGATTTCCTAAAATATTAGAAAAGGGGCAGTTTCACCTCCAGCAACCTGCAGGTTCCCTAAGGCTTTCCACCTTGAACATCAGTAGCCCCACAAAAACATGAGATTTAGGTACATGTTGACTGATAACCTAGCAAATGTTGTGACATTGTCAGTTTGCTTTCAAACACTACAGTGAGGTTGTTTTACCCCAGTTTGATCTTTAGGGACAAAGGTGCCTGATTCAGAAGGCCTGGAAACTTCAGGGTTGTTAATACTCTTTCAGAAATGCATTAATATCTCACACAGCCCACACGCTGTCAAGCTGCCTCTTCCCAGATGGCTATGTGGAAAACAACAAGCTGTAAGGAATGTCTCGTCCCTGAGTCAGCAAAGCGCTCAATCATACTCTTGAGGTTAACAATTCACCCAGACATACGCTTAACTCTAAACAGATCCTGAAGCCCCACTGAAGGCACTGAACTCTATTCCGGTGCCCTGATGAATCAAATCCGTTTAAGGTTTATCTGATTCTGCATATAGGGGGGTTTCATGGCCCTTGGAAAAGTTGAGTTCCTACTACCATTTCTGGCACTTTCAAAAATTTCCAAGAGAGGGCAGTAGTTTCAATTGACTTTGCACAGGTCAAGTAGTTTCCACTCCAGGTATTAAGCGAATCATTCACTTCTCTCCAGTCATACCCAAGAAAGGTAAGAGCACACACGAGAACTGCCAGGTTATATGCTGCCTGGCATATGCTGTGAAAAGCACTGTAACATTTCTGATACAAGATAAAGAAAAATGGAAGGGTTTAAAACAAAAGAGAAACAAGCCTTGAAGTTCGCAGCCGCCAGCACGAGACGGAGAAATAGTCACCTTGCCCAGATCATTGGGAAACAGCGATCGTTCCTATTTGACGGCTTAGCTCTCACTTCTGTTAAGAAATGCAGTTGCTGCATTTATCTTGGGAGTGCAGCACTATGTACCATATGTTACACTGTGGGACAATGGATCTTGGAAAGTAGGGCGAACATCATTTGCATGGTAATGAAACATTTTTTTCCAAGAGATGTCAGAAACAAAGTAGCTACTGACATTTTAGGCTAACCACCTGCTGATAGCCTTCTCTTTGATTAAACGCTCCTGGAAGTGGGGAAGCCCTTAAAACTAGGCATAGATTAGAATCAGGCACACGCTTAGAGGGCAAGAAACAGGAAGCCACTAGAAAAGAATAATATGAGTGGGAAAAAATTTTTGTTTTACATCAACAATTAAACATAGTTGGATTAGAGAATGAAACCCCGTGGAGCTGCAATTTAGTTGATTTGGGGTCAGAGAAAAAAAAAGACTAAAAAAGAAACTTAGGTAAAACATGACAGTCTAAGTCTAATAAAGCAATCCCGAAACCTGACGTTGGCAGCAATTACTCAGTCTGGGAGACGCCTAAACCCATATGGTACCTGCACTTTGGAGGGCAATATTTCTTGAGTGTAAACAACCGTAGGCACTTCTGTATTTCCACCTCCATCTTCTGTTCTGTTGCGATTCAGAGAGAGTGGCAAGTGATACCTCTGGCAGCCTGCTCTCTCAGACAGGAAAAGAGAAGACCTGGATTTTTGTTCTGGTGGTGAGACTCCCACATTCCCAGCTACATAGTGGCACAAGTCCCCACGGGAAGCCACCCAGAATATGATATCACCATGTGGTCAGGATACCTGCCGCTATGTCTGAGTCTCCCATATCTCCTTTTTTTTTTTGAGCAAGGGCCAGCTACTGCTACAACTGCCTTGTGAGAGAGTAAACCTTGGTTATGTACACACGCACTCTCAAGATGGGTTTCCACAAAGCTGTTTCTAGGAGGGGAGAAGCACATGAACTCTAGAAAGGATGGAGAACCTGGGGTCTACTCCTGTGCTAAGTACTTTCTCTTGCCTCACTCTAGGCAACTTCATGCTCAGTGGAGTTTTACCCTTGGAAAGCTCCTCATTTTCCAAAATTTAGGTACATACAACTAGCACTCTGACTAAATCTGCTGAGATCAAGCAATTAACTTTTAGGAGCTCCCACAGCTTGAACTTTAAGGTAAGAAGGGAACTTTCTGATCATCACTCATCACATCTTATTGCATAAAAAAAAATCATCATGTCATTCCCTGACCAAACCTCAAAATTGGTGGCTGACTTTCAGAATAAAACCCAACTTTGATGTAAATAATACTTTCCATCCTATCAAACAAAGTGTTTAGTTAATATAAAGGATACACTCTGCAGTAAGTACACAGTTTAACTGCTTAATATTGATATTTCACACAGTAAACTTCTCTAGCCTTCCCATCCACACCTCATTTCATCACACAAGGTGAAAAACAGCAGCTCAGCCTGCTGCCCTCATTCTGCTTATTCTGCACTATTAAGACATAGTGGGGCAAAAGAGACCTAGCAGGCAGCCAAGGATTCTCTCTCTTTGAGGAGAATCCCTTCTGGTATAAAGGCATGACAGAGCTACTCTACTAGACCCTGAGCTATCACATATCACTGCAGCTCGAAGCAGAAAGCAGAGCAGCTTCCCAGCTTCCTGAAGTTATGTCAAGGGTGAGGCCATTGGGGACTGAGACAATCAGCAAATGAGAAGGTGACTTCCTCTTGCCTGAGGTGTAAACTGTATGCATTAGAGGCTCCAGCCATTTCCTAACCTGGTATTTCAGTAGGAAAATGATCTGCTGTAATGATTTTTCTTTTCTTCCTTTCTAATTTAAACTCACTCAAAGGACTGCAAGTGAGAACCAGATTTATTTTCCTTGGTGTTGCTTGTTCAGGCATTTAGGCTACATTTATATAGCAAGTAAAATGGGCCTGGGACCCTAGCTGAAGCACTGGGATGTGACCATACACATGGTTTAACTGTTAGCGCTCTCTTTGGCCTCATGCTGGCCCCTATCAACCAGCATCTCTCAACCAGTTCCCACAAACAGTGCAGGGGCAGCTCTGCTTGAGGCACCCCCAAATGGCAGTTTGGATATCACCACTTTATGTTAGGAGGAAGAAAGTTCAGATCCAAGAACATACGCATGTCTTCAGCCTCAGGTCAAAGAAAGATCTTTGGCTTGTTTTATTTAGAGGTAGCCAAAGAGTCCTGGACACATACAAGTGAACTGTGAGCCTGCTGGAAGGCGACTGCTAAAGGGACAGGAGAGCAAAGTGAAAATGGAGAAGGAAGGTGGCACTATAAAACCTAAATCTTGCAAACCCAAGTAAGAAAAACAGGCTCTTGACTTTACAGAATCATTACAAAATTACTCTGTCATATTTACTTCACATTTTATGTAGTTTTCTGTTTTACACAGAGTTCCATTCAAACTTAAAACTAGACATAATTTTCAAAAAGTGGAAGTACTTGACATCAAGATGACTGAAAGCAGAAGCATCAATCAGCCTTGACAGAGACTGCACCTTTTGGAAATTTATCTGAAAAACTCTGATTTGAATAGCACAGTTGGTGAGTTTTATACCAGCTTATATAAGGGCTGTGAGTAGCTAAGCAAGCATAGATGTATTTGACTTCTGGTCCTTTTTTTCTGCCAAACAGATGTATATTGCTGAAAGATAAGAAAGACTAACTGACCAGATCTGGATTATACTCTAAAGGTAAAGTCCCAGATAAGGGTTCAGGTTCATTGTACATATTGGCAAATTAATGCACACAGAAAGGGATTGTCAGCACTCAAAGACTGCAGTCTTCTAAACAGAAATATAACCATACAGAGAAAAGTCCCTGAGTAATAGCGCTACTTGAAGGTAATGCGCCCCAGAAAACAAAATTCTGAACATATCCCATATTTTCCTTTTGGAACAATGCTCACTTTTAGTCACACATCTGTGCAAATACCTAGCAGAAACAGAGAAAGCATAAAGACAAATTAATATATTAATAGGGGCAGAGAGGAAAGAGATTTCAGTGAGCTGTACTGCACAGACAGGAGAAGAGAGTAACAGAGGAAATAGTAAGGTTTTATAAATTAGTAAGTGTTACATTGAATGATACCTTTTTCTGTTTTGCTAGTAAACCTAGCATTCCTGGAAGGTAAGAAATACATTTAAAAAAAAAGAGACAAAACAGAGAACATTTAAAAAAATATGTCTTACTAACCACGGGTGCCCCCAACATACAGAATCACTTGGAGTTCAGCTGTGTTCTGAGAATGATTTGGTATTGCTTGTAACAAGGAGAATTCAGATGAAACTCTTATCCTGGCTGAAATTATTCTATAATCAGACATCAGAGAGTTTTTTACAAATTCCTCTGAAGCTGCTGGCATAGACAGTCTTGGAGACATTCATCAGATTGTCCATCACCTCTATTTAGAAAGGAAAACATTATCTCCCAGGACTAGCGTCTCTGAAAATTAGTTCCTTTATAAAATCTAAATTGGAAATCTTAGTTCCTAACTGCAGGGAGTGAATGTTAGGAAAAAATGTCCTAATTCATTCAAGCCCACTTAAATGTTCTGTAAGATGAACTTCTAGCTAGCCACTTACACAGAATTCCTCTTACTGGTGTTCATGAAAGCCCTTTGGCAGCTGTTCAGCACAGTAGTTACAGATGTGCTTAGCTTTAAGCTCCTGAAGCCAATACAGCACTTTGGAGGGACCCTACTGAACTGACATTGGCAAGCCTCAGAATGAAAACCTTTCACTTTCTGCTGGTGCAACGTATTTGCAGTAGCAGTAGCAGCAATGATGAAGTGAATGCTCTTACAGGGGTAGCAAGGGGACACTACAAACTCATTTTTGGTTTCAAGTGACCAAGAATCGCAAATTTACAGCTCTTGGAATCCTTGCAAGGAGTATATCTGATTAGAATCTGTGGATATGAAACTATCACTTGTAATTTTGGTTCTGGGTAAGATCAGAATTGCCAGGACTGCATTTTTTAAGTACAAGGCTGGACACAGCAAAATCAATACTGCACCTCTCATTTTCCTTTCCAGTCTTAAGGGAAGAAACTGAATCTTTGTTCCACATACTTGTCCCATAAAATCAGATATCTTCCCCCTCTGTTTAAAAGACATTTGAAATTGCCAAGTAAAAGAGAAATGTCTATTACACACTTAATTGAGGGAAGGGAAGGGAAGGGAAGGGAAGGGAAGGGAAGGGAAGGGAAGGGAAGGGAAGGGAAGGGAAGGGAAGGACAGGGCAGGACAGGACAGGACAGGACAGGACAGGACAGGACAAATGAAATAGAGTCATCTCTAAATTCAATTAAAATTGTAATCTTTCATGTTCAGGGAGTGAACTGGAAGAAAATGAGCTGAATTAAGTGTTTCTCTCCAAAAGCATATGAATGAATCATGTTCCTGAGTGTATTATTTAGTAGTTATCTGAGAAGGGCTTGATGCCAATAAATTCTGAATCATAACAGCTTACAGGGATTAGCTGCAGTTGCAGAGAAAATACAGAAGCCATCTGAAATATTTAAACATTTCTAGTTCCTGCTTTGCAAGTGGAGCTAGGTAAATAAAGGACATGATCTGTATAACCTAATAGGACCACGTGAAGGTGTCTGAGTCAAACTGTGTAAGTGGAAGGGACGAGAGCCCATCCGCTTCACCACCGCAGTCCTGCACAGCCACCTGTGCTCCTCAAGGACAGCCGGGGCCAGAAGCGGGCTGTGCTCCAGCTCTTGTTCTGCCCCGGTCAGACTCAGAAAGGGCACAGGAGTTCAGCGGCAGCAGTATTTCCTCCTCACAGACTGCATCCTTCTCTGAGGGACCGTGCACCATCCCCTTTTCAGGGCAGGGCAATGCCTGGTTAGATATAACCACACCTCTGGTTTTGGCAGGGTTACTCTGCGTTTCATCAAACCTCTGCTGTACATAATAGAGCTTGCAATCCAGTCCATAACGCACTGGGATTTTTAACGCAGCAGCAGGAACAAACTGATTATCATACATCTTTGTAACAAAAGAGAGTTGGGAGCATGTAAATCAATAGCAAACCACTGCAACAGCTACATTGTTTGGTCTATGACAGACAGAGATGCTATAAAATCATGTTCAAAATCCTGACATTAAAATTCATTTGCTATCTTTAATTGTAGGTCTTAGTCACCTTAGGGGAGCTGGAATCTGCTGAATACAGAGAAATAGATACAGTCGTGTAATTGGGCTTCAAAAATATGAGGGCAATGCCTGTCTCACCTGCAAGGGAGATAATTAATGAAGTAGGGAATACAAATTCCCTGAAGCTAATCACTGAAAGGCACCAGCTCATGAAATAACTAACAAAGCTGAGTCCAGGTATAATAAATTTAAACTTCCCCTTGATAACATTAAAAGAATCACAAAAGAAGCTCTGCAGGGCAAAAACAGCAGAACAGAACGCAGAAATTCCTAGACCGGGGAAAAGTAAATACCCACAGAAAAAAAGTCATCAGAGTCTGAGGGAGAAGTAAATGAAATGGCAGAGAGATACATCACATGCTAGAAGGATAGCCTAGTAAAATGGCATACGCAGGAAGGTGAGACCAAAATGTCAAGCTTCCTTGCTGCATGATAAATAAATTGCAATGACCTGATTTATAGCCACAGAAATGACCCAATTCAGTAAAATGTATCTTGAAAAAGAAATGGGACTTCATAACTGGGAATAAATTATGGAAGAGGATGCCGCAAAAGGCTGCAGTAAGTCATATTTAACTTCTCAAATCCAGGCAGTCCTATGATTTTTAAGGGGTTGCAAGTATGTCTCTGTATCTTCCAAAAGCTTAACTCTAAAGTGAATTGGCGGATCTGTGGGGTTGCATATGGAAAATTGTACCATAACTAAAAAGGTCCATCTCACACAGATTGTAGTCTTGAAAGTTTAAAACTTGACATGACTTGAGGATGGTATTGTACCCTAGAGGCTGAATTCCAGCACATAACCTACAGACCTTAAAACAGAGGGGGGCTCTTCCTTCTTGAAACACAGGTGTAGCCTTCAAGTTTCTGGGTGTACTGCACTAAAGAAGCACAAGAACAAAGGCTTTGCTACATATGCATAGAATTTTGTCCTTTTCTATGAACTGTACTGGAAAGGATTGGTCAGAGGCTTTCCCTGAAAAAATTTTCTACCAATCAGAAGAACACAGATTGAACCGTGGGTTCACTAGGGTTGTGTTAGCGTACATACACAGGTAGATACTAGGAGAGACGCTTCTTATTAAGTGCTTTCAAGATGCAAATGAGATTTCCAGGATGAGCAGGATAAAACGGCTGTAGACATCTTATTCTGATTTAATGGGGCCAAATGAGCTGTTTATATTTTACCAAAATCAAAGTGACATTTAATCAAAATGAAGAACACTCTTCAAAAAAAGTTACAGTAAAATTATAAGTGAAATGTACTGATGACTAAGCATCCAGCTAGGCATCATCGAATATGCAGGAGGAAATGGGCTAATACTCTGTTAGTTCTGCTGACTTAGAATCTCTGATCAAGGTTAATTTCACAATAAATTTGTACAATACAGAAACAAAATTCTTGTAATAGGTTTCCTGAAACAGCATCATTTCAACAGTAAGGCTGTTAATTTGTTTCCAGAAACTCTAAATCTATTTCTCCATCATGACAGACAGATAAAAGCAAAGAAGATTTTGGTTCAGTTGAACAACAAATGCTACCCACAGATCTGTGAAGGGGATAGTAGGAATTAAGGGGCAGATACCTCTACATAATTCAGAAGCATTGCGTGGCTTTGAGAGTAACGTGGCCCACGAATACTCTGTTAAGGTCTCCTGAGGCAAAAGGTTTCCACTTTCTGTAAAGAAGGAAACTTGCATGAAAAGATTTAGAAAATGGTGTTCATTGATGGACTAACGGGCTTCCAAATGGGAATAACTTGCAGCTCAGGTACATGCTAGTGTAATGAAGTGGATGAGTAGAACAGTTATCTCCTTTATCTATACTTATTTACTTATGCAAATAACCTGTCTCTACAGCACTAGCTAGTCTGCTATTTCATGTGTCACTTGTGGGGTTTTGCACTTCAGGTCATTCTCTTCAGAAAGAAATGCTGATGGAGATATCACATCATAGACAACAGTACCAGTCTGCACAGCCCTGGCCAAGCGTGAACTACTAGCACAATCTCTCTTTCCTCAGAGTAGATTTCAAGATGACTTGAAAGATAGTAAGGACTGCATAGAAAAGCACTGAAGAAGTTTGACAGAAGGCAGCAGAGGTCTCTGAGAAGCACATGGAGGAAGAAGTTGTTCTGATAAGAAACTTGGAAGGAATGGTTCATGACTGACAGACTGACACTGGAAGTGGTTGCAGGAAGAGGAGACAGCACGAAAAAGACACAAAGACGAAAACTTGGTGAGAGAAAAAGCAGAGCCGTAAGAACTGACAGTATCTGACTAGATAAAGGGCACCTGCATGTATACTCACAAAAGAAACTTATTACAAAGTCACTATCCCAACATAGCTGTTGTACTGGATTGATTCTCTTGCACTAATTCTGGGGGTAAAAAGTGGCGGTTGTACAAACTCCTGTGTAGCAGCAATTAGCAAGCACGAGCTCTGCAAAGGCAAACCCTCAATGCATGTATGACTGTACGTGTTCAGTCGTGCCAACCTAGGTCTTCAGCAGTTAAATCCGAGGATTTTCCATCCAGTTTGATAATTAGAAGTATTAGTAATTCCATTCCACCCATGTCGTTTCAGTCCTGGCTTTTCAAAACACTTCAGAGTGTGTTTAACCCCATCTGAACTAATGCTTAATGCTAAGCATAAGCTACAAATTTTACTGTATAGATTACTGGCTTTCTATTTTTTGTTTTATGTCTATGTAAATTTGGTCCTATTAAAGCACTAAATAAAAAGATTTATGCCTTTTCCCCTATGGTTTTTAAACTTGTTTAGATATGCTAATCAGCTTTTTTGCTTAACAGCCTCCAGAAAGGTTGTTTCTGTAATTAAAGTGATAGAGATATGCTTAATAATTAAACCTATTTTTATTTATTGATCTACATGAGTAGATTAATTTTTAACATCTACAGCTCTATGTAGGGATGTCATGAAAAATTCACTGTTGCATATTGTGCTAGTTATTCTAGGCATCATTTTTTGTCCCCAGTTTTAATGAATTACTATCATATTACCATCATAACCAAAGGAAGATTCTGCTTTTCTCCTTGCCTCTGCCAAAGTTACCTCAAGGTATTTAATTCAGATCCCTCCAGTCAAGGCACTTCAGGATCTTCATTCACAAACCCAGACACAAAGCAGCTTCAGGATGAATGACCTGTTAGGTAATTCTTAGGGATAAGAAGTGGCTCTGATTAAAAACCAGACTGCAAGATCTAAACTCTGGAAACTCTTTTCTTCTTAAAGCCTCAATCCAAAACACAACACTTAAGGATGTACTGACATTTATATTTGGGACCGATTGTACTTATTTTAATGGAATTTGCATAATGTGTTTATGTCTTAGCGTTGTACATACCTTGTCCTCTTTCTCCTCCCTAACTGCCTGCTACTGGCTACCTCCGGAGATGCGTTTCTGGGATAGACGGACCTTTCATCTCTCTTAGTCTGACTGACTTAGATTTTCCTACTCTTACAACTACACTGAAAGGGATGTGCAAGATGGGGAGCCCTGGTCTTTTTATTTTCTCCTTTAATTCTTTCCCTTCTTAAGTTTCAAGTGCGCTTTATTGCATGAGGGAAGGAAGGTTCTGTACAGGGTTTTTAATCAGAGTGAATGCACTCACTCAGGCCTAAAATACCAAAGAAAAATTATTAACTAGGAATTTTTGCATTTAATCAGCTACTGCCGTAAGTCATTGACTGCAGAATCTACAGTCAAAACTCAGACTGGCTTCAAGATTTTCATATCTCTTGTGGAATGTGGCCCAGTTTTTTAATTTTCACTATTAATATGTTACAGAACTCTAAGCATAAATCATTTCTGTCTTCTTTGCTCATTAGTGGCCTTTGGGGAGGTAGCTAGACATGTGTTTTACACATGCAGCTTATTTGTTAACATACAGATCTCAGTGTGAACGCCAGCTTTAAGGAGCTACTTAATACTTAGAGTTAAGGAGGTTGTACCTGTAAATCAAAAAGGACATGAATTTCAGGAAATAGATATAATTCATCTTCTGTGTGTTTCAAGGGCTCTCAGAAATAAAAAAAATACCTGTAGCACCCTTAAGAGTGAACAAACAGATATGCAGATTTTAAATAATTTAGAATTAACTTTGGAAATAGACTTTCAATACAAATATAATGGAGACCAACTTTATGACATCATCGTTTTACAAAATTACATGGTAGAACACATAGAATCATGAGTTGAATGCACAGATCATAATGGGGACGACCCAGCTAGAATGGGAAGTTCCACAAATATCCAATGCAACAAATATTTACAATATTTGAAAAATTACGTCTAACCCTTGTCTTGTTCAAGGTATGAATGTTGATTTGATTACACAATAGCCAATTCTCAGGTATGTTTGGGAGCCCTTTTTATTAATTCAGAAAGTAATTATGCATGTACGTACAAATACAAAACTGTGTGTAAAAAATCATAAAGAGAATCCATGTATATGGTGGATGCCGAACAGTTTAAGACTTGGGTGTAGGGCAAAAAATTAACAGTGAGTTCAAATTCAGTAAAACTCTTAACTCTGTCTTAGTGCCATCTATGTCTTGTATAACACTTCAGTGTTTGCTTGAGTCAGACTGAATTCACTGGGATTAGATAATAAGCTCTAGTGTCTTGCTGAATCAAGACACAGGTTTTAAGGCAAACATAAATATTTAATATAATAGAATGAGATTCTTAATAACCAGGAGAAAAAGGAAAAACACCAACTGCAGAAATCAGATTTCAAACATAGGATCAGATTTTCAAGTCCAGCCATAGGCTTCACTCGCAATATCATCAATAAACCCTGTAATAGTGTAAAACCATTTACAAATCAGCCTTCAGCACTGTGTGCACGTAGCAGCATTTCTCTTTACAAACAAGCTCTTTTCAGCCCTGTTCCAGCCCATTTTCCTTTGCCAGAGACAGTTATCACTACAGAATGAAAGACGAGCTACACTCATGGCTAGCTGGTTGCGTTCCAGCATTGGTAAAACAAATCATTCAGCTCAAGAGGGCAGCCTTTTTAATCAACTCTGCGTACTATTGCTATTGCGACTCAGGGCTTTGATCTGCAGCGGGGGGAAGCTATACAAACCATGAAAGAGAAATCATTCTTTTTACTGCGTGGTTAAGCGCTAACCATACATGTGACGTGCAAATGCATATATTTTATATATACATATGCATACCTATATATTTGCATATACACATGTAAAACTCTGGGGGCGGTGTGTGTGGGGTGTATATATATATATGCCTATAAAAGGCAAAAGTTTATATAGTATACCTAATATATATGGCATATTCACAATAATATATATAACATAGATACAACAATGTAGTGTATAATATATCTATATTTCTGTATCTATCTATCTATAAAATATTTATACACACACACACACACACACGCATTTATATAGGTAAATAGCTCTAGGTACTCCTATGAGAGATTCACAGCACACCTGCCCCTATCCTGGGAAAAGTACGTGTTTTATCTACAGATAGGACTTTTCACACGTTTCCAGACTCTAGTACTGGGAACAGACGTGCCAATGTGCCTGCCTTTTGCGCTGCGGGGGCGTCACAGGGCGCCTGGGCGCTGGCTCCCACCTACACGCGGCAGCCGTGCTGCGCTAGGGGGGCTGCAGGTCTGCTCTCCCCGGTCACCCCGACTGCATATCCTCCCGCAGAGCCCGGGGGCTCCCGCCCGGCCCCCCTGCCTCGGTTTCCTTTCAGTGTGCACCAGGAGACGCGAAGGGGAAGGATGAAGAAGAGAAAGGTCAGGTCCTGACTTGCAGCCAGACCCCAGGTTGCCCAGTGTAGCAACAGGCTGCCCCGGCCAGCCGAGAAGAGTTCCCACGCTGCAGAGGGGGCAGCTGCCTGATACCAAGCAGAAGTATTTGGGCAACTGCTGCCACGGAGAGCAGATGCTTCGAAAACTAGTAGTACATAACGTACAGAGATTCATGGCTTTCACGACCTAAGACCCTGGTTCACAACCCTGACTTTTTAACGGACGAATGACTTTGCCGTACTGGATGTCCGGGTGTTCGGCCTCCACCAACAGGATCTCCCAAAGGCGCTTTCTGCCTAACCTCTGAACGTGGCGTTCCCTTGAAAGGGGCTCCGCTGGGCTCCGAAATAAAGAGGTGGCCAAACCCATTATTCACTGCTTCACAGTCTGAAGCCAGCCACAGTGCCCAAAGAGCTAGCTGTCACCTCCTCCGCCTTACGCGCGGCGGTACTTGTGAGCTCATGTTCCCGCCACGTTGGGGGGACTATACGCACATTTGGCGGTGATCAAGTGATCAACAGATTTTTCAAAATCCTGGGTAGGCTCATAATGCTGGCGGTCAGCAACCACTTGTTCTGACTTCTGACCCAGACAACTCCATCCTAAAATCACTGAGGTAGAGAATAAACACGGAGTCACACTGAGGCAGTTCCTCTTAGCAGTTAACCTTTTGGTAGCCAATGATTTTTCCTCATTTCCATCTGTTTCTCTATGGACAAAAAAGGCTAAACAGACTTGGACAATTTCAAGGTAAAATTATGTCAGTGACTCTTCAAGAAAGCTTGTGAAAATGTTTAAAGGGAAATGTATATTTCTCATTTATTGCTTTATTAGGCCCTCTTTAAGCATTCATGAACAATTTAGCTTAAAATAAGTTTTTCTCCATGGAGCTGTCTGCTTATTTTACCCAGTAGTTTCAATAATAAGTTTTTAATGTGGTTTTCCATTTCCAGTACTTAAAAGCCTAATTTCTTAAAACTAATGAATGTTTCTCCTTCCTTTACGATCCATTGCTACTGCTGCTTGGCCACTGATTATATCACGCACAAACTTTATCTTCTCTCATGACAAATGTTGCCATAACCTCAAACAATTCCACTATATAAAAAATATTAAGCCTTTCGTACGGGTGAACGGCTCTTGCATTTCTCATGCCACCATCAGATTGGCCTGTTCCTCCAGGACTCCAGCATTTTTAAATCAGTTTAATAATCAAAGACTTTCTCTCATTCTGTGAATGTTGCTGATGAAAGAATGAACCTTATTCTTTCATGCTTAACTTTGCAGAACAGTGCTATACATTTAACTGTTTCAGGATGCTCTGAAGCATACAGATAAAGGCACTTTTCGATGAACAGGGAATATTCCACCGCACCAAGGGATGTGAGGCAGCACTTAATCTGGAGCATTAATTACTTAGGGGTCTCTTACGTTAGGCTGATATGTACAGAAACCTAGATTATGAGAAGATTTGGCTTGATCAACTAAACTAACTAGAGCATATAAAAGAAAATTTTGCTTTTTGAGGGTGCTATATATCTCTTACTTATCAACCAGCTTTCTCCCAAATTACAAATAACTTCAGTTGATTGAATGTTTCTAATTACAGAGGTATTTTAAATAACTTTTTATTACAAGTATAAAAAGGAGTCTTTTGGTACATATATGCATCGAAAGCACTTAGTATCCAACCCCTGTGGTACTGGAATACAAAAAGCATTGCCAACAACTGACTTGACTTTATTCAAACTATTCATCCGTTTGATGTAAATTCATTAGACCTGACACTCAAGCAAAATCACTCCATTTTCTGCGGTTTGGACTGAAATCAGACAGAGCTGAAATAACTCATGACTGCAAACTATAAAACTTCAGGTAAGACCACCCTCATCTTTGTGGGCTCATATTTTAATCTTATTAAGACATGCCCGTATGCAAGTGGTAAGCATTCTGGCACTAAACAGCCCTTAGGCTTAAATGGGTCCCTTTCCTTTCATTTCTGGCTGATCTTAACTTGGATGCATATAACCTACTTCAGTATTTAAAGCACAGCTGGGCTCACTGGAGCAGTTATGGATTTGTGCCACATTTCATGTTTTTGACCAAACTTGAAACTCATTGTTTTTAATGTGAATACAGAAGATTTGCTTCTATATGGAGTAGGTCACATATGCTCACATGTCTCAAGGCTGCAACTGAACACAGAATGAACTCCTATATTGAACCTGAAGATTATTCTGAGAGTAGGTTTGCTCTTCTTAATTTCTTTTCTTCCTTAGAAAATTTTAAGTTTTCATTTCCAGTTTGCTGGATTCAGTGCATGCAAGTATAAAGCAAAGGTCCCCACCTGACATTTTCATCAGAAAGCACTGACCACATTTAATCAACTTGTGCATGGGCATGCATTTACACAACTGAGAGCGTGCACAGGTCAAACACATGCCAGAAAGGTGATATTTCCCAGGGAAAAGACATTCTAGTTTTTGTTCAGCCCTAGTCCATACCTCACACAACCTTAGTTGTGCCCATTAGCAGTAATAGCATTTTCTGTAGTACAACAGAACTGACTGATGCTGATGATTTCACTTAAAAAATTACTGGCCATTATTTTTCACACCATTTGGAATAAGCTATACTGCAAAAAGAATCATTTGGAATAATTATCGAGGGGTCATGCCACTTAACTATTTCACTTTCTTAACAAATACATCCCCTAAGCGATAAAATCAGACAATCTGTGTGCATAAACCAGCCCTTACATTTTATTTTGTTTCCTATTTTGAAGCCCACTGAATTATTGTTAATAATTATTATATAAATGGATAATCACTAACAAATAACCAAATCATTTATAATAAAATATTAATTTTCTCAGATTCATTGACTAAGTTTGACCTTTAAACTCTTGCAGAAATTGTACTAGGGCAGTACTTTCCTCATTATTCTTTGAGTTCATCACCATGCAGATGGAAGTGCTTCTGAGCAGGCTAATTGGTATATGTAGCATGTAACATGCAGACCATGGTTATTATGGCCCTCCATAATTTATGCAGAAAGCATAATTCAAATTGGACTGGCAATACCACTGTTTTTTTAGAACCACTTTTTTTTTTTTCTTTGAGATCTGGCATTTCCATACGGCAAAGTGGTGGGCGGATGTCTATTCTGTGTGCAAAGATACTATGTATCACCAACAAAGAAAGAACATTTAAAGGAAGCGCACTCAGTAATTAGATTAATAATGGGCAATTAATTTGACAGAAGCAGGCAGTCTATCTGAAAGCAACAGAAGCGCATAACGTAATCAAAGCATATTTGGCCCAGTGACTTGCATTTGTTTATCTATTTTAAGGCATGTTGTGCGCACATACTATCAATGTCTTTTAATACTTATTTCAGAGGAGATCATAATATTTAACAAACTAAGAGAACACTGAAAAGACCACACGTTTACTTCTAAGAATAGAGATGGTCACCAAGCAGTTTAGGCAATTACATACTCAGCTTCAAATACAAAATCTCGGGAACTCTTTTCTGTACGATGGGACAGAACCATATTGCCAAGAATATCAAAAAGGAGGCTGGCAGCATCTGCAAAACAGGCTTCAAGTGCGATACGAATGAAAAATTTATGCAAACATGCAATTTCAGCACCTGGGAACAGACTTACAACTTAACAAACACATCAGCAAAATAGCCAAGAACCAGGCCTTTCGTTACCCCGAAGCTAATCTAAACCCACCAGCTCTCTCAACGGTGTGTCAAGGTACAGAAATCTTCCTGACGTGCTATCAGTTCTCTTAAGTGATCAAGCATGGAGCTACTGCAGCTGACAGCAGGTAGTCATCGACTTCACACTGTGAAAACACCTTCTAAAGACAATTCTTTCAGTAAGCATGGCTATTTACCTGTCATAGTCTTGGCAAATCTCCCCAACAGCTACCAATGCTTTCAAGTACTCATTGGGTTGATAGGGGTGGATGTAGTGCAGTGAGCAGCTGTTCCTAGGATCACCATTTGACGCAGTGAAATCTATAGCTACCTGCGAAAGAAGAAAAGTCAATGATGTTCTGGGCTGTCGCATACCCGCACGCACCATGTATCTTTACCAGAAACACTTTTCTGCAGCTACTGCAACGTTAGAGCAAAGGTCATTCTACAAATTTAAATTGGGATGGTATTGAAAAATTTGTCTAAAATTAAATGGCAGCTCATAAAATAAGAGTTAATAAAACTAAGATGGTATAATTAGGAAAAAAAATAACTGCATAGTTATTCCATGTGGAGAATTATGTTGTAATAAAAACGAATCAAATTAACTATCTCTAAGTTATCATACTTAATTAAATTGTTCCAACTCAGGTGATGTGCAAGACATGAATGCTGTGTAGTAAAAATGTCCCTACAGAGTTAAAAACCTAACTAGAAATAGAAATTAAAACTCCAGTCAGGGACATATCTTAGCTATTTAAAGCTTATTACATCTGTAGTAACAGTAGCAAATACTCCTCATCTAGTGGTTTTATCTTCAAAGCATATTCTAAGCATTAAATAATTAAACTTTCCAGTTTCATAGATGGGAGGAAGCTTAATGGTGAGCTGTAGGGTAAAAATAAAGCTTGAATCCTGCGCAGACTTTTGTCCTCAAAAGGCTTACAGAAGGTTAGAAGAATTCAACACCAAAGAAAACGTCAATGAATCTTTTTTAAAATTCATTTTCCCCTTCTGAAATTCTCTTTGTACTTCTCACTGAAGATGCATCTGTCCGGGATACCACAGGTGTGGATCGCAGGCACTGGAAAGCCCTTGCCAGGATTCGTGATGCTGCTTTCTAGGAATTCCTACAAGGAGCGACGAGAAACCCAAGCTGCCTCATAAAAGAGAACAAAGCTATTTATAAACTTTCTTATGATTTTGACCAATGGCCACTCCCTCCAAAAAACATATTATGCCTGGCTCTTCAATAGATGAAAATGCACAGGGTCGAATATTCAGTTTTCCTCTGCAGTTCATATATAAGGGCCTTGCTGAAGGCTGCAGAAAGAACCATGAAAGTCCTGGCTTGCCTCTGCAAATGCACAGCTTCCCCAGCTGGAGGCCCTGTTTGGCACAGGGATAACTGCTTTACACAGCTAAAACATTTTCCTTAGCCCATGAAACCCATATTAGGAGAAGAGAGCTGCATATAGTTAATATCATCTATTTAGCACTCTCAGAATATTTCAAGATTAAATAACGGGAAGCTCTTCAGAAATTTAAAAATACCTTTCATATCGAAGGTTTGACTTTGACATGCTATTTTCACCTCACTGAGCTACACTTTTAAACAGATAACATCGGGAAAACAACTCCAAAACGAAGCAAGACATTTTGATTCTCCCTTAACAAAAAGACGTAGTTCTCCTGAACTTTTTTTTTTTGGTTAAAAATGTATTTTTGTTAAAAATATCTCTCTGTAGCCTTGATCAGCTGTCATCCCTGGCATGTCAGTCCAGAGATATGAGCGTGACCTGGCTTGCAAAGAAGGTAATCTTTCACCTCCACTTCCCTAAACGCTGTTCGTGCACTGAAGCGGTGATTCTGCTAGCTTTCCACATGGCTCTTTTCCCCAAAATGATAACATGATTTAACTTGGATAAATCAACAGAAAACCTCTCGAGTGTTACCTTGCATGTGCGTACATAACCATATGCATTGCAACATAAGTCTTCAGTGCCACAGCTGTCAGAAATGAGCAAGAAACATAATGGTTGGTGAAACTTGAGGCAAATCCATGAACACTTGTATGGATTCAAGACCTTAGTTTTGGGGCACTCATTTAAAAAAAAAATCCTGGCCAATGTGTGCCTACGTTTATTTTCTCTAACAGCGTGTATATTTTCTCCGATTTTATTTTAACCTTAACTATTTTACTGATTACAGAAAGCACAGAAATCTCACTGTATGACAGATAAACAGAGGGCATTTCTGTAAAGTCGTTAAAGGCAGGCATTTTCACCGATAACCTCAAAACAGATGCTTAACGTGGTTGGACTGGAATGCACCAGACAGAACTGGACAAGTCTCCCTTCTTGCAGTGGCTGTTAGCCAAGGTTAGATGATGCTTTTTACCGAAAGCAATAACACGATAACATAATGTCGGAATAAGCAACGGGTTTCATGAGCTAGGAAAAACGTCTGTGGCTAGTGTTTGGGAAAGAAACCCTCCCCCGCCCCCCACCGCATACAGCTTCTTTTCTGGAAATGGACCTTGTAGTACAGATCTGCTAATAAGCCAAAAACATCCCAATTTCCTATGATGATGCTTCTAAAAATGTTCCTGCTTTGATGCACTATACTTGGTTTGATCCAAATCTCTCTTTGATTCCCTACGGGAGGACTTTTAAGCAAGGTGAACACTGTAACTGGCAGTGGTTCCAAAACAACAACGCAGAGCTCTGCTCTTCTAACGCTCCCTGGCAGGACCAAGGTCTCGTGCAAATATATAGAAGAAAGATTTGTAAAAATAAGTTAATATATCACAGAAGTTAGGCTAAGATCACATTTGAGCTAATCTTGCTGGCAGCAAAGTAGGAATCTTCCTTATGATATGAACATTTGACTTTTATCAGTGTATCTTTAAACGTACCAGTTCAAGGCACTTCTACATCCTCCCACAGTTCAGTAAGAACATAACATAGTAGTAACTACTTTCTTAGGACATTTTTTCTTCAGCCTTGTAAAAGGGTGAAAACAGTCTACAGAGCTCCTGCTAGAGCTGTCAGCAAAGAATCAGTCTGTCCAACAGCGTGACCTGTCTAGGAGAAAATCTGTCCAATATATCTTTCTATTACCGATCTTTTTATGCATGTTACACACCCTTTCTGCTGTATTTCCCAAAGTGATGGAAATGTCTTCTGACTAGAAAGCCATCTGCACTGCCAGCTTCTGAACACTTCTTCTACGGCAGGGAACACTGTCTGATAAGAGATACAGCGTTTTGCAATAAGCGCTGCACAAAAGTAACAGCCTGGAATCAGCACTATTGATCTCTTTAGACGAAAGCTTCTGAATAAATAGCTTCAAAGTGAAGGCAAAGTTTACTTTTGGTTTCTGAGATGTTCGTTCTAACCACAAACTATGTTCTTGCAATGGATGTACAAAGTATCCCGAGAACATACAGCATGATGTTACCAAAGCCCTAATTAGCGCCTTAAATTAGCAGGTACCTCGTACTGCAGCTTTTTGTTATCAAATCTATGCTTAGCATTCTAGTTTCCCTGCCCCAACAAGCGCCCTTTCAGACCACAGCTGCACCGTCCTGCCTGCACACGGCAGGAACTCAACGGAAATGTCATTGAGATGACAACAACAACAGTAAACGTGCCAGGATAGCTGCAGACAATTCCAGATCCACTTTCCCACTCCAGTTAAAGGAAATGGAAAGCGGGGAAGGTGGAACGAACAGGCCTACTACGTTCCAGTGGCCTCAACTAACAAAATCAGGACTATATGGAAACGGAGATCATGTGATGCGCACAGAAAGCAAAAGAGCTTTCGATATCTCCCCGGCAAGCTGCACCCGTTGTTTCACTGACTGCAAAAGAAATCTCTGATACATTCCTGGAAACGGCAACACGGCTCACAGCCAGCACTGCGCTATCACCACTGGCTACTGCTGAAACTAAGGCAGTAAGAAGTAACACAACGCAAACTCAGCTGCTGATTATCTTTTAAGCGGAACCTCTAGTTATAAACGAAGAGAGCCACAGGCACAGAGACATCCAAGCGGCCTCCCCTGAGTCCATGCAGATTGGAAACCAACAGGGATGACTTGACACAATCCTGTAGCTAGTGGACTTACCCTTGAGGTCATCAGCAGTAATTCAGAGATCTCTGCACTTCACAGTGTAATGGATCTTTCATCTCCTTTATGTCCTCGTGGCCTGCCCTTACAAACCAGTTTTTACTTAAGTTTCATATTATCAATGGTTTTGTTTCTTTCAGCTATCCTTTCCTCCCTATTTCCCTTGATAACCCAAAGCTCACCACATACAGACCCTTTTGAACAGGCAAACTGAGTGCAAGTGAAAACATTCAATGATTTGTGCATGCAGAGAAAACAAGAAAACTTCTCAGATGAATGAACTGGGATAAACCTCATTTAAAAAGACTGGTCCAGCAAAAACATGACAATCTTTTGTACTGGGTATTCAGACAAACGATGTCTGCTGACAACATTATCTCATGTAAAGTGTAATAGAAGCAATACCATCAGCCAGATGTATTAAGAAATCCATTTAAACAGCAGTTTTCAACTTGTGGTTCACAGCCTACTGATAGGAAATCTGTGAGAGGTAAATAAAAGGCAAGTGCATTACCAGTAGCCTTCAATTCACTTTATAAGGACTTACTCTTCCATTGGAAAACATTTAGGAGGAATCAAAAGAGTCTCAAAATCACAGCAGTAGCATAACCACATGTATGTCCCCAGACACTTTCTAATGTTTATAAAGCTCTTCTCTTCTGGTGCTTGTGCTAGACTTGTGGGAAAAGCATATTAACTAGCCTTCACATGTGCATAAAAAACCTGCCCTGATTAGAAAAGGCTTTTAAATACCGCTTGTAGACACTACTGTCTCTCTGCAATTGACCTTGAAGATATTTGATATTTGAGTCCTTCCAGACTTATTTCGGGGGAGAACTGTCAGGAAAGATAAATTTAAGGGGTTTCC
Source organism: Struthio camelus (assembly GCF_040807025.1). Taxonomy (NCBI): domain Eukaryota; kingdom Metazoa; phylum Chordata; class Aves; order Struthioniformes; family Struthionidae; genus Struthio; species Struthio camelus. The sequence continues at coordinate 49,598,211 of NC_090943.1, forward strand.
AGGAACTGGTGAGCTTGAGAGCTGGAGAACTGAGCGTTCCAGGCATCCAGGAATAAATGAAATTTGGAGAGAAAAAGAGACCAGAGTACGGCAGAGAGGGAAGTGCATAGGATGTCTTGCTTAAAAGAATACAGATATACATTTTTCCTTCACAATCAGAAATAGGGTCCTCAGTTCTTGGGCTTATCCAATTTGTCTCTGAGGTGCACTGGCAAAGTGGATGTCTTTATTTCTCAAAAACTGGATTCATACAGAGGATGACAAGCTACTATTGTCTAGAGCTCCTTTTGTTGCTGAAAAATTTTTGTTTGGATACGAACGTTTCTTTTTTTGCCAAAACTTTTTGGGAAATGAAAGTTTGTCTGGAAAAAGTGAAACAGAAGTAACGTCCATACTCGAGAAAATTTTATTTTTTCTCATTTCAAAACGTCTTCCCAACAAGAATATTAGGTACAGTCTAGTCAAATCAAAAGCAAAATCAGAACAATATTGCTCATTTGCGGCAGGAGTTGGGAAGCAAGCAGTGACTGAGGCAGGGTCCTAGGAAAAGTAAAGATCTTCTCCAGAAGAAGAGAGAATCAGATTTTAATCCCTGTGTCTGTCATGAAATTGAAAGTCACATAAACCAGACTAGAACTGAGCCAAAATCAGCATTCCTATGCTATGGGAAATGATGATATTTTAATATTGTTTTTATCTGTATTCAAAATACAAAAAAAAAAAAAAAAGAAAACCTTACAACGGATTAAAGGTTTCTAAAAATTATTATTTGGAAATGGCAAAACACTGCATTTCTGTATCTGTGATTGAGACAAACACATGGCAATATCTGCAAATCATTTTTTCCCCTGCTCCTTGAATGGAGTAACTTCTAAAGTAATTCTAGATTATAACCTCATCCCCCTGTAGTACCATCCGGCTGCTCGTAGTTATGGCTGAGGTACCAAATATCAACATTTACCCCGAACCGATGGCGAGAGGTGCTTGGCTGTACTCTCTCTCTCTCTCTCTCTCACACACTCGCTCACTTTCTGTATAAGGCAAAATTTTACGGAAAACAACTTGCTTAACGGAGAACTCAGTCTGGACAGGAAGACTGGCCCAGAAGACTGACAAACAAGACATCTAAGTGGCTAAAGGTAGGTGAGATGAAATTCCACATGACATAGCCCTAGCAGGGAAACGTATCTGAAATGCTTGCAGACGATGTGAGGCTCAGTCTGCGCTGTCAGAAGGGCCAATTCATTTCCTCAGCTCCTGGGACTTAGCACTGCTCAGATGGAGTTGATGAGATAACACCAGCTCAGCTTCTCACCCCCTGTATGATGTTGTCCTTACTTTTTGCAATGTGATTGCCGCAAAATGTAGAAGGAAATCAAGTACGTGAAAGAAAATCCTACAGCACTGGCATAGTCTTATTTTCTAGGCATAATACATTTTGCAAGAAGACTTCAATAATTTATCAGGGAACGGCATACAAGACTCTCTTCTCTGCGAAAGTGATGAGTTAGTATCTAAAGGGATTCTCCTTCTTTAAAACAAGTTAGAGAAGGAAGACACTTACTGTAAACTGTATTTGGCAGCCTCCCATGATATAATCTAAGAAAGAATGCATCTTGTGGATCTGCAGACAAGAAAGCAAGACATTCAAATTAATTGTGTATTGCTAAAATATCAAAGCTTGGAAACAGCCTGAACAAAGTAAATTGGAAGGAGGGGGATGGATCAACAGGAAAAAAAGGAGAGGAAGAAAGGGTTAAAAATAATTTGGGAAAATATTAAAAATAATTTGGGAAAGGAAGAAAAATCTAAAGAGAGAAAGCACCAAAAATAATTCTAAAAAACCAGAAAGGTAAATTCACATCACAAGTAGAACCAAGCACTGCTTCTTATCATGGGAAGTCAATGAGAATTTTGCTATTGGTTTAGGAGGAAAAAGAGCATTTTTCTATGTTTAGAGATAGGAATGTCAAAAGAATTGGAAGGGAAGCACACAGAATGGCCGTAGAGTAAGGCTGTAGGCACACCAGCTTCGTACTGCCTATTCCAGCACACAGCAGTAGGGAGAGAACAACAGAAATGAAAGAGGAGGAGAATTTGGGGAATGTTCACTTAGTTTTGAGATTCAACCCTTTGTCTTTTTTTTTTTTTTTTTTTAAGTGGATCACTTTCTGTTATTATTCCACCCACAGTTCTGGTTTGGTGTCTCCACTTCAAATCATTATTAAAATATATCACTGAGATCTTAGAAAAGGAAAAGACAAAGAGCACAACACAGATACCTTGCACTGGTTAAGGATGACAATGCCTGAGTTCTTGTAATTCTTCTTCTTTGCTTTGTACTTGGGGTTTATGCACTCCCACTGTACCTGTGAAAAAAGCAGTAACCACATGACGGAAAATTTATGTACAAATAATTGAGTAATTAACAACGATGGCACTGTCTGATTTCCAAGGTTGACTAAATCCTATCAAATAGTGCACACAAAAGAAAAAATGAAAGAAAAAATGAAAACATTAACTATTCTGAGAATGATCTTAACAGAAGAAAGGCCCAGGGCAAACATCTGTTTTCCAAAATGCAGACAGGGACATAGCATGGAGAGAGATAACCAGCTACCTAGATTCCTGCGTTACCAACTTCCAGGCTTGCAGAGGTGTTACGTAAGTAACATTGAGGATCTTTTGAGATCATTTAAGAAAAAAAAAGAAGGAGGGAATGCAATACCAGAAAATACCTGAGGGAGCATCCTGATGCATTATAATATCTACAAAACTCCCTGTACATAACTCTGGTGTTTTGTATTAAACTGTCATGATTAGAGAAACTCTGATCACAGCCTGAAGGGATTCTTTAACCCATGTTGTTGTCTTTAGATCCTCGAGAGAGAGCAAGTGTTTGTTCTTTGACTATGAGAGTAAAAATAAAAAGTTAAGAAAAGCACTGAGATGTGCACAGAAGGTTAAGTAATTATTGACATATTTAAGAGTTCAAACTTTGAAAATTATCCCTAAAAACAGAAATGCAAAACCGGTTTTGAAAAATCTTCAGATCCGTTTTATTTACAAGTATGCAATTTTACAGCAAAATAGTACTACCTTGTCACTGAAATACATTGTTTTGTTCCCATCAAAACACTTCACAGAATCTTACTTATTTTCACTTCTAATTTCCTGGCCTTCTCTGGTTTCAGGCATATGAAAAGGACAAGTTTTCAGAATTCCAACTCCAGTGACTACAATAACATTTATGCTTCTTACTGCAGGAGCAAAAGACATATCTGCATGTGCAAGTATCCATCAGCACTTGTAAATCCAAATTTGTGTGTGTAATGTGTTACTACTTAATATTAAAAACATTACTATTTTCTTTCAAGGAAGGGTATCCGAGTGCTGGGGAGAAGAAATTATGTGAGCTCTAATCTGATATTGGGTAACATAAAGAATCCATCTCCAGAAGGAACCAGGATGGCCAATTTGGTAAAAAACCTCTATTTTAACCTTTTGAAGTGAAACACATGTTTAAGCACTGCAGTAGTTCATTCACAGTGAGGATCCTCATATACCATTTGTCTGAGCAAAGTACTTGAGCATGCAAAGCATTTTTACCTTACAACAGCCCCACGGATTTCACTAAGCTTCAAACTGCTGCCTAACAGCAATTATTTGAATGTCTGAAATATTTCAGACTTAGAGCTTTTTTCCAAACGTCAGAAGGCGAAGGCAAAACAGATGGCTTTGGAGCAACATGAGACCTTTTCTGCACGGGAAATGAGAAGTATTTTCATCACTGTGTTTCTGGAGACAGGTGACAGAGCCAAGAACAAGAAAAGAAAAAAAAAAATCCAAACTGTAGGAAGCACATCTGCTTGCTCTCCCAGTTAGCCTACAGCTCAATTATTTGTCTTGCGAAATGAATTTTCCAACTGAGAACACAGGCAGACACAAGTCACATGTTCAGGGGAAATCCTCCGAAAACATTTTTCTCTGCTCAAGAGAATCGGTCAGGCTTAAGAAATAAAAAGCTCTTCTTTCCAACTAGAGAGAGCTCTTTGTGACAGAATACAAGGGTGCAATAAGCTCATATTGGGATGTGGGAAAGCAATCTGACCGCGAAGGAAAGGTACTGCTGACTGGCAAGATGGTTTAGCGTGCAGTTATCTTCCAAACCTACTGGAAGCATTTATACAAAGAAATTATGCAGTCTCTATTCTTTATAAAGAAGCTGTAATGTAATGAATAGAGAGAAAAAAGTAGGAGTCAAAAGTAGGAGAGAAAAAAAGTGCATTCCTCCTTTCGACGCTGGACTACACCGGAGAGACCTCCCTGCTTTCCCTGAACGTCCAAGGTGCACTTCCTTAATTTTATCTTCCTCCAGCATGAACACTTGTCAGCGTGCATGTTTAAACAACAAGGCCTGACCTGTATAAATCCTTACCCTGTGCACATAATCTCTCTGCTCTGGGAAAAGGATTATGTAAACCTGATCTACCTTTATGCTCATGCAACTGGCTTTTAGAAAAAGTTTACATTTTATGAAGACCAAGGCAGTATAAAAAATTATTTTAGGGCAGAAAGCTGTGTGCCCGGGGCCAGCCCTCTCAACTTTTCTGTGCTAACTGTAAAATGCAACTAGGAATGTTGATCTGCATTTTGAGATGTATAGATAACAATTCTCAGCAGCTATCTAAAGCTTATTAAAATATTCCACACGCAGATCACTAACATGTCATTAGCCGATGCAGATAAGAAAGTAAAGGAAAACACAGATTAGTGAATCCTCAGAGAAATTGAAAAAAAGAACAGTTTTGCACCTATTAAATCTGACAGTGTGATAGTCTAGGGAAGGGAAAGGGGTAGGGGAAAGGAAAATGAAAACTCCTTTCCCAATTCATGCGTAGACTTAAAAAAATTTAGACTGCTTTCCTTGAAACTCACAGTAATCTTTAATTACCCGCTAAGATCGGGTTCCAGACCTCTGCAGTTCCCAAAGCAAGAGCTGAAGATGTGCCAACCATCATTCAAAGGAAATTCCCTACACAGGCATATCACTGTCGTTATCTCCAGCTCTTCTAAAGGGAACAGAATTTCAGAACACGCGTCTAAGCAGGTCAGTAATAAACAGAAACAAATTTCAAATATTTTGCTCGCATTGTGAGGACAAGCTCAGTTTTCAGTCTGTTCCTACATTCCACTATTGATTTGGTATCTGACATCATTTTTTATTGAGACATTTTGGTCTTTTAAATTAACTTTTCAGTTGAGAGGAAACTAATGCAAGAGTCTGCAGTCTGACACTAATGGTAAACACTGTGAAATTTAAATTCATCATTCTAATAGTCACTTAGCATTTCTTCCATATGTCTGGCAGCTCTGGGCTATGCAAGCTCTTTCCCTGTCAAACATCACAGTGAATCTGAAACAGAAAGCAACTTGATTTTACTAACTACTATTCATTTAATATAACTACAGTTACAAATGTTGATAGCAAAGCCTCAAACTCTACTGCTTTGGTGTTTCTGTCATACTGCAAAATTTAAACCAGCATGTGAAGAATTTCTGAGTGTAAAACAAACTCAATCCAGCTATTCTTCAATGAAAGTCAGCAAACTAATGCTGACACTTGGAACGTCCTAATCTGCTTCTTCATTGTAATGGGGAGCTACAAGTCCCTCCACGAGAAATGTTCATCTCTGCAGTGAAGGATGCTGCTTCCCCAAACCCCTTCTCTCACCAAACCTTCCCAAAAGAGCAAACAACGTGATCATCCATGCGACACACTGGCGGTGACTAAATGCTGGCAGACGCTGTAAGAACTGAGATTTGAACAGCATGTTGCACCAATGGCACAAGCCATTGTGAGAAAGAAATAACAATGTCAGGATGGTTTCATGTAGCCAAGGCAAGAGCAATCATGATACAGAGCAGTTGTTTTCCCTTGGTTGCTGTGTTTGCACACCAGGAAATCGAGCAGGCCTGCGAGGAAAGGGCTAGAGAGCTACGTCAGATGGAGCTTAGGTTCTCATCAGCATGTTCTCTTGCCTCCCCTGCAATTCTTCCTCTTCTTTGTTATCCCTTATTCTTTCATGTACAGCTGCTGGAACAAATTGTATTGTTTGTACATGACAAAGGAGGCATCATGGTCTAATGGAAAGGGCGAGAAACCAAATCGATAGGTCCTGATGTTAGATCATAGTCAGATAGCTGTTCTAGGATCTGGACAGATGGGGGGGACTCATCTCAGATCCCCTCAGGATCCCATCCAGTCTTGTGCATCTCCGCACCACCCCTCTGCCCTGCCCCACAAGAAACCTGGAAATGTATTTTCTGATGAAATTACCTAATAAGTAAAGTATAAACAGGAAAGTTCTGAGCCAGAGCTAATAATATTCTGAGCTTGTGGGAATGCTAATAAAGACGGTAAGTACAGTAGGGTTTCTTTCTCCCCTTTCCCTTTTGTGTGTGCGTGCATAGATACATGCCCGCTTTTTTGTAATATAGGGACAGATTTTCCATTATGTAACTTCTGTACTGCATGAGGATCCAGGTGGTTTATGTTTCTGTGATTTATTTCTCCAAATCCCTCTGGTTTTATTGCCTCTACTTAAAAAAGAATGAGACTTTTTTTTCATTAGTAGAGAATTTCTCCTTTAAATATTAACAGCTTTAACAGTCTTTACATTTTAACAAGTTTTTCTAGTCTTTTTTAACATGATGCAATTGATTAATATTAGTACACTTCATGAAAAACACGTTTGGTGTTTTTTTGTCTGGTCTAAAACACAAATTCTCAAGAAATCCCACAGTGGAGCTAGCCAGCAAGCCAACTGTAAGCTGATACTCAAGCCTTGGGACAATTAGCATCCATCTCACGCATGGAACTGCACCGGTCTTAGAGGCACCGTCACCTCCTACAAATAACTAGATGGCACATATCCATTCTGACCATCCCATTGGTTCTGTATCATTTGATAGTTTGGCCATAAGACACTTTTACCTCCCCTGAGGGAGAGGCGGAAGAATGAGCCAATATACAATAAGTGCTTTCTCTAGGATGAAGTATGAATAGTAGAATGGCAACTGCAGGTCAAGGTCCATTTTAACACCTTGATATACAGATAAGGTGAGCTGATGAAATGGTAAGTGCTAGCAGTATATACAGGACACACAGTTCTTGCAGCTCACCAGCACAAACCACAATATTATTCCCATCCTTACTTCTCAGTGCTTTTATGACAACTTGTGGAGCTCATACCAAGTGATATAGATGTTGCTGATGGGCAGAGAGGGAAAGCCATGCCATTAGTCTGGCCTCCTTCAACTCTGCACATATTTGCAACTGGTATATAAAGAGAGCTCCCAGATCCCCTGTCAATGGTATTTGTTCCCTCCTATTCTTTCCAGTTGCTGAAGAGATCAAAAGACTCTGGTTGACAGTCACTAGAAGGTTTTGATGATCCTTCGACAGAACTATAGCAATGTACTCTAGCTGGTCATAAAGTCTACTGCACAAAGGAAAACACAAGCAGAAGAAAAGGCTTTACTGTGTCTCCTTAGCAACACAAACGGGGGTGCCAGACCTATGCTCTGCTCTTCGCACTGGCTCCTCACTGCATTTGAGATCAAACTCCAGATTTTGGTTCGCGTCTTCAAGACACTCGCTGTTTTGATGATATGTGAAAGAATGATTAACACCACAGGCTGAAAGATGCAGTTGGTGGTTTTATTCCTCTGACTGAAAGGAGTGGAAAACAGAACTTTTTCTGGTCTGAAGCTATGAAAAAATGTCTCCTAAGAACGAAGGACTATGTCTAAGCTACCCATCTCCTCACCCACGTATGAATACATGTCTCTGATGTGCCCTTTCTTTTTAGAAATACCTAGCAACATATGCACTTAAACACAAAGCACCCTCCTCCCCCTCCTCTGCTATTCCCTCCAAGTTTACTAAATCCCCTTATATTCAAAGTAAACACTCTGCTGTACATGCTTTTTCTTCAGAGAGAAGAAAAACCTAAAGAAAAAATGGCAAACGTTAATAACATTACTTAATGTTGCACAAAGGATGTTGAGACAGACCTACATGCACAAAGTGATGGGGTCTGCAGTTAACGGCATACATTGCCTTTAACAGTAACTGTTACTTTGTGGAAAAAGACAAAAAGGAGAAAGAGAGAGACAGCGAGAGTGAGAGAGACACGAAGAAAGAAAGAGATACAAGAAAAGAGAAAGGGAAATTGTTCTCCAGTGGCCAGCCAGAAAGAGAAGCGGCACGGTCTCCTACATAAGCATCCTCTCCTGTGCAGCAGGTGAACCCCCTTAATACTTTTTCCATAGTAACTGTATCATTTTCATCAGCATCTGCTCAAACTCCCTACTGCTTGTTCCTGCTTATTATGCTATCAGCACTGACCGAAGCAGGCTTTCATCGGGTGCAAGTGCTGCCTGGCGGTAAAGCTTTGTGCATGCATACTTCTGGGCAATACTTATCAGCTTTTTAAAGAACTATTACCTACTGTTTAAAGAACATTACCTACTATGTTATTCACTAAATCTTGTTTTCCTCTAAGACAGACTAAAAGCTACGAAGTAAGGGTTAGAAAAGGGGAGGGACGAGATGGGGTGACTCTCACACTGGAGGCCATCGCTTCCCATGAGAACCCGCTGCACCAACAGTAGCAGGTTGTGCAGGCACAAGCCCATAGAGTAACTGCACAAGAACAGCAGCGTGAGCAAAATAAGGGAGAAATACTTCCACAACAGCTTAGGAGTACGGAGGTGAAAGGTTGTGCACTTGCGAGTAAAAAGCAGATTGCAGCGTTACAAGCGAAAGGCAGCCTACAGAATTGCAAATGGCAGGCCCTTAGCAATGCAAAGGCTCAGGCACTTAAGGCGCTGTGCAACACTGAAACACTTCTAGACAGTACTCCCATATTGCAGTGTGAACCTATAGAGACTAGAACAAGAAGTGACAAATGACTGTACTAATTTCTTATGCCTGTGATAGAATAACTAGCCTTTTCTCCAGCTGGAGATGAAAAGGGTACACTGTTCCCCCATCAGAAAAAAGAACATACAGTTTGTCCTTCTCAGCTATTCCTGGCACTCTGGACTCCACGTCTCTTACCTTGGCCAAAAAGCTTTCTGTTTGGGAAAGGCTGTGATGCTCTTCTAAAGAAGTTTACTTTGGGAACACACACCCTTTACCATTTTCATACAGTCCCTTCCCCAGTCACAGACATTTGTGTGAAAGATTGGGGCACTATCACAGCACTGGCCTTGGTAATGCTATTCACGCTGGAATCGGTTTACCTTTTGAGATGGCTTTTAATTCCACTCAAATTCAGTCTGGATTAAGTTCTGGTAGGTACCAACTCAAGTTAAGTGCTGTAAAAGGTGCAAAAACATCACCCCAGAATGTTGCAAGTGGGTACTTATCCTCTGACTTAATTTGACCCTGAGAGAATAAGACAGGTTTTTACTTTGCCATCAGGCTCTGTTCAGAAATTATTTATAATGGGTTAATATATGACTAATATATATTAACAGATATTTACACACAGGAGCAGCATATGTAAACTGTAGTTGTTCTGAGAACATCAGTGGAAGATATCCAGAAGAATCATAGAAAACTTGCTGACCTATGGAATAGCCAGACTGCTTAGCATTTATTAAACTGACTCTTTGCTAATTTTCCATTAACCCATTATAAATAGAACCCTAATGTAAAGTCCAAAAAAAATTTAGTAGGCACTTGTGTTTGATTTTCAGATCGTCATGAAGCAGTGACTACAAATCATCAGCAGATTGGAAAGCCAACATTTTTAACTCCCCCTCAGAGAATTTATCAAAACTAACGCCTTCGGGATTAAATAATAATAGCAAATGACAGTTTCTAGAATTAGATATGCCAAATCATTTATCATATGCAATAATTACCATCAACTTCAATTTGCAAAGATCAGACTGACATAAAGAAGTGAAATTATTAATGAGCTAACCATTCCATTTTCCCCTAGGACAGTAATTCACGAGACATTTAAGAAACCAATTTGTTTCATCGTGACAGGTTCAAGGAAGAGCTGGTAGCAATGAAGATAGCACATGAGACACGGAGAGAGAAAGAGAACGACCCCCACCCAATAAAAGCCTTTTGGCCAGTGGGGGAATGCTTTCAGTACCTGCCCTGGCAGTGCAATTGCTTGCCATAACAGCACAGCACTTCAGAGAAACCATATATTTACATTCGAAGAAAATAAATATTAGCAGAAAGAAATGTCTGTGGAATGTGAACTAGAAAAAGAGACTAACTAGTATACGGAAGAGCAGGAAGAGCTGCGATTTGAATTTTCAGAGTATCTTGTCCAGGTAACAGTAAAACATACAGGAGAGATCAACAGATCAAGAAAACTTCTGAGAAACAATTAAGCAATGTCACTCGCTTTATTACCTAATTGTCTGATGAACATTGCTCTCCAGAGCATATATGTTGAGATTGGGTGGTTCTCACCTACCTGTCTCCCTTCCATAGCTCCTCGCATTTCCTTGAATGTCGAACTAAACTCTCCAATGAAGTCATGCTTGCCGTTGGAATCCCAGTCCCAAACTATGCACTGGGGAGGGAAAGCAGAAAGGAACAGACAAAAACATTTTTCTTCAGATAACAAGCACTTTTTATTGAAAAACGCTACAGGAGAAATTATGATATGCACTGGGTGAAATGTTTCATCTAGAAGGAAATCACAAGAGATATTAAAAACATATTCTTGTCAAGATCAAAATGAAATGACAAGTGCAATCTCAACACAGCTTGCTGCAGCAGCTGTGTGTAACGGTGTTGGCTGATGAAAGCAAGTTCATGTATTTAGAAAGAAATAATACACTGACTGCATCTTTTACCTAGGTGCAAAAAAAAAAAAAGATTGTCTGTATTTGCATGTTCATGTTCAAATGCTGCCCTGAATGAGAGTAAATTACCTTTCTAAAATGCTTTAAAAATATCATGTAATTTTCAAGACACTAGTTGCTATGGACAAACATTATTATTCTCATTTTTACCATCAATGAGGGTGTGGAAATAGTTACAGAGATCATTTTCTCAAATGGCTTTGAATTTGTACACATCAGTGTTTGGCGCCCATAGCTTGGCTGTTTTCCAGGGCTGCTCAACAGTGACTATTCAAACCAACTTCCACTGGAAGTCATTCATAAAATTGTGCATAAACATGAATATCTCTATGAGTTTGAGCTGTGATAATTTTATTTTATAGACATTGCTAAACAAAATTCAGCTAGTCAAGACTAAAGCATATAGCAAAAACTACAAGTTTTGCTACATACTACTTTTAAAACTGGCCCAAAGACAACAAAGAGGCTTAATACTTTAAAGAACAAAATCCCAGAGTCAGCCTCATGGTCTCGCTGGCTAAAGCTCACATATATTGACAGAATCAGGAGACCTTTACTGAAAACATCCTGCTAACAACCATCTCTGTTTCTTCTTCTTCTTTTTTTTTTTTTAAGTAGAAATGCCTCAAAATCATCTCCACTGTCATCAGGAGCATGCTGACATTTGGCTGTTAGATGCTTTTGAGGGAAACTTTCACTCCCTTCTGAGGATCAGATTCTGCTAGGTCTGGGTATGGGTGTAGGGTGAAGGACTGGGTCAGTGGGAGAGGTGGAGGAGCTGCCTGCTGAGAAGGGCAGGAGTGACACACAACCCAGGGTGACAGGGCAGCAGTTGTGGAGGACCAGGCTTAATTACAGTGGGTTTTATCAGGCCACTTCATCCGAACAAGGCCCAGCACCTCCAGACCAGCCCTGATGGTCAGACAACACAGGAGTATGAGTGGGGCTTGCTCCCCAGAGAGTTCTCACGCTCAAGCCATCTGAAGTTTGCTTGGTCCAAAGGGACACTTCGAATTTACACAGAAGGGGACTGGAAATCACTGGATCTCGACTGGATGTCGAGTGTTAAATCTTTCTAGGAAAGAACTCGAGTGAAACAGACTTCCACGTCCACTGGCTACAGTTTCTAACCAGCCTTTTAGTGTGGCTCCATTCAGACTCTTTTACATTAATTCTACCAGAGGTGACAAACCTATGAATAATTTAGCCAAAGTCAGTATGTGAGCACTGTAACCAATCCCTTTTCACTGGACCACCAAATCAGTGGTTTGTGAATGCACTTCGCAGGTAGAAGAAAAGACTCAATAGCAAGCTTAAGGTATGTTCAAAATAATCAAACTGTTTGAGTAGGAGCAAAAGGATAAAAAAAACTTTCAAGAGAAAGATTATCTGACAACAATTTAACCCACTACAAATGGGGTCTGACATGAAGTCTGCCATAATAGGTTCTCACCATCTAAAACATTCTCCTGTCACAGCAGTAAGGCAATAAATGGTCTCTTCTGCACAAAATGTTTGTCCATGTCAGATGCATTGGTTTCAAGCATAGGTCAGAAGTTATTTGATCTGTACATCTAAGCCAGTTTCCTGAATTTATCATGCTATTGAGTGCCCAGGAGCCTCAGCTGCCTTTGTAGATGGAATAGAGGCGGTGATTTCACTAAATTCATACACAGGACTCTTCCAGGCAGTATATCACCACCTACTTTATTATTTAGGTTCCTTTTTTATAACGCCTTTAGCTTTCTTTTGAACTTTCAACATTGTTCCACTTAGCTTCATGAAGGGATTTGGTTTGATGCAGGGAGAATTTCTCTGATCCACACTGTAGCTGTACAGCAGTGCAACAAAGGATTGCCTATGGGGAAAGAATATAAGCACATCATATTGCTCCAGGCATTAATCAGTTGAAATAGTTCACGGGTCAGGCAAACCCCAGTTCTTGAGCACTCCGTCATTTTTCCATCCTATTGCCCGCAATTTTGCTTACTTTTTTCATGCAGGGATCCCAAAGGTAAGGAAGATCTTGAGATGAAAAAGTGCAAGTATTTTTCTCTAAGATACGGAGATCCTTTTTAGCAGCTTTGACCCTGGCGGGAGGAGGGAGTGCGTGTTTGTTTATAGACTAAGTTTTATACAACAGTAATCAAACAGGACTGGGTTCCTGGTTCTGACAGTGGTAACGTTGCCTGAAACATAACTAGATACAGTATTTTCGTCACTAACAGCCCTGCTGAATTCTTTATGATGAAATCTTCATTAAAAAGCCTTATCTGTTTGCTGTTAACTGCAATTTTTTGAAGAGCAAGTAACAAAAAACTACAAAAAATAGAATTTAATTAACAAACACACACACAAAAAACAGAAAACAAATCACTGAAACCATTTCTGTTTCATAGGTTGAAACTGCTTCATCTTCTTTTTTTGTGAATTTTCTTGTTAATATAATGTAACTATTTTTATTGAAATTACTTTCTAAATTTTTCATTGAAGAAAAAAGGGGTTTCAGAGATGAAACATGACTTAAAGAGATTTTTCTGTAATGATTGTGCAAATAATTTAAGATCCTAACAGTAATCTTTTTAAGAGTAAAAAGATTTGTCAAAATGGCAGAGCAGAATCAATGTAAATCTGCAAAAAGTACAGTTTTAGTAATGTTTTTCAATAAAAGCTTTTGAAAAAAGGCCATCTGTAAAAGGGAAGGGAAAAAAGCTTTTATTGTGAAATTCTTTAAACCAGCTTTACTTTTCAGGTTCTGACTTTAAACTCCATTGGAGCATAAACAGAAGAACATACCCAATGTTATCACAGACCTCCAGGAAAAGATGCTTTGAAAAACATTTAAAAGCATTTGAAAAGCATTTTAAGTTTCTACATCCTCTGAAGAGGGAGAAGCTCTGACCACTGATTTGGGGTTAGGATTTTAACTGGAGATGAGCAAAGTTAAATTACATTTAAGATTGGCACCCAAACAGGAGCTGTTTTTTTTTTTTTCAGGCTAGAGTTCTTCAAACTTTAGCTTTCAGAAAACCAGATGGTATTTTAGCCTTCATAGTGGCTTCACGGAAAAGGAAAACAATAACCAAATTATCTCAGTGCCATTTGCACGATTAGAGCTAAGGGAGAAAGGGGGTCCTGCAAGTACATCCACTGCAACTTCTTTTTTTCAGTTTGACATCTGGCCATAGCAATTAATTGCTACTATCTGACAAACATGTTGTACATATTAATGATTCTGTATTTCAACTGTTTGTGAAAAGTATACTTTAAACATCCTAAGGCCCAGAGTTTTGACAAAAACCTGCCCAGACAGAGAAAATAAGCAGGGAGAGACCTTTGCAAAATCCAGAATTAGGTGAAGACTACCTGTGACAATGAAAGGATTATTTCCTTAATTATGAAATATTTTTAAATACATTTTTTTAAGGGTAGCCCTATATGCTTTTCAAATCAAATCCTCCATAAATATTCCTTATCTTTAAGTAAACCTTAGTGTAGTTTAAGGTCTACTCTCTTGCAGGATGCTTATGCAGATGATTAATAGTATACGTACAACCTATTAAAAGTCTCATTAATTTAAGGAGGCTTTCCATATGCTTTATTTTACATGCTCGGGTAAATCACTGTTCAGGAAACTGGTGAAAGAATGTAGTTTCTGACCCTCTGGTCACAAGTGCAAATATAGGGAATAAAAACTTCTGACTGTCTAATCCTGGAGGGTGATGGAATGGTGCTGGCTGCAAAGACGGGGAACATCTCCCATCCCTGAATGCCCCTTCACCCTCCCCAGCGTCCCTGCCACCTGCAAGGAGAGGAAACATGGCCTCAAGCTCTCTCAAGGAATGGCATGATGCCTGATCGATCTAACCAACAGATTCTAGGCAAAAGAGGACAGCAAAAACATCAGTTCCGGGAATCCAGATCTTCATTCTTTCAGCTTTTCTCGCAAGTACCCCAAAATGAAAGAAAGGTTTCCTTTCAGGCTGAAATTGAACTTTTTCACTGGGGAGAGGGAGAAGGGTCCATGTCAGAAAGAAAAAAATATCTCAAGTGGATGCAGATGGAACTTTTCTCTGATTTTATTTCTGTTCAGCTGTCTCATCAAACCTACATATTGACAATACTCTGATTACAAAGGGACCTCTGAGTAGCATGCAAGGAAAACTGTATTGGCACTGGAGCTGCAATAGCACGGGCTTCTCCGACAGCACTTCCTAACGTCTCCCAGATCCTGACAGCTAGATTAACAACACCACCTCTGCATGGGCCCCAAACTCCCTTGCATAATTTCTGATTTTACTGGAATACCATAAAAATGTCATTTGGATTTTATTAACCATCCTCCAGCTCCAGCAAATTCTGATGTTCAGCAATGCAGCCTAGATAAGAAATAAAAACCATTTCCCCATTTAGTGCCTACCAAAGAGTGAGGCAGGTTTCCTGTGTGAGAATTCAACATCAAAATAAGAATTCTCACCTCAGATCCAGACCATATTATGCAAACTCAAACATTATTTTTGAAAATTTGATTTCTGTGACCTGACTTGAGACGAGAAAGTCCAAGTCTCAATATGATTCTCAGACTGCATTTTCACTGACCAAAATTCCTATGTGTTTATGATAAAATAACTCTTCTGTCCTCACCATCCTATTTATCTTTGTCTTCTGAAATGTAACAGAGACAAAGCATGCTCATTAAAACACACGGAGAACTAAGCAAGAGCAAATACTGACAATGTAAGCGTGTGTTTGTGCATGGGTATGCATAGATACTGAGATTATTTTCCCTATATACCTTCAGGGAAATGTTTAAAGTCGTTTGTCTCCATTAGGATTTCACAGTGAGACAACTATTATACATAGCACCTTTGCGAAGAGATAATACAGAGTCTTGTAACTTAACCTGACAACTTAAGAGCCAGTCCAAAACATGCTCCAAAGTTTAGTTGTTAAAAGACTGGCAGTGAGTCTTACAACTAAATCCTATCTGGAGGCAACTGGCAGCCAGACCATGGAAATGTACTTATTGAAAATAATCCACCTGAGTTTCCTTCAACCAGTCAGACACTGCAGCTCGTAGTGTGCACAAAGACAGCAAAAACTAGAAAGTCTTGCCAGCCTGAGCTTCTCCAGCTGTGCTTATGCTCAAAGGCCAATCGATTAAGGTGTTTGTGTGATTCATCCTGGTACTACCTTGCCACCTACCTGGCGAGGCAGAGCGTTGGACGACCCACCTAAGTATGCAGGAGCTTACTTAACTGAAAGCACTTCACCAACTTGGGATGAAAAGAGACTGGCTTGGATGAGAGAGAAGGCCAAATCCGTGGTTCATTCTCCAGCTGCTCTGCACTAGCCAAAGGGCAAGGCAGCCAGGAGGCCTGCCAGCAGCCAGAGTACTCCCTTGAAGAGGAGATCCCTTGAAGAGGAGTCTGACCTAGTTCTGATGCAGGTGAGATCCTAGCTTATATATTGCACGAAGAACGAGATTTATTGTGCATTGTTACTTCTGTATCTATTCCCTGAGACTCAGTAATGAAGGGATGATATCTTCTAAGGAAGAGAATTATCCTTAGTCAGGGACTGTAGGCATTTCATAGGGCAACAGTACTGAACAAGAGCGGCTAACTAAATTCTGATTAGAAACTGTCTTGGGATAGCTCTTTCCTTACGTTTCTGCAAAACAAGCTACCTTGTGCCTAGGCAGGAAGGAGAGTGCTCATTTTCGGACCCGAATGTAATAAATTACAGCCCTGTCAGTTATAACGCATTTTGGCCATTTAGCTCTAAACTAAAATAACCCCACAGTAATTTTTACGTAAGAGTTCATGAGACACTTACTCTCTCTCCAAGAAACAAAGGCTTGAGGCAGATGTAAGTGATCTGTCCGCTTCTGCAATCACACTGAGCTGCAGGCAAGGGTACAGGGTGGCAAAAGGCTACAAATAGAAACTCTCCTTTGCTTCAGTCTCTGGGATTAATGACAACATTTAAAAAATGGCTTGGAGAAGCAAAACAGAGCTGATGATCAAGAAAATTCTCAAAAAAAATTTACTTGATTATCAAAGTGATTTTTCTGGAACAGTCTCTCTCTCATCTAGGCTATTATTACTTGATAATGAAGTAAACCTCCTACTGCACCTCCCTGAAGTATATGTACCCCACTTACAATACTTCAAAGCAGTTCTTTTTATAGGAAGGCCTTTATCCATTACCTAGCCATTCTCCTTACTTGGTTATGAGAAAAGCTATGCAAAATCATCATTACAAAATCTACAGCGCTTAACGTTAGCCTCTTTCTGCATTCATGATGTTCCAAATTCTACATTTATGCACATCACAATCCTGGATTACATGCTGGAGAATAACTATACTGGAATTTGGTCTTTCCTGCTTTACATAAAATTCTTCACTCTGGGGCTTTTTCAGCGAAGGTGGTTTTCACTTAGTTTTCTCTTTTCAGTAGTTGGGCGTCTGCAAAAATTTGAAATAAACTTTTTGTGGCTCATTCTAGATCTCCTCTAAAATTGGGCTCCGGTAAGAATAAAGTGAAACAGCTGAAATGAACCATTACTTCTGGTGCATCTCTACCTGGCTGAAGTAAAGCCTTCTCCAGAGCACTGCAGAGAAAATACTTCAACTTTTTCACTCAGAAAAATTATCTGCATTCTTTAAACTGTTTCAGAACTACTCAAAAAACTGGCCTAATGTGGGGGAAAGCGCTCACACCCTACACTTATTCTGATAATTCTGCTATTTGCAGCCTTTGTGAAGACAACCTAGAAACAACTTTCTAAGTTTTCTTCCTGACTATACAGCCTTATTCTTTCTGAGAAGTACAGCTCCTGTTCTGCAAAATTTCAACTGACTATATGATGATCATCAATACGCCAGCATAGCTGGATCTGCTCCATAAGCATGAGGTGAAATCCTGGCTCCATTACAGGCAATGAAACTTTTACCAATTAATTTCACCAGGTGCCAGGATTTCATCAATACCTTTGTGCCTCCCATACAGGAGTGGTACATTAAAAGTTGACAGGGTTGTATTAGATTCCAACCCTTTGCCTGCTGTCACAGAAGGAGACTTGAGACAACACCCATTGATAGCTTACTCTTGGTTAACGGACAAGTGATTCAGCATTCCCTTTGGTAGGCTGCAGTAAGTACAGTACCCAAGACAATCAAAACACAAAGAAAAATAATCTTCTTGTGGATCTAAGAACATAAGAAGTTTGTTTTTGAAAGTATTTGCCTAAGCGAGAAAAAGAGGGAAAAGAAATTCTTAGCTAGTTTTCTAAAACAGTGGCAGGTGCTCTGAATCAAGATCAGAGTAAGCAGACACGTTTTATTGATAGCTGTGACACAATTCCAGCCTAAGCCTATTTCACTTCTTGCCGAATGAAAAAAGGAACCATTTGCAGAGCCATCATCACCAACCCAGCCTCCCTACACCACCACTAGAGATTTGAGCACATCAGCACTGACTCAGCAACGAGAGGAAGCATCGTGGTTGAATGTTGTCTCTTCTTGACAGCCCACGGCAGTAAGAACCATCAGGGTCGTTTCAAAACCAATTACTTGAACCTGTAGCTTACTGATTACTATTATGTGTATCACAAGGGTGCCTAGGCGTCTCAGTCATGGGTCTTTCACCCTGTTCGGTGCTGACAAACGCGCCCCTGACATGTTCCCCTGAAACAGGGAAATATGCTGTAGTAAGTTGCAACATTTAGGGCACAACTTACAATTGGATTTTCAGCGACCCTGCAGGTTTCAACGGTGACAATGCAGACAAGCATCTTCTTTACAGTCACAGTTAGGTTTATGCAAAAAGTTCCTGAGTTTATATATACAAGAAATTGTGTGACTGCTAATTAGGTTTAGCATGTTTGTGAACGTACGCTTTCGTTGGTGCACTGGCCTAAAATAGATGTGTGTGTAGTTATTAACCATTACCTATAAATTTATTAGAAAGAAGGCTTTCTCTGTGTTAAGGGCAAAGAACTCCATGTTAATTACAGCATTCCTTTTTTCCATTTTCTCATCCAAAGCGCCCCTAGCAACATAATATGCAACGAGAAACGAGACAACCTCTAAGTACCCTGTTTGTATTCATGAAGATTCATTGTCTAACAGATGAGACAGGCTGGGGACACTTTGGAAACAGAGGTGTAATGGTGACGTTCCATCTGAATCAACTGGATTCCAGTTTTTGAGCCTATGTCTTTGCCCTGATAGTCCACAACATAATGCACAGCTTTTTCATATATGATATAATAAACAGACAAACAGTAGCTCCTTTTCAAACACCGCCCTAAGGTTCCTTTTTCGTTTCATCAGTAGGATTATCAACATGTCTCACGCAGGTTTCTCCATGAGTATCACTCCTCCTATTTCACAATCTGTTCTGCCCCTGTACAAAGGAATAGCTCTTATAAAACTTTTCTGATAAATCAGTGTACTGACACATTAGGGCCTCCCCTCGTTACCAACACATATCTGAGATTTGTACTCATCTGATCAGCCAATAGTGCCCTGCACACCAGAAAAGGCATTTTTTATTGGCAGCCCTGTCTGATGTACCTATTGGGGAAGCTGCAGGCACGTCAGTGGAATTCATCGTAACTCACGGGCACATAATCAAAAAGCTCTCAGCCAGAACAGGACTCTATCCAATTCTCACTGTTCATTTTCGGTTCCTAGAAAAAGCTCAAGGTAGTTTTATCTTGCGCTCTGAAAGTCAGCAGATAAAAATCAACCATTGCCTTACACCTAGGACAGAAAAGGAAGATGATGATGCTTGGCAGAAAGAGTACAAAAGGCTCTTCCCCACTAGAGCAGCATGAATCTGTCCCCAAACACCACTTGTAATAAAGACAAGTGTTTCTACGAAGTGACTGATTACACTGTTCTTTCTGTTGTCAGTCAGTGGGGGAGTTAATTACACATCTCTCTTGGATATCATTCCAAAAGAATGACTTGTTAAATAGCATTGGGTTTAATGGCCCTGAACTGGTCACTCTATTCGATGGATAATACCACAGTATAAACATCAGTGGAGGTGGATATTCCCAACTTTGGGCAATTTATAAAACTAAGAGTGGCAGGAGTTATGTCATGGAAATTTTTCAGTATGAAGCGGGTAAGAAATCAATTAAGAAATATGAGGCAATTCCAAACGTTTATAAAAATGATATTTCAAACCATGTTTCCTTAGGAAGATCAAGATTTGAAATACTTACATGTCTAGATTAAGTAGAGATATAGTGCACTGAATATATGTCAGTATAACTCAAATCACTGAAATTAGATTAGATGTCAAGGTTAAAGGTTAAACCTAAGATTCAGTTAAAGGGAAAGGCCTGGGAGAACAAAGGCCAAAATTTTCCTCCCTTATGAACATGATTTTTTAAACCCTCCTACGATTCTCAAGCCCACCCTTGTGAAACTTCTGAATATTCTGCATCTGTTACAGCAATCATTACTATGTGAAAATAGCGTCATTTCTTTTTTTTCTCTTTTTTGGTTCTGAGCCTCAACTAGTGCCTTCGCACAGACATGCTGTTGCTTCATGGAGAATCCTCCATTTATCTCCTCTTAACCATTACATAGATTACATAAAAATAAAACCTCCAGCAGCTCTCCTTTAGCACAACTCCCGAGTTAGCCTTCTGGCCAGAGCCCTATTTTATCTCCTATGTTGTATTTAGTGTTGAATTCATCTCCTGCACAGACCTGGAGAGCATCTCTGTAAAGAATCTCAAACACTGCCCTCCCACAAGTTGCCGCAGCACTATAACATCAAAGATTTCCAGTAAGAGTTAAATTAAGATCATGACATAGTGTCTGGATCTTTCAGAAAAGATTACATACCAGCTAAATTGCAGATATTGTCCTGTTTCTTGGAAGCTTATGAACAAACTAAAAATGTGAAACAGACATCAGCACTGTTGCTATATAGCATATCTTATTTATATAGCTGTTCAGATCTACTTTTTGTACACATACAGGAACCCATTCTCTCTTTTTTATTCTTTTACTGAGTAGAAAATAGGCTTTAACAGACATTACTGTCTGCCTAAATCTATGCAGATTTCTTCTGGGCCATCATCTTCTATTTCTTTCCCCTCCTGCATCCATCCATTCAGGTGTTTTACAAATGTTTCCCGTAATAAGAGTTTTCAGTAACTACTCAGTGTTTTCCTGGTTTATCTCTTTTTTCCTAACAACGAATGTGAGACTTTCTTTGAGCAAGCACATGACACAGCAGGACAGAAACTTGCGACTGAGCTCAATGGGCCCACTGCCCGTGAACATGGGGCTTCTGCGTTTGCCCATCAGGCCGGTTTCCAGGGTCTTTGGAAAGTCAGGAAGGAGCAGACCGGAAACCCAAGGTGCCCAATGCAACAAATGCCTACAGGACTGGGAGACCCGAAGGTTCTGGTATATACAAATGGGTTGAAAACAGAAGCTTCTTCTCAAAGAAAATATTGAAAAGACAGGGATATGGAGGGAAGGAAGAAAAACTGATGTAGAAAATACACAGAGGAAAATCGAACCACTGAGGTCTCCATACGGGTGAAATGATTTAGAAATCAGGTGAAAGCCTGACCCTAGTAGGATAATCAAGCACTTTGCTATAGCATCTAGATCCTTCCCCTTTGAAGAAGGGGACTTGGGAAAGATGGGACATTATGGAATTTATATACTGTCTAAATCCACAGCTAAAATCGTACACTAATATTGTTTAATATCAATTCTTCTCTGCCCCTTGAGCAAGAGCACATGATGCTATGTACAAGTAGACTCAAAAGGAACTCGGTTACATATACTGGAACCAAAAGGAGGAATCCGTCAACTTTCTGTGAGTGGAACAATATTTCTAAGTGATCAATAGTCTGCTGCACACAGGATGCTCCAGGAAGGAGTGCAGGCCTAATGGGTAGCGTAACAACCAAATATGCAAAGCACAGCATGTGCAAACACTAATTCATCTGATTAATTTAATCTCCCTCTTCTGAAATGTCTACGAATAGATGATGATTTTCTTGAAATGATAAATTTATTTTGAAGAGTTTCTGTGAGTATCCTGTTTCTCACTTGTGAGCAATTTGTTGTGTCGAAGCAAAGGTTCGAAATTTGGTACTAAATAATCTCAATAAAATTCTGACATATTCACAACACAGCAAAATGAAAGAGTCCAAACTGCCCAGACCCAGGAATGAGAAGGCCAAGATTAAGACTTTCAGAAAGAACAACCTATTCAAATTCAGTTTCTTGGCATGTTTTTCAATGATAATAAAACATAATGTTGTTTGTGTCAAGCTTATCCTTGAGTTTCTCTGTTTTCACTGAACTACTAGATTTCTAGGAGCTACCTAGCAGTTTTGAAAATATTACAGTATTCAACCACCTTCCATCTGTAAAATAAGCAAATAAAGGTTAACGGCTAATGGAGAAACTGAAGCATGGTTATAAGCAATGGCATATGAACGAGGAGGGTAAGATAAACCTTCACCATATCCTATAATGCCAAAAGACTTTGCCAAAAGATACTAGCAAAGAGAAACGGGCTGAGCAAGCTGGCCTGTGGCCTGTGCTGATGCTGTTATTGGGCAAACCCTTGGGTGAAAGGATTGCAGGGGGGATTTTCCAGTACAGGGGCCAGGCTTCAGATTCAGGTTGAGACCAAAGCTTGCTGCAAAAAATTCCTGCTGCAACTCTTTAAGAACTGCTGCTCCATTTGAAATATGCCAAATTATTTCTTCAAAGGACAAGAGAGCTGATCCTGTTTACTGGCCTAATTCCAGCAAAGACAATTAAATTTCTACCATCTCAACAACCCCTGCAGTTCAAACTGGTAACAGCATTATTTGCTGTTTCCTGCCCTCAACTGCCATAGAGTACTTTTGCGAGCTCTTGAGGAGTTACCCCAGTTCACCCCAGAGATGGTTGCCTATCCACAGCAGATCAAGCCTTCCTCATTTGTAAACACTTTGCAATTATCATGTCAAAAGCAAATAAGAGCCAAGACCTTCACTGCTCTTTTCTACCATTACCTCTGGTAGGCTGAAGAAAATCCAGGTCTAGACCCTTTGTGTTGTTGTAGATGACTATGTTGTTAAGAGGAACTTAAAATACTTCCTCTTAATTTCTGTTGCAAAACAGTGCAGAAGAATGAAATAAAAACAATTTACATATCTTCTCCTTTTCTATCCATCTCCTCCTCTGCACTTCAAATAAATCCTCAGGGTATAAAGGAGATATTGAGATTAGAAGAAAGAAAATGGCTGACCGCCTGTGAACTTTTCGTAAAAATAAAAATCACACCTTTCAGAATGACCTGTTATCAAGTTAATACTATCCACTCACACACCCTTTGCCAGGCTGAAGAATGCTGCAGAAAAATATTATAATATCGGAATACTTTTATAATATATAAAACTTGCAAGCAGATTTGTAGGAAAGTGGCAAAGTCTGCTCTCTTTGGGTTTAGTAGAGGGCTCAGATGACTTGAAAACACAAAGAAACGCAGTGTTTCGGAAAAATGAGTTCTTCAGCACAAGACTGTAGCTCGCTCTTTAAAATCAAAGTTTCAAAAGGTGAGCTCTATGTTAGCAATCCAAATAAATGGTAGGAAGTAACAGTACTTAGATATCTAAGTATCTTCTCTGAATATGCAATCAGGTGCTTAGGTTGCATAAATGACCATAATTATGTCTCAAATAATTGGAGGTGAATAAAAAGAGGCCTGGTTAAAACTGAGCTCATAATTCTTTCCCTCATGTCAACATTTTGTCAGATTAATGTGCAATTTCCTTTGTGTTTAGGAAAACGACGTAGGTGTGGACATTCTTTCATTACACTAGTAGGTGAATTACAGAACTATCATTAAAATAATTACCAATAGAAGAAGCAGGGGAATCAAACATTTAATTCAATGTAATTATAACCCCTGTTCCCTCTTAATGTCGGTGATTTATCTCACTATGATTAAAGGAAGTAAGGATACTTAAGTAAAACAAGTGCCTGTATCAACAGACAAAGAAATAGGAATCTGCCCAAAGAAGAATATTCAGGCAGAATAAAGTGATTAGTCTAACTGGTCAGCTGATAGTCTCTGAAGACTACTCACAATGAAATATAAGCAAAAAAAAAAACCAATCAAAGTAATAAATACTAATTACATCGTATTTAATAACCACAACTGGAACTAATAAGATTTTCGAATATCTTCTCTGTTTAATCATGTTCCTTCTCCCAGGTCCCCAGACCCTGACTTGTGTTTGGACATTTTCTCTGCTCAGGTTGCCGCTGCGTGGAGATGTATTTTCCTATATTTATGTAAAGCACCAACAAACTAATGTATTGTATCATTAACAACAGTGAGAAGGAGAAGGAAGAAAAAGCACTGAAGAACATGTCAAAACCCACGTATTAATAACAATAATAATAATAATAATAATGATAATAATAAAGAATTCCTAGCAGACTCTTCTGTAATTGGACATACTATTAATTCTTTGGCACGGGGAAACAGGTTTTCCTATAAAAAACAGAAGAGGAAAATCCACCAGACAGACTAGAAGGACAAAAAAGAAAATCGTGGACCAGTTAGTCATTCTATTTTATCCAGTTAATAAAAATAAAAAAATCTCTCAAGCTCAAACACAGTTTAGCCAGGGTACAGGTTTTCCTTATTTATGATGTGTGTACAGGGACTGAAATCTGCAGCAAAGTCTTTTAGCAGGTTCCAGCACACTTGGTATCATAAAATGCTGCAGAGGATAATGTTATTGAGCCTTATCGGATGCTTCCGACAAGTCACCAACTCAAAGCTTTTGGTTTCATTGACTTCATTTTCAAGGAAAGAAGTGCGAAAAATGAAGGTCTTATTATGGTAACAGAAACAAAGCAGCTCCTCTTAAAGTGCAGTGACTTCTGTAAATGACGGACTATTCCGTTATCCTTCCCATTACCCTGTTCAAAGGTTTTATTACTGTGAACCACATCATCTGAAACCACTTGTATAAGGCTCTGGGACTGCAGGTGGCACCATTATGTCACTATGAAATGAAACAACATTATTCCTCAGACTAACAAATCTAGGAGGCAGTATGAAGGAGTCTAACCTACTTAGTGAAGTACTTCATACATTATGAATATAAAGCATGCAATCTAATACTACTCACATACGAGAAAAACAATTCTTTCTGAAGCAAAGATTAGGAGGTATCATCTGACACAAACTGTCAACACCAGCTGGAGTAAAAGGAGGTATATCTGTTACACCGACTGGGAATCTGTCCCACTGACCTTCAATGGCCTTTGAATATGGCCCCCAGAAAAAACACTCTAGGAAAAGAAAAGTCCTGCAAGCATAGTAACACGAAGTTACTCCGTCTTTAAAATAGCTGGTTAGAAGAAGAGCAGATGTCACCTCTTCACTGTGCAGTTAATTCTGCTATAGATGTTGATGAAATGAAGAGCAGATTTAATGATGAAAAATCAAGCTGTGACATTTTCAGGAATGTTACTATGGTTCAGGAGTGTCATACTGCTTACAAAGTATTGATGAACCTGTAGAAATATTATATTCCTATTTTATAAAAAGAGTAAGCAATGGACCAGGAACACGTCCTGAATACAACTACCATCCTCCCAAAATCTGACCCTATTCTAGTACATACAGATAACGAGACCTTTGTGATGGAGCTGGCAGGAAAAGGTTGTTGGCTTCATTCCATCCTGCAGCACAGCTACTTGGAAAAAGAGGGAACTCTAACACTGCACACTTTATTTTGTGCTATGAAACATACGTTAGACCTGTGTCTAAATCTGAACCGCACCACAAAGTGCACTAACCCTGGCAGCTCTGCAATCAGCACGCTTTTCTCCACCTTTTGCTTGCATACACAGAAAAATTTCCAATTTGTGCAGCCTCTACTGTCTACAGAAACACGCTGATTCCCAGATGACTTTTAGCTTCCACAGAGCATTCAAAAGAGGTACCTCTTGGTATCAAGAAGGCCAGCACGAAAGGTGTACAGTACAAAACAGCACTCACTTCCACCGGGTGCACAGCGGCATGTCAGCAGTTTGCTTCACTATCTTTCTACTTTCCGTAGTATCATCAGGAGCACTTTTATAACTCAGTAACAGCTGACAATCTCCCTACAAGCTAGCCCCCACCTACCTAGTTCGATCAATTGTTCCAGAACTTTATAAAGTCTCTCAGGGAGACCCGCTTTCCACACAGCAGAAATATTGCTGCTCAGCAGTCAGTCGGTTTGCAGTCACGGTATTAAGGTGAGGCTGAGTAGTGAGTGGGACTCAAAGTGAAAACATGGTATGCAGGAGAGAATCTCTCAAGAAATACAAAGAGAATATAAAGAGAATCGGTAAGTAATATTTTATATGCATGGGCCTGAGAGCACTCAAGGCTCATAGAAACCTTGTGGTATTCTAGAAAAGATAATATTATACAGGACAGAAACTTCTCCACTGTGTCACACATTTTACTTTCCGACTGCCCATAGAGCAGCGTTATGTATAATTCCAGAAGCTTATAAAGAGCTAGCACGGTCCATAACGGGCACTCAACTGACTGAAATAGGATCTTAAACTGGAAGCGGATTGCTCATTTTGATGTTATAATTTCATTTCAGTAGTGCAGTATGCAAGCACAAGCTGAAATAAAACAGAATCTGCAGAAAGATGTCAACCTGTTAACTGCAGCTAAATTCTCAGCCTCTTAGTGCTGCAACGGGAGCGTACACGCACAAAATGCTTCACGTTCTCAAATTATCTGTAGGTACCTGAGCACAGGATGCAGTTTCTGGAATTCTCACAATAATTTGGGGCCAGGGGTTAACTTCTGTGCCTTTGTTTACTCCTCTATAAAAAGGAGGTAACAGTTCTTAAACTGGCTAAGTAACTTTTACAGATCTGCTAATGAAGACGTCTCTGAGAAAGAGCTGTTCTCCCTTTAAAGAGAATCATTTTATTAAGCCTTACAAACCCCTCATGCTATTTTCCTATTCCCTTCAGTAGCCAGTGAACAGTCTGCCTATCCTGTACATCTCTAAGATCCTGCCTGATACACCTGTTACTGATAGCATTTTTAAACAGAAATCTTTTCTAATGAGAGCACGGGGGAAAAAGTCTGCCTCTTCCAGGAGGACTTTCAGGATTGAAGAAACCTGCCTGTACTGTATCAGGACAAACCCAAGAGGGGTCATATTTCTCTTAGGTACCGAGTGAAGGAACAGAAAATAGCATTCTGCCCTGTGGCTAGGACACTTTTTGCTTCAACTTCCTGTTCCACCATTTTCCACACTTTTCAGTGATCAACTTGATCCACCAAGAGAGGAGCTATTCTAGGCTTCTGCTCAGTGCCTCTCTCTTATTTTTCTGTGTTGGAGCCGCTTCACTTTGCATAAATCTTTAAGTATTTATTAAGGCAAGGTTTTGAACCTGAGTTTCCCACATCACAGGAGAGCATATAAATCCTGGATGATAGCTGTTCTCTTGTTCACTCCCTCTGGTCCAATTATGAAATGTGGATCTGCTTGAACAGGAAAGACTGGGAGAAATCAGCTCTCAATTAGCCAATGTGCAAATGACTCGTATTCAAATGGGTTTTCCACGTCTCAGCAAGCTGTTCTGGTCCATTGGCTGTTGCAGTGCTAATCTCTCTCCTTTTTTCTTTTTTTCTCTCTCTCGTTCTCACCAAAAACTCTGACCTTGCCTAAAATACTTCTCCAGGAAAATTTTTGTCAAAATAGGTATATTCCATGCATTTTCAGATATGATTAAAACAAAGTCTGCCAGTGAAGAATCATCTAAGGAAAACATCTGTTTATGCTTAACAGCCAACTTACAGCACTGCTGTTGCGTCAACACTCTCTGGTTCTAACATGGTTGGTTCTAACACTGTCAACTGTGTGATCTCAGTCCGATTGCTTACTTACAGATTATCCCTCCTCCTATCCACAGACCAGTTTAGTCTTTATATCTATGGGAAAAAGCTTGAAAACCTGAACCCCAGTAAATGGTAAGCAATAATATTTTAAAATGTCATGGTTTTGTATCAGTTGTATAACTTTCTGCGATCTCATTCATTCTTTTGAACAATGAGCATCTGAGTAACGTCAGAGCCTAG
Source organism: Struthio camelus (assembly GCF_040807025.1). Classification (NCBI taxonomy): domain Eukaryota; kingdom Metazoa; phylum Chordata; class Aves; order Struthioniformes; family Struthionidae; genus Struthio; species Struthio camelus. The sequence goes on from NC_090943.1 coordinate 49,626,283, forward strand.
CCTCTTTTTTCCCTAGCTGTCTCCAGGGTGGTTGTATGGTTATTAATGACTTCGCATCACAAATATACAGAACAATTCATTGTAAAGTATTTCAAAATCGTTGAAGGAAATGCTCTGAATAAATCTAGAACATTAAATCTAGTTAAGTAACTATGTTAAGGATCAACACATTCGTTCCACATATTAAAACGGCAGAATAAAGAAATACATCTAATGAATGCACTAGAAAGCTAGAAAGAAAATAGTTCCTGTCAGTGGGTATGACTCTAGTCTTCTACCCACTCACATAAAAATGGCTAATTATTACCACGGTATACCAGCTGAAGACATGAAATCAAATGCAGCTAACAGAAGTGTCTTTTGGTGATGTGCTCTCAAGTATGTTAGAAGACCCTGTGTCTGAGGAGAAATGAAAAATACTATGGGAGTTAATCAAACACAATTAATCAGTTCCTACTATGAGCAATGATCCCTGCCTCTGTCTTCTAAAATTAAACAAATAGTTAATTTTACAGACAGTTTAGTACGGGGGGGGGGGCTTAGATGTATATTTAACAGACAAAAATAAAGAGAAGATACAGAAATAACTTCACAAGCCACAAGTTTACATTAGTGACTTGTGATTTTGATCTCTCCAGCTTAAGACCCTTCAAGATATTTTCAGAACGTGCTGAGAGCATACGCCTTTGAAAACTTGTATCTTTCTAGAGTGCCTCAGATTAGCCACATGAAAATATTTGAGGGTTTTTTTCTAATCCTACCCAAAAATCTCCAATATATTTCAGTTTAAAGTACTTGAATCAGATTGAGATTACCCGGTTTCAGTTTACTTCCTGTTTAGGGGCAGGGCTAGGAAATAAAAATATCCTTCATATTTCTTCTGTATTTTTACATATTCATCTAAGAGAAATATTGTTAACGAGGTCATCTGAATTCATAATGTTACGATCTCTTCCAGCCTAAATTATTCTATAATTCTATAATCACCTAGGTTATCTCAATCTAAAACAAAGCAGAAGGTCATATAATTACTCTATTTTTTTCCTAGGGATGATTATCGAAACTTAGGGAGGATTATTATCCAATGACTCAATACAGACCTAAGACTGAATAATAACTGCAATCTAATCCCAGCTCAGAAAGCCTTTTTACTGCTTGATTAAGTCACTTCACTGATATATCTTCATTATGCCATTAATATAGTGCACATAATAAAATATTTAAGCATTTCTGAGGGGGCTTTGCAAGTGAATGCAACATTAATAAAGTCTATAGAAAAAAAATTACATTTTAGAAGTACTTATATTACTACATTGGCTAACCCTGATGTCAGAATGAAAGAAAAATGCACAGAAAAAAGTTAAGGTACCACTTGTGAATACCACAATATACTGTCTTTTCAGCATAGGTGATGGTCCTCCTTCAGTTATTATTGTAGGGAAAACCCAAAGAAGTGATGCTCAGATCTGTATTTGCTTTAAAGGAGTTTTGATACAAAATTCAAGGTAATGTAGGAATAAGGTCACATATGGACACTAAGATCAAATCCTTCCTGGCAAATCAGGGTCCACCTGTCCCTCATTACCCTTTAGCATCCCTTTATGGGTTGATGCCGATGTAACGGCCATGTTCCACTACTAGAAATGTGCGAAGCACTGAGCTCCTTTTCAAAAATCACTTAGAAGCAACGGAGACTCCAGATGAGAAGCAGATTCACAACGTTTCTCCAAATAAAACCCATTAAAAAGACTTCAGAAAAGGAGTCTCACTACAATTTCTTTGGCAGACATGTCTGTCTGTCTATCTATGAGATAAGTAGGGAAAGCAGAAAAGCTAGAAGAAAAAACACTGGAAAGCCAATAACAAAGCAAGAAAAATATTTTGGCTAAATGCTAACCAGAAATGAACTTGAAAGCATGAGCAAAGTAATTGCCTCCTGCTGCGACACTGAAGTATAGCTGAAGTATAGCTAACTGCACGGGTCAACAAGGAGAAAAACTTTTTTCATTTACAGCCATGCACTGGAGATGGATCACAAGCTAGAAAGAGAGCAGAAAGGTAGTGATCGTTCTATTTCAGAGCAAATTTTTATTTGGGGCAGAGGGAAGGGAAAGAAAATAAGCTGGTATGCTTTTTTTCAGCTACTACGACCTCTAACCTCTTTGCACAGGGACAGAACTAAGTGAAAAACTGATATTATGTGTACTGAACGTTCTGAAATATATTACATGAACTTCTCCTGTTTGATTCAAAACAACGTTAAAAAAAATCAAGAAACTGAAAAATCAGTCATTGGTTTTTATTTCCTAGTTTTAAAATTCAAAGGACAAAGGATAGAAAAAAGAACATTGCTGCAAATGCCATCTTGAATTTAAAAAATTAAACACAAGTTTTTTTTCTTTTTTTATGAAACAGGCCAGCAAAACTGACATGGACTCAAATTACTTCAAGTGACTTAATCAGGAGGTTTTGGTGAAAAATGTTTCAGTGAAAATTCTGACAAACTTTGTTTTGCCCAGTGCATTTATGAGAGAAGTATGCTTACCATAAGGTGGAATAAGGGATGGGTAAAAAGCGAGTGAACACACTGCTATCCTGACGCCCTCCTTCAGCACAGTGTTGTATTGGCATAAATAGGCTATTCACTAAGCGCTCTCATGGGATTGTAACTGTAGGACTCTACTGCAGACTTGCACAGGCATTTTTCTCTACAAAAGATCAAATGAAAGCATACAGCTCACAGTCTTTACAAAGAAGATCCTTCATCACTGGGTTTATGCATACTTTCCTAAAAGATACAGGCCAAATTTTTTTTTAAAAATGGTTAATAATTCTGGATGTTTCAACAAGTAAAACTTGCAAGATGCTGAAATACTATACTGCAGCAATGGCTATCCCATAAGTAGCATGAATGGATGGACAGGTAAAATACGGAAGGTCACAGCATGTTTGGCTTTTCTTCTCTTGTCATGCATGTATATCTTTTCATTTCTGCCAGTCCTGGCAGAAAAATGAGTAGGCAAAGCTTTCAGTACTAACACTATGCCTAGGTTTTTTTTTAGAACTCACTGGAGTCTGTAGAGTGAGGGCATGGGAGGGATCATCCCATCTGCAGCTGCCACTGGGGGACACGTGTCCTGTGTCCAGAACATCACATAGCAGAACTGATTCCTGTACCTGCCTCTGTGCTTACTGTACTCCATGAAACACAAATATTTTTCAAAAATTATTAACCATAGGCAGACCTCTGGGCACCTTTTAAGATGAAGAGTGCTTAAAAGTAATATTCTGTAGACAAAACACCTGGTTCTAAAGGAAACTTCAGCTATCTGTCTTCAAGGGAATGCCTACAAATACAAGCCTAATAAATGGGTGTCCTTCTGTGGTTTATTTCATCTTCTCCAAACTTCACCTTTACTTCTTCAGCTCCTCTGCAATCTATCCTTTAACTGACCCATGGTGGCAAGTCTGCTCCTGCTCACACACCAGTGACAGTTACGTAGTAGCGAACAGAGCAACGTTTCCTTAGGAAGGCAGCAAATAACCAAGGAAATCAGCGCATGAAGCTGTATATTGGCTCAACAACAGATCAGGCCCTTATTTCTAAATTAAAGATCGAAGGAAAGAATTCAAATGTCAACAACTTTACAAGTGCATGCTCAATGCTCTGAACAGCTAGGAACAGGGGAGCAAATCAGCCAATCCTGTTCCTAGGAGAGCAGTCCATGAATATTACATGACTGAGATTCTGTATTTTACTTTTGCAGGTCACCTTAAAGCTATGTAGAGTTGAGGATTTAAAGCTCTTAAGGAGATTAAGGGTTCAAGTGCTACCAACAAACAAATTTAGGCCACTAAAATCACAATTTTAAATTTTAAAATGTGCATGAGATGATTAAAAGTCTGAGTTAGTGATTTTTAATTATTTTGTGCATGCTTTACATATTCATAAGTCTGCTCGGAGGAGCACACTCTGCATCTTGATGAGAAATACCATTATCTCACACTCTGATACAGTTTTTGTATAGTAGAAGACAAGGTTTCAGTGACAGGAACTAAAATAGCACTATAGTGGAGTAACAGTTTCAAATGTCCATAATACCCTTGGGGGCTGATACTATCACAGCCTCAGTCCTAACTACAGGTGGCACCTTCTGCTGCCCAGCTCTGGACCATCCAGTCTGCTTTCTCTCTTGTTCCCTTCTTCTGCTCCCCCAGAGCTGTATGATTTAATCCGCACAAATTCTCCCCTCCTGTAGTGGCACAGTGAATGGCCAAATCCAGGCCATGCTTCAGCTTCCCTCATCTCAGCCAACAGTGTCAGAGCAGAGCCACCATGCTGGGGCCATCTAAGACTCTGGGGAGAGGAAAAAGGGATCGAGGAGGGGCTGAACTGTGGTAGAAGCATCCCGCCCTCAAAAGAAAGTGGGAAGGTTTATAGGCTTTCTCAAAGCCTAGGACCATTATGAGGTGAAGTTTCCCATGGTCAGATCCTGACTCTTCCTAGACAGCTCAGATTCGTGGGGGGGAGAGGGGGCATTTAGTGAGGAAAGAGACACTGTCTCCATAGTGCCCTGGAACCACAGGAAACTTTGCCAGGCAATCTGGTTGAGTCCCGCTACGTTTCTTTTTTACTGTCAAACTCATGCAACATTGAAGTGAAAACTTTCATCACTGCTCAGGTCAATGTAAGTCATTTATTAATAAAATTTACCATTAGTCTGCAGCAATGTCCCTCTTCCTCCCCCAGTTCCTTCTTACTCATGAACGGCTGCTTGTCGTATTGTGAAGAAAACAGTCATCAAATCTGACAATAGGTAAATATTTTACTTCCACATTTTAGCCTAGTCACGAGTTGAAGACCCATTTATGACATGACTCTGTTTAACAAAGTACTTATTTCACTAATTTGAAGAGGAGTCTGAAACACTATTGTCTGTGCAAGATATGAATCTTGACTGCCTAATGTTAGTAGCCTAGTTTTTAATTAGCCTGCAAAAATAAGCCTTTCCAGACATCTAGTCATCAGATTTTCAGATGTTTTCCTTGTAACCAGAAATGGATTCATTAAAAAGCAGAAAGAGAGGATACTGAACACGAATTCTGTTAAAGGCTAATATTTTTCAAAAAAAGCATGAGCTAACATATACAAGAAAAGAATGCAGAAAAGATGGCTCCGTGTGTATATCCAGGATCTGGGCAAGGATTTGAAGGCACGCAGCAGATTTCCTTATGCTCTACTGCAGGTGGCACAGAACAGCAGAAGACCAGCGTGGCTCATGTGTGTGTTTATATACAGCAAACTGGACAGATCTAAGTGCTGAATAATCTATTTCCTTCCACCTGTTCATGAAGTTGTACTGGAAGGGAAAAAAATGTGCACCATGACCCACTTGCAATATGCATTCTATAGCCATTAATATGCATGATATCTCAAATAATTAAACCCTAAACCTTCAGATTTTTACAGATTAAAGCCAGCACTTAAATTTCACTTTGAAACCTACAGGCCCAATGGTGCAACGGCACTCACCATAGGAAAGTGTTAACTATTATAAGGCATCAGTATCTGTCAGCTCTGTCAGAGGCTAGTAAGTACTCAGAGGAAGATTACATGACACAAGGTAAAGATACATCCTTCTTTGTTTCATCATATTCTCCCAGCTACTGGCAGTCAATAATTTCACAGACTCTCCTGAAGCCAGAGAGAGCATCTGATACGTGGTGTTATTAGCCAGCCAACGCAATAATCCTTCATGAATTTGTCTCGTCCCATTTTTAACACATTTACAGTTTTTGGCCTCCTAGCATCCTTTGACAATATGTCCCATGATTTAACTATATTGTATGGAAAAAGTATTTCCTTTTGTTTTAAGCCTTGCGCCTGGTAACAGTTTTTATCAGGTTTGTGCACTCTGAGGAAAGATAATCAAACCAATCTCTTCTCATTTCCCACAAGCAATTCATGATTGTGCAGCTACTTCTATAAGATTATCTTTCTGTCCACTGTGAATTTACTCTCTCTGCAGATGGAAGCCTTCACATGCTTCTGACCATTTCTGTTGATTTTCTTGCTATCTTTATCTTCAGGCCAATTGTTGGCAATAAGATCATTTTGTGACATTTTGAAGTCAAAACAATCCTTGATGGTTTTGCGTCATCTACAAATTTTGTCACCTCACTATTTTTCCCTTTCTCCAGGTTGCTCATGACTACCTTAAACAAAATACGGTCCTAGCAGAGACTGCTGGAGATAATTCTGAAAACTTCTTCCATTTTGAAAACTGGCCATTTGTTCTTGTCTTGTTTCTTATCTTCTATTCCAGCAGGAGCCACCAAAAGAAACTTTGTCACTCAATACATATTTAACTGCTTTCTGCACAAATGTATGAATGATCTTAGCACATATCCTCTTTTGGGGCCCAATACAATGGTCTAGTCTTCAGAGTGGTCATGTGCCCAGTTTTGTTTCCAAATGAAAAAAACAAAAAGAAAAAAAGAAAAGAAAAGCTCGTGCACTTTTGGTTTCTGCAGTTACCTGGGACATCTAATTGGACTCAAGGTCCAAAACTGCAAATCATACTGTTCAGATCTCTGAGGTATTGTTCTGCAAAATGCTGTGTTATTAATTCAGGAGAAAGGTATGAGTGAGAGAACCTGTTTTGCTGTTGCTGTCATTGTTTTTAAAGGTATCACAAAGTCCCTGTCTCTCCAACACTCCTTCGCAACTGCTGAAACACACAATAAATATCGGGAAAAGTGTGGAAAGGTGTGTGAGACTAAACAGATCCTGCTGGCATCCCATGAGGCAACTTCCTAGTATAGAGGAGAAACTGCCCATCAGTAAATCCTGGAGTTTCTCAGAAAGAAAATAAATGAGGAGACTCATTAGGAACTCTGAGCTAGTAACACCATGGTCAACAATACTAATTAGTAGATGGCATGTAAATAGTAGATCTGAAAAAATCTTTGGCATTTGGTATCTAAAGATTTGTCTAAGAGATCAACTGCTGACGCTGTAACGTTTATATGTTGTAAATTCTGATCTAGGAAATTTAGAGTGTAGAAGACAGGCCAACCATAACCTTCTTCACAACCTCTTCTGAAAGTACGTTAGAATATGCAACAGCCTGTAAAACTGGTAATATTGAGAAATGATTTGTAACATTGCATGCCTTTTCTTTCCCTTAAGGGTGCACAGACAATCCATGCACTTTTCCAGGAGGTGAAGGACTAACATGTTTGTGATAGAAAACATCGTCCATTGCTTAATCTCAGGCAAAGTAGAGACAGTAGTTGTCATGTTCAGGACATCAATCTGCCTCCGCAGTAACACAGAAGTCTGTGTGCTCTTGCCCCCAAAACAGCTTGTGCAGTCTTCAACCTGTTCATCAGCAGCAATGAACTGGATAAGCTCAGCTAGCAACCATTTTGAACATCTCTGTTGAGCCAGACATCTATGAACAGTATGGTGGAAACAGCCATACGAGCGGTGTAAGGATTGCTACACTGCAGTTCGCCTAAATCAGTAAAAAAACTCTGAGGAGCGTACTAGTAGGGGCTGCCATACTGACAGCTCAAAATAGAGGGTGACAGCAAAACACTTCCTCCCAGGCTTCCTACAAATACACTGGCTGCACTGCTCTCTGTGAGCAAACCATTAAAATAACCCGTGTCACAAATGGACAAGCAGGGCTTGACTTCACATTGACTGAAGGGGATTAGGATAAAGGTGTGGCAAGTTAATTGCCTCCTAACATCAAATCCTACTTAAAGCTCAGATCTAGTGTTGACCAACTGTATGGTAAAAGTTCCCTTAAATGATTAAGCAGTTGCAACACACGAACAGAACAACTATCCACAAACACACTGAAGTGTTCGAGTACCAAGAGCCTTGGTTTCTCCTAGTATTGCCAAAAGGTGGACCGTAATCACCCAAACACCTTCTCTGGGGAGTCCTATAGAGCATCACTATCCAGCATTTCCAAAATTTTGAGATATAACATACAAGATGAACACGTTCAATTTTGATTTGGTGAGACAGATAAAATATTTCTATTACAAAATCAAGCTCCATGTGTTATATAAGGTAAAGATACCTTATATACATATGTGTACACATTACGAAGGGCATATAGCCACCTAGTTAGGAGGAAACATTTTTGTCAAAGGGAAAATGCAGAGCTGTGAATTATTCTAACAGAGCATATGGTGGATGATGTCACTATTTATGGAAGGACTGAATACATTTTTCTACTGCAAGATAAAGTTCATACTTTTCAAGTGAACCCTATGTACTGAGACATCTTCTAAAATATTAAAGTTTAGACACATTAAGGGCTATTTCTGCCCTAATGTTGCCTAGAGTATCACAAACATTAATTTATAATTAGCTCCCTGAAGATACTTGCTGTATTTTTTTCCCATAACAGATATATTATTTTGTCTTGAATTTTACTCTGCCACATTCCTCGAGAATACCCCCATTTAAAGCAAACATTTTATTATCTGCAATGTGTAACGATTTTTACGTTGCAGTATGTTAGCACATAAACTATAAAGGTACAATTTATGAGTAGAATTTTAAGGTAAGCTTTCTATTTAAGTTCCAAAAACATATAGTTCACAGAAAAGAATACATTTCTTACAAGGTTTAACAATGAATGAAGAATCTCTGTGAGTGTGTAATTTTCAATTTACACAGGGAAAAAGATACTTGAAAAGAAAGCAAGGGTCTTCATAAGTTGTTTATACGTCAGTCGTCGTGATACTTTGCTGCTTTATGAGACTCTGAAAATGAGATTGCCCAGAAATTGCCTTTACTATTCTTTCCTGTCTAAACTGAGAGAAATGAAAATAAGAGTATGAAAAATAGTATCTCATAATATTCAAAATGAGAGTAAAAGGAAGTGTAACCTGTTAGCCTCACAGCAAAATGTGCTGGTATTAGATTGATGGATTTTCTTTAGGATATGCAACACTTAAGAGTTCCCTCACTATAGCATTCAGCTGCTTTACAGGTCTACACCTAAGCCTTAACGCTATTTTTTTTGATGAAAGCAGAGCTTCATTTTACTCTTTTAACTCAAAATGGTGGCATTTCTTTTTAACTTCTACAGTAAACTGCTCTGCAGGTAATACTGGGATCTGTAGAGTGTTCAGTGGATTATTAACACAGTAATTTGAAAATCAGAAAGTATGTAGAGGTCATCTAATTCATCCACCTCCCCTATGCCCCTGCCCTCCAATGTGGAGCTGATCCTCATTACCAGTGCTTGACTTTGTGTTATTTGAAACGGTCCCAGTGATGGGATTTAGTACTTTATCAACTACTGCTATGTTAAGAACCAGACACTTCTGATTTGGATTACAGTAAGCAGCACTTATAGGAACTTCTGTTTCATTTCAGGGAATTAACGCTCCCTTTGAGAGATGGCTCAAGAGAGGAGAGAGAGAGAGATCCCTTCAAAACATTTCGCATACTGGTGACTTTCATAGCAAAGCTGAAGGCGGCTGTATTTACTTGTCATTGCAATGGAATGATGGAGGCAGGAAGCAACTGGAAGAAAGCTCAGAATAAATACAACGTACAAATTATTTGGAAGCAACTCTCTTATTTGCCAATGAGAAAGTGAGAAAACACTATTCTGATCCCCTAATTCAGGGTAACAAACCCACAAAGTGCACCTCCTTACACAACATTTTTGGTTTTTTATTGCCCTCTCTTTGCCCACTCTCTTTGTGAGTTTCACACGCTCAGTGCTCTTTGCAGTGTCACAGAGAAGTTTCTTCATTCTTGTCCCAGGCCTCATGAAACTGTGGGCTTTTGCAAAGAAAGGGAAGCAAAATATCTTCTTACAGGATGAATGTTGAAATTAGATCCGTCAGAGTCACCCAAGGGACGAGAGCAAGATAAGCAGGGTCTCTTGCTACCCTGTCAATTTTATTCATATGCAACAACTCTTCAGCCTTCTACCACCATCTTTATTAGCAGCCCAAGCCCTTGGAGATCTGAATTATCAGCTATTTTCTTTTGAACCACTGTATATCAGATGATCTCTCCCTTGTGCAATCCACTTGCACCCCTAATTGTTGTGACAACACTTGTCATTTAGATAGCTCTTTCATCTTCAAAGCACTTCACAAACATCAATTAACCCAAATCTAGATTAATTAATCTGACAATTAATTTGCCATATATCCAGCAGTTACAATAACGGAGAACATCCTAGCGCCTATTAAAGTCAACAGAATGAGATCCCTTGACTCCCAAAACACCAGATCAAGCTCAATTCTTGAGTCTATTTCTCTGTCCTAAATCTTCAGTGCAATCTGGAATTTTTCTTCCCCAGCACCTTCACTGCGCTATCATGAATACAGTCAAGGAAAGAGGAGAGGGAAAATGGAATATGTGAGCTGAGGTCACACACACCAGGGCTTAATCAGTTTTGTTTTGATGACTTTAAATCTCGCACCTCACCTGCACAGAACTTAAGAAGATTGATTGGATCAGTTCTCAACACACTCATATAAATCAGGGTCCAAACACACTGCTGTGATGAAGGAATTCAGGAGGCACTCTTATTATAAACTGATTGCTAAATTACAGATTAACCCAAACTGATAAAACAGGATGAGCAGTTGCATAAAATTCCCCACAATCACTGTGCACCTTGTCAAGAGGGCCACTTGAGTTTTTAAAAACCAGTATAGTGTTCCTGCAACCGCAGGCATGTAGCAAGAACAAGGGGAATATGAGAGAAAAAGCAAGAGAAACATTTAAGAATGGCAGTATTCTAAAAACTCATTTACTGGAAAAGTAGATCCTATGGGAAAAGTAGATCCTATGGCATTTATGCACGGAGGCCTCAAAGAGATCAGCTTTTACAATGTACCCCTTACTTTTAACTTCATGATAACCCTTACAATAATGGATCATCTTCTCAGAAGTCAGTTTTTAAACCCCTACTCTTGTTAAGCTGTACATACTTACACAAATATTTCTTTTAGCTTCTATCCGATGCCTGCTGCTTTATATGAACTGCTGTATTAAATATACACAGTCTCCCAGTTCTCAGACTAAACTTTTTCTGTTTGCTTTGAGCAACAAGAAGAAATCTGTAATTATCTAAAATTATCCGTTGCACAGTCTGTTTTACAAGAACATCTCTGAAAATTCACAACAAGATAACATTCTTAAAAGGCCTGTTAAATAAATACTACTCAGATTATTAAAGAAAGATTTGCACCCTCCAAGAGTGAGGCAATTATTCTACAGATTGCAGGCAAATACCCTCAGCTAATAAAAAAGAACTGAGACTCACTGAAAAAGTAAATTGAAAGCATCTTTAGATGCATATTAAAGACATATAAAAGCCTGATCCCCCTTTTCTTGTGGTTGAAGATCTCCACAAGAAGGTCTCCATATGCAGAAACCTCTTAAGCAACATCAAGGTAAGCAAGGAGGGAATGACTGACTTCCTTGGCATTAATTTTGTGAGTAAACTGAGCAGGAAAATGTAGAACTGCATAGATAATCAGGCATGACTGAAATCATCCAGTTAAGTAGATAAACTGTAAGACTAGCCTAGGCTAGTGGTCCACTGGTTCGTGGACTCAGTCTCTTTCTACATGGAATTAAAAGAATAAAGAAAAAGAGCAACAACAGATGAGTATTTTGTCAGGGAATAGCATGAAATCCCTCAGTTCAAGCTTTCCTAATTTTTGTTTGAAACTGCTTGGATTGTCCTTTGTGCCACATGCCTTTTCAAATCCTGCACAAATATTATTGCTTTTGACCATAAACCATATCCTTCTACATTAGTGCTTCAAATACTATATGACAGCTAAACCATGAAAGAATAAAAGCACTAATGGATTTGTCAGAATGTATTACTTATTGCTTGTCTCTTAAGCTTTACTTGGCCTTCTTCATAGGTTCTGCTCAGTTACTTTCCCGGCTGGCTTTCAGAGATACTGACTGCTTAGTGAAAGATTACAGCTTATAAAATACCTGTATTAGCAGAGCTGTAGTCAAATCTTAAAGGTCACCGAAAGCTTATTGATCCAGAAAACATTGCAGTAATAACTCAGAGAATATCAAAATAATCTCTGCTACTTGCTTTTTCTTAATTCAGAAAGGAGCAGCCAATATATTTATAGCCCTTTAACAAACTTCGTTCCTCAATGATCCAAAGAAGTTCTTGTCATTTTGTGTGAAAGGTGTAACACACTAATGAAATCAGAAAGAAACATGGTCACAGCTATTAGAGAAAGGCCCCTCTCTCAAAATACCATATCATAGCCTAAGATTGGACCCTGGGAAAAAGATTAAAATTAAAATAAAGTGATTGCCTATTTCCATCCAGCATAATATCAGAATCTTTCTTGCTAGGGAAAGGCAGGCTGTGGAGCTTCTTCTATTAATATTGTAAGCAAGGATCACGTTATATAACAACATCAACAAGGCAGAAAAGACACTCTGCAGATTATTAATTTAAGCAAAGTGCAGATCTCTCAAGAAGACCTCGTTAACAATGATCTACCATAAAAATGTTGCCTATGAAAATTCACATTGAAAAGGCCAGGGAATTGCTATTTATAAAGGTCTCAGTATTGAAATGAATTGAAAATCACAATGATCTTGATGCCCCTGTAATGCATCTAACTAGCACTAGAGCATCATAAATATACTGGTGCCTACAAAGAAAGGCAGATAGACCCCTCACCAGAAAAACAAACATATAATCCATGTGCAAAGAGCAGTAGCTACTCCAACAAATCCAGTGGACAGAGCCAAGGAAGTCAACAGGACAGAAGAACGAACGGGGAGGAAGGGCAGAACCAGCCTTTAACAGGAAGGGTACAGTAAAAGGCAACGTTCCCATGGTTACCTGAAGGTAGCCTGTCTTTTCTATACAATAATGTCTCAGGGCTTCATGCTGCAAAGAACCATTCACACACATGACCTCCTGATGTAAGCAGCAATCCTCAGTGGTGCCAGTCTCACCCATAACTGTATATACATGCATACATATCAGGAGGATCAGGATCATATTCTGTAACCTACTCTAGGCAGGGATGAAGCAATAAACAAACTGACAACAACGATGCAGTTCCAACATACAGGAAAGATTTCTGAAAGGCAGGAAAGTGTCTAATGGACATTCTTCTTTTGAAAATTTCCCCTGTACTGGTGAGGGATGGAAAGGATGTTCTAAATGGCATGACAGGTGCTTCCCTTTCCTTGCATATTCTTCTACTACTTCACCTGTGGCTATCTTTTTCTTCCAGTTTTTCCCTCCTTTTCTCCTTCACAGCAGAATTTCTTTCAGTGAGGTTCTCCACACAATCTCAGCGGAAGATATTCTTACTCTATGCCACGTGTACCACGTGGTCTGCGTCTCTACAGCACCTTCTCAGATGTTCATTCATCGAGTATTACAATAAATAATACCTAAACAAAAAGAGACTATTTTTCCATGTCCATTACCACAATTCCCCTAAAACAAGAAGAACCTTCAACTATTAAAATGGATAGACAGTAGATTATATCCTTCCGTCAGTTTTGTCAGTAATAACCAATGTGAACTGAAGCTAGTATTTACATTATAGAAAGTCAATGCACTACTTTTGGATCAAAGAGGTACTTTATTCACTTCAACACATACAAATTGTTGGTACCGTTAGCATTAGAAGAAGTTATGACTGGCACTGAAGAGTGACCAGACTTCTCAGATGGTTTCAATGTCTAGGAAGAAAAGCTCAGTAGGTTCATAAATCCAATAAATCATTTTCATAATAAAACCTAGAGCAGAAATAATTGCAGTAAAGTTTTACAAGGCATCTGGAGAGGAATTAAAAAAAAGCTACTCTCTGCATCACAGCTAAATAAAGCAAAATTCCATTTTCTTTAAAAGCCCACAAGGAATTCAAATTAACAGACTTTGTAAAGGATGCTGGCAAAAGACTTTTAAGGGAAACTCTAATTACTGGTTGCTTTGATTTTAGCAACCTTGCACATCTTTTCTTTTTAAAGACGTTTTTTAACCAGAAAGTTTCGAATGCCTGGACAGCATAAAGGCTGCTTTGGGTGCAAGGCTTACAAAGGGCAAACTTCTGTAGGTTAACCTGTATTGTTTTAGTGTATTTTTGTAATGTTAATCCCCATTCCTCATAACATAAATCAAACAGCTAAGCTCAGTACACATGTAATTTCAATGGCAGAGATGAAAGGCCAAGACTTCAGAGCTCCAAACAGCGCGCAGAGGTGCAAATGTGGAGCATGCGGGAGCCAAGGGAAGTGATTGCTGCAACGTGTCCTCTGTTAAGAAGGCCTCCCTCCATTTTCAGAATTTACACAAACTGACATTTTCCCTCCAAGCATCTCTGCCGCCTCTTAAAGCCTTAACTTAGATTATGCCTTCCAGAGTATGTCAAAAAGAAACAGTTGGTACAGGCACAAAACTATCCAGCCTTAGACAATTACTGTGCAGTGATCAGACAATCCTGGCGGGAAGCTGGTGCTCAGCAAGGCAGCTGGAGTGCACCAGAAGTCTCCATATTAAATACTGCTCAGGGAATTCTTCCAACACTTAGCAGTAACGTACTGCTGTATACTTTATGAAGTGAAACAAAGCATTTAAAGTCAGATTTTCAAAAATATAGTAGTCTAAGAGTGGAATGCTTAGTCAATGTAAATCAAAGCACAAACGTTCACACAGTGCTACACCCTTCACAAGCCCTTCACCCCTCTAAATCCTGTAATTTCCATTCTTCTCTCCTTGTTGCCATCACACTCCTAAGTTATCGTTTACACAGAAAGCAAACAGAATTGTCATCTGAAAAGGACTATATGCTGCCTGTTAAACACAACTGATTTTGGGGGCTGCTCTCTAACAGCAGCCTCATCTTAAACCCACCAAACGGGGTAAGGGGACAGAATTTTAAAGAAGCTTCAAGCTTCATTCTTATTTTACAACTACAATTAATTTTAAAATATTTCTGCACTCATGATTGATCTGGTGCACATCCCACTACTTAGAGCTTTTCTGTGAATGTCTGAACTGCAGCCGTGGGTAAATACTCAGATACTTAAATCAGGGCCTACAAACACTTGCATCCTCAAATGAAAACACATAGTCTCCGAAAAAAGGAAAAAACTCTTCAGAATCAGACTGTTTTGAAAATTGTTAATAGGTTCATATAATCCATTTTTCCCTGGTTCTCTTCTTCCCCTTCATCCATTCCTTCACTCATTTTCCCCCCATCCTTTCTACAGGCAGTCCCAATGGACTGCTCTTGTTCCTCTTCACCTCATCTTTTGGCAGCATCATCGGCAAATACAAATTCAATTACTGTCTCTCTGCTCACAACTCAGAGAACTCCCTCCATTATTACCCTGATGTTCTAGGCACTGCATTTCATTTGCATCTCTTCCTAAAAGCCTAAATGATCTAAAACATCACTTATACAAAATGTGATGAAGGCAGCTCTGTGCTAACTTGGCTTGCCTTTTAAGCAGCAGAAGTATGACCATCTCTAATCCCAAACCTGCACGCTCACATTACTATGGGATGGTACCCATTTCAATTTAAGCCAACTCAAGAAGTAGATCCCGTTAGGGCAGGCACAACTGAGTGCTGATGCTCTAAACGGCTGTGGGATTCAAGCTGGACTAAGTGACCTGGGACCTTGTGCCGCCCAGGGAAAGGCAGGCTGCATCTGATTGCATAAGGCACACCCTTAGAGTGTTTTGCTACGTAGTCCCATTACATCTTTTCTCATTGTCCTTGACCATCCTTTGAGTCAGTCATTTTACTACCTCTGGACAACCGCCTTTTTTATCTCCTCTCCTGAAGAGGCTGCTTCTACAACACAGGGTGATTTGCTTGTCTTCTATGTTTTAGGCAACTAACTCATTGATATTTAATCTACCTAGGAAGTCTATAAAATTGCAACCTCCTAGGATAACAGTCATTATCCTGACACTCCACTTTACTGTCATCCTATGCCTGCTACAATAAGTAACTCCTCCATATTTCATTTGCATTAGAAATCCTCTTTAGCCAAAACTGTTAATTTTGCTTGCAGTGTAAAATGGAAGTAATTCTCTTCCCACAGCTCATTCTCTACTCTATCTGCTATGACTCTGTATCAATCTCTTTGGACATGTTAAACACAACTGGTTTGACCATTTACCAATCGACGGATGGAAAGATCTTTTACAACTACTTCCTTGAATCATTTGAGGCACTCAGCTTCCTTCCAACCTCTCAGATGAACCTATCACAAACACCTTTACTGGCTTCCTAACCATCCTGTGCTCCATCCACTTCTACTTTTACTTTCCTTGCTACCTTCTCTCATTCTTTTCTCAACCTTCCTTCCTCACTCTTCGGTGCTTCTCCTTACATTGGACTCATCATCATTTAATGTTTCCCAGAAACGTAACAGGTGACACAAAAAAATACATACAGCTACCATTCACATCTTTGCCTTCCTGGTGTATCTACTATACCATTCAAAGGTATACACAAAAACTCTTGTGTCTGTATCACTGCTGTGTGGTAGCAGTGCTGATTTTCTGAAGCCAATAAATCACAGTCAACATGACCAGTGCTCATAACTCCTTTTTCCTTTTCCACCCATTTGTGGCATGTATTGTAATGTGTTCTAGACAAAGAGCAGGCATTTTGTTTTCTCTACCTGCAAAGCACAACCCGCAGCATGCAATGAGTGAAAAAGTAACAGTACAGAACATTATGCAGCTGTAATGATGCAAGAGGAAAGGTTTGCAGGGAGAAGAAAAATTTTGTATTAGACAATTAGGTAAGATCAGAGGGGAAAAAAAACAAAACACGACACATTTTTGTGTCCAGAGTCTTTTCACTAGGTCTGAGAGGCTGAATAGAGGTTGGGGACAGCGCTCTTTGTTTAACATTCTTTAATTTAGTTTTAAACTTAAACCTGATTAGAAGATCTGAAAAATCAAGTTCTGCCTTAATTTAACCTATATTAGCCAAGAAATATGGATTTTTCTACAAGTGCCCAACCATCAGTCTTTCTGCAGACTAACAAGTCTCATTACTAAGGCACATGTCTCTCTGTGGCCAGCCCATTCTTTGTACATGATAACTGACCTCATAATTCAGTACTTTTCTTACAGAAGGTGTTCAGACATAAAGCAAGGAACCAGTAGCTAGAACAGTGGCAGGGTTGCAAATTCCCTTGAATATACTTTCACCAGTTGAACGATGCTGGGTTTAAATTATCCAGTTGATGGGCACAAACAGCTCCACCATTTTTTTAGGTTACTGAAAGAAGCATAGAGCATAATCTAACCATTACCGTGGATTACCCACTTCTGTGCATCACAATTTGGTTGTGGTAATCATTAAATTGCTGTATGATCATCATTTCTGTCAAAAAAAGAGGGCAGTGCAGAGTAGCAATCTTTAATTCAAAAACAGACAAAGTTCTGTTTTCCGTAAGTAAAACTACTCAAACAGTAGAAACAGCTTCTGACCTTCAGTCTGCGGTCCTGGTCTCCACTGCACAGAGAATTTACAGACACTTTAAAGGTCTTCCAGGCTGGATTTAAGTTATTCATCACCACCTAGGAGTGAAAAGAAACGAAGGAAAGCCTTAATATTTGCACATTTTTAAACAGAGCGTTCAATAAAAGCCATGATTTTCAATACAGTAGAGTTACTACAAAGAGAAGAATGCAGAGCTCAGTTGGAGGTTTGCAAAATGACATGCATGGGGCATCCGCCCTGGAGCGGTCTGCAGTTTCCAACACATCTCCTTTAGACAGCCCCAGAAAGAAGCACAAGCTGGGGAATGGATCTGTGCACAGGTCGCACTACAGTGATTGCCTCAGCACTGTCACACCACAGTGGGGGATCAACTCACAAAGAGAAGACTGTGGGATGCTCCCCTGAACTGGAAAATACAGAAAGGGCATAGATGGATTGGGCAATGGGGATGTGCAGCATCAGTTTAGGGATGGAGTATTCTTTGGCAGGAAGACTTTACGGGATCTGTAACAGACAGAAACATATGCCTGTATACCTGCTGCACAGCTCCAGCCTCTAGTCCTAAATGCTGCTTTTTAAGACAGTGTCAGTTATTGCCACGGAGGCAGTAATGAAATCGTGACAGAGAGAACACATGAAAAGCACTCAGATTACAAACCTTTTGATCACCAGCAATGGAGGAGAATGCAGAGCAGACGCAATACAGCATTAATGGGAAAATATGATATTGTCTGCAACGTGGTTTGGGCTAAATATAAAATATATAAATACTCTCCTTCAAATTGAATTTTCTGCCAGTTTAATTAAACTTTGGCTTCAATATCACTTTCCCTCACTCTTGTGTAACTCAAGATCTGATGCCCATTAATCAATAATTACACAAGACATAGAAGTGTTGTTAAACGTGGGTACTTGCAATGCCCGTTGTGACGCAGGAAGCAAAATCATTCCTCGTGACAGCCTACCCGTGTGTCTTTGGAAAGTAAATCCAACACTCTTCCTTACCTCAGTCCTGTGAACAAGCTGTTGGGTTGCATCGTCATTCATCCGGAAAATCTCCAGAAAAGGATCAGATTTGCTGAAAAAATCCTAAAATAAAATACAGAACAAGTTACTCTCAAGACTTCTTCTCTGAGCTTTTCAGACACACTGAATCTGTGCTTCCCTGGCTGCTAATGAAAAAGGAGAGACTGTGTGATTTCAGAGAGACCTCTTGGTATCCCTCAGCAATATTTCATCCTTATACTTGTCCCACAAGGACCTCCATGGTGCTGCTGTTGCTCTCAGCTTGGCTACTCAATCATGGCAGGCAGAACTGTAAAACGATGTTTTAGTTTCTCTTCCCTTCTTACACCCAGTTCAGATTCCTGCATTTTAGCTCCTTAATCCACTTAGCTCATTTCTTTCTGCCCTCCATACTTGTTAGGGCTTTTGACATCAACTCTGTTGTGGCAGGCCCTTTGAAGCGTGTTCTACAGTAGAGCTGAATTTCATGTTATCCGTCCGCCCTCTCAAGCAGAAGTTAATTGGCCAGGACATTATGCTGCTATCAGCTAACGTAAGTACTGGCAAGATGGATTACAGCGGATTAGAGAAGCAAGTCCTCCCCAGGATGTAAGAAAGTGGCCCATATTGAGAAGATAAACAGAGCAGGAGAATGCAGAAAAATTACTTGGTATCTCTAAGTTCAAGCAAATCTATGCCAGGCTTTTATGTTCAGATACTTACTGCACCGCAATACACGTCTCCCCAGTTTTGCATCTACTTGACAACTCTGAGCGTTCTTATATAACTCTAAATTACGTTGCTTTTTACTGTATGGCTGCAGTCTGGCTACAGCCTCTTTTGTTTCAACAACATCCCATCTCTTCTGGGCACACTGGCTGGGGGGAAGGGTTGCTGAGTTTCAGCTCTCCACAGCCGGAAGGGGGAAGCTGGCTAATTCAAATTTCTAATGGCACAACGCAGCAAGAGTAGGACTCAAGGAGTCCGTCCAATTTTCTGCAACCAATTTGGACTCTCTTTCTTCACAAAAGCTACAGGACTAAATTTACATGTGTGAATATTATTGTTTTTTGTAGGCCATAGCCCAAACCACAGACTTCCATGCAGTCTGGGGAAATGCGGAATTCTGTTTTGCTCTCCTGTCTACACAAGTGTTACTGTAAAAATGACTGTATTATGAGTAGTTCTACAGTATTATCCCCACAAAACGCCCATCATACTGATTCTTGACTAGCTGGATAACTATTGGGATGGCGACAGCTTTGGATAATGTGTTAGCCAATGTCCGGGCACATCAGTTTGGTCAAATTTATCATCAGGGCATTGTCACTATTCCACAACTGCAAATAGCAACCACAGAAATCAGGGCTTTAAAAGAGGCACATGAATTTGAATGTCTGGGGAAGGTGGTGAGTCTGTAGGGGACCAGGAAGCCTTGGACAAGACTCAAGCAACCTATGGTCTTCTCCAGCCCCTAAGGACTTATCAATATTGCTGTGCTCAGAGTGCTTTTTTGTAAATGATCTCTTTTCTGTTTCTGCTACAGAAAAGGCAATGGTATGTTTAGAAATGGGTGCAAACCATGTGCATATATATGTGTTAAATTACATGGAGCTGGAACATTAAACAACAAAGTTGAATATTTGCCCATTTGTTCCAAGTACAGGGTTACAGTATGTTTAATGGAAGAGTGTGAAGAATCAGTACAAAACCCAACAAGCTCCGTAACTCAGGAGACTGCTTCAATGCCCTTACACAGATTTAGTATCTGCACTCCGTTCAGCTCCTCAAATTGACAGGATGTAAGGAGCTTTGGTTATCAAATTCTGCCAAATAGCATAGCAGAGAGGCCAAGTAGAGAGTGGGCGAGCTCGTTCAATCAGTGATACCAAACTCCAGAGTGCACAGCGTTAGAAAAGATTGAGCTGCCTCTTCACATTCACAAATTCATTGTTTACAGTTTGGTAAAAACTTAATGTTAACAGATTCTTTACCAAACTCTCGTTTGATTAAGAAAGTTGCCTAAAATAAAACATCTCAAAATGATATGTCCAAAGAATTTCCTCTGCAGTGCTTAGAATTCAGAAAGGAAATCAAGATTTTGTGAAAGACGACTCAAGCTGCAATGGTTTGCGCTCTGTTACAGTCTAATTCCCAGCTGAGTATCATGAAAACAGAAAGAAAAAACATCAGCACAAGTGAAGTAACTTTTAATATGTGGATTTAATAACCAAGGCAATACCACCTAAAGAGAAAGGTTTAACTCTGGCTGCTGGCTTATAGCATCCCCTTGAATGCAAAAAAAGTCTACTTCTTCCCAGGCATACAGACCGAAAATCCTTCAGCATTCAAGATGCTTCATAACAACTCAAAACTGATATGATGAAGAAACGTTTTATTTCATAGCTGTTAACGTTTTCAAAGCTTTTTGGTCGTTATTCTGAACCTAATAGCTTTATTTTATTTCATAAGAACATCTTCTGAAAGAAGAATAGCACCAATAAAGGCTTAATGCTTTGATATTTTAATAACGTTTAAATGATTAATGTAATGCATTTACCAATGGTATAACGCACATTGTTCTTTCAGTATGTGCAGCAGTTATACAGTATTAACACAAGTACATGGTTTAAGCTTCAAAAAATTAAATATCTCAGTTTCTGAACATCCAGCTAGACGCATCTTTTAGTACCTTCATTTTCAGAGCATGACACTTTCTAAAAATCAGTTTGGGGGTCAACTCTCAGAAAGGGGCTGAAGCAGCCAAAAAATCACTAACTAATTCTGAAAATTCTCCAGCAGCAAGATGCAATGTTTAAGGATGTTTTTAGTAGTTTGGTACAGGGAAAACATAAAACAAAGTGGTAATAGCTTATATTTTGCAGACATTTGCTGGAGAATCTTTCTCAAGCTGTGATAAGTATCTTTCTCAGAACAAGAAAAGCTATTTGCCTGCCTCAGTGTTCAAAATTTATTATAGCTATCATAAAAATGTAGCTGCTTGTTATGGTAATTGTAACATAGCTATTAATGTGATGCAACCTTTCCAAAAGTTATTGTTCCACTATGAAGTGTTCTCAGTGGATCTCTTGAAACAAAGGTGTGCCATCTGAGCTGACTAGGCTTCAATAAAACATGAAAATGTGGTTACACCTTCCAGTCCAGCGCCGCAATAAAAATATAACCTCTATCTCTGCAAAGTCAGTTAAGTAAAGGAAACTTTCACACCTGTGACTTTCCTGTAATTTTGGTACTGAATGTTTCAGTTATTGCTGCAGCAAAAATCAAGTAGGCTTTACTCGTTTTATGGCTTCTCTAGAACTCTTGCATTTTTATGCAGGGTAATAAAAAAACAAACCAACCTACACTGCCTGTTAAACTGTAGAAAAACTTTTGTTTAATCTGCAAAAACTGTGTTGTTTATATTTTTTTCCTCACTGAGAGTATTTCTTTTACTAAAGAGTATCTAAAAAATAATATTTTTTAAGGGAATGACCTAGTTAGAGCCACTACATTATTGATGGACAGTTCTGTTCTTCATAGCATCTTATCTCTGTTCTTCAAAGCTACTTGCACATTGACCAGGGAACACTCAAGTCCTCAGTCCCAGGAGGTGAGCGAGTAACGCAGAACTAGTCAATAGTAAATACAGACAACGTGCTGTATTTAAAAGCATATCCCTATCTGGAGCACAGGCACCATATTCAGGGCACAGGGAAGGTCATCTGTTCAAGGATCATAATCTAGGATCCCCTTTCAAAGACTTTTCCTTTGAGGGGTGGAGAAAAAATTCTTGTCCTTTCAAGACACAACTGATGGTATGGATGGAAAAAACCACTTTTCCTTTCTCCTTAAGGCACATTCAACTCCTTTATCCAATGGTTATGAGGGGTTAGGATTCAACTTGTTTTCTGCCACCCCCCAGTGCAGCCCTGCTGCTCACCATGAACCCTTGTGATTACAAAGGTGACTCTGAGTAGCAGAGCCTGAGCGATTGCTCTACAGTCTTCCTCCTTCCTTCAGGAGACCCCCGAGGCCAGCCATAGCCCTCACTCTGCTTCTCTGATGTGACCTCCTCTCTGCACAGCTCTTTGCCACTCTGAGTAGGGAGAGGCATGCAGAACTGTGCTCAGGATTTCAGAAAATTGGCTCTTCTCAATTCTCTGATGGGTTTTCTGGACCTCTACGTGACATCAGAGCACTCACCCTTTTTTACCAATGGCTGAGCTATGCAATTCAAGTAATTTCAAGCCTTAATAACAATAATTATTAATAGTGCCTGGAGCCTATTGATGTCAAAGTTCATTATAAGCCGTAGAAAAAAACATAAGCCTCTTCTTGTAAATGAAGTAAGCGAAGGTTCAGCCAGGTTTAGAGCTGTTTCTGGCTGGAACAAATTGACAGAGCTCTTTCAACTATAATAGACTTTCAGTGTTTTTTGTCAGCGAAAGATAGGATTTTTGACTCACATGGTGAGTCACTGCCTGGGTTGCAAATAACACTATCCAGGAAATGATGAAGCCCACCTAGACCGAACATGTTTAAAATGGTAAGAGTCATGATGTCCTCGTCCTATTTCGTAATCATGCTCCTTAATTTATCCCCATAAATAAACGTGTTTCAACCCCATCAAGAAATGTGTTCCAACACCTCTCTAAA
Organism: Struthio camelus; assembly: GCF_040807025.1. NCBI lineage: Eukaryota > Metazoa > Chordata > Aves > Struthioniformes > Struthionidae > Struthio > Struthio camelus. Next base: position 49,649,487 of record NC_090943.1, read on the forward strand.
GCTATTGCCCTGAAAACCCTGGCCGAGTGCAGAAGCATGTTCTGGAAGTATCCTTTTAATTAATACCCACAAGAGCTATAAGCAAATACTGATATTTATACCAGATTGTGTTTATATTTGTGGCAAAGAAAGGCCACGGTGAAGTCTTACTATGCTGTACATTCCCTTTCCTTTTTCTAGATGCGACAGCCTAGGGATCAGGAAAACACTCGTGTGCAACTTTGGAAATCCAGGTCTAAAAATGGCTGCCTAAGGAGAGCTTGCTAAATCTACTTTTTGACATTTAAATAAATGATGTGATTTGGAATCACCAAGAATCCAGCATCTCTGAAGGAAGGGGTAATTTGTCTTTTGGGTAAGGAATAAGTTAAGGTCCCAATCATTTATGACCGTTAATGATCCTGAGCACAGCACTGTTACCTTCTAAACACGTTCCAGTGCAAATAACTTTGTGCTTGACCGAGTTCTCCTGGCAGTTTCAACTAAAAAAGGTATTCATCAGGTATGGCCTGATTTTGAAAACTTGATGTATGTATCCAAAAGTAGTCTGAAGGATTTGATTAAGCTACTCACATGTCAAATTTTTACATGCACATGCTTGGAGCATCAGAATGTTCTTGACACAAACTTTTGTACAGTGTTACCATCTCTGTCTCACTAGAATCAGCTTCATACACAGAAAAGGACTATATACTAACGGAAGATATCGTGATTCAGTGCAACTGTAATAATCTAATTTTCAATTATGTGTAAAGCCCTGTTATCTAGAAGAAGGACATGGCCTTATGACTCCAATTAATTACAAAGATATTCCCCAGATTGACTCAAATAATTATGTGCCTTCTACAATACCAAAATACCAGAAGGTATGCATTTGACATGCAAAGTCATCTGGATTTCTTGGGCTGAAATTTGCTAGAGAAACTTATTATATGAATTTTGCTAAAAAACAATGGATAACATCTTCAGAAATATACATTTCTTAGAATGAAGAGTAGCATTTGAATCAGTGCAGGGATTTTTTATTAACAATAGAAAAAGGATTTAACAAATATACAGTAGTCTTTTTCTCATAGTCAAGCTACATTTTGTTGAATGAAAAGTGTATCTTGACTAAGCTGTTACAAAGTTTTCCAGCTTTATTCTAAGATGCCTACTTCAACTATAAAATCTCTGACTACTTTCAGAAAGCTCACTTATCTAAGCACTTCTGATCTGTGGCATTTTAAATAATTAAATTGTCTTGGTTATAGCATAATTAAATTGTCTTAGCTTTAATTAGATTCCCTTGAGTTTATTTTAATTACTTCACAACTTGAGGAAAGCTTCATTGTGAACATTGATCTGAAATCTCTAATGTGTTTAATAATATCAGGCCAAAAAAAATCTGTGGGGGGAAAATCTCATCAAATTGTATTCGCAGGCATTCTTTTATCTTTCAACAAGGTTAATATCAAGCAGCTTACCTTGTCATCCAATTTCCGTGCGCTGAATGAAAGTTCAACGTAGTCGTCATTGCCAGATAATTCCTCAGCAATCACCTAAATGGAAACCTGTATTTGAGTTTGGCATGATATAATGAAATGGGGGGAAAGATAGCATTTGCCATTGTGAAGCTTGTAGACCCCATTAGGCGACTGAAGCGTGATACAAGGCAATACACTTCTCCTTGCAGTCAGGAAAGGCTAATAGCGCTCAGTTAATCCACTGCTCAGCTGATGGGTGGCAATTTGTTAAGCCTCCAAATCTGAATCACTCTGGATCACAGGATTATACCCTGGCAATCAGCTGCCAATGGACAGACATCAATATCCACCACTGAGCCCTTTCCCCTGACAACGTACTTTTCCTCAGATAGGATGCTAGAGGACTCCACATAGCCTAACCGCCTCTAAGGGAAGGAAAAAGCTATACAGGAGTTGCATTATTTAGGCCTAAAGCTTAGACTATTCTTACGCTATTTCAGTGCCATTTGGCAGGCTAAACAGAAAAAGTGAAGTCACCTGTCATTAGCTGCTATGAAACGCAGATCTACAGTAAGAGGGCTCTCCTGGTACGGTTTACTGCAATACACTGACAAAACCCCTTACTGTAGATTCAATTATAAGAGTAATGCTGAAATAATTTACTGTGGCTCCTTTAGTTGGCATAAGCTATGCTGATAATTACATCAGTCACTGTGCTCCGTGACTGTGATTTAAAAAGAAAAAAGAGCAAAAACAGAATAGCAAAATACCCCTCCCTACTGGCCACTAAAACGCACCAGTGGAGAGAAGGTATTAACCAAAGCTGGGATATTTGGCTTAAAAACGTTCTTTGAAATAAACCACATTTTATTCCATTTGATAGTTATAAAATCATTTCCTACTGCAAGTATTCTCCCACAGATTAAATCTCCGAAATGAACATGTAATTCCCAGCTGTATCATGCCCACAACCACTTACTCTGCAGCATCGTTAGTTCCCCAGACAGGATCAAACTGTTTCCCTTGTACAGACTTCTGGTTCTTGGGGAGCCACTGGGAAATCCCAACATATTCTTTAAATCAGCTCAAGGCCCCTCAGGTTAGAGCTGCAATCAGTAAACTGCAGCTTAATACCTTTACGACCCAAGTATACAGCTCCTAGGAATTATCCAGGCTGCCGACAGCCTCAGGAAACAGTAGCGCTGGGAATTTTTAGGGCCTTTTCTTTCCTACTTTTCTTTTTTCTTTTCAAGAGAAACTAGCTTAGGCTCACAGCAGTAAGCAGGTATTTCCTCACACAAAATATGCACATGTAGCCATGCACAAACGCTGCACTGGGCATTACAGTACAATCGCACAGATACGTACCTGTGTTTTACAAGTTCCAGGCAAGCGTGAGCTTGCTGAAAACATGGCCCACAGAGTCTGACAACACGTTTCGCTTCCGTGTAGCCTAACGGCTTAAAAGATCACATGCTGTGTATCGCTGCCAGCGCGCTGAGGTTTGCGCACCAAGTTTCACAAATATGTTTAACGGAAAATAATGAACCCTCTCTTATAAAGGTTGACAGACTTCTAACTGGAGAGGTTGAAAGGGGTTGTTTTTTTAACCCACCACCACATATTAAAAACGTATTGATGAGACACTCCACAGTCAAGGCATAACAAAATTGCAGCAAACCATTCTGAGATAGCAACTTTCAAAACCCTATGCAAAATTCTTAATTCAGTACGCTAACTTGAAACTGATATTTGCAAGTTCAACATTTGACAGACACCTGGTGTGTACCCCGGGACCAGAAGTAATGATAAATGATCCTTTTTGATTTATTCTGTCGGGAGAGCAAGCTTTTTACAAAGCTATTTTTGCTTGAGTTCAGTTTTCTCCTGTTTGTGTAAAGTCCACCTGCTTTGCAGTACCACTGGTTGGAAGCCAAAAACAGTTACTATGGTCTACATTTTATGGTTATCATCCAGTGTTAGGCCAGCAGGGACTACTGCCTCATTTTCTCTCATCTCCTGTATATCACAGATCATTAATTTTTTCCAGCACACTCCGCTAGCAAGCCTAATCATTTTAGTTGAACTAAAGCATTTGTGCTTTCACAAGACTCAACTGCTTAACGGCCCTGGCAGAACAGGAGCAGTGTCCAGAACGCCAGGGGGACTGATGAGTTGAAATATGCCCTTATAATCCCCACTGGTAAAACACTCCAGTTATTTAGTGAGCACAACTCTCTCATGGTTCTGCTCAGTCCGAACAAGGGGGAATTCCTTTCTAAACCCAGAGGAAAAATGTGTTCACCTTGCGCATTTAGCAAATCACCTCTCAGCCAGACATCAAGGAAGACAGCTAAGAAAGAAAATGCCCTGGGCTCCTCAAAGCATTGGATCTCACAGTCTGCTGTGTCTTCCGTGGCTATGTTCAATCTCTGATACTTCAGAGGAAGGAAGGAAGGAAGGAAGGAAAAAAAAAAACCCAACTAATCAAACAAAGAGAAACCCATCTGACTAACCGCCTATCAAGGAAAAAAAAAACCTTCTCAACCCCATCAAGTAACTGAGCAGAGAGTCCCACAGCAGAGTATTTTACTGTAGCCGTTGCCTTAATGCAGAGCTGCACACGTCACAAGCGTGCTAGGTTCAGCGCGGGCAAGCTTGACCTCCCAACAACCCAGCAAAGAGAAAGATGAAAGAGAGGTTATAATTTAATTTGCAGATTTCAGGATGCACATAGGACCACTACAACCACCCAGTCTAAAACTGCATTAAAGCACAGCTAAAATACCTAATCTCATTGAACTTCTGCATTTGTTGTTGCTCTTTCGGGATAGGGTGGTTTCTGAAATTTTTAAAGGAAACTGGAAAAATTCCCAAGGCCTTGAGACACAAGACATCTTCATCTTTCAAACACTAACCATAAAAGATTTCCATTTAGCTTCATGAAGAATAAAGTAAGTGGAATTGTTCATATGTAACATCTTGAATGCAGTCAGAAGCGTGTCAAAATGGATCAAAATGAATCCTAGAGCTTCAAATAAAAGTAATCAAGCAGGACATCTTTCTTGCTGTCAGCAAAGTGCTTTAACATTAGTAAATATTATGGCTTCTGTAAAAAACCACATACATTATTTGTTGCCTTTTTTTTTTTTTTTTTTACAATAAGTATTTGTCTGAAACAGTAAAATGAATCTGTTAAATAATTTAAATGTGTTTCGCGACTAAGGGTTGTGCTGCTAGCTTAGCAGGATGCTTTTATGCAGAATTAGTCACATTAGATGTTTTTAAATAAAAGGGGAAAAAAAAGTGTATTTAAGACTGGCTTACTGTTATAGATGATTTCCCTGCTGTGTTCCCATGTTTGAGTAAGGACTTGGAGAGTTTCCTCTGAGAAACAATCTGCACAAAAATCAAAATAAATGGGAAAAAGAACAGAAACTGTAGTAAATATATGGTTTATTGTGATTTCAATTATATGTTGTCTTTTTTTGTATCAAGGTAGTGCCTTGATCCAAGATCAGAGCCCTAGCACAGTAAGTCAGTAGCCAGCACCCCCAGGAAGCCTGCAGACAGGATGCGGTGGAAGGACAAAGCACCCAGACAGGGTGAGTAGGAGGAATAATATTCACTGAGCTGAACAGAAAAACAGAAACTGCCCCTCAGATTTTACTCAACTGTTGCCACGACAGAGACAGCAGGACAGAAGCAAGTTTTAAGTGGACTCAGAAGACAACAAGGTGGCAACTATATACAACAAATCTACCAGAGATGCCAAAAAGAGCATTTCTTTTTGCAGGAAATCAAAGTCTGATTTGAACAGAAAGCATTTATTTTATTTTAAAAACCCAACAACTCTAAAATCAGAACAGAAGCAAGTAATCTGCCCCTTACTCTTAGTTCCAAATTTATCTGCTTTTTTTTTTTAACCAGGTACTACACCTCACCCAGAACGCAGCATTGAAAATGAACTTGTCCATTGACCCATTTATAATTGTACCTCACATAAATATTATCAGAGCTACAATGATAAAAGATATTGTTTTCTGTCACGATAATCATTACATTTCCCTAACAGTCTTGAAACCTTTAAAACTAGACTAGTAAAAATAATAAAAAATACAGTATAAGAAAAAACCTTATAATATTTCATAATTAGCAAGCTACAGTTGATGTCCCAGTATCTTAGATCCCTCATGCCTATAAAGTTTATGCTGTATTAAAATGTTGCTTATTGGAAAACTTCAGAAAGCAGATAGACCCAGAGGTAACTCTAAACACAGCTTAGGAGTCACCGTTAACATTATTTGTAATGTCACAGCATCAGAGCAGGATCATGCTGAGCCAGGTGCTATGCAGACGGAACAAAAGATTGCTCCTGCCCTAGCGAAAAGCCCCAGACTCTGGAACATGGTTTTTATAGTAGGAACAGTCCTTTCCTACATCTAACATTACTTGGACAGCTTCACTCAGATGGCTAATATATAACACTTCAAATAAAACGGTCCATAAAGACAGACAAAACTGTATCTTTAGCAAAACACACAGAAATAGTCATTGTAAAAGGCAATCAAAAGAGGCAATCATCAAGAGAAAAGAATGGCTCCAAACACCTCATTAGAGTCCTGGGCATTACGCGTATTTCAGTGATAAGTCAAGTCAGCAGGTAATGGCCAGAATCAGAGCAGCCTAAGTGAGCAATGCAAAATCATGGCCAGTCACAAAAAGCTGCTTTGAGATAGTGGAAGCACAGCCGTGACATAAATTCTGGACTTACATTGGCATGGGGAAATGTGTGCGCTACCCATCCTCTCACAAAAGGAATCTGACACCATAAAGTAAAGTACCAAGGCAAAGTCCAAAGGGGATCCTGTTCTGCATCACCTGAGCAAGGGGCCTACAGGGGCTCACTTGAATATGGCAGCAGACTAGCAAAGTCTTTAAAGAGCTTATCTCTCCCACCTCCCTCCATGCAGAAGCAACATATTTCTGTCAGAACTAATAAGTATTTTATAGCGTATCCTGGAGCACTGTCCCCCATGAAGCACCACAAGCTGTGCACACTAACACACTCAGATCCTTGCAGGTGGAAGCTGCTACCTTCTCCTGGACAGCGCTTTTGTGGGAAGCGCAATCAACTGCCCAGTGGGGCACGCAGACCCCCGGGAGCAGGCGATGCAGGTGCTCACCTGGTGTCCACATCTGCAAAGAACTGAGGCATGTCTTCACTTTCCACTGAAGCCAAGGAAACTTCAGTAGAGCATGTAAACCTCTGCCTCTTTCCCTCTGCCTCCTTAAATGTCAACCAGGATTGGGTGACTTCCTCAGCTCTGCAATTCTAATTACTTTAGCAAGGGCTAATTCTGCATCCCGCAGTTGTCTTTTCCAAGTGCTTTGCCCCAGTTATTAATTATGATTTGGTGTCTTAAAATGCGCTCAGTTACTGCCCAGAACTGACAAGACTAAGTCTCCAGCCTTACATCAACCTTCCATATTTTAATTTTGCTTTAATTTAAAAATGTAATCAAACATGTTCCTTTTCAAAGCGGACTCTTCAAACTCCTGTAATACCGTGTCACAGTTGTCCTTCTCCAGCTGAGCTAACTATTAACTACTAAAAACATCAAGTGCTTCAAACACAGCTTATTAGAAATTTGTCTTACTGTCATCCTCTTCGCTGGCATCCCACTGCTTGCACAGAGGGAATGAATACTACTTAAGGTTTCTTGGGCTGTCCTCCACGTTTTTGAAGAGGATCAGATACGCTGGCTCTTTAACTGCTCTGTTCTTCCACTAGAAGTGGAAGGTTTTTTGTTCCTGAAGAACAGGTGTTTTGTTGCGGTACCATATTGCACTCAGTATTGCTCAGATCCAAGAAGTGAGACAAGTGCTTGCGAAATTTTAGTATCCAAGTTCAGACTGTTCAGCACTGTACGGCAACCTACTTTTATAAACCAACAGTTGATTTGAATGTTTTTTTTCAGAGTCTCCTGAAGATGTAGCTCTCCGAACTGTTTTCCACAAAAGGTGCCAGGATGCACAGCTGACTTAGATCTTTTATCTAAGGTCTGTTCCTTTCTTGACAAGCAATTGCTAAACTTGCCAAGTTGGGGCAGTGGTTTTAACACACACCATTAAAATGACTTGGGTGCATTTCCAAAATCATTTTCACTTCCTACGTATACCAAGAGAAGGATTCTGTGCTATGTAAAACTCTGGACAATAACCATATCAGAAGTATTTACTAGCTAGGGGATACACTCTCTTGAGGTCTCCCTTTCTTGCATGAAAATAAGCACAGCACACAAAGCACCCTTTTCACAATTATACTGCCTCCCAACTGAAAGGCTGTGATACTTTCACCATACTGACATAGGAAGAATGGTGCAACCAGAGTGGGTAGACAAATGCTTAGGGATTTAACATTTGCAAAACATATCTTAAAGCTTGTCAATTAAAATTTTAGTGTATTCTTGCTCATTTAAGTCAGCTTTAAGCTTCTAAATACCCACAAATAAACTGAAGGACTTTACTCACGTTTTACCTGTGTGCGTAAATGACCAATTTAAGCAAGGGCAGAAGCGTAAAGGTAGCTCTGGCTCATAGTCTAAAGACTGCCTCTCCTTCTTCACACTTTCGTCTTTAATCTGGTCTGTGATGAAGCAAGATTTAAAGGACTGTGATGCCCACGTGTCTGTCTTGCTGTCTATTCCCCAGCTTCTTTTGAACCCATCGAATCATTTCCACAAATGGTAACACAGGGTCAGATGGCTCAAACATGCTCCATTTCAGCATGAAGACAGACCAGACAGCAGGTGGCTATCAGGAACCTTACTCTGCCCACAGGAAAGTCTGGGGATGAGTTCATCCCTTCACAGATACCGAGGAATCCCTATGAGAGAACAAGTTCAGACACACGTCCATAATAAAGAGAGCTTCATTCCGTCTAACTGCTCACAGAACTTCTTGTTTCCTCTTGGTAGTACCAGTTTGACTGCTGTAATCCTCATCTGCTTATACATAATACTTTCTGTAACACATTCACCACTCTTCAGGATTTCTTTTGATCCCTATAGTACTGATCAGTTCGCAGCCTATTTACAGCTGAATTACAGCTCTCCCTGTCTTTAATGTTAAAGATCTGTACCTGAAAATAGCAGAAGACTGAGATAAAAGATACCTGTATCACAAGAGTAATAAGAATATTACAGGAAATAGCTTACCGATGGCATAAAGTGACTTTGAATTTAATTAGCGTGTAGTGTAGGCAGCCCTTTTACAATTAGTTACAATAATAACTCAACATAATAGCAAACTAAATTCTAAATTAGTTTTTTAGATACTGCTGTAGTAATTGAAACCAAGGGTGACATATGTAAAACAAAGGAGTACAAACTGTAAAAGTAATTCCATTAACTTTGATCGGCACGATTCATCTAGAACTAAAAATCTTACAGCTTCTGAGATCATGTTGCAATGTCAACAGGCAAACCAAAGGCTCCCTGGGGGTAACTTAGGTGTTTAAATGGTGAGCAAAAATTAGGGAGGGTACTGCATGGATGATATGCTTCTGCTCTGAGTCAGCTCTGTTAGAAAACAACATCTATACCTAATAAAGTATATCACTCATTCCACTAATGAATAGAGTAATATCATTTGGAGGAGATCAGAGGCCAAGTATTTAAAGGTATTTAGATACCTAAGGAGCAAACAGACATCTAATGAGGATTAGCTATCCAAATACCTTGAAAATTCCAGCCTTACATCTTCGACCCCACAGAAGCCATCTATCAAACAGCTATTCTCATGCAGAGTATTTCAACTGAATTAATTTGGGTGCAATCATGGCTCTTCTAGCCTTTCTCCAAGAGGATCCGCAATGACTGAAACTGCATTAATCACCATTCAGAATTTTTAAGTCCATAATCTGGTAATGATAGTATTAAAAGTACTAACAGAGACAGTAATACTTCTTACTGAGAAGAAAGATTTTCAATATAACTTGTACATGTATGCATTTGTGGGAGATATTAAATCCCTTAAATGCTACTCAAACAGGTTTTTGACAAGAAAAGATGTTTCCCTGCAGAGTTTTCTCTACAGGTTCTATACTTGTTGAAACTTTTTTCCTAAATTTTAAAGAAACCAAACAAGACATGGAATCACAAATTTGCAAATAGCAGAGATCAGCCTGCAGTAAGCAATGGAAGAAAAGCTACTCCCATCACTACAGAGCTGGGCAGGTTCACAGCATTTAGGAAATAACAACTTTACTCGTTCCTGTCATTTAAAGATGTTGCAGGCACAGCTGAACAGGAATCAGGACTGTCTTGACGTCATAATTTTGTTCAGTTCTTGTCGGAAAATGATTATTCACTGAAACCATTTTTGTGAGTTCTTAAGTATCAGCCTGGGACGTCCGGGCAAAACTTCAGAAAAAAAGTTTCTGTGCCAACCTGCTGACACTTCATTCCTGTGTGGTAAGAAGTGAACTTAGCATATTAGAAAATTTAAGGCTCTATTGTACTAAATAATGCAATTTTAATGCATTATAAATTTAATGCAATATAAAGCAGAACATATTATTAATGTATAGCAGTTGTTCTATATTATATTATTATTAATATATATTATACATCATATATGTTAATGTTATGTGTGTTATACAATATATAATATATTATTGATATATTATTAATATTTAGCAGTTGAAATATTATTACTGTTCATGCTTTCACTGCTAACCAAAGTACGTAAGAAAGGAAGAAGGCAGTTATCCTACAAAGATATACTTTTCACCTTCTCCTTAGCAGTGCCTATGTGAAGAACAGCAACAATTCAGACTGAATCTTAGAGCTAGAAGACTAGAAAGTAGATGCAAAGCCTGGTGGGGCACCCCAAGCCATTTATGCTGCAGTGGAAAGCACAATGCCAAACCACTGCTCTGCCCCAACACTTCTGCTCCAGAGGGAGAGAGATGTCATCTGCAGCAGCAATTTAAGAATGCTGCTATTACTCCCTTCATCCCAAAGTAGGATTAGTTACGGCTAAGCTCGCCCTCATTTGTTTACCCTCGATTCACCAATTTTGGTTTTCTTTTGCAACTTGAAGGCTACAACAAGTATTTGTAAATGAAACCCTCAATTTCAATGTTTCCATGTGAGGCAGGAGCTAGGGTTTATTATGCCTATGCTTTTCTTTGTTCCTGCCATAGGTACCAGCACAGCTGAGGGACAGGAAGACACAATTACTGGGAGGGTGGCCAAGGTTTGGGACAAAGGCCTAGAGAAGATGTGGGATTTCCATCCTTGGAGACACTCAAACCTCAACCGGACACGGCCCTGAGCAACCTGCTCTAACCCAACCAGTTTTGAGTAGGAGGTTGGACTTGAGACCTCCAGAGGTCTGCCCTAATTACGTTATGATTTGAACTGCATGAGCATGCATGACCATATTCCTAAATGTCTGTGCTATCTCCTTGCCTGACATTTCAAATAAACTGCACTAAACTTTCCCTCTTTCATTAGGGTCAGCTGAAACGTACCCACTATTCTGTCACGGTTTAGTCTGCACTTTCAGCCTGGTATCACATGGCTTTCTCCCATGCATATCTTCCTCCAAGTTATTTCACGTAGGATGAAATTATCCAGGCTCAGCCTCAATCCCAAGAATTAACAGCTCTGGCAAGATTCAGTCAAAAAAAGCTGGTTGCACGCTCTAATTCTGACAAGAAATGTCTTCCAGGTAGGAATTCTGTGCACAGATATCTAAAATGAGGGTAAAAACTAGAAATGTAAACTTCGGTACTTTAGAATTATCTCCTGTTTTTATGGATCTATTCCTAAATCAAGCAAAGGCCACAGGAAAAATCCAAAGAACTTGTTTCACAAACGTCTCTGGAAAAAGGATGTTTCATTCCCTGTTCTTTCTAAAGGAGGACATCACTGAAAAAAAATCTGTCCTTTAATTATACTTGTAATATATATATATATTTTATATATATATATACACACACTTATAATTATAAATATGCTTCAAATGGAAAATAATCTTTATGAGATTGGAACCACAACACAGTGTAGGACTCTTGCTTAAATAGATACCATATGACTGTACAACTCCTTTAGGTGCAGATGAGAGTTATTCTTAGATATTAATTTTATGCAATTCCTTAAAAATATACTTTAAAATGAAAAAATAATGAAACATTTAATAATCAATAGTCTTCAAAAAAATTACACAAATCTACCACTTAACACTGTCACTTTACTTAAAAAATAAGTAATACATAATGGCAAACATAACTGGTTGTAGTATGGTACATCCTGTTGAATTAAAGTGGTTCAAGAAACTCCATTTTATATTATCTTCTATGTTGCATCATATAAAGGTAGATCATATTTTAAGAAGATGCTATCAACTGAGAAAAATTTAGTTGATCTTTCAGCTTTAGTATCTTCTATAATATTTAGGGTTTTCTCGATCTGACTGTCATTTCAATGGGCAACTAACTTTTGTACAGAATACATTTGTTAATATTCTGCAATTCACCACATTCCTGGGACACGCTGAAGATGCTGGGAAACACGAAGGTAACAAGAGCTTCTCAGAGTGGAAGCTTGCACTCACTTCTATTGAATCATGCCAGAAGCACAAAGTGCTCTTAAGTGCTTAAAAACAAACCAACAAACAAACAAATCTCTCTCAGCCTCTTCAAGAGACACCTGCTATTGTTTTATTTGAAAGGGCAACTCTTGAGCGTAACTACTTTAAGGAAATGTCTCCATTTAGCATACTGACTTCTTCCTTATTACACGCAGCAGGTGTATACCATGAGCATTTGTTCGACTTGTGTATAAACAGTGCAGCATATGAAATGCCTGCTGATGTATCTACTCTTTGCAGCCAGGTATAACTGATGATTGCATGCCAGAACGCTGCCAACTGCAGTATTTACCAGGAAGGCCAGATACAAAATTGGCTTGACTCTGCAAAAGCAGTAGACATAAGGATCTCGCTAAAAATCCAGTGGCGTGTCCCTAGACTGTGGATGTTCAGGACCTAACAATACACAGGTCACTGCCCTTATCACTCTCTTGGGACACATTTATTTCAGCATGTGGGAGAAGACTGTTAAATATGGCACCTCCTGAATGACCACAGTTCTCCCTCCATCTTCCCACCTGAGATCCCAAATTTCCAATACGATTGTATCTATTGGATAGGCTGTATGTAAGATTTAGAGAGAACTGTGCTCCTGAAGAAAGAAAATCCCACTTCTCGCCAACAGCTTGCTGCACAACCGTGCTACTGCATTTCTCAATACTTGTTACTCGTATCAATCTTGTTTTAGGCAGGAGTATTACATGACTCAGGTAAAACTGCAGGGTTACTACACATCTAGCTGATGATCTACAAACAGGTTCAGGTAGTAGTGAACTCCTTAGCGATCAACTATTATCTGAAACAGAGCAATGGAAGTTGGCACATTTTTGGGAGGACATCCAAAGCAAAGCCTACTTGCATGTCTCAGGTAAGACCCACCTGCCGTGCGCAAATGAACTGATAGACAGACAGGTACATACTCACAAAATCACAATGTTTTATTCAGCCTTGAAATTCATGTAGAGCAGCAAATTCATCTTAAAATTAGCTCAAGAAAAGCCATAGTTTTGTTATCATCAAAAAAAATGCAGTAATTACACAGAACTTCCAGGTATGGGTGTAAGCTCTGTATGTACAGCCTATGTGGCAAGATTCTCAGTTCTGTACTTCTCAAAACTGGCTTTGCTTGGATGTCAATTCCAAAGCTAACTTTTTTTTTTTTTTAAATGAGTTGAGGAATTTTTCAAAGTTAAAAAAAAACTAGAAAATTGGGAGAAAAAAAACACTACCTTCAAAAACTGTCTTAATGCTATCAGAGACCTCAAGGCTACAGTTGTGCTATCAGATTTCACACTGTTGTTATTTTTTCTTAGTTACCATTAAAATTACAGTACACAGCTGGGTTGGTTGCACTATTTATAGCAAACATCATTATAAAGACATGCTTTTGGTACAAGCAGCAGCAATGACATTTTTTCCTTCATTTTTAAGCTAATTAAGAGAGAAAAAACACTGTAATAACTTTTTTCTATGTTTCTCACTCTTCTTGGCATTATACAAATAACTTATTTTCATTGACTGAGGCCACAGAACATCCATAAGAAATCTGTCAGAAGGAACAGACTTCACTATGCATTCTAAAGATCCTAAATACCCATACCTTCATGCTGAGCTTTCAAGTCAGAAAATACGTGTATTTCTTATTAATTCTCTCAATGTTTTCCTCTTTCAGCATGTTTGGCCCTATGGCTTTGACTTCTCTTGAATAACAGAAAGGAGAGAAAAAAAAAAAAAAAAAAAGGATCTGCGTGGGGTGACGGAGGAACAACAAAATGTGAGAAATAGGAAATAAAAGCTTTGCAGCATCTTCCATGCCAAGCAATCACGTTCCGGTTGCAAGCTTATGCGGAAGCACCGCAAAGGACAATCTAAATGAGAGCGTTGCCTGCTCTCCTTGTCATGTGAGCTACTCCAGACCACAGAGTGGACTGCCAAGTTATACTCAGCTCAGTGAAACTGAGACAATCCTCAGCACTGCTATTATGGCCAGAGCTGAGATCTACGTTATGAGATGCTGCATAACCCAAAGCCTGCCAGTTAGAAATAAACTCTGCGATACTTGGCACACTGCAGCGTGCCACCAGTCAGCAATACAGGAATTCGCTGCAGCTGGTTCTGCCAACTGCTAGACATTGATCCTTTCGGTAGGACTGATCACCCTTAAATTTAGTCATCTAAAAAGTTCGGTATCTACTCTAAGCCAGCTGCCTAGACTCTCTGGATAACTGATGGGGAGAGACGGATATCTCCTGAAGGCAATTTATCCTAATCTATGATAGGTGCCTCAGGTGGAATGAATCACCTATTGGAACTGTCTGTTTCTCTGTACTGACTGAAGATAGAAATTAGAAGAATAACTTAGTCAAGACACCTAACTTTAGAATGATAGAGAGTCAGGGAAACGAAACCAACCCTATCTCTCTATTTGCCACATCAGTAGGCACTACCCTATGTGAATAAAGTATATTTGTAAGTGTTCCTTGGACTGAGAATTTGCTTTAAATCCCATATAATGTTAGGGACAGTAACTTTCTCCTCAACTCTTTGTCTGTCTCTCAACATTGGTGTAATGAACCTGTACTCTTACTGTACCTGACCAATTGTTGATGCTCAGCTTTCTAAAACACTGGCTGACTTGAAGCTATACTGCAGCAGTAAGTCAGACCAGTAGAAGTTCTTAATTACCCTGTTCAAAGTACCGATTAAGAATTTTGTTATGAATGACAGATTTCATCCATCAGTCTTTTAACAAAGCAATATATTTCACATACGAACAAAGGAACCACCACCGGGAGAAAATATGGCAAAAAAACCTACTTGTCCAAGAGTGCATTCCATACCACCAAGAAAATCTGCTTCCTTCAGCCCATTGTGATTGCTGCTAATATCATGGACCTCAAACCGCAACCGCTGCACCTCTTCAAAATAGAAGTCCACCGTGAACAGCTTGGAGAAGACAGGATTTATGCAGGTTCGAATCACTTCTGTCCTGTCAACCTGCCAAAAGGAAGAGAGGTCACATGAGTGGTTCTTTTTCTACCAGTGATGGACTACAATGAGTTTCTCAAATACAGTTTGCTTACTTATTAGGAGTAACAGCTGTGACTATGGCCATGGATACTACCATTTGTATGGGTAGCAACAGGTCCTATTTTTGCGCAGGATTGGCCACAGGCACAGGATAGGGCCAACTTCCATTGTCTCTCCCTTCCAGGAAGTCTTATGCAGGAAATGACAGGAACATCAGCAACTTCCCCCAGTCCCTTTTGCAGGGTGAGTGATGACTGCCCCCCTTTGAGTACATTAGTCTGTAGGGTAGCAGAATCAGGAGCTGCGCACAGACAAAACAACAGTCTTTTGCTGGTGGCATACCGCTAACCAATATCTGAAAGATAATTTTAAGGACCTCACAAAGGCAGGTTTTAGTGGCACAATGTGTGAATGCATAAACAAATGCAAGGAGATGTGATCAAGAAAGGCTGAGAGAGATCAAGTCACAACTGGCTCCACCGGAGTAAAGAATTCATTAAAACACTGGACTCAGTGGAGTTCTGAACACAGTGGTAGACTGTGAAAGATAAATTTATGTTAAAAACCACCTACAGTACAATTCAGCTATGATCAATAGAGCTACCTTAAGGATGAATTTGGCCAGCAAGACTTTAAAAAGAGAAAAATCTTATATATGCCATAAGGATCCAAATAAGTTTTAACTAAATTCCTACAAGACTTCATTACATCATCAAACTGGTCTTTCTTTCTTATTATAGCCATCTAAAATTTAATGAGAAGTCTGTGGGCAAGAAGTATAGTATGATCAAGTTATCACACCCCTGCAAGACATCTCCCTTCAGCTTAATCACAGTAACTGAACCAGGACACGTTTTTAGAGCAACTAAGACAACTTTAGCTAACATACTCCACTTTGGCTTGGGGACAACTTGCCGCATACACAGTCCGTTATTGTAGCAGATCAGCAGATGGCCAGATCTTTTCTATCCAGTGGTAATTTAATCACTTTGGAGCACTTATTCACCTCTTTAGAAGTCATTAATTTCATGTAACAAAGGCAATAGCAACAATCACAAAGACCCCTTCAGCACTTCCTCTATTACCGTGCAATTTTAACTCTTGCACCTAAATACAGGAAGAAATCCCTATCCACAGCAATACTAAATGTCTCTCAAATTTAGCAGAGAAGTTATAAAAGACACAAAGAGATCACAGTTCCTCCTAATGAAACATATGAAACATATGGTCTGGATTTTGCAAACATGCTTAGAATACAGGTGGAGTGGTATGGGGTAACTTACTTTGTCATTACCTAGACTAATAAATGGGTAAATAACTACAGAATTTCCACTTCCAGTAGTATCAATTCAGCAAAACACAGCAGCAGCAGAGCAATACAGTTTTAGTACACTCAAAGGAAAAGCAACACCCTCAGTAATTACTCATTTTGCACAATTTGCATTATTAAGGAGTAGAGAACTAGATCCAAAGCAAATAACTCGTTTTACAAATCATCAAATTTTCTGCCTCACCAAGTTACACTACAAGAATGTGATGGATACACTGCATATTCCTACCTCTAAGCTTTACAACTGCTAGAGAGACACCATAAAACTGAAACTGCTATTTCTTCACAAAAGTGCTCCGAAAGCGCTTTCCAGTTTTCTTAAAATGCAATAGCTGAGTTTCCTATTTTGGAAACAGACTGTTGCTACTTTTCTACGTGATGTGTTATTGGTGACACTGTGAGCAATAAAGTAATTTCTTTTTTTCCGCTCCCTTTGCCCTGGTGTAGAAAAAAAGCTAATAATTCCGTATGATTAAAGGAGCTGATCCTAAAATGAAGTAGGACTGGGGCATGTCAGTCACTGAACAGGAGGTGGCTGGTGTGCCATGGAATGGACAAAATTAAATTGCTCAGAGGAAGAGTGATGAGATCCTTTGTCTGATTCCTGATCAGGAACACCTGTTATGAGCAAAAAATAACAGCCACTTGCTTCACTTCTCAGCGTTTACAGTACATTAGCCTTGGTGGTCGTTATTGGCAAGGACACAAAGAATCGAGTAAATCAAAAGTAGAAAAAAAAAAAAGAGTAGTTCCTAGTAGCACAGATTTATTATAGCACTCATGAAAGGTGTCAGATTGACAGCTTCAACAGCTGAAATCCTTCAGTTAATCATCAAACAGATGCCATCAGTCATCAAACAGATGCAACCAGCGCTACCATTGCTGTCTCCTCATACAACTTTGTCAATGTGCTCTGACTATGCCAAGACAAGAACATCATGAGAAGGAAAGAAGCTTTATTTATTTAATTCAATTCTTAATCTCTTTGCTTAGACTACCCCAGAATGATGGTTCTGATAACATGCTGCAAAGCATAACAAGAATAATGTAAGTGAGAAAGGATACCAGCTGCCTTCTTTCAGGTGCTCAGCCTAGGTCAACAATTTTTTGCTGTTAAAGTGGCGTGAATTCACCACTGCTGATATAACATGAAATAGTCCTTCCTTAAGATGAGCAGTCAGTTCAACGGCATGTTTTTAACTAATGTTCCAAACAGAGTAATTTGCAACAAGTCACTGACATCTCTTCTGAACAGAAAGTGATTCTCTCCACTTGCAGAAGAGCAACCACTTTAGGAAACAGTGCATGAACAGGTTCAATAAGCAAAACATTTAAATGATCTGTTTTAAACCTTTCTTTACAGCAACAGTTTAATTTAGTTGAATCTCCTAAACACATTCCCTGTGAGTGTATAAACTGTTAATTTAATGGCAATCAAGTCTTTTTAATTGATTCATTGGTGTGGCAGATCTCCTCAGGCACTAATGAAAGTTTCTCTGTCATTCCTTTTCCTCATCTCCAATGTCCTGCTGCTGGAATGTGGGGAAATGGTTCTTTTCACCCCAGGGTGATATGTGGCAAGATTTAGACTTGTGCTCAACACAGGTAAAATACATGACTGTTCAAGGGAGTGAGGTGCATGAAAATGGAGGCACAGGTCTGCACACAGTGACATTAAGAATTTCAATTTCACATAGCAACAGGACACTGTTTGCTTTTTCAGCCTGTGATTCACTGACATCCTTCCCTTGACAGACACTGTACTGAAATAAAGCCATTTCACTGAATTTCCCCAGTCTTCCCACATTATTGAGATGATACATCATGCCAGTACGTCAGAGCACTGGAGTACATGAGAAAAATCTATATAGAAAGAAGCAATGCCAACAACTCCACAAGCGGTTCACAATTCTTCATGCCTCTCTCAGCAGCCAGAAGCGTATGACAGCATTAGTCCCATTAGTCTAACTCGTCTCCAGTCTGCTTTGTCAGCATATTTCACAGTTACCCCACCTTTGGCTGAAAGTCTAACAGGGTCCTCAGCACGGGAAGCCTGGCTTCATTTCCTCACTTTGATTACTGTGCAGCAGGACTGTGCAGCTGATGTGTTTCATGCCAGAGAAGTAATGGTGAACAGAAGAATTCAATAAATTCACTAATTCTCAGGGAACGCTTTGGGACAAAAGGTGCTATATAAAAACAAGATATAAACTCCATTTGAATTGTATTGCCTATTAGAAGCTGCTCCTTCCTGAGTATTCCTGCTCTAATGTTTAATTTTAGAACCTCAAAGTTCTCTTAAGAAGCGCGGGATGAGTGTGAAGCCTTAACAGAAACTGGTGGGAATACCACTGCTAGATGCAGTTTCTTGCTGACATCAAAGAAGCCATGATCTAAATGCTGCAGACATCAGAAAAAGGCTGACTTGTTTTTGACTCCAACAAGTCATCTCTGTACCTGCAAAACCTGCTGCATTCATGGAGCATGGTAACATGCTCCATGCTGACAGTGAGTACAGGCCCATGTTAGCTTGATAAGATGTCAGCCTTACGCCACATGTTCTTAATTCCACGGCCACCCAAAATCAGTGACAACACTCCCATTAACACGGATGATGAAGGCTCAGCTCCTTAAAGGAAACACAATCCTGCTTTGCCCAGCCTCATCAACTGAAAAATCAGAAGGTAAGAACTCAGCTTGCATGTGCTCCAAAATACGATGAAGAACACCAGGGACCACAATAAATCTCTTATTTCTTTTGGCGAAGAGAGCTTGTAAGCGCAAGAGCAGCACGCTAATAAGCAAGTGACACTTTCACTTTTGGTTTTGTTACAAAAAACACTAAGTAAAAAAACACCTAATAAACTGGTATCTATTTGTTGTCCATCATATTTCTGGCAAATATATAAACATGCAGCATGAAAGCACTAAATATTCAATGGCTGTTACTCAACATCTTTGAGGCAAAGAGCAATCAAGAGTAGCCAGGAGTCAAACAGCTGTGGAGAATTCGCTATCTTCTCACCACTTCCTGGTGATATTTTAATCACATTCATGAAACAGCATAGGAATGTAATAGTTAATAATGACAAACCTGCCTCACAAACAAAGAAAAAGCTCTGGACTGCAGAATTGTGGGCTGAGAACATATAGGCACTGTGCTTCCAGAAGTGTTTTTAAAATACGAGTTGAAGAGCCAGAAACATGCAGATTCCATTAAAAAGAAAGAGGATGTAGGCATTCAGCCCAAAGCATACTCTCTGTGACTGTTACGTTTTTAGTAAGTTCTTAGACCACCAAAAAAAATCCTATTCCCTACACATTTTATAGGCCAACAGGGGAAAATCAAGAGGCTGTATTTTCAGTAGAAGCCATTACAAAATGCTGATTGAATCTAGAAAAATCACCTTTGTCAGTTGAGATGGCAAAATGTACAGAGGTGAAGGGGTAGCATTATTTTTAGGCCATTTGAATTTTAATAAGACTGAAAATTTCCATGATACAGTACCTTACATGAAAATTTGTTACCAAGCAGAAAGCTATTTACACTTTGCTTGGTGGCTCCTGAGAAAGTTGTTATTATTTTTTTTTTTTTTTTATTAACAGTGCTTTCACATGCCATCACATCGCTATTCCACAGATGAAAAGTCATTGCAAAGGTCACTGTAATTTATAGCCCTTGTTTTCAGTTTAATTGAAGTTTGAAAACAATGAAGAGAAACCAATAGGTCTTTAACTCTTTCTTAGGCTATTGAGCTCAACACTACATACATAAGCTTGACAACATTGGCAAAATCCTTTAGTTTCAGCTTGGCTGGAAGAGAAGCACTTAACATGAATGGTCTGGAAATTATCTGGAAGTAGTTTCCTCTACTTATATGATATAAATACTAGATAGCTTGCAAAGCTTCAAGTTATGATCAGGAAGACCTGTTATCAAGCACTGGAAAAACTCATATATAGAAACAGCCCAGGCCTCAAGGGTCTCCCAGCCATCCCACAGAGATAATTTTTAATCTGGAACTTCTCAAAGAATTTGTTCATACTCCATGATGGAATTTGCCTTGCATGCTTATACCTTTGAAAAGAACACAGAAATATTATTGTTGGTAAGTATTTCCATCACGCTTATCTCAGTCACTCAGAAAAAGAACACAGAAATATTATTGTTGGTAAGTATTTCCATCACGCTTATCTCAGTCACTCAGAAACACAGTAAGATACAGTTACAATAGGCGCTGCACTGGAAGGCACTCAGTATCTGCACTTGAGGATCTCTATCTGATCCTTGGCAGACTACAAGACTACAGAATTCACAGTCTCAGTTGAGCAACCCCAAACTCCCAGGGTTAGAAAACCTGAAAAAAATGTGGGACAAACAGTGCTAACCCCTCCTGGGGCAGGCACTTATGTTAACACTATTCAGGAGCTGAACAGGGTGATAGCTTCAGCTGCGATGGGAAAGAGCGATCCTCAATCCTCAGGATGAGGAAAGCAAGAGCTAAACTGGTTGGGAGGCCCTGTGCAAAGGGAGCTCCGAGGTTCCTGCAACAAGAGAGGATCTCAGGGGAAGCCAGAGCAGCCACATTCACCTTCAGGAGCATCGGGGGCAGTTAGCACTCACCGGCTTGGAGGCTGCACAAAGACACTGGAGAGCACAGAGGGAACCCTCCCACTCACTCTGTCCTGCAGGAAACCTCAGATACTGGAGAAAAACAGTGAGGGCTCACCTAATGCATGAGTGAGTATTCACACCTGCCTTGAATGCAGCAGATACTTTCTTTTAGTTTACACTCCTCTGGAAAGAAATGCTTTCATTCCATTCAACCAGTTTCTGGGATTTAGCGGATGCCGAGTCTTTTCAGGCTCATGTCACAAAACCCAAGTCTGCTTGGGCTGGAAGGATGATTTTTAGTCACTGTATGGGCTGGAATAAAAGTAAACTGATTAAAATTGTTACTGTGTTGGGAGGCTCATGTAATCCCCTTGGATCTCTGATCACTTTCTTGATAATATACTGGTGAGACTCCATCTGCATTCATTGGTGCTGGGAGACTTATTTTGCCATACTTCTTAAATAGCTTTAGTAGGGTTACATTGATGTAATAAGGGTAGATTCTGACCCACTATTTTCTACCAAAAATATCTAAACCCCCCCCCGCCCACCACACATGCCTTTTAAGATGAAAGGACTAAAAGATTAATTTGGTCTAGGGTTAAAGCATAAAGCATCTAATATATACACATAGTTAGAAAGTACACAAGATGTGGTTTAACACAGGTGAAGAGTCGTACTTCTTGTGTACCAACAAGTACAGAAATGGTTAGAAATTTGCAAGCAAAAGTGTTTTTCATTGGAACATGAACTTTAGTTAAATAAGAAATTTGGACCACTTGTTAGCCGCAGTTTTGACAAAAGTTTTGCTCAGAAAGATTTGAAAACAATCCAGCTGCTCATTCAGGATATCAGAGGTTCAGAGCAAGGTCTCTGCTCTGTCTGATTCCAGCTTTGGTCCTTCACATCACCGGTCTTAGCCACCAGATTATCAGTTAGATTTCTCTCATTGTTCTGTTTTCTATAAATTATAAAACATTCACTGCCCCAGAGAAGCAGACTGCAGCTATGCCTACCTAGATGACTTAACTTTTCCTGAACTGTAAAAAGTGCCTTGGAATGACACATACTGTCTTCAGTTTGCTTAAAGGATGAACGCAGTGCTACAGCTCCAGGGGTTGGATAACGCTGGCCAACACTGAAGAACAGCGCCTCTCACTCCACACAGTACGTAGGACCAGGACAGGTCACCAGGACTCCCACACTGCAGTGTCTCTGGGTCGTGCAGGGACTCGCATACAAACGAGCTCCAGCAGCCAAACATATGCAAACAAAACACTTATGCTAACCCTCCACCTATCTCAGCCTCTTCAACTAGCAAACGTCTCAGCTTGGCTGCCAGCGTTGCCCCAACTCTTACCAACCTCAAGGGGAGGCCTCAAGGGCAGCGAGGGCTCAAATTGCTTCACTGACACCAGCTCCTCCAGGAAGCTCCTTGCTTGGAAAAGAAGAAACCCTCAATCATGACATCTGCAAATGCTTTCTCTTACTACCCAGGCAGTCCAGGGTGAGGGAGGGGAAGACATGCTGATATCACTCTCTTAATTTGCCTCCTGTAAAGCAAGATTTGGAATAAAAATGGACTAGCAAAGAACTCCAGCCCTGTTCTTTTAACTCAGGACAAACACAGACACTGCCACTTCTCTGAGCCTAATTGCAGAACTTGCCCTTTATGTAAAAACTGTAAAATATCAGGTTCTTTCCATCTATCGACCTTGGGTCATAAAGGACTAAATTTCTTGCACCAGCTACTGCACTGTGAATATTCCAGCCAAATTGGAAGAGACAGTTACAGAACACTTCAGTGAACCTGAAAAGCACAATGTCTCTTTAGAGCATACTATCAACTCCGTATAAATTAACGTGTTCTCAATGAACGATGATTAAGTGGACCAAAGAGTGTCTGTGAAGGACCATGATATCTGAGTGTGACAGCCATAATGGCCACTTCTAGAAGATTTCTTACCTTTAACATGCAAACACTTGTAATTCTGAATTTTTATGTGTAATATTTTGAGCCTTGCTAGAGATCAGATGGACAAGCCCAAAGAGAGACCGTTGCTTCAGGTAATCATAAAAGACTTGGGCAACTTCTTAATGAGAAACTGACCTTCCTGCAAAATGTCACAAGGATTTTGTCCCTCCTAAGAGCCATGGCAGCACCAGGCACTGTCAGGGAGGCTCAACTGGGTGCCTAGAGATTGCCTGTGCTTCAGCACCCCATTTTTCACTGGAGAGGGCTCCCTTCTTGGTAGAGAGGATGCAAGTCCTTTCATCCATACTGCTGCTTCATCTATGAAGCTGTCCTCATAATTCATTACGATTTAATTCAGTCCTAGGGGACCTAGCACAATATCCTCACAGGCACTTGAAAATTTAGGCTTACTTTTTCAAATAACTAGCTGCTTTAGAACATTGACTTTTATAATAATAACAACTATTTTACCTGACTTGAGGTACTTGAACTAATTAGTTCAAGTTCACTTGAGCATAGTATCAGCTTGGGAGATGAAACGGGCACTCCCCAAAGGAACGATGGCTTAGCGTAAATGTTATGCCAGATCTTTGATGCCCCTTCTTAGCTAAAGTGGGCATACGGCTCCTGCTTCTTATAGGAGCCTCTGCGCAGACAGCATACTGCGATTACAGTGTCAGCCACGGGAGATTTTCCAAAGGTGCCTTAGGCCTCCTCCCTTTCTACCTCTGAAATCCATTCCCTCCCCTGGCATGCGAAGACAGCTCTAACAATCATACAAATTTGACAGCTATAGAAACTCTGTTATTAAACAGCGCTTTCTCCAAGGTAGTCAGCACGTTCTCACCCAGCCATCAGCACTGCAGAAGGACTTCACAGTAATCACTCAGTGGCAGGACATATCCATGTGTTGTGGTCCCTGCATATTTAATGAGCACTCAGAAAACACCAAAACAAGTGGATAACGACCTGCATTAACTCATAGGATAAGGTGCTGTGACCCATTCAGATGCGATTACATTGGCATGAGAAAAATACCAGGGGAGGGAATATACTATGGAATATACTATAATTCAGTCTTCCACTGAAAAGTCTTGGATGCTACCTCAAAGCTGAGCCTTGAATCCTGGATGCTAAGTCTCCCCATACATAACAGCCCACAAACAGCCCAGACGTTCCAACACTGACAACTGCCGTTTATTTTTACCCAACCTTCATTTGAAGTCTAGAGTTTCAATCCAATCTTCTTTCGATGTGCGTGTCCTTAAGGGCACAGACTTTTTGTAGAGGGCAAGACTGGTCCTTTCAAGTGGCAACACAAATATTCCTGTATCACCACATTTATCTACACTTTCCATGAGCCACAGAACGCTAACAAGCAGTGCAGTGCCTGACGGCACTACGCAGCCGTTTGAAAATTCTTTTTCAGTCATATATTCTCAGCAGTTTTTCCTCAAAATTCAGGGAGATGAGCCTTGGGAATACAGTTCTTGACTGCCAGAGTTACCATCTCGTTGTTATCTGATTGCTCGTTTTCAGTCTGTTCCTAGGGGGAAACCACCTTTTGTCGGTTATGTGACTTTGTATAAAGGAATGTATAAATTACTTGGCTGCTTTTCCCCATACAGATGATAATCTACTGTTTTCTGAACAGCTAAATGCTTTAAGATATAGGTTTAGCACAGGGGCATACTACTGTGAAAATACTAAAGAAATAAACAAACAAAACAGAACAAAAATAAATTTAAAAAAATCCCCCCAAAACAGGAGGGCTACTAGCACCCAGCACTTAGTTTGCTTGCTAGAGTGAAAACACTTGCTGAAATGTAGTCCTTTTGGGCTTTCCAGCATTTATTTTAGGTTCTTTACTTTCAAAAGAAGCTCCAAATATTCTTTTGATTCACAGTGCAACAATCTTGCCTGCATGAGAGCAGCAAAAATTCCGTAACACGGCTGTTTTTTGGATTGAGTAGGAAATCTACATTGCTTCAGCAATTTGCCCTTTAATTAACTAACTATAAATAGTGATTTGATAATTTATTTATGCTGATAGAGATCTGCTACATACACTCAGGTAAGTTAAGCATAACTAATATGGATTCTCATACGGGTTAATGAATTATGTCAATTGATATAGAGGCCCAGTCAAGCTGTTAGTTTAAAAAATTCATTTGGTAATGAAGTGCTCATAATTGAAGACGTATTAATTTACTTTTAATGCTGTAATTCAACTGTTAAATCAATTATAATACTGAAGCATTAGCAGCAGGAGGGCAATGCACTATTATGCAAGATGTACGCTGTTTTACCAGACTTACCTGAATTCGCATACCAGGAGTAACAATTCATAATGCCCATTTAAAACAACTTCACTCTTCCCACAGAGCTGACACTTTGACCATACACTGTAAAATAGCAGATTTCTAGTGACTCATGTCCGTTCTAAATAACTCTCATTCTTTCTTTTCACATATAAATCTTATTAAGCTTATCAATGGGGTTACCATTTGCTGAACCCATACAAGCCCAACAGTTTGCTCCATTTCCCAGGAAAATCAGTGGAAGCCTTTCTATGAACCACCACAAAACCCAGGATAGGAATATGTGGCAATATTCGTTTTTCAAGCCATTTACACCCACAAGCACACATTTCTGGCACCAAATGGTACACAATTCACTGATTAAAAATACAAGAGAGCAAGTTCAGCTGAGCTGTATCACAGTTTTGCAGGCAGCATCCTATCAGACTCCCAACTCAGGGGCATTTGGTTTGTGCTAGCCTTGAAGGATGTCTGTGAGTTATGGTTGCCGTATTTATTTGGGAATACCTATTCAAAAAAGATTTCTAGAAAACAAAGGTTTTGTAGTCAAGCCTAATGCACATACATGGTACCCAAAGCTATAGAAGCTTAATCTGAACTGACCACAATTTTTTCTTCCCCTGAGAAAGCACGCAGCAAGGGGGATGCTACATACAGCAGCCATTTTTTGCCAAATCTGACTGGCTCACGCAATAACTCTGTGCAGTAACTTCCTCTAATGGTTGCAGACTTGCTTGGAAAGTGTTGTGGCTTTGAATTGCTCACCAACAACACGCCTGCCACGTCCCAGATACACAAGATATATAGAGCACACATAGGAATCAATCCCTTACGTTCACAGGGATGGTTGGTATATACCTAGGTGTGAAGCAGGTTCAAATGTGCAGGGCACATCAAATCCACCCCTTTTACGCCTGTCAGCAACAGCAGGGATGCTAAGT
The DNA here is from genome assembly GCF_040807025.1 of Struthio camelus. Lineage (NCBI taxonomy): Eukaryota > Metazoa > Chordata > Aves > Struthioniformes > Struthionidae > Struthio > Struthio camelus. Next base: position 49,675,827 of record NC_090943.1, read on the forward strand.
GTTTACTTTTTAACTGATGAGGACGTGAGTTGATCATCAATGACAAGTGTTAGTGTTGTAGGTACTTCCGTTAAGTGAAAGCAGCCCCCGTACCCCTATTTCCTGCTATCGTGTTGTACGTGTTGTAAATACATACATAGGGCGGTAAGTTATATATGCTCCATAATGACTCAATATTATACTGCAGATTATATTACTTTAGAGCTGGGATTTTCAGAGGAGCTGGGTGCCTAAATCCTACAAGTCCCTTGAATGTTTCAGCACCTTGCTATTTAAGGCCACAAGAACAGAAAAATTAGCAAGTTCCCAAGTCCACAGGAGAGCTTTGAGCTCAGAAAGGAGGCTTTCCTCATATATGATATATACACGTTAGCAGCTGCTCCGCTACCTTATCTGGAGCCGTACCAGATGCAAGCCAGAACACAGATTTATATCACGTGTTAGCACAATAATTTGTGAATGCCTTTGAAAGTTCATTTGCCCTAAAAGAAAAAGTGTTTCAGCATTTATGCCTGCATTTGCAAGACAACTATAATTACATTAATTAAATACATCATTCCATTTCACAGAGGCTGTTTTCATTATTTTTGACTCAAGAGAGAAGATTCTGACATTATTCAGCAATGTTTGTACAGTGCTTCCTCACAATTTTTTTTTCCAAACTTCATTTTACTTACATGTGGTTATAATTAACCAGTTTCCCATGCCTGTGGGTTCTCTATTTATTTCCCAGCTAATCTCATTGTCCTTCATATCCTGTCTGTCAGAGCTGTTGTTACTTCCCGCTTTACGGCACAGACTTTAGATGTGCAATACAGAGGCAAAATAGGCCCCAGATCAGCAAGGAGCTAATTAAACTTTTACTTACTAACTCAGTCTGAAAACGTGCTTATAATTCCATAGCTCAAACAAAATTCACTTCAAGGCTTAACTTTGTTATCTAGGCAGGAAGCTTAAGAACATACAAGTGTAATAGCAGGAAGAGAAGAGCCTAAGACAACATATATTCAACCACAGTGAAATTATACCTTTCAGTTGCTCTCTTCATCCCTTTACGTTACTGCATACCATACGGGGAACGGAGTTTGGTATTTATACAGCAGGGTATGCAGGGTACATAAGAGATCACTGACCACTTTAAAGAAGGACGACTTCATGTTGCAGGATCTGTATATTCCATATGAGCTATTTCAGCCCTGGGACTCCAGGGTTTTATCTTACTACCAAGCAACCAGTGCACAGTGTGCAATATCCCATGGAAGGCACTGCTTACTAGGCTCCAGAGAAGTACGAGAAACCTAAGCGAAAAATCCCAAGGCCCAGCTGAATCTGAGCAACCTTCAGGTGTATCCTGTGCAACTCTCTGAAACTGCACACGCTAACGGCCAAAACCAATAAGCACTTTCAGCAGAATTTGGTCTTCTTGTAGACTTTAAACTTAGCTGCGGCTGAAGCTGTGAAGCAGCAGCTTGTAGAAAGGCAGGTTTGGATGGTGACTTGCCTCGACTTAGTTCAGGGCTGCTCTTCTGAGGCTCCTATTAAGGCTGACTTTAGGCACAGGAAGACTCACAGGCATGAGAAAATACAGCTCCAGAAAGAAAACGCTGCCCAGGCTGCTTTGGCTTTGAGAGCAGTGGCAAAATGCTCAGCCTGCCTAGGCAGTTCAGCATGCTGAGACCATGTAGCAAGTGGTGTGGTCCCAGTTTGCACAGGCAGCCTTGCTCTGCGGCTGGGGAGCAGCCTGGCCGCTCAGGGGCGGACAGCGGTGCTCAAGGCTGGCCGCAGCCCTCTCACTTCCCCTTCCTCTGGCTGCCATACCTGTCCCAGGGGACTACAGCAAGGGCATTTATTGCATTAGTTATTACATAATTCACAAGCCACTTTGTCTTTATGTTTGAGGTGGGAACATTCAATTTTGCTGACATTGCCGAAAAGCTGTGAGTGACCTCTGGGATGAAACGCATCACTGAGGGATGGTTTGACTAAAATGTCCTCCATTTCATCCACTTAAAAAGAAATGGAAGAAAAATAAATGCCACTAAATATGCCCAAAATATTTTCTCCCAAGAGGCTGCCATGCTGGAACCATACAAAAGTACTATACTAACAGTAAGGGTCTGCTGGCTTCACCTTCCAGTGACAGTAAATCTTATGAACCAAAGAAACCTCTTGAATGGCATTCAGTTCTCTCATGGTGTTTTTGAGGTCTTTGCCTGATACACTAATTTTGAAGCCAGCAAAACTCGAATATGCATTTTCATGTCTTGCTAAACAATGGAAATGGAAACAACAAAAATCAGCAGCACTGTTAGGTGTGTGTGACATGCTTCCAGTTTTTCTTACATAAAGTTTAAATTGTTTTCTTAACTGGCCTTTCAGTATCATAGTAATATGTTAATATATTTTAGGCATGCTGTTTTTTGATTGATGCATTCAGAAAGTTTATCCAATGCTTCCATCTAAAAAAGTAATTTTAATACCTGTTCTCCATATATCTTCTTTAAAATTCCCTTTGACAGCTCTTCTTTTCAATGCCTTCTCTGTGCAGCGTGGCACTTTATATTAACATACTGAGACAAAGGTGAAAATGAGAAGTGTAAATAACGCTAGAAAATTAATCTTTAGATCAGGATTACTACAGAGAATTGTTCCTGTTGTGAAAGTTTGGGCACATGACAAAACACATTGTAGCATCCTGTTCCAATCTGGGAGAGATTTTCAGCTGTGCATTCATCATTCTTTTCCTGTACAGACAGTCAAATCCCAAAACACACGACAGCCAAGAGAGAGAACAGTCTCAGCAGTAGGTTTAGCTCTGAGCCTTGTGCTGACCTCACACGGGTCTCACTAGGACTAAATTTAAACAAGGAAGAGCTGGGTTCAGGCACACTGCAGGCATCTTCATTAAGATGTACTTTTGTGAAAGCCTCCCGCAGACTGCCATCTCGCTAACCAACACTGGTGCTAGGTACTTTCAGGCATGGTGCAGCAAACCCTTCAGCACCTTCCAATAACTGACAAAGTCAACGGAAATGGACCCCTGTAGCAAGCAAGTACAACAGTCACCTTGGCCGCGCCACAAAGTGGAACCCAGGAGCAGCACGCCAAGGCACAACCTGTATTGATCTTATTACTGTAAGGATATTGCCTGTGCTTAGATATCACTGACAGAGCCCTTAAGCCACATGAGCCCTGAATCTGTCACCGACAGGACATCAGTAGGTTGCTGTACCTGTGTAAGAAGTCCAGCCTGGAACCCACTCCCTAGCAGTCCATTGCTGGCTTGCCGCTTCAGTTGCCAGCCCCAGAACATACTTAAATCTGCACTAAATGTTTCAATCCAACGGGGCACTTCAGCCTAGGATATTGAGCTGACTCCCTCTGCAGAGTGAGATCTAAAAACAACATCTGTGTGGTTCCAGGTTGAAGTGATGGCATTAATGGTCCAGCAGAGTGACATACCATGAAATGAGAAGACAGGAGAATAGCTGGTGTGGCTGGAGAGGAATAAAGGCTAGGGAGGAGTGACAACATGGGGAGGATGCTCCCATGACACCATCAGGAGTGGAACAGGGTTCATCCTGGTATCTTATTGCCATTCATGTAGAATAAAAAGACAGTGATATGAAAGAATAATTATCATAGACATACACTGTTCTATTTAGTTTCAAATAGATAGAATCAAGTGAAGCAGATGCCAACCATGATAAAACATATGTCATTACAGAGGTCTTCAAACAGTCAGCATCTATGGAACAAAAACTTGTTTTACATTCAGAGTTGCCCCTTTATCAAATTCCTGAGGTTTGAAAGGTTTTGATAGGACAACCTTTTATTTCATCAGCAGAAGGCAGCTCAAGGAGAATGCCTTTCTTTATCTAGACTTGAAAAACAGGAAGAAAATACTACAATCAAATTACCCAGTGAGATTGAGGTACATGGTCTTTACCCCTTTTTTTCCATTTTGGTTTTCTATCTTTGCTTTTCTTTATCAGTACTAAAGGATGTTTTCACATTTCCAGGAGTCGCACAGGCTTTTATTCTTGCCTCCAACGTTGCTTGCTGCATTTGCGCAAAGGAAATCTCTTAGGATTAAATGATAGTGGCCTTTTGTTTCAGGCATCTTTGTTTTAGGGCATGTCAATTGAGATATGTACAGTCTGATTTTTAGGGCTGCTGAGCTCCCAGCACTCCAAGTGATTCTCACTAGGATTGTAAGAGTTCAGCATTTTTGAAGGTCACACCTAAATCGCCAAGCAGTGGGATAGCCAGAACCCCGACTTTCAGGTTTCCTGCCAGAGAACTGAGCTCCTTGGCATGAGGCAGTACAGGGGAAACAAAAGCAGAAAGTTATGCGGAATTTATCCTAGGGAGTTATACAAATTTGTGCATTGCCAATTTTTGTAATCCCTGCTACAGTGGCGGGATTGGTTGGGTCGCGTGTAGGGAATGAGTCCAGGATTTCATGATTTTAGATTGTGGTATCTTGGGATGAACTGCCAAAGAGCATCCCCACTTGGTCATGTGAGCAGCAATACCTAGGACTAGCATGAAACCATTAATGAAAATTAAAATACAGAGCTGGGACTCATTACAGCAACATAAAACTGCTAATAAATATTTATGTATTAGGGTCTCCCCATCATAATTTAAATGGATTGAATGCTAGCTACCACCAACTTTGCTAGAATTAGCATGCAACTGTCAGGATGCTTTTAGTCATTTAATCTATAGCAGTTGGATCGTTAATGAACCTTTTGGAATGCAAATCACTTACCTCAAATTCAGAATCAGGTCGGGGGGAGGGAGGAGGGAGCAGAAATCCGCCATTAACGCAGCTTAGCATTAGAAAAAGCTATTTGGTTCCATTAACGGTGTAATGATACTGCACAGAAATCTTAAGTGTTAATCTAATGTGCGAAAATATGGCTGCGCAGGGTGCTGACACCAAATTTTTAAGGGATAGGTGTGCCAAAACACACAGGGCAGCTCAGAAGAGAACACTTCAGCCACGATCCCGTAAGGGATAACGAACTGTGATCCTCATGAAGCAAAGAACGTTGATGAATTGAATACTGAGCATCCAAAACCCTGCAAAACGAGTACAGGTATATACACTGTTTATGAAGAAAACACACCCTGAGTCCAAAACTATAAAAGATGACACCTGAGCGATAAGCCCAAGCAACCTGATTCTTTGTTGTCTCCCCATCACCCTATTTAAGTCTGTATTTTGTCTTTTTAATCACAGGCTCTTTAAGGCAAGAACTGGCTCTTCTCATATGTGGTGGACACATTCCTAGAATTTAGTAATAGACTGTGTACTTCATCACAGGCAGAGGTATAACAGGGGTGGGAAGATTTAAGGAGGACACCCGGGCAGCTGCAATCATTTCAGCTGATGTAGAATGTACATCACACATGCCAGTAATAATGTGGCCTAAAGCCATTTTCTGCTGCTTCCCTGCCAGTAAATCCATGCCTGACGTATCAATATACTCATGTAGAATCCCAGCGTAGAAAGGTGTTTCTCAGTCATTGCTATGCTTCTAAGCGTTTCTTCAAATACTACTAAAACCACTTTGCTGTCACATCTCTCCCCCTCCATCTTATTTTTTATTCATGCACTGCTTTATTTATTCTAAGGAAAATTATTTGTTTACTAGTGCATACACGAAATCTTCTAGACTTTGTAAGCATCATCGGAAACAAAGTTTTCACAGAATAGTAAGTAATGCTGCTAGTTTAACCCTAATTTAGTAAAGGATTTATGCACCTCCTTTTATTTAAGTGCATGAGAACTCTCCCCAGTTTTAATGGACGACTAGACTGCAAAAAAAGTAATGAAGCACATGTTCTGTGACTTGTAGCACTTCACAGTACTTTAATTATCCACCTGTGTAACGCTTAGAAGTCGTCTCTGCTAACGGTTACAGTACTGCTGTTTAAATTGCACATGGGTCCTGTTTTAATTAATCATTGCTAGGTGCAATTTTAAAGCCTCTCTGAAGTGACAAAGACCAAACAATTATCTCAACAGTTTAAATCAAGCTTACTTTGCTTGCTACAGTTATAATTGGACCTTCAATTGGTAATGCTACACACGATGGGACACACATTTTCCTTAATGCACCAGTATTACCCAGGCTAATAGCAAAGCTTTGCTGTCGCTGATTTTCAGGCGCACGTCATCTTGCGGGGGAAACTACTGCAGCAGGGCAGAGATGCCAGATTTCAGCACTCTAGCTAGTATGGTCTCCGGGGCAGAGACGCTCAAAAGATCTGGGAATTTTACAGCAGTATCAAGCCTGCTTTTAGGGGCATCTTTTTCAAGGACTGATATAAATATATTCACAAATATGAAAAAACCCCACAGATAACCCTCTACAGATTTCTTCTCCAGTTGAAAGTTAAAGTTCTTGACATCTGCTCCCACTCTACATGGAGGTGACAGTATTTTGTAATCTTAACTTTTTTTTTTTTTAATCTCACCTGTATTTTAAAAACAAAGTAATATTCTACAGGGAAATGGCATTATGCAGAATCTCTTTCATCTGTCCTAATCAAGAAGCCTTAATTAAAAGGGGCAAGGAGTTCAGTCCTTTATCCTCTGCAGGGAACACTTACTTTTAAATGCAGTTTCTTAATTGTAATGTGGCACACAATTAATATAAGATAAAAAAACTAATTAAAAAGTATTTGGAGCATTACCTTAGATTTTTTCCCCCTGCAATATAAATCCACCTCACTGTACACCCAGACTCTTAATATATCACTGATCTTTTCGCAACATGACATAGCTGTGTAAACAGTTAGTCTCAGAAAAATAATTTGGAAGACCAAAGTTTGGGCCAAGTTATTTTTTAGAAGACAACTTACATAAAAAGCTGCAAATGAAAGTGTACTTTACAGATTTCTCCTCAGTTATAAAACCAATCACAGAATAAGAAAGGAAAAAAAAAGTCAACACTTCTAGAAAAAACAACATCAAAAAGTTTCTGGGGTAGGTGTTTTTATCATGTTACTCAATTGCTGAGATGTTCCTGGGTTAAAAATTGAAATCCAAAATTGTGCTGGTAATGTTTGGATGACGCCCTGTTGCATTAGGGAAAATTGCACAGGGTCTGCACACTCCAGATTTCAAAATTTAAGTTGAAACCGTGCCTAAATCCCATTTCCTATGGACAAGAGGCCACACATGTGATTGCTATGGTGAATAATCGAGACCCTTGAGATGCAAAAAGGAAGGGACAAATTTTGATGTTACCTGCAGAGATGTACTCCCCAGAGGGGACAATAAGGACAATGAGAAAACAACAGAGCTCCCATACTAGATACCATGTAGTCTCTTCTGGGAGATTTTTTTGCTTCTTTAATTACCTATAAACAGTGATACCACAAATATAGCATGGAAAAATGCTGCAGGAAGTTCTGAGTGGGCAAAAAAAAGCCTAGACTATGTGGTCTAGTGATGGGGACAGATCATTTACTGTCTACTGTAGTAACAATTTGAAAATCCAAATCTTTCTGTGATGGCATTGCTCATCTCATGAGAAGGTCTAAAGTCTTGATGAAATACTCTGAAGGATAAAAAATATTCCCACGTGATACATTTTGTTACAAGCAGGAGTTATTTCAAGGTAGTACCAAGTGCCGTGGAAAGACTGTCAGGTGGCACATGGAAAATTTGAGCAGTGTACGCAGGAGTGCACATATGGTTAGGACGCTCTGAACAGCACTACAAAAAGTGGCCAATAAGCAAATAGGACGATATCTCTGCATTCGTGACAATGCACTGATCAGTTACGAGAGAAAACTTGTTCAAACTGGATTTAGGTGCTTCTTGTGACAAACAGCAAAACAAATCATCAGGACCGTACAGAGCTCACTTGTTCACCGCAGATGTACATTTACCACAGTTAGCTCAGTGAATGCATAACCAATCCAATGTGTTCTCCAGCAAATACAGCCTTGCTGGCAGAAAGAAGAAGGTGCTTTTCAAACACTCACTGAGGTTGACAGTGCTCCTGAAGAGCAGTGAGCCTGAATACTCCTCCTGAGTATTAAGCAACTACCCACACCTTCTGTCAAGTACATCTGTTATTGCCAACCACATTGTCAACACATCTATTTACAACTTCACACATTTTTAATTCACATCACCTCCAAACCGTGTGCACACACTACTATCCCCACCTGTTTCCCCAAAACTCAACCAGATGCAACTTACAGAGGAGTTTCATGTGAAACAGAGAACCAGAATCTTGGCCAGACTGTGATGAAGGCCACAAAGACCAGGGCTCCTTTATCTGTGCTCTAGGCTGGGTAGGTGTAAGCCAGTTCTGATTAAGCAATCCAGCCTCTGGCTTAAGGGGTCCATAAGTCTCTCACTGACAAATACTGACAAGCTATACAAAAGGAAGCAGTAGCCAATATTTGTCCTGTTTCCAGGACCTTTCTCTTTGCAATTATCACTGGCCACTATGGGAGACAAGCGGCTGGACTAGGTGAAACTTTGGTCAGACTTTGGTCATTTCCATGTCAGAACTGTCAGTAGCATAAGGCTGTGGTAGCCAACCTTAGCTAACTCTCTTCAGAAAAAAGAAGGCAGAGTGTGAGCATGTCCCATCAAATCCTAACTGCTCCAGAGGGCTTTGGGCAGCCCAGAGACAGTAGGATGCTTCTCTGATACACCCTGGTAGGCACAAGTGGATTGACATCAGGAAGGAAGGCTGCCCACAGCATCCTTCTAAACTGCAGGCCCAAAGTTAAACACTCCACTGGCTTTAGTTTTCAGAAAAAAAGAAAAATGGAAAAAAAGTCAGGAGAGGTAGAATACCTGCCATAAAGGCTTTTGCACGTGGAAGCATATTTAAATATGTCTTTAGATTTTCACACATGTAGAATCTGCTTTGAAATCTGTTTTTCTGACAAAAACTGCTAACAGAAGTGATATTAGCCACCCAATAAAGCACTTGCTAATTATACACAGTGTTTACCAACATTGCATCTTAACACTGAAATTTTCTCCCCATATTTTTTTTTTTCTAATGGGCAGAGAATCCTATTGCCTGGATACACACATACTTCAGTAAGTGTCAACATAGTAAGAAGGAACTACATGAGTGGAACGGTAGTATTGTAATACATGAAATAAAGCCACATCACTTCTCAGTAAAATGCTCAAGAGCAAATGATGTCTGTCCTAAAGAAGGGATAGTAAACCACAATACTCCTTAGTGTTCAGCAGATGCGCAGCTCACTTGCATTGGAAAACAATACAATTTGGTTTGTTTTCTGTTTTAAATGGCTGTGTCTGTACTGACTTTGTAAAGACAAGGACCTGTCTATATTCAGTCCTGTCTTCACCCTAAGATTTCCTGTAGAGACTTTTCTGCTTTAAGAGTAATATCTTGTCTCACAGTGGTAAGGGGAGAATAAGCCCACTGTGCACATATTAAGCATACAATCATAAAGCTCATGTCAACATATTATATAATATTGCTCCTTAGTCTCATTAATCTTCAAGAAAGATGATGAAAATATCTTTGCAGAAGTCATTACTACAATGATTTAGTTCGATGCATATCATCAGTTAGGGAGAGAAATGGATTAAATCTAGATGTGAATACTATGAGCATCAAGGGAATTCAGAGACAGCATCAGAGTGAATTGGGGTGTTTGGCTCTGGATGAGATAATACAGATAAAAGCCTAAATTGTTTCAGGGTTATAAAACGCTCCTGGAGAAGTTACACCTCAGATAATGTGCGGTGTAGCTACTACGAACATCTGATTCCTCTGCAATAGAGAGGCATCCCATTCAGCAGAGAGAATTTCACCTCTAGTACCTTAAGATATGTATGAGTATATTGTGAAATAATACATGAGTCATTAGAGCTAAAGAGCAACTCCAAGAGAATCTATTCTTACTTTATTTCCCTCCTGACTCCAAATAGTATAAAAGTGTGTTCCCGATAAACAGGAAGAAAATTCTGTTTAATGCAATACTCTATAAGCAACAAAATGCTCACTATTTTGTGCGAAAAAACTCCACGTTGCCTGATGAAAATAAAAAATAATCTTTCAGGAAGCTTGGAAAGAAAAACCCAGTAAGGAATACAAAAATACTGTCAGAAAAATAAGGACAGCCTTGGTAAAACTCAGCTTTGTATGGTTACTTGAGCTAGGGAGCTACTGAAAGTGACTGATATTTTCTAGCCTGTATGTACAAAATTGCAAATGAAAGTTTTTTTTTTGTTTTTGTTTTTGTTTTTTTTTACAGAAATTCTTAACTATGTATGGATATGCCTTTAGAAGTAGGCACTCCTGGACATGTTTGCAAAGTTGTGGAACACTTCAGTCAGGGGAGGGAGTTTGCAGTACCTCTGAACCAGACCACACTAATATAGTTTTTGCCTTCTTTAATATTTCTATCCAAATCTATATTCATTTCTACAGGAATAAACCTCATGGCAGTTCCTTTACGCAGTGCAAGTTACCAGTCCTTCACATTCTCAACTCACCCAACGCATCTGTGTGTTAGTCAGAACTATATTTGAGACACCAGCAGAATTCCAGACACTGGTCTTTATCATTCAAACGTGTTACCGTCTCACTCTGAATTACTATTCAGAGATTTCCAGGAATTTTCAAAATCAGTCAGAGATGTGTATATCACTCTAGACAATTAAGGAACAGCCTTTGCCTTCAGCCAAAACACAGAAGGGGCTAAAGCCAAGCTTCCTCTGCAGGCTCAAAACCTTTCACCTGTTGCTTTCCATGCGACTGTTCATGTCTCAGGGCCTACTGGCATCTTACCTATTCCACGCTGGGCAAGGAGAAATACACAAAAATACCAAACTCCCGGGTCCACTGTCGGCAGCCCACGCCTGCGCACCCGCATCTGAGCGAGATTATGGTTCCACGGGGTTCTCCTCTCCCTCCTGCCCCGTCAAACCCAAATGCACAGGACAACAAAGTAACAAAATACATTTACACTTGACTTCAAAGAATCAAAGTCATGGTGACGAGGAAAAGATGAGAGAGGCATTTTTCTGACTGTTTCAATTTAGCAGAGGTACTACCTAACTCCCACAATGTTTCTACCAGCTGTCAAAAATATCTCACATATCTGAGAGCTATAAGACATATTAAATATCAGTGTTTTACCAAACTTCTGAGTACTGATTACTGATCTCTGCATAACAGTAACAGGGGCTTAATGGAACAGTAAAATTCTTGGTATTTAGTTTCTTGATAAGCCAGCGTTACATTGGTTACTAAATATTTTGGTTGGATTTTGTGCCCGTAGCGAAAGATTTCCCAGTTTTGGAAATGTGAAAGACTGGGAAAAATTAAAACAGGAAATTAAAAAAAAGGTTTATAAACAAAACTACTTTTCTCTGAAAGCTAAAGGAAAAAATAAGTTATTTCCTCTCCTTCCTTGCCCCTTCCCCTTGCAGAAGGAAATTGATTTAACCTCCTTTAGTGCTCTCTAGGAAGAAATCATTCTGCCATGAGCTTCCCAGGGAGCTTCCGTTTGCTGTACAAAAGCTCAAAATGTCATCACATTTACAAATGAGCAGAGCTTCCTATTCAAAAGGCTTCATTCTAGTCACCGGGAAGAGAGGCAGCCTGCAGGTTTCTTCCTCTCAGGGTGAATACTGTATTGGCAGGATAATATACACATTTCCACTGATGAGAGGAGGTGCCATTGCCTTGAGAGATAAAGTCGTTCCTTGCCTAGATTCAAACATAGAGCACATTTGCAGCCAGGTATTGACACTTCATTTCTGTCTCTGTGAGCTGGTTCCCCAAGTACTCTAACACACATCACACACATGATGTGCTCATGAGTTTACCCTCGATCAAAGGCATTTGGTCTCAGATTTGTTGGGAGATCTTTCAGACAGCCGCCTGAGCATATTGCCAAAATTGCACAGCAGGTCATTCTCAAGGACCCGGACTAACAGTCTGGTGGAACCAGGTCACTCAAGAAACTGGGACATCCTACTGTGTTGAGCATCCAAAACCTCTCCTGGCTTTGAAAATCTCAGTTCCAATGCCAGTTAATGTGGTGTTACCATCTACAGAGCTGAGAAGCCTGGGTTGAACCATGGGACTGCCACAGAAACCTCCCCCGCAGCTGAATACTGCACATATACTGCTTTTCGGTGTATTTGGAGCTGCTCATTTCTAGCCTCATATAAATACGACTGCAAGCAACATTCAAGCTCAGCTACTGCCAACCAGCTTTCTCACCAGGCAGCATCTCTGCCCATGTTATCACTGCCTTCCCCATGCACACAGTTTTTTTTCTTGCCTCTGGAGGCCTACATACAACGGTGTTACAAACCGCAACCACCAGATGCTGCTCATGGCTGGTCCCAGATCAGTCTGAATTTCTAGAGTGGCTATTCATTTCGTTGGAGGACAACACTGCTGCACCTCTCCTGAGACACACTTAAAAAGCAACTCTGACTTTTCTGATAAAAAATCCCCAGGTGTTAATGGGTGGCCTTTCCGGTCCTTTTCTCTGAATTCCCTCCCTTGACTTTTTAGCAATAGCCCTCTGCCTCAAGGTTGCGCTGATATGGCTGTATCTGGTGTCACTCCCGAGTAAAGTAGAGGCATCGCCTGAGTCCCAGTGAATAGTTCCAGCAATAAAACTGCTCTTCTGCCATTAACTTATTTCACTTAGGAAGTGCTGTGGGTTTGCACAGGCTTTGCTAGCTAAAGGGCAATGTCAGCTGTACCCCTTAGGAGTTGTTTGGTGGTATAGCTACTCTGGCAATACATAATTACATAAATACTCATCACATAAACCTGGCCTGTGCTTGTTCCCTACTGACATTGCTTTGTCTTGAAATAGTTTTGCTGGGGGTGAAGAGCAAACATATGCTATAGCAATGACACTTGCAGTGCTACACAGGTGGCTAAATCCATCATCATATGGCATCCACTGTAGGCAAACTAGCTGTGAAAAAGCACAATACCAGACTAACATAGGCATGAAGAGACAGAATGAAAAAAAAAAAAAAAAAAAAGAACCTCTATATAATTCAAGGCAACGAAATATACAATTCATGAACGGTATATCTATAATACCTGAGTTCAAGGAAGGGTTTGAAGGAGGAGGGGGAAGGGAGATGGGGATATAAAATTCAGAAGGTACTGCTCACCACTCCCTGTCACAAACTCCCACTGCACAAATAAAGAGTTGACCTGCCTTAGTTGTGCTCATTTCTTTCTACTACGTGCACATATGCATGTGTGGAAAAGACATCTACAGGTATTCTCTTAGAATTGAAATGTGTGGCAATCTAACCATGAATTCCCCACAAACTTGCCTGTGTATGCTCATACACACATGAATAGTGTATATATATTTATGAAGACTTTGGTTATTGTGTTTTTGAAATCTAGGTGGTCATTTGTATCTGGCATCAAGCTAAAAGTAAATGTGACTGCCACAGAGAAATGGTTCACACAAAAGAAGATGGAAAAGTTAAGAAAGAGTTCTTAGTGCTGTCTACCAAAGTCTCATATGACAGTACTTCATCATTCTCTTTCAGGAGGATAAATAGAAGATTAAAAATTCAATAGAAACATAATAGAAAACAAAATGAGGCTTTGTAACCTTGTCTGTGGTGATTTCTCAGTGGGCTAGGATACGTACATACATACGGTCCTCTCCTCACCCATCCTTCTGCATGGAAATTCCTCTGTACTTGCCCAACACCATTTTAAAAAGAGAGTCCCACTTTTTAACAAAAAGGATGGCTACGACAGAAGCACACACCTAAGAGACACTTTGTGCTGAGCAGAGAGACTTCAGGAAAAGGAATGTCAGGGTCACGAAGAGAAATCCAAGATGATGCACTTTCTTTCATACATAACCTAGTTTAGCAAGTACAAAAGAACATTTCTGGATTGTCTGCTTTCTTACTTTTAATCTGGACAACATTCTGTATGCATTTTAAGCACACTACCAGGTATTTTCCAACCGACAAGCAAAAGGATATTGCACCACAGGAGTCTGCAAACAGCTTAGCTTTTCTGACATGAAAAAAGCCTCCTGGTGATACGCTTTCAATCGACAGGGAAATTGTAAGGAAAGTAGGGAAAGCTCCTTCTGGCAGGTCTGCTATCTGAGTCCTCGACAGATGACACAACAAGGAGAAAAATGCTTCTAGATCGCCTTTGTTCTAATTTACCTTTATGCCCTCTCTTTAGAATATGAGAACCATTTTTCTCCTTACCTCTCTCCCAATCAGCAACAGGACAAAACAAAGTCATCCAGCTCCATGAGGATCATAGAATGAATCATTTCCTTCCATCATTCATGTTAGTGGAGTATTTGTGGCATGCACATCAAGCACTGAGTATGTAATTCAGAAACATTTATGCCCTGTACATAGAGAGACTTAAGTGTCTTGCCAGGGATATGCAGAACACTCAAATTAGCTAATTCTATATTCTTATTCTTCATTTTCTGTTATCCAGTCTTCACAGAATGGTTGAGCCTGGAACCTTCACAGAGTTTCTGTATGAGCAAAGCCTGTATCATCTTCCTTCCACATAAATTAAACTGCAGTCTAATAAATTAACTAATCATTAAACTGTGATTCTGTGATTTACCACAACAGATCCAAAATCCAGCAAAAAACTTGTGACCATACCACAATACATAATCTGATTAATAAAATGTTATAAAATTGCAGCATGCAAGGACTTGATTCAAACAAAGTACTCAAATACAAGTTCAGTCTCAAGCACATCCTTAAATCTGTCCCTATTCAACAAAGCACAGAGTCAAGCTCAACTGATGCCCAGGAGGTTTAAATGCATACTTAAATTCTTTATGAAAAGAAGTCGAAGGAAAAAGCATTGCTTAAATCTAAGATGAATTACCCTTCAGCTCAGTCTGCGCTCCCAAAGGGTTTGGTTGGGATAGCTGTCAGCTCCAGGATGAAAAACTCATGCTATTCTTATACCCAAAAAGCCCATTCTAGATACTATCAGAAGAGAGTTGTTGTCATCTTAGTCCACATCTTAGGAAGAGGAAGTGTACATACACCAGCATAAAAATACCTTCTGTTGGTCTGCTTCGCATCTCTGCTAAAGGGCTGTGCTCTCTCAACTCTGCTGCCCTAGTTGTAGAACCCAGATTTATAGCTGCAGACAAAGCAACTGCATTTTACTCCATTTTAGCAAAAAGAGGAGGAAAGATGCATCTGCTAAGTCCTGAAGACTGGTCAATGCTGGAAAAGTCCTGGTCTATGCTGGAAGAAAGAAATCTAAAAGGATAAAGAAAGAAAATCAGCCCCATTCAAACTGCATAATGAAAAATCTGGATTAGTGCTTTATGTCAAAAGATTTCAGCATCTTCTCTCAAAGCACCATTGAGTATAAATTAGATCAAACTATGTTAAATTCAGCCATGCTATATTTTGAATTTAAATTGATCTTGTTTGGTCAGCTTTAATAAAAACTGTCTCCAAGGTATCCTGGGAAGATATTACCTAAAAGATTCTCATTCCCTTAACATTTCACTTCTGCGAAACTCACTTGCAACATTAATGCTGTGGCAACCTCTGCTAGGCTTTCACAGCATGCACTACCCAAAAGCCTTCAACCACCCGAGTCACAGATTCTGTAAATACGAGGAAATAACTGTAGCGTTCCCTTCTCTAGTTCTTTTTAAAATTGGAAACCAAAATCAAACATGAAATCACTCTAAAAACCCCAAATCATCCTCTCTGTAGGCCCTCAGTTATACCAAGCTTTAAGCTGCGTTTTAGTGACTCTTCTCTCAGTAAAGCAGTCAGTCACATGCTCAAATACAATTAAGTCCAAATGAAATCAGCATGGTTTAAAACAGGCATTTAAAACTTAGTGCACAGTAAAGCATTTTAATAAATACGGCTGACTGGCTGAAGCAGACTTTTCATCTTAAATAAACACAACTTGTCTCATATTTCATTTACAGGCAGATTATAAGAAACAGTTATGGAAAACCCTACTTCTATTAATATCATTAGCAATAAGGGAAATAGTTAGAAGCCTATATTATATAAACACGAGGTATTGTAATGCAGATTCAAATGAAATCATTTTCATAATTTTTATAATTCATAGTTCTTGGTAACATTTTTCCTTCAAATAACCTCCACCCTCAGAACCTGTTAAAACTCTCCTTGCAGAGAAGCCATAAATCAAACACTGTACAAAGCTAAAGCAGGGAAAATGTCAAAAAATGTACACTATAGATGGTATCTGTGATCCCAAGCAAAAACCTCTGAGATAGCTCCAGAATGTGAATTTAGGCCAGATGTGCAGAACAGATGCTCATGCTTTTCTTTGAGCTCCTCTCCTCTCAAAAACCAAATCAAACCAATCAAAAAAGTCTTATCTGGAATCACAGATTTGATTCAGGCATGGTTGAGTGCCTGCCAGAACCCTGTTACAAACTACACTATTTTTTAATAAATGAAAGATGAAATATTTATGCCATCTTTTCCTAGAGCTGTCAATTGTACCAAATACCTGCCGAATGACCTGAAATTCAGGGACAGTTACATCATATTCTCAGACCTGAAGGGAAAGGAAGGCAAGGAGGTAGAGCTGCAGAAATTAATTGCCACAGAAATAAAACATAGACAAGCCTGGGCAGCATTTCCAAGCAAACAGATTCTATGCGTTATTCTGCATGGCACCTGCTGCTCCATTAAAGTCTAATAAAACGAGCTCACAGAAGCTTCTGTCTCATGTCACAGAGGCTCTCTGAGCTGGTACTTTTTAGTACTCAATAATTTAAATACTGTATTAGCACATTTAATGGATGTTCCCTCAGTCGTAGCAAGTCATAGATGACTGGTGATTTAAAAGAACAGACAAGCCTAAATGGCTGAAACTTTGTTTTAGGGCAAAATATCCATGGACAAGGAGGGATTCACAGCCCCTACATGAGCAAATATTGCATATCTAAAAAGCCAAACCTCTTGTCGTAGGGTCTCAAAGATTACGTCAAATTAAAGAACTAAGTGCCAGGCACAGGAACACTACCTGCCTAAGTCAGGAAACCTTTCCTAACCCATTAAATGCAGTGTTGAGCATTCAGACAAAACCCACAATGATCATGTAAGCATCAACACCATTAAAAAGCTTCCAGGCACCCAAAGGGTCAGAGAAACGATGAAGAACAGTAGCCTGTGCAAGGGTCTACTTTTCATTAACTTCCACAGCTTGGGATCCTACTCGGTTCTTTTTCCTCTCCCTTTCAGATTACAGCGCTCAGCAAGCCAGGGGCAGGGAGGAAAGAGCCAGCTCCAACAGTTACCTGTCTGAACAGAAGAGAGTGCAGAATTGGCCAAGAGCTGTATCTGTGACCACGATGGGCAGAACGGTGAAGAGATTTGAGGATGGCTCCGAGATGCTAGCTCATGCTGAAGTCCTTTTCATCACTGGCAGATTAAAGTTATTGCCATTAAGACAGCAGAGCTGACAGAAGAAGAAGTAGGACTGAAAACGGGAGCTTGTTCACACTGGAAAATGAGTGCAGTTCAGAGGCCCCCTAATCTAGTGGAAACTGAGAAGTCTACAGAAGTACCAGCTCAGATCCAAAATCAATACCGTCACGCTGATGCTGTGGGGCTTATTAGGTTAGGTGGCTATATTGCTTCCTGACCCAATCTGTCTTAAACCTAGATGTCTCTGCACTATGGATTCGCTGGATGGAACAGGCAGCTGGTGCTATACACCAGAAGACAGGGAAAAGGGAGTCAGAAGACAGAGGGAAAAAGGAGAAAAACTTCTCCGAGGTCTTACAGCCAGCTTGCAGCAAAACTGCAACAGAAGCTAACACCATTAATGTGCCATTCCCTGAACTGTACTTCCTCTAAGATACTATTTTAGCCAATTTGATACGACTCTATAGAGAAAAATGCTCTACTCATGCAAAGTACAAAGGTCTTTCTGGGACCGCTATCAGGGCACTCAAGTAGACCTCAGAAAGGGTTAATGGGAACACTAGATGGTAGGTAGTGAGCACACAGATAACAGATGAAGCTGAAGAGCATCAGGAGACATTTGGAGTAGCCAGAAACAACTGGAGAAAATTGTGTCTGATTACAGCAATATTTGGAGACAGAGGAAATAAATAAAATAAGAAAGCTACCCAGAAAAGGCTAGCACCATCCTATGCATGCATAAAGTGGTGAGAAGAGAGGGAGGTAAGGAAGACAGAGACACCTCTAAATTCCAAAGTACCAACCAAGTAGGGTGGTAAAGGTCTAGCACGGTGTTTTTAGATGGGGGATTGCCGTATTTGTTACACTGCGCGCACAGACACACACACAGAAAACAAAATAAAAAAACCCATACATAACAAACACTGTTCTATCCTGCTGAAATTACTTTAAAAACTATGTCTACTGCTAGCCAAAGTACTTTGAAGGACTTGCTGAAGGCTGCCAAGTGAGGACCTACCTCCCAAACTCACAGTTCCAAGGAAGTCTGGGACTCACATTATTTCCAAGGTCCAAAGCTCATAGAAAATACCTTCTGAGGAAAATTTTAAGTTGAATCATAACTTTTTAATTTGAATTGTAAGCTATTCATGTTTAGAAATGCCAAAAGCCTCTTTGAAACAAGACTGCCATTCTGAACCCCACCAGCCTATCTTTGGACAGTTCTAAAGGCAGGATTATTCTAAATACTGTGTTTTTGTGCCACAATTTATACGATGCCTGGAGCGCTCAATTGCACAAAGAAAGCCATATAAAGCTATGTGACTGCCTTAGGAAACAGACTGTTCATTATCTGCAATGTCTTTTTTTTAATCAAGAACTTCAGTAGTAACATTTTCAATTTACAAACACTTGGCAAGGGAGAGAAAAGAGGGGAGCAAGAAAAATTCCACAAGGAAGCACAACCCATCCTTGCTACATAGCTTTGTCCTTCTGCAATACTTTTCACACAAAGATTTCCCTTTCAACTATTAATCAGCAGGATTTACTCTTGCTTTTAGATGTACAGAACTGGAAGGAAATTAGCAGATTGTGATATAATTTTAATTGCATTAATATGCAATAAAGCTATGTTCTTGGCAGAAATTGCTATTACACTACTACTTATTGAGTTTAAATATTAAATACAACTCTCTCGTTTAGAGCTTCTCTTATAATTACACATTTTATTTTCTACCATATATTTGTCTTCCTAAAAGCATTTTGGAAACTAATGATGACTTTCAGGTTGGCTGGATTTCATTCTTTTTAATACAGCCAAGTGAGATTTAATTTGAAATCTGACATCACCTTAAAATATTAATAAGATCATGGCAGTTTTATGGTGTATATTCATCTCAGTGACTGAAAGGAGCTAGATAAAATTGCTCCAGGTTTTAGGTATCTTAGAGGCATCTGAAAGAGTTATGTGTAAAAATTATCAATATGCAGATGAATCTAAATCACCCTGTGAGTAGAGAAACAAGAATAACACAGATCAAACCAAGGAGTTAAAAGTGCGGATTTTGTTGCCAATTATCACCAAAGACAGCAACTCCTTGCAATTTATCCAAAGGGAGAAGGTTGATGGAACTCCCTGCAACAGAGAGCGGATGTTGCGCCCTCCCATAGGGAAGTCCTGCCCTGCCGCAGAGCTCCTGCGGCAGCTTCGCACACACGGCCCTCGCCACGCCACACATACAAGGGTGGCTTCCTCGCTGACAAAAACAAGGGCAGAAGAGTTGGCCAAGGCACAGCACCATTAGGTGCGTGCTCTGCAATCTACGGGACAGACAGCAACTCTCTTCTAGGGGAACTGCGACATTTCCAAATTGCCTTCCTATCTGAACCGTTTCTCTAAGCTTCATGTCAGTGGCTGCTGCTGCGACAGATCAGCAGTTGAGAAGAACATTGTCAAACCTGTGGCACTACAGCTCATAAATGTGGGATGTTAAGCTCCTTTTTAGAACAGTACAACTTTGAACAACAGGAGCCACCACACAAAAGTAGAGTCCACGTGCAGGAGCAGCAACATGAGGGTAGATGGAGCTTCTCTGAACGGTTGAATGAAAAGGCATAAAAATGGGTTTTGCTTTGGTGAAACCGTGTACACGAACACTTACTGTCAGCAAACAACATTGAAACAAACAGAGAAGGCAGAAAGAGTCTGGGAAAAGCAGCTGAAATACAGCTTTTTACCCTAGGGCGCTAAGACAGAAAGAGTAGAGGTTTGGAATATGAAACAAGGAAAGCACTTGCTTTGATATGATTCCTCCTGTGGCTCATGAAACTAAACTCTGCATACATTTTTTGCACAAGAATTGGATCAAAAATGCACAGTTCTTTCTTGAATTTTTTTCTTTGCACAATCTCAAATGCTGGTGAGCTGCTGTGCACGTAAAAGGAACAGCAGATACCTACCATACGTGACCTTAGAACTGCAACATGTGGTGCGACCCATTCAGCGCAGAACAGGAGGAACAGCACAGACAGGCAATGAGAAGTCCTGAGACTCTGGCAGGGACAGAACCTAGTCACATAGTAATTATTTTTATCGTGTACTGTGCCAATTCAAACTCCATTGGGAGGGAAATGGTGTTGCTTCCTGGTTACAAAGCAGTGTCAAAGTTGTGGTCTGAACAATATATCAGATTAGCAGAGGCCTGGAGTCTTCTCTCTATTTCTGGACAGTGAATACAGCTTCTTTTGCCTGAGCAAAACAGAACATTGTTTCCCAGGAGCTCATGAGTTATCAGTAAAACTGTACCAGTGCCCCTCATTGTACTTAATTTTAAAATCATATTGCAGCTTCTGACGTACTAAGTTTCATCTCCCCAGCCCCCACACAGTCCATGCAGTAAAATGATGAAAGATGTCCTAGACTGACCCACATGGGAAACTTGTGATGTTGCCCCGTTATAATTCCTACTCCTACGAGAACCTTCATAATGAAGCATTCTTTGTTGTGATTATTTTCACCTGTTATTATTATTCCTGCTGTTGACTCTGCCTTGACTTTGCCAATCAAAAACTAATCAGCAAATAAGTCTGCAATAAAAAAGACCAGAGAAAGTATACCATAGGGCTCATTACTACTACTGAAAAGTGGTAATAGTGCAACAGTTCTGAATGGAATTTTTTTTTAAATACCAGATTTAGAAAAACGTAACCAAATCCAGAATCTAGTCTAGCTGAAATTCCAAGTACCATGTACAGTCATAAAAGACTAGAAATTTCAACAGAAAAAAAACAGAGTGGATTATGCATAGCCAGCAAAGAAGATTATTAAAAACTGCTATTTAATCCTTTTTTTTTTTTCTTTTTTCTTTTGGTGGGGGAGTGGGGATCGAAAAACACTGGTTGCAAACAGTTGGCAACTGCCGATTCCCATACCTCAATTATTGTAGTTACTCTGAAAGTACTACTTACTTCAGTTATTCCAAGTTCATTAACTTTTTTCCTCTTGTTAAAAAACAAAAAAAGTTAAAGACATTTTCATGAAAAATTATAAGCATTCTTCAGTATCTTTCATACACAGCTATTTTGTTCTTGACGTTTTTATCCATATTACTGTCAATACCTTTTGCATGTCAGAAAAAGAGAAAAGGAAAAAGGTTTTGGTAACTGAAAATGCTTGAGTGGTATACAATCCTTCTGTGCAAGCATAACATGAACTCAGAATTATCCTACCTGTCCAAAGTAGGTAAAAACCACTCACACAAAATTACTTTTTTCTTGCATCCGTTGCACATAAGCAAGTGCTTTGAATTTAGAAATCTCGATGGCAACTTTTCTCTCCAACATTTTCTGCCTAGCTAAAATTCATATATTGCCCATTACCTTAAGACTGGAGAATGCAGTTATCTGACTTACTATTTTAAAAGTGGAAAAGTGAAGGTACTTTCTTGTGCTTCTTTGCAAACATATTATACTTTAATTCTTGGTTACGAAATCTTAGGAGAATTGGTGCAATAAACATGCTATTGCCACTGGATTTACATGGAAGGACAGCACCGATGTGTATCAGGCAGATATACACCAGTGGACAGAATGTGAAAGAATGAAGCTGCATAAAAGCAAAGAGACAGCTACCCATGTAATTCCTGCTTTCGTTTATCCATTAGTATAACTTTTTGTATTACAAAAATGTAGCACAGCTGATCACTCTTAGGAAACAGAATATACTGGAGATGGATCAGAGAACACCAGAGATTTAACACCTCAAATTTTCTAGTTAATTCCAGTAACACTCAATTGACTGTCATTGTTCCATTTATATAAAAACTTTCTACAGATGTTTATCAGACAGAAACAGATAATTCATCGATTTTATTTAGAACGATTCTCAGTTTAGCACACCAAAGCTAAAAAGATGTTAATATTCATCCTAGAATGGTACGCACTTTCTAAAAGCAACAAATTTACTTATCTCTAAACATGAGATTCTTTTCTACGGAGAATTTTGAAAGGCTAAATCCGCTGCTGTTCTGGTTCCTGACACTACCATGAAGTTAAAGAGTGACAAGTGCAAGAGCTCTGGAAGGCCAGAAGTGCACAGACACCCTCGTTGCAGAAACCCCAGGCCTGCATCTATAATTAGTGCCAACTCATTTAGCTGCTCTGACCATAACAGCAGGGACTGCCGCACACGAAGGCCAAAGAGCTCAGTAGTCACTGCAGTCCTGTTCTGCCTGACGAAAAAAATGTATACGTTGTTCTATGTATTTATCTTTACATATACACTTTTAAAATACTAAAAGTTTAAACGTAAATGTCTGCATTTATTGAATGTAAATATTCATCATACAGGGAGTTTATTTTAAGATTGTATTTAAAACTACAAACCTCATTAAACTAGGAAACAATTAAAAACCTCGGGAAAAAGTGCTATAAAAGAGTATGCATTTATCAGACCCCATCTGGTTGCAAAAGTATGCATACACAGTATTAAAAAAAAAAAAAAAAGATATTTTCTCTCTCAGGAATGCCAAACACCATTCTTCATGAATATGTATAATTAGATGTTCTCTGTGAGTGAGAAGTAGTAATTAATTCAGTGTTAAACATCACAACCTATTACTTGAACTCCATGGCAACCAGCATTGCCAAAAGAGAAAATGAGATTTCAAAGACTATTTTTAAATTATTACAGTTACACATTTCCTAAAACTTCAGAGCAAGATTGTACTGTTTTTTGAATATAGACAAATTGAAGTTAGCTTCTCCAATAGCTAAAAGACTGAAGAGGTGACAAATTACTATTTTTTTAATTTAAAAAAAAGGCTTGATGGCAGTGAATTATGACCTCTATGACATTCAGGGGTCTGAAGGTATACAACAGGAAAGCTAGCCAGCATGCACAGGAGTCACTCTGCAGTATGCATAGCACTCTCAGGGATATAATCTCCGCGTTTTTCAGAGTTTCAATCATATAACTCTCACTGATTGCTACAGCTGACTGGGCCACCACATGGGGCTTTAAGGTTCTGACCTTTAATACTCTGAGTAGTGATTTTTGTCCTTGCGTTCACTAAGGGTGAAGGTAGGTTGCAGAAAGCCATTGCTGACCAGCACACCTCTGAAATCTGAACAGCCCGATTTAAATACGGAAATTTGCACCTCTGCAGTTTCTTCCTACATGAGCAATGCCAACGAGAGCTACAACAGAGCTCACAATCTTTGGCTTCGGAACGTGGGTAATAGCAAAATAAAAGCCAATGGCATTCAGGAAAGCAAATTCCAGCACACACAAAGAACGGGATCCTAAATCTTTAGGAATACAGCTCTAAAGGAAAAGAGTATTAAAAAAAGTGGCATTTCCTTAAAGAAAAAATAGTAACGACACAAACACAAACCATCCTGTATGTGGAGGTAAGCTAGAGCCCAATCTGACTTCATCGCAAGCAAATTCTGTACCTTAAACACAAGATAGTTTAAAAACACCAGGTCAGTCTACTATGGACCAGTAAAAAATACAATATGAGCTGGTACTTTCAAAGTCAGGAAAGACAAGGCCAAGATGAGATGCAATATACAAACACTATAAAGAATAACTGTTCTGTAAGTATGTTAACAGAAGACGGAAACCCAAGGAAAGCATCTATCCACTACTCAGTGAAACTGGGACTCCCCTTGGGAATTTCAGCCCTCCAGCCTTGGAGGGCTGAAATTTGTAGTGCCTTTTTTTGCATCATCATTTCCCTAAACATCAACTAGCTCTCACAATTAATACCAGCAATACATGGTGAGACATCAGACTGCAACAGGGAAAGAAAAGGATTACAGAATACCTTGGCAAGTCAGACATTTGCAGTTTGGTCTGACTGTTCTTGAAGAGCTGCTTGATGAGCTGTTAGCATTTATCTTGGAGGTCCCCTGGGATACAATGATCTACCAGAAGACAGGAAAATGGCAAACAGTAAAAGGAGGAGTCATAGAGCTACAGACCCAACAGCTTAACTTCAGTTCCCAGAACTGTAATAGAATAAATAATGAAACTATTTGTAAATACCTAGAAAAAACAAGGAGATATAAAACAGCCAGTATGGATTTGTCAAGGAGATGGCCCATCAAACCAATCTAATTTCCTTCTATGATAGGAGAATGGCCTTTGTGGATAGAGGAAAAGTCATAGCTGTCGTATTGCTTTACTTAAGTAATGTTTGACTTTTATTTCATGTGAGATTCTCTTAAGCAAGGAGGAAATATGAGGATGCTCCAGAACTGTTTGGAAAAGAGCACTCAGAAACAAGACTTGGATGGTTCAGCATAATTAAAAAGGGAGGGATGCAATCCGTGATATTCCACTGGAAAGCGACCTTGGCGGGGCATTACTGAATATTTTCATTAATGAACTGAATGACAGAAAACCAGCAAGTTTGTGAAATAACACGGAGTGGGAGGGACTTTACATACATTGGACAGCAGCATTAGAATTCAAGTCATCTTGGCAAACTGGAGAAATAGTCTGAAAATGGACAGTGCATATACTACTTCCAAGCGCTGTAAAGTTCTGCAGCTCAGCGGGAATAAACAGGCACACCAGTGCAAGACAGGGAATACCTGGCTACAGGGAAAGCAATCACACGCCATCAATGCAACAAGTGACGACTGTTCCACCATGTTGTCGTGACAAAGATGATCATTACAGAGGGATGTATGAGGAGGCATACAGTTTCTGAAATCATGAAGTAAAGCCTTCCATTTCACTTTACCTGGAGTACTCTGTCCAGTTTGAGGCACTGCATTTCAAGACAGGCATGACCACCTTAAGTATGTCCACAGGCAAGGCAGTGAAGAATGATCATAGGTTTGGAAAACATGACTTAACAGGACTGAACAAACCAAGTTTGCTGTCCTGAAAAGATTGACAACAAATATGTGAACAGCTACTTCAGAGGAGGAGGAGGAGGAAAAGGTCCGTTCTTCATGCCCAGAGTATGTATTTAAGTGCTGAAACCACAACATTGCAAAAACTAAAGTTAGACAGAACAGGATAATGAAACTAGCTAAAACAGTAACACAAGACTAGAACAGATGCCTGGGGAAGCTCTGGAGTCTCCATCACTGGATACTCTTGAGGAAGAAGCGAGATATCTGCTTTAGGGCAGGGAAAAATGGACTAGGTGCTGACAACCTTTCCAGATCTGTAAAGGACAGATACAGGACCCTTTACAAGGGGAAATGACAGGGAAATGTATCCACAAAGGAAGCCAAATCTGGATGGTCTGTTGAAACTACTCAGTTTCAGCAGGAACTAAACACGTGCCTCAGTCCTTACCAGAACGTGGAAGGAACTGGCACAGTGCTGCTGCAAGGAGAAATGCTTTAACACACAACTAAGGCTGCACCAGGCAGTCCTGGGTGCCTTAGTAACGCCTGCTCTTGTAGTCAAAACACATTTTGTGTGTCACAGATTGCCAGATTAGGCTTCGCTTAAGAATCAGATACAGTCAGAAAGAGGAGTTTTGTTAGACACAGGCAACAGGTGAGTACGTGAATGAATAAAACGCTCAGTTATCAGGGAGCTCACACCATCTGCTGGATTGCTGAGCCTGCTTCCTGAACAAGCGCTGTCTAACCGAGGTAGCAGAATTCACCTGCAGTGATCTGAGGGTATTAACAATGCCCCCCTTCCCCAGCCCCAAAAGGCAGCTCTTGGGTTTTAGGTCAAGTCCTCGCATCGCATTTCTGTTCTTTCTACAGTAATTCTCAATAAAGTTTAAAGGATAATTCTCCCTTTCATGTAACAACACTCATTTTCTCAAAGAAGAAAAGATATCTGGCATTAATTGGACAGAAGTCTGAGTTCTCCCAGCAGGCTACTGGATATGATGAGAAATCATGGAGCTAGCTGAGACTTCTGCCCATTTTTCTCTCAAGTAGATCTAAGAATAACAAGTTACAGCAATTAGTCAGGTATTTACATTCTGCTCAAAAGTGAGACTTTACAAATATATCCTGCCAGCAGAGATTTAAAAGAATGATCAAAATTCTCTCCTTTTCCTAAGAAGATGCTATTTGGGGAACCTGGGGTTGAAAGTAATTACATCATGGATGCACTCCATGTACTAATGAAACCGCAGAGCATACTGGTCTGCAACTCAGTGATACTCCAAGGCAGCTCCTCAGCTGACAGAAAATGGCCTGGCTCCACTGACTGCAGGGGAGCTCGTTTACACGAGCTGATGATTTGCATTTACATTTTCATTAGACTACTGAGTAAAGGAATCTCCAAAGTCTGTACAGGAGTCATCAAACAAAGACCACACCTGCTGAAAACGCTCAGACACTGCGGTGACTGATACTGTACTGAAAAGGAGTGAAAGAAGCACTTATCAACATGTCATTTGTGCCACGGCCAGCAGGTTTTTGGTTTTTGTGCGTAGTATTTAGCCATAGTCTGCAGAGTAGGTACCACCTAGAAGGTGATTCATTTCTTCATTGTTAATCCCACTGAAATATATTTTTATATAAGTGGAATACAAAATGAACTGCATTGTGTCCACAGGGAGGCATCATTAAAATTTCCCATCCAAAATTTCATTTTTCGCTTGTCATTGAGGTATCTTAGGGAAAGACAAATGATAACACCAAGAACGGCATGCAAGTGTAAAAAAAAAAAAGAAAAAGAAAAGAAAGAAAAAAGAAAAAAAGAAAAAAAAAAAGAAAAGAAATCGAGAATCAAACCACAGAAGATGCTCCCAACCATAGTCTAGCACTCTTCTGGCACTGCAGGGGGGAGAGAAGCACGACGGCAGGAGAAAACTTTGGGGTGAAGTGAGATGAAACTTATGAGATAGCTCAGAAAGATCATAATACCACAACTTCCTTTGTTAATTCACCCATACCTCTCATTGGCTAAATTACCATGACCATACCTCCACCCCCAAGCAGGAAGAAAAAAGCCATTAGTACCTTCCTGGTGAGTAAGTGCTGCATGAAATAAACATGCCGGTTTGCGAATCACACACGCAGGTGACATTGTTTCCATGGCCCCTGAGCAGCAGTAGTTCTGACCAGGGACAATGCACTGTCCACGAGAGGTTGCCAGGTCTATGACAACCCATTGCTTTCATAAGCCTACCTTTCAGTCAGAAGCAAATGTGTTTTATTGTACAGGGTACCCAGTGCCTCATTAGCATTTAATTAGTATGACTTTACTCAAGTAAATTTTAAGAAAGGATCTTATTAATAAGATGGCATGTAAAACAATGCCACAAATTCAAAAGCATAATCAATAACTCACTGGATGCTTTTCAGTTGGGTCCCTGACCCTCAGGAATTCTTGCCCCAGAGGGAAAGAAAGAGGCCACTTTGCCTCTTACTGCTTGATTTTTGCTCACTTTGGCAGCTTAGGCTTTTTTACTCTTTTTAATTCACAAGATTTACTCTGTTCATACCATTTTGTCCTTTCTCTCACTATGCTGAAGAAACAACCCAAATAATTAAAACAGTGAAGAATGAAGGATATAGATAAGACATGCTTAGAAAAGCTGGGACAGCTTTCAAAATCTTATTAAAAAAAACTCACCACAAACATATTATCTTGAAACACTAATTCTGTCTCAAAACCACAAGGGCCCAGAATTTTAATGCACCTCTCCCAAAAGGTTCCTGATTCCCTAAATAAGTTCAAAGGCTATTTTAAGATTAATTTGATATCTCTCCCAATATCTAATGGTCTCCTGTCAATTTGGCAGGAGTGCCTAAAGCAATAAGCCAGTTCCAAAGTCAGTAAAAACAATTTTTTTCTTTTTTGGAATTGTCTTAGGGAATATACTCCTTGGAAGAAAAATAAAAATGGTATTAAGTTTCTCTTTTCACTATGAAATAAAAGGATGAAGTGAAGGTACATAATATAAAGTCATCCATCTTCTGATACCACATTTTCTTTAGGTTCTTTCTTTTTTGTTCTGAAATATCATGCTACAAGGCATAGAAATAAGTGATATCTGCTTAAAAGAAGATACTTTTTGCTGCAAAAAGCACTGAGAATATCTCAGAATGGGAAAAACCAACATACTTTCCAAACAGTTTTAAACTGAGTAAGTTTTCAGTTCTTAGCTCCAGGGATGAGGCTACAAGCCACAGACGGCCGAGACCATGTATCCTTAGAGATCATGTTGAAATTAAAGACGCAAGTTTAGCACATACGCGTGAGCTAACCGGCTAACATTCCCGTTATAGCCAGCGGAGACTAGCGCAGCCAGGGGAGTCCAGAGAGCAACCAGTTCCGCTGACCAGCTATTGGGTGTCCTCTTTAGGATGAGCAAAATTGCTCCCTACCTATTTATTCTGAGCAACTCCAGATTTGAGTCTCCTTGCTTTATGATCCAGAGAGGGCAGGGAGGAACCCAGTTAAGCACAATCAGGAAAACTGAACTGGAAGAGCCAGCAGCTCCATAGAAACCCCCCAGCCATTCAAAACCACCTGGAATCACAGTCTTGCCCCTCTCTGCAAGAACCTCTTGATCAAGTTTGGAGCACTTTTGTTAGTTTTAACCAAATTTGAAAGAGGGAGAGAAGCTTCAAAGAGAACTGACTGCCTACCAGTTTGATGAAAATTAGAGACTTGAAATTAGTACTTTAAGCAAGAGAAAGCTGAGTACATCTCAGCCATCAGTATCTCCGTGGGACTTAAAAAAAAGAGTGCAGACTAGTAAGGAGGTAAATATTCTGTTCTCTCATCATTAGTATTTCCATTTTATATAATGCAGAACTAACATTTCTCCTCATATAGCAGGAAAAAATTAACATTGGCGGAAAACAGATAAAATATCATTTTATGATACGTGATAGTGCTATTGCACATTAACTATGTTTATGTAACACTGTCATACAGCTTAAATATACAGACTCACTCGCACACCTTGTCATTAAAAAAGTTATAAAAGTTACTATGTAAAATACACTGCTCGGTTTAGGAGATGCCAGATTTAGGGGTGCCTGTGCAATCCTAATTCTTAATGATACCTTCACATTTCAAGTCTTTTTCCCACTGGACCTTTGCCTCATTCAATGCACAGAGAGAGATGGTGCTCACTTAACGAGCAGCTATTCGTTCTTTTGTTTTCTTCTCATTGTTCAATGTGTGATTAAAACCTCGCTCTCAAGACATTATTAATCCGATAGGATTTTCTGTGCTGCTCATCAGAGTGGTACCTAAGTTCTCTACAATCAGTGGCAAGTTTATCCACTAAAATCTAAGAAATCCTCATTAAGCATAAGCGCACAGTTTCAAACCAGCTTATTAATTTGGTATATATGCGCAGATTTTCCAGGAGACAGCAAAGTGTATCCCCTTCACCAAATTTCAGCTTGAAAGCATCACCTCTGTTCAAAAAAGTCAATCCATTTTTGATTATAGGCAATCAACACACTGTATTATTAATTGCCTCTAACAGAAGGCTTGATTAGAGCAGAAAAGCAGGCAAAGTTACTGTGCTCATCTCTGGTGCATCTTACATCACAGGTTACACAGCACAAGCCTGATTCTGAATGCCGGTCTCACAACAGTGTATTTTGCCCTTGCTTAGCCATTAAATCGCTGGACTTTTTTGGCTCAAATTTTCCCAAGAAATAATTCACCACGAAGCTTACACCTGGCTTGTAAAAGTGTCAACCTAATAGAAGCAGTATGGCAAAATCGTAAGCAGCTGAAAACAAGTTTTTAGCACAGAAAGCATCAAGGGGTGTTTATAGTTCGTAGCTGCACTTTCATTAGTATGAGTGTGCTGTTAGCAGTTCTTGGTAAGCTGATTACAGTTTAACAACACACCAAAGCACTGTGGTGGACTGAACTGTGAAGCATTCTTGGCTCAGAAGCACTGATAACTAACCCAAGTGGTGTTCATCTTGTAAAATTAGAATTTTAATAACTGCCACTGAGGACAGCACAGAGAAAAGAAAGAACAGGCTACAGGAAAGCAATCCATTCTCAGAGCCAAGAAAGAAAGCGCCTAGAAAAAGCAAAAACAACTTTGGGTGAAGATGCCAGCTATTAGCAAATTTTGCTCAACTGGAACAAAACTGGAACACCAGAGAAGTGAGGCGCTGAAATCTGCTCCCTCTTTGCCTCAATCAACTGAACTTCATAAGAAATTGCAAGTCTCTCGTCATCATCTGAAATAATAAAGCTGGCTTCAACAAATCATGAGTTGCTGACTTTGCCATTGTTTTAAAATAGGTACATTTTCAATAGTTTTAAATCCACATGCTGGGACTTAAGGATGTACTTTTTTCTGTTTTTCTCCACACAAAGCAACGCTCTCATTTTTTCTGAAAAAAAAGTGAAGAATCATTGCTTTAAGAAAAGCAATTTATTTTAGATCTTTTCCTGTGAAGCTCAACATATTCTTTTTCCTGATTAGCTCCCCTTTGTTATTAAGGTGGCCATAGCTTTTCCATAGTATTAGATGTCAGACTGATGAGGGTTAAGAAATCTATTAAAAGAAGATTTAGTAGTCCATTTCTTCTGGCCTCTGGCCTATTTTCATAAGACTTTAAACTATGCATGTCTGATACAGAGCAACATTTTAGAGAAGTACAGTCACTAAGATTTAGCCACTGTTCTTCTAAGACTGAAGGGGATACATTAATCTAGAAACACAGATAAATTTGAACCTGAACCATTAAAACTCAGCCCACAGCAAAAATTTTCTGTAGTAAGAAGCGTAATATAGAACTTTATTTCATATTCATTTAGATTTCAACAGTTATAGCAAGGCACAGCAAATTGGCTGTTTTCCAAAGAATACATCCTAGGAGACTATTAAAGAAGGAATGATAAATAGAGCAGTGAACTGATATTTCCATGTCAGTAGGAGGAAGACAAACGAGACATCAGGCTGGTAGTGTTGCTGGAGTGCTAAAAGGATATTTAATAGTAACGAGGCATAAAACCCAAATTAAAGATTTGAAAGCCAAACAGGAATCAGTTTGACAAATACTAAGACAGCAAGGTAAGTGTAAATCATCCATTATTCTCACTTGCTAGGAGAGCGGGAGCTTATCTGATTTAGGCATCCAGTTGGTAAGACATGGTGCCAAATAGTAGAGCCAGGAAATTCTAAATACCCAGAGCTGTGCACTGCGTGACTCATGGGAATAAGGCACTGGACCAGCAGCCCAAAAGTTTGCCATAATCATTGCAGCAGCCCACTTGTTTAATTGGAGTGTCAGGCTGGGAGAGGAGAGAAGTACTCTCCCTTTACAGAACACGGTATGCTGTTCAGCTTAGTCTTTCAAAAGCTCTGATTTCTCAGCACAGAAGACGACAAGTTCAGTGAAAATTCAGAGCATTATAGCTACAGTTACATGGTGGTGATCACCCCAGACTCTCCTTTTTGAGACCCGAGGTGACTATAGATATGAGAAAGGAGTTACAGGACATATTCCCCTTTGTGCCAAGACCACCCTTTTTCTACCCTGCCTGGCTTCCGAAGCAGATGTAGTGGGAACAAAACACTCAACTGCTCCCCTGCTCTCATCTGTTCTACCCCTCTCCCCTCTTCTTGTCTCTCCTCCCAGCACCTCCAGCCTTTTTGCAGTGGCTGTTGCAACCCAAAGATTTTAAATAAATAGTACATAGGGTGAAGAAGAAGCCATAAGCCTCAGGGAAGGTGGAAGGACAACAGAGGTGACAGTGCTGTGAAAGAAACTGCCAGTAGGAGGGAACAGAAACCTGAGCCTACTATGCTACTTGTTTCCCACTGTATATCACGTATTCACCCTTGTATTACTCTGTATCGGTATTTAATTACAAAGAACTGTCATTTTATCAGGGCACAGAATCATCTGAGCGGCAAATGATAGATATGTAACCATGGTAGTTTACATACAGTATAATAAAAGGTGGAAAGTCCAAGCTTTATACAATCAGTTTCTCCAGTTGATTGCTTCACTCACCACAGCCCTTAATTGTCCTTTCTGTTCAAATTACTAGGTTACTTTGGCTCTTCCCTATTCTGCTTGCATGCTTATTAGCTCCTAGCTGTAAGGAGGCTTCAGTAGCTTGGAAGCAGAGGACCCACTGTGATCTTGTTACCTGCTGGAACAGCTTACCTATAGACAGTGCCGATATGCCAAAACCTGCATTTCAGATACAGCCTGGTTATCCTCCCATAGGAAACGCTGCTGTAGTGGGAAGAGAGGTGATCTCGTTACAGAGGTGACACTTCATAGCCTGTGTTCCCCAGCCCCAGCCCCCGCAGCTGCTCTGTGCCGCTGCTGAGAGCCATGAGACCCCCGCCAAGGGCCGAGGAGCCCGGCCAGCGCTGCCCGCTCGCCTGCCCCCCAAAGGCACCCTGCAGTTCTGCAGCTGCCAACTCTCTCACACGGACAGGCGGGTATAAAACCTCCCAAAACGGCAGAGGTAGCGCTGTAAAAGAGCACACCTCCTCCTTTTAAGCCAAAGGCCATCCCGCATTGCAATTTTTTCCCATAACAAACTCTATCAAATTCAGATCCTGCTCTCAAAAAAACATCCAGCTCCGCTCTGCACAGTATATACCGGGAATCAGAACTTAACATGTGATTACTTTTCTTCTACTGCCAAGGGAAGTAGCAGCTAAAGAACTAGTGCTTCTGTATCTGTTCAAAATACATTTTTATCTATCCAAATGAATGATTAGGATACTTCAAAAGTACAAAGCATTAAAATGGAGAAAACAAAGTCAGAAAACCTGATAAAGGCACAATTACTTTGCATACACACCTACATACACACCAATTTTAATTCCACCTTTCTAGAAGATAAAATTCCAATAAATATTCATGTGTGTCATATTTTTAAGTAAAAATTGATGAAAGGTACTCGTGAGACAAGCAGCTCATTACTCAGAAATCCACGCCATTATTCAGAAAAGTAAATTTTACTCTTTTCCACATACATCTAACAGTCTTCAGAAGACAAGCTCTTAGTTACATGCTTAGGTAGCAGAACGTCCATGCTGCTTTTTTTTTTGGACTCAGTCTCTTTTGAGAAGGTAATATGGAATGAAGAAAAAAAAACATCACTATAATTACTTCCGTTTCAGTTGTGTTCAGTGGTGGCCACCTGGGGATTAGCTCTACTACATGCTGCTCTAAAGACCACGCATGGAAACGAAACAAAATGCGTGGGGAGATGGAGGGATGGGAGGGGAGGCAGAAATAGTGAAGTCATCTTGGTTTCTGTAAGCAGTCAAAGAGAATGAAACAGCTCATATCATCTAGAGGACTTTATAGGCATCATAAGGGGCTCCCATATCAAACAAGGTCATGTAAGGTGTCCTCTTTCAGGAGTAAGGTGTACATATGAAAAGGCAGGTAAATCTTCATTGTTGCTGCTTATGCCTGGTTCTCCTTCTCTTTGGGAGCTAGTTGTAGGGGGGAGCTATACTACCTCCAAAGATTTCCCAGGCCCAGAAGATGGTATGTTAAGGCCTTTCTTCTGGACCTTCATACAAGAGAGCTGGATCTTGAGTTGTTATTGCCTCCTCCTCTCCATGCTACATAAAGAGCCTTATTAGGTCTGTGATGGGACATGACTATGAGGAATAGACCTAATGGTACCTCAGCAGACCACCTTACAGACACCTAAAGTAAAATGAAGGCCTGCACCAAGTCATTCGAGGTTCTAATACCATCAGCAATTCCTCCATCAAGGTTTCACTCTGTGCCAGAAGAATAGTTCAAAGTGCCATTCACTGATGGGAGGGTTGGGGGTTTTTTTGTTTTTCTTTTTAAACTTTATGGTAGCAGCTCTTCAGCCATCTCTATTCATAATACAATGAACTTCAGACATTTTCAGTAATTGCAGTGCCCTAATGGTGTTTCTGGATTCCGCATTTGCCTGAAACATCATCAATGTCTAGGCTAGGGTTAAAAAGAAGGAAAAAAGACAGAAATATTACAAGCAACGCAAAAAAGATCTTGAATCCACAAACTCCAGAAGAATTTGGATCTAGAATCACATTCAAACATTACACGTCTGTCTAATTTTAGAACGTCATTTTTGATGCTGGTCAGAACAAAATCCTGAAACGCTGACCCGGGTTTGTTAGCAACATCAACATGTACAATTATGAAGCAGCTTCTTTAGGTTCCGGAAAGCAACATGCAAACTGGGAGCCTGCTCATTTAGCATAGAAGGGGAATTAGACAAAGGGTGTTACTAGACATCATAGCCAAAAAAACACCAATGATCATAAATAATATTCTCTGGTTTTATGCCACAATCACATCACAAGGACAAGCAACTATGGATATTAGGGCACCTCAATATTAATTTGTGCCCTCAGATCAGATCACTTACAGGTCAAAGAGACCACCTAAATCCATCTTAACACCATTTGTATTTCCGACTTGCGGGTGTGATAGAAACATCAACTAAAATATATTCTCTTGCTCCAGCTAAAATGACATATCTGCCTTCAGCCTACAAAGAAACAAGTACATTTACAAACTTCAGTGTAATCCTACTGCAGGATATCTAGTCTAGCACGCAGACTTCATCTAAGAAATCTGATCTTTAAGGCTGGTAAAAGACTATTATAAGAGACTGGTTGGTACAAAGCTGCAGGATTTGCAAATAAAGTATGCAGAAAGAGCGGAATAGTGCTCTGCGTGTGTAAATTATGCATGTTTCTTACTAAATCAAATCCCTTTAACTCCTCTCCTCCTCCCCCCTCCTCCAGATATTACACAACTTGTCATCTCTTATTTACATGCCATATGATACACAACCCAAACAGAGAGGGAAAACTTCCACAATATGTGCAGGAAAGGGAGATGTTTACATTTAAGATATGAATATGCATTAGCAGGCAACACATTCTGGATACATATTTTAAAAGTAAGACTGTTTATTTTGACAAGCTCATTGCTAGAAATGCCCCGGTGTGCTCCTCCCATGCCTCACAGCACGGAGCTAGTGCTCTGCCTGAATACACACCACATCTCGGGAAGAACCGAGAGATCCTGCTAAGCCAGTTTCAAAAGCACAGACTGAAATGGAAGTTGCAACGCTTGCAGGTGGGAGCAAAAAGAATAAGTCTTGGGAACAGAGGGAGAACCCGTTCTTATTATATTTTCTTTCCTCCTCCTTTACTTTTTGTTCAACATAATTTCTTCGTGAAACTGGAGAACAACTCTGAAAACCTGAAATCTCGTGGAAAAGGCACCGCTTCTGAAATTAAAATTGCAAAAAATTGTTTCCGTTTCCAAAATCAGAACAGGAAAATCGCCTCCAAGGAAAAGAAGATAACCTCTTCTGCATTCCTCTGTTTTTTTCCTTTTCTGTCCCTGCTTTTCTTTCAAGTTAATAAGGAGGTCCAAAAAGATCAGGTTCTCTCGCCTTAGACTTAAAACGAGCTTTATCCAAGTACGTTCTGTTCCACAGATTTCTTGCGTAACCTTGGGTAATCATCTAGTCTGTTGATCCTCATCTGTGCAAAGAGTAAAACTGTACTTTTTGGCCTCACAGAGGTGATGCAAATATATTTGCATTAAAAGAACAGGTAGACAAATGCTATGTGACTAAGGTATACAAGCTAGACAGAATAAGACAGGCCTTCTGGTCAAGCCACAGTACCCTGAAATCCAGGCCCTGCAAAGACTGAGTTTGTATGATCTTAGGTTTAATTCGCAGTTCCTCATCCATCAGTACAAGGGAATAATGCTTCCTTCCTCTTTAAAATGCCTGAAGAAAAACTGATTAGACAGTTTCTGGCATTGCTGGCCAAAGCTTAGCTGGAGATGGCTTTCTGTGTTGTTGTAAAAATGGAAACGTCAGTTTTCCATTACGTTTTTCAGGCTTTCGTACAAAAATGTAAAAACAAACATCTATTTCTCTTTCAGCCAAAATGTTGCAACATATGGCTGCTTGAAAGGCACTCAGTAAAGCGTTTTTCAAATTAAAGATATGCAGGGAAACGTTCTCCCCTCAACTTTTTAAGGTAACAGCTATTCCTCACAAGCCATCAGCTCCCCCTGCTCACTTTGCAAATGCTCGGTGAAGCACATTTAAAAAAAAAAAACAAGGAGACAAATATTTGTTTTCCATCTCCCTGTTTTGGTTTTCTTGTATGTTGAGGCAATATGCACGTAGAACACTAATCCTCCCTCTTCCCTTTCTTTCCTGCCCCTCTTCTTTCTACACATCTATGCACTCCTTGCACCTTTGTTCTGAGTTTCTGAGTGGTTGTCTAGAAAAAGTTAGTTAACAATAGTAATCACAGTCAAATATGCCAGGGTTACATTGATGTGATTTGTGACATCCACCAGAATGAAGTAACCAAAGAGATTATTCTGGACTACAGCATAGTCTGGGCTGCACGGCATAAAATCATTTTTCTTGTGACAACGCTTGAGAGAACTTGTCAGATTGCTAGAATTGTATAAGGTTTGGGGGGTTTTGAATTTTTTAAACCACTTACAATATACACGGACACCCCATGTGCTTTACAGAAACAAACTGACTCTCTACTGCATGAGGTTCAGGAAATGAGTTATTTTTATGAAAAGGACATCAGAAATCAGATTTAAGGAAGGGGCTGGAGTAGGAAAGACATGGTTTGCATAGTAAAGTAACTGAACGGTTATTTGAAGCATAACCAACGTTGTATTAATACAGTTATAAAATGTAGAGTCTGCTAAGTCTGGTTGCCTGTTCAGAATCCAAAAGGCTTTACAGAAGCTCAGATAAACTC
Source organism: Struthio camelus (assembly GCF_040807025.1). Lineage (NCBI taxonomy): Eukaryota > Metazoa > Chordata > Aves > Struthioniformes > Struthionidae > Struthio > Struthio camelus. Next base: position 49,713,030 of record NC_090943.1, read on the forward strand.
AAGACCAGTCTTCAAAACATATAACTGAAAACAATGACATCCTGTCTTCCTTCCAGCTTCTAGTGTCCCACAGCATCTCACTGTGGCTTTCCAGAGCTGAGACAGTTGAGATAACAGCCCCTCACCCTGCACCGCACCAGACCTCAGTTGAAGCTATGTGGTTATTCAGGAAATCTAACAGCAAGATCCTCCACTTCTGTGACTCGCATTATTAGGAAGGACTACTGTGTCATCTTCATCTGGTTTACCCTCGGATATAGTATGCTAGCCTGCAAAAGAAAAAGGACAAGCTACATGGATAATGTACTAAAACCCCAAATACATAGCCTTCTGTGGTTCCACTTTAAGTCTTTCAAAACACTTCTGACACTCACTGGCTTTCATTCATCTTAGATTCACTGATGTTTGCTCACTAAATTCACAATCCAGAATGAAAAGTATGCAAAGCAGCCACTCCCACGGGACTTCCAAATGGGTCTAGACACAGAAGCTAATACTACTAATCAAACCTGAAGACAACATTGGGATGATTCAGGAACAATTTCTCTAAGTTATTAATTCATAGTTTATACTATGAAATTGTTACTATTAAATCTGCTGCATTTTTAATGCTTTTAAATGAATGGATATCCAACACGGTTGACAAAGGGCTATATTACATCCCTCCCGGATAAAGGAAAGATATTAAGTATATGTTACTACCACAATCAGAAGGAAACAGGCCTTTGTGGTTGAGGTGATCCAGTTTAATGACGGTATGTTTTAATTCAATCACGAGTGCAATTTTGAAGCCAGTCTCCTGATCATTCACTCTCACTGTGCTTTGGTTCACGTTATGGTGCACACGGATCCACATTCTTTTTGCATGAAATTAAATTGGAAGATGCGTTCCAGGAGTGCATCTAATATGCTCAAGCCACAAATGGTCTTCCTATGCCTGGACCAGACTAGGCAAACTAGAGCTAGACGTAAGTAAAAAACGCCTAGAAATATTCAGAGCATGGATGTCAGGTTCTCCTCACAAGCTGTTTTGCTGTATAGATCCACTCCAATTGGTCTATGCCATTTTTTAATGCAGATAAAGCCTGAAGGAACAACAAAGCCAGCAAAAGTAAGTTAAACTGGAAAGATTCCTAATTTCAGAGATAATTTTGGAGCTACAGAGGGAGGGTCCTAGGTAAGCCCAGCTCAAACAGTCTACAGACTTTTGCATATACAGAAGCATGGAAAATGAAAACAGGAAAATGAAATGTGCTTTTTCTCCTGTAATATGGTAAAGAGAGATCGTGCTTCATGATTCTGCCTGCCAGGTCCATGAGCTATGTCACATTAGATCCAAATCATTGCTCCAACTTCTTGTTGCAGCTCACCCCACTCACACTGGCACCAGGAGCAGAGCTAAAAGATAAGGCTGGCTTCCGTGTATTGAGTGATCTGTTAAAAGAGAAAAGAGAGATGCCAAATACTGAATAGACAAGACCAGACCCTGGAGAAAAAAGGCCCAGAGCTGAGCTGACGGGAAGGATGCCTGGGCCTGGTTCCTGATACTAGTGTGGGAGAGAACATCCCCACTGCATTAAACACTGGGGGGATTTCTCCTTTTCTGGGTAGGAAAGGGAGTCTGATGTGGTTTCACCATGGTTTGTAGTTCACACTTGTAAAAGAGGCCTCAGACTGACAGTGATAGATTTTTACATATAGTAATGTCTTTTTTCTTTTAAGGGATGCTCTGAGAATTGGAAAAAACATCACCATGAATAGGGCGCTTATTTTGTTTCAGAAAGAGGGAGACCTATCACATATTGATATCCAACATCTCTCCTCATAACTCTTGTACCTCATAAATTTCTCTTTCAAAGTCTTTGCACATGCAACATCTCCTGGAAATGTCAAGAAGGAACAAAAACCCAACCCAACCCAACCCAATGAACATACACAGTTCCTTAGGCTGCAGTCAGAGACATCACAAACACGTAACTGGAGGGAGCTACACACACCTTTTAAATGCACACAGTCCTACCCTGCAGACGCATCATATTCCCTTCTTTTTATTTCATCTGTTTGTCTTCCTTACTGTACACCACAGTAACAGGCATTCTTACACAGTCTTTGCTGAATCGTGCTTTTTTTGTTGTTTGTTTTCAATATATATAAAGCCCTGTATAGCACGCCAAAACAGGGAAATGGATTTAACTGAAGTGCCATAAACAACAGCAAGAAACCCCATAAGCTTTCACTTGTTCCTTGTGGCAAAGACTAAGGAAAACTAGAGGTTTTCTTACACAGTGGATGTACAGAATCTGCTGTTAGAGTCAATTATACTGCCAAACTAGAGAAAACCACACAAGCATACACTACAAGGAGAAAATCCTACGCATGTAGGATTGCCTAAATACCTTCACAGGCCTTCTTTGACATTAATTTTACTACTTGTAATGAAACTGTTATATAATGCCAGAGTAAGAAACAATTTCTACATACGAATCAAATAAGGTAAGGAGGACAAGTCTATGAATGTTATTTTCTCAGAAAATTGTGAGAACATATAACCGATATCATTAGAGAATAGGCAACTGAGATGAGATCAACAGATATTTAATGCGTTTCTGGACCAAAATATCTCCTCTTCACCTGAGCCTTTATGTTATCACACAGACTGGGATGCCAAAGGAAATGCAATTTCAGATTCTTGCCAGCAGAGACCTGAAATCCAGGTAAGCGGTAGCTCAGATATATAACAGCAGTAGCATTTTCTTTTGGTTTACGATAACCTTGCATCAGTCCTAAACATGCAAACACCTGCATCAAAATACTTCACTGTCCTGTGAAGAGTAACTTCGCTGACTTGGATGGCACTTTTTACAGTAATAAAACAGGTATCAGTGCTCCTATCAGTTTGCTAGCTTGCAAAATCAAGGGACATATGACACATTCATATAACTTATAACGAAAATGTAAACTTAAATGATATAGCCAAAAAATTAATACAAGAATAAATGGCAGCTTAGTAACAAACTCAGTGTCTTCACCTGATCATTTGGAATATAACCCATGACCAAAAAAAAAAAAAAAAGAAAAGAAAAAATAAAAGAAAAAATACCTCCCCACACACCCATGCTTTTTATGGGGGAAAATAGGGATCAAATGGCATCTTTTGTCAACATTTACGGATTAAAATAACTTGATATGTTTACACAAAATTATCCTGGTATTTTCAAAAATAATTTTATTTGAAATTCAGATGGAAACACACTTTGTCTAATTTCCTACTAAGCTGTAGGTTTCTCAGAGGGGTAGGAAGGTCAATTGAATTTGCAAAATTAACATTTTGTGAACACTAAATATAATTTTTCACTTAAAGTCTTAGTGTCATAATTTAAGCACCAGTTTTACTGAAAAGTTGCTTGATATTGTGTTTAAAATCTTGCCAATATTCCAGTTGGAAAAGGAGGAGAAAGTACATGGGAAGGTGACTTTAAAATGGGTGTGCTCCTCTCAAAACCCCTAAGTTTTCTGCCAGCCTGACAAAGAATATCATAAGAGCCGTGCAAAAAGGCAGCTAACACGTTAGCGTTCAGTTCTGCAAGGCAGATGTCCCGTGGCAGGTCAGCTTAAACCACCTCCAGGCTTGTTCTCCCATGCAACCCAGTCACTTCCCATCCTCACTTCACTTTGCTTCCGAATTTCATAGGAGCAAGCGTGTGCACAGCCACAAACTGACCCAGACCCAGGAACTGATCCTGCAGAATAACGGTCCACAGGAAAACAAAAGCACCCTCTTCCCTGCAGTTATTACTCAACCAGGTTACTTCCCCAAAGCAGTACCCGCCATGCTGGTGCCAGACAACATCACGAGGAGGAGACAAGAGGAACGTCACTGAAGAGAGGGAAATACAAATACAGCCACAGAGGACGTACCATCACTTGGCCACTCCAAGTCATTGTTCTGCAAACACCAGCAGTTTAAGCGTGACAGGCCCCTGATAAGGCCCCTCTTAAGACTGCAAGAGCTGGGCCTGTTCAGCCTGGAGAAGAGAAGACTGAGGGGGGATCTCATCAACGTGTACAAGTATCTGAAGGGGGAGTGTCAAGAGGATGAGGCCAGTCTCTTCTCTGTGGTGCCCAGCAACAGGACAAGAGGCAATGGGCAGAAACTGAACCACAGGAAGTTCCATCTGAGCCTGAGAAAAAACTTCTTCACTGTGAGGGTGACAGAGCATTGGAACAGGTTGCCCAGAGAGGTGGTGGAGTCTCCTTCGCTGGAGATATTCAAAAGCCACCTGGATGTGATCCTGGGCAATATGCTCTAGGTGACCCTGCTTGAGCAGGGAGGTTGGACTAGATGATCTCCAGAGGTCCCTTCCAACCTAAACCATTCTGCGATTCTGTGATTCTGTGATAAAAATCTCTCCTAAAAGAGTGAACTAGCCACAAATCCCATGGTCACAAAAAAATTCAGCCCACTGATTAACCTCAGTTTGAGAAAGCCACTTAACTAAACAGGAAGTTTCCTTTTTGCAGTCAATGGGATGTCACTGCATACACACCAATTCATGCACACTGAGCTAAGAGTGTGCATAAACATTTGCAGGATTAGCATCAAACAACCTTATTCTTTTTAAATAGATCTCTATACAGTTTGTAGGAAGATTCAGACTAGTTACATATTTCATGACTAATTATTCTAATTAAACTCCTGACTGATAACACATTAGTGATTCAGACAGAAAACATAATATTCAAACTTTATATTCTCCTCCTCCACACTCCAGTGAAGCCTTCAGTACGTCTTATGCTTTATTTATCTCAACCCAAAGCTAAAAGTTTACTTGGGGAAAAAACCTTAGTGTTTTATATCAGCTTCCTCCAAGCTCTTACAGGGAAACCACCCAATACTGGGAGATGCTGAAGCAGTCTAATGTCGTCCTCACTCTTCTACAGTTCAGTTTACGAAACACTTCTGTATTGGCATACATACACCATCTCCAAGCACCACTGCAAGTAGTTGCAAACTTATCACAAGCTGCCTCTTCAGAGCTCCTCACTGTATTTCAGCTGTTGTATTAAACAGGTTCTCACTGGTAGTTCGCATCGTGGTGCACTTCCAGTGACCTGCTCACTCTCTGCCCCTGCCCCAGCTGCTCCCAGTGCCACCTGCATGCAGCTGCAAGGAGCTCACTGCTATAGGAACAAAAGTCCCCGTATGCGCTACCTCTGACCGAGAATGGAGGGTCTCACATTTTTGTGGTGATGAAAACAAAGCTGACAAAGGAAATGATTGCCTTGTATCACTCTACAGAGGCAAGTAAAGTATCACTATTGACCTGTATTCTCGTATAGGGCGTTCCAAAAACACTCAGGAAGTCTTCATTAAAATGACATCCTGGTTTGGAGACAAGCGCTCCGGGTAGCAACTTCCAGACCTGAGACTAGCTCTGCAGACAGGCTTTCTCTTTTTGCCTGCGCCCAACGCCGTTCCACAGCTACACGGCCACCCCCGCACCTCATCCCCACAGGTCCACTGCCCACACTGAGCACAGGCAAGACCATCCTCACAAATGATCTGCTGAATGTCTCTGAAGAGCTGTTTTATTCTTTTTTTCCCCTTTTACCCTGCACAGATTGATACAAATTTGCTACAGCGCTTGTGAACATTTTACTGATGTTAATGTTTTCCTCAAATACAGAGCCAATCTGGTACAATTGGCTACTTTTACATACCCATATTTTCCTTTGAAACTTTTAGGTCAGCGGAAGAGATTTAAGGAACTACTTTTATACATGAGCTAAGGAGAAAGAAAATTACTGAGAAATACAGGAAATAAAATGCTTGATAAATCAAAAGAGCCCAGGTTCATTTCTTTGGGTGATATTCTTAAGATGGCTGACCTTGTCAGACCAAGAGAAGACCATGAGCTGCAGCTAAACATGACTGGGAATTGGAAGTACTTCAAAGCCTGAAGTGCTCAGCACCATGTTGTTCAAATCAATTCCTCACCAAGTACTCAAATGAAAAAGAAAAAGAAGCATTTAAATTACCCTACAAGATGCTGGCCCAGAGTTCCACCTGCTTCTAAAATAAGATCCAGGTGCTCTTAAAAGTCTAAAGCAACCTTTTAATTTTAAATTGCTCTTCACTGCGTGTGCCATGAATGCTGATCTTTAAAAACAGGGTCTAAATCAAAACATTCCATATTGCAGAATAATTGCTTAAAAAGCTGTAACAAGATAGCCTTGGACAAGTCAAATCAGAAGTCATGTCTAATATTTTCTCTGAGAAAAAGAAAAAAAAAATCCACATATGTTTTCCTCAAGAGGTTTTACTTTCTTTTCTCTCCACCCCAAGCAAAGATTTTCATTTCGGGGTAAGCTAGTACTTCACCTCAGCCATATCAAAATTCCTACTACTCAAAGGCTTATTATAATGATTTACATTGTGACAGCACCTCAAGACCTAGATGAGGATCTTACTGTGCTAGGCATATAAAACATAAAAGATACTTCCTGCCCCTAAAAGCTTACAATTTAATTATTTTATAAATAAACACACAACAGTGTTGCAAACAATTGGAAAAAAAAAATCACTGGAGCAGAAGGACTAAAATTTTAAGTCTGAGTTTGCATACATACATTATTAGATTAAAACTGCAATTTGCCAGATTGGATACAATGCCAGTGTAGAGGCTTAAAGACCACCTTTAGCAGCAATGGTGAAGAATATGCCCATTACACCTACACTTACTAGAATCTGTCACAGGAGTGCCACTCTGCAGACACACCAGGCACAATCACTTTTATACAGAGATTTTGAAACTGTTGCAAAAAGGCAGGAGGATCCAATACAAACTAGTGGTAGTGTAAACCTTAGTGTAGTATGATCCCGTCTGATTTCTGTGTCAAGATTTGGGGTCTGTCAGGTTATTCTGCTGAGAAGGAAAACGAGGGTTGGGGTCAGGTAGCTTGGATGTGACTATTTCAAAACATTCATAAAGAAGTCAAATGTCTAAGGTATTTCCCTCCTTACAGCCATTAATGTCCTTCAGCCAGCTCATAAACCAAAAAGGCTACAGCTTCTCGTTGGACCACCTACCAGTGCTGTCCGAGCAGTATTTAAGTTTCCGTGCCTACTTCTCTATAGATACCATCTCATTTTGCATCTACATCAGTAGGGTCTCTTTCACCTCACCTTATCTTTCTTTCCTCTTTCTCCCGTTCACACATACATCACACCATCCCCAAATATAGCCAGCTCGAGCCCCTCCAGTCAGATCATTCAGGACTTTGAGTAGCTCTGTATTTGGGGAGTCTTTCTTTTGGGGAAACCTAGGTTTCTCAGAGCTCTCACAAAAGAACGCTGGTTTCAAAGTAATGTTTAGCTTAGGATTTTGGTCATTGGCTGAAGGAAATACATAGTTGTAAGGAAATCAGCAATCACACTATTAAAATGAATTAAAATCGGCAATCATGCTATTAAAATGCTCAATCAACTGCTTTCAGCAGCCTTCCTTTATATTTCATGTAGGAACAGCACCTGCTGGCACAAAACTGACTTTTGAATGGTAATTATAGTATGCAATTTGGTCAGCACTTCACCAACCAATGTTCTGCATACATGTTCTAGCATTAGCTCCTTTATAGATAAGGTGCGTTACAGGATTACTTCCTTTTGTAAGTGAGGCGTGGAAAAGCTGAAATGAAAAGAAAAGGCAAAGACAGGCAGATGGTCAGTAAATTATGCATTCTCACCATAAAAATCCCCAGGGGTAGCCAAATTACACAGCAGTTCACAAGAGATATCAAGATAAAAGTGTGCACTCTTTAAATAGACTGACCTCCAACTTCAGCTGAAATTAGCAGAAAAGGCAGATACACTGAAGGGGGGAAAAAAAATAATAATTAGCCCCTATCAGCTGGTTAAATGGGTAAGAGCACATGGCTGCTTTAAAGGAGGATATATAGACAAAAAGAGTAGCATACCATGACAATGCAGACTCTGTGAGCTCTATCACTCTCCAGAATCTTATTTAAAAATATTTGCAACTAACACAATTAAAGTGTATTAAAAATTTAACTTCCGTGGTTTCAAAGTTTATTAAAGATGCATGCATTCCTGGGGGTTGTTAGCACTACCTTCCAAAAATAGCACAAATGTAAACTGCTGACACCCAGCATAGCACAGAATACACAGTTCTAAATTATGAAGGAAAACTTCAGGCTTTTGAATGGTTCCCTAAAGAGGCATAATGATTCCTTTCATTCTTTAAGTTCAAACTACATAAATGGAAAGCTTTCCATAATAAAAGAAAAGCTCAGGGACAAAATATTGACTAGTTGGAACTAGTCAATACTAGATGCATCAAGTGCGTTCTCCATTCAACTTGTGACTTACAGTCGCCTTCCCTGCCACCGAAACCAGGGCACCTGCAAGTCAGGACATGGCCGCTTTAGATCATTACAACTGTGGATAAATCCTGAAAGGTAAAGTCTACAGAACAAATTTTGAGACAAGCAAGGAACCCCTGCAGGCAATGCATCTTCAATACGAATGATGCAACTTGATGTCAAGGAGTAAATACAGAACCAACCAAACTGGGGGAAAAAATCCCCAGAAGTTAAAAAATAGCACCACACACAAGTTGAATTGGGGGAGGGGAAGCCACACACACAAAAACACTTTTGTGAGGAATTCTGAATTGCTTGGGGAATCCGAACTTCCATTAAATATTAAGTCTCAGTCTCTACTACGGGGTTAGTTATGATCCACAGTTTCCTGTATTAGAGAATCTCAACACATTCCTAGTGTAAAACCTAAGTTAAAGCAAACAACGCAATAAAAGTTGGCTTTAACAATCCAAAAGTGGCTTCATCACAGAGGTACTGGGCCAAACACAGGGTAACATCCAACAACCTAAGGAAGAAAGAAGGGACACTCCTGACAAAGTGCATTCATAGCTTTTTATAAAAAATAACATTAATGGAAAGATGGTAAAGGAACTACTTTGTGATTTATAATTACGGAATCGAGGAAGAAAACTAGCAAGTGTGGTGCCTTGAACAAAACTAGATAGGTAGTGGACTATAAATAGACTACTGAAACTCTGGAGGATAACCGACAACATAAGCATAGTAACTTCATATAGAGAAATAAAGACACAGGGATTTATAATATATTTTCCTGTGCTGAATAGGAAGGATACACACAGAATACACGTGGCAGCTGGCATGCAAAAATTAGCTGAGAGAAGTGCAAATATGTTTTTAAAACAGCAAACGGCACTGTCAGTAAAAAAACACTTCATGCAACCACGTAGAATACAAATGGCAGAGAGGAGTGATGTTATTGAAAATAGTCCAGTTAGTGTGGCAGTAAAATATGTAAGCTCTTTATCTTATACATGTAACAAGGCTACAACAGACTAAGCAGTCCTCAAACAGCATTCAGGTTAAATACAGCAGGGTTCAGTGATCATCATCATCATGTTTCCCTAAGAAGCATATAGCAGTGATGAAATGCACTTTGTTCTACACCAGTTGCCAGTTCTACACCAAACACACACATGATCTTGCTGGTACACTAGTAAAATAATTGATTTTTCTAAACATTTGAAAAGCAAAAGCCTTAACACTCATATTTTCCCTTTGATTAGGTAAATCTGGACAAACAGATTATCACACCAGACAGCTTTCTGCTTCAAAAACACATCATCTGGGGCATGCAGGCGTGGAACAACAACAGAGCATATTACAATGAGATTTACCTCAGGTATTTGCAGTTCATATTTCATGATGAATTTAAGTCCAAGTTAAATACCTACAGGCTGAACAATACACTGTTATGTCTTAGAAATTACTGATAGGGAACCACAGCAATGACTACAGTTTCAGAGACATACATGCTCTTCCAGTGGAGATTTTTTAGACCCAAGAACTGGCGTGTACACATTTTGCCATCCTGAAATGTGGCATTTTGAACAAAAGGCAGGTAAACGTGTCAAGTCAGATCACCTGAGCAACCCATATCCAAACAGTACAGATTTCGCAAAGGCCCTGAAATTTCTATATGTCAGTAGCAGTGGTATGGTGGTAGCACCCACTCTAAGCCCTCTCCTAGAAATATGGGAATTTTTCAGCCCCGCTGGGCTGAACTACTCCTCTGAGGTACTCTGTTACTACTGCACATATGCCATCTTCTTGGATCTCCTTTTGGAGACTGGACAGGGTAGTAGAGAAAAACATAAGCAGAAAGAACAATTCTAGGCATTTTACTAAGATTGGTCTTAGCTTCCAAAGGGATAATGCAAAACACCTAAAGCAATACTGCAACACAGGCACAAGAACGTCACTTAGGTCAATGGCGTGGGCTGTAAGCTGTGAGCTCATGGGCAAAAAGCCCCTTTTGCTTAGTAAGACTCAAAAAAGAGACAGAAACCTAGCTTTCATGAAGCAGTCACTTTTTTTTTTTTTTTTTTTTAAGTGGCAATCATGGTGAGTAATTTATCTAGAAAGGCACTCCAGCTTTGTACTCTGCTTCCTGTGCACTCTGGGCACCTACCAGCATCATGTACAAGATGCATATCACAAAGGATGTAAGAAAGCTATTGAAGCTCAGTTCAGAGCTATGCAGATACAATGGGGCTCCGCTTGGATTTGCACTGTTTACATGCAAAATTGTGAAGTTTTCAAGGGGAGAAAGAAAAAAAGTCAAAGTACTCCTTTTTTAAAAAAAAATGAAAAATTCAGGCAAAGACTGGAAATATCTATTAAGAAATAAAGTCAGCATATATGTATGGAAATATAGTTGGACACTTTAATTCTCAGTTAGCTTTTATGGAGTCTATATTCTGGCCAGATTACAACATACTTAACACAACACAGTTCTCTGTGTTGCATAAGCCAGTAACAAACATGATGGAGGACGAATTATGGCAGGAAAAGAGAGCCTGGTAAAGAAAAAGAAGATCTGAGGTCGGACACAAATTCAGATTCTGTACATTTGTTTTATTTTTAACAAAATAGTTCCAATTGTGTTGCTTTTACTTTGCTTGGCATAAACTTAAACTCCACCAATTCAAATCAATAGCATGATATCTTGTTATGCACTGGTTTTAAACCAAACCAGTTTAATGAATCTGGTATCTCTGGTCAATCAATACTTGCACATAAGACTTTCTAAAGAATATCCAAAGTCAACTTGTTTTCCTAAATTGGTTATTCTCAGTCTTTAATAACTGCATTTCCCATACTAGAACCTCAGGGAAACAATTCATATTAGACCCTAACATGCCTCCCAGTAAAGGCAGAAGAGGCTCAGGATGCTGGCAATCTGCCAGTCCCTGTTCTGATGCTACAGGTTAAGAATTAATGTACTGAATCAATCAAGCAAATTATCTATGTACAATCCAGCTTCAAAGATTCCTGTTTACCGTAGGTTTATCACAATCTGTCAGACCACTAAAGTCAAGTCAGTCTTGAGTCTTAAAAGTTGGTCTTAAAAATCTATCCTGGAGATGTGCAAAGTTTGTGTATCTATAATAAATAGCTCATGAGAGGCAGACACATCACTTAGCTAATCCGAAATGTGCATCTGTCTACCTATGATAAAAGCTTTTCACTCTTCTTCATCTAAGTTTAAAATATTACACTGGTGGATGGATAATGAAACTGCATGAGAAAGCGTGCAAGAGGATCAAAAATGTATTTTTATGAGTGTTGGGCTACGCTGACAGCAGTAGGATAACTTCTCCCATTCAGAATTGGAGCATTTTCCTCCCAATTTCTGCTAGTCAAAGGATATAGAAAGCAGTCAGATACGCTTAACACTGGTAGCGCATTCCCTTCACACTCCACAGACTGGGACTGAATTTCTGCTGAAGTCCTCCTCAAGGCTGTTCAGCCACATGAACTAGTGTAATTCTGTGCTACCTCTTCACAAGGAATCAAAATAATTTTTTTTGTAAGCAGTAGCATTTCTCTAATTCTTTCTCTTTTTTTTTTTTTAACTCTCAGTTCTTTGCTTCCTTCACTTTGCTGAAGGCCACTGAAAAAGCTCCTCCAAGGACCTACATCTGCAATGACCTAGTGTAGCAGAGCAAGAGAAAATACATCTCAACTTCTGAAGTAGGTTATTTTACAACCTCTGCTTTCATTCATGAGAAAGAGTGAAAAGCAAAGATAAAGCAAGCTTTATCTTAAGCTCATCCTTCACTGTTGCCAATTATTTTATCTTGGCCTGCAAGGGAACCAGAGCTGAAGATCTGCCACAACCTGGGTGTTCCTGGGGCAAGTTGCTTTGTTTCTCCCCCACAGGGACACTTAGACAACAAGGATACCTCTCCCTCCCTTAAGCTCTTTTCCGATGAGGCCTTCCTTCTGCTCAAGAGCTGCTGTTACCTGCTTGCATACTGAAAAGCACACGTGCCCTTCTCTGGGGCAATGGTAATCATGGATTACCATTACAGATCTTCAGAGAACGTTATGCTCATTTCATCTCGCAGCAGCAGAAAATCATTACCAACTAGCCACAAAAAGAAGAGCCTTTGCAAGCCCTCTGACCTATTCCTAACCCTGTATTTAGTCTGGATAAAACAAAGAGTGCAAATAATAAATACCATACACCCGTATTCAGTCTTACAGGTGTAAGAAACAACTTCATACTTATTCTGTAGACATATAAATAGCGATAGATAAACAAGCCAGTTACCCAGTCTTGGCAAAACACTAGGCACTGCCAAGCCTCCCTTTTCCTGTTATCTTCCTTTAGTAACTCTGAAAACATTATGAATATTTTTTTAATCTACTCATAAGTTAAAACTATAAGGATTGACCTGACCTAAAAATTAAATATTAGAAAACTCTTATTTTATTAATATGACTGAGAACACACTTTAAAAATCACAGCTTCCATGGAAAGTTATTCCAAAAAAGAGTTAAGAAAGGTCAGTGAAGCATGAAGTGGGAACTACAGAACAGATAGCATGGCTGCAGGCAGTATTTGTAAACATGTTTCAGCATCATTAGAAATACTGATGAAAATGCAATAATAGCAAAGGAATACTCACAATCGAGGGAAAAATGTAATCTGAGTACTATATTCCTCAGGCAAAAAAGCATACTAATAAATCATATACTTTGTCAGCCATAATATTTTGACAAGATGTGATAAATAGAAAAATGGATGAGAACTCCTCCCAGTTTTTTTACCTTTCCTCCCAGTTTTTTACCTTGTATTTCATGCCTGCAATCAAATTACTCAACATTTTAGGACGAAAGCAAAATTTTCAGGCAGCCTAAAACCAGTCAAGAGTTTTCTACCAGTAACAATACACAAGCGTTTGCAAAGACATACAGAAGTCTGATAACAGAGTACTCAAACCAGCTCCCTCCTTCACAGGTACAAATGGGAAGATAAAAACATAGTATTTCTTGCAAAAATATTCAAGTGCACTAATTGAAGATGGCAGCTGCAGTATGGCTATATAGAAATTGTTCACAAGAACTGAATAGTGTTCTGCAATCATTTCCACAATCTACCCCCAATCCAATGGACACTGCAACAGGATGCAAACAAGTGCCAGTCCCACAGATTTTCATCTAACCTAGTAGAGTACTAAACTCATTTTTAAGTAGGTGGTTATTTCCTAATTTGAAAGATGAATTATGTGATCCCACAGCTCTTTTCATTCTTTAACTTCCATGGCTGCCCAAGGAGTAGATTTACCAGGAAGAAGGCTCCTGGAAATTGGTCCCAACAACAGATCTTCCCAATACAGGATATTCTGGGTCACATAATCAGGGAGAGACCGTGCAGCTTGTACCACCTCCATGTGCAAGTGCTCCTGACTTCCCAGGAATACTCTTGTTTTTATTCATTTATTCAAACTACTAGAAAAGTCTCTTCCCTCTGCCATGACACCAACCCAGGGCACCTGAGGAGATTTAGCTGGACAGATACAACCACAACCCAGCCTCCTCCCACTGCTGCTGCGGGAGAGGGATCCCGCAGCTCTAGCAAAGAGGAAGCAGCCTGCTCAAACACGACCACACACAGTAAGAAAACAGATCTCTACAGTGCAGGTTTTCTCTTCCTCTCCTTGCGTATGCACTGCGCCTCAGAAACTGCACTACACAGGCACTGACTGGTGTTTGAGCTAGTGGAGTATTATGATCTATATTGCCTTAAAGTGACAGTATTTGCCTTCAGTCAAGACAACCCGTCTGATTCAAATGCACTCAAATTTAAAGACCATTTGTTTTAGAAAGACAGAGGAAAAAAGCACTGTGGCTATGCCTAAATGCTGAGACAAGAAGGAAGCTCAAAAGACAGCAGTAGTGATGGATGAAGGTAGAAATAGAGTTGTTATAAAATAGATTTAAAATAAAGAATCATTTATCAGTACCTGGGGTGTACTAAAAAAAGTCTCTGAACTTGGCACACAAGGAAAAGTTTTCTACTACCAGCTTCTAATCATGTATTTGCCAACAGAAAAGAGTTAAGGTCTTTAGTTTTCAGACTTCGGATTGCATAAGAAGTTGGGGAAGACTAGGGAGACAAAGAGAGCTGTGCTTCTTTTTAAAAAGCAGAATAGCATAAAATGCAATTTATACATTACATACACACAAGTTCATAAAAGTGTACTTTGTGCATTAGAAGTTGAAGAGAATATTATGAAAGATGTTCTGGAAGGTGTGGAAGAAAACTGCACAGCAGATTCCCACCTCCCTTGATTATACTGAAATGGACTTTCAGTGAGCACACACCCCCTCCTTTTTCTTTTTTTAAGAGAAAAAGCTGTGTAAGGCAGAAAGAGTTTTAAAGGAAAGAACTAAATCTGTTTTTCCTCAGAAGACAGCTACTGATTTGCTGTCAGCATCAGACACCTACTCTGCTTAAATTGTTGTAGAGCAAGACCATGCCCACTTGGATTTTTTTTTTTTTTTTTTTTTTTTAAAGAGTTAATAACAGGAACTCTTCAATAGATAGGCCCTTGGAACAGATGATGCCTCCAAAATATTAAAGCTGGAAAAGTAAAATATCCAATTAGATGAATTCAGACTGAAAATGGACCGAGATAAAATATTCAATTAGCCTGCAGCCTGACCCCACAGACTTCCAGTGATGATTCAAAGAGATGAGCTGTCTTCGTCATTCTCACCACACAGAAAGACTTTAGGGAAACTTCTCATCAGAAGAAAGCAGAAGCTAAAAACAAATCTTGGTAACAACACAAGTTACCAAGCAGACTTAAGCAAGGAAGCATTCAATAGCATCAACATACACCTAAAGACAAAGGAGAAAGAAAAATACAATAATGAATTATTAGAAATCAATAGATTATGAAGCCAAATACACAGGCACATCGCAGTTGTTTAAATAAATCACAGCTTTCAGATCATTTCGGAGTCAGAATAAGTGGGCTGTAATGGTGCCTGAGGAACTACTAAGGATCACCTTCTAGGAATACTCCTTGGGAAAAGAATCCAGCAGTACTATTCCCATTTCTTCTCAGGTCCAAACACTTGCACTAACAGATCACCCTCTCCAAGATGGGCAGGACACAGATCTGTGCACAATACCAAGTTCTCTGATGATCTGAGATATCTGGGCAGTAGGGACCGATCAACTAGACTGCCAGCTTCAAGTCATGAATTGTAGGACTAAGGCCATACAATGGCTTAGTCAGAAAGAATTTCATTACCTTTCTTTTCTGATGAATGCCTTCATCATTTCCACAGCAGACCCAATTCTTCCCCATTGGCTTTCATCAACCAAGATTTGCATGGTCCAAAGGTATTTCCAATAAATCTAGTATTTCATTAAAGACACTGTCGTAAACTTGCCGACAGAAAACGCAGGTATCATTTTCTACTATCAGCCCCATTCCGTATCTAGAAGAAAACAAGCTCTGATCTGAAAACGAATCAGAAATTTCTTCACAATGAGAGCAGTTAATTTCAAAGTAGCTGCTGACTGAAGGCAGTTTCCTGTCACCATGTCGTTTGTAATCCGATACAAAACTCTTTGCCAGAGAAAAGTCTTCATAAGGTGGTCTGCTCATCCCACTATTATCTCACTCCTTAGCAATTCATTTCGTACTTGATGTCTGTAGACCAAGTTGATAACAGGGTGAAATCATTGAAAAAGAGTAACTAGAAGTTACTCTATTCACTGACTAAGTTTAAAACAAAACAAAAAAGCTCACACTTCGCAAAAGGCCAAATATTCAATAAAAAACTTTGCAGTTATTTAAAGTAGATAATTCCTGAATCACTGCTTGAAAATTTTTAAGTATCTATGGAAATGGATATGCAATGCCAAAACCTTTGAAAACTGTTGCTGTAACACGGTTCAAACAACCATTTACATTAATCCATGCTCCCTGATGGTACAGATGCGCTTAATCTTCGAAAAGTAGGATACAATAGTTGCCTTTTCATACAGCCACAGATTAACTGAAAGACTAAAATCCCCAATGGCATAGAGAAAATGAACAGCAATTTTCAAGGTGCCTCTTCCAATAGAACAAAGGGCTTAAAATGAATCTAGCACGTGGAAGGTCCAAAAACCACAAGTAATTTTACTTGATTCAAAAATTACTTAAGTTGAAGAACTGTCCATCCCAGGGCATTGTGAAAGTTTTTTTTTTTTTTTTCATATAAAAAAATAAAATTATGATCAAGTTTATGGAAGAAAATATACCAACACTTGTTAATTTCTACAACACAAACTATTGTTTAAGAAGTCCCTGGGCTGACAGAACAGACTGGAAAGATACCTTTACATTTCCCTGATCGCATATACTTCTTTGCTGTCACCCACAGTGGTTAGACAGGCCTCAAGTCTCATTCTGCATGGCTGCTGGTTTTGGTAGTTCTTGTTTCTGATAATTAAAGTTTCGGTTCTGTCCAAATGCTACATCTATATGAGCTGAAAAGGATATATTTATTAAGTTATATATATTCTCCTCAGTGCTTTTGAAGTTATTTTGGAACAGTTCAGAGTCGCGGAACATGTCAACCCACAAACTCCCCAATTTTATGGCTTATTGGCTCTCTCCCTTCCCCTTCTGCTGTGGGCTGTAACAGCCACAGATGGATAAAATGAGAGAGACTCTAAGGTATCTAGGGAAACAAGTAGGAGAAGTCTACTTTAAGGTCTTCTCTTTAGAGCCTTCTCCCATGCTAGGAAGGGACAGGGCACTTCCTCCATCCTCCAATATGCAGTGGAGCAAAATAACGTAACATGCGCTTGAAATTGAAATCCGGAGCAGAGGCAAGCGAGGAAGCAGGAGGAGGGGAAGAAGGACAATGGAATTAATTCAGAAATAAAGCAAAAGAGAGAGCAGGACTAATAGCCAAAAAAAAAAAAAAAAAACCACCCAAATACAGGGGAACAGCAAGACTGTGTCCTGCCTGCAGCTTGATCCCTAGGTAGACAATTTAGGGTCCACATGTACTCTACAGATTGACTAGTTTAATACATTTCTAGACTAACCGGTCTCTACTGTCTTTTTAGGTAAAGGTCTGTGTGGATGTATAGGGTTAGTGGTCAAACCAAAACAACAAGCAAACAACCCCCTCCAAAAACCAAAACAAAAAACCAGAAGGGAAACCTGTTTTGATCAAAGAAAATCTGCTTCAATTTTCTAATCAAATCAAGCTGATGCTTGAATCAAATGTCACACTAGACAGCAAGTCAGTGCTTTTTATTTGAAAAGTTGCTTAGGGTTCCTACATGCTTTTGTTAAAACGCACTGAATTTCACTGACTTTGTGACTTCAGTCAACATTTCAATGAATAAACCTATTTCAATAAACAAACCTATTCATCCAATAAATGTTACCCACCCCTACTGACATGAATTTTATGCAACTACATGTTCTATTTGGTGCTGCACTATTTCTTTGCTGTGCAGTTACTTTGAATTTAACAAAAAGGTGGGGTTTTGGGTGGGGGGGAAGGGGAAGACTCCAGGTGGCTGGACAAATACACAGGGTAGCAGACACTGTATTTGCTGTCGCAGAAAGCTGTAAGAAAACAGCTAGAGGAAGCACGTTGCCACCTCATTATTTCCAAAAGTGGCTACTGTCTTCCAAAGCTGCTCTTCCATCTTCATAGCTACAGACATCACATTCAATCTGGCTACAGCGGGTTATATCACACCTCCTGATCTCACATAAATCTCCTATGACCAGATAGCTCAGCAACCTACCAAATTTCCAAAGTAACAGGGGTATTTGCCATACACAGATAACCTGTAAACAGGGCCAAGGTATTTTCTCAGAAATAGGGAATTAATGAGAATTTCAGTGCTAGCATATCTCGGATCAAGGTTGCAGTGTTATACCCAACAGACATTTATCATGCAAAAACATTTGCACTGCAGATGGGTAAAATAATCATCAGAGGGGATGAATTTATCATCATGTACCTCTGCCTATTTCCACTACCCCATTCACCCATCCACCATCCTGGAGCTTAGTCAAGTAATTAAACTCCTTGAACATGATCAAATCAATATTGAAAAACAGCAACTAAGTGATTCTAATAAATAAACAATTAAAAAAAAAAATACAACATCCTCAGCCAGTCTGCAACTGTAGCTGCCTAAAACTAAGGCCAAGAGAGCCAAAATTCAGTCCCAGATGAGCAAATTATCTTTTAGAACGTAAGGAGAGCACAACCTGGAACTCTGCTGTGTCACACCCCGTCATCTCCGGCTGGAAACGCAAACTTCATGCGAGAGAAACAGCAGGCTGCCGACCTTCCTGTGAGGCACAATATATCACTTTAACTCTAGATTGGGTGAGACAGCATTTCTGAAACAGCATTAGCATACATACCCCACGCACACATCTCTCTGTATGCGTACCTGTGCATACATGTTATTTAGGTAAAAGCCTACCCAGACGGACAGGAAGACAGCAAGCACATCTGTGCCAGAACTGGGGACAACACTGGGACCTTTCTGAGTACTTGTCCGTGTCCTGCATGTTTTCTCAATGGCTTCACAACTGCGGAGTAACGTGCCATCCTCAAAAGGCCATTCTTTTCAAAATAAGACAGAAAGAACCACATTTACAACACAAACAACAACACAAACCAAAGCTAACAAACACAATTTCTGCTCTCTGGAAACTGCTTTTATGCTACCCTACAACAGCACAAATATTTTCATTCTATATTTATATATGCGCAGGGCATAATTTACACAAAAACACACATGCACACGCAGTTCTGCAAAACTGAAAAAAAAAAAATCCTCTTTTTCCCCTCACAGACAGGATGCCATGTTTTAGTCAAAATGTTCTCAGGCAGAAACATATGCAGGTTCCCCATTTGGGGGGATTGTCTGCATCTGCACAGTAAACCCGTCGCTTGCTAGTGCCTCCAACTGACTGCCTGCACAATGCAATTCCATCGGCCTAGGCCCCACCAGCCTCACCTGCTTCTGGCACATTAGGGGCTATGCAGTCGGTCTTTGGTACCTCTCACACATTTTGACAGCACCTAATTGCAAAGCTATACAGACCACAACCTGTATCGCAGGCAGCTTCAGCCCAATTGCTCCCTGTTCAGAAATCCTGGACGTGACCATAATATGTTGTCAGTAGGCATGTTTAAGTAACGCTAGATCATTTCTAGACTTGCTGCAATCTTTGTGGAGACGTTCAGCCTGCAAGGGCTGTCAGGAATGTAGAAATTCAAGACAAATTTAGAGAGTCATTAAATCCATAGATGCAAAACTCTGAAGTGAGGGGATCGGGGGATGGAGAGGAAAGACTTATCTGGGAAAACGTGAAGTGATGTTGCACTCTACTTTCATACTGAAATAAATAGTTCCACGATAAATCTTTATGATATAAGTAGCACTGCAGGACATGAAAATAACTAAACCAAAAATCTGGAGTTCCACTCCTCTTCGTGTTATCATTCAATGTTCTCTCTGTCAAATTTACTCACTTCACCAATAGCTAGAATTTTTTTTAATTATTAGTCTGTCTGCAGCCTCAGGTCTTGCTGGATCAATGATAGTCATCAGCAGAAGATTCTTCCAGCTAAATTATATCTTCAGCTATACCTGAGTGACTCTGCTCAATTTAACTCAGGAACTGGAACTTAATTAAAAATTCTGTTGAGAATGTGTGGGCCAGAATAGGAAATGGCTCATCATGTCAAAGCTATATTAGCTCTGCAGCACTGATAGGAACATGAACTAATAAAAACTTTTTGTTCATACTAAAATGAATGCCCTAGACTTTCATTAGACACTATGACTAACTGACGTGAGATGAGGATCAGATCAGTGAGCCGATCTGTTTTGCAAGAATTATTCTGTTCACACAATCACTTTCCAAATAAAAAAAACGCATCAAATAAAGGGCATCTCAGTTACAAGTTAAAAATATATAATTTAAATCTACTTACCCTGCTCATAACAGGTCACAAAAACTGTGAAATGTACTCCAGCTTATTCAGAGAACTGAAACGGCCTAAAAGTTTTGGGTCTGTCCTTTCTAAACACAAGGATTTCTCTCATTTTGACTTTTAATCCACTGCTTGGTTAATTTCTACTATTTGAATGATTATATGCAGAGAGAGTAGCTAAATGCTCCTTTCTACATGGCTAACTACAATTACGTTCTTTAGCTAACTAGTATACTACATTAAATTTCAATTATGTGAAGACACTGATTTTGTAGCACTAGGACAATCATAAGGGATTAATTTCTACTTATAGAGTGGTTTTCTACCAGAGGCCCACCTAGTGGTTCCATGGCAGTTAACTACGAAAGGCAAGATGGCTGCCAGAAAACTTAAATTTGATATGTCGGTGCTGATCCTTCGCTGGAAAAAGTTTCAGAGGTCTCTAAGTCAAAACCATTCATTTGGAATAAAACCCCCAAAGTCTGACAGACTTGGCTGAAAATGCTAAATTAAATGACACATCAATTTACAATTTTATTTTCTGCATACACTCACAGCTAGTTTCTTTGGTAACTAACATAATCTTATTTTGAATGCTGAAGCTGTTAAAGAGCAAGGGATGAATACTGACTCAAATTAAGAGAAGATGTGGATTTGACGTGTTCCTAATTTTTACATGCTTACTTTTCAAAAAAATCTCACAGCTTTGAGCTTGATTAGCACTGACACTCAAGTGTAACTTTTAGCTAAAATAACCACTAATATTTTATTTAAAATATAACATTTATTTCTTACATTCTTCATTTGCACTTTGCATGTCTCTAGGACATCTTGTTTCCATTCCTCAATCAAATGATATCTAACATTTACCATGGGATTATAATTAAACATACAATCCATGATATAAGGCAAACTGATTAGGTAAACATATCAGTTTAAAGTACTAATGTCAACTATGAATCCAACTGCAATATTCAAAATTTGCAAATCAAACTACCCTGTCACTGAATTCCTTGCCAACTGATAATACCTTTTTTCTTCCACAGCATTTTTCTCCTTTAGACAGGAAAGCATTT
Organism: Struthio camelus; assembly: GCF_040807025.1. Classification (NCBI taxonomy): domain Eukaryota; kingdom Metazoa; phylum Chordata; class Aves; order Struthioniformes; family Struthionidae; genus Struthio; species Struthio camelus. Next base: position 49,734,530 of record NC_090943.1, read on the forward strand.
TATAATGGTCACTATCATTATCTCTGCTATTATATAGCTTTTATGAAACAAGAGTGCCTAAAGGGAAGAGCTTTTTATCACTTTATTCTCTTACCATCTTCATTTTTAATCTAGACTCCAAAGAGGAGAAGTTCAAAATATCATTAAGGGCCTGGTTCCAAGTGTGTTAGAGTTAATGGAAAAACTCCCCCCAATCGTACAAGATTTCGCCACAGGCTTCAAATCACTTTTTCTCTTTATTGCACTTGCTGTTTGAACTTTACCTGAGCTTCACTATGCCATCCCTAAAGCATCAGAAGAATCATTTTGACTTTATTAGATACTCACCTCAAACCACTGGCCATGGGATTGCATTTTAAGGATGACGCAAGGATCTGGTTTTGAGAGGGCATCCCTGTCCGATATGCCTTTGCACGCAACTCGCAGCTCCACTTTAGTCAGGCATGGGCTGTTAAAAATTCCCAGGGTATTGGCTGCTGATTCATAGATGTTGCTCATTTTCTTCATTCCTTTTTCTGTAAGGAGAGAAAGGGCCCATTAAGAACAACGTACACACAGTACCTTCCTTTCATGGGGAAACTAATAACAGTGTTCTGGTAGCCAACGGGATCCATAACTGTGAACAAGATCCAGAGCAAAAGGAAAAAAAAAAAAAAGCAAAAAACAAACAAACAAAGGAATGCCTATGAAAGAAAGAAATACATCATCACCATCTTTCACATGTAGAAATAAGCCAACTTAGGATAAAACTTTCCATCATGCCCCACAACTCTGGGGGTGAACTGCAACTTCAGTTTACAGCTCTGTTCCTGCTTTTACAGCCACATTTCCCCAGGCCAAAGGGCAGACAGTAATTCTGAACTTCTCCTGATCAGTACCTTATTGCAGTAACGAGGTTTAATTAAATTGGTTCAGCACTCCTACAATCTGCTTTTATTTCTCTGTACTCCACCTAAAAAGTACACTTCATCTTCACAGAATCACAGAATCGTTTAGGTTGGAAGGGACCTCTGGAGATCATCTAGTCCAACCTCCCTGCTCAAGCAGGGACCTCTAGAGCACATTGCCCAGGATCGCGTCCAGGCGGGTTTTGAATATCTCCAGCGAAGGAGACTCCACATCCTCTCTGGGCAACCTGGTCCAGTGCTCAGTCACCCTCACAGTCAAGAAGTTTTTCCTCAGGTTCAGATGGAACCTCCTGTGGTTCAGTTTCTGCCCATTGCCTCTTGTCCTGTTGCTGGGCACCACGGAGAAGAGGCTGGCCTCATCCTCTCGACACCCCCCCTTCAGACACTTGTACACGTTGATGAGATCCCCCCTCAGTCTTCTCTTCTCCAGGCTGAACAGGCCCAGCTCTTGCAGTCTTTCTTCATAGGAGAGGTGCTCCAGCCCTCTAATCATCTTGGTAGCCCTCCGCTGGACTCTCTCCAGGAGTGCCATGTCTCTCTTGTACTGGGGAGCCCAGAACTGGACACAGTATGCCAGGGGAGGCCTCCCCAGGGCTGAGTAGAGGGGCAGGATCACCTCCCTCCACCTGCTGGCAACACTCTGCCTAATGCAGCCCAGGAGACCATTGGCCTTCTTGGCCACAAGGGCACACTGCTGGCTCATGTTTAACTTGTTGTCCACCAGCACTCCCAGGTCCTTCTCGGCAGAGCTGCTTTCCAGCAGGTCAACCCCCAGCCTGTACTGGTGCATGGGATTATTCCTGCCTAGGGGCAGGACCTTGCACTTGCCTGTGTTGAACTTCATGAGGTTCCTCTCCGCCCACCTCTCCAACCTGTCCAGGTCCCTCTGAATGGCAGCACAGTCTTCTGGTGTGTCAGCCACTCCCCCCAGTTTAGGATCATCAGCAAACTTGCTGAGGGTGCACTCTGTCCCTTCCTCAAGGTCATTGAGGAATATATTGAACAAGACTGGTCCTAAACTTTATCTTACCTAAACTTTATTTTGCCTAAATCTTACCTAAACTTTTTGCATAACTCCAGGAGGAGAAGGACCTCTTCAGATCAAACTTAAATTCTAAAATGCATTTCACTACTTCCACACTTGCCACAGAACATTACCTCCCCTGTCGCCAAGCAAGTAGCTGAGATTGATGGTCTAGGCGGGAGGGCAGGAGAGATGCTGGCAAATGTTGTTACGCATTGTCTGCTCTTTTGGGTCAGGAATCACAGTTACTTGCATGAACGCACACAGCTGAAGCAGCGCAAACCCCCTTGCACTTCATCAGAAACACCACCACCACAAATCTTGCCCTTCAAGCCTTTGCTCCCAACAGAAGAGCAACAAAGGACTTTTTAACAGTGCTTATCAAAATCGCTGTACAATCATACTTGTATCAATAAGGAATACTGGGACACTAATTTGATCACTCATTCTGAGCTTCATAATCTGATCCCTAAAAATCCTTCCCTTAATATGAGGCATATTACCTCTATCCTCTCCTTTCTCTAAAAGGAAGAGCTGCAAAAAAGTAATTTCACACTTTTTATAGGACAGATTTATGTTAACAGATTACTAACTGGTTTTCTTTGGCCTATTTAAATTGTCTACACTGTCTCCTGTACAACATCCAATTCTCAGAGGTTAATGGTTTCTTAGAACTGTTTTGATAAAAGCGAACCTCTAGCAATTTGGAAACGAAATTGAAATAGTCCTTCCCTGACTCTGAGAAGCTGGGGAGGGGGGAACCACCCACCACCTTGAAAATACACAGTGTCTCTTTTAATTATAAAGGCAAAACTAGAATGATCTTCTTACTTTGAATTTAGAAGTAAGTGGCAATACCATGTGGAACTCTAAAAAATACAAATAAGCTTTAGGAACATCTAAGAAATACAGATAAGCTTTAGGAAGATAAGCTCGAATGATGAAACAGATCTGCTTTCCTTGCAGATGAGAGCACATTGCCCGTTTAAAACAATTCTTCAAATCAGTACTTTTTTTTTTCCCCCTCCAATCCAACACAGAGCTTTACTATATGATCATGGCTCTGATGCAAGAGACCTCAGATTGTTGAGTTCTCTATGGTTCTAAGTCAAACAGGTGTGGATAGACTCTAATCATTCTTTCTAGCTCAGATCTACAGGCATGTAGCCTCAAAAAGTAAAACAGGCTTCCTTGGCATATGAGACTCCACCATAGTACCTTATGAGACCTTTTGAGACACCACCATAGTACCTCACAGCCTAAAATTTTGACAGCCTCCTTCAGCCCTTCCCAATACCTGTAAATGCTACCTAAATTATATTCCCTTTTATTTACCACTACAAAAGAAACATGACCAGGAAAGAAAAAAGAAAAGAAAAGCAACCAAACAAACAAAATCTTAAGCAAAAGTTGGAGCAGATATTGTAATTAGGTCATGTTATAGAACCCAAAGAGTGCATTCAACTTCTACACAGGAATAAACCAGCTTAACTTCTAAAATAGATTTTTAGTTAAGACTCTTGACGTTGCATACAGACCAGCACCTCTCAATGTCTTTTACATGGTGGGGAACATCTTGCACAGGGTTATTCATTTCAGTGCTGGCAAGATCACGGTCTTCATTTGAAACCAAGGGCAAGCACAGGGGACCCTGTGTCCACTCAAATCTGAAGCGCTCAGACAGGATCATAACTTGAGAAGCACTGCTCTGCAGCCAAGACGGGCTTGACATCCGATGCATCAACTAAGCACCACAATCAAATGTACAGAAAAAGTGCTACCACAAGTGACAACTCAAAACAGCGTTTAGGAGAATGGTATTCTTCTGCATGTTGCCCTCCCCTCCCACCATGGAGGGAAATCATTAAGATGGTAGTAGTTATGACAGAGTCACTCAATGCTACTATTTAGCTAAAAATTGCAGAGAAAATTATACGTATTTTGCTAGCAATCATCATAAGTCTGTTTTTTCATCTATTTCTAATATATCCATGATATGTGATGTTACCTAAGTTTCCACCTATTCAGATTACAAAAAGAGCATTAGAAGCCAGAGGGATGGGGGAAGGGGAGGGATTATAGCCTAATTATTCATCAGACTATAATCCCATTTCCTTCAAAAAGCTGCTCAACCACCTCATCCCACACATTTACAAGACATTTTTACAGGCTGCCCTTTCCGAATTGAAATTTATTCAAAAATTGGGTTAATTCTGTCTCATGCACATCTTATATCATTAATGAAATGTCATCCTTTGTGCAGAAATGGGCTGGTGATATAATTAAACCGGATGATTTCAACACTAAAGAGAAGGGGGGTGGGGGGAGGGAAGTAGCCGAATGAGAGGGAGAGATGTATTTTTCTTCCTCCCACAATAATTATATACTGTTTTTTTTTTGGAATGGCGGGTAAGTATAAAATTATATTTCTTTTTATCACTACAGTGCTTACTTTAGCTTTTACAAGTTCTAAATTTATCAATAGAAAAGATCAAACCATAGCCTTATTCTTCTGTCCTATTATATTCTTCTTTTAATATAATCACCAGCTTGGGCTGTTGTACTGATGTCACATTACCAGGAAGCTAGGGAAAAATAGATTTCGAACCTACCAAAAGTAGCTCAAAAAAGTATTATTTTTACATAAACTTAGACAAAGATTGTGCAAGAAGCTTGTTGTCAATTATCCAGCTACACTACTGATGGAGGAATAAATTACAGTATTTGTTTTTCCTTACTACAAACTCTTCCCTTTTCACTTCATTAGTATCTTGTTATTCTTTCTATGTCCACACGGTTTTTCTGTTCACTAATTAAAAATTATATCTCTGAGGGAGAAGGGATGGAGTAGATACGAAAGTAAATGAACTAAAAGATAGGTCACATACTACTGAACTTTCTAGTTCACCGCCGCATACTTTTTTAATTCTTCTTGAAAACAGGAAAAGTATCTTTATCTGTATAGGCTACCCACATTTCACTCCCACACAAATTTATTAGCCAGTGTTAGACTGCACAGAACAAGGAGGTAAGAATGAGCCTTACCTTTTCACCTTTCAACAGTGAAACAACAAGGAAGAAGGCAGTACCACTTGTGAGAAAAAAAAAAAAGTTTTGCTGTCTTAAAGTATACTGCGCTGAAACATAAACTCGTACCACGCTAACAAAAAAAAGTGTGAGACACCTTGATAGCGCCACGCACTCTATGAAATACAAAGGAAAAGTGAGGATTTTGGAAGATGGTCCCAGGCTCTCAGAAATATTCCATATCTGAGAGATTCAGAACTCATTTATTAGAAACTGCATTCTTTTAACTTTTTTTTTTTTTTGGTAAGAGATTTGGAAAAAAACTGTTGCAGGTGGGACTCAATCTGAGGATTAATTTACACCTAGAAAGGAATAACCACATGCACCAATACAGACTGGGGACCAACTGGCTGAGAAGCAGCTTTGCAGAAAAACCACCTGAGAGTCCCAGTGGACAATAAGTTGACCATGAGCCAACAAAACACCCTCTGTGGCAAAGAGGGCCAGGGGCGTCCTGGGTTGCACTGGGCAGAGCACTGGCAGCAGGTCAAAGGAGGTGATCCTTCTGCCCTGCTCAGTGCTCGTGCTGGAGCACTGGGTCCAGTGCTGGGCTCCCCAATATAAGAGAGACGTGGAGCTACCTGAGCAAGTCCAGTGAAGGGGCACTAAGATGATTAAGGGCTTGGAGCATCTCTTATATGAGGAGAGGCTGAGAAAGCTGCAACTGTCTACCCTTGAGAAGAGACTGCTCAGAGGATTTTTTTTTTTTTTTAAATTAATTATAAAGGTGATTCAAACACCAGAACAGTTTGCCCAGAAAGGGTGTGGAGTCTCCATCCTTGGCGATGCTCAATATCCTATTAGACACAACCCTGAGCAACCTGCTCTATTTGATCCTGCTTTAAGCAGGAGAGTTAGACTGGACAATTCCTAGAGGTCCCCTCCAATCTCAACTGTTCTGTAATTCTGTGAATAAGCAGGAGAATCAAACTGATAACCTTTTAGGGCCTCTGATGTTTTTTTTTTTTCCCCTCCTGTGCTTACCACAGGTGTATACTAATCTATGACTTGGGCCCCTTGGCTCTGAAACCATACAGAAAATCACAAGAAAGCCATGGGGACAAGCATTTCTGGCAACTAGTAGAGCTATATGGGCTCTTATCCTTAGATATTTCATTATAAGCAGTAGCCTAAACTTCTGACCGAAGCAAATAACTGAATCACACTGAAAAACAGTATGACACACTGGCCAACTACGTCTCTCTCCTCTCACAGGGACTGAATGGCTTAAGAAAGTAGACTCTTGTAACGCCTATAAAGGTAAGGATCTCTGATCTGAAATACAAACAGTACGTGCTTCTGCTCTGAGATCTAGAAGTCTTGAATTCAGGCCACACAAGTGATTTCATCCACCTTGTTACAGAACAGTGGCCCTCACCAGGGTTTGGGGAACCTCACCACAGAATTTTAAGTGGGCTTCATAGGTTCGCCTTGAAATAAATCTAATATTATCTGAAGCCAGATTTCAAACTTTCCCCTGCCTGCTCTATCATTTTGCTCTCCTACACACGCACAGCCTCAGAAAGTGTATTTGTAAGCTTCTCTATAGCGTTTTCTGAAGACTCAGGGAAACACGTCCACTCAGCCTTGCCTTCAGTTCAGATAATTAACGAGTAGAGAATGGGAAAGATGCTGCAATTAAAGACAATAACTGGTACATTCTGCATGGGGAAACAGGGCTTGTTACTTAGAAACCTGTACTCCAGATCAAAGTACAAGCAGATGGATTTTGAGGTTGGAGGTTTCCTGTTACCATATGTTGAGGGCTATGTCTGAATCATTTGTTTTATTGGCTCCCCAGTAGAGAAATGAAGGAATTATAAGGAGCCGATAGCATCTGTATGCTTCTGCACTAGTAAACACCAAGACTCCACTTCTGAATAGCTAAATGATATTTACAGTCTACGCAGCAGTGGGAAATACTAATGGTAGGGCTGAATGAGGTAAGATCTGCAAATAAACCCCTCCAAATTAGGGTAACACCTAAAAGCAAGGAAAGTTGTAGCATTAACTGCTCCCTACTTATAATTATATGTAAGAGAGACATTCAGCCTTCAGAATAAAGGAGCAGCTGAACTCTCTAAATAGAGGGCTTTGAACTTATAGTTTGTGGATATTCAAGGGTTTATGGTCTTGTAAAATCAAATATGAAAAGCAAGTCTGCTGTCAGCAGATTAAAATTCATAAATTAGGACTGTAAGTTTCCACTGGAAAACATTTACTGCTCCACAGATCGAAAGAGATTGAAACCTACTTTTCTACACTATTAAGAATTTCAATTCTTGCAGCACTAGAAACAGAATTTTCTCTAGCTTTCTTCTAGAGTCTCAATTTGTGTTAGAACTAGCAAAATCAAAAGTAGTCACAGTCATTTTTTTAGGTGCAATCAGTAACTTGAATCGGTAAGGAGGATCTGAATAAATAAAACGCAATTTCTAAAAGCATATACTAAACTTTCTTACAGGGTCTGATCTGAGATCCACAGAAGTCAGTGGGAAAATAACCCACTGCTTTCAATAAAGTGGTGTTGTTTGGTGGTTTCCAGCTCCAAAGGATCACGTCTTTTCCCTGTGTATTTTATCATTTAGCAACACAGTAACAAAAAATAATCATCAGCCACAGAGGCTTCCAACATGTCAGACTGTCTCTTGGGACCTGAACCACATTTCACTAAACATACCCACTGGCTTCAACATATGTTTCTCAGGCCTTGGAGATTTTCTGTGCTTCTACCATATCTCCCGCTATGAAGCAAAACTAACTTACACAAAATACAGCAATAGGAAGATTTATTTAAAGAAAAAAAAAAAGAATGAGACTATGGTGGACAAATTTAAAAAGGTTACTCTGTTTAGTTACCTGTTCAACTCCAGCAGAATATAGGCCAACTACCCTTTTAGGGAATGACTGTCAGTGGAGATCAATCATCATTTTTCTTTGAGAAGCTTTATGTGATTGGGAATTCCCAGTCTCACTGAATTACTCTGTCAGCTTACTCATCAAGGTTTCCTTAGTTGTAGAAAGCAAAGCCTATTCCTTAACGTTCATCTTCGTGGTTGGAGAATAAGCTTTGCGCAAATAGGTAAAGGTGGGAAGACATGTTGCACCAGACTACAGGCTCAGGAGGTTCTGATTCAACAAGCTGATTAAAGTAATATACCATGAGCTTACTCACAGACTTGCTAAGACACCAAGCTGGCACAGGACTTCAGATAGACAAGGAAGAGCCCAGAGTAATAGCACAGAAAGCAGACATCTTTATTGCAGATATATACCAGTGATTCAGAATCATTGATCAACCACAGATATTAATGTTCATTGTCCTCCATTTTCTCCGTAAAGCAAGATCTTTTTCACCGTAACGTTTTCTGAAGATCTCAGAAGTGACCTCCTAAGATTATTTTTTATATCTACCTCAGGAAACTACATCATATAAAATAGTGACTTCTTTGCCAAGGATTTGTCTTTGCGATTTCTTAAACTGCTTTAAAAATCACTCTTCTATTCAGCACGCATTAGGAATCAGACTCTGGAAAAATCTGCTATTTGGACTGAAATTTTAGAGGCAATAGGAGAAGAATGGACAGTAACTAGGGAAGGACATTAAAGTTGGAATGTGTTGGAGTATTTTGGTTTCTTCTGCACAGGTATTTTAAAGGCTTTTTCCATTACTGCCTTAAGTATCAGCAAATACTTGAGCTGCTCAACACTTTGGCTTCCTTTGTAGTCTGGACAGGAATTAAACCTTTAAGGAGCTGAGAAAAGAAGGTTGGGGTATGATCAGACAGTCACAAGCAATCATGCTAACATATATATGTGTGTGTGTGTATGCATGTGTGTGTGTGTATATATAGATGTATAAGTTGTTCCACGCCACAGGTTACTTTATAGTCAGCTACAGTTTATTAATACTAGGTTGACTATTAATTAAACTGCTTTCACATGATTTTTTAAGTCAGAAGAAAGCCCTGGGGGTCACCTAGTCCAGCCTCCTGCTCAAAGCACAGCCAACTTGAACATCAGATCAGGTCGCTCAGGGCCCCATCCAGCCGAGTTTTGAGCACTTTGAGTGACAGAGATCCCACAACACCTCTGGACCACCACTGCACTGTTTGACCAACCTTACTGTGAAGGATTTTTTTCCTTATGTCTGATCTAAATTCCCATGTTGCAGCTGTGACCACTGCTTCTTGGTCTTTCTCTGTGCACTTCTGGATAGTGTTTCATCCAACTTATTCTCACTAACAATCACTATCTTAAAAACATAACTCAATTACCTATCTTTGACCAACCCACAGGCTCCTGATAATCAGACGTATCTCTATTCACTGCATAAGACTTTCCTCCTAAAAGTAATAAAAATTAATTCTTGGCAGCATCAGCTGCCATATAAATTGCTACAGAAGTTTAAATGATCACAGCTAATAAAGACAAAATGCCAGCTGTCAAAATTAATTTGAATATGAATTACTATATAACGAGAAGTCCATAGGTTAGCTAGACCCTTCCAAAGGATAGTTCATGCAATGAAAAATATGATTTTTAGCCCTTCCCTTTGATTCTCTGGCTCATACAACAATTAATGAGGATTATTTAAAGTTATACCTATGCAAATTTGAAAGACCCCATTCAGAAAATAAGCAATAATAACAAATTCAGAAAGGAAGGGAGATCTGGAGAATCCCCAGCAGTGTTTCTTTGAACGAGACAGATGCGATGGCGTAAGTAATTTGGTCGGACAGAGGAGGAGAAGGTCCAGAACAAAGCACCAGCAGTGGAAATGGAAATATACACACACAGACAGTTCAAAAGGACTCGTTACCATAGACCCAGCTGGATCAGTTACAAGGGGATAAGGAAAAGTCACTGGAAAGAAATTGAGACATCTAATATATGACAGAACAACATACAGAAGCATTCCTCAACTGTACAACTTCATTTCAGTAAAAAGGGGGGAGAAACCCCCACAATAACTGAAGCACTGAAGGATGTCTGAACATGCTCAATTCTAAATGCTGTGAGTAGTCCCGATGAAGTCAGTAAGCTCACATAGTGTAATGCACAGCATCTTTCAGAGTTAGCAGCTAAAATAAATATTTTCTATTATTAGAAGTGCAAATCTAAGACTCTCCCTTGTTCCTTTACCATACAGGTAATGTTATCAGTCACCTCTTACTCCTCAAAGCTCCCACTGTCTTCCGTCTTACAGTGCGGTAATATGCTGGAGAACAGAAAACTAGAATTCGTTAATATGAAAGACAGAAGACTGAACAGATAGAGAAGACCAAAATAACTTCCCAGGCGGATGAACACACGCAAAGTCCTACACTATTGGGAAGAAGTACTGATACTTTTGAGTGGACAGGTGGTATAGCTTTTTCATATAACTAACTAAAGTCTGCTTTATTTACATTCATTGGATTTGCACCATTCACAGGGCATCTGCAAGGCAAGTTTACAGAAAGCTTGTGGATAGGGGATAGGTATTTTGTAGTGTTTATAAAACTATACATTTTAGGACACTGGGGTGTCTTAATATGATAACTGAGCATGAAACTAGCATATTTTGTCTAAGAAAACATAAAGCAAAGTGAGTTCTTTTATTAATTTCACTTCTATTTTCAAAGTCATTAGAGTTGATTTTCTAGACCCTTTTCTCACAACCATAGGTGTTAACAACGTATTTTAAAAAAAAGTGAGGAGAGAAATGCCAAAATGCTTATTATCCTATAATAACATGATTCCAAGAGCTGAGGATTTATGAACAGTACTGAATAACATGAAGCTCCAGTAAAATTTAGCTTGCCAAATAAGTAAATGATACGCGTACTAGCTAGGCTACTGGGTCTCAGGCCTCTGCTGTACTGCTATTTGGATGATTTTTACCAAGGTAGCTGTAAGCACAGGGGCAAGGTATTGCTATATGGAAAAGTTCAGGACCATTGGACCCAGTAAAAAGAACATACTGAGGACTTGTCTCAGCATGACTGCACAGTTTCACAAAAAAATAACTTATCAAATGTAAACACAGGGTCTAAATTGTAAATATGTATTCGCAGACCACACCTGAGGTCACATCATCATCTACACCCCTATAAAATGCCTTTGAAATGACAATGCTCTACTATCCACTTTGCAAAGGCACACTGACTACCAACTACAGGAAAATGAAGAAGCGATTTGAGTTCCTCAGTTATACCCAATTACGCTGAAGTATGTATACAAACACATATAATGCTTGGAAGAGTTTATCCATTTACCAATATAACATATTGCAAACTGCTCATTTTAGTCAACAGATGGCTATAACGGCTTTTCCTGCAGCATAAAAATGATCCTACAAGAGAAGCTGGTTTCTGCTGCTAATCCAAAGATAGGAACATCAAGAAAAAAAGTGAGGAAGAACTTCCCGTTTATCATTCAGTTTCCGCATGCCAACAGTAAGTAGAGCTACTGAAAGTTGGCTCAAGGCCTCTGAGCAACATGAGCAAAACTGAATTTTGTTGGCTACTGAAGAATGTTCCTGGGACCAGGCTCAGCCTAAAACCAGGACAGCGCCTTAAAGTCAAAGTTGCTGCGACTGTCAGGTAGGAGAGGAGCCAGGGAAAAAGTGACGGATAACTGCTGTGAGGAGTCGGTCCCCCTCTCTCACTTCACAGTACTTGCTCCACCAACACGCTTGCCTCATCTTTCAGCAACAACTAAAAGCCCTACAGCTCCCCCAGCCTCCAGTACACAAAAAGCAGCCTGCCTGCCTGCCCCGAGAGGGCTGCTGTCCTGGGCAATGGCCTGCTTTGCCTATTGACTAGAGTCACCCACCAGACTTAGGCCAAGCACACACTGCCACTGTTGCAGCTAAATCAGTTGGGGATATGAACGCACAGCAGCTCCAGCTGTGGGCACAAGAAAACCCTAAAGGAGAAGCAGCTCTGCCAGTCCAGTTGTACTTTTATTCAAAGTATTCATTTCTTTTCTGGATTTGTTTCCACTAGGTTTGTCTGACTGTCCACTATGGAGCTTTATCTGTGTCCTTCTAGGACTGCCTCAAAATCACACTAAAGCCATTCTGCTGTAGACTCAGTCTCCTAAAAGGCTGATAGCTATTTTTGGTACCAAATCAATTTGTAGAAGAATTGCAGTATGTTGCCAGCTCCAGTTTCTGCAGTGCCAAATGGTGCACCAGTGGTGCCAGTGCCTCTCTATTTCTGTGCTAGGGTGTCCGCACCGTGCAGCACAAGTGCCCTAGGTTCTGGCTGCGGTAGCTGTAACGTGCTGAGGTGCACGATCCAGCCTCATACAGATTCTAATGTGGGTTGTGGAGGCAACACAGCTTTGTCGGCAATATGTTATAGCGCAGCTACTTACTCTCAACACAGGGCCAAGGCTTTGGCTTAATGCCAGTTTTGGAAATAAGTTTTAGTAACCCAAGTCACCAGGAGTTTTCAAATAATTCTCTCTCCCTCCAGATTTCTCAGGACATGAGAAACATCATTGCTGCCAACTACTAGTACAGATACAGATGAGAAGAAAATAAGGTACTCGCAATGTCTTTTTAAATTTTTTTCCATAGCAGGATTGTCTCTTAAGCTCTTCTGAAAGGAACCTATGAACATACACAGCAACTATGCTTTCCTGGTGAAACGTGAAGGTCACCATCAACCTTTGCTAGCATATTCTGACAACAAAAGGGTAAAATAATTGAGCTCTGCTGGTTATTATGGAGTTTGTGTTCTTGCGTGTGCATGTGGTGGGGGTAGGGGGACGATACTGTATTAGTTCCTAAATAATGCACACAGAAATAAAGTAAAATCCAATAAGGAGGTTTGTCATCAGTATTGACAGAAGTTCCACTGCCAACAGCCACACAAATAACAGCATAAAAATTGCTAATCTTGGCAACGCTACCTAGTAGGAGAACATTTCATCAAGTTCACATTAAGCAAACAACACCTCTAAGATTTAGTCACATATAGCACAGGGTTTCACCTACATTCATCTGTCTTTAACAGATAAAGTGAGCCACCCACTGCAGCTGCTAGCTAAAATAACAGTGAGAAAGCAGTCCCAATAACTCCAAAGTGATGGCACTCAACTGAGAAGAGATACAAGAGGCTGGTGTTCAAATCCCAGCCAGATGTTCCCACTTCACAATAATTGCAATGGTCAGATTATCTAAAGACATGGTGCTCTATGAACTGAAAGTTTAAAGGCATTCTTGGGTTCTCTCTCCAAACCTGTTAAAGCTGGTAAATCCCATCACAGCTGCTCTGTAGAAACTCATTTATCTGCTATTGTAGGAAGTGTAAGGATAGAAAATTTTCAACCAGCAACCAGTCTTTAGTTGTTCAAAAGATTCTTTTGCATCAAGCACAAGAGGGAAAATAATATAAAAGGATCCATTACAAATCAGATAAAGTCCACTGCATTTCATTCAAGGATTTATCTTTATTTCTATGGGAACCGGAAACATTGTGCATTGTGTTGTGGAGCTGCTGGGCTCTAATATTTTTAAGTGTGTACCTTCTGTGAAGTGCATTTGAGGAGTTTAAGTTACTTACTGTATTAAAACAACGTTCCTTGAAAAGAAAGAATATATACTCTTTAGAATCACCAAGACATTTTCTCCTGCACTGACAAAACAGTAAGAGAGCCCAAAATCTGTGTAAATTTAGTTTAAAAGTGAATGTTATCTTCAACCAGCTGACAGGAAAGGGACCCTTCTATACATTTCACCGAGATGACTGCACTCACCACTCTGGACACTAATTCCACTGGATTCTTTGCACTTTTGTTAAATACAGAATGAATTCTGCATGATACAGCAAGAGCACTGTGGATGCTCAGTAAATATTTTGCAGTGAAAATATACTCTGAGAAAGAGAGAGCAGAGTACTATACAAGCTCTGAAGAATATACCCTCAGACAATACATAAAACCCTTGGCTTTCCGTGGAGAAAGGACAAATATGGTTGATCTCCAAATAGAAATGTATCACTTTCCTATACTGCTGATAAACACACACACACAAAACGGTTGCAAAACATCAGGGAGACTACACAGACAAGGAATAGTAAAAGCAGACTACCATAAAGTAATAGTCCATATTCACCAGGTGAATACGGAAAGAAGACAACCTTGACCGTAAGGATAAGCTGCAGTAGCATAAGCAAAGGGTAGAGAAAAGAAAACAAGCATTTTACTTGAGCACAACCATAGGCAGATGTCCAAGCTGCCGGTTGTTTGAAACAACAGAAACGGTTAGAAGTTCTATAAGCCTCAATAAGAGGGCCATCAGTACTTTACTTACAAGTGATGCTTAGAGTTCTGGAAAAAATAAAGGCGCAAAGCCAAACTGCAACATCTGGTTGTGTCTGCCATTCCCTCCATGCGGGCTGTACGCCCTGCACATGACTGAGAGGAACTTCTACCAGCACACTCTTGTCCTCACCCCCCAAAAACAGAAACACTGACACAAGCCTGCCCAGAATCCTTGTGCTCATGGAGAGATTGACATTTCCAAAGACATGCTGGATAAGAGTAGAAGCCCACAGAGAAGTCTTGGTAGACATTCTATGACGCAAAAGAAAGCTTGTGATGAATAAACTGGACCCACAAGAGCTGCCGAGAACTAAAGAAAACACAAAACAGAACATGCTACAGCCTGATCACTGCTAAGAGCATAAAGCAATTTCTTCCCTCTTTAAGTAGTTACATCTGCTTTTTAACTTGAAATCTAAAAGAAAAGCCATCAGGCACTACACATATCTATTTCTGGAATTAGCCAACGTGCATACTGACACTAACCAAAATACCACACTGTAGAAACACTGATGTAGCCACGTGATCTAGGACTGTTCTTTCAACACTCCAAATATTCAACATATTTAAAACATGTTCTGTGTTTATCTCTGTCTTACCCCTGATCTGCATCGATCCGGTGCAGGTAGGTCCAATGGTCAGAGATTTTTTTCACGACATTTCAAGAATGGTGTTGTCATAATTTCACATAATTACTTGTTTGATGCATGAATATGCTTCAGTTTACACAAGTGCAAAGGGAATCTAGACAGAAGAGATGTGAAAGGCTTTTATGAGTATGCAACCCAAGGTCTCAATTTCCTCTTTCTTTCCCCCAGTTCCTCTGTGTTAGCAGAAAATTTGGTTTGTCTTTTCTTGACTGTTGCCAGCACTCCCAACAGGCAAAGCTGCTCAAAGGGGAGGAGAACAAACAAGAAACCCAGATGACAGCTAAAGAGCATGGTTTTTGTAAATGCATATATCCCCACAATATCAAAAGTGTATTTTCAATAACAGATCTTTAAATGCGTCAATGTCCTAGTAAACATTTTCTTCCCTTTCTTCTTCCGATAGATCTGTGCTACTCAAATCCAGCCCTGGGCACCTATGGAAAGATGTACTAAAAAGTTCTAAAACCTTTCAAAAATATCTGTCCTTCTTGTACCCTCTTGCTTTTTCATCAGTCATAAGCACTGTCTGCCAGTTGCAAACATTACAGCAATTCAGATCCGTCCTGCTGAACGACGTATGACATTCTTTATGTTGTGGAGTAAAGATGCAAATTTTACTTATTACTTCCACCCCTGCAAGAACAAGGGTTATACAATAACCAGGTGTTCAACTGCTGCTGCATCAAGTCTTTAATGAGAGACTGAACATGCAGTCGCATCATTTAGTGCTTTAAATTGCTTCAGCTTTGGAATAAATACTCAACAAAGACTGAAATGGAATATTAAGTTAGTGTAATTTATCATGGTAATTTGCTGATGTGTTATATGAAAATCATTTCTATACTTCACTGAAGAATTCTTCAAATGATTCACTTGTGTAATATGTTATTAAATGAAGCACATAAAGAGGGACATTTTAAACATTAACTTAATGGAAGGTAGAAAGAGTACAAACAAAGATTTAATACTTACAGGAGGAAAATTCTACTTCTTATCATGAGACTTAGCTCAAGCTAGAAAACCTGGCATGAACGTAAATCTCCTAGTTGAACTTTGTGCAGGATCTTAATTTCCCCTTGTCAGGAACACGGGCACTTCACGATGTTAAGAAAACTGTTGCAGTCAAGTGATTACTACAGCATTTTTTTTTTTTAAGCTAGTACTTCAGATACGGCGTTTCAACTTGCTTTTTCCATTCTCCCTTTTTTTCAGCTTCTGAGCAGTTTATGTTCTCTCCATCTGTGCCAAGTACTTTACTACTATCTTTCCCACCTTAGGTTTGTATCAAGGTAACACTTCTATACAAGACAAGTTTCCTAAGATAAATCTCAGAGCAGCCTGAATATACCTACATCATGTTAGACAGTAATATTCCAAAGGAACTCTTTAATTCTCAACCAATAACACCTGATATGGTAGCACTTTTCTACCACCTTCTCAGAAAAAGTTATGTCCAAACTATTGCACTAGATCTTCTCTCTACTTAATGCATAGAAATTGTCTCATAGTCATAGAGTAATTTAGGTCAGAGGGGACCACTGGAGGTCTCTATTTCAACCCCTAGTTCAAAGCAGGTCCACGTAGAGCAGACTGCTCAAGGTTCAGTTGAGCTCTGAGTGTCTCCAAGGATGGAGATCCCACAGCCTCTCTGGGCCTCCGCTCCCATGTGTGGCTGCTCTTCCTGTGAATAACTTAATGGAATTTCCCTTGTTGCAACTTGTGTCTGTTACCACTCATTTTATCACTGCACTTCCAAGAAGAGTCTGCCTCCTTCTCTGTACCCTCCCATCAGGTGACTGATGACAGCACTAAGACACCCCCTCACCTCCTTTTTGCCGCCTTCTCTTAAGATTGAACAAACCTCATCCTCAGATCCTTTCAGGGCTCCCTGGAACTTCACCGACTTACACGACAGAGGTATATCAGAAGAACATGTCTGGTTAACGCGGTTAAAGCAACTTGGGATAAAGAAGGAAAAGGATCACCGCCCTTTCCTGTATGTTATGGGCAGAAGACAGGGTTTAGAAGACCACAGACACCTTAATGCATGCATGCATGAAGCTGTTTACAGGATACCATTTGCAATGCATGACAACTTTGGTTGTCAAACAAAACTGCGCGCTCTGAACATCTCTCATCAACACATTGCCTACAGAGTAACTATTAATACAGAGACAAACATCTTTTATGGGGATGCAGTACTTCCCATGCATTCCTTCAACGGACACTCAGGAAAGGTAAAACAAATAAACGTGGGTTTATTTAATTTGGGTTGTTTGAATGATGCTTCTGAGGAGAAAGGTGGCTTCTTAGAACCCAGTGATAAATAAGGAAGATGCTTACATTATTTGTTTAAAATCTCTTTCTTTTACTCCTCTGTATTTTTGGAATTTATGAATAACTCCTTTCAGTCAGTGAACATATTTAACTCAGACATACAATATCTGGAGATTTTTTTTCCCCCACCAAAGAGTTTGTTCTGAGGAATTGCACTGAGGAAGTGAAATATTTAAACTTGCTTTTACCTTCCAAGTGTTTCAAAATGCATTATAATTTCTCTCTGCAATATATTAAAATTAAAACTTTAATTAAAATTGCTGTGCAACTGTAAAAGTATTAATCTTTCTTATTTCTCAGGTTATCTGTCTACACCTACTGCCCTTTACATTTAGTATTTCTTATTGCAATGGCCAGACCACCTTCAGAACTCAGCAGTTTTCTAGAAAAATTAGTATCTCAGCTTCAGCCTGATGTCCAAGAAATCTGTCCATTATATAAAACTGTTTAGGAAAGCTAAAGATGTTTGGAAACTAAGAACCTTTGTTTGTTTATATCAATCTGTTCCTTAACAACGTCATGGCTTTGTTACTTGCTAGATAGGTTGTAACTTGTAAGTTTGCTGGAACCCTCACTGACTTATATATGCTGGCCTTGCTTTTCCTCAGCAATAAAAGTAACTACCAAAAACCAGCCCAAAGCAGAAGCTATATTTTCTATAGCCTTATCTCCAGTATTCTCATCTTTGATTCCTTACCCTTGAAATCTCTTCTCTGTTTGTTTTGCATTCTTCTCAAAACAACAGTCTCAAACTTCCCTAACAGCAGGATAAAAGCTCCAGGCCATCAACATTTAATTTTATTCTCCTCATCTACAAACAGAGAGCTAATACTAACCTTAGAATTATGCAAAAGTCTGCACATACGTTTTCTTGCCCAAAAAAAGAAATGGAAAAAGTTAAAAAAAATCATATTTCTGATTAAACTAAATTTAGTCCAACAAAGGATAAAAGATAAAAGGCCGCAAAACTTTTCTGAGTGCCTGAAAATTCGAAATATTGTGCCCAAATTGTGTGAGAATTTTATTTCTCACTCAGGCATTTAAATTCTTGCTATAAAAATATATATATATATATATATTTCAATCACTGCATTTACCATGAAATACCTTCAGGAAATGCTAATCTTTATTTATAATAATATAAAGGCAAGAAACCTTTTAAATTACCCCTCATACACACTGACACTGAAAGCTCCTAAGCTGACATACCAGAGACCCCAATCAGGAGGAACTCTGCCCTATTCTGTCATTCCAGTCTCTTTTTTGCAATACAAAAACACAACAGTGAACACAAACATCAAACCATCTGTAAAACTGTATTACCTAACTAGCAATCAGCAGCCAATTAGCCTACATGAGAACCAAACCAAGTATTTACCGAAAAGGAGGAAACATTTCAATCTGGTTTGGCTTAGCCAGTTGTCTGACCTTATCTTGCCTGGTACTAAACTGGCAAGTACTTATCACTGCATCATCAAAAGCAGGACCTGTCATCAAAAGAGACCGTGAGCATTTCTTTACATTTAAAAAGTACATTACCTTTTGCTCTAAGATGCTGAAACAGGCTACCCAAAGGTGTGAGCTCATTTAAACCACCCTGCACAGAACGCCAAGCTATATCTAAACTTCTTAACCATACATCCCTGGATGCCCAAGAACCTCAGCCATACATCCCTGCACATAAAATAACTCAAAAGATGATACAACTCAAAAGACCACACTGTTCCTCCCCTTACCCTTGGTCCTCTTAATGACAATGGATTGGTGCTGCTTATTTCTTGGTTTGCTACTGTGGAAAGACTAGGATGGGAAAGCCACTCGTGTATTCTTCATTACTAAGCTTTTTACAGTTCTAGTCTCTGCCTGAAATAACACTTTCTAGTTGTAAACCTGCCTTTTTAAAAACAAAAATAAAAAAATCCTCATTTCCCCTCTTATCTGTAAGAAATTGGCCATTTCAGTCCCCATCACGCAGAGCTATCATGCGAGGTCACACCATGCAGAGACAGGTGAACCCCTTAAATAATTAGGTTTGGCTTGATACAGTCCTATGACAATCAGAACTGAAACATGTGATTAATGCAATTCATGGTGGAAAGGGCGTGGAAAACATGAGCTGCACTTCAGTGGCTTGCTGCACTCTACATCTGTCAGTGCTTATCCGTGTCTGTCCAGTTCATTCCTACTAACACTCAAATAAGCAAGATCACGAATGTACAAGTGATTATAGTCATATCTGTGAGTATGGGATCCCCCCACAGGGGGGAAGTAGCACCTCTAGCTAGCTGCCTTCCTATTGATCACGAGGAGTCAAGAAAGATATCCCTTCCACAAACTACGTTTTAAAATAAATAAAGATTTAAAAAATCTTTAGCTGGTAGGCAAATTCATCTAGGCACATCCTTCTCCCATAGAACTTTGCCCTTTGTGCTGTTTGTAGAAAATCCTAAAGGTTATTTAGCTGAACACATTCTATCAAGAACTACTTAGATCAACAAATCCTTTAGGCACAAATTACTGCCCTGGCTCCTCCATTCACAAATTCCAAGTTAAGACACAGTCCACACACAGAGCGATGAAGCTCCTTCACTGACTTGTTGCCTGTAGGACTCCAATAAGAGGCTCCATCAAGTAATCACCAAGACAGCAAATGACTGTGCCCTTCAAAAAAAGCATCCCAGTCTTTCCAAACTCCGAGATGGCAAGGCTAAAGCCCTTCTTCCCCCTTTACCTGAAAAAAAAAAAAAAAAGACACACCCATGTCTTCAAATCAGATATCAAGTGAGCGAAATGCTCAGTTGCTGTGATGGGACAGGGCTCCAGTGAAATCAAGGGTGCAGTGGGGAAGAGAAGAAATACTACTCTTTTTCCAATAGCCAATGATCTGGCCCTAAGGTAAGATTTAGGACATTCATTTTGTCCTCTACTGCCAGCATGGTAGCTGTACCCACACATTCTACTCTTCTATGATTAGAAAATAAGTGCAAGACACATCCTACAGCTCGTCTTGCTGATAATCAAAGCAGATCAACTGCTTCCCTTTTGGAAGAAACAGTGAGGTTTGTGCATGGCCAGTCCTATATCCAACCCTCAGCCAGATTAACCACAATCAACATCTCAACATGTCCAGAGCCAGAAGCTTGAATCTGATAAAGGCAATATTTTGCCCAAGGCATTTTGTGCACACCTTTTAATGCACTTACCTCAATTATTCTAAGGTGTTTAGTGAGACAACTAGTGTCACTACAGCAACCATGTGGTCAAGGAGTACTGCAGAAGCCAAGTGACAGGAAAGGACACAGACCTGCAGAGGTTGTTACGAACACAGCAACGTGTTCCTGCCCCTAAGCAACCCATCAGTGGGATTTCAGACACGTAGTGCACTGCAGGATTGAAAGCCTTAAAAGAACAGAATCCAATATTCCCCTTTAAAAAATAAAGTAAGTAGTGATTCTTGTGAAATCCTTTTCAAAACTGTACACTTCTGATTTACCCATGGTATTTATTTTTCTTTGCCAAACTTATGGCCCTGACTCTCAAACATCCCTTCTGTCCCAGCTCCACTTTGGCCAGCTTCCCAATTTTGTCAGCAACGCAACATCATTCAGATTGCCAGCTTTGGACAGATGAGTTTACTGCTCTAGAATTAGAGTTAATAGATAAGAGGTAGAATTCAGAGGACACACACAGCATGGCATTAACATTCCCCATCTCTAACAAGAATGGGTGCTCTTTGAGATGTGATAGGGTCCATTAAGCTGGCAAGAGAGAAGAATATAGTTCTGGACTGCTGAGTCAAATGTATCCAGTAAAGTTAAACCTCCCTTCACAAAGTCTGCAGCCTGCCCTAAAAATGGTGATGATTACTACAGATCATAATTATACCAGGTCTGCTTATCCTCACTCAAAAAAAAAAAAAAAAAAAGTGAGGAAATCTCTCTGCAGTTCGCCTTCACAGCAACAAATGACAAAACACTGTTAAAGGATGCACTTTCTATGCCACTGAAAGAAAATCCACCTTCCACAAGATTTTGGCCACATAAGGTCAAATCAGAAGAAGAAATATCACCAGCTGGCCAGCCACAAGTACACAATAAAAATGGAAATCAATATTTATTGAAGAATGTTGTTTGCTACTTAAATTTTATTGAACAGCAAACACATGGGGCACATTACCACCTTCTTCACAGATATTCTGCAGAGGAGAGAGACAAAAATCCATTATATAAAGTATCCATTCACAGCTATTTGCTCAGTTATAATCATTTTATGGCTATGGAACGGTATCTCCCCAGTGTTTCTCTAGGATTACAACGGCTCTCCAAGCCGCAGACTTCTCTCATCTAGTCAGGTGCTCCAATGACTTGACTTCAGAGTATTATCCCTAAAAGAGCTGCCGCACATTGAGTAAGAAGATCAGATCCTTACTTTATCCTCTCTTTTATATTACCATCCTTTGATTAAAGGATAAGCAACACAGCTAGGCAGATTTTCAAACTTTTAAAACGCTCTCCAATTATATTCTAACACTGAAGTGTTGTGAATCTTCCATCACAATCACACACAGCTTGTGCTACCAAACGCTTTGGCCTTTGCTGTTCCCTTGCTTATGGAAGAAATTGATTTTTCACCTAATTTTAGATCATTTACAACACTGTTATATTTCAATCTTGTAATGCAATTCAGAAAAGTCTAATAAATCGCATACAGAATCACACTTGAACAGTGAAGCAACTAGACAAATACTTTAAAAAATAGCCTTTGTTTTGCATGAGTTAGTGTCTGAAAAACAAACAGAAAAATCCTTCTAAAAGTAATCAGCTACTGAGCTGCACTGAAGCAGATCTTCTACACGTCCTGCCATCAATTAAGTCAATGGAGAAGGAAGAAATTCCAGGCCAAATTTTATCTTAACTCTCAGCCTGCTCCAAAGCCTACTGAAGTCAGTGTAAAGATGCCATTTACTTCAAAGGGCAGTAAAGTCCCTGTAACCACATGATTTTGCAGCATTTGATCTTTGGTGCAGGAAAGCTATGGAGTAAGCAATCCATAAGCCCATACACTCAAAAGGAGTGGTAAAGTTAGCCCCTAAAACGGCAACAGCCCTACTGTTGCAGGAGGCTCACAGGAAAAAGATGGTATATGATCACTTAACAACAGACAGTGTCATAACACACAAACAAGAAGGCTCAATTAAGTTCACATGTCTTTTTCAGGCATTTCCTGATCCTTGAGTGTTTAGCTTTGCCACCTTAACTGTAGGTTTGTATTTTCAGAAGGGAAGACTAGGAGATTTATATCTGGCATATTACATAAATTACATAAATATAAAACAGAAAGCAAACCATAATCAGCCAATCCATTCCAATAAACATTCGATAGTGTAAACACTTACAAACAAGGTATCAACAAGATGGAGTTTCTTACTACTACACAGACATCCGTCATTGAAGCTGATGTGGAAGCTGATAGCAGCTCTTGACTTCTTCTGTAGACCACAGCAAAATAAAGGCTGTGACAAAATGCAACCTGTGGGAGCAGTCTCTGCTTGTACAATGGAGTTTCGTCCCTCCAAACACTTTCAGATACATCACCATACAGTCTCGCAGGAGAGCAGCTTGCTACCTGATAATGGTTGCTGGCATGACATACAACGAGATATTTATAGTGGGTACGCTAAATGCAAAAATTCTTGTGCCAACAAGCACAGCAAATGCAGCAGAGGTGATGGGAGGCGAGCACTTGTTTAACCAAGGTGGGGGGAGGGAGAAGGGGTGTTATTTTTTTAAATCAGGAGCTCTACATGCTATATGTACAGCAATGGCAAAAACAGAAATCTCAGGTCCCATTGTAGACTGCAGAAAGAAACACAGCTCCTTTATTCATCCCTCCTGCACTGTTTTCTACAACCTCTCCCTAGAGACTCCCTAGTCTGTCTCTTTTCTATCCTCAGCTCAGTCTCAATCTCTACTCTTCATCCTGGTTAACCATACCAAATTCATATCAGGTTTCCTTGTTCAGCTGCCAGCCTCTCTGATTTAACTACCACAACCATTTTTTTGTTGAAAGAAAACACAAATCCTCACTTTTTGCTCCCATTGTCCAAGCCTCCTTGCTCAGCCAGTTCCAGTCACCCTCCTAAATAACTGTTCAAGCCTGTATTTCTTGTCTCTCAGCTTGGTCCTCCTTGCCACCCTAATTCACAGCACCAGTCTCTCCTCTGCTCTCACCGGCTCCTCCAGACCCAACCAAAGCATTGCATGGCCCATGCAATTTCCTTATCTAGTCTATAGCTCTCCTTCCTTGCCACCAGAGGCTAATCTGTTTGTTTCTTTCCCCGTTCATAGCTCTTGTTCCATTCTGCCAAGAGAGCGCGCAACTGGAAGATGTAGAGATGTGGAGATTGGATGCTAGGGGAGAGGCCGTTACACATGAAACCTGACTTGATCCCTGTAGCTCTGGTCTGATGACTTTTGAGTGGCTCTGAAGCAAAGACACATGCACAGTCTGGTAAGCAGTTAGATCCACAAGGTCTTGGCTCTCCTTGACAGTTAGGAGGTGGCATTCATTACGGAACACAAATTCCAGTATTGTAGTGTGAACTGTTGGATGACAATAGTGACTTACACTACACTCTTCCTGTTAATGGAAAGGGATGCAGAGCAGTATCACAGCTTCCCTAGATCATGGCTACTGAAGACAAATACCACTGATACCTGCAGCAAGAAAAGCATCCGTTCTGAAGAAAATAAATTAATTTTAGGTTATTAATGTCAAGTTATGACTACATCAAAGGGAGGCATTTCTTTCCCCCTTCCCAACATAGCAGAAGATAACCAACCAGCCCTCCCCCCACCCCCGAAGCTTACCAGTACTTTTTATTCTTTAAAATAACATTTAAACTAACTTTCATCATCCCTCAAGATGAACTTCTGGTGGCCTCACTGCCTGAAATAATTTCGTGTGACTCATCAATTTGCAGAGGACACTGAAAGGCTCTCCATATTTTGAAGAAATTAAGTGCCTAATTTAATCCATGTGTCTTCCTCTGAGTTTTTTTTTAATTATTAATTTATCCATGAGAACAGAAGGTTTCAGGTCTGGAGTTATTTATAGAGAGAGAAGCAGAGGATGAGACAGAAGTCACTTGCCATTTTTATTTTGCTGGGCAAACTTAGTGGCTGCATGAAATGAAAACGCTATTAAGGCACTAGCTCCCTCTTTTCACCCTCTCCCCCAACTCCAAACTCATTAACACCACCACCACAGCAATCATATCATATAGATCCCCTAATGCCCACAAATTTTTGCACTGGTACCTGGCAGCTCTATCAGTCAGTCCCAACGGGGCACACATCAGATTAAATAGTAATGATAGAAGCTATCTAAACTGATTCACAGCTGTGGCATAAACTCAGTAAATCTTTTTAGTATTAAGGTATTTGACAGTTCAGCTTTTTTATAAAAAGCAAAAAGGAGCAGCTCATCCAAACAGATACCATCATGGAGATTTGGCATAGGCAACATCCTCCCTGTTGAAGAGCTGGCCAAGAGGGCAGACACCTTATTTACAAATACTAAGTGAGCTGTAATATTGGTTCTCAAATATCCATTCTAATATTCTTTGAAAAGACCATGACAAGACATTGTACACACATTTTAAGGAGATATAAAAGAAAATGGTGATTTGCTTATTAGCTGCTGTGTTGTTTTTTCCCTTAATATTATTGATGAATGCAATGGGTGAAATGTAAACTTAGCAGGGCACTGTCTGACATTTTTAAAAAGGCAATCAATTATGAAAAGCCATGCTGTTTGGAAAAAAATTATCCTATATTTTCAATGTGAATTTAGTGACTCTCCCCAAGTTTTTAAGCTAGTCAGATTACTATCCACTCTGAACCAGAGGCACCAGAGGCACCAGATCATTACGTTAGTCACTTCAGAGTAAGTCTGCCAGCCAAAGTAATTGCCTTGACCTTATCTAAAGTTTGCTGATGGAAACACCTGAAATTAGTCTTTCATCCAAGGGTGTTCTTTCAGAACTCTCATTTTAACGTGTTCAAAGGACAAGCGGGATTCTGGCCTGCGCTCTCAAGTCTACTCCCACCACAACTACTAACCCATCCAGTTTATTTAGACTCCCTTTGAGAAGGGCTCCATAGTACCTCTGAGCCTCCCCTACAGGCCAGTCCTCGAGCCTCCCCTACAGGCCAGTCAATCAAAGTGAGTCCATTCTTGGATGATCTGGATGCCCTCCCTGACAGCTGGGAGGGACTCTCCAGTGCTAGTTCTCCTATGGGCTGCAATGGTCAAAATGAAGAGCAAATTCTGAGCTAAGAAGGAGACAGAGGTGGAAAGGTTAGATACCCCTCCCGAGAATCCCAAAACAACTCCTTTCTCTTCTGAAAACCTTGGGAGAGTTATCTGTCTGCACTCACATTAAGAGGAGATGATTTCTTTTTAATTGTGCATGAAGAGTGGAATATGAAGTGAAAGAAGTTATGACTACAAGTTTGTAGTCATACATCCAAATACCCTGCATCCAAATACATCCATACTTAATACATCATCTGAATTGAAAGTTGTCTGTTGTGCTTACCAGCACAATAGTGGCCATGTTGAAACCTTAAGTATGCAAACAGGGTGAATCCAATTCTAATCTCTTTATTCCTCACCTAAAGCATTTATTGCACTTGACAGGCCATGAGGAAGGAGGCAGCCAGACTGATCCCACGATTATAGCAATGGAACTAATGGGAATTGTTATAAAATTTTAATATATGCCATCTTCCAGACAAAAGAAGACTCCAGGGGAAACTGACCTTTGAGTGCAGAAGTAACATGTCAACAGTGAGGTTACCTTTTTCAATACAAAAATGAATGACAAAATTAGGGAAACTGTATTATAGTTGTACTACATAAAAATAACTCACGCATAAATTTAGAACTCTGCTTTTAGACTTAGGTGAATTCATTGGTTACATCAAAAAAAGACAAGAAACACAGGGCCAAATAAAACACTGACATAATTGTCACTGATTTCAAGCCAATACGTGCTAAACAGCAACAGCTATGAAAATAGCTCTGTAAGCGTCATCTCATCTTAACTTCTGATTATCCACCCACAGTATTGACACTATTCAGCAATACAGTCCTCCTTCAATCCTTCATTCATGTTCACTATTAGGAAAACACAGCCTGCTCTAAGCAAGCTGTATATCCTTCACAAAACAGAATTTTATGGAAAATAGAATTATTTGAGATTAAATTTACCAAACAGTTTTGGTTCTTAAAAAAAAAAAAAAAAGAAAAAAGAAAAGTGGAGATTCAGAGTAATTTAGACTGCAAAGGACCTTGGTCAAACCCCAAGAAAGGGAATACTTAAGTCGTCTAAACCTCTAATTTCAAAATTTCAGAAGCGTTTAGCCAAGGAAATATTTTCTGTTGACTGAAAACAAGTTTGTTTTCCATTAAAAAAAACAATCAAAAGTTGGTAGTTTCAGATCAGTCTTGTCCTGTTTTACCCCAATTGCTCACTTTAAAAAAATCCATAGGTATTATTCACCATTTCCCACCATCTCTTGCTAATATGGTTCTACCCAGACTTACATCCACGATGGCTTTAATCCTTTCCACAACAGCAGGAAATTTAAATCCTCTAATATATCTGATGATAGGAATGCTTACAAAAAATAAAATTAAATTAGAAAAAAAAAACCACACAACCATCATACTCATAACTGTCATTCAAAAAGTAATTCAACAGTGTCTTCAGAGGAACAGCATTCAAGAAACAGGTAAGCTTCAGAGATCTACAGTTCCTTTCACATCAAGAATATTTCTTATTTAACTGCTACACAGAATATGTTCCACAGCATCGTGTAGTATTCCCAATGGTTTTTATTAAAAGTTCAGAAAATAATAAGGAGAGTTACATTGATTCTTTTTTACTGGCATTTGAATTTGCTATGAAGATAAGTGTCTGGCACCCACGGGGGAGGTAGCAACTAACCTGTCCACATAACACACACACTATCAGCCATAGTATATTGGCCACCACTATATTTTTAAACTAAAACTGAGCTGGCAATACTTAATCTACAAGACTGTAATACCATAACTGAAATATGTACAGCCCTTAACTACAAAGGTCATATCAAGAAAATAGTTTTGAAAAAAGTGTTTTCACCTTAGAGAGTCACGCTTAAAAACACTCCTTAAAAACAACACTGGAAAGAAAAGGAGTATGTATATTTGCAGAAAATCCATGCATTTTTCTGTTCTTACCAACTCTGCACTGGTTGTCATGGAAGAGATGGCAATGATCCCACACTAAGTCTATAACATATTTTGCACTGTGTGACACCATTTGCTGAGGTTTCCTGTTTACTTTCCTGATCAATTATCCAGTCACACGTGCCTGTACTACGCGAGAGACACAGGACTTCAGTTTTATAAGCACCCAAGATCTAATTATTGACCTAGGTTAAATAACGAAACTAGGATTAGAAGAATGTTTATCCAGGCATTCGCATTCGAGAAAGGTTGCTGGAAAACAAGTAAAAGCAAAGGTATAGTGAGGGGTGCCTCAGTTTTTGTCCAGCTAAAGCTTTGATACAATTAGTTTAGGGCAATTGCTAGCGAAAAGAAATTTTACAAAAGTCATTAAACATGGAGTAAGGCCAACTCCACACTGTTTTGGTGCCTCGCTCCCCATTGATTTCTACCAACGCAGACACAGGACTTGGGCTAGTATCTGATTCTGTAGATGCTTGCTGTTAGCTTTTCTTTAAGAATTAGCTTAGTCCAGGCAAGGTGGTTCTGAATGATAGTGCAGTAGAACAGGATTTGGAAAAGTCAACTTCAAATTCCCAGTGCAACTTCCCAGCAAAGCTTCAGCAAGTCACTCTACCCTGTTTTTCACATCTGCATAAAACTGAGGGCGAGGAATACAGATCATTCAAATAATATGCTGAAGAAGGAATTACACAGAGATGGTTCTTGGTTTTGCACCTTCCATTTTGGAGGCTGCATATAAATTTAATGCTTGAGCTCTCAGTAACACAGTATTTCCAGCCCAACATTATAACAACTTTGGCCACAGTGAGCAATTCTTCAGTTGTTTTTCCATATGTGTCTTTGAAAGGCTGTTAACACCAGCAGTGACTCAGAGACCTCAGTGCTTTGCAGCGCCTTTTCATTCCACATGGTTTATTTCCTGATCATCTTTTCTAATCCTACTCATCCATTCTATACCTCATCTCGGAGTCTCAGCAAGAAATTTCTTCCATTATTTTCAGCAACAAGCAGATAACATATTCTCCTTCCCCCCAAAAGGGTACAAACATACATTAGCCAAACAGACTGTACAATACAGAGGCAGTCTCAAATAACCACAATAAATAAACGTCACAGGATGACTTTTTCACAGGACTTCAGACCATCTTACAGAGGAAGGCAGAACTGTATAATTAGCAATATAAATCAAAATCTTGAAAATCACACTACCTTAATACTTGAACTGGCCATGAAAAATTGCCAAAGCATGTATGCAGTCTAGTAATTCCTTTAAAAATTGGTTTCTCATTATCTACTTACCTAAATAACAATTCTACCCTTTTCTGAACATAGATTATTAAATTAGAGCCGGTTTAACATTTTCTCTTCCTACAAATGAGTTCCTTGAGACTCAGGAGACCAGAACACGCCTGATGGAACAAAGCAATTCAGTTCCTTGATTAAAAGGACTGGGCTGCTCAACAAATAGGACCAGCAAAGGTCCTGTATTGAAGCTTTCACGTGCCAGCCTTTTAATTTCAGAATGACATTCAATAAAGGCAGTGAATTAACTAATCAAAAGGATTTGCACGAGTGAGTTAGCAGTGGCTGAACTTAAAACTGAGAGAGAAAACTGTGTGTGTAGCTTGAATAAGAAGGATGATAACCATATACTCACCTCCTTAATGCTTTAAAAGAATGGTACCTGCTAGGATACCATATCAGCACTTCCACGATACACTGGGAACTCTTAGGCAGGGAAACGGGATAAAACAAGGACTTACTGGGACATTTTCTCCACTCTACCACTTCTAAATATTCATACCAGTACTTCCAGATCCACATTTTCAAACCCCACGCTATATACCTATATTCAAACCTATATTCAATCCCACGCTATATACCTATATTCAAACCTATATTCAAGAAGCCAAATTAGCCGATTTATAAAGGAAGTAATGGCACTGTCAGTGCCAAAAAAGGCACCTCAGGCATGATCATATCAAGGATCCTATTACTATGTGAATTTTAAGCAATTCTCCTCACCATTTATCTAGAGGCAATGCAATTCAACTGTATTAGGAAAAGTGTATTACTAACAACAGTTACTGTATCAGTTACATAATATTCTATGACCATTTTCCAGAGGTGCCTTGAACAGGAAGAGATGCGATACAAGTACTACAAAAGCACTCAGAGCACGTTGTTCAAATACTGCACAGATATGAGAAAGTGGTGTTTGACATAAGGGACATCATTAACGTGCTCACTTGACTCTGTCATCAAGGACACCAATTCATCTTTTTTAAACAGCACAGAGCACCCATCTCCTCTTTTGAGCAAGGGGAATTGCAAACTTTCTGGAGCAGAGGCCAAAGCAAGAACCAAGGAGGAAAGAAGGTGGAAACAATTCAGAACAAAAGAAGAGAGACATTTTTCCACATTTCTTTTTAATAAATAGCATCCCCACACACTTTCATGCCATCCTGAAGTGAGTTATTTTAGTCCACTCAGGGATTACTGAGTGGCAACACAACACACCTAGCAGCAGGATCGCCATATGCTCTATATGCTAAGGCTCCTGGGGCAGCAGAGTATGCCTTGTGCCACCTGCTGACAGCTAACCTACAAGCTTCCTTCTGAAGTTTGTCATACAACTGCAGAACGAACTCCTGGCACCAGCAAATTCACTCCAGTGCCAACACTGATAAGCCCTCATGTCAGCACCGGAGTCCTAAAGCAGAACTCCATCTCATCATTCAAAATTCATCTCACACTTATTCAGTCTTTTTAAATCAGTCCTTTGAATACGCCTTCCATCTCCTCCTTTTCTGATTCATGAGTGACATCTGACAAGGCTACAATACTCCCTGAGACCGGGTGATTACAGTCTCTCATAAAGAAAACCTACCCCTCCCTAAAGCTGCTTTTTCTTTTTAAAACACCCACCAGTCAAAACTTTTCTTCAGCTATGACAGTCTGCATACTGTTTATATTTTATTTACCTCCATTAACATAAAAAGAGTTAAATGATGTAGAGCAGTGGCTGGGAAAAGCATTCTTTGGTCTCCATGCACTTTAAAACAGTGCCTTCCCTTTCTCTGACCTAAATCTGTCATCTGTAAGTCTAAAATAGGACACTATTACCACATACAGCACCAGGAACAAGTACTGCCCTTTCCCCCATCCAGCACACCCTCAGAGAGTCCTGACTTAGCCACACTTGTTTTTGTGATGCTTCAGAAACCCTTGATGAATTCATACACAGGGGTTATTTGGGGCTTTTATATTTCCTTAGTTTGGGGCCCTGTGTAGTATACAGTAGTGTTTAAAAAAGAAAAAAAAAAAAGCTGGCTCTACAGTAGGCTGGCTTGACTGCAATCAGCAAAGCACAAGGACTGGAGGACAGAGTTGCAGAAACGTTTATGGAATGAAATGTCAAAGCAGTGGGGAGGAGGGGTGCAGGGAAAGGAAGTATCCACTAATCTCTTGTCATCTTAGGACTGCTTGTTTGTAAGGGGAGACCCGCTTGCAAGTTTTATTATCCGATTTACTGTAGACAGAGTAACAGTTCCACTGGAAACTGGAAGGAATGGCTTTCAGATCTGTTTCTATGGCTGCCACAGATGAGGAAATGAATCACTGCAGAAGTCCTTTTCTGCTTTCTGACATCATTGTTGCTAAATCATCACATCTCTCCTAGTTCAATGCCAAAGTAGTGAAACATACTGAACCTTTCCCCAAAAACTGTAAGTTTGGTTTTACTGTGGAAAAAACCATAGGGATATTATTTACATCAAACCCCAGACAGGATACAACTAGATGGGTACTGTGTAACAAATGTAAAAGGCAATGTACACAGATAACCTAGGCCTTCACAAAGCTGGCAATCTGAAGTCCTGATTCTGCAAAGAGGTTCTTAACTTAAGGGCAGAATAGATCATTGTGAAGAACAAGCTCAATATTCTGCATCAGAGAGAGAGAGTAACATTTCACCTATGAAGTCTGAAGGCAAGCCTGTAATTCTCTCTGAGTAACAGGAAAAACTTCTGAAAAAAGAATAGAAACTTTAAAAAGATAGAAAATATAAATAAGATGTTCAAGAACAAAGAATTTGCTACATCAATAACTAAGTGCTTCCAAAGGTGAAGTACTCTCATTATTAAGAAAACACTTTACGGAAAGACTCTGGTTTATAGAATATTTCCAGTTGACATAATTGGCTTACAGTATCTAGGCTTAGTTTGTTTTTTAACATAATGAGCTTGGAGTTGCCTTGCTAAGAGATCTGCTAGTTCTTGCTGTAACACTGACTTTTTAATAGCATGTATTTCATGTAGAAAAACATGCAAATATGAAAAAAAATTAGGAACTAAAAAGTTATTTAAAATACCTTCACAGATTGCTTCTTCTTTAAAATGTGCTAGAGGTATTTTTAAAGTGAGAGGAAGAAAAAAAAAAAAGCATGGAAAACCTTCTACCTAATGCTACCCTCCTATGTGGCATTAAATTCCTGTTGATTAAAAAAAAATAATTACTTTTAGTTTGGAAAAATGTGTCTCCTGAAGACCAGTGTGAGTCTTTTATAAAGAAAGATAGACGGTAAAAATGTCAAGTACAAAAGCAACAAAAGACATGAGGAAAAAAAACTGAATTTTGACTGGAGAGTTGCAGTTTAACTGACAGAAAATTACCAGCATAGTGTAATGAAGAAGAAGGGAAGAAGAATCCAAACCTAACAACAATTAGCCATTTGGAGATCCTGGCTTGGGAATGACACTTGACAGGATTTACTGGACTTTTTTGGACAGTTTACGCTGAGAAGTCTTTTTTACATAGAAGCTTGTCGATAAAGGCTAGATTCTTATTACGCAGACGTTTTTAAAATAGTCAGAGCATGATGAAGCAAGGGAATCAACATTGTGCCTTTGCCTACGCTTGAAAGCCTTTGTTAGGATACCAAAATGGAAGAACCCTCCTACCACGATCATGACTTATACCAGGATAAGCCAGACCAAGCCTACTGCTAGTATAGTTTGATCAAAACAAGCATACTAGCAAAAGCACTTCTACACACTTTAGCTTGTATTTAATATACATAAGATGTACGTGCTGGTTACAAATCAGAGGCGCTAAGCAGGTGTTGTCTTCTGTAGGCAGCTGAGCTGTTTAAATTTATCATAGTTACTTCCCTACACCTCCGGCAGTAGAAAGCACTCTCTAACCTCCTTTCAGCAAAGTCAGCGGACTATGGGCTAATTCAAACCCACCACCACACGTAAAGCAGGTTAAATTAGTCTGATGGAGTTCGCCTTAAGCAGACTAGAGAATTCTTATAGATCTCTTGTGCTGGGAGAGCTGTGGAAGGGCAATCTCTGGCAACATGGCATTGGCATATACTGGCAGGCGACATCAGCTTCAAACAGCGCAGCAAAATTAACATCTGCTTGCAACCAAAGGTTTCTGTTTTCGACGTTCAGCTAAGGTTTAAGATACACAGTTTGCAAGTCCTTTAGGCTAGGAGCATAAACATGGCGATACCCACAGTTAACTTTGCAAGCCCTCTTTGGTTAAGAGTTCAGAGCCTGGTAATGGAAGCTTAATTCCTTTTCCTATGCTTGGAAATAGCTGGTAGTATTTGTGGGAAGAGGTTCACTGAAGTACAGGTAGCTAGAAACCTTACTAGACAACTGCATTAATGGTAGCAACAAAAGCAATGTTACTATCCACTGATGCTCTGGTGGTGTTCCCCTACTGCTTGCTGCAGTGAAAAATTTGAAGTTGAATTGTCACATTTAAACACAGAAGAATCCTTGCACAAAGTCCCAAAACATTATTTTTATTTTTGATTCATTAAAACATCCTAGTAAAACTAACGTTAGGACATCATAAAGGAATACCCAACCTGCTAAAATCATTGTGTAATACCACCAAAATACACTAGAGGTTAATGAAGAAGGAGGAAAAAAAAAAAAAAAAAGTATTTCTCTGACTTCATAAGTGGAACAAAGAACTGATGCATACAAAGAACTATCCCTTAACAGCTACATTTTAAACTTCAGGAGTTAAAACTAACTTCCCTTCTTTAAATACCCAGTAACAGGTGAATGAAGAGGACAGGTGAACCTGTCAGAAGCAGAACAGTAGTAGTGTCACAGCAGAGCTAGGCAGTAGCAGATCCTCATGTGGAGCAGATTTAGCTCCACATGAGCTGAACCCCTCCAGCTTTCCACCAGGACCCATGCCTCCCCACAATGGCCTCACCTGGATCTGTTCTCCCTCCTACCCCCCGAGCTCTCAGCCCAGGAAGCTGCAGAGCTCAGCAGTGTCTTGTTTCTCACCTTCAACCCCGTGCAGCTGCCTGTCTTCTCAAACAATAAGCAAAGGTGATGCTGATCCCCAAACGCCATTCACTGCTGCAGGCACATGGTTTTATAAATATCATAGAGTATTTGAAGTAAAGGACAGGCTAACTGTGCATTGCAACATGATTTAAGTCACTGTCTTCAACATTCTTCAAAACATTCATTTGGCTTCCAGGCTGCAAAATGCCAAAGCTCTAAAGGTTATTAGACTATTGCTGGTTACAATGGGAGTGTGAAAGTTTGCAGTCATGATAACATATTCAACTTAAAAGAGAAGAAAATTGAAGACATGATTAAAAAAAAAAAAAAACACTTTACATCCAAAAGCTTTTACTGTCCATTTATGCAGCTGACAAAGGAGCTTTTCCCCACTTCCCTACTCCCCCATCAAAAAAAAAAAAAATCCATTTCAAAGTAAAAGAAAGACTGAGAGGGAAAGAAAAAAAATAAATTTAATGGATTTTTCTACATGCATTATGCAAAGCAATTTTTAGTCTAGAAAGAGGTACTGCAGTTTACCTAAATTGACTCTTGAGGGTATTACACTTAGAGTGAATGTTTAATAGATGTTAGTTCAGTTGACGAAGTAAATAGCTCATAGAAGACAAATAGCTCTAAATCTCTTCATAAATTGTAATTTTTCCACAAGTGCTACTATATAGCCTAAAAGCGTACCCTGCGCTACTGAAATATCACTAACAAGTACTTCTGCCTGCCACACTGTACGTTAGAATAGAAGTGAAACAGAATTTTTGGATCAAGCGTTCCATGCTCTTTGCAATATGCATAAAATAACACAGACTTTTTTAGGGGAAATACAGATGGCTGGGTGCTGGACTGGAAGTTCAGCACTCTGCCAGAGATTCCTGGTATGATCTCAGACAAATTATGTAACTCTGCTGTTCCTCAGTTCCGAATTAGTAGAGCTTGAGTAGAATTACTTCTGCTCTTTATACAGGTTTTGAAAAAGCACAGCAGCAATGTTTGTGACTCATTCAAAAACTGAGGCGGCATGAACCACCAATGTACGTTATTAAAAACCAGGAGCAACACTATTCAGCATTTGTGAGAATTCACAGGTTGGTTAGCCTGTGACAACAAAAGCACTTTTCCTTTTTTTTAAATCTTTCTTTCCTTTTCTCGTTGCTTCAGCCTTTCACATTGCCTCTTCCTTCCCTGGGGGTTAAAACCTGAAAAACATTAGATGAAGTTTTGCATCAGAACAAACCAAACAAGCATTTGCAGTTGACTGGTTCAGTGGCCAAACAAAAACACATTATTCACTCTACCCTGTAAGCAATAACAAATGTTTCCCGACACAAAAAAGCCAGAAAGCAAATTTGCTTCAATTCTTGTTAATAGATTACAAGTATAACACTAGAATTGGACTAATAAGAGTTATATACTAACTCTTAGAAGTAATTAGAAGTAAGAGCTTTTAAAGCTGTTTTAATCTTAAGATGGATAAAGGAGAAGACAAACCACAAGAACCTTAAATTCTATTTTAAATACAGTAGCAGTAAAAGCTTAGTAGAACAAAGAGCTATATGTTAAATGAATGCTGAAAAAGATCCTTTTTATCTCTGAATAAAATATATAAAAAACAATCCTCAGCTGGAAATCTTTAGAAATCATTTGCTTAAACAGAAAAAAAGAATCCTCATTTTTCAAAACTTTACATTTAATTTCAGAACATTGATGGCAGCTTTCTCTTGTTTACTTCCACTTCTAAAAAGTAGAAGTTCTTCCATTTCTAAAAAGAAATCAAGATGACAAGTACAGGCAATGTATAATGCTAAAGTGTGTCACATGGCTTTTTTTAATTCATCTTCCATCCAGTTCCAGATGGCTTTGAGAACAAAACCTTCCAACCAATGGATATTTTATCCGAGAACAGTTAGGAAGAGTAGCTAAGTTACAAACAAGTCATACTTAGAAAACCTTTTAGTCAAATCCTCAAATAACATTACATCATAAACTCACAGAAAAAGGAGAGAGAATACACTCCTTTCTATCTCATTTTCTATTTTCAAAGCGTTCCACACACGTTAAATACTTAAACCTCACACTCTGAGGTAAGAATGAATCAACAAAAGCCTCTTAACATCTCTGCCTCACTTTTTTATTTATGGAAGTTGTCACGAAGCCACACAGTGGGCTAATACAGAAAACCAGAGAGTCCTGAAGTACAGACTATCTACTCTGAAATCAAAGGGAATGTCAGCTGTCAACAGCGGAATAAGGATTTCGTCTTGTTTTCCTGGAATCACCAGTTATGATTTTTCTAGCATCCTTGCTCCTTTCTCGCAACAGCAAAGTGTTCTAGTCACCTCCCTTCTGCTAGGGAGGAAAGAAAAGTCACCACAACATTTAGGTTGCAAGATCAGTGCTCTTAGACCACACAGCCTTTCTCTGTGCACCCTGACTATCCGGGAAGCAACTAGGGGAGCACGGAGACAAGGCCAGACGACGGCCTGAAAAACCTGCATTGCTAAATCCCGCTCATGCTCAAAGCTCATTTTGTCTTTTCTGTTTGAGGTCCGAGTGCCTTAAAGATGAATGTGTTAGAAATTTATCTGGATGCTTGGAAACACCAAATATGAACTGGAAAACTATTTAAAATAGGAACAGCCTGGTCCTATGGGCCTCACACCACCGTCCCCATACGGCTTCAAGACGTTTATCTGAAACAGTAGAAGGAAAAAATCCCCACCATAAAAGTTCTTTGCTACTAGGGCCAAGAATAGGTCACATCAGAATCTGCTTACAAAAACTGAATTTTTGTTCTAACTTATGTCATAACTAAGCCAAGGAAACCACAATCAATAGAGAATTATGTTCAACGGAAGTTTCTTGGCAACAGCTGCATTAAAAATGTTAGGGTTGCTCTCCTTAGTTTTCCCGTATCTTTCAAAAATGATGGGGCACTGCCACTTTTGCAGATCGTACACATTCTGCTGTCAACCTACAGAGTGGTACTCCGTCAATGTTTCCAAGGCATAGCTCATATCTTGTAGTGAAGTTAAAGACATCAGCTACAATGCAAGCTACTCGCTGTATCCATCTTCCCTGATTTTCTCTCATGAACTGCAGGGCAAATGGACCATTTCAAATTGATCAAACATTCTCTCTTCGCTATTTCATTCAACTCCAATTTAGCCTCCGGTCACAGATATAAAACTGCACCCTTTGGCAAATTAGTATCTGACAAGTCATGGATGGCCACCAGAAAATAGATACAACAGCACAAAAGAATCACTCACCTGCTAAATGGGCTGTTAAACATAACTACTTTCACAATAAAGCATCGCCAAGACATAAATGCAAATAAATTAATTCTAGGTACTTACTAAAAAAAATTGACTATACAATAACTACTTGCCCACAGGGAAAAGGGTTGTATCTCAGAAGGTAATTAAATTGAAGCTAAATAAAATCTGCTTTTCACTAGTTATGACCCAACATGCCTGCAGAGCACATTTGGCTTCCTCATCATCACTTGTAAAAGTCATGTTTCATCTTATTCAGTACAGGCTAGGTTTAGACTTTCTGAATGCTGATTATGTAAGTAAAACCGGCAGGAACAGGCTTATTTCTTAAGAAAGCCAAAAATAATTTAACAGGACAAGAAAGGAAATTCATACATTAATAACAGCATGAGTGTAACACGTAGAAATGAAAGATGCGTTTAGGGCAGGAAAGAAGCATCTCTGCTGTACAACTATCTTCTGTTAATACTGGAGTGTTCAAACTAAAAATGTTTCTATTGCAGACTAGAGTAGCTACTTTTACACACTTTCCAGTCAATCCTCCTGAGAATCACAGCTAACCTTTAAGATATATGCCTCTTGGACCACTTAACTCCAAAAAGTTTCAAGGATGATTCTTCAAAATAGTTTTACTGAACTCCTAACAAGTCTCTGACATACTTCAAGTATTTTTTAAGCACACAAGGCAAATCCATCTACAAACTCAGGCAGCAAATCTGCCGGTAAACATTTTGAAAAACACTTTTAAAAAAAAATGGCAGCTGAGTGCAAGAACCATTGCAATTTGTTGTTTTGCTACAGCAGGAGGCAAAGATCACAGGTGGCGGGGGGAAGCCTTCTTCTGCACCACATTCTGATAAGATTTGGTGCATTTCAGAAGGTATCCCATCCTGTCATCCACTCAGCTGATCGTTTCCAAAAACTAAACAGAAATATAAAAAGACTACTGCAATTTCATCACTCTCAAACTGAATTCCTTACTCAAAGAAACTCTGATGCATAAAGATAATCCTTAACAATCTAAATACTTACATTTTATTCCAAAAGTTGAAGTAGATGACTGATGTCCCAGCCACCTTGATAACACCTGATGAGTGCTTATGCCACAAAGTCTGCAGATTTTTGAGTGACACCTCTTAGATGAGGAAACAGTCTCTGTCTTTATAAGTGGGATGTCACTTACATCACACTTCACCCATCTCTAGCAGTACAACTGGGGTGGCTCTTTCCAAAGATGCCAGACTAATGGTCACACATAAAAACAAGCTATAGAGACCACTTCTGGTTGTCTGAAGTGTGTGTGTGTGTGTATGTGCACACAGCAGAGGTGTGTAACCTTGGATGAAACTTCTGAGGAAACTGCTAACTTGCAAGAGATTTGTGTGGGAATACCTAGATTAGAGCCACACAAGGTAAGAATGGTAAAATTGCAGTCAGAGGTATGATCCTTGAGATGTGGCGAATTAGCCCTTCAAGGACTCCAGAAAGAAAATGGGGGGGGGGGGGGGGTGTCTGGAGTGGGAAGAAAATACAACATTATAAGGTAACAAACCTACCTGGGAAAAAAACAAGGAGGCAGAAGACAGCATCTCAGTCAGATAATCAGCCCGTCCAAGAAGCAAGAGAAGACGATCTTTCCCACTTCTGACCACTGGCCGGCCAGCAAACGAATGAGGTGCCTTACACGGGGGTCCTATGTTATTACTTGGCCTGGTAGCTCACGAGTCCTAGCTATCTACTGCACATCTTAGTTAATAAATAACTGCTTTAAAGTTATGTAAACCCTGCTTGCATAGTCTCTTCATGCACAGCAAAAAGGTTTATGAACAAAGTGCCCGAGAGAAGTAGCATTACAGCTAACTGTGCAGTTAGGATTCCCCTGTAGATGTGTAAGGCTGGTAGCAGGATCTCAAAGAGCAACAACCATTTAAGTGAGTCTTTATACTACTGACAAAGCGTCCTTAAAATTGTACTGTTACAAACGAACTAATGAAAGAAAGTCTATGTTCGTATTAAGTCCCTGTGAACTAAATTTATCTTCACATGCAAAAACTGAAATATCTCTCCTCTCTGCCCATGGAAGATATTTAAGAATTAATCACCTAAAGAAGAATTAATCACCTAGAGATTAATTCTCTAATAAAATTCTCCTTGTAGTCAACGTTATCCAATGTTGTTTTAATTTTCGTTTTTCAAACTGACTAGCTTTGCAATTTGATCTCGTATGAGTTTTGAGTTGACAGGGAAGCAATTATATCAGCTGTTTCAGTTCTATCTTATGATCACTCTTCTTTGGGTCTACAGTTGAATATAGCTCACATACAACCAAGACTAATAGAATTCCACACACAAAAAAAAACTCCTTTACAATCTCTTGATTTTATACAGTCAATTTTATATCATCCATTAGCGGCCTTTTTAATTATCAGAGAAGTGAGCCAATATTTTATTCAATATTAACAGGTAATCTCAGTTAAAAAAAAAAACTGTTTAAGCTTTTTTTTAAGCCTTTTTGTGTATACTTTGCTCAAACATTCATTACAAATTCACATTCAGAGAGATGAGATTTTAGTTTCTCATTTCTAATTATAAGCTATATTTGACATTTTAAACTGCAGTTAAAACAAAAGCATATGACAAAAGTTTATTTTGAAGCTAGCTCTTTAACAGAGGCACAATGTACCTGAGCTTTTGAAGAGGAAGCTACTTTCAGATTTAGTTCACCAGATTCCCCAGTTCTGACTATCATATATAGAACTAAGGCATAACTCTGTCTTGTTGAAGCAAACAGGATTGCATTGGATATGCAAGAGGAAGAGTCAATACTGTCTTCCTCCTCTCCCCATCACATAAGCTGTATCTGAGCTTTTAAAATAGTAAACCAAAACTGACCAAAAAAAATTTATTTTGAATCTCTATCAAAATGCACATGGCTGCTTAAGTCATCATGATGAGAAACAGAATTAAAATCTAAAGAAAAGCTAATCAAGCAGCAGTTAAGCTAGATGAAAAGACAAAAAGGCCGTCCTCTGTATTCAGAGAAAGTCATAGGTGACTTAAGTCTTTGCTTGTCCTTTTTATGCTCATCTATGGCCAACACTCATTAGTAGTGTCATCCCCAACACAGTGCACATCATTTGCCTTTTAAACATCGGCAAAATAACCAGAAACCAAGCTGTAACACAGTAAGCTTTCTTCAGTTTCTTCTACACAAGGGAAACTGAGCCACAGCCCAGACCATTACAAGTTTAGAAGAAAACAAGGCTTTCTACAAGTTCAAAGAGAACATACCCACACAGTTTAAAGACGCCTGCGATCCCTCACAGTGAGCTGGATCTTACTTAAACTATTACCACAAAGAGGCCAGTCCTTCTCCTTTATCTATATGCTAATTCCATACAAAATTCCATAAAAGTTATTTTTAATTTCTTTGATCACTATGTAAAGCCAAGCCTATCTGGCCAAATGTTTTGCAAAATCTCCAAATCATTTTTAATCTTAGTGAAACTTAATGATGCTATAAAACTTTGACTGTAAATTAACAGTCAAGTCAAAGCATCTGCTGAGTATCTGTTACCAATATATGATGTACCGAGGCAATATTTGTACCAGGAGTCTACCAATGACGCGCTACTCCATCAGCTGGCAAATGCAACGGTAACAGCAGCAGTTTTTCATAGCAATTAACATAATACCAAATAAGAAACAGCTGTCTACATTATTTAGCATACTACTAGCTGTGGGTTATTCATTTACCCACACGCTCAAGGATTTTACTGGCATTGACATCCAAGTGCCAATCATTTACAGCTTTCATGTAACAGTACAGATATTCTTTTACTGAAGATATTTTTACATGCTATTTTTTATACAACAATCCAGTTCTGCGTGTTTCCAAATATCCAGTTGCTCATTGACAAAATCCTTCTAGATAGTGACTAACACATTAACAATCCTATTCCTTTATGTTACAGCGAGCCAGAGTGAAAAGCATTACTGAAGAAAACGATCCTCCCCTGAAGTCTCTGGGCAGTGCGATATGAGAGGAGAAATCCCCAAAGTAAACAGACAAACAAGCACAAGAAATAAATTCCAAATTTATTGGAATATAAAATGCACCTATGCCCTGGGTGCAGCTGATAGCCAAACCATTAGCCTTTGCTGCCTGTGAGAAGGGTGTCTTGCACTCTCCATTTGTACAATGAATTTTGTCTTGCTGCCTGACTACTCACAATCCAAGTAACATTCAGTGATTAATTCACAGTAAATAATTCACTGAAGGAATTACAGCGGGAGTAGGATAGAAAAGAATGCATTAAATGCATGGGTGTCATGGCAGAGCAACTTCTGCAACTTGCAATCCTAACCACCAAGAAAGTCTTTTCTGCATAGGGTACATCTGCTTTCTACTTGTCTGGTATTGAACTAAAAGGAATGTTATTCCTCACCACCTCAGCTCTCCGTAACAGCCACTTACAAACCTTTGCTGAGCCACGAATGACACCTCTAAGCAAATGAAACACTGTAGGTACTGTGTCAAGCTGAAGAACATGCAGCTATGGAAAACAAACGAGCAAACACTGCCTTGTGAGCAGCTACATCCAAGAATCCACCACAGGCAGGTTGGCTGAGGGCCCTCCTAGCACCCCAACCTGAGGTGCTTCTTGTATTCCTTTCAATCAGGCTACCAAAGCAGCTGCCAGACTTTTCATTTCCTACTTTGGAGGGCCTGGGTTGGGAAGGTAGGAAAGATGAGTGCTAAGGGAGACATCGATAGGGGGGGAAGGTAAGGGATGGACATCAGCCAGGAAAAGGAAACCCGTTCTGGCCAGACAAGCTCCTGTAGCATAACTAAGCCCACATCTACAGGGTTTTGCCATCTCCTCTAACCTAGGAAGACCCCATCGGTGGTGACACACAATAGCTGTGGAGCCAGCATTTTCCTTGCCAGGCAAGAGCACGCCCCGCCCCCCCCCCCCACCAGCAGCTGGACCTGCTGATGTGGAGGGCCCGCTGTGGCATGACACACCGCTCACCCTAAGAACCAGGGCAGGCGCTCAGAGATCCTCTCCCCAGAGCCATGCAGCGCTAGGATTCTTCACACAGATGCGCAGCAAATTCACCTGATTAAGTTTTTAACTTCATTAAACACCCATGTGGATCACCTAAACCGCAATCAGAGCGGCCTTACTTTGATTTTTACCCCACTACTGTAGGCGAACTAAGATCAACCAAAATACAGCCCCTCTAACTGCCAACAGGAGCGCGCCTAGGCGGGCGAGGCAGTTTAACCGATCCATTGCTTGGATTAAGTTCCCCGCTCCGCGGGTCAGTCGCGATCCCCGGGCCCCCCGCGCCTCCCTCCGCGGGCCCCCGCGCTCCGCCTGTCCTCGGGCGCCCCCGCGCGGCTCGGCGCCGCTCCTACCGGGCTGAGCCATGCCCCTCCCCAAACCCCTTCTATTGCCCCCCGCGCTACTCACGGCGTTGGCAAGCCGGCGAAAGCCCGGCGCTGGCCGCTGCGTGCTGCGAGCAGGGCATCTGCTGTCATTAGCGATCTTTGTGCTATTAATCAAGTTAACAGGCTGGGAGGCAAAGCCACGATTCAGTACCGGGATTTGGCTTTCGCGTGGGCTGTCATATTCTGCACTATTCCCAACTATCAAATCGATGTCATGCATCGTAACAAAAATATTAATATCAGGCAAACCCAGTAGTTTCTTCAAGTAACTAACGGAACTCCCTAGATGATTTACCTGAACACACCCTTTGTATGCCATTTCCTTAGTGAAATGAATGGGAATTCTGACATTTACTCAATTTTTTTACTCAGTTTTTACCCAATTACTTGAGAATCAGAGAGAAGAGGAGAAGTTCTAGTTGGATTTCAAGACGTTTGAATTAACTCGCTTGCCATGTTGCCTTTCCATTCTTGTTTAATACCGTGTATGCATCCTCTCATATTTCATTTTTGCAGTTCAGACAGTCTCCAAACACCTGCACTGAAATATTTTACAAGCACTTTACACAGCACTGCAGTCAGCTGTAGCATACTTTATAGGTATACTGTGCCTGCACGCTCAAGAGCTGTGATTCAGCAAAGCACTCGAGTTTATTCACAAAAACACTTGAGGCATGTGTTAGTTTTTAAGCATGCACTTAGCTCCCGTTATCTCTAT
Organism: Struthio camelus; assembly: GCF_040807025.1. Taxonomy (NCBI): domain Eukaryota; kingdom Metazoa; phylum Chordata; class Aves; order Struthioniformes; family Struthionidae; genus Struthio; species Struthio camelus. Next base: position 49,777,945 of record NC_090943.1, read on the forward strand.
GGATTTTTCTAAGGCACAAATGCCACTTTCAAACTTCTCTCTCTCCAGGAGTCAGAGATGTTAAAGGACATGCACACCACCTTAAAGAAGAATACATTCCTAAATGGGAGCTAGAAGGGAAATTTTACAACTGTATATAGCATTTGCTGCGCAAAATTGCAAGGAGCAAGAAGCAACCACCCTTGCTATGCGGTGGTTTTGCAGTCAGACATCTTGCAGAAAAACTAAAATTATTTAGCTGCTCTTTCAAAGACTGTATGTTACAGCGTTTAGTGCAAAAACGCAGTCATATTGTGGAGAACTGGGTCATAAATGCCAAGAAAAATCAGTTACCATTTTCAAAGCAACCTCAACACAATTCTTTGTAGGCACATCTTCTTCTTCCTCAAGTTAAAACTTCCTGCTTGAAGTCATCTTACTGATGAAATACACTACAGCAGATATTATTAAGTTTTATTTTGGATATTTACATAAAGTGTTGCTGACTAATGGTTGCATCAGGAATCATAATACTGACTGCTGACTATCTCACACTGAAACTCCCCACCCTGACAATCCATTAACAAAGTGTTCTTTTTGCATGGAGTCTACTAGATGGTTTACCTTTCCCTACCCCTCACATTTTAAAAAGCACCAAACCTAGGAAACGGAAAACTATGACAGCATAATAGAATACCAACGCCTACCAAATATCATGTGTCCAAAATATAGAAAGTCATATAGCAGAAAAGAAAACTTTAAACTTCAAGCATAGTTAGCCAACTACTGGATGCAACACCTAGAAATTCCTTTATCTTATTATGGCATAAGCCAAACAATCTATACCAAAGAAAGTAGACAATCCAGGTAGGGTTGCCAGTCTAGAGCTTTTTCCATCTGGCTCCAATTTCTTTCTCTTTCAGACTTCCTAAGTGACTTGTCAAGGCACTTAGGCTCTCTATGTCCGTGGTATTTTGCAATCTCATCCCTATGGGGATAAATTAGTTCTTGTGATATAACACTTCCGGCTGCCATACAAGTATCTTGTCAAACACCATCAAATGCTTAGCAACACAACGCACGTTCCATTAGTTTTTCTGAGCATCAAGAGCTCTGAGCTTCGGCACGCTATTAAAAAGTTAGTTGGTTCCCAACAACTTTCTGCTCGATGTAAAAACACACAGTTCTCATTAACAGAATTCATTATTCTATTAATATTAATTCATTAATAGAATTAGCTCCCCATAATTCATCTCACTGCAGTATCTTGAGCCGAGGTACATTTAAACACCCAACCCCAGAAAAATGTCTGCTCTAAGACTAGGAGATGAACAGTTAGGCTTGAGAGCCCATCTAAGAAACATGAACAGCATTATCAGTTTAACGTTAACAAGCTATTTTTGAATTTTATTAAAGTTAAAATATTCAAGAAAACTTAACTTAGTGATATGCATTTTGTCTTCTGTGGTCCTAGCCCAGGAAAGCTCTTAAGCACATGCCTAAGGTCTTTCACAGACCTATCTTCAAGGAAATCAGGTATCCAAGCTTCCAATGCAGCTAATGAGGTTAATAATCGCAAGACATCTATCTACACACACAGTGAGTTTACACGCACATATCTGTGCTGGACCAAGCTGTTAGTGAAGGAAAAGCAGTACTGAACTACCAAAGCTAACAGAGTTACACTGGTATGCCCTACTTTGCAAATACTCTCTCTTCTTCTGTATCCAAAGCCAATTGCTGCAAACACAGTAGATACACCTGCCCCACCAGAGATTGTTTTAGGGCCATTTGAAGCTTTCCAATAGCCTGCATTTGAACTTCACAGAATACCGTGCAGTGTCCCCCATGTCCATCCCCCTCCCAGAGAACTAGACTAAGACTTTGACCACCTGAAATCCCAAGGATCCAAGAATGAACTTGAGAAATGCCATCCCAAAAGACTCTTCATCTAAAAATAGTTGCAGCATACACAAAAGGTGTTTCTTCAAAGACTAGTCCTATGTTACTATTATTCTAAGAAAGTTTCTATTTTCTTTTACTTTCTGTCACACCTTGAAGAAAAGCATTTTTAGAGCAACATCTGCAGTTGCAGCAACAAATAAAGTTTCACAAACAACCAACACCTGGGAAGCTTACTAGAACCTATACATACTGTTAGATATTTTAGGGATTAAAACAAACAAACAAGCAAACAAACACAGAGAAGATGAAGTGGCAATCAGTGAACAATCAGCTCACATGTCTGGTAGATGGTAACCTGAAAGCTTTTTGTGCACAGTTCTCAGACTGTAAGATTTCTACATAATCGCGTAAGGCAGCAAGCTCTTCAGTAGGCAGACTATAATTACATACGTGTTCATACGTCCTGTCCTGGTCTCTGGTTCTCAACTAGAGGTTCTAAGGCACAACTAAGGACTACCACAAAAAAGAACAACACACATTTCAGTGTGAAAGTAGGTGACTTTACCTGATGCTGCCATCAAAACACATGGAGCATTTCTGAATTTCAGTCAGTATCTCCAATAAGCGTCACTCATTTCTCTGGTTTGGTTTTCTTTAAGGCAAGTAAAATACTCTCTCCCCAGACGTCTCAGCTTTATAGGTCTCACTCCTTAAAACAGAGCACCTGAACCAATTTGACTTTGAAGTACTTCAGCTGGACCAGTGACCACAAGACCCAGATGCAAAGTTACCTAACTGGGCCCATACTGCATGCTACAGCCAATTGTGTAACACACCTCAGCACAATTTTATAGGTCTTAATCAGGCAAAACTCCCTGCTGAGTTCAGGGAGGGAGGTCTAATCAATCACAGGCTGCAAAAGCTGGATCCATATTTCTCCTTCTAATGAAAAGGTTTATTTTGAGCTATAAGAACATGAGATTATGCGAACTAGGCAAACCCGTAACTCTCACTTTAACGACACCTGGAGTTTGCCTTGTGTTTAATCTACCAGCCACACAAGTTAGTCATATTAGCGCTCTTCCTTCGGCAGCAAGCGAAAAGAGCCGGCAGGAAAATAATTTCACAGATAACGGGCTTGTTCTCCGGGTGCAACTTCTATAACGGCAACTAAAGGAAAAAGCGGCATGCACGGGGGAAGACTCGCCGCTCTCCAAGTGAGCTAAACTGCCTCCGATGAAATCGTAAGAAAAAAAGACAACCCCAATTTCTCAACTCCGGTTCCTTCCCGAAGTTGCCTTCCAGAGGACCGTTTCCAGCAGGCAGCGCGCCGCTACCGGCGCCGCCTGCAGCAGAAGCCACCCGCCGTGCCCGCACGGCCGAACCGCCGGCACCCGAGACCACGCCGAAACCGCCCAGCGGGGAGGCCCGGGCGAAGCAGGTGAAACGCCGGCAGGGGCGGAAGCGGGCTGCGAGGCGCCCCGCTCCCCTGCCCGCCTCGCCCCGCCGTCCCGTCCCGGCGCGCGCCGCGCCGTTACTAACGGCCGGGCGGAGCGCCGCCGCGCGAGCCCCCCGCGGCGGCCGTTGGCGGCGGCCGTTGGCGGCGGCCAAGCGCCGCACGCCGCTACCGCCCGCTCCCCAAACTTCCCGCCCGCCCGCCCCTACCTGCCTCCCGGCGGCGGGGAGCCCCCTTCGCCCGCGCCGGCTGCCCCTCTCAGCGGTTGGCGGGAGGGCAGGAGCACTGTCCCTGCGGCAGGGCGAGCCCCATGTGAAGAGGAGCGAGGGAGCCCGGCGGCTCCACCACCGCCGCGGAGGGGAGGGGAGGGGATAGGAGGGAGGAGGCGGGCGGGCGGGCGCCTCCATCCCCCCCTGCGCCCGGAGCCGCCCCAGCCCCGGCTCGGCGGCGGAGCCGGAGCCGCGGAGCCCGCGGCAGCGCCCCCTGGGGGCTCCGGCCGGCACGCAGCCTCTACCGCCCACCCGCCCGCCGCGGGGCCGCAGCCTGGGGCCCGGCCGGGCCGTGTGCGCCCAGAGAGGGGGGCGAGGGGCGCCGGTTGGGCCTGGGCGGCCGAAGGGCTGACAGCGAAGCCGCCACGTTCATGTCCCATCCTGTCCCCGCACTCAGCCTGCCTGCCCAGCTCCCAGCCCTGGCAGCCGGCAGAGCTGGGCTGCGCCTCCGGCCTCCGCCCTTCACAAAAAGCTCACCCCGGCCGTGAAGAGCCAAGGGAGAAGGCTGCGAGAGGCGTCGAAGCCGGCACAGGAGGCGGCTTTTGGCAACGCCACAGCGGAGAGAGGGGTGGCGGTACCGCAAGGTCCGCCAGGCAGGATCCCGCCGGCATCCCCGTCCCTGAGGGCCGCGAGGTTCCTCGGTCCTGGCCAGGGCAGCCTGAGCGGCCGTGGGGAGCGCGTCTGCCCAACCCTGACCGTGTCGCTTTGTTTGTCCGTGACCCGCTGCCAGAGCAGGAGCAGCAGAGACTGTCCGAGCCGTGGAGCCAGGGCAGGGTCGGTGCTGGAGACACCTGGACCTCTCTCGCACACGTCCCTCCCAGCCAGCATCAACAATGCCTTCTGGAAGCAAGGGCTATTTTAGCTAATGTGATCCCCAGGTACAAAAATGTAGTTTTTCTTGCACTGCCGAGAAGCCATGAGCTCAGGGTTAACTAGGAGGCCAGCCAGTATTTCCAGCAAGCCTTATTGATTCAAGCTAAGCATATGGCTGAACTCTTTGCTGAGCCCGGGCTGCGATCTCCCCAGGCAGGCAAACCATACAAATGCATCAAGGCCCACAGGCAAGGAAGGCGGCAGTGCCGGCTTGCACGATAGCAGGATGTGGCTGGTTGCCGAGGGGACGCTGTTACTCCTGGCATCAGGGCTCACATTAATTATGCAGTGCCCTATAGATGACCAAACAGGCAGAAGGGACAGGACAGCCCCTACCAAGCAGAAAATAATTTGTACAGTTAAAACTCAGCACAGGGATTTGGGATATCGGGATTCACTGTTTGACTTTGCCCACCCATGGTGACCACTGAGTTCTTGACTTCCCACGCGGTTGTGGCGATGCCAAGGTGTGTTCCTGTGAAGGGCCTGGCTGACTTCCCCGAGATCCTCAGATTATGCAGAGAATTGAATTTGCACTTGTCAGTTAAACATGTACCTAAATGTTGGTGGGATACAGCCTCTTTGTGCCATAGCTCCCCATCTGTATAATCTAATTTCTCCTCCGCCCCTTATGACAGTTTGATGAAGATAAATTCATAAGCCTCTGTGAGGCACACAGATTTGACAATGATAGAGCTCCCATAGCATAGGCACTGAGAGAGAGTCGCTGCGGTTGCATCCAGTCCTCCCCCAAATAGACATACACACGCAACATTTTGAAAGGCAGATTTCTCTAGCGACATAAATTTTCACGGAAAGGGAAAGGAACACAAAACCAAGACAGATCATTCTTACGCCCTCAACTGAAATGTCAGGTGTTTGCTGAGCTGGCAAATCCTGTAATACCGCTCCTGAGCACTGAGAGGTGTGAAACAAAGAAAGCAGGCAATCAAATGCACTCACTAGCCCAGACCAGGGCCACTCATCACAAGCCTTCCATATTAAAAACAACAACAACAACTTGCAGTGTAGCTGAATTCCTCTGCCAGAAAACCCTGCCTCTCTAATTAGAGACTTTAACATCAAGCTGCCAGCTTTGAAAGCACATGTTAGAAATACACACTGTAAACCTGAATTTTTCTCAGTGGATAAAGTGCAAATTAAAAGCAGCGTTTTACTGAGCATTCCATGCAAAACATGCTGATCAGTGATTTGTTCAGAGCATTAAAATCAAAGGTCAGTCATTGTGTTTATGCACCCACAGAAGTAAACTTAATTTACCTTTATAGCACAGTGAGATTTACATATTTCACTGCTGTGATCACTGATTTCCCTTGTCTTTTCCACTTACCTCTTCTCTGTTACTACATTTTGCAAATGTAAAGCTGTGATTTTCTTCCTTATTTAGAGCACCTAACGCCTCATATCCTAACTACAGAACCAATCAAGTTCTTCAGAAAGCCAAGGTTTCCCTTAGTTTTACTTGGACGGCACAAATCTTTGAGTTTGCTAACGACAGAACCGTATTGCCCTGTGCCATTAGGGCTGGAAAGTCCAAGCTCAAAGAGAAGGAAAGCGCTGAAATATGTTGGTCAAGCGTCCAGGGGAGATCCATGTGTGATTACAAAGGCAGGCTGGCATTATTCCAGAAGCATTCTTGGGGAAGGTGGCTCAGTTTCTAGACTCTGCCAGCTATGTCATGGTCGGGAGCCACAACAGCATGCTGTATCTGTTCCTGGTGCCAGGACACAGCCTCCCTTCCTGGCCAGACGTTGGATGTTCAACACAGCATTACAGAAGAACGCTAAGAAACCCAGGATGACCTGCAGGAAGGACTTCCTGAGAAGAAGGAGCAGGATCCAGCCCATACCTGTGCTTGACTGATTCAGGATGAACACTGAAAATGGGATTTCGGTTCTCTACCTTGGGCTCTGGCATTCAAATCGTACTGCCCATTCTGAGGCACGGATACAGCAATCATCCCGTGGCTATGTGCCCACACAGCTATGCGCCTTGACATTTTCTCTGCTTGCTAGTATTACCTGCTAGCTCCTGCTAAGATTGCTAAAGCACCCTCTTAGTAGGACAGAGAGCTGCTGTAAAGGACAGAGCTGCTAAAAGTACCTACTTCCTCCTGTGGGTGGCATCAGAATATCTTCAGTGGACCAAGGCTTGTTTAGAAAAGGGAGAGGAGCAGGGAGGTGTTCCTGTTTACCAGCAACTCATATCGTTATGGTGCGATGGCTGCTTGGTTATGGGAGTTAAGAAGCTCACACAGGCCACTAGTTTGAGTTAAATGAGTGACAGAAAGTAGTCAGAAATAGCATCACTCCATCAGGCTTCTAAATGCCAACAAATAAAGATTATCAGACCTTGCGTGCGTGGTTGTACACATTGCAGTTAGCACAAAAGGAGGATGCCAACGTATCGTTAAAACTCCCAGCTTCTACAGCTTCAGCAAAATCAGAACTTTATCATCATCAGGAGTAGCTTCATATCCTTTTATACAGACCTTCGTGAGACAGTTACAAACCAACGTACATGAGCGACTCTGTCACAGTCCTCCAATAAGACACAAATGCAAGCCAAGATGTTAGAGGCCACAGATTTAAACAGCTTTTCTAAACTCCTCCACTTGTATCCGGAGCAGGGTTGTTGTGTGTTCTCAGGTTGCCATGTTGCAACTCTCATGGTTGTTTCTGGTAGCTGCGTAGCTCAGCAAAGACCTTCTCACGCTTCCCGAGACAAATCAGTGCACCCCTCCAAGCCAACATGCTCTCTCAAATACACAGGTGCTAATGTCCAAAGCAGCATGGGTGTTTCTGCTGGGCAAATGACTGCCTTTCTTACCTGCAGAGTATTACACGGTCAATATTTAGCTCACTGATTTGTGCATTTCTGAAGTATGAAAAATGAGAATACAAAGCTCATTCTTGTTCTAATTTTAGAATACCTTCACCAGGGTTTGAGTGATGACTTGTACTGTTAAGCTGCCCATAATACTAAGTTATGCAGCTTGAGCCCATAACCACAGTAAGGCTTTATTGACTTATGCCCAGCAATCATCACCAGCAGTAAAAGGAGCAGGGGGATAGAAACTTCAAAAACCCATCAGGAAAAATGTTTCTTTTTGTTCTTTTTTTCCTTTTTTTTTTTACTACTTTAAAAGCATTTTAATTGACATAAGTCAGTGCCTGTTGTCTTCGCAAGCATCGGTCTGCTCACCTAACATTCATATTTCGTTGATATAGTTGCTTGCCAGAGGCCTGGATTAATTGCCTTAGAGACCAAATAGATGATCTCCACAGCGACTAGTGAGAAGGGACCCCTTTGTTTTAAAGCTTAGATATGTGGCGGTAGGCTGATATTCAGACAGCACTAATCAACTGCCTTCCGAAAACTGGGTTCCTTTGAGATATTTCCAGGATCACTAGGCGCATAGAGAGCCCTAAAATTCAGCTCTCATCTCTGGTGACCTAGAGTCAAGTCCATGTCTCCATTTCCTCCTATGATTTTTTTTTTTAATCCAAAAAAGCAAGATATATCTTCCTGAGATCGTGTTATGAATCTATGAATACAATAGTGGTCCTGAGTAGACGGCACAGACTTGGGTGTTTTTTCTTGTCAGCAATGATGCTATTCTTAGTTTCATATAGGGTCCTAATGTGTGTCATGGGTAGGGACAATAGATATGCCTTGGCAGCTTGGATACTATTGAGAGAGGAGCTGATCTCCACCCAGTCCAGGAAATTATTCTAAAACTCTTCATTTTGGCAGCAGAATTTTAACCAGCAGTTCCCAAGAGCTTCTGCCAGCACATCATTGCCTTGAACTAAACATGCTAGAGAAAACAAAAGTGACAAGAGATTAAAAAAAAAAGAAAATCTGGGGTTACAGTTATAGCTTCAGTTCACAACAGTTATACAAATCAGCCAGGCGATCTTGTGATGTGTGACAGTATCTGAACCCTTACAGTGAATAATAACCTTGAAATTCAGCGCTTCCTTGTTACTCATCCTCTACATGAATGTTTCACTGGCTTCTGAAAGCTGAGCTTCTCTTTAAGGTAAAGACAGCAAACGTGCCCTCAATTCCCACAGCCCACCCACACATTTTTAAAGGACGTGTCTAAGGTTTTATTTCCACTGTCAGGAAAACCCTGTGTTTTCACTTTGAGGCAGTTAAAATGCAACAAATAACCCACTCTGATCTGTCAAGGAGCAATGACATCTTTACCTTGGTTAAGAGTAGGCAAATTAATCTGTGGGTGGGAGCACAGTGCTTGCGTCTCCCAAACACTTGACATAAAAGTTGTGTCAGACTTGTCTCAAGCAGAACTGGTTGAAAATTTTACAGCTGTAGAGTTTTCCATTAGAAGATGCTCATTTTCTCTGAAACAAACCTTTCCAAAAAACTATACCTTTGACATAAAACTTTGTTTATTGGAAAAATGGTGAGGGAAAGATTTTTCACAAGTTTGAAGCATTCATACCAAAGATACCATATCAGTTTTTCATTTTGATCTATTTTCTGTTTCAAATTCTATTGCCTATTGCATTATTATTGTTATATTTAGCATTAAAAATCAAAAAAAAAAGAAAAGTCTTCTGATATTTTTGAAAATGAAGTTATTTACAGTGGGTTTCTCTAAACAATTTTTTTTCAAAATTTTTCATGTGCTTTCCCCCATTTTACTTCCACTGTTAAACAAAACAAAGGCTGAAATTCCCCATGGGAAGAAATCCAGAATTTGAGGCAATGCTGGTCCCTGCTAGTTTTTTGTTCCTTTTTCGGGGCAGAGGGGTTTGAGGGATAGCTGACATGCATTAATTATCCCATGGGGGAAAAAATCCTGTCTATTTTGCAGTGAAGACCATTTTCTTCTGCATTCCATTGGCTAATCCCCTAATGAAACCTGACCCTGACAAAGGTGCACCATGCGTTTGATGTGGTGTGTTGTTTTTTATCATTCCTCAATAGCAGTATTTAGCAGATAAAAATACTTGAATCCTCTTACTGTTTCAGATAATAGCTTGGCGAGAGTGCTTTCATACCAACATCTTGGCTTCAGCCAAGATGGAATCGACCCATCCTAACCACCCTCTCCCTTAGCACAGCTTTGTGGCACAAAATAGCCATAAAGCTGACAAAGCTGGTGCCTCTAGGATCAGGTACTGGGTAATGTGACAGAGGAGAAGGTACACACTAGCCTGAAGGCAGGCGCCATGCTTTCTAGCCAGGCTTTTTTGGCACAGGGCCCTGCTAAGCAATATCCCCTGTCCCTGCCTGAACTGTTTCATCGCAGTCACTCAGGCCACAGCATGTCTGTATAGAGACTGAATGGTGCCCAGCAGCTCCCAGGGGGCAAGAGTTATCCAGAGCAAGACAGTTACAAACAATAACTAACATGGAAATTAATGCCATTGACTCGGCAAGATTGTATTAACTTCAGTGTCACCTGCTATCTGACATCCCTGGGAAGTGCCGCCAAGTGAAAATATGGGAGAGAGACACAAATATCCTTATTACTCTAAGAAAAATTCCTACCTTTGAAAAAAAAATCATGAAAAGGAGATAATCAAAGAAAGTGGTAAGGCCTAGTGATTCTGAGACACACAAAATAGCTTCAGCTTTGCCTTCCTGGCTTGCTCAGGGGTTCCTAAGCCATTTTGCCATGGGTGGCACTGCTACCCTTCTGCAGTGTATGCATCCCTACTGTGCTCACTCACACAGCCAGCCCTGCTCAATGGTGTGGAAGTCAATCCACAGAGACAACAATAAAAATAATCCTTCCTCTGAATAAAGGTGCTTATCTCTGTCTGAAACTTTCCAAAGGAAAATTGAATATCCCCCACATTCTCCCCAGAAAAATCATGGGAGAGTTTTCGTGGCTTCAGTGACAGCAGCCACCAGAGATGCCAAAGTACGTCTCTCATCTTACAGCGATGCAGTTCAGCTGTGACCATAAGTGGACTGAAACACGGAGCTTAGGGCAATTGCTGTTCCACCGGTGGAGTTTAGGTCTCTAATCCACTGATTTCGGTACCTAACTGTGCTTCTGGCCTGAAGGTTTTACTAGGTAATTTATTTAGAAAGCACCATGCAGCTCAGCAGAGATCAGTCCTCAAGGACTTCCCACGACTTGCAGAGCTTGTGGTCATGTTCAGAATTAGCACTGCCTACATTGAGGGAGTTCATTACAGACGGGAGCCTTAGGTCCTTTATAGGCTCTGTAACCATGTTCAAAATGCATACAGCTACAGCTGCTTACGTTTCGTTCTGATTATTTGTCACAGAGAAGCATTTCTCAGTGAGACACTGTTAAGGTCAGTGCCCTATGCCATGTCTTGCTAGTACCACGCTCCACATTTCACAAGTCTCTACCTTATCTGACAAATAGTTAGGGAGAGACTGGGCCTCTCTGTCTCTGCAATTTTACCATTTTGGCTTCATTTAGCCCTGTATGGATCTTCATGCCCCCAGGACAAGCAGCCAATATGGACTTCACTGGCCAATGTAATGGTGATATAATACGTACCTCACCTATGGGATCCCCTCACGGTGACAGGGTTGCAAGCAGGCATTGGTCAGGATGTCATGACCATCCTTCCTTTCCATACAGTGAAAAGGGAAGGAGGATGCAAGATTGCAGTACAGAGAAGGAAGCTGTTTGCAGCTTTCTTTGTTATACCCGGACTTAAGGTGGGGGAATTTAGGAGAAAGGTTAAATCTAAACTAGCTATATGAAGATCACGGCAAAGTGAAAACCGATGACAGATCACAGCTTCTAAGCATAAAGATATTGTTCTAAAGTGGCATTGCGTTACTCAAGAAAATAATTTTCATTATAGCATTGCTAGAACTGGGAGGACATATAGTAGGCCTGATCTAATGATACTTTGGAGATGATTTTGCAAGGATATACTAATACAACATAACACTTTGAATCGAGAGTCTCAAGATCAAGACTCTTGCTTCTCTTACCAGCCTCTTTTTTGTGTTTTGGCAACCTTTTTTTTTTCCTGAGAGCGAAGTACAGATTGAAAAAAAGGTCACAGCCTAAAATAAGTTGAGAATATTTGTCCATCGTAGGCTTGGTTCTAGATGAAACATGACATTGTACATAGAAATAAAGGTTCAGTTTAAATGCATTTTGTTAAGCAAGTGTAAAGATTAAACTCAATGCAACACTTCGGCCATGTTGATGCTGAAATATGCTCTGTCATTTGCCATTCTTCATGCTTCCTGCCAGATTTTCAGCTACTCGATAGCATGTGCATTTCTATCATTCTCTCAAATAGCAATTGATTATGCCAGCCTCATGCTATATTCCTTGGAAAGGAAAACTCTAAAGCTTGTTTAACAGTAAGTGTCTGCAGCTTTTTCTCAACAAAACTGGCTGAGAGAGAGAAAAAAAACATCTTTTGTTAAAAATAATGGTTTGCTTAAAAACACCTAGCTCCTTTTGTGCTAAAGTTTCACACACAGCAGGAGACTATCTCAGTGTTTCAGTAATAAAAAGTCTCTGCTGTCAGGGTCAGAGGTGTTTCTTAACAACATACCATGGTTCTTGGCAACACTTACAGCCCTGATATCATACAAGATATTAGATATCCCATATTCCCAGTATGCTGCAGTTTGTGTTTTGTTTTTTTTTTTTTTATGAGAACATGAATGAGAAAGTAGTATAGCAAATGTGAATTTACCAATAAAACTACACTCAGAATACTTAAATATCTTGTTATCTTCACCATTTAAAGATACAGTTCTCTGTTCTCTATAAGAAGATCGTATTCTGTGAGGTAAAGTCTATTCTACACTATCACAACAGAAAACTATGAAACATCTCCTCTCAAACACAAAACAGGGAAAAAGCATAGGTTCAGGATCTTCTGGTGCAAAAATAAGACTTCTAATCGTTCTGTGTAGTATTTAATAGAAAGAGGGGAAGTTTTAATGTAGCTGATGAATTCCAACTTTATTGTTACGATTCTTTAATATTCCATTGCAAAAAAATATTAACTTGTCTCACTTGTTCCTGCATTCGCTTATTATTTTTTATTTACCTCGTCCACAGCTCCTCTAGGCCAAAATCACCTCTAGTGCACCTCTCTTGCAGTCAGGCTATCAAGTAATGCCTTCTTTGAAGCACTAATGATTATGGAAACCATGGTTGCCTCTTTCTCACCCTTTGCTGTGGAAAATTAGTTGTGATGTCCAGGGCAAGTGAAGAGAGTCCACAAAGGTGGTATTCTGAATAGGAGATGGGTTGGCTTTGCTGTCGAAGAAGGAAGAATATTCTGGCCTATTTTCTCCCTTTCATGGGCAAAACTGGAAAGCCTTTGAGGTTCCCTACGAAGCAGGAAAGTTTGGAGAAGAACTTAATTTTGTCAACTACTCTTGCAAAGCAATTAAGGAATCAGAATTAAAAACACTAATGTCTGGCTGCGAGCATTCACAGGCTAGTCACAATGACATCTGTGTTATTTCTTCTTTCCGTAGTTGACACAGCCCGGTTTCGATTTCTGTACTGTGCAACATTATCGATATATTCACTTGCAATGTTGTTATTACACTAGGCTGCTTCTACTCTTCACCCCTCACTCTTTAAAGAGGCTGCTGGTGACCTTGAGCAGGTAAGAGAAGACAGATTTCCAGAGAATGAGTTGCCAAATGGGCAGCTATTTAAAAGGTTCAGGAGGTCAAGGATAAATGCGTTAGCAGGAATTATACGAGAAATTCAAGACTGATGGGGAGTGGATTTTCTCTCCTTTCTTAAGATACATGATTTAGTTCTACTAAACCTGAACTTAAATCATTATCGTTGTGAAACCTGGCCTGGATACCAGCTCCACTTCTGCAAAGCGTAAATCAGTAAGATAACTGCTAAGTACAAGTATTACAAGTAGCACCTAGGGATCCTAGCTGAAAATGAAGCCCCCTGTGTTGGAGCTTTATAGGAATAAAATAAACAGCCAATCCTTGTTCCTAAGAAGATGAATAGAGAAGGTGGACAAAAGGTAAGAGGGTAAACAGCGACACAGAGAAAATAAGCAATTTACTGAAAGGATTTCTTACTTAGCAAATCAATGTCAGACGCCAAAGAAGATCTATAGCTTCAAATTGCTCCTCCCCAACCCAGTGTCTGGTATGCTAAACTCCCAAGAACAGCTGAGCACTCACAACTGCTTTCAAGCACAGAGAAGTACTTACCATTATGCAGCTGCCCTTATTCAAGAAGAGGATAAGCTTTGTAGTCTGAATGTGTAGCTGTCCGGGTGAACAGTTCAGTCACTTTTAGCAATCTGACTTTCTATGTTGGTAAAGGATTGGGACAAGTGCCAGATTTTCAGAAAAGAGGCACAAGAGTGCCCCTTAAAATACATAGGTACACAACACGTTTTTCACATTTGAGTAGGGGGCGCTTTAGCAAGGACACAGTGAGGAGGATGCTAGATGTGAATAGAGATGCCTGGGCCACTCTGCCAGCTGTTGTGGCTAGTGCTAAGAGAAAGACTTGCAGGTCTAGCACAGTGGCAGTGGGTGGAAGGGTCCTTCGGGGAAGTGAAAATATACACTATAAGTGTGTTAACCCAAAAGGATGCAGGAAGTGTGTTCTTTGCAATGATTTAAACTAGCAGCTCAAGAAGCAGAAATGCTGACTTGCTTCTCTCCTGTTGTTTCTCTCCTAGCAACAGGAGAAATGTTTTTAAACCAGTATGACTGACAGATATTCATGGGAAAAATAAACACATGTTTTATGAAGCTAGTATAAGGTGACCCTTACAGGGGGATCTTTGCTCTGTCAGATTTCAAGGCTGCACTGCAGAACTTAATGGGAATCGGTTCCAATTAATCACATGACGAGACAAGGGTTTCAGAAAACACGCACTATATTTATAACCACATTTTTCAGAATCTGTAACTGTTTAAAAATTTAGGTGTTCGGAAGGAGTGTAAATTCTCATGCAGCACAGGAGGTTCCAACCACTATCTGACAGGAATTAGGAAGAAAATTTCTCCACGCATGGATTATTTAATATTAATCACCTACTCATCTTTGCAGTGGAGCCTTTCACGTAGGTAACATATTAAAACAAGATGGACCGACCATTGGTCTGATCCAGTGTGAAAGTTCTTACGTGCTGCTGCTTAAGATTTTCCCCAAAGCACTGAATTTTATTTTACCTGATACTAGTTCATACAGAAGTGAAGTAAAAAAAGGGGAGGGGGGAGGAGAAAGAGCAGGGGATGATAGTCTTTGTCAGACTGGTGTGTGTGTGGGTGGGAAGGTGAGTGTATGCCTGTAATAGGGCTTCCAAAAATGAGGTCTATGATGTTACAAATTTTCAGTCATTTTGTGTCATAAATAAAAGGATGGAGGAATCCTTCGATTTCCTACAGGAAGGCGTTCCTTTGTACTGTGGCTGACACTGCTGAGCTCATAGTTTTCTACATAGCTGCTGAAGATGGAGACTGAAGGTAATGAGAAGAACTTCAAGGGCACTGTGCTTTATATCTAAGTTTTAAAGAGAAAGGGTTACCCCCACTGTGTCCTTTTCAACTATTATTTCTTTTTTTCTTTTTCGCAAGTTAAGAAAATATTTTGAAAAGTCTACCTGAACGCACCTGAAACGACACCTGTGAAGAAGACATTTGTGAAAAGCAATTTATATATAACACATTGCTTAAATCAAAATGTTGGCTGAGGTTTACATTCATTACTAAAATGAATGCCTTGAAACAGTTCTGTTACTTCATGCAGGAAGCCTATGGAAAAATCAGAAATTCATTGGTTTCTCCTTTGTAGGCACCTTTTTATCTTCTCTGTATGTGTCCTCCCTCTTTTCATGAATCTTGCCTCAGGCACTCCTTCTGGGCTTCTATTTTTTCTCTTCTATCTCTTTCCTCCCCCCAACTACTAGCTCTTCTTTTCCAGCTCTAGCTCAGTAACCTTGGGTTTGCATTAATTTTCCTTTCCAAAAAACATTCAGGACTATCAACATTATCGTTAATGATATATTTTATCATTTTATTAACAATCTTTCACTACGCATCTGCTGTACTGCTGAAGTCGATTAGGAAAATAAGTACCTTCCTGTGCATGAGCAGCAAATTGGCTTACCTCCAGAAACAGGTGTTCCCCAGGAAGCGTTTCCCCTAAAATACAGCTTAAAGCATTTTTGAATACTACTGATCCTATTTACTGGGTCCTTCATTGCCTTCACAGCGTTCATTTCCTATACCAAATGCTCCCATAAGTGATGAATCGGTGGAGCCAGCAGTTCCTGTGAAAAGATTTGCACTTGTTTACTGGAGGGGAGCCCACATCATCTGTTATCCACAGACTCTCCTCAAGGGTCATCATTAGCTATAAGTCAATAGAAAATAAAGAGCCCATTACTTCCTATACCCCACACTCCAGCCACGCATAAGTGAGCTCTTGAAGTCTTTCCAGAGACTTAGGAACCTTCCAAAGCAGTGACCCAGCAACTGCCTGGGCCCTGAGGACACCCCCAGCCATCCATGCCCGTGCCCAACCCCGGGGGCCTCCCTCACGCTCCCCCAGGCATGGGCCCCCATTTCAGCCCAACCCCAGGGCCATCAGTCCCTGCCCCATGATGCCGCAGCAGTGCCAGGCTCCAGCCCCGCCAAGGCCCTGCCCCTGCCCACCACGGACCCTCCAACTCCAACCCACGGGCAACCACCTAGCCTATCCCCGCAGTGGTGCCTAACGCCTTGGGCTGCTCCAGCTGCTCTGCTCCCTTGCAGGGTGGTGGGACAGGCCCTGGCGGTGAGGCCTGGCCGTGCTGCCGTCGGGAGCTCTTGTCAGCATGAGCCCCTGGGAGCCTCTGGTCATGACCACCATAAAATCTATGCATGCCAGACACGCTGAAATGGCTGAAAACGCTCATTAACATTGATGGACTAAAGAAAAATTTCCAATGCCAGGCATGGAAAGTAGGACGTTCTCCTACCAAACAGGACTGACCTATTAAGTGAAGCACCTACCCCAGCTGCGGGCAGAAATAAATACAGATCTTTGGGAAGAAATAAAAGGGAAAAGTTGAACAGGATTTCAACAGCGTGAAGGAATTGCAGCCATCAGCTCTTCAGCTAGCAAGTTCATTTTCCAGCTCCAGTTCAGTTCAAAAATTTTAATTCTTGACTGCACTTGGTGCAGGCTTCATGAAGCCGCTCCCCGTGAAGTCTGCACTTCTGAGCTGCACAGGCAGCAGGACTCATCCCAGGAAAGTGTCTGAAAAAGCCCTCTCAAGTGCTACAGAATAAGATGAGGCTCAATTCAGGGTTTGTACAATTGCAACTATCCAAATATCATTTGCTACTTATGTTCCACGACCTGGATCGCTGTCAGTCTTGCTTCATCCAGCAGTTTCTATACCAGTGGGAACACGCCGCCTGTCCAGGAGAGGGAAAGCAAACATCCACGGCACCAGCCAACTCCCTGAGACTGAGCCCCCTCCTTGGCCAGCCATCTCCCGTCCAGTGTCGAGGTCCCTCAACAGTGCAGAATTTGACCAACAACCAACACGAGCTATTTCTGCGGGAGTTCCCAGGCTCTGCTCGTAACTGGATGAAAACTGAGAGAGCAGCACGTTCCTACATTGGCTGGAGATCTCTTCCCCAGACCACCTGTCTTCCACTTTCTTTTCGGCGACTCTTCCCAAGAGAGCGGAGTGGTAGGGTCGTTGATCACTGTGCTGCCCCTCCACTACATTTCCAGACTCTCTGAGCTTCTTTCCAGTCCAGCTCCTGCTGCTCTGCTAACAGAAGTCATTTTCCGTCAGTGTTACACGGTGCATTGCGAAAGGTGAGTCTTTCATGTCCCCACCAGTGCCACCCCCCGCAGCTCCCCGTTGAGAGTGGGCCCTCCTCCCCAGGCAGCCCCCTGCCCCTGGCCGTGGAGAGCCCACATCAATCAAAGTGGCGGCAGGCAAGTACTTACCACCTCTGAATCAAACACTTTCCACTGTTACTTTCAAGTTTTACTAATGTTTATTAATTCCTGTTGATATCTTGCCAAATGCATTCTCTGGAGAATCACAAAATAATTAGAAGGTGTCCTCTCTCTCTCTGATTCCCTCCCCCTCCCTGCCCCCCGCTGAATGCTGCACGAACTCAATATTAAGGGAAAGTGTAATTCATTATCCACAAGCAGTTCACCACCCAAATACCCTGCCACCTGCACACGTCTATTTTCAGAAGCCTACTGAAGTACTCTGCCTCATAAAGTTATTCCCTTTAGAAGCGTGACAACAAAAAATTGCTCTGGAAACCTGAGGGTAAACGATGACTAACCCCTAACTCCAGCACTGGGGAAGGTGATAGGTCTGCATTTAATTTTATCTACTGGCTACAGCACAGCAAGGGAAGAGTTTACTCCCTTTAGTCTGGAGTCGCCACTATAACAGTAATAGCAGCAGCACTTAGGCAGCTCTTTCAATTTCTTAAGCACTTTGCATCCATTAACACTTTAATGCCTGTAATTCCACAAACAAGGGTAATAAAACGAAGAAAACTGAAGCAGCTTGCCACTGAGGACTCACCAAAGCCACAGTTATAATTCAGGAGCTCAAAATCTGTCCACACTTCTGTCTCCACAGTCTGGCAGTTCCTCAGATCATATTGCATTTGTTGTGTTTTTCCTACCATGTATAGATAACCCCTCATCTGCAAGTAAAAAAGTTAACTGGGTTATAACACGCAATCCAAATTGAAAAAAAAAACAACAAAAAATGCAAGAATGCAAGAAAACCTACACATGAATATAAAGAACAAAGTTAAGAATCTGCCCTATGGTCTGTAATTAGCTGTCAAAACGGACAGGTGTCTACTACTGTGTTATACAGACATTTTAAATATGGACTCTGCAGATAGGGGCTGGAATATACGTCACAAGGAGGCCATCACAATGGCCTTACTTTACATTTCTATTTGACCACTACCCAAAGGCATCCTCTACCTGTTCATAAAGACCTACCTATTCATTCAGACTTGAGTATAGAAAACATTTTCCATTCTCAGTGCTATAGATATCTTAATAGGAAACCCTCATGATTTTATTCTAACCCTAAAGGGGTAGGAGGACTGGATGTATAGCTCAGAGTCAAGATTGCTGGTGAAGAAGGTAACGTCTCCTGTCTTCTCATATGATGTCAGAGAATGACCTACCAGTTCTGCCTGGCTCAACTTACATGTCAAAAGGGTCATCCCCGTAGATCTGTCCTGATCAAAGTGGATTGCATCTCTCTGCTTATTGCCTTTTACTAATCTATTATTCAAGTCTACCTGGTGAAACTGAGTGGCAGAGTGATAGCTGTATCAGGATAACTACCTCCGTGTACAGTCTACTCCAGAAAAAATAAAATAGTTTTCCAGAGCATTATGTCTCTGCTTCCAATAGGTATTCCAATAGGTAGGGCAACAGGTATTCTGAAATACAGTGACTTTTATTCTACTGTGGATGATTTCCATAGATAAGTATTCCAGGACAACTATAAAGAATAGTTTATTCCTATACAGGTAAATAAGTCTTAAGCTTCCTGTAAATTTATCACACAGTTCTACAAACAGAAAGCAAGCTTATGGTATTGCCAATAAGCCTTTCATATCACCTCTTCGACACAAAACCAACCTTTTCTGATGCTGTCCACAAAACACAGGTAGAGATGTGAAACAGCAATAGAGCATGACCAGTTTATTCTGTTTTGCAGCTCACTGTTAAACCTTTATGTGCTGACAGTAAACTCTGCTGCACGCTCTGTGGATAATAACAAGAGGCAAAAACAGGATTCTGCTACTGCTGGAGAAATGATGACTTTCAACAGTGAGACAGAGCAGGGGACGTAGAAACACAGAGAAAATGGTTTCTCCCAAATTAACAATGCTTTCCTTAATACTACAACAACACAGTTTCAGTTACTCTGGAACTTCATTTCTAAAACAATGAGTTTCTTTCTTACTCATTCTCTAGGAAATGCAGAGCACTTGTTTTGTTAGTAAAGCAAATTCATGAATTTTGGTCAAGTTATTTAGTACATTATTTTTAATTCATCTGGCCTCAGCCAGATCAGGAAAGTCTGGCAATAACCTCTGGCATGACAAGGACACAGTTGCATGCCATGTGTTTACTATCACTCTAGGATAGAGCTATGTAACCTTTTTGGGTATTCCATGCTCCACATTGTATATGGAGTAAGCTCTATTGCAGGTCCATAGAATAAGTGATTCCAAAAGCCAGAAAACAAAAACCTCTTACTATTCCTTGCAACCACAAAGCTGTTATCCGTGAAGATTTGCTCATTTACTTTTATATTAAGGGCCAGTTTGTGTTCTGAAGGTTTAAGGGATAGACAGAAATGGCTGGAAAGGTAAACTGAGGCATTGGAGAAGGACTATCTTTTGTTGAAAGTCTCACAGCAATTCAAAAGCCTTGCTAATAATGTAAGCATGTCCTGATTCACTACCTGTGTCCTGCTAGCTAGGCCGCACTGTCTCCAAAAGAGATGCTTATTGTTATGAACCCCAAAGAAGAGCTACCATTCCTTCATACTGTACAGTTAAAATAATTGGCAAGCTGCTCTGAGGAGTGAATACAGCAAGGAAAGGCAACGCTCAATCCCCTATCCTTATCTTCCCGTTTGGAATATCTGTGGAGGCTACGCTTCCTACCAGCTCCAAAATCCAGACAGGACTGATGAGAGGAAAATCAAAGGCCCTTGTGTTTCTCTCAATTTGTTCCAGTACCCATACTAAAAGACTCACCTGAAGCAAATGAAGATATACACAGATGAGGCTAGGGTACAGAATTGTACCCAATGAACTGTATGGCCTTCCTTTCCATTTAGCACTGATTTTTGATCAGTGTTATGGTCTGCTCTTGGGTGATTAATGAAAGCTTTGAGCTTGTATAATAATTTGGCAGCATTCTCTAGGTGACAGAGTGTCTCATTTATTGATTCATTTAATTTCTCTCTGGGCATTTCCTGAATATGTATCCTCAGCGGATCTGAGCAGGCTAATGGTATCTTTCCATGTCATTGGTCAAAATGGCTAAGAAATGCTTAGCTTCTTCATTATACCTTTCTCCTGATGAGGAGCTGTTTCTTTTATGCAAAATGTTAATGCATCATTACTTTATAATTGAAATATGTATGTCGGTGAGGTTTTCTTCTTTCAGCCAGCTATTTAAAATAGCTAGCAATATGTGATGTATACTTTTAGAGGCTGTCAGGCAATGCTATTTTTGATGATACAGTATGTCTGTTTTCCCTTACCCTGTAGGAAGACATCGATACTGGAACAAATGTATTTTCCACCCAAATGTGATGTCTTTGGGAAACATCAAGAGAAGTAACAATACATACACAGAAGAACTGCACAATTTAACAGTCTCTGTCACAGGCTTCATTCTTTAACTGAAAGAAAGAAAATCTTTCATAATTAATTTTATCAAGGAAGTTCACATCTTATTGACTCTTAATCTATTCCTGCCCTCTCCAAACTCAGTGGCAGGTTTGGTTGCTTTCAATTAGACCTCATGCACTTCTCTTATTAGTGTTGTTGCTGTTATTGGATCAGAAAGAGCAGTCTTCTAATAAGTTAGCGTTCTAATACCGGTATCAGTGTGACAACATAGCAGGGAGAAGCTATAATTTGTGAGCTGGTTTGTTGTGAGATAGCTGTAGGTGTATGGAGTAGGCGTATAATACAAGCACCAGGACTGTGTTGTGATTCATGTTATAGATCTTAATATAAACTAAGAAGGAAAACACGTTTATTAAGAACCAGTATATGCCTATCCCTTGCGGGGACATACAAGAAGTAGAGGAGGGAGAAAGCTCTTCTCATGTGGCTGGTGCAGTTCCCCTTCCCAGCCACCCAAGGAGGGCAGGGAGGCTCTGAGATATGACAGGGTGCTCTCTCTAGCTCGTGCTCTTGGTGCCAGCAACTAACATTGGGCCAAGTGTGTTCATAGGTGCCCTGACTTGGCTGTTCAGGACGGGATGCAATGGACAGCTTAAGCTCAGATTTGCACTTCACGTACAACTTGAATTGTTCTGCATTAAAAAAAAATACGAATGGGAAGATTGTTAGTAAAACAAAATAAAATCCCAGAAGGACAGTGCCACAAGCTGGATGCTAATGTCTTTTGGAACAGTAGCTGGCACAGGCTAAAGATCTCCCAGTTCCTGCAGTAAAGGGAAGGGTCAGGATCTGGCCATGACATAAAAGCCCTTCAGTGTAACGGTGTTGGTTCAAATCCAGCACAGCACATTATCCTGTGATAATGACGAGGTATATGATGACATATAGAAAGCAAGTAGGTGCTTGCAATTTGGTCACCTCCTACTGGACCGAGCATTTGCATCACAAAAAGGCCGTAGGTTGGCAAATCCAGCAAGGTTATCCCAAAGCCACGGGGCCTGCTCCCCTCCAGTCCCATCCTGAATGATCTGACAAAAACTGCCCCAATGACTGTGTCCTGGCAGACAGAGAATGAGCCTCAGGAGCAACATAGCCTATTGGAAAGCAAGTTGCTCTAATTCTGGCTGCTGAAGTTTAAATATTGCTCCTAATTAATCCCAGCTGAACCTCCACTGACTTCTCCGGAGTTAGAGCAGGAAGGAGTTTAACTCGTTGTATCCCAAAAAACAATAGCTGAACCAGAAGCCAAATGAGAATTTGTTCCTCATTGGTGGCAAGTAATGAAACAGGGCTCAGAAGAAACCTCCTGTAAGAAGTATCGGTGGTCACACATCTCCCAAAACACAAGCACTGCTCTTTCCTGGCATAGTGACCTGCTGCTAAATACTGGCTTTTCAGGCAATGAACAGCAAAATAAATCAGCAGGATATTCAAGATTCTAAATAATTATAATCTCAGGAGTCAAGATATTATAAATTTAATACTGACCCAAAGTATAACTGTAGCTCTGAAACCTTTAGACACTGCAACCCTGTAGCAGGGACTCTTATCACACAGAATATGTTCATAGTGAATTACACCTTATCTGGATCCATTTTAGATAAGAACTCATCCTAAAGGTGACAAGGCAACTAAGTACAGCCAACAGCTCTTTCTCTCCTATTCTTGGTGTTCAGCATTGACAGGTTTTCACCCAGCTGGTGGGAGAGCAGAGGACTTGACTCCAAGGCAGGAGTTACATGACTGTCTCCCAGTTCAGCAAATGAACCATCAGGTGCCTGCTCAGCTTCATTACTCTACATGTGTATCATCAAGAACCTTATTGTTATTTGTGGCATAGCAATATTCAGACCAAAGTTCCTGTATGCTGTTTAAAAACAGTGAGAGATATTGTGCTTAAATGGCCTTGGAGCTTAAAAGAAAATATTGCTAATATTTCAGTGATGCCTCCACACTCACTGGAGTCTGTTTCTGTATTACACAGGACTGTAACAGAGTTGCATCAAACTGATTTCGGGCAAGAATTGGGTGAAATGTTTTCATCCTGTCAATGTTCTTCACTTAAGATGTGGCCTGAATTGAGCTATAGATGAGAGAAAGCTCTGCTATTTGCACAGGAGTGGATATCTGCAAATTTGTGGTTGGTTGAATATGAAAGTTGCATGCACCACAAAGATATGTGTGACTGCAGATGTGAACATCCTTACAAAATTTCCAGACTCCTCCACCAACATAAAATTTCACCACAAATGAATTTTGTCACTTAAAAATTGCCAGGTTCATAATTCTTTGGAGGTATTGGTACAGACAGTCCCACAGCACTAGCTGAACTTCCTTTCTAGGAAGGTCATCCCTAACTGTTCAAAAATAGCTGAAGAGTCTTGGCCCTTGGTTTGTCTTGCAGAGCTGCAGTATAGTAAACGGTGCCAGCTGCTAGAGAGCACCATCATGCTGCTGCCAAAGCTGAAGGTGAAGAAACTGCAGTGAAGAATGACCTGCGTTTTGTATTTAATGTCCCTTTTTGGTGTCTCGGTCAGCTCCTCCTGCAAGAGCAGAGCCAGGGGCTCATAGGGGATGGGAGGAGTGTGAGAGGAGAAGATGAGCTGCAAAAGGCATGGAGGATTTTAAGTCCTGGGGCAAGGAGAAAGTTATGAAGTGCTGGGGTGGGGAATCAGGAGCCCATAGGAGAAGGGATGTTTTCACTGCAGAGAAGGGGGAAGGGCTCGTGAAAATGTTGTGAAAAAGTGAATTTTTGGGCTGCAGATTTATCCAGAGTGGCATAGATGTAGTCAATCTGTTCCACAGCTTGCAAGATATCTTCCATGTACAGCTTTTCACTCTGGGATGGGGAAAACACTTAGCTGTGTGTCATATAGCTGCAGAGGTAAACAGTCTAACAACTGATCTAATATTTGGCTTCTGCAATTCTATGCCTACCTTTTCTTTCCTTTTTTAATCTAGAGTTATTTCTACTTTTATGTATGTACAGGTTAGTTCCAAATTCTGTACATATGGTGGTTTTCTATATTATATATCTGGCACATATGGCATATGTGTACATATGGTGGTTCACAAGCTTCTTTGGCCAGTGAGCAAAACTCAGGTGTGTTTCCACTTCTAAATGATTCTGCACCCAAAATTTCTGAATGATATGCTATATGAAACAGTGTCCCTGTGCCACTTCCTATCAACATGGGCAGTAGAGGGAGCACACATGAGACGCTCAGTAAACACAGGTACATGCAGCACAGTGGATGTACTTTACACTTAGCACAATTGCTTACAAGATCCGATTCTCCAATAGGCAGCTTGCCACTTTAGCTGTTTTATTGTATTATTCCTTCACAAATGAGTTTCTCTTTTTTTCAGGGAGCTGTCACTATTAATTTCTGTAGAAGAGTGAGCTGAGTCAGTTATTAGATCATCCATTCACCCCCCTGCACCTTATGGGATTAGTCAGGAAACAGAGAGCACACATAATTGGATTTTGGGCTTTGAGTCTCTTGTGCATAGCTCAGATCACTGAAAGGACCACTGCAACTTAATTACTTCCTGAAGCCAAGAAGGCAAGTGCTGAGTAGGGAGGATCTGCATGTTCCTCAAAGTCCCCACCAGCAGTCAGCATCTACTTAGAAGTGCTTTACTGGTTCTTTTTCTGCCAGGAAGTAAGCTGCATCACATCATTATATGGGTCAAAAGACTTTTTCTTCACATTTCCAAGCCCCTTAGCATGCTAGAGTGAGTAAAAAACTTAATTTATCTCAGTAATTTAGCATTACACATTTCCACAGCTACTTGCAGCCTTCCTTGTATTTCCCCATGATGTACCTATACACGCGTATACAATTTTTTTTCAGTTGTACGAAAGTAAAATTTCTATGACAGAGGCATTTGTTTTACGCAATACATTTGATGGAGCTGTTGCTCTAGAAACATTTCTAGCAGCCATTCTTAACCATGTGGCCAGTTACCTGACAAAATAGCTATTGAATTTGACCTGGCTGTGTTTGCACACTCATAGGCCATTTTCTGTGCAAGATGACCAGATCCAAACATATAACTGAGTATTAACAGATCATACACAAAGCAAGTGAAATTACCATCTCTGTATGACAAAAGCGCATACCAAAATAGCTCATCGTAAATATGCTGCTGTGGTGGGCCAAACTTTTTCTCTATATGATCCAGTTACTTCACAGGAGTTGTATCAAAGATTTCCCATTCACCTGGCATCACCAGTCCCAAAGAAAGGATTAGATTTAAAGGAAGAAGGAGTTTACAAATTCATTGCCACATCCTGAAGCATTCCGCAAAGTTAGGACGACGTTCCATACAGGGTCCACGTAAGCTGGTGGTTTACAGGTCCCTTCTTTCTAACCCCAACTCTTCCCATGACAGAATTAATTTGAGCAGCAACTACCAGAACAAAGACACTCTCCTCTGGAAATATCATCCCCGTCTTAACACCAGTCCCCTCCAGTCCTATGGAGGACTACGGGATTCAGAAATAAACCATATTCTTCACTCCTATCTTGTGCAACTATCATCTTAGCCTTAGGTCCATCAGTGAGCCTGACCCACCAGCAAATTACCACAGTCCCCTGGAACCAGTAAACCTCAACCTCCCTTCATGGGCTTCAAGGATTCAGAAGCGAATCACATCCATTATGCTCATTTTCCAGAGCTGTCACTTACCTGCAACTCTACTTTTTCCTAGCAGAGGGACTTGCATCCTATCCAAACTCCATATGTAACACTGACTTGCAGAAATCATGGCTTTACTTCTAGGCATTTACTGGATTCCAGAAGGAATTATTTTCCCACTCCCACCTTCTCTAACAATAATCTTAACCCTAACCCTTTCTCTGGCAGAGTGCCCTGGTCAGCTTACAAATCGCATACTCAACACTGACCTGCAGGAACAAGAACTTTTATCCTAAGTTTATGGGCCTTTCGGGACTGATCAGTGAATCATTACAGTGCAGTCTCTACCTCCCACAGCCTAATCATAACACTCATCCGAAGCTTTTTTGTCAGAGCGAACACAATATTAGTAATGTCAGTACTGTTTGTCTACTTTGTCAATGTTTGTCTACTCTGGGTAGGCAGTTGGGGAAGGGCAGTTGCCTCCAACTTCATATTTCTTGTTCCTCCACTTCTATTTCCCGAAGTTTGTTTTAAAAATTAAATTAGTGGTCTTGAAAATGTGACAAGCTGACTGGGCAGAAGTGAAATTCTGACAGCCTCGCTTGTCTAGGCTCATCTTTACTAAAGCAGAGAAGACACATCCTTGCTGCTGATTAACTGCAGAAAGTGGAAAGTGTCAAGGGTAAAAGTATTTCAGCCCCCTACAAGCCCTTCAGAACTTAGACTTTTTTGCAGGAACTCCTGAAAATGTTTAGGATGGTATTTTCCTATCAGGATCTAGACTCGCACTCCTAGCTTAAAACCGCTCCAATAATTCAGCTATAGCTGTCTCTGACAGCTTTCCAAAGGAAGTTTATCACCACCTGAATGCAATACGAGCCTCATGTTGGAAATTAAATATTGCAACAGCCCTCCTGTGGTTTTCAATAAAGAGGGTCAATCTAAAGTGGAGAATCATTTTCCAAACTTGTGGGAAACATCTTGTTAATAAGCAGAATACAAGCATAAGACTCAGTCATAAAAGCTCAAAGTCTGAGTAGGATTTTTTCTGCAAATGCTCATGGCAAATAAACTCCCTCCCTTTTAATTATTCACCAGTCAGTCAAGTCCAGATACAGAATATCTTAGCAAGAACTTGTTCGGTGGGCACAAAAATCTTTCATGACCTTTACAAGCTCTGGTGCTGTCCTCATGTGGAATGCCTTGAGAATACAGATGTTGTTGCCAGAGTCCATTTTGCACCTTTGCTCATGTAGGGCTGGGACTGAATTTTTGCAGAATCACAAACTGCTAATTAAGCAAATATATTTATATTTGCTCCTTTTCCCAAGGACACAGTATTTCATTGATCAAGCTCACAAATTTTTAAAGGGAGTTGGATGTGTATGGAGCATCTATTGCATCACTGTGTGCTATAATGCAGATTCTCAGATTAAATGTGACATTTACTGCTCTGAGGCTATAAGCAGAGTTCTCTGGTCATCTCTATTTCAAACTCAGTTATGTGTCAGGAGTGTTACTTGTCCTCAGAGTAACAAAACAAAACAAAAAAAAATCCCTAAATTCTCAGGTGCCCGAAAGTATACCTTACTACCCACAAGATTTTGAATAAGCACACAGTACGGTCCAGTAGCAATTTGATGTAAAGTCTTAATATCAGAAGAAAAGTTTCAGACTATAAAAATGTCTGTTTCTAATTTACCTTGACAAAAAGTGTGCCTATATTTCCAAATCCCTACGTTGCAGAAAATATCTGCAAAACTTGATTTATTAATAAAATGAGAGGTAGGATCAATTGATCTATATATTGGACACACTCAGCATTAAGACACAAATTTCATGTTGGGCCAGAGGCAGAGAAATTTAAGATTTCAGTAGAAAGGTTTTAATTTTTCTTAAAGACAAAACCAAATCAACTGTAATGTCTTTATGCAAAACATAGGAAGATGGAACAGTGCTCATTTTAATAAACACACCCAGCTAATGAGCTTAAACCAAAGCTGATGTACTATTTTCTAGAAATATCCCATAGCAACAAGTTTGAAAAATGTTAAGATGCAAATAATTGCATATGTTTCTATACTTACCATAAGGAGTCATTCATTGATTTCAGTTTCCATTTATTCACTCCTGCCGCACACCAAATGAATCTATTCCATCAAACAGGTTAGATACAAAACAGTAAAGAAAATCTGAACGACTAGCAAACAGACATAACTGGACAAAAAAAAAAAAACCCAAAAACTATCTGTCCCTTGCAACAGCAGCTAAAGATCTTGTCCCTAAAGCTGAAAGACAATAGATTTTCTCCAGGAGAACCTTGCAAGAAGAGTGGAAGAAAACATCCAGGACACATCAATCATCTGGTCTTACAAAATTTCAGTCACTCTGGATTAAAGATGCGTACAAACCCAAGAACGTTGTAGCTTCAGACATACCCTCTGGACTTTGAGCACCTGTTTAACTTAGCATTCAGTTCACACAGATCATCTTGGTCAATCTTTAAGAGGTACTCCCACTTACTCTATAGTTACACATTAATATTGATTTCTTATGTATATGTGAGTATTCCAAGGTTGAACAGGTCAATCTTTTTATGGTATTACATGTGGAATATACAAGGCTCACTCTCCTACGTGTATTTTCACTCTGATGTATGTTAACAGAATCACAGAACAGCGGAAGCTGGAAGGCACCTCTGGAGATAATAGGTCCAACCCCTCCTGCTCAAGCTGGGTCAGCCAGAGCAGGTTGCACAGGTCAGCTAGAGCAGGCTGTGCCTAGCTGGGTTTTGAATATCTCCAAGGACAGGGACTTCACAACCTCTCTGGGCAACCCATTCCAGTGTTCAACCACCTGCACAATAAAAAAAGTGTTCTCTTATGTTTAAATAGAATTTCCTGTATTTTACTTTGTGCCCATTCCTTCTTGTCCTGTCACTGAGCACCACTGTGATCCTGTTTATATATCAGCCACTGCCTTTAGGGATGGAAGAGACTCCCACTCACCAGCAATGGGCAAGGGGTCATATAAAGAGGCAAATAAAGTTAGTCAGTCCTGTCATCAAACATCAGGGAGTCAAGTGGGGAGTCAAATGGACAATTTAAGTTAACGCAGAAAGCACTCTTGAGACCTTTCATTTTAAGTCAGTTTTCAACACTGGGTTCAGTGCTGCCTCTGTATTAAAAAGTTTGTCCTCCCTTCACCCACAAAGTCAGCAGCCCCTTAAGAAAAGGTGATTCCTGATCTGATAATACTGAAAAGGAATGAAAAGTGACAAGATGATCTACCAGCTTTTGTTCCAGCAATATGAATAATTAAAGACACTTCTACATGTAACAGAATCCGATGATAAACAAGTCTATGGATATTGGTGAAAAATAGCTGTTCTGTGGTGCTGAAGTACCTTTTTCAGGTGCGCGGGTCTCCAAAGCTCATTTGGGAAGGAGCTAAACAGGGATTTGAGGAGCTAGCGCAGAAGTCACAGCATCCAGGCCCTTTCCAATTCTTCCAACGAGTCACTCAGTGATGCTGGGAGATCACTTTGACTCTAAAGGACAAACAAGGATAGATTAGCAGAGAGTGCCTGCAGAAGCCCACTGAAGTCAGAAGAGCTGCAGTAAGTAATAGCAATTGAGATTTAATTTGTTCCTTTTTGCCCTCTCTGAGATTTCTTCATAGTTTTCAGAGTCTACCCTTTCTCTTCTTGTTAAACACAGGCTTTATGGGAGGAATGACAGAAAGAGTGAACAACTCATCTCAAGGCAAGTGAATGACCTGACTAAACAGTCCATGGAAGCAAAGAAAGAAGGACTTCATAAGATGAAAGGAAAGAGAACAGTCCCCTTCTTTATCACACTGCCTACACCAGGTTTCCCTTTAATTGAGGTGAAAGACCAGCCCTATAATACTAATTGTGCCGTAATTATCTGCGGTGTGCACTTAACATCTGCCTGTACCGGAATAATCAATACCATTTAATGTTTTTTACCTTTTCCCCCTTTATGTGGCAAGTTCTGTTTCTCTTCACCTTACAGCCCAGTTCCCATTATCTTTGCTGAAATCTCAGTTTGATCAGATCTGTCCAGCTTGATCAGATCTGAGATCTGATCTCAGTGTGATCTGAGGCTGTCGGCACTATGCTAATCACGTGAGAATCACAGAGTGGTTGAGGTTGGAAGGGACCTCTGGAGATTGTCTAGTCCAACCCCCCTACTCAAGCAGGGTCCTCTAGAGCATGTTGCCCTGGATTGTGTCCAGACAGCTTTTGAATATCTCCAAGGATCGAGACTCCACAACCTCTCTGGGCAACCTGGTCCAGCGCTCTGTCACCCTCCCAGTCAAGAAGTTTTTCCTCAGGTTCAGATGGAACTTCCTGTGTTTCAGGTTGTGCCCGTTACCTCTTGTCCTGTTGCTGGGCACCACGGGGAGGAGTCTGGCCCCATCCTCTTGGCACCCTCCCTTCAGATATGCATACACATTGATAAGATTGCCTCTCAGTCTTCTCTTCTCCAGGCTAAATAGGCCCAGCTCTCTCAGCCTTACCTAACAGGAGATGCTCCAGAAGGTAAAGACACAGTATTAACCCATAAAACACAGGCAAATAAAACACCACTAGGCACTAGGGCTGAACCCGAAGTGAGAGAGTCTGACTGCAGTGGAACTGATCTCTCTCTCTTTTCATACAATTATGCAACAATAAATCAATCCAATGTTTCCATTAGTTGAGTGTCCAGCAAATGAAACTGGTTATTATATTCTGGAACCTGTATACCTGATATAAGGACAGCTGCACTAAACATTAGTTGCTGGTAGACCATCTGCAAGGCATGTCACTATAAATTGATTTATGGCAAATGGGAGCTAAAATTCTCTAGAGATCAAGTAAGTTAGGCTCACAATTTGAGAAGATTTTCCTCCTTAACCATTGCAGTTACTCTGAAGATTGGCAACAAAAAATAAACACAGATGTTCCCCAGTTTTGCATAGTGCTTGGTCATGGGCAAAATATAGTACGTCCGGAATCTAGTTTTGGTAAAAGGCCATGAGAACTCTGGGTACTTATCCAAGTGTTTGAATATGATCCCAATAGACCTTCCGCTCTAAGCAAGTCTTCTCCCAACAGGATTTCATCCAGAGCAACAAACTGAAATATTGCAAGAACAAACACAAAGCAGTCGGTATATTTACCAATAATTTTTATATTTGAAATTTGTGTTTATGCTGTTAACTATGTAGGTTATCAGGATTTTTCATACTCTGGAAAGGACACTTCAGATGCCCCAAAGCTATTTCTTTTAAAAACTCAAGTCAAAGTTTGAGAGCATTTTATGTTAACTGAAATAAACAGTATCAAAATAAACTAATTTTTCTGTTGAGGCTAGGCACTAGTCTGATCCCTGCCATGCTGCAATCAAGTTTAATATAACTGACTTATGCAAGCTAACTTCGAGGTGAAAGTGGAAATGGTGGCATTCTCTGAAAAGACGTGGATAAGAAGGAAAAATTTTTCTCCTAAATAATTCTGAGTTCAAAATAAGTCTCCATTAGCTCCTCTCCACAGTAAAATAATCAGATTCATAACTTTCTGCACCTCCCTGATAAGTTCTGAACTAGAAACATATAAAATACTGACAAAATCATAATGGTTCGCCCACATCTATATATTAATATCTATAGGCTCTCACTAAAATATGAAAAATCCTAGCAAGATTGTCCATGAAAGTCTTTACATTCACTGCCACCAGAAGCTGCAATTTCAAAATTGCTATATAGAGTTTAGCAAGAAAAACAAAATCAGGTACACTGAATTCAGAAAAGAGTAAGCTCTCTATTTCTATCTGCCTTTTTGAAATATTAAGTCATAAACTCTCAGAAATAAACTATGATTTCACAGATTATATAATTTAGGAAGCTGCATGAGAAACTGCAGGAAGCAACAATTCTATATTAAAAACAGCGCGCAAGGAAAGACAGTACGGCAGAAACAGCCAGACTTAATTGAACATATCAAAAGTGAAAAAAATTCTGGAGATAAGCTTAGTATTAAACACATGATTCTTTTGAGAAGTTGCAGGTGACAAAATATATCACAGCAGTAAATTGTGACCCTCCAAGAGGAAAGGAGCATTACTTATTACTCATTTCAATCCTTATCATTGGTTTTATTTTTGATAATATGAAGCATCTTTATGAGGGAGGCTTCCAGAGGCCTCAGCGCGCCCGTGGTGACATTAGGCTAAGTGAGAGATGTGTATAGCAAACTACAGTCCCTGGATCTGTAAGAACGCACTGCTGACCTGGCTCCAAGATAGGAGCACTCTCAAACCAATGGCCTCTTGCACACTCTGCTAACAACAGCAATTGCTTTCGCTTAAGTCAGACTTTCAGAGTTAGGAGGAATTCCTAAGCAGGATAAAGATTTATTGCATGCTGCTTATGTAAGCTGACTTTCTTCAGAAGAAACCTGCTGGAGGGTTTCTCCCATGTAGCTGAGGTGCTTCCCTCAGAACTGGTCTCTCCAGAGGCTCTGTCGCGAAAATTTAGCTTTCACACAGAGGCCCAATGGATGGCCACGGAAAATATGCTTAGTTTTAGTTTAGTACCAGGCCTGCTATTACATCCACTGACTCTCACTGTCTACTCCCGGCCCCCAAAATTCAACTACCTCAAGTATTAAACCTAGAATCTTAACGTTACAAAATTGCTTCGGAGAATTGTCACCAACTCAACAGGAGCTAATGAGGGCAGAGAGTTGTTCTAGTCACAGTTCTCCAGGAGACCATGGACTATAGTTAATTCATCACACAGAGAGCAAGGGGGAAATTAACATGTCTCAAATAAAAAACAGTTGAGAACGGGAAGATTTGGTTCTGGCTACAATTCTCTAGCTGTGTCCTGACACACCAATGCTATTATCTGTCCTCTCATTACTTATTCTTACCAAGTGCTAAAACCTCCCAGTCTTTTCTTTGCTGGTAACTTATCATTACTGGCAACTGGCCATCAGGTTAAAAATATCGAGTGGCAGTACCCCATGCTGCTTTCAGCTCAAAAACCTTTCTTACAAAAAGAAAAAAAAATCTAGTGACACAGTGTAAAATTCCTTCCTTTGACCATGTGTTTGACCTGAAGTTCAGTGATACTTCAGGGTCATAGGCACAGTTAGATGGGATTGAAAATGTCACAGAAATCCATGGAAACGTTACATTAAAACATCTGAAGAAGATGAATTATTATGTTCTTTAGAATAAAGTTACTTTAACTATGAAAACATTGCGAGTTCATTGACCTCTCCCACCCGTCTGAATCCCAGTAATGCTGTCTTACTAGAATTATTAAAGAGAATTCACAATTTATCTAAAGCACTGAAGATCTCTGTAGTTCACCGCTTAGACCTTTAGGAATCTTCATTTGTAGGTGGAGGTTCCACTTTTCCCTTCCATAGACAAAACCTCTTCTACATGCACTCTTAATGTGGGGCAGTTAAGTACTGTATACAGAGCCTGATGGTAGCATAACTCTTAAGAACAGATTTATTGGAAGTCTGTTCATTAACTTGTTCACAGAATTAATTAAATGAAGAGGCTGCTGATGAGATATCACAAAGATAGCCCAAGAGATTTGAGGTCTGGTCCTTTACACATAGCTCTTGGTGAAGTATAGATCGTATCAGGAAAAGAGCATATGTTCCCATATGTTTCTCCTACGAATGAAGTTCACTTTTCTGAACAGACTGTGATTGAAATTGTCACAAAAGTACACTCCATTCCCTGGCCGTAATCAGAGCATGTGTAGAGGGGAGCAAGGAATACAAGAGTAACTTCTTTCCTGCTGGGGAAGGAATGACTGACGAAGCGCTACGCTCCCAAATAGTTGACACTAACTAACATTCACTGGAAAAAGAATGAAGAAAGAAACTTCACAACAATGTCAAGAGCAGAATGCTTAAGGAGTCAAAACAAGTTTGTGAACAGGGCTGTGTAGACCCGTTAACTTGTTTAAAGTACATTTGTAATCAGGGCTGCTCACCTCATGACAGGTCCATAGGGGCATGAAAACGGCAGAGAAGGTCCAAGGTGGAAAGTCACCTATCTTAGTTATAGGGCAGGAGTACATCTGTCACCTGGATGAGAGAGCAAGAAATTCCTGAGGCAGGCAGGCTTCTCACCTGGGTGATTAGAAAAAGGCATCACCAAGTTATTCAAAGGACTCGGTCAACCTTAGCTAGCCAATCTAGGGTTTTTTTTTTTTTTCCACTCCTTCTTCAACAGAAGTTCTCCTTTGCCTCAAAATTACATTCTCTATCCCAATAAGAAAAGATGCATGATCTTATTTTCCATGAGCATTGTGAGAAATATTATTCACGTGATCATGCTTAAAAATAAACTCTTCTATGTTGTATGCTTGAAGGGGGAAAAAATTTCTTGAACACTGGTCATTTTTGCTGAGCTACTTTTGAGAGTTTTCAACCAATACTACTGTTTAGTGAAACCACTGTGAATCACAAGAAAAGATGTAAAATACCCTTCCTCCCACCTCACCAGCCTCCTGAGTATCCCCTTTCCCAAAAAGGGAAGTGACTAGAGTTTATGCTAAGCTAGAAGTATGTGACTACATCCTTTTAAGAGTGGTAAAAATGGGTGGGTAAAAGCCCAGTCACATAAAGCTATTTGAATTTTCACGCTAGGTCAAGCAAACTTGGGAAAGAGAAGATGGAAGTGAACCATCACCAGTATCCTGAAGAGTAAATACCTTGGGTTAGGGTGACCACTAGCTGCTACCTTGTATTTCTGAAATGGAAAATCCCCAGAGGTGATAATTGGGATAGATGCCAGGGGCCAGAAAAATCATCTCATGTTAATCCATGGCCACTACCATAATAGGGACAATAAGGGTCTTAAGCCCCATATAGGATCCATAGGTACCAGTTCACAGTACCTCTAACGTTACCCTCCCCCCCCAGTACTGCACTGCATGCGTTATTGTGTGTACAAGCCCATATAGTCACAATCCGCAGGACCAGATCTGGACAGAGGAATGACAACCCTTCGACAACAGGCATCAGGAAAAACTCTCTTCCAAATACTGAAGGTCGTTTACTGGTACCTTTCATTTCTTGTTTATAAATTAGGATTCAGAGAATAAGGTATATTACGTTTCAGGCACAAAATGTTTCCTGATTCTGAAGGGCTTACTTATCTCTGATGTAGTCTTTCATATGGAAATCATGCGGTATTTTTTCCACTGAACAAACCTAATGTTCAGCTTATAAGAAAATCTACATTTACACACCCCTAAGAAATGCAAACCTCCATCATTTCCAAACTGATTTTGGAGTACAATCCAATCTTTGGTGATTAAGTGATTGATCCACTGCCACCTACCGGCTAGGCAAACACACTAGGCTGCAGGAAGCATTCGTCCCCTGCTCTTGCTGGATTTCTGCATTTTGTTTAGATAAAGGTCACTCAGAGTGGCTGCTATAAATCAGCAGTGCACAGCTGGTAGGTTTTTGTATTCTTACTAAACAAAACTGGAATTGCCAAAGTTTTCAGCTTTCCATATTTTGGGAAGATAAAATTCTGGTTTAAGAGCCCAGCTAACTGGAAACAGCCCAGAATTACCCTAGACTATTCACTTCTGTGAGAAGAATAAATAATCAGCAGCACAGCAGAAAAAGCAAGCACCAGTGTCAAACTTCATAGAAGTCACCTGTGCTCAGTACCTAAAAATGGGCAAATCGCTACCCTGACTTCCTGATCCAGATCATTGTTAAGCAACTGTGACCTGAGGATGTTGCTTCTGAAAATTCATGCTAATGGTTCAGCTGAGTAATATAACGCACATATTAAAATAATCTTTTTGTCTTATTGTTGCATTGCAAGTAAACCACAGTGCAATTTTCACTCAAAGTACTTTGATCTTATTTTCTTCTTCTATGAGCATTTATATCGGAAATTTTCCGGCGTTTGAATATTTGCAAAAGTTAAGAGACTGGGACCAATGTGTGAACACATCTGGGAGGAGGAACAGCATAGGAAGATTCATGTGGAAACTACTTTGGATCCTCATCTGTTGTTGAACGTCCCAGTCACATCATCTGCAAACAGAATGGTATTAAGTGACCTGGGGAACCAGTTACATGGCACTAATAGCAAGGCGTAGAAAACAATTTAAGGACTAGCTAACCTAATTCTAATTAAGATACCGAGTTCAAAGTTTCCTCAGAAGTGTCAGCAAGGACCAGCTGCTCCTTAGAGGAAAGCGAGCTGGAAGCTGAGGGTGACCCTGGCGCAGGCCATGCCCTCACCAATGGGGCAGCATCCCACAGGGTCAAAGCTGCAGGCTGGTAGTGGGGTCTACTGGCAGCCTGAGACGCAGCAAGTGATGAACCAGGCCCAGGGTCCAACCAGGAGCTCCAGTTAGGAGCAAAAGGAGACAGGGCCAGAGTCACGGCTGGAGACAAGCTGCAGCGTAAAACCAAAGGAACCATCCAGGAGCCAGGCTACCTGCAGCGCAGAGCTGAGGTCCGTCCAGCAGACACAGGCAGAGGCAGGGCTGGAGACAGGCACACCTACAACATAGCTAGGGCTGAGTGACCAAGGCTGAACTTAATTGGGGCCCCAGGGCCTATGGGCAGAGGGTGTGGGTGGGGGCCCAGGCGAGGCTGCTCTGGGCCAATAACGTCTCTTAGTGCACTCAGGGGCCTGACAAGAAGTAGCCAATGTCTTACTGTTTAAAGATCTTCCCCATGGGTCCGCTGTACCAATCATCCACACGCATCAGGTATCGCCATCTTATTTTAGGAATACCTTCATGGATCCTCTTACTGATGTGTTCCATGTGGACAATAACATCAAGATCCTATTGCAGTCAATAGGAGCTTTTGGCATTTGCTTCAGTGAAGCCACAGTTCCACTTTGTATGTAGTCAGTGCACTGCTTGGAGCCAGGGCAGAACTTCAAAAATGAGAACCTGCACAAGCCTTTGATTTTACCAACGGAAGAGCCATTGGTTTTACCAGTAGGAAGCTTATGATTAAAAGAGGCGTGTGTGTGCCATCACCAAAACCTGCATGTTATGGGCTACATATATTCATCTATGATAGTAGGCATCTTCTCAGAGAAGTAGATACTCACGTGGAATGGCTTTACTTAAAGCATTAATGGTGGGTCCCTTCATTTTCAGGTGGATACATCCTCTCCATTTCAATTTTCACAGGACACACTGGATGCTGGAAGGACTATCACCCTCCACATATTGCAAGTATCCCCAAATGTCATCCAGGAAAACACAAAGGCAAGTAAAACACAGCAATGTAGCTCTATGAGGCTTCTTTCTGAGGGCTTTTTCTTTTTTTTTCAAAAGAGCATTATCTGCAGGTGAGCTAACACACTTCAGGAACCTAGCAGCTGACACCAGATGATCAAGAAAGCCAGTCACAATTACATATTTGCTCCTGGTGGAGAAGGCTTTCTTGTATTTGTACACATCAGCAGCATTATGTTGACTAAATGCATACAGGCTTCTAAAACCTCAGTGTAAACTGAATTTGATCATGTTTTGTACAGTAAAAACAAAACCCGTCCCTTTCCCTGTATTTCATTTGCCTCTAGCAGTTGCAGAGCTGAAGGACAGTAAGAGTGTTGCTGAGTTAAATTGTTGTTGCTGAAGCTGAAATGTTGATGTTTGACCCTGTAGAATACGAATTAATGCTGAAGCGCTGGTATGAAGGACATATTAAACAAAAAAATTCTCGTAGGAAAAGCTAGGCATAATGCATTGCTCATACATCTGCGGTACCTGGGATCCTTTCATGATTCTTCTTTTATCTTGTGGTGAATTTCTGAGAACTAGTGCATTTTTTCTCTAATTTTGTTTTTCATTACCATTATGACTTTATTTGTTGTTGTTAAATACAATTCAGTTCTCTGTATAGCCCCACTGCAGTCCATGCTGTCCTTGGATAGCTCTTCAAAAATCTCTGAAATAAACATATTCAGATCAGCTTTGTACAGTGTGTTTGATCCTGGACCTATCTAATTCAGAGCAAAATTCTGGTTGCTTTCTAAAGTCCTGAATGGAAACAGTCTGAAGCCAATGGAAAAATTTCTGTTTACTCCAACGAGGCAGGATTCAAATACAATAGAAGATTGTAAATCAGAGATTATTAATACAATATGAAGTTTCTCATCTTCAGGCTCACTCTTTGAAATGAATCCAGGTTGCTAGTATTCATGCAACATTTTTACCCTCAGTTAATTATAACCTATATAAAATGAGGTAGTGGTACCAGTTTATCTCGTCCTCCAGCATATTCCTTGTCCACATCAAAAGGCAGGCATGGATGGATTTTCCTGGTGGAAAATAAAGAAGTGATAGGCAAAATGATCAGTGTCTGCAACTAGACCTGAACCCCTCAGGTCATCATTCAGGCAGAGGGACTGTCTCAGCTTGAGATAAGTACAGATCAGCTCCCTGCCCTGAGTCTAACCACCAAAGGAAGGAAAAAAGGGAGGAAGTTCTGAATTCAGGGTTCTCAGTAATGCACCAAGCATTATACCTATCCTTTCATTTTATCATTGCAAAAGGCAATCCCAGTACATCCCAGCAGCAGCTGTGATTTGTTCCTAGCACAGTCACAGACATCCATGGTGAAAGGCCTGAGAGCACTGGTGCTGGGAAGAGGAGGGGATTAATAGAAACCTGAAAGAGCATAATTGAGTGTGGGGTACAAGGGTTCCTGTGTGGAAGATGGAAGACATCAGGGTGCCACATGGGCCAACAACACCCTAGGGGCCAGGAGCTGCGGGGGATCCCTGAGCCAGTAGAGCAGGGCTTCACCACCAGGGCCTGTCCCTCCAACCCGCGAGGGAGCAGGGCAGCCGGAGGCAGCCAAGGCAGCCCAGCCCTGGGCATCAGGCACCGGCACAGGGACGGGGATAGGTTGAGTCTGAGCTGGGCGGTCACCTGCAGGTCAGGGTCAGGCTCAGTAGATCCGTGATGGGGCTGGAGCCTGGCACCGCTATACTGTCATGGGGCAGGGATGAATAGCCTCAGGATGTGCTGAAATGAGGGCCGGGGCTGGGCAGGGTGAGAAAGGTTGGCGGAGACAGCAAGGCCTGTCGGTGCCCTCTGTCCCTGGCAGAAAGTGGGCAGCAGTACAGCTATGCAAAACCTCAAAGGAGAAGATAAGCAGCACATTATTGCTCCAGGCTTTGGTGATACACTGGGCTGTTGAACGGACTACCATATCCTGCTGTTCTCCCACCTCTCTGAAGCTACTCAGTTTACCATCATATGCCAGTCCAGGGCTGGGGTAGGTGGGAAGGGATATGCTACCTGTTCAGGGACCTCTGCTACAGGGCTGTTATCCTCCAGCAAAGGTGAGCAGGAAAGATAGGTCTGTACTGCCGCCAGCAGTGCGCCCTTGGAGCAAAGAAGGCCTACCATATCCTGGGCTGTATCAGTACCAGCGTAGCCAGCAGGTCCAGGCAAGTGATCCTTCCCCTCTTGCACTTGCAAGGCTGCATCTGGAGTACGTGCCCAGTTTTGGGCTCCCCAATACAAGAAAGACATAGACATACTGGA
This sequence comes from Struthio camelus, assembly GCF_040807025.1. NCBI lineage: Eukaryota > Metazoa > Chordata > Aves > Struthioniformes > Struthionidae > Struthio > Struthio camelus. The sequence continues at coordinate 49,817,116 of NC_090943.1, forward strand.
GTGAGTCCGGTGGGGGGTCACCAAGTTAGCCAGGGGCTGGTGCACGAGATGCATGACAGAAGGCTGAGAGAGATGGGTTAATTCAGCCTCAAGGAAACCTCACTGCTGCCTGTAACTAGCTGATGGAACAGTGCAGAGGAGATAAAGTCAGGCTCTCCAGATGTGCACAGCAGGAGAAGGAGAGGCGACAGCCACAAGTCGGAACTTAGGAAATTTCCATTAGATATAAGAAAGAAGTTTTTATTGTGAGGGTGGTCAAACTCTGGAGCAGGCGTCCAGAGAGATCCTGGGATCTCCATCACTGGAGATATTCAATGCTCGACTGGACTAGAGACCCTCAGAGGTTTCTTCCAGCCTCAGAGATCCTGGGCAGCTCTGCCAACATGCCCTCCCCAGTGGAGATCTAGAAAACATGCTTAGCACTGTCACATTGATGTCATGCTCATTTGAGGAAGGAAGATTTAGAGAGAAGAAAAATGACTGAAAGGAGAAGACAACTTCCTCAAACTGAGAAGGAAGAATAGGGAGAACTGTGTGGAGTTCTTCATACATGAAGGATCAGTTTCTCACTTCACATTTCACCACTGCTCCAAAGTAACCCAATGAGCTACCCTTGCCACTGTCTCCAGGGCAAGCTAACCCTTACTGCAATTTAAGTTGATTTGCTACAAACCAAATCCAGTCTAGAGAATTTTCCAAAGTTATCCATAAAGCATCAGCCCCACAATGTGCCACTGGCACTTTGCATCAGCACTGCTCAGCACTTTAGTTCTTACTGTAAAAGTTTATGAATGCTGTAATTTTCATGGCTGTATTTGTAATTTTGCCTCAGGTAACACTTAGAAGGCACTCCGAAATTTTTTTTTTCAGACAATATACATGTATTTTTGCCAAGGACATCCGAAATTTTAAAGCTGCTTATTCTTTGAGAAGTGTCAGATCCTATCCTCTCATTTATTCCCTAAGCTAAAATCATAATAATCCCAAGGCACGTAGTCATTCCTGGGGCAACCAACTGATCTCACAGCCAGACAATTCTTTCAGCTGAGGAATAAGCAGAAGGAGGTGATGGATTCTTCAGGAAAAAAGCATCCATGCAAACTTTCTCCTGACCCAAGATAAAAAGCAGAACAGCAGGGAAACTGTGTGTGTAGCAATTTCCAAACCTTTTCTGAGACACCAGTAGACGAATGATAGCCCTAGTTCAGCAAAGCACTGAATTATCTGGACAACTTGAGGCGTGTGAATATAGTTAAGCAGATGTCTCTCTGAACTGAGGCCAGTCTTGAACTATACTGTATCCTCTCCCTGCCTCATTTTAATTCATCAAAAGACTGCCCCTACCTGTGTGGCAGATCAGGGGAGCTACACAGGTTTCACTGATATCACCCACGAGGGGAAAGCAAGCGTAACTCCATGTAGCACCTTCATCCCACTGCAACCGATTTAGGCCAATCCCGGCATCTCCAGAGTGCCATTTAGCCTATACTGTACAGGAGCAAAGTTGGATGATGGCTCCATCTCCACATCTGCCTTAGGTAGTGGAGGCACTGAGGTACAGTCTCTTCCAAAATTACCTCTCCTCTCTTGCTCTCTCCCTCCCGAGAGTGAGAGATTATACTCTTGAAGTAGATACAGTCCCGCTCATTACACTGACTGATCAGAAATACAGGAAGCAGGTGCTTCCTAGTGACAGCATAATACAATGGCTCTTAATCTTAAACGTGCCACAGCCACTTTCACACAAGGTCAATTGCACCTATAATTAATTTACACAAGCCAAACCCTCAGCTGCCACCTTACACAGACTTGCAAATGCACAAGCTGCACAAAACCGTATTGGTAATTAATTTGTCAAGTAAATGCTAGGGAAGAACAACACTGGTAATTTCTACCATAGATATTCAAATGAAACATCTTGCCTGAGTATTTTAACATCAAAAAGTGAAACAGTGGCAGAGAAGAACAAAGAACTGGCGTCTTCTAACAGCTATTTCTTGAGGGGAAGTGATTGTAATGTGTTACGAGCCAAATTCAGATACCATATAAACACATGTTCTAACGCTGAACTTTCCTGGCTACATTTTGGCATTAAAAGTGGATATAAGATTGTACACACACATCCTACGTACAAAGTTTCTATAATGAGGCAGAACGTCAGAACGCAACCAGAAAAGATCTGTGTAGAAAACAAGATGTGTCATCCCTAAAGGAAAGATACAGATCAACTATGCAAAATATTTGTTGCGCTCTAGTTTTTTGCAAAAAAAAAGCAGGACTGGTCACCTTGCACCCTCCTTCTCATCTTTCTCCTCACTCTGTCAAAGCACAGCCAATCTGATTACTGTCAGAGATGTTGGGAGCCTCATCGTTTGTCACCAGCAGTCCCCTCCACAACAGAAATGATTGAAATGTTTTTTGTGTGTGTGAAATAAAGTTTCATTTAAGAAATGATGCTTTGGTGAAACTGCAGTGTTTTGCCAGTAGACTTTCAGCAAATCAAAAGTGGGATTCCCCAGTTGCATGACTATGCAATGGGCTTCAGTATTCTCATAGTCACTGCCCTGGGGCACACCACGAGATAGAATGACCCAGCTCTGGAGATCCCCATGCTCTCCAGATCCATTACTCCGAGCAGCCAGCCCAGCAAGAGCTACTAAAGGTTGCTGCTCCAAAAGTTTAGTCTACAAGCTCTGTAAACCTCAGCTCTCACTGAAGATGTCAAGACTTTCAAGCTCTTTGACACTGATCTGGGATTAAGTCCTGCAAATCCATTTGGTTTTCAGCTCGTCCTGCCCAAGTACTGTGTTTGAAAGCCACAGAAGCTGCAGGGACCCTTGGTGAGAAGTAGGAATTACAGAATTTCTTGTTTTCGTAAAGAAACTGCATCTCCAAACCTGATGTTCCAGGGTCCAAACTTCTACCAGAACCTACCAGAGGTCTGGGCCAGCTGACTTAAAGAAACTGAAATTTCACAGTCTCACCTTAGTGGTCAAATAGGAGCACCACACCAAGAAAATAGAATCCCTATAAGCCAAGGAGAGGAGAAGGAGAGATTCTCCCTGGTGTCAGAAGTTAGGCAAAGCATTTCAGACCTTGCTGGCAATAGAAGAATGCCATGAATGATCTTTTCTCGTACGAACTACAAGAAATACATTCTTAGATGCATTCACAACAGAATTCTGGACGAATTGCATCACAACATAGAAAGAGGAAGAGTTCATTAATAGTAGGAAAAGAGTTACTTCAGTTTCTGTGAGTATTTCCAGTTAGAATACTAGTGCCACGTGAAAAAGGCCTTCTCAGCATCAAGATGATCCATTTTGCTGGCTTCTGTGCCCTAGGATGATTCAGTGTGGTAAACTAGTGTATTTCTGAATGAGTGCTGATAGAGCAAGCAAAGCTCTTACTTAATTAGGGGAGCATAAATGTCATCCATAAATACTTAATATATTGTCAGTCGTTAATGCCACTAATCTTTCTCTCCTTTTTTCTCCATCAGGCATTTTCTTCTTGATGTATCATTTTTGTAAAAATGATGAGTGGTAGCTTGTCACTGCTGAATGCTATTGAAGCTAAGCAGTCAATGACCTCTATAGGTCTTGCTGTTGCTAACTGGCATTTTAGTGGAGATAACAAAATCCATAAGTATGAAAAGAAAAAATGGAACCTTTCAAACATTCAAGATAAAGTTGCTTGCAGAAATTAAATGGGCATTCTTTTTAACTTATGCTAATAGAACATTGCAAGATGGAGACACTAGTGCATGTTGTCACTGACATTTTCGATGAAGAGTAAATCAGCCAAAACATAGGATCAGTTGTTCCAGAATTACTGCACAAAAAATAGCTATCTGTCTAGTCAAGAATCCTTGAAGAGAAACATGTCCTTTAGGGAAAATATGTAAGAAGAGAAGAAGAATAATTTGGAAGCAATCATCTGCTCACTTTTAAAACTTCTTTGTATCTCTTTTTATTTAGTTTATAGCCCGATGCCTACCACTTTTTATGTATATATAATTTTGTTCTTTTTCATGTAAATAAGGATTTTCCAGTAATGAGTATTAATGCTTAATCCTTTTTTGACTTGTATGAATTTATTGTCATTGGAGATACTTTTTGGCAGCAAAGTTTTCTACTAGTTAACTATGCTCTGCAGAAATAAACAAGCTCCCATCAGTACAATACTTTTGTTATCATCTCTCCTTAGTGTCTTTCTCTCTTACACAATCCCAACCTTTCTCCATGTCCCATTTTTTTTATTCTACCTTGATTTTATACTCCAGAATTCTTCCACAAACAGAAAGAAGCGTTTCCAGAATGTTATCCCTTCTAACATTAAATTCACTGCAAAGAGGCAAAAAGCAATAATAATAGCAAACAGCAATCTGTATTGTACAGTCATGTAGAAGTGACTTGAGATAAGACCAGCAAAACTCGTTACTGGTCTTTACAAGACTTTTGTTAATAGAGCTCTGATTGATTGTGGAGTTTGCTTCCTGATTTTTGATACACGCCATTTCACAATAACACATATCACTACTAGTTATTAGTCTAGCTGTAGTTCCTCACTCTCTGTAATACTTGCAACATATCTCCTACTGAACAGAACATAATGAAACAGTGGAAAAAAGACAGGAAGTAAAAGTAAAAAGGAATATTTGAAAGAGGAAGACAGAAAACACACTTTGCATAGGGCTGAAAACTATAAAGTCTTGGAAAATAATGAGAGGAGATGGAGGGATGCATATATCCTGGAGCAGCAAGCTCAACACAAAACTTTCACAAAAGTATACATATACATAGATAGAAAGATATATTTATATATTTACACAAAAAACAAAAAAGCAACCAACCAAAAAAACTACAAGATCCAATAAAAGAGAAACACCCTCTGCTGCTTTATAGACAACTGTTGATCAGATCTATGTTTTCAGTAAATTGACTGAAACACAAATTGATGAATATCAGACCTCTGAGGGGCCCAGTAAATTGGACCCGTGGTCTGTGAGGTACAAGAATGAATTGTGGCTATGATGATAGATGCATTGGTTCAGCTTTGCCAGGCACAACCATGGTGGGTTTGTGTTAACGGGAGGATGGAGCATAAGGATTTTGCTATCTTGTCAGTCTGGAATGTATAGCCAGGGAACTGGAGCTGTTTGGATACCCAGCCATTTCATAAGCTGCTGATAAGCTTAATAACCATGTCACTAAGGTATTATTATCATAACTGCTGATGTAGTTTTGAAATAAATGTAAATGAGAGATTCAGAAAGCCTGATACAAACTAGATAGTTGACTGCTGTATCCAACTCTGAGTAAGGAATGCCTGGGAATATATATATATATATATAAAGCAGGCAATATGAGATACAAAAGCCATGTTCAAGGGATTTTTTTTTCAGTCTTCCCCCACAGAAAACTTATTGACAGTAGGTCATCTTGTTCTGCCATAGCATAAAAAAAAAAGTACTGTGGACCCAGGAGCAGGATCTATCTCCAGCCTATTGTTCCGCATTTGTACCCTGATTCAATAAATATTCAATAATAAAGGCATGTGAATTCCTGTGTCAGTTTCTGCTTTACTAATTTAGCAGTATCTTGTAATAATTTCAGAGTAACTGCTCAGTAAGATTAAACTAGCGATGTAACAGTGTTTAACAGGTCCAAACCCTTTATGGGTCCAATTATCTAGTGTGACAGTCAATATAAACAAAACTACAGAGTGGGTAAGAAGTAATCACAAGTATCTCACGCTGATTATTCTACAATAACCATAATACAGCTATATCCCAATATTATCTAAATATGCCTCTGCCTGCTGCAGGATCAGTCATCAAAGGACTGAAAACACAGAAGTTATATTCACAGACTGTGACAGGACGAGTAACTTCAAAAGGACAAAAAGTAGAAAAAGCAAACTGGCTTCCATAGGATAGGCTTTGTGATTAAGAATGGGGACCAAGAGCCAAGAGACCTGGCTTTGAAATCCCATCTCTTTCACTCACCTCCTGGGATATTATGAACAAGTCATCTCTTCTCTTTGCCTTGATTTCCTTGTGAGTATACTGGGGTTGATGCACATGTGATGGGAATATGACAATTCTAATTTAATTATCAGTGGAAAAACTTTTCAGAGTCTCATATGAGAATGCTACAGAAGTGCTGTAGGTATAGCTTCTATTCATAAGCTTAAGAGTGGGAGAATCAACCCTTTTTTTTTAATGAAAATTACATTTACTCACAACGTGGATTAGTTCTTTCCACTCTCAGGAGAGAAAGTTTGAGTTAGTAGCTGTTGAAAAATGAAAATCATACCAGTGGCAAATAAAAAATAGCTATGTGGCCATTACACTGACACCTAATTAGAAATGCAGTACAGGGATTGCCAAATTACCAGCTGGCTGATGCTTCAAAAACAAGGACAAATACTGCGTTGAAATTCAGTAAGGAAGGAAACCACTTCCAAAGCACAGTAATTGTATCCTGTACTCCACACGGCAATTGTTTGATGGTTTTCAGCTGTAAAAATATGCTAATGGGATCAATAAACAAAGAGCAAAAAAGACTTTGAAACAATGAGGAATACAGATAAAATAGTCCACTGAAGCAGAGACGTTTCCAGATTGCAGCCAAACATGAGCTAGGAAGCATTGCAGTGACTTGCCTCAATACAAAGAAATAAGTGCCCAGCCATAGACCTTGAAGCTGTACCTACGCAGAGAGAGAAACTCAATATTAGTTAGAGGCAAGGATTGTGAAGTGGAGGCAGACAAATCTGTATCATCTCATCTCATTTAGAGTCACTAAATACTTAAACTTTTGACATCTCAGCCAACAAATGTTGGCTATGCAGCTAAATTTTTCAAAAAGCGTGTGAAGGAGGCCTATCTTTTCAGCCTGTGGTACTTCATTATTCATCTGGATGCTTTCATTTCACCCATTTTCCTAGGATCTGCAAAAAACAGGATCCATCATTACCTGGCTGGGCTTTCCTGAGCAATTCTGTCCCTACTGGGAGATTAACAACAAAATTTCCTCCGCTTTCTCCTCAAACACTGCCTGAAATGGTAAAATGCTATACTTTTATTTTCCCTGCCCTCAATATATCAATCAATATTGCTGACCAGTTACATCCACACAGATATGATATGATACAATATGATATGAGCATTTATATTCCCAGACTGAGAATGAACAAAGACAGCGTCTGGTCTGGTTTACTGCAGTGCTTGAAAATTGGTTAGCTTCAGCTCATTCATAGAGCTGGATTAGATGCTAGAAAAACCTGCTGAGTTCATCCACTGTGAAGCTTAAGCCAAGAACCAGAAGCGTCATTGCAGTAGATTGTAAACCACCGGGCACGCCAAGAGGAGGAAGAAGGAAGAAGAGAGGACCTGCTCTTAAAGATATGTATTTTCTTCACTAGAAAGTCAGAGACTGGCCAGGCAATGCCATCAAGGTGTACTTTAACTTCTGATCCTCGCATTCTCCCCTGACCACCCTGGCTTGCAGAGGTACTCTAATGACCCATGTGGCTACACCTTTTGAAGTGTGTAACGGGAAGTTAGCAATGCAATTGCTATGAAGTGAGGTGGTCACTCTGTATTATGCAGTTTTCAAAAGAGGTTCAAGGAACAACTGGTTGGATACTTCACCCAGTTTGGTGTTTAGCAACACAAGCAAAGGTTTGTTGCTTCAAATTAGCAATCACGAATATGAAGACAGCTGATGTGAAATGAACACAGGGTTTAGTGTCGATAACAGGCACACGTAAAAGTGTCTAGTAGACAACCACTGATGTTATTTAGTTCCCGCTAATCTCCTGGAGACTCTTCTTTTCTTTCTGATAGAACAGAAATCTTGTCTGAAAAGCAATCACAGGCAGAGCTGATGCATTGAACTAACACCAAATAGGCTACAAGAAACTGAAAATGGAGAGAGAGCGGCTGCGAGCAGGGTCAGATTGTTGGGTTGATTGCATTTAACAAATGGGGGAAAGGGCTCACATCCTAGGAGCAATCACAAACGTTTCAATTGTGAGGGGTTAAGAAAGGGGCAGCACTTCAGAGATACTAATTCCTTCACATTCTTGCTTTCTTTTCCCCCACTTGCATGTAGGGATATCACATATTTACAGGAAAAATCCCACTTCCATTTTTTACAGCCACAGCAGTAGCAGCAATTCCCTATATTTTCAGGGCACTTAACTGTCTCTGTCAGCAGTATTTCCTGAATGAGACTTGTCCCTCAGCAGGGGGTGAGGAGCTGACTGTGTGGAAGGCTACTGTTATTGCAGAAAAGCCTACAGTAGCAATTTCTATGATGGTAGGACCCGTCACAGGTGCTCTGCTATAATTCCATGGTCAGGAAGGACACTGTCCTTGAGAAGGAAAAAAAATAGGGTAGAAACATTTTTTTAATTATAGGATCAAAACAGAACAGCTTTAAAAATATTATTGACCCATGGACTTTTCAATCAGGCATGCAGCAGAAGAGCAAAGTGGGTCATCTTGACAATATTCTTCTAACCAAGTAGTGCACTAGTCCGTGTGCTTCTTCACTGTCTCCTCCCTCAGTATTTACGCCTCCTACAGTTTATTTCTGTTTCCTTCACTGTAACACAATCAATCTTCTGCAGCTCCACGTAAGAATGAAACGGTTCAATCAAATCATCACTGTCATGTATAATACTCCAAGTATGCACTTGCGCTGTCATTTTCAGGTTTAAGCTAGACATTTTATGCTGGAAATCCCATAGGAAGAATGGTGCTCAAGGTGACTGGCAATTTACATGCAGCACAAATTATGGACAAAACGGAAAACCCGATGTATATCCCTCTAAAATTTTCTGAAAAGAAGACTGCTTGGATCAATGATTAGCAAACATTATATTAATTTAAAGGGACTTAACCAAATCACTGAGGTCCACATGTAATCTTATCTAATCTAGTACAGCATATCTGATATAACTGAAACACTGACAAGAGATCCATGCTTGCTTGTCTTCTCATTATTTAAATGTTCACCCTGAGAAATAATTCTAATATTACGAACAGTTTGTGGGACTCTCCATTTTTGTTGTTATGTTGCAAAGAGGTGACAAATCAACTACCTGTAGTTAAATGCTGCATTCCTGTAGAACATAGAAAGCTGAAATTGGAAAGTCATATTAACCAAATTAGACCTTTTTGTTAATAGGTGGCTTTAGCTTACTGTTTGCAGCATAAAATGCACCCACTTTCACGTTTTGATGCGTCCAGCAAAGAAAATCTAAACTGAAACGGACCTCTAAGGCAGTATGGCAGAAAATGCAAGCTTTTCAGCACTCAAAATTTACCCACTGAATTATGCATTGGCTAATTAACTTGTGATTCGTACGAAAAACATAAGGAGAATATTAATTTTGGGATTGCACAAGGTACTCCTCTGAAACACAGAAGATTCATATTTGATATTCCAAAGCCTCACTTTCACTGGGGCTCAGGAATGACCCAGATCTGAGCAGCTGGCTCTGTTTATCCAGCAAAAGAACATTAAAGGCAGCCCCATGTTCCCCGAGTGACAAACGCAACATGTTTTACATATCAGAGATGTCAGAGTCTGAAGCAGTGCAAGCAAGCATCAGATGTTCCTGTGCATTACAGCAAAACAATTTGTAGTTCCTTGCAGGGTAGATCACTGGGACTTTTGGAGACCGATAGTTTGAATGCATCCATGTGTGCGTGCATATACATATGTGTATGTAGAGACTACAGCTGAGTCACAGATATGATTAGGAATAAATAGTAAGACAGAGACGCAGTACAATCAATCTACTGTTTGCCTCGAGCTAATCTTTTCTTCCCACATTCCATACCACCCTCTATTAGTATCCCAAATAAGATCCTCAGTTTTCCATACAAAATTGTCATCACAGGCAACATACTGGCCAAAACCAGTAGAGGTAGCCTCTGAAAAGAAACACCTGTACTGCCAGCTAGAAATGGAAACCATTGTCAGACTAGCGTTGCCAGATGCATCTAGCATTACTCTAAAATTAGAGGCAAAATTAGGAGCAGAGAACAGAATGCTGTAGAAATGAAAAGCTGATTCAGGAGCTTTACTTTCATCTAGTTTTTATTTGTGATTCGTTGACTGATATAAAAAGAACATGTCTCAAGTGCTGTACAAATTACCTCTATACAGCAGTTTTATAGCACATAAATTTCGTATGTTGATTTTGGCCCTCTAACTCTGCTTTGTGGCTCTCTGCACAGATAAATGGATAGTTTATATATATCCATACTTCAAGGCATCCAGTTTTCTACCATTTAACTGGAGTTCTTCCTAGGGAGATGGAGTTACAGGAACCAGGTTCCTTATTAAAGACCGACTATGATTTCCATTTTACTGAGACAATCTATCCCATATGCACTCCTAGCCATTCCTCTGGCTAGCACCTTATGAAGATCGAGTGTTTGAAGGGACCCTCCCTTTGCTTAAATCCTTGTCTATTTTAACAACCATTTCTTTAACTGCCTTTTTCCCTTGGGTAGGAGATGTTGCAGTTTCCCCAGCAGTTTCACAGTGGGATAGATCATAGTTTCCAGGGTAGTTTCACATCGTTGATGTGACTGACATTTCTTAATGCGGCAGGACTGTGTTCACATAAAGGAATGTTTTTTGGTTCTGAGGATCAGACAAATTCCTTTTTCTTCTGAGAACTCTGAGTATATTGTACTTCTTAGGAGAAAAGGGTCCCAGGCCAAGACTGATCAGCAGCAATGAGCACAAGGACTGAAGGTTTATCCAAATCCCCAATTATGTGAAGAAATAAAACCAGCAGGAGCTTCTGGCACAAAGTGCTAGGAGACCAGGGCTTCCAGCTGCATGATCGGTCTACCTGTTCCCACAAACAAAGCGTCATGACCCTTAGTAAGGAGCTGTTGTTTCTTCCCTCTGACATGCTCCCAGAGCTCCCTCTGCCCCTCCAATCTCTGACCTATGTGTCTTTCAGCTCTTTCTCATAAGATTTGATATCTCCATGTAAGCAGTAAATAGCCTCGCAGATATGAATTCCACCTACACACTACTGCCTGTCCTTGAAATATATATCACCGGGGAAGGTGGGGAAGTGTTTATGCATAAAGGCAGTACAGATAAGAACAAAGGAGCACTTTTAGGGTCATGTGTCCACACATCTTCGGATCCACATGTGATCTCTGAACTGGGAAGAAAGTTAGGTCAGCAGTTACAGAGTTGGAGGGTTGTTTGGTTTTTTAACAATACAGCTGAAGTGTCTAACCTTTCCTAATAAGGTTGCTTTTACAGTTAAGATCTTTATACTAACTCAGATTTTAATTTGCAAAATAAGTATGCTAGGGTCTTTAAATATGACATTTCATTTAAACAAATTCAATGGCTGTTGTATTATATATGTAGTGCTAATATGAGTGTTACCCATGTGAGCAGAAACAGAAATCATTCTCCCATTAGAAAGATCTTGGCAATGAAGAGCAGCATTAGACAGCAGCAGCAACCTAGCTTAAAATTCGGCATTGCCTGGTAGTAGTCAGCCAGGAAAATTAGAATGGTCTAAGATGAAACAAATAGGCTGGATAAAATTCAAGTAGCAGCCTCTAATCATGCAATCATATACCATGGAGAGACAGTTCTTTATGATCTCAGCTGGTGATCTACTTACACTCAGCTTATGCTCTGGACATCTAAAGGAGAGAAAGCTTTCTGAAAAGTACTGTAGAAATCCTGTGCAGAAAATTCTCCATTTTGAGCTTAAAAAGGAAGCATGGTGGTCACAGAAAAGTTTAACGTTAGGTTATAATGCAAGCAATACCTGAGCTGGGCAAATAACTGACAAGTGGAGCAGGCATCTTCCTACTGCTCACCTACCAAATTAGTCAAGTATCTCACCAACAGTAACAGACCTAACTTTTGCACAGGCAGAGAAGGGTATATCCACACTCACTTTAGCAGTAACAAACTAGCAAGACTGGGTCCTGGAGAGAGTCACAGAACCACAGAAGGTCAACCCCCAGCTTGTACTGCTGCATGGGGTTATTCCTCCTCAGGTGCAGGACCTTGCACTTGCCTTTGTTGAACTTCACGAGGTTCCTCTCCGCCCACCTCTCCAGCCTGTCCAGGTCCCTCTGAATGGCAGCACAGCCCTCTGGTGTGTTAGCCACTCCCCCCAGTTTAGGATCATCAGCAAACTTGCTGAGGAGGCACTCTGTGCCTTCATCCAGGTCACTGAGGAATAAGCTGAACAAGACTGGACCCAGGACTGACCCCTGGGGGACACCGCTAGCCACAGACCTCCAGCTACACTCTGCACCACTGACCACAACCCTCTGAGCCCTGCCATCCAGCCAGTTCTCAATCCACCTCTCCGTCCACTCATCTAACCCACACTTCCCGAGTTTACCTACGAGGATGTGATGGGAGACAGTGTCAAAAGCCTTGCTGAAGTCCAAGGAGACAACATCCACTGCTCTGCCCTCATCTACCCAGCCAGGCATTCCATCAGAGAAGGATTTGGTTTGATTTCATGCCCATCAATTCCATATGAAAGCTGCCCTTCAATTATCTAGATATTTTCCTCTCATGTTGTTGTCTTCTATAATTTGACTGTAGAAATCTTGGTTATGGAAAGTGTTTAGAGTGCTTGGCCAAACCTTAATAAGGGGAAATTGATAAGGGGTTTGAGGACAAAGGCAATTTCTATAGCAACATCTGTAATGCGCTTCATTAATACAACTCAAAAAAAAATTGTCCACTAGGAATACAAACTCTTCTTTGTGTACTTTAGGAGGAGGAGCTAGTAAGTCAGCTTGGTATTTTGGATTTGATCTCATTGCCTTCAGCTAATTCATTAGTTTAAAATATTCTACAGTACTATAGCAGAATGGAGGTAAATATCAAATAGGTAAAAATGAACTCAATTTTTTGGATTGAACTTGATTAATTAGAAGCAGGTTAAAAAAATCACTTTGTAATGCAAAGAAATTAAAAGCACTCAGGAGATGATGCTTTAAAGTTGTCTCTAAGGCCAGGAGAATATAATCATTTCTGCAATCCACACTCAATACCCAAATTTTTAACTGCTAGAATTTCCATTCCAAAAGACTATGAGGTTCCTTAGATTTAATCTAACCCAAAATAGATATTAGTAAATCATATATCCCGAAGGGTTTGCAATATATCCGTGAAATCATAAAATAGGTGAAAATGGTCCTGGAAGGGGCCCGAAGAGGTCATCTAGCCCATTCCCAATACCATGTAGCAGGTGTATAACTACATTCCTGTAGAGAGATCCATGTAACTCATTTTTAAACATCTTCAGTGATGGAAATTTCACAATCTCTGTAGGTAAACCATTCCAGTGCTTCACTCTGCTTACTTTTTAGTTTGTGCTAATGTCTAGACTCAACCTGCCTCCCTACAAATCAAGTCTATTTTTTTTCTTGCCCAACATGAGGAAGATTATACCTTTCCTCTTAGTAGCAGCCTTTAAATATGTGAAGATTATTGTCATGTCTTCTTTAGCCTTCTTTCAGCCCCTAAATGGCAATGAACATGACCACTAATTAAAATTTCAGGAGCTCTGAAAAGGATATAAGGACTTTTAACCTTTTCACTGTATCTCACATAACATTTCATTTAGCTTTTCAGTATTTCTGTAGTATTAGATACAAAAGAATATAGTGAAGTGGATTCCTCTTTCCTGAAAAACTTAGGTGGAGAATCTATTTGTGTGAAGACTTTATAATATTGCCCTTGATTTTTGGGAGGAAGGTAATAACAAAATAAAAATTGTCCAGTCAGAGCTGCAAGCCAGATTTTACATTCTTCCAAGAGAATTCCCTGGAACAGTCATTTTATTTCAAAGACTACAAATTTGGTAAAATTTTTTTGTTGTTCTAATTAGACCCATGGAAACCCACAGGACTCTCACATTCCTTTGTATACGGAGATATAACGTTTGAGTCTCAATAGAGCTGACTGGTTAGGAATTACAAAATCTTACAAACAGGCACAAATACCAGGATATCACATCTCAGGAATGTGATTTTGGCCTTTCTTATTCAAAGATAAAACATTTCAATATTTATAATCAGTGTCTGATACATGGTACATTTTCTTCACTTCTTTTGCTTCTGCCTGCTCTATTATGTATTTAAGTGAGGGAAAAATGCATGCTGATAGTGACTTTATCCTTCTATGCATAAACGAACAAATCTGATATTTGGGGTGATATTAACCTTGCTCATGATGTCATCTGTTAAGAGGCAGCAGGATGTGAGGTCATCAGTTTGCAGTGGTTTTATTTAATGAGTGCTCAATGAGTGTAACCAGACTACGTAAACCGCCTTACATAATGTGTATAATGTGCACAACAGCAGAGTTTACTTATGGTATGAGGAGTCACACTTAAAACTACTGAGCAAGTGGGAAATCCCATGAACTAAGAGCCAAATGGTTCCTCTTGTTATATGTCCCCAGGAGATGAATTGATACCAGAGAAGGTATGTTCTGCATAAATGTATGTAATGTGGATGGGTTGACATTGCGTTGACTATGGGAGCAGAAATGACGATACTTTAGGGAAGAAGAAATAATACATGCCCACAATTTAGAGAAAAGGAAGGGAAATTCAATTATCCAGTCGGACAAAATAGTCAAGTTAAAATGCTTTGATATGGCACTGCAGTATTTATATCATCTTTATGCAATGTACTGCTGCTGTAACTACGGACTATAGTCACCTAAAAAACAAATCTGGAGCAACTGTTAAACACAGATCAGTCCTGTTGTGTCTGTCTCATGATGCTGGAGTAGGATGGTAATTCAATCAGAAGTGCATTCTGATCTCTGTCCATGGGATTCCTATCTTTCCCATCTTCCATAGCCATATCATTCCCAAAACTGCATTTATTTACGATTTTCTAAGAAACTCCCAGACTGCCTACATCATTATCAAAACCTGAGATAACCAGAGTACAGTGGCTTCACTATGGTACAGATTCCCAGTAGTGTAATATCAACAGTTTAGAGACAGATCAAGTCATACTAAGCCTTACAGTACATCATGAAATATTGCTTCCAGGAAATTAAAATTTCAACAGCAGGGTGTAGATCTAGATACTCTTTGCTTCAGCAGCTGATAATGAAGAAAAAAAAAAAAGAAGTCTCTTGAAAGTAATTGTGTTAGACCATTACTGACAGGAGGTGAAGAAACTTCAGTGAAATGTGCCACAAATGACCATTCTAGCAGTCAACAAAAGCTAGCAGTTTGAAAAAGAATAAGAAACTGAGCTATGTTTCAATAGACAAAGACAAGCAGACAGAACGTGACAGTATATGAGAAAAAAATATATTCATTTCAGCCATGATTTTCCAAGAAAAAAGTTTTACCTGAAACCAAACCATCTCCTTAAACTGGTTGAGTAACTGATAACAAGCACAAGAGATACTGCTAATCTGACCTACATAATTTCATCTGGGTGCAAGTACAGGAGCTATACTTGCTTTACTTAAATGTGTTCACAGAGTTAAGAAGAAAATTCGTCAATTGCTCATCTACAGGAAGACAAAAGAAACACGTTGGATTAGCAGTCCAATAGTTAAGTTATACACAAATAGTTAGGAAATAGATAAACCTCCATATTTAGTTTTACCTTTCCAGGATTAACAGATAAGGGAATACACAATAAATTTCTTTCTCTCCTTTTTTCTTCCCACCCAACAGCTTGCAACAAGTGCTCCCTGCAAATATTTTGGTCTGAATGGCCAAGAACTGTTGCCTGCCATCATTTGGAAAAAAAAAAAGTCTTAATAGGGAAGGGAGCACTGCTGAATGGACTGGAATTTTTTTTATATTGTTTCTGGGTAAAATTACTTATTTTTTCAGCCTCATTGTATGTAGATGACTACATACAACTTTGGTGGAAACTTTCCTCCTGAAACCAAGCCTAAGGCATTCAGATAGGAATTTACAGTTTCAGTCGCTAAAGTATAGCAAAGCTTTATATAGCTACAAGGCAGGATCTCATAGTGAGAGGATCTCATACATCCTTTATGAGAGGAAGTGTTGCCAACCTGCTGATAAAAAGCTAGAGATAAAATGCTAGTCTCCAGTTCACCGTCAGGAAGTCATTGCTATGAATCTGGTGACTCCAAAGTTAAGAGGAAATGTGGAGCGGGAGATCTGAAAATTGTGTCATCTCTGAATATCATCAAAAATAATGTGAAACAGAGAAATTCTGTATAATTTAGGTAAAACTCAGAACTGAGGTGCATAGAAAAGGTGGGGGGGAAAGGAAGCTACATGACAAGACGAAGAAAAGAAGCTACGTTAACCTGGCCTGCTCTTTGTGCTCACACACAGATTCTCTTATTTTGCAAAATTAATCCAGATGCAGCTCTCTCTAGAAAGATGCTAATGCACAAAGACAAAATTACTTAAGCGTTAATACTAACACTATATAAAAAACATTACCTATTTCTTCCACCACTCCTCATAGGGCTGAGGCAAGAGCTGGGCACTGACTCTAGCAAAGGTCCTTTCTGAAGAGCAGATTTATAATAACAGCAACCCTGACGCTGAGGTGAAAATCATGGAACTAAACCTTTATGCAAATTTGGAAACGGAGCCGTGCATTCTTGATGCCTGGCTGCACTGCTGCTGTTCTGAATTTCACAAGACACTACTAGATTTCTGATGATTCTCCTAAAAGCGTCAGTCAGGAATCTACTGCAACACTAGCCCACAGTACATTGAACAGAAGAGAGTTTAGCGCTAGGTGGCAATATATCTTTGCAAAATAATTCTTTGAGGCATCTGTAGATGCATGCAAACATTTTTCCAAGTATTATACTACTTCTTAGCTCTTGTCAGTGCACAATGGGTGGAGATTTATATGTATCATTTCTATTTGGTTTGCATGAAAATAAGCTTTCCTTTCATGCTATTCCACTTTTTCCTCATTTTTCTCTTTGAATTAAAGTTAGATGATGCTCTGATCGAGAGCTGACAAAACAGTATGAATTATTCACTCCTCAGTGTGTGGAAAACATGAAGAATTGCATGATGAATCTTGACCAGCTCTATGTCACTCAGTGAAATAAAAATCATAACAAAGTTTATTTCTGTGGGGTACCCCCTTGCATCTACTGATGTCAATTAGAACGTGAACCTAATTGCATGTCTGTTAAAGTCAGGAATCCTCTGGGTAGCATTTTTCTCCATTACCTGAAGTAGTAATCTTGGTTCTCCATTTTGTGCTCCTGCCTGAACATATAACTTCTAGTGAAGTCCAAGTCAATTACACAGGTAAACAGGTCAATTAGTCAGGTAGAGTAGTGTGGATTGTACAACAAAGATCCCAAGCAAAGATCCCTTGGCTGGTTTACCTGTATCTTGTGTAGCACTTTCCTGAGTTCTTGGGAAAGCATAACATACTAAAAACCAATCCTATAAGCCCATAATTCGTAAAACTACATCCACATTATAGTTACCAACTAACCTGGCAACTGATGGGTAGCTTGGTTGTTTCCAAGAATGGTCAGTATTTGAAGGTATCATTAATCTGTCTCAGCAGTGGAAGCAGCTCACAGAGACCTTGGCCGATTCCCTACACTACTTCAAACCTATCTTCCTGTTATGGACACTTCTTTTTCTATGCGAATGGGTCCTTGAAGCTGCTACCACTCACCCAGCCAACTTAATCCTCCTCCCCTCCAGCTCAGAAAGTGACATATCCCAAAGCAAAACAACAGATAAAGTGCCAGTACCCTTCTGCCTGTTCATCACTTTAGCCATTGCCCTCTGGAAGGCTTATCCTATATTTTTGCAGAAGGCACATTTATACCTTTTGTGCTTTGTGAGCGTATGTGTGTCAAGACAAACATGAACTACACAAGATTATAGTAGGTATGAAAACAGTATATGTTTTTGTTGTACTTTGTAGAGGCAGATCAAAATACCGGACAAAACAACTCAATGTCACTTCCAAATTAAACAGTTGTCTTCCCAAAACATGTACATTTCTGTTACCCCGATATGCGATACTTATTCTTGTAGGATTTAAAGTGAGAGAAACTGGATATACAACCTGAAGCAAAAGTTTACCTTCTGTTTGTAACCACCACATTAACAAGTCAGTGAGAATTTCACTGCTAAAAGACACATCAGAAATGCCAAGGAGTGCTTTGAAGCCATATCACCATGCAGCCTCGTTAGTATCAATATACACAGTGCAACGACATAAAAACATAGTCTTCCATTGTAATGGTTCTGATGGATTTTCATGCAGAAAATGTTTGTGGCAGCATTTAAATCAACCACGACCCTCTCGAGAACACACTTGACCAAAACAGATTTGAAATGTGCCATTGAAGTATTTTATGTCCTAGCATAAAATGCTTCAGTATTTAAAATGAACAAAACCGAAAATAACAAAAAAAACCACTCCAAGAATATGAAGAGATCTCAGAATCATAACAGTACAGGAATAGAATGGAAGGGGGATGGATAATATTTCTGAAGCAAATAGCTACTTTACTAATTCTTCACTCCAAATTTGGGATTTAAGTTCTAAAAGGAAAACATCTACACAGGTGGATGACACTCATCACTATCAGAACCCAATACTATTGAGAAATTGATGGCTTACACTTGACCCTAATTTGGGTTTTTATAAAGGACTTTATAAAAATCCTTTATAAAGAACTTTTCTTATTCCACTAGAGTTATTGAAAGAACATATCTTTCTTCCCTCCTGTATATTTGCATTTCAAACGTTGCAGCATTGTGCTAGGGCATGATCAGAAATCATTCCAACTGAGCAGAACAATTGCCTTAATCATAGTTATTGTAGTCTACCTCAAAGTTAAATATAATTATTAAAATTTAAAGAAAGCAGCATACCCTCAGGTATTCTAAGGTGCACAAGGACAATAGCTTGATGCTTGATTACACAAAGGGAGATTGTTGTTTGGACTTATGTCAACACATGGATGAAACATTGCTGGCTTAAACCCAAGCGAGACAGCTGTGATGATGGCTGGCTGGAAGGAAATGTTCTTCTCTTCCTCCAGTATGAGATGTATCTCACCTCCCACTGTCAAAACAATGTGAAGCCTGGTAGTCCAGTACAAGTCATCAGTAAGTGGTCTAAAGATCTTTGTCTCCTAGCAGTTTGCTACAAACCTTACCTCTTTCTTGCTGTGGCAGTCTGGTTATGTGACCCAGCCATCCATCACAGCCAAGCATGTTTGCTATCACTCATGGAATCCGGGAAAAAGAAGGGATAAAGAAGGTTTATTCTGCACAGGAATCAGGTTTGTGTTTCATCGGTGCACTAAGGCCAATATGAGCACAGCCACTGTGTGGAATAATACCAGCTAAAACCCTTGGTTCTGGTGTTACAGTCATCACCTGTTAAGAGACAACTACCATCAGCAGCTGCACCTTAATCTGCAACTCCTCCATATCAGCCTTTCTCCTCGAGTCACATATTTTACAATGACAAAGAAGAATCACATGGAACTGGAGAAAAAGTGCTCACTTTTGAGAAAAGAGGACTTCATAGTGCAGCAAGACTCCACGTGAAGGTTGGATCTGGAACTTGGTCTTTTGCATGAATGCTAGGATCTATCCTTTTGATATAGCTTTCTCACCAAAACAGCTGGAGGAAATACAGTTTAACATTCTCCATTTTTTGTATTTTGAGGTTATAGGACAGGCACTCATCTGCTTTAAGCCAGTGCAACTTCATCAAAGATAAAGAGCTGTTCCAGCTCACACTAAATGAGGATCTGGAGGAAAGATGTACATATCTCAAACACAGCCACGAAAGGCAGAAAAGCAGAAAGTGCAGAGAAGAACATCAAAAGAATGACAGCTGTGTAAACCTTCAGAGAGATGCATTTGGAGTAAGTCCATCAACTTCTGTTTAGTTGCTCTATATTTGCATCAGAGTAATGGAGAAGAAGCTGGCCACTGTGTAAAAGAAGTACTTTATCTCAGATTGACATCAAGAGTGCAGCTTTGGCTCACCATATAGAAGGCAATTGCCTCGGGCTGCAGAACGGCCTAAGAATGACCACAGCTCTGCTGCTTACATGTCCGAACACCAACTGCTGTCTCCTTCTTTCTGCTGCCACTGAAGGAGGGATTAGAGAGTATGGGGCAGAAGGCTCCTTCCAGCAACAGCATGAACAGCATGTGCAGCTCTCTAGGGCCCCTATTACCATTTCAAACTACTTTCTTTGCAGGTTGCTGATGCTCCATTTTGTCCGTAGCGCTGACAAGCCTTAAGCCAGCTCCTAAGGGAAGGTGAATATACCTCTAACTCTGTTTTAAAATGGGTGGGAAGAATATCGTATGCCAGCAATGAAATCATTAACAGGAAGTGTATATCTGATTGGGGTAGAATTCTTTCTGAGGTGGGGGATAACGTGTCCCTGTGACAGGGGCAGGGTGACATGGCGTGTCTTTGTTCTCCTCCTAGCACAAAGAACTGAAGAAGTCTATGTTAAGTACTGGCCAAATAGATGCAGCTGATACCTCTCCATTTAGATACTGAAGCAGTGATCTGTAATTGGAATTTTTTTGTTCTGGCAGTTAGCTTATTTCAGCTGAGTGGACAATATCCTCACTTTACTCACAGTGTGCCAGCAAGAGGGTGCACAGTAAGCCAGAGGAAATACTCCCACATTGTATTCTATTTAGGGGCAGACACAGCCCTGATCTGTTTAGGGGTGGGGAGGGATGAAATGGAAAAGGCATGGAAACGGACATGGACATCGGTGCTGCAGAAGGCACAGAGCCATGACTTCAACATCAGAGGCTGGAGCAAGTATCCTACTAGGTGGAAGGAGGAGGAAGAGGGGGAGCAGAGTAGGACTTTCTGTCCCCACTAATTCCACACTGGACTCCTAGCATGGTTATCAGCGTTATCTTCAGCTGACACTGATTCTCCTCTACTGGTAATGAAGAAGTTGCATCTCAAGCTGCAAGTCCAATCCTACACTGTGTTTAAATACCAAGCAGGTTTAACTCAACACTAATAAAAGTTGGAGGAAAAGCATCACAGCATGGAGAAGGTTTGTTACACAGCAACTCAGTACAAATGGGGTAGCAGGCCAAATTTTGTCCTTTCAGATCAATGAGCTTTTGAAAACAACAATAGCACTTAATCTATGCACCTACTTTAAAGCGCTGAAGGCCTGTTAATGAAACCTTATATTCCCTAAATAACGTCGGAGATCCAACAGACTTGCTAAGCACTCTGACTTTGAAAACATCACAGTACAGCACACATTACAAAGCTGTACTTTTGCCTGCTTAATAATATTATGTTTAACATGATCCCGTAAACTACATACCAAGTTTATTGGTAAGATACAGACATACGATCTACATCTGAGATATTCTCCTTTTTACCTTCAAGGCAGTCAGGGGGGTTCTTTTATTGTCTTTACCAATATTTCCTCCTCTCCCACCTTCATCTGTTGTTTTGACAGTGGCTGCGGGTGTATTGAAGAAGCAGTTACCTTGACTTTGAAAGCAGTTACAGTTTTTACACCTCTCAGCACCTGCAACAAGGGATCTCTGCAGATGTGAGTTAGCTGCCAAGAAAGACCCATCTCCCGCTCTCTAGAGTTTCACTCTCAGGAATGATGCTACTTGGCAGCAGCCCACAGTTTTATTCTCCCTCTATGACCTTCAGCAGAAGCTGAGTTGAACCAGTATGATGTACTTCAGAAAAACTCCAGCCCTTTATATCACTCTTACCATAGAATTAGCAACACTAAGATCAGATCGAAGGAAACAAATAGCAGTTTTAGCACTGCTATTTTGTCATCTCTAAAATAAGAGTAATTTCAGCTTCCTTGTTACAGAAGTCTTATATAACATGGGAGGCAATAGGTGCTTGGAAAAAAATAACATTAAACCTTTCTGTTCATATTGTGTATCTGCCGTTCCTGCTAGACTTATCTACCTGAAGAACTTCTATTTGAAGAGCTTCTATGGGGCCTTGTGGTCCTGAAAACTTATCTATTTTTTCCTCAGTGATATTGGCTAGTCTAATAAAAAACACCGCTCAGCCAGGCAAAGTTTCTAAGGAGCGGTATCTGATGTCATGTCCTCTAGGAACAGCAGACCACATACTCTCTTCAAAGAGATTTGTGAAGTATGGCAGCCAGCGAAGATGGCAAACTTTACAGAGCGTGCATAGCTTTAATCAGTTAACCCAAATCTCCCTCAGGTCTTTCATATAAAAAAAGAATTCTCTTTCTCAATAAATGTGGGCAGCTCCCCTTGTTCTTCCGTTCCTGAATGAGTCGGTTAGGCTTGTCAGGCACAAAAGCAGAAATGACGGATGAACGATCTTGCTCCAAGAAAGTCTGACCTCTGAATGATTCATAGAGGGATCTCTTTAGCTCCAGTGGATGTGAAAGATGCGGCATTGTTACTTCACGAAAGAGAACTGATCCCTCTGGGCAAGCCCATATCTAAAATTACGAGGGAAATTTTTGTTATTTGTACCTACAACTAGCTTGAGATTATATAGTTCTTTTGGGTAGCGACACGATTTTTTTCAGAAATTTCTTTAAAACTACTACATATAGAGAAGTTTTCATCACTAAGAAATCACTTTCGACTTTTACATTTTAACAGGGCTTCCACAATGTGACTGAACATAGACCAATAAGCTTGTAAGATCAATGCTGTCTCTTGCAAAACTGTATCTGAGCTAGTTTTTTCTTTATTGAACATATACTGGGGAATGACAGAAATGCCTCTTGATTTATATATGCTATAACAATAACAGGTGTTTCCTGCAAGAGAAATGTGAAAATCAAAAATTTCCCTTAAATGTATGAAATTTTAGGGCATAGTCCTTGGCAATAATGACACCTGCTTTGTCAACAGAGGCATAGTCAATCTACTGCTGAGTTGAAAAGTTCATAGATATATCTTCATTTTTTGCAGTGAATTTAGGAACTTATCCCTGTTCCCATGCAACAAAAGCTTGTGCTGCCTATTTCTTCTAAAGACCAGAGCCAAATCTAGGAAAAACCTCAGAGATCCTTTATAGAAGAACAACTGTCAGCACTGTTCCTTCTCACTGTTTAAAAAAAGTGTTCAAAGAAAACTGTAAGTACTATGAATGAGGACGATTTATTAGCTCTTTTGCATAGGGCAACATAGGGCATATCTGCAGCACTCCCACTTCTGAGAAGGCTGTCTGACTGACACAAAACCCTAGCTTAAATAACAGAAGACAACTTCTAATTCTCCACGTTCAGCTGCCCTGCAAGTGCCTGGGGCAGGAATTAGAGGGCTCACAGATTCCACCTCTTGTATACATGGGGCACAGAAATAGAGCACAAGGGCAAAATACACTGTTCAATTCATGAATTTCCAGAGAATATGTACTTGGCTTTACCCCAAGAGGGGAAAAAAGGGAGGAGGAGAAGAGATCGCAGCCCACTTTTGGACTGAGCACAGCCAACTCCTCCCCTCTTAGCCACATATCTACTGTATCACCACGACCAGCCAGGGACCTCAGTGTGCAAAACAGGTGAAAGCTATCATCAGGATGAGAGCAAGGCAGCTGGTGTGTGGAATTTGGAGTCTCTGTTTCATGTTCTGCCTTTTCTGCATTTTTCTTCACCAAACCACTGCAAAAAGAAAACTGAAGTTTGTGTCATTAGTAAGTAGACAGTTCGTGGACAAATGGAATTTCTTCAAAATTTGTCACTTACTGCTCTTCTTATAGTCTACAGTGGGGGACAGGGGGTACGTTGTGAATATTGAGGTGTTTGCTGTATATTCAAAACCCACTATTGTATTCTACAAAGGGAGTCCCAAATTTTAAATAAGATTTTGTGATTTTGTCTCCTTTTTGCCATCCTAGATGAAAGTAATTTTCTGGATTGATAAAGACTACCTTTTTCATAGCAAAAAGAGAGGAATCCAACAAGATGCTTCTTAAATTGTAAAATAAGATTCCCTAACTGATTTTAACTGTCTGCAAAATTACTCTGTGCCATGGAAGAAGATAGTGGATAAAAAAACAAATCAGTTTTTATTATGTGAAACCCAAACTGGTGTATATGGCATTAATAAATGACTTAGCATTGGTTTACAGCATTGGTTCTATCTGCAATGATTATAATATATCCTTGTTTGTAGGAGGCCCGAATTTGGTCTGTTCTGAGTATTGCAAACGCATGTAAATCACACATAGGTTTTTGCGCTGCAGTTGTTAATTTTATTTACCCCTACTTTGACCAAGAAATAAAAAAGCTGGTGGTAAAGTTTTAAAATGATATGACAAACATCTATAGGAATTATACTGTACAATGTGAGAATTCATGAATAAATGAAAAATCTTGATTTGTTTTTATTTATGTATCTTTTGTCTGAAGTGAAATTTCAGGGCAGGTTCAATGTTTTCGTAATAGCAGTCTAGCTTGCATTTAGATCTTAATGACACTTTTAGCACCTCTGGTGCCTGTCAACAGAAGGCTTTTTAAGGATAATTCCTGCCAAGAAAGAGTGATTAACCACAGTCAGCCACAGGAACTGTATTTAGAGCAACAGTTTGATTTTCTTCCTTCTGGATTCCTAGTTAGTCCTACTAAACTACTGATGTTCCAATATTTCTGGAAAATTATGTATACATTTTTACAGGTTTTCTGTCTAATTAATTTTGTGGTCTATAACTCTTAGCTTTCTGACCTCTCTAAAAGCTGTAAAATGTTGTATAGCTCACATAACTTGCAACAGTTTCTGTGAACTAACTGCTTTCAAACGTAGATAAAAAGAAGTAGTTACAATTCTCTAAATAAATCAGTCAAGCAGATATTGCAGCTACCTAGACCCAAGAACGTCATGAATATATTTTGCATCTGTCAGATACAGTACTCACTGTTGATGCATTTTCCCTGGGACCATACTAACTATAACCACCATATAAAGCACGGTAACATGAAAGCAATTCCATCTATTTTATCAGGTGTTTCGCCATGGTGATGATACCCCACAGGAGGTTTTTCCAACTGACAAGCATAAAGAAGTTGCAAGGCAGCAAGGCTATGGACAGCTTACGAAGGTCTGTTTGCTTACCTGGGCCAATATAGTGAGATACTGGAACGTGCTGGTGTCTGTTGACATTTATTTGTTGGAACTTTTTTTCCAGTTTGGAGAAAGCCCATAGCAGGTTGCCACATACAGCTCTCTCATAGGACACAACAGCCAAAGAACTTTGCAAGGAAGCTACAGCTGTGAGCAGTCACTGGTTTTAAATAAGTGGTCCTGTTCGAGTCCAATAGCAGCATACATTCAGTTGTTCAATTGCAGATTATGTCTTGTGGGAGGAACCAGACACCAGTGACCACAGCAGTTCACTGGAGACCAAGCACTTAGTTTTAGCCATCAGTAGCACAAAGCAGTGGAAGTGCTCACAGACCACTCTCCATCTCCACTGAGTGGGAGTGCTTCCTGGTGCATCAACTTCTTAGCTGAGATCAGTACTGCTAGTAGAAACTTCTCCCATGCTATACTAGGTAGAGCTGATTTAAAGGTCAGCTGTTTTAGTGCAAATATTGGTGGAACTAGGGTAGAACTGTGTATCAGCTGAAGGTAGTAAGTAAGAGCAGCTGAGATGACAGTTGCAGAGCCCAACTGCAGAAACAGTCTCCTGAGTTAATTTTTGGGTTAACTGAAACCCAGTTTGTTTTGTGCAATTGTATTAACTGCCTCCTCTTAGAAATGGAGCAGAGGGTGAGATCCTGTACTATCAGGTTCCAAGGAAATATGGGAAAACTAAGGGGTTTTAACCCTACCCCTGCTTCACTCTCAAGCACTACCCATAGTCTGTGTCTTCTTCCTTTTCCCCACCCAGATATGCTGTGCAGATGGAAGAAAACATTAGTCATTTTTCCAGGACTTTTGGGATCTGGCAGTCTCCCTGAAGTAGCTTAGATGTGCCAGAAGTCTGGAAGTGCTAGACACATGGCTATTCTGCATGCGTAGACAGACTGTGAGGTGCATGTTTCTCCCATAGGCTGCTGTAGAGTAAGTTTGCTCACACACCTTATACTATCTGGTCTAGCACAATCCACATGTATTTCTCCTGGGAGAACTATCATTTGCTATCTCTCCTCTAAAGCGAGAACAGAACAAGCTGCACAGGGGGTCCTCCTCTGCTCCATGCTTAGGAGACCATACTGATCTCTGATGCAAAGTCAGGCCTGTTTCCTCTCACATCATCTCCCTCAAACAAACAGAGGAGCTCTGCAGCAGAGCTCATTATCAGGTAGGAAGAAAAAAATGACTGAAAGGTGGTTAAGAACAGCTTCCTGTGTCTTAACTTATCTGCGACTCAGTCATTACACACATGCACTAGCAGCATGTGTGCAGCGCCATGTGCGAGCTTGCTCCAGGCCACATAGGTTCTGGAAGGCTTCAAGACCCAGGCATCAGGATTTAATAGTACACATAGTAAGCAAGTTAGGGCAGAAACCTAGGCCAGGTGTATACCCTAGGAAACTCTGGTCACACAGCTCTAGCAATTAAAGGAGGTGATCACATTTATACACTGCGGGCTGTGTTTGGAAAGTAGTAACTCCGGATAAAGTCCTGAGTAACCCAGTCTGACCTCATAGCTGACTCTGCTTTTGGCAGGAGGTTGGACTGGAGACCTCCTGAGTCCATTTTTAACCTGACTTATCCTATGATCCTATGACTCAAGAAAGGACTTTGGGAAACAATCGATAATCGCTGTTTTTGAAATCCCAATGTGAACAAAGATTACATGAGCAAAGTCAAATATATTGTAATTTAGGCCAAGAAACACTAGGTACAAGTAAGAAGATCACAACATATAACATTGCTGAGACCGTTACAAGGACAATGCATGCAATCCCATGTTGCCTGTTTAGAAAATGATGTTGATAAGTTGGAAAATGTTCAGTAAATAGCTACAAAAATCACTTGAGGCTGGAAAACCCATTTTGCTGTGAGAGTAGAGAATTATCATCTATTTAGTTTAACATAGAGATTAAGTGAATTGATTCTATTTTGTCAAATACTCTCTTCCTGGGAGTAAGATTTGTGGTGATTGATAGATAATGTGTCACACCAGAAGCGTAACAAGATCTAGTGGCTAAAAGTGGGAGCATTCAGACAAGAACTAAGAAGCAAATGTTATAGCCTGAAGATAATAATTAATCAAGGGAAGAAAATACCTCACAGAGGACTTCCTTTCACTCAAAGTACTCTATTCAAGATTTTGTATTTTCCGGAAAAATAGGATCTTGCTCAAGTTAAAGCTGTTGCCTTCATAAGGAATCACGTGGTGATATTCTATGGGAGTCATACCCTGGGCATGTCTTCATGGACAGATGGTTGCTTTGTCTGCTCTCCCAGTTAATTAGCTGTGAGCCAGGAACAAAGCAGAAACCAGACAGCCTTGTTGGGACAATGCTATGCCTGCTTTAAGTCACCTTGCCCCTGAGCCAGGCTTCTTAGCTTAGATAAGCACCTACACAGATTTTAGTAAAGCGAAATGCAAAACTGCATCTGTGAGACAGGCATATTCCATGCTATCCTGATGGCCCCTCTATGGTCATTGAATCTCCAGATAATATTTATGGCAAAGCCTACTGTGCAGAGAGCATTTAATAGAATTAATAAGCAGGTTTTAATATAACAATTCTTGTAACACAGGAATAGAAGGGACCTCCTAAGCAATCAAGTCCAGTCTGCTGTCATGGCAGAAAACCACATCATACGATCCAGGTTCATATACCAGGTTCAGGTGTTTTCACTTCCACTACTTTCACTGGAAGGTTGTTTCTGAACTCCACCCATGATGGTTGTTCCAACTTCCAGTCCAAATGTGCTCATATTAATTTATATTCATTTATTTTAATACTAATATTGCCCTCCAGCTTGATAAGCTCTTTTTAAATAAGTTAAACTCACACACATGGCTAATCAAGTGCACAGCACCTTTAACTTCCTTAGAATTCATTCAGCAAGTATTCAGACACTCTAAAGTGAAACATTCCATCCTTTGCCTATGATGGTACACTAGCATCACTACAGATATGCTATTTCCTTATTAACACCATTTACCAGAAGTCATATCCCCCTACACAACAGCCAGAAGGGCAGAGGGCTGCGTCTGCTTGTTCGTTAAGATGTGAATTTCAAACACTGATAATTATCTCCGTCTGCAAGCAAGGTAGTCGGAGTTCAAGCATCCTTTCTCTCCTTTTTCTCCAGTGGCTAAAGAAATTAAGTATTAATGAGACTATGTTCACATAGTATTCATGTTGCACAGTGAAAGCTGGAAAATATTAGAGCTGAAATTCCAACACTGTAAACACAGCCACTTTACTGCATTCTCCTGCTGCCTTCTTTCCCCTTAACTTTAAAAAAGAAATATTTTAAGGTCTTTACCAAAGTGATATGAAAGACGATCTCATTTTCCAGTTGTAGGACTAGATACACAGTACACATCCTGAGCTCCTTACACTGTTCTGTTATTTCCACAGCTCGGCATACAGAAACAGTACGAGCTTGGCCAGTACACACGGAGAAGATACTCTCATTTCCTGAATATTGCATACAAGCAGTGTGAGGCAAGTATTTGATCTGGAAGGGAAGATGCTTTTCATGGATGTTAACGGGACTTTCTGGATGCATGAGGGTCTGAATCTGGTATGCTCTGAGTTCACTTAGTACCTACTGAACTCAGTGTGGTTTCCAGGTATCCCTGAAGCTGTGGCTCCACTTTTATTCAGGCAGATGGTTTAACTGAAAAGCTTGTACAGGGAGCTGTGTATGAAGCTGTATATCAAGTTCAGATCCCTCACTGCTGTAGGGCAGAGTATCTATCTTTGATATCTCTAATTCTACACATCCATCTACAGAGTAGATGCAGCCTAGCTTTCATTTAGGGTCCAGTTGCTCAGTGCACCAGTGTCGTCCCAAACAAACTGATGGTGAAAGGGAGTCAGTCCGACATTTTTCAATAGAACTTCCAAAGGAACTGCTACCGTGTTGCAACTCCCTTGCACACCAAATTTGTATTCCAAGGTCCTATGCCAGTATCATTCTAATTCTCTTTCTCAATCCCCTTTCTATCTCAGGGTCCTCCTTTACCACCTTACCTTCTTTGCTACATTTTAATGCCAGCTCTTCCAGCACAGTACCAGTCCTTTTCTTTCCCACTAAGAGCAAAAACTAACAGGAGGGATATGCTACCAGTTACGACCATGAATAATTTCTTTTCTTTTCTTACTTCAGATTTTTGTGCAAAGCACTGATTGTGATCAAACACTGATGAGTGCTCAGGCAAGTCTTGCCGGGCTGTACCCACCAACCCAGAACCAGATTTGGAACCCCAGCATCCTTTGGCAGCCAATTCCAGTTCACACAGTGCCACTGTCACACGATAATGTGAGTACAAACTAGGAGCGTTTGGTTTTTCTTAGTCATTAGTAAAATATCTAGGATATGAGATATGAGATGAAGGAGCAGGATAAAGGTGATGAAAGTACATTAAGTTACAAGTGTTATACAGAAAGGACTAATAAGCTGAGTAGAAATATTGTCAGGAGTTTCCAAATGAATAGACTCACTAACTCCAGAGACCTGGAGTTAAGGAAAATAGAAGACAAAAAAGTTCCAAGGCCAGCAAAAAGAATTAAGCTGTGATGTATAAGTAATACACTGTAGAGGTAGTAACGGATTAATCCTATACATGATGTTATCACAAAAGTGACTTTCTCCTTGTGACAAAAGGAAGTATACCTATTCTCACCAGTGCCTCAGCTTTTTTTAGTCCCTGGCCAACAGAAAAAGCAAGAGAATCATTCTGTGATTCTCAGTATAGTGAGAACTGAGCCACAAGAGTATCCTTCATACACTTTGTAGGTTGGTGGAAAAAATAAGAGAGTAAAGGAAAGAGGACTCAGAGTTTGAAGAACATGAGTTCATATGGCAATATATTTATTTATCTCCCTTCCTCTACTCCCCACCTTGGAGCTGTAAGGTGTTCTGTGGATGCAAGCTCTGTAGGCTGCATATAGCTGTCCTAAAAGGGAAAGCTGGGCAGAAGAGTGGTGCAGGAGTTCCCCATTCGTGGAAAAGCTATGTTAAAAAGCTAGGAAAGGTCAGTGCTGTACAGTGCAGCTCCAAGTTTAGGAGAGGAGGACAGCATATGTGATGTGAGCTAGATTGTGTGAGCTTACAAGTTTAATTTAACACAGTCTGCAGTAGGAGTAACAGGTTAAGTAGGGACATGGAGTAATAGTTCTCATCCGGGAGTGATGAGAGCATGAAGGAATATACAGAGACATACGTCTTCCTGAGCATGCACGCAGTCTGACATAGAGTCATGAGCTGCTTCTGACAGCATTACAGATGGTGGTACCCAAGCAAACAGTCAAGAATACCTGGCTGGTATCAGTACCACTATCAAATTCAGCAAGCAGCTACTACTATACCTTCTTCACATCTAGGGGATCAGGTAAGTTTATTCAAACAGATCATAAAGCCATAAACGTATACGTGTTTTTCTTACCTTTTTCCATTATTTGTACTGTAACTCTATTCTCCTTTATCAGAAATACATACTACTGCAGCTATTACCCTCTGAACATTTAAAGATTCTTTTGTAGCTGGTCATCAGCAAGACTCGTACAGTCATGAAGGTGAATATCCTCGAAAATGACACCCCCATATTATTTTTCAGCATCTCCTAATGAGTGCAACCAATCAGAACTACAACCCCACAAGGATGTATTAAATTGCAGAACAAGAAGCGCCTTCACTAACTAATGTTTTGCAACTTTCATTTCAGTTGCTATACTTACCTTTCTCACATTGCCCAAAATACAATGAGCTTCTGAGAGAAACCTTTGCAACAAGGGATTTCCAAAGGCAGTTCAAGCACTACAAGGTAAAGTATTTTCAGTTATGGAAATCTTATAATTAAAATGTAACACTCTTGGCAACATTATCCAATAGATAGGTTCTCAAAACGGCAGTCAATATTGTCCTTCTAAATCTCTAATCTTCTTAGCGAGTGTAGGCAACGTACCAAAAAAAAAAAAAAGCATTATAGAGCCAGCTGGACTGGGCTATCCCTATCAGTTGAAAATTGGAGTCATAGAAAAGATAAATTATTGACTGATTTTTAAAAGACACTCTACCTACCTTCTAGAAGAGCAGACATTTAGAAAACAAAAAACTCAGATCAAATCAGTGTCCCACTCCAATGCCTCTCTCTCTATTTTGTCTTATGTTAGCAACTCCGTCTCTGACACCTGTCTCTACGTTATTCTCTGCTAGTTCAGGTTCCTCTTCTCCTACAAAACTCTCATGGCTCAGTTCCCTAGATTTTCTCTAATAGCCTCAGTCCATTCTTCAAGCACTTATTCATATTTCATATCCGAAGTCTTCACTCAGGTGCTCACTTACGTTTCCTCCTTGCCTCCATAGTATATCCCTTCTTTTCTCTCTCCACCACCAAACCAATCATTTGTGTAGTCTTCTGCAATGTTCTTCTTCACAGGTTTATTCAAAGTGGTACCATCAAACTCACTTGTCTTTCTACCATCTTTAACAACTTATTTCTCTCTGCAGTCTATCACTGGCTCTGCATGTGGGTGTTACACTCAAGCTAATCGCATTTCCTGGTTTTACCCTGTCAGTTTATGTAGTGCCTCTCTTCTGCTCAGCATCAACATGAGGCTGATTGTTTATCACTGTCCTTTTAAGCACTTTTTGCTTTCTGCTAGGCTTTCTCATATATCTGGGCCCCCCATACACTACTCCATCCTGAATATTCCCACCACACAGTTCCCCTGTACTTTTTATCTGAGCTCAGATCACCATCCTTCTCTCGATAGAATAGGCTAAATTCTCTTATCGGCATAAAAGAAAACCTGGATCTCTATAAAAAGAAAAGCTAGTGGCATATATCAGGTGTAAAATAGCATCTTTAAGCTTTCTTGATGGAAGCATCCTGTCCAATATCATAACTTCTCCATGACAGGTTATGTGATATTAGGAATCCAAATTATTAAGTTCATGGTGTTCTGAAGGACTGAATCTACCATGAATGGTGAAGCCATGAATTTGGCAACTCAAGAACATGATAGACACAGGGAAAAGGTCATCTAGGCTGTTTTAGGAAGGGACGGGCCAATGAGAAACATGTACCAGAGTGTCAAAATGGCTGGAGGTAGGACCAGGAATGAGGACATGTACCTTCGCAGTTGAAGAGGCAGGATGGCAGTTAGGTCCAGAAACCAAGATAAAAGCAAGTTTTTCATAAGGTCTTTAAGAACTTTTGTTCAAGCGTTCATTTAGTGTCTGCCAGATTGTTATGAGAACAGGGCAAGAGGGAAGGAAGAGGATCCACTTGAACAGGCACTGACTGGCCACCTGTGAATACAGGCAAAAGTTAATTGCTTAGGAACATAAGTGCAAAGACTTTTCTAGATCTTTTTTCTAAGAAAATGCTATGATGTCCCACCATGGCAGTATGCAGGGATGACATAAAAGGGCCCTATGTCCAATGTACATGTTATGGTTTTTTGTCTTCCAGCCATTTCTCAAGTTTTTAGCCACTCATGCTGGATATCCATTGAAGAAGCTAAACACTGAAAGAATTCAGAAGCTCTCCGACACTTTACAATATGAGGTAAATAGTGCAAAGAAAATTCCTGAGGCCAATGGAAATATTTACACTTTCTCAAAATCAGTTGTATCTCTTATTTCCGTGGTATTTAAGACATCAAAAGAGGGTAAGTCTGTGATTATTATTTTTTTTTGTGAACCACAGACGGTTTTCAGCTTCCTCTCCACAAATTCTCAGTCAACATCAAACTTGCAGCTGAAAATCCTGTATACATACTGTGACTCTGTGAGCCTTCTGTGGGCCGTCCACCACTATAAGAAGGGCAAACCATGGCCTACTAAATCCAGCATGCTCTCAGTGACTGCATATGGAAACTTAGGGAAAAGCAAATTGAGTAAACTTGTCTTGTTACTCTTCCAAATCCCATAACAGAGATAAAGAGGAGTAAAATATGTTGTTGGCAAAGAAACATAAGCACCCTTCCACAAAGATTTTATGCTCAAGCTGCATAAGCAAGAAAAGTCATTATATGCATTTGGACAGAGTAGACGCAGGATTTTCAGGAATTAAGCAGCCCTTGGAATGACACAAAAGGCTATTTGCACAAGGCAAGGAGGCTATTTTAAGCAGACAGACTGGGCATAGCACAGAGAAACATGGATTTTACAACAGTGAGGTACTGTGATGCTTAACTTTCTTTGGTCTCCATCCCACAGTGTTAAATTAGGTTATCGAAGACGACCTTACTCATTCCTTGATGAAAAGGCTGGTAACTCTAACTGCGATTTGTAAATATCCTAAATGCCCTTGATTTAGCAACAGGCCCCACTTCAGGTCACTTTAAAGTCTCTATTTACCTTGACTAAAGCAAGTCAAAATTGCAGAGTCTCATGTTAAAAATGCTTTTTGTACTGTTGCAGGCAGCACTTTCCACAACCACCTGACAACACACTTATTTGTAAACTCAGTATTGACAATATGTTGATAATAAATCCCCTAGAAAACTGAGGCATTTTTAAGGTGGATTTCACAAGCAACATGTAATAATTGGGTATGATACTAATAAGCTTACCTTCTGTCCTGTAGTTTCTGCAAAGGTCCAACTTTAGTCAATCCAATCTTGAATGGAATGTTAGCCAGGGCCTTAAGTTAAATGTTAACATGGTGGGGCACCGCACTGCCATTTCAGTGAGGTGACCCTTCTGTACTGTCCAAATGCAGGACAGGACTACAGGTTTTCACTGCAAACGTTATACCATACTGAGAGAAAAATCCATCTCACCAGAGAAGCGTACAGAATTGTCAGCTGCCATCAGGGAGCTATCTCAATGCTGGAAGACAAAACCAGTTAGCTGAGTTGTTTCCTCTGGTGTTTGATGAGTTTTAGTCTTTCATAGTACTCAGTGGAGACTCTTGGGGTATCAGTTAGGACATCTGCCACAAAAAACACTCTTAGCCTTTCAAGCATACAAAAAGAGCATTCCTATGGAGCGATTTCAGACATGAAGCTACAGAAGCATTCATCTCTCTGTGTTAGTTATTATTGGCTAAGCGCCTTCGGACTTTCAGATAACTTGGAGATTGAGGGGCTCACTTGCCTACAGCATTGCTTTAAATAGCATGCAAGTAGCCAGTTCTTTTCTCAACACACAAATCACCTTTGTTAAAAGAAAAAGTAACTCATTGTGACCTGAGCTGGTTTAACCTGACATGTTCTCTTGTTTCACTTATTTAAACAAACCCTGTTGTTAAGTAGTTGGCCTTTTCTTTAGTACTCATTGTTATGAGAATACTCCCACTGGTGAGCTCAGTCCAGTGGCCCACACTCAAAGAGGTTACACGGAACTAGAGGAAAGATAAGGATTTTGTTTTGTTTAAACAGGAATTCAGCGCAGTGCAAACCAGCAGTGCTGGGCTTGTCTTTCTTTGCTCTGCATAGTTGTAACCATTAACATAACCTAGGCTGCTTCCCTAAGGAAAAACTAATCCATTCCACTTGTGTTTGAGGACTGAGTCAGAATCCAACAGAGCTGGTGTAAATTGATATGAATTCCATCTATATGTCTAATCCCTATGCATATACTCCAGTACATTCAAATTGCAGCTACACATATTCCTGCTTGATCTCTGGATCTTATCTTCTTCATTTCTCAAAGCTGCTGACCCTTACGATCCTGACATTTACATAGGATTTGTTTAAGTAACGATTTCAGGATATAGTCCAGTAGATGGCTGAAGAAGAAAGAGTCACAACACATTTGCAGCTGACAACTGAATGAGCAATTGGCGTAAATAGTCACCTTTTTGCATAACAGTTTTTAGTATTGCATTTCCTGTTCTGTTGAATACTGCTCTTCAAATTTGTTTTAAGCAATGTAATGCTATGAGAATCACACATGAAATTTGTAATGAAAAGTACAGTCATTATCGTATTTTAAAATAAAGAGAAACTTTTATTTGAGTGAAAAATTCAGAATTTGTTCTGACAAGCACTATGTGCCAAAATAAACAACGGCCAGCAATAGGAATCCGTAAGAAAATCACCATATTTTCTTTCTTCACTGTAGGTTATTAACAATTACACTTTACCTGTGTGGGCTACTCACGGTGTCAGGACCAAACTGATAAAGCTCTCAGAATTGTTATTACAGGCGGAATTTGGGTTCCACAAACAAATACAAAAATCACGTTTACAGGGAGGTAAGCTGAATTCTTATACCTTTTAAAATCAAGAATACAGTGGGAGAGCAGAAAATGAAGGGTGTATAATGAACAGTGCCACTGATTCCACAGTAGAACTAAGAAAGATGCCATGACATGGATACTGATGATCAGCACTGAAAGATTTTGATTAATGGGAAGAGAGATGGTGAGGACTCAGGAATATCCTAATGCAACATTATAAAGGAGGTATCATTCTGATTACACTCTGTAAGAAATCCAGAAGTAACGTGCAAATTCTCACTGGACTGAGTAAAGTCTGAATGTAATGTAAGCCACCATGTTTAACTTACAAAATATTAATTGTAATAAACTGTAGCATGCTAACATTGTTGTTTAAGAGTATTCCTATTATTGCTAAGAGTACTAAAATGAAAGTATATAAAATGCTTCCAAAATTTATTCTGCTCAGCAGATAGCTGAAATTCAGGAATTTAAAAAATAGTTTATACCCTTTTAATCACTCATTCATCCTTCACTCACCCACTGTCATCCTTTTGGCCTAATTTTGGCTTATATTGCTGTGTTTAATCAGGTTCTGAAAGCCACAAGGACAAATCACATATAAGCACTGATTAATTTGTTTGGCTTTTTTTGGACCTCCAAGACATACAAAACTAAGCACAAGGTTCAAACCTCCATTCTTGCTTCACTATTAATTGCTATTAAAGATCTGCCAGTAATCGAAGACTGTAAGTGTGTTTAATTCTGCTAACACTGCAGTCCAAATCTTAGGATTTTTCTTCATGGACGATTCCAACTTTATGTTAATATATTAGCACTGACACTGATTTAATTCATATAGTTTGTCTTACAACTTTTCAGCAGTTGACTTTAACAAAATATAGACAGCCACAGGACTGATGAAGGCACATAATTCAAAGAATTTTTTCTTTCTGTGTCTCCGAAAATTGGAAAATCAATGGAGTTATGCCAGAAAGAGGGTAATATTCATTACTCTCTTGCATAGTCCTGGTGGCACAAAGCAGCTGTGAAAGCATTGTTTAACACTCTTGAGACTATTATGGATCTCCAAGATTATGTTGCAGGGAATCAGAATCAGGCTCACTGTTTGTATAAAAGATAGCTTCAGTCTTAGTAGGGCACTACACACAAATTAGCTATAAACTCAGTTTAGGAAATCTGATGCATGTAAAGGTTACCTTGTGTTAAGATGGTAACAAATGATACAAAAGTTAACACAAGCACCTCTTCCAGTCATTGTTATTGCTCCCCAATTTTCTTTCAGGTATTCTTTTAAAAAATATTCTCAAACATATCACAGATGCTAGAAAGCCTTCAAACCAGCAAAAGATGATTATGTATTCTGCGGTGAGTCTTTTATCTTGTTTTTATGCTACCTTTTTGCAATTACTAAATGCAGTGAAAGACAAGAAACTTCATTTCCTGCATGAAATACAGCCACAAGCATTTGGTTTTCATTAATCTTAAATGTCAGTGGATTATTTTCATTTCTTTAATGAACAGATACTACTTTGAAACATGCAGCATTCCATTTTTCAGCTGATGTTGTGGCTCATTTCATTGTAATACTGTTTTGACTGAGTAGAGGGCTCAAACACCAAGCCCCCGGTTTTATTGAACTTGTATCATGCAGATGATTTAGAAACAAACTGCCTGCTTCCTGCATCTTTTTCAGATGATAAAGAAAAAGATTAAGATAGATTTAATTATTTGGAAGATGTTATCAAGGCAGTTTCTAAATTGTGACTCTCTATTTTTGTTTAGAAAGTGCAAACTCTCTCATTGGAAAAGGAAATTTCTGGATTGCTCTTAGGAAGAAGCTCCTATTTCTAAATGGCAGTTAGATCGTGACCTATCAGGTGCAAAATCAGCCAAAGAGCTTTCTGATCTGATCTTGAATGCTGTTCACTTAACATGCCAAACCACAGGCTCTTATTAAAAGAAGTTTTCACAGTTCCTACTGACTTCGGTAAGAACTGCATGTGCCTACAGCTTCCGAAATTTTTACACATACATATACTTTACACATTCAGCATTCCAGTTTGTACATCCAATAAAAGACAGTATTTGGTCAATATGGCAGACAGCAGAGGGCAAGTATTAATGAAGTCACACAAGTAATGTTAAGCGTGCAAATAATGTGCTGGGCACGTTAAATAACAGCTCCATGAAGTCATTTTCAATATGTCTTTAACGGAAAGGTTTCTTGTATTTACAGCATGCAGCCACTATTGTTGCTTTACAGATGGCACTCAATGTCTTCAATGGAAAACTGCCTCCTTACAGTGCCTGTCAGTTTTTTGAACTTTATCAGGAAAAAAATGGGCAAGTATCTGGAAAATGCTGTATTGAAAAGCATGAAAAGCAAGTACTTTTTCTAAAAAGCAATTTACTGATACCCCAGACTATTTAAACTGGATACCCAGGGTTCATTACACAGAAAAAGATTATAGACTGATTTTAATTATTATAATTGGAGTCAATTTAGTACTTACTGAAAGTAGCAGAATTACAGCACCTAAGCCTGAAATCCCTCTATATATTGCTTCATTACAGTTATGAGAGGTTTTACTTCACCCTCTTTGTCTATTTAACTCCTTGACTCTCTACCAAGATGATAAACTACATGCACTGACCATCTATTGGTTAAAAGGATCTTTTCAGTGTACGCATGACGCACATTAATTGCAGGGCAAATAAGCTTCATCCATAAGTACGACGACTGCAACACAAAAATGTGTTCCGCGTGGTTCTGCATGCCTAACTGCTTTTTTCACCTTTGTGTATTTTGAATAAGGCAATACACCATAGAAATGTATTATCGGAATAATTCTTTGAGAGATCCTCACCCACTCACCCTCCCGGGCTGCAAATTTCGCTGTCCGCTAGAGAGATTTGCTCAGTTGGTCTCGCCAGTCCTAGTACACCATTGGACAAGAGAATGCAGAATTAAGACATAAAAAGAGGTAAGTTAAATGCTCTGAGCACGCAAAAGTAGAGTCAGGATTACACCTTCTCCTGCCAAGGGGTCATCTGAAGTAACAGTCTTTTTCAGAAGGGTCTGATCTGAAATGAAAAGAAATTCAGATCCAGTAAAACAGAATTATATCCCTAACCATAATTTCAGTCAAAGTTTCTGGTGAAATAGAGTCAAGGCTTACCTGGCTAATTACACTTCAGGATACTCCTTTTTTTATTTTTTATTTTTTAGCACAGTCTAAAAGAACCTTCAGTTACTGAGGAAGCAGATCCCAATGGACTGAACTATGTTAATCCATCTTATCTTCTCTAACGCAGAGTATTTGTCCAAGCTGATGAACAATATTATGCATTCTCTTGATTTTAGGGGACATTCAGAGATCAAAACAGACAAATATTAATAGTATACCAGAGTGGTACTTCCCAGAATATCAAATGTATGCACAGACACATATTGGCAACACTGATACATTCCCCAGTAGGATGTTTACATTACCAAATAAGCATTTCTAATTTTCCATTTTGACCATTGATGACATCTATATTTGCAGAAGGTGGGAACAGGAAGGCAAAGAATTACACTGTTTTTCTTGTATCTAGCTCTATATTCCTTTAGGAAGATGAAGAACAAACAGGCCCCAGGATATTAGATCTTCTCCTTCACAGAGCAAGCCATGTAACTAACCAAGTAAATAAACAAAACAAAATTCTCAACCTTATAATCAAAATTTTCCATTAATGAGGACCCAAGTGTTTAGCCTTCGGGTTCAGCACAAGGGCTACACATTGCTTAGACTCTCAAATTTTGCTAAAGTAAAAGTTAGATGGAGTCCAAGCCTTTTATATCAAGTCCAGCATCACTACATGACTGCTTTCACTAGTAACCCTGAGTGCACAAAATGCATACGGATCATGTAGGAGATTATACCACAGCTGACTCTCCAGTTAAAATATTCGCCATATCATCGTATCAAAATTTGACAGTTTCCTCTATTTTATGCTAGGTCAGAATGGTTCCATCTCAGTAACTGTAGGGGCCAGATCCCAATTTTGGGGCTCATAACTCTTCCTGCAGGCAGCAGATTTAGATTCACTACTGTGCACATGAAAAGCACCCAAAAAAAAGGCAGGAGTCTGGGCACACTGCCCTGCAGCTTGCACAGTGCAGCAGGCTGTCAGCTGGACTGTACTGCGCTAAATCACAGTAAACAGTAATGAAACACATTACCAATTCCCAGCGAATGCAGATAGACTGGATCAATTGATGTCTAACAGCAGGAAGCTAAATCAAGCTGAAGAGGAATGCAAAGAGTTTACAGGTCACAGTCACACCTAATATCACTGATTTCAGCAGGTTCCGGCTTTGTCCAAAATCATCTCAAATATTGTCCTTCTTTAATGCATATGTCAATACTTTGAATTATTATACAAGGATCAGAGTATTTGATGATCAGAAGCCCATAAATATGATTATTTTGGAATGAAATCTCAAAGTGTGACTAAGGTCAAATATTTACCTTACATAGCTATTCTACATGAAGACACCCTTTCTGAAACAGAATTATTCCACAAGGTGCTTAATTGCAGGGTCATGGACATCACTTATGGCCTCAGTATAGGGAAAAACACAGGATTAGGGAAGTTCTGCTTCTGCAGGTCAAACAAGACAGTAGGAGTAGGAGTGCAGTATAAATCAGAGCCAAGTTCCTCCAGATAATGATGACTGCAGTGTGGGACATAAGAAGGGATGACAACTCAGCCTCCTTGGGAAGGAGAGAGAACATTTCTCTGCACTCTCTTGGCTGCTCAGGAAGGTTTCAGGGTGGCTCTGCTCACCACTTCAACAGGATTTTCATACTTCATTCTCAATGGGAGTGAATTTGTCAACTCTTTCATCTTAGTCTGACCTACCCACTTGTTCAGGTCAAATTAATAGATTTGCCATGCTTTCTGAGAATGGGACTATGTGCTAAGAATGATTCTCTCTATTTGTCTTACCTTTAGGTATTCCCTCCAAGACCTTCAGGGTGATTAGCTTTATGAAACAATTCCTCCCACACTGTGACATGACTGCAATCCGTCTAAGTTTTCTCATCAACTTCCATCAGCATGACCAACAGCGTCCTGATCTCTATCAGAAGAAAACATTTCTCAGTACAACAGACTAAAACTATAGCAAGTGGTGACTTATCCCTTGTGAATGTCATCTTTGTTTTACCAAATAGTGAAACACAAGTGCAGTATCAAACCAGAATAATTTTTCAGGATCTACTCATTTCAACATGACTTTGAAAGTCAAGAACTTCAAAGTTCAAGAACATAATTTTGTTTCTAGTTTTTTCAAGGGTTGTAGCTTTAATTTACAGCAAAATTGGGAAATATATCTGAGAGAGCATTGCACCCATCTTAAGAATGAGATGAGAACTTCTGGAATTGCTGAGGGAAGCAATTTTATGTCCACAGAAGGAGTCTGTGGACTCCACTGTCCTCCTACTTTACTTTATTCAAGAAACAATGAAATGTTTTGCACAAATAGATCCCAGAAACTACAAAAATGAGGGTAGTGGTTGTTTACTTAGGGACATTTTTCTTTTTTTTTCTTTCTTTCACATACATACACAAATATCCCACCTTCATACAGAAGCAAGGTGAGAATTATGGACAAATGTACTGTGGAGCCAAACCTCAAAGAAGTCTACAGTCAGCCAGTCTGGCTACCGTAAAGGCCTTGCCGGCAATTGGCTCACCTGACAAGGCTTTTGGAGGTTAAGCCATTCCACCTCTTCCCAAAAAGACAGCAAGGTTCAGTGTCAATTTTGAAAGAAAAATCATTTGTGGTTTCAAACATTGTTTCAAATACCTTCTTTATGTTACCTTGATCAAATGCTCTGATCTGATCATATATAGTAAAGTCTGTGCTTCAGAAAAGTCTGTCAAGCATGCCATTCTTGACATTAACAACAACAAAGATCATCCCGCTGACATCACAAACAAAAAACTCCACAAAGTTACAAGCTAGTTAAAACATGCAGAATATACTGAGCAATCCTTGGCTAGTTATGTTTTCTAATACTTCTATTGCGAAAACAACTCCTGCTGTTACTCCAAAGGCTGGATCAGAACAATCAGATGCAACTAACTTCTGGAAAGAGTGGATATTTCTTTGTATGAAGAATTAGGCTTTTTTATTTTTTATTTTGTCATAGCGGGTAAGCTGCTTTTTCAGAAGGAGTTTTGTTAACAGTCTTGTTGCCTGCAGGTCATTTTGAAGAGAACCAGAGTAAACGATGAGACGCAGAAACTTTTGATATTCTAGCCTCCCTTCCCTGTGTTGGTCTTTGAAAAAGGAGGCTCAGCCTATGAATTGTATATTCCTTTTTAGAACTACAGCATAAGCAGGTAGCTGCTACCCCATAAGTTACAGAAGAACTCAAAAAATAAAAAGGCCCCTTTCCCCTCCAGCAAGAATCTAGGTTTCAGAATTCTCATTGCAAAGGCTCTTTCTCTTCTCAGCAGGGCCCAAACAACAATTCCTTTGCTTCCAATGCCAGCAAGGAGTTAAACGCAGTTCAGCAAGAACAGCTGTAGTAGTTAGGTTTCACAACAAAGAGGATGAAAATGTAGGTAAAAGTAAATGATTCCCTCTAGTGAAAAAATGCAAGCTCTTTTACGACAGCAGTCCAATCCCACAAAGGGAAAAAATGTTTCCTCACAGCATAAGATAGCCAGGTCTAGTTTCTTCCTAATGCAAAGATGGGCTTTGTCCTTCCACAAGCTTATTTTTTCCAATATTACCTTAATGGCCGCAATGGCCATCAACAGAAGGCACTCCCAGATCTTTCGGCCCTCACAGGAGAATTAGTATAAGCTCTTCAAACGATTTATCTCAATATCACACAGCTTATCAGTCACACCTCCTTTAACAAGAAGGAATGAAAAAATTGCTAAAAGAAAGCAAATAAAGATAAAAATGTAATACTACATTTTTATCAGCATTAGACTACTAAGAAGACTTACAGCCTTGGCTGCAGAAAGCAGACTTCTACGTATCTTCTCTTCTATTCTGAACCTATTTCTCCTATTTCTGAACTTATGCCAACTTGAGTTGCTTCTAATGTTTTGTTTGCCAGATATTTGCAGCTGGAAGTTCAAGAGCTGTAAAGCTAGCCTCTCTCTCTTCCCCCATCAAAGGCAGGGGTTTCTGCTGGTTTCCTAGACCTGAGAAGGCTCACACACAGAATGC
This sequence comes from Struthio camelus, assembly GCF_040807025.1. Classification (NCBI taxonomy): domain Eukaryota; kingdom Metazoa; phylum Chordata; class Aves; order Struthioniformes; family Struthionidae; genus Struthio; species Struthio camelus. The sequence goes on from NC_090943.1 coordinate 49,859,724, forward strand.
AAGACCCACATGCTTTTCCTTAGCCCCCAATTCCCAGTCCTTCTCCTTGTTCCTCACCCGAATCAGTGTCTCAAGGTTTTTCAGAACCACATGAAGACCCTTCTTCTGCCCCACAGCTTCCTCTGATATGGAGGATCACAGAACAGGAGCTTGGCCCCAGCTCTTCACTTCAGCTATGCATGTGCAACATAGCTCAGCCCACTACTCAGAGAATTCCAATAGAAAGTCCCTCTTTTCCATCATGTTATCAGACCATATTTCTTCCCTGCTACGTGCCCCAGTGAACACACCTTGGGGGCTTGATATTTGCTGTAGTAAAATTAATTTCAAATGTGTTTCCAAATTATTTTATTACCCTTATCTCTCTTCAAAAGAACTCCCATCACACAAACATTTTTTTCACTGCTTTTCATTCTTTAGAATATTTACTTCAGGAACACAGAAAGGAGTATTTTCTGTATATCTTGCTCACTCCAAGGAAAAATAAACATCGGTGTTGTTAAGGCTGAAACATCAGGCCCAGATCTTGTTGTGTGAATATATATTGGGAATGTAAACAAATAGATAAGTAGATAATATTAGTAAACCACTGCAGGTTTTCTGCTACTGCACCAGCAGACACCTTTTGAAAAATCTATCCCATAGTCTTTTGCAGATTTGAAATCACAGACAGTTTTCTTTTTTTTCCCTCTCTCTCTCTTAAAAAAAGAAACAAGCAAGCAATAATAGTTCAGCTTTGGAGTTACTTAGAATGGAAAGAAAATTATAGGTTCTTTTACATCATGTTTCGATGGCAGGATTGCATGAAAACGAAACTCCTTTCTTTCACAAACAATGCATAGACAGTCAAGCCATATATTAACAAAGGCAAATGTAATACCTGGAGAGTCACAAATGCTGTATTTTAAGTGACAGGTACTTTATGATGGTCACTATTTTTCCTATCATACACAGAAACAATGTCAGCAAGATGTGGAATGAGCAACAACAGGAATTTAATGCTGCCTGGGCAATGTGGCACTGGCCTGGCCAGACTACAATTTTGTTCTTTTTCCCTCGTCCTTTTCTGTTTGGGTTACTTACAGAGCTGAGTGATTGAATAAATAAACAAATAAATAGATAAATAAGGTTGCAGAAGAAAAATCTTGTTATTTTCCTAAAATTATTCATAAATATGGGTCAAATAACATTGAATGACTTTGATTTGTTTCTCAGGAGTGATGTAAGCAGGAGTTTCTTCTTTTTACTCAGTGCTTAAGGCACTCATCCAAGATGTGGCAGATACAAGCTCAAATCCTTCCTTTGCCAAAGCTGTAGATTCCTATCCAGTCACCAGCAGAAGCAAGTTAAGCCTGCAAGTGTTACAAATGAATGCTTCTAACCATCCACGCTACCTACAACTGGGTGAAAGTGGAAGATCCAACACAGGTCTGTGACCCAGCCCTTTTCTTTTTATCATAAGCACTTGGAAATTAAAGGAAATGTGTTGTTTTGTTTAACCAAATCAATATTTTTCTTCCCTTTCCCCTTTTTGGCTCAAAAATATTGAATAAAAAGATTGCAGATTAATCCAAATCAGTTTAAGTGCTGAATTGCAGAACTGGTCAACAGCAGTACCTGAGCTCTTTCCCCATGTGAGCAGCCTGGTCCATAAGTGCAGGCAGCAGTTTCATCTCCAGCTGCCTGAACTGCCACCGCTTACATCCTTTCAAAGTGTGTAGGTTGCCCTCCACCATGGGCAGTTAGCTAAAGCAAACATTGTGTACGCTACAGAATGGGTTTTTTCCGGCTACTACACTTCGAAACCAATCTAGCTGTGCTTCGGCAAGCCTCTGAAATAGATGCTCTAAAAATGGGCAATTGTATTTAAGCCAATTCCACTTAATGCCATATCTTAATAAAAATAACATAGCCATTAAACCAAATTAGCATAAAGATTATTTCAATTGTTCAAGTCCATTTACATGGACATATTTTTTATTTTGAAGCAACTTTTCCTAAAAAGGGTAAGAATTATATTGTTGCAGAGTATTTAAGTTTATAGTTGTTAAAAGCACAGTAGAAATGGAAGTCTGCCCATATCCCAGATCAGAATTAACATGTAAGACCGGTAAGGCAGGAGACTTTCAAACATAATACGTTCAATCAACACACTTACAGATTACTTACAGGATAAGAAAGTCTTGAAGGCAGTCATGCCTTTGTGCATAATCTAGCTTTCACAGAATCACAGAATGGTTGAGGTTGGAAGGGACCTCTGGAGATCATCTAGTCCAACCTCCCTGCTCAAGCAGGGGCCTCTAGAGCACATTGCCCAGGATCACGTCCAGGCGGGTTTTGAATATCCCCAGCGAAGGAGACTCCACATCCTCTCTGGGCAACCTGGTCCAGTGCTCTGTCACCCTCACAGCAAAGAATTTTTTCCTCACGCTCAGATGGACCTTCCTGTGTTTCAGTTTGTGCCCATTGCCTCTTGTCCTATCGCTGGGCACCACGGAGAAGAGACTGGCCTCATCCTCTCGACACCCCCCCTTCAGACACTTGTACACATTGATGAGATCCCCCCTCAGTCTTCTCTTCTCCAGGCTGAACAGGCCCAGCTCTCTCAGCCTTCCCTCACAGGAGAGATGCTCCAGTCCCCTCATCATCTTTGTAGCCCTCTGCTGGACTCGCTCCAGGAGTGCATGTCTCTCTTGTACTGGGGAGCCCAGAACTGGACACAGTACTCCAGGTGGGGCCTCCCCAGGGCTGAGCAGAGGGGCAGGATCACCTCCCTCCACCTGCTGGCAACACTCTGCCTAATGCACCCCAGGAGACCATTGGCCCTCCTGGCCACAAGGGCACACTGCTGCCTCATGCTCAACTTGTTGTCCACCAGCACTCCCAGGTCCTTCTCTGCAGAGCTGCTTTCCAGCAGGTCAACCCCCAGCTTGTACTGCTGCATGGGGTTATTCCTCCTCAGGTGCAGGACCTTGCACTTGCCTTTGTTGAACTTCATGAGGTTCCTCTCCGCCCACCTCTCCAGCCCGTCCAGGTCCCTCTGAATGGCAGCACAGTCTTCTGGTGTGTCAGCCACTCCCCCCAGTTTAGGATCATCAGCAAACTTGCTGAGGGTGCACTCTGTGCCTTCATCCAGGTCACTGAGGAATAAGCTGAACAAGACTGGGCCCAGGACTGACCCCTGGGGGACACCACTAGCTACAGACCTCCAGCTACACTCTGCACCACTGACCACAACCCTCTGAGCCCTGCCATCCAGCCAGTTCTCAATCCACCTCACTGTCCACTGCACCTCCTGAGCTTACCTATGAGGATGTGATGGGAGACAGTGTCAAAAGCCTTGCTGAAGTCCAGGGAGACAACATCCACTGCTCTACCCCCATCTATCCAGCCAGTTGTCCCATCATAGAAGGCTATCAGATTGGTTAAACATGATTTCCACTTGGTGAATCCATGCTGACTGCTCCTGATCACCTTCTTGTCCTCCTCATGCTTAGAGACGGCCTCCGCATTCCAAGAGAAAAGAAAAGCAATACACAGAAAAGAGCAAATAACTGCCCAGAAAACAGCTTCAAGAACATACCAATAGCAAGGTGTTTTTTAACTGTTTTTCATCTGAGGTCCTGCTAACTTTACTATTGTATCTGGGGGGCAGATAATTTTAAACTATGTGAAGTGTTGTTTAAAATAAGTATTCTGATTTCAGGGGAAAGTAATATAGAAGGGGAAGAGTTGGATATAAAGGGGAGGGAAGCTGAAAAGAGAGTGAGAGGATAGACTAACTGGCCAACAAAGGAAAAAGAGAAACCCAGTTTGCCTGACTCTTGATTCCAAGTTCATCCTCTTGGCCATACTACAATCTGGAAAGAGTCCAAGCTCTGAGAAGCAGAAACTGAACAGGTAGGTTGAAACAGGCTGAACGACTAGCAACTCCATTATATTTTAACCCTTATCCTTACACTGCAAAAGAGAAAAATATCACAGAGAAAGAGGAATTGAATTATGATTTCATTATTCAGAATGTAAACAGTAATTTGCAAACAAAGGATAATGACATTTGTTGCCTAATCACACAACATTCCTCCTGGATTTGAAATTCAGCAGCAGCAGTTCCACCCCTTTTGAAAGTACAGCCTCGCGTCTGGGCTGTTCAGCCTGAGCAGCTGTTGGAGCTACAAAACCTGTTTTCATCCACTGCCAAGATGGGAGTGATATGGCTTCCCAGCCGATCTAGGCTTCTGTGTTTTGCTTTTCATATCATCTTCATTCTGTTTCAGCAGACTACTGCAGAAAGAGAACTGAAGTTTGTGGTCGTAGTAAGTAGATGGGTTTTCTATTTAATTGTGGGGAATGCTACAATTTGGTGTGGTTTTTGGATTGAACAAGGTGTGTAGTTGCTTTGCCTCTTTGTAGACTTCGAAAAAACTATTTCTGCCCTTTTGCTTACTGAATTTAAGGACTTCTTAAAGAAGATTAAATGCCACAGATGATTATAAGATTTTTCACCTACTAACTTCTAGTTATTATTTCAAGATAACTGAAACGCTTAGCTTTGTGGTGGAAGCATAGTGCACAAGAGTGAAGAGATTTGAGGTCTAGCTAACCTATTCTTGCTCAAATTAGCTGATACCCTGTTGCATAGCTGGAGAACTGGAGGTTCTGGCCTATCTTCTTTGTGCTTGAAAGCTGAATTTATTCATGTTATGAGGTGCTCTAAGATTTCAAAATAGGAGTCAGCATAAAAACAAAAATATTTTGTTTCAGAAGAGTTGAATTGGCACAGCAGTACACTGAAAAACAGAAAATGGCATTTTACGTAGGGATTTGAGATACATGTTGCATTAACTACAATTAATTTGAAAACTGACTGAAATAGTTCTTTGTAGACCATTTCTGGTTTTAAAGCAACTAGATACCACTTCAACATCAGTTTCCCCAATATCTCAGGTAAAAAAGAGAAATTAATTCAACGAAGTATTTTAGATAGTGAAGGTTGTATGGTAGCTCTTTTCACTCTTCTTTCTTTCTTTAATAAGAAATGTACTGATAAAGAACATTTAGTCTAAAGTGATATTTTCAATACAAAGTTGTGGGGATTGGAATTAACATTCATAAAAAAAAAAATTTAGTTCTAAGATATTCTTCCTCTATCTGAGATATTAAGTGAATAACAGAATAACAGAATAACAGAATATGAATAACAGAATGAAGGCCTGTGCTCAAAACATACCATCTAGCCCCAAATATGCTATTTCATATCTAATTGTCTGTTGGCTGGATTATGCAGATGTACCACTTGGAGAGAGGCTAGAAGGCTCAGAAAAAAATGGTTGCTGAGCCTTACTCTTGGATCAGATGCTACACAATGTAGGAAATCTAGTTCCAGTAACATTCTATAGCAGTATCCTTAAACGTCATTCCAACAGTAAGAGAGAGACCTGGACATACAGGTGAAATCAGGCAGTCAGTATTCCTTGGAGAATTAATTCTCTAAAGGGAATGAGGCTTGTATTGAACTGTAGTTGTTACAGTGTTCTATCAAGTGATGGCTCTGCAGAACAAGTTACAGGAAATACCATCATGGAAATAGAGCCTTCCTACCCCAAATCAGCTTCCTTATCACACCTACATAGCCACCTTCTCCTACCTGCCAAAAGAAAAAAGAAAAAAGGAAGATAGCACTTTATTTATTTATAGAGTAACCTATCATAATCATTATGAAAATAGTAGATGAATTTCATTTAAACTATCTTACTTTTATCACTGATGATACCTTTCCTCAGACCAACCAATCTGCCTAAAAATTACAATAGAGTAAGTCTCATTATCAGTATATATCTCTTTTCTCAAGGCATGGTTTATGCGTGTTCAATTTAATTTTGCTTTCTCAACTCACTGATTGAACTTCCGTGGGAAAAGAACCGACAGCATAAATTAATAGGGTAGGAGTTGGCCTCAGAACATTTCACTGATATAATGGGATATAATAAGGGTCAGACTACAGTCAAGGTAACCCTAAAAGACATATTTCTGAGATAATTCAATGGCCATTTTCCAGCTGTACTCTGTGAATTGCTATGTTTTCACCTGAGAATATTATTGCACTGTGAAAATGTGGCATAATGACTTTTTAAAACTTTCTTAGAAGAATTGCACAATATAGAATACAGCTGCAGGGGGGAAAACAGACAAATGTTTCCTTTTGCTCACTGCCAGAATTGTGCTATGCTCCTGTGCGGGGCCTTGCTCTCTCGTCATGATTTCCATCTTTGCACTGATTCTGTGTTTTTTGACTATTGGCCACAAGTCCTATTGGCTGAAAAGCTGTAATTCAAACCGTTTTCTCAAAATTCTATTTCGGTTTTCCTTCTCACATGTAAACACTAATGTTCAGCAGAATTGTCGTATACTGAATGGAAGCTACATGTAACTGAGGAAAACAGGAAATATCTAGGATCGTTGCATACCTAAGTAACAATGAAATCCTGTTTTACTGAGTCTGTATAGAGAAGTTCTGACCTTTAACTTCTGGTCTCCCATAGGCACTCTTTTCATCTGTCATATACACAAAGGGGTGTGGTTTCTGAGGTAGGGTGGTTTCATTATGTCTTTCTTCTTGTAACTCGGGATAGGAAGCGCTGATGGGGTATGATATCTATTTGTCCAATCAACCCAAGCCATTCGAAATCTTAACTAAACATGCTCCTGTTTCTCCTGCATCGATGGTTTTCCTGAGCTGGTTGCATGACTCATTCCTCTGATCTGCTGTTTTTATTCCTACTGCTGGTTCTAGAATAAGAAATACTTTTGTTTGAAGTTGGGTGTCAGTATAGGTGCCCATCAGAGGCTCGCTATTACTCAGTGCCACATAATTCACTATAATTCATGGCACTTCTGAATGAAGATGCTATATATACTATATGTGCCATATTCTTAGTTCACCCTGTATGCTGCCTCAGTTTTCTTCAATGTAATTTTTCACCTGACAGAAAAGGAAGCAATTCGTGGCCAAAGTTTGAGTCAAATGGACATTTTGATCTGTAGTGCTCACCCTCACAACCTTATAAAGAGAGAGCAGGAGAGCCCCAATACCCAATCAGGTTCCAGCTCTACCAAAAAGTTGAGGGAGTAGGTGTTTGACAACTGTCCATCTATTGCTTTCAAGAACTGACTGAGGTAAAATATTTCAGACAGCAGATTCTGGAGTGAACACATCCAACAGGCATGCTTTACTCTTTTTCTGTATCTCCTCCCTTCCTTCTCTTCCTTCTTGCTTGCCAGTGTCTTATGTCCTTCTGCGTTCCCTCCTTAGCTCTTCCTGTTCTCTCATCCTGCCAGTTTTGATATCTCCTGAGAGGTCAGGAAAGCAATCTGTATGCCAGGAGTTACAAATGCTGAAGCACATAAATATCTTAAAATGAATTTGAAGGATCACAAAATCCAAATCCTCTGAGTTTTCAGAAATACATATTTGATGAACAAGGTAAGCTTTGTAGGGATAGATTTTTTCTCTAACAGTAGGCAAAAAAGACAAACTTTCACACACGCAAGCCCTTCTTACAGTTTGAAATGAAAAAAAACCAACCTCTTTTGAAATATAGCTGACTATAACTGGATGAGTTCGCCTTTTAAGTAAGTAGTTGTTCATGAGATCATTATTCTATTTCCAATTGTAATTTAAGCAAAGTCATTTTCAAAAGTAGCAAACTACTAGAAAGTTTGAGCACAAGTGAAAATTTAGCTGGCTAAGAAGCTCAGTGCTTCTTTTCCTGAAAGCAGGGTTCTGCTCTCAGCAGTATTTGTTTCTTTCTTCTTTCTTCCAACTTGGTGTTAATATAATATTTATATGTAATTGTACTAACTTCACACTGTGCAATGTAGATTTAGAAATTACAAACAAGGAATTGAACTTTTTTCTATTCTGTGTGCTGCTTTTCGGAAGAGAACAAACACCACTGCTTCTACTTCTTAAGGTTACAAGGAGTAAAAACAATCTTGTTCTTTTACATCTCCAGCTCCCACATAGATTCAAATACAGTTGAATCTATGTGTCTTTGCCCTTCCACTTCTGTTGAGGTAAAATGCTGCTCTGTTGTGGCTAACTAAATGTTTTTAGGGGTTAACTATTGTGACAGTGAAATATACACTGACAGTTATGTTGCATATTAAATATAAAGTATCATAAACTAGCATTCCAAACTTAATGTATATTCAGTAATTTTTCACTAATAAAAAGGCATATTTCTTGGTCAGGTTTGGATCTATTACTCCATAGTACATAAAAATAGTCATTTCATCATGTCAGTTGGTTTTAACAACCGTCAATTACTCCTAAAAGCACTTTTCAGTGAGGTTGGATACATTTAGCAAGAAAGCACACAGCTACATTTCAATTGAGAACCTAATCTTCATACTTTACGAAGGCATCAGCTTGTTCAGAAAAGCTCATCAATTCCACATGAAACCCGTGGTATGTCAGGATTTCAAAACACCAAAGAAATAAGCAATGACACAAGAGTCCCCGTCCATCATTTTCCTTATATCCAGTTGAATCAATAACCAGATAATTTAGCTCTTTGCCTAGTCTCATGTTCTCATACACTGACAAATGGTTATAAAGATTCCAGATTAGCAAAAACAGACACAGGCAGAATTAAAAATTGCCTACAGAAGTAAAAACTAATTTATTTAATAAAGACTTTATGAAATGTTTTGCTGTGTTGCTTGAGATTAGAAAAAGAAAGCTTTCTTCTTGACACTATGTAATTTCATATTGACCAAATATCTTGTTGATTCTGGTGAGCTGTTTTAACCAAAGAAATCTCCTTTTTGTAGGTTAAAACAAAATTTTTTTTAATTTTAACCAATGTTTAATTTTTTCAAAGTTCACTTCAATTTTATTGAGAATATTTTTAATGTAGTGGAAAATGTGAAAGTTAAAGTTTTTTGAATAAATTCTTTGATTTGCTGAAAAATATTCATATAAGGTCAACCACGTTTTTCAGTGAAGTTTAACTACTTAGCCATAAAAAACAATCAGTTTTCTACGTGGTTCTGGTGGTAACACCTAATCTGCTCTAGCAAACCTTGCTGTCTGCTTTAGAAACCTTGAATACACGGAGAAATCCAATTATATTCACCTTTAAAGGACAGTAACTCCCATCTCTGAAACTGGTGCTCTAGCACCAGTTTGTGCACACTGATACAGAGAGCTGCTGAAAAGGGTGTGTATTGTAATTAAAATATTAAACCATAATGCTTTCATTTACTTTGAGAAAATATAAACATGAAACATCTACCAGCGGGAGTGGCAAACTAACTAGCGTGTACAAACCTGTCTGATGTTTGGGGAAGAACGATGTGGCACTATGAAGCAATGGAGAGGATTAATTAGAATCAAGCTCTAGATTAGTGAGGTATTATGGAACAGATGTCACTTCATGAACAAATATGCCATGCTTCCACATTGTCATTTTCTCCTGCAAAGTCAGGCAATGAGGCTAGTTATTTGAAAAGGCATACATGCAGATGCAACTTCTGTAACGGTTTGGATCAGCATCCTGGAATATTGTCTGGAGCCCTGTGAATCTGTACTCCAGAATTTATTTCCACGTAAATCTTCCATGGACTTTGTTTTTCTAAGCCTGCACATGACATGCTTAGAAATGGGAATTCAGAGTTTTTCAGAACTGTTTAATCTAGAGTTGGTACTCTTTTTGTACCCTGCAATAAAAATAAAAGAGGTTCATTTAAGATTTCTGATGTACAAATCACAGTACTAACATTCATCATGCTAGAGTGTCTAGCATAGGAAAGCAAGCAAACTCTGCTCTCACTGAAGTTATTACAAAACATTCTCATGAATTTTTTCATAAATATATGCAAAAATATTAAGAAAAATTAAGTAAGATAACAATGTAAATGTGTATACACACATTTACAAGATGCTGCTACGAAAAAAGCAGCTGCAAAAAATTTAAGGTGTGTGCACCAAAGTAATTAAATCCTCATACAAGCACATCAGCAACTGATCTAATAGATGCTGAGTGTCCAAAATTCAGTCAGATCTCTTGTCCAGGTGCCTAGTTACGGATCTAATCTGGACATTAACATTTTGGCTGATTCCTTTTAAGTTCTAGGCAGAAGAGTCATCAGGCTGATGCCCACCGAATTCCTATGTAACGATACCACTCTTGTGTGTAAAGAAGGTACTTCAATCCTACGTGACACATTGACTAAGCTTCTGCAGACTTTTCAATATTTTTATTTGAAAAATGGCACTGGAATTAAAATTATATGCTTGTCTTCAAGCCAGGTGAGAAGGGAAAGCTAACGGTAATTAACTCAATTTTTTAACATTAATTTTATCAGGTTTTTCGACATGGTGATCGAACACCAATTGCAAACTTTCCAACTGATCTACACAAAGAAAGTGAATGGCCCCAGGGATTTGGACAACTTACCAAGGTATGTTGACTTCCTTAGTAACACTAAGAATGCTACTAACATAGGAAGTCTGCAGATTTTTGATGTGTGTCTTGCAAAACATCAGTAAATCCCAACTAGTGATAGATAGTATTAGCAATACCCCATAATTCATAAACATTTTTGCAACAATATTCATCCAACTACTGTGACATTGAAATCTTGTTCATCATAGCTATGACTGTTTTCCTGCAAGCAACAACTTCCTGAGAGTGTGTGTACATTCAAATAAATAGCAAATTTAAACATTATCAGTACTCTTAAAATTTCTGAAGTTCTGATGGTCAAGACCCTTAAGTACGGGGCCATGTGTCAGGGTAGAGGAATGACACCTGCCCACCAGCTCAAATGATGAGTCCACATCTCATCATTTGACTAGCAACCATCTACTCACAAGGCAAGGGAAGACTTGCAGGAGAAGGCTGCTTCTGGGGACAATCTTCTAATAAGGCTGCTTTCAGCCTGGAGCTGCATTAGGATACATTGAGCCTACTTGTTTCTCCGGCATTTCAACACCAGGCCTTAGCTCTTTAGCTATATTTGGCATATGAAGTTCTGGAGTAAAGAGAGGCCAGTACATTCACTAACTATAGGTCATTACAATGGAGAAGCATGAGTCAGAGGCAGCTGAGCATTTAGCGTTCAAAGTGAAACTTGGAAAATCTGTAAAATTCAGACACTCACCCAACACATTACTATCCCCCTGTAAATAGCTTATTTTACAGAAAGAAAAAGAGTTTCTGCTTTGGAACAGCTTTTTGAGACCTTTTTTTCTATTTTTTATCTTTTTGGCAGCAGTAGTAAGAATGTACTTCTCTGACAGCTAAAAGTTAAAGAGTTCAACTCACAGCCTTGGAAATGAATAATAGAAAAGACTGTGCAGTCTAAGGCAACTGCAGGGGTACCAAGCCAAAGCTGGAAGAATTTTTCTGAAGGCATGGAAATGTAAGCCACAAATTCATCAGGTTGATCAAATAGCATAGTAATAATGATAATGAACACTGGGGTATCAATCACCCTTTATCAACTGTCACTGACTGGCATACACTTAATCCTGAGTAACTCCAGAAGCATCTGTAGAGCTACAGCACTGTGGAAACAGTATTTGTATAGAATCAGGCACGTCGCCCTTCCTGTCACAGATGTTGGAGTCTTAGAATTTCAGAAAATATCTTTTTTTCATAGATATAAATGAGTATTTCTGTCAAAAACTCTAGCGCACTTATAACATATATAATATGTTATACAAATGATTAGTGATCACAAAAAGAAATTGGTGAAGACAAAAAAGAGAGTAGAAAAGAAAAAGCATATTAAGATTCTTCAGTATCCCTAATCTAAGGGTCATCTGCATGCTTACCTCATAGACTGGAATGCAGCAGCTATATGAACTTGGACAGTACATGAGGCAAAGATACTCCAACTTTCTGAACAGCACATACAACCGGCAAGAGGTATGTATCAGAACTGTCTGGAGGACATTTCTCCTGCATAGTAGCAGTATGGACTTGTGCTAAATAAAAGCACATCGTACTCCTTTCATTAAAACAAAAATTAAGGTAACAGAAGAACTCTTGAAAATCAGGGGGTTATGTCACAACAAAATCATAGACTCAAGTGTTTAACTTTATGCTCCTACATTCAGTTTGGGTCTTCCACAACACTGTTTTCCAGGACTGAGCAGCTCCACCCCATCAAATGAATTGCCACTTAGTGACCCAATATTGTTTTACCCTGTTTACAGATGACACGTTCGCAGTCATGCGATGGACCATGCTCACATATCTCATCCTGTGAAAGAGAGGTCTCACATGTGTTTGGATGTGTGCATGCCATATGACATGGATGCATCATAGGGAAGATACCATTTTTGTCCACACAGGCATTGACGGGAGGGCACAGAAGACGATAGCTTTGCAATGTTTCCATGAGAGGTTTTTGTTATCCACCAAAGTCGTAAGTGCCTTCATCCATGAGGTATAGCAGATGGATGACATCCATGTACCTCTGAATTTCAGAGGATGCAGATATTCCTTCTTTTAAATCATGTTTTTTTATTCTTCTCAGTTCAGTTCCAAGGCCAGCTTCCAAAGTGAAAAATGCTTTGGCAGTTCTGTGCACACAAATGAAGCAGGGTAGCTTTAATTTCATTGTTTTGATTTTATGCAAAAATAGAAACTGAAAATGAGAAGGCAGGACTGATGAGTTGTGTGAAGTTTCCCTCTTTTATTTTTATTATTGCCATTTTAAATGTTAACTCGTTGCCATTTTATCTACAGTTTTATATCCAAAGTACAGATTATGACCGCACCATAATGAGTGCCCAGTCATGCCTTTCTGGCCTCTTTCCACCAACTAGCAGCCAAATCTGGAACCCTGAGCTTCCCTGGCAGCCCATCCCAGTTCATATTGCGCCAGAATCATCAGATCAGGTGAGTACTGGCTGGATACTTCCTATCATGCCTTAAGCTTTTCCAAAAGAAAAAAAAAAAGAAGAAAAAAAAAAGAACTAAAGAGTATTTTCTATTCTCTTTGAATTCAGTCTAATAGAAAATATCAACTGTAGCTACTGGCCAGCAAAAATGTCACAGTTTAACTGTCATAGCTGCATGTAAATCCTCCTTCTACAACACTGAATACTTGATTTACAATCCACGCTACCACTTTCTTCAAGGCACAGCTCTAACATTTCTCCTCGCAAGGGCACTTTTGGACAATATTCTAAGGAAGTTGCCCTAAACCTTTACAGACACCATATGCTTTTCTGAGCATCAGTCAGCTAGAGAGGCTTAAAAAGCTTAGCTTTTTCTCTTCTGCCCACCTTAGCAAGTTCATTTCTTAGTTTATTCAAGGAATGGAATTTGCACCAGCCACTATAATGACCTCTCAATTATTACTTTACTATTCTGGTAGCGCTGAGGCAACTCAATTAACGAAAAGGGCCCTATTATGCTTCACGCTATACAAACAAATAAGAAAACTACAGTGCTTGCCCCAAGGTTCATGATGAGAGCAGACCTACCTAAATGATAGGTCTGACAAAAGTCTTACTATACAGCTCTCCCTGACAGAAACAGGTTTAGATTTCATTTTACTGGCTCCTGTGATGGGGAACTGTGTAAGTAAAAGGTTGAACAAGGACAAAAGTCACTGAGTGTAGTGGCAGAAAGGTTAATTCTCTTCTGTCTTTGATGACAGAAGTAGACTTTGAAGAAATGTATACAAAACTATTAAATAACTGCCTGTCCAGTCACCAGCATCAGAGGATGGACTCTGTCATTAGAGGTGGCCTCACCCACCTGCCCATTGGTATTACTCTGTTCTAAAGCTATGCTTGCAAGCAGGTCCAAGCAGAAGAGGTTTCAGTAATCTGCATTAGGAACAACGTGATTCAGCTTGAAACTTCTCTCTGTTCTTAAACAAAAAAGAGCATCAACACTGTTGTTTAAATGTGGGATTCTAGAGGAAGTTCTTACACGTGAAGACATTAAAAAGCATAAAAGTGGTCAGAGCTTTGGCCAAAAGAAACCACAAAATGCTTAGGGGAATCACAGTACAGTGTTGTGACCTGTTTGGAGAAGGCAAGCTCATTTGTAGAATCTCTAGCACTCATCGCTTCTGCAGCTGCCTCGTGGTGGGTGCTGATGTCTCACTGAAACAACTCAAAATGCCTGTTAAATATGCAAACCACCTGGAAAAAGCATCGTTTGAGGGTGTTTTCAAGCCCTGAGCAACATAAAGTAGGAAGTCGAGGCCAAGTACCATCCTGTAAAAAAACCCAATCACAGTTTATTTTTCAGCCATGGGGATCCATCAAAACCCAAAACTAGGGGCAACAGCACTGAGTACTGCTTAACAAGGCCAAAGGGAGTGGCTTACTTCATAACACCTAGAGGGAGGATAATTAAGCGATACAGCAAGAGGAACATTTGTTATTGTGTAATTAAATAACATTCCCCAGCTTCACACTGCAGCTTGAGCCCTCACCCTCTAGCGTGCTACTGTTAAGAGAGAAAATACACCCTTGAAAATCTTTCCAATGGACAGCGTGTTACCTTCTATTTGTGACTGCTGCAAGCCTCACACTTGATGCATTTTGATACATCAAAGAGAAAGAAGCAGCACTGGAAGTGCATTTTCGTATGTTCACCCCAAGGCAGAGCAGACGTTCTTGCCATAGATGTAGAAGTTAAATGACATGTGGGTCTTCTTAGAAGCCTCTATACAGAGACAATTTCTGCACTGTATATTAACTCAGTTCCATGACCAGGACAAACTTATTTTGCTCACTCAGACAATTCTGAAGCCGTAAGTTTTATACTGGCAGACTTTATGCTGGTTCAGGTATCATCTGTCCATCTGCAACTAGCACAAAGCATATTTGCCAGAACAGAGTTTGAAAGAGATGTGAGTATGTATTTACATATGGTTCAGATCAAATGTGTACTATCAGGTGATCTCAAAATGCATAGACTTGGAGTTATTAAATGTGAAACCACATGCTTAGGCATGACCAATGCTATAAAGTCATTCTGATATTTCAGAAACACAGTTTATTTGTCATTCTTACTTGGGAGTTCTGTCCATTAAACTGTACTTAAAGTGCGTACCATATTACACTAGTTATATCTGAAGCACTAAAAGCGGGATGTGTGACTGGAGAAAAAATCCAGATTCCAAAACTAGGTGGAGTCAAGCAGGATCTAGTGGTGTTCAGAAACTAAAAGAGGGAAATGGTAGCTTTTTAAAATTCTTTTTCTTTTTTCAAATTCTTGATCATGGAGACTGTGCCATTTCCCAAAGCAATCCCCCGACATAAGTGCTTCCAGCCAAAATCAGCTAAACTGATGGAAATCAAGCTATCGCACTCACAGACTGTCACTGGAAAGTCAGGCTATGACAGTCCATTTCTTATGTTCACTAAATTCATGAACGTGGTGCACAAACTGTCACAGAGCAGCTGTAGCAGGGCCATGAATCAATCTCACAAATATAAGATATCGCAGCAATACAAAAACTAGGATTGTGTTGATTAGTCCCAGAACTATTCTTTTTACTTCTCTTATTTCAGAGGCTGCATTTTCCTCTGCGCGACTGTCCCCGTTTTGACGAACTTCAGAATGAAACCCAAACATCTAGAGAATTTCAAAATAGAATGCAACCATACATGGTAAGAAAAAATAGAAAGGAAACAAAATCTAAGAAAAATGAAAAGACCTAAGATGTAGAAGTTATGGAACTGTGTTGATTTCTTTTGCTAAAATGCCTCAAAAGTCCTGAGGACTCTCTTAAAAATAGAAAGTTAGGCCAGTCATCAAAAAGTATGTTTGATACACATTTCTCAAGCTTGTCTACATTAACTTAGCTTTTAAAATCTGAATTTAACATTAATTTTCTGATATTATGCAGAGCTCCATGTAGTTAAAGTTCAATGATATGAGGAGAAAGAAAATATTTTGGATGCAGCAATTTCCAGTTTTACAGGGTAGCACAAACCAGCTCTAAAAATCTGATAAATATCCTGAAACTCAGGAAAATCTAGGTTTTCCTGCTATGACTTTCTGAAATTAATGCTGCAAGAGAAAACTAAAGCAAGCCCAGCCAGGCAAACACTCTGACTAGCGAAAATTTTACCACAGGATCAGTGAATAACATGCATTCACACACTCTCATTCAGAGATGCATTCTGGATCCATCAAAATAAATGCTTCTGCTTTGGCCCTGACAGACATCTTCGCAGTTAGTGATCCAGAATTTCCCCTTATAATGCTGCAGCAGGCTGTGCCATCTGGTGGGTATACCTGCCCCAAGCAACCATGCTCTTGTGGACAATAATTACTCTGGACAGTGGTTACTGCTGCTGTTTAGTTAGCCTATGATCCACTTTGTAATTGCACTACCTCACAAATAAAGCGGGAGTCTCCTGTGGCCCTCACACCTTTGACTGCACCTGAACATGTCCTCTAAGACACTTCAGGCTCACTGCTTGCGCTGGCTGGGCTAAGTCAAATGTTTTCTCTTTTTTCCCCTTCTTTTTTTTTTCTGGTTTATTTCTAACTTTCTGCCAGCTCAGCTACTCTGGCCAGCCTCACTGTCCTGCTAGGGAGGTGAATCATGACTTCATAGCAATTTCTCCCTGTCAGCTACCAGTGTGAAACAGGTAACATGAGACTAAGGCATATCATGGAGTCCCTTCATTCCGCTTTCACATAACAAGAATCCCTATGGGAATCGTTGTGAAACGATTACTTAGATACTCAGCTCCTTTGTAAGGGGAGAAGCTAAAACTAATTTCCTTTTCAGTTTCTTCTTTTCTTCATCCCGAGTATTCACCTCTGCTTTCTTTAATTTGCTATTTCCTCGTCATCCTTTTTTCTCATCTTCCTTTTCCCTTAATGCCTTCCTCCTCCTTACTTCTGAAGGCTTGAGGTGACTGAGGTACCCTCCTGGAGCAGTCAGAAGAGGGAGAGAAGAACACAGCAGACAGTGCATCAGATTTGACCACAGCAGGGCTGAACATAAAGCAGTGCCTGAAATAGAGCTCAGCATCTTGAAGTGGCTACAAAATGAGAACTGCAACCAAAATTCTCCCTTACAAGGGGTTCACCCGTGTAAAATCAAACACTGGTGTGTTGCCAGTTTGAATGCCAACGAATCTGTATTCATTCCAAAGGTAGTGAGTATTTGTGGTATATTCTTCATTTTTTTCCCCAGGATTTTTTACAGACGATGGCAGTTAACACAGGATTTGAACTAAATGATCTTAAAATACTGGACAATTTCCAACTCTGGAATACGTATGACACCTTATATTGTGAGGTAATAGTAGCGACAAGGATTGGGGGAGAAAATAACTCCTAAGACGTGTTTCAACTAAACTATGGCAATTTGGTTTCACAGGAATGAGTGGCCTTCTCTCCATAATTTACTTCTTTTTTTTTTTTTTTAATTTGAATCTAAGTCCTAATTTAGTGCATTGGTAAAAGATACCCCAAAAGCATGGTCTACAGCTTGGAAAATTGTTGTTCCCGTGTTTCCATTTGGTGTTTTAACCCCAAAGCACTGGTGCAGAGATCCATTCCCTTAGTTCCCTCATTTTCCTTCCCAGTATGCTGCTGTAGAATTATTTGAGCATGCTGGCTAGGACGTATTTATGATTTTTAATAAGAAAATGAAAGTAATTGCTTTGAACTAACAACATGTAAATATAAAAATCTTTAGATAGATGTTGAAAATGACAAGTAAGATTATGATCTATTTGTTAGAAAGTTAGGACATGATGATTGTTCCCAGTGAACGCAATCAGATTGATCCCACACGTGGGATGATTCCGTCTGGCCCCAACCAGCCATTAACAGCAGCACACAAAAGCTGAAAGGTCGTTGAACATATCCTCCACCCACTGATTTACTTAGACACTGTAAGATGCTATTGTACTTATGTGACTGCAGAGTGACACTTGTCTGTAAACGGTCTGTGATGGAACTGGTCTCTGGTCCACTATATGGAAAAGGCAGGACAAGCTGGAGCTAGGTTATACCCTGAAGACCCAGCCAGTGTTAGAAGAAGGGGAGAGAACATATGTATGTCTGCAGTCTTCCACACTAGCAAAACCAGAAAGAAGTATCACTATAGCAAGAACACACTACACTTACAAGGGATCCCCTTCACACAGGTATTTCCCCTCTTGCAGATCTTTCATTTCAGGTTGATCCCCATTTCCACAAAGGCTATTTCACTGGCAAAAGATTTGCAGGACAGCATCAGAGAGTCCAAAAGTCTAGTGCGAGGCAGGGGAACATGGGGATGGAAACCAGTAAAAGCAAAAATATAATTTTGCTTTCATTTATCACTAGGGTATTCACAATTATACTCTCCCTGTATGGGCCACCAAAGATGTAATGGACAAGATGGAAAAACTGGCAGAGTTGTCCTTACTATCATTATTTGGGCTTTATAAAACAGAAGAGAAGTCACGACTACAAGGAGGTAAATCAAAAATGTGTAGCTTCCAGAAAGGAGGAGACAATACTTACGACAATATGCAACATTCTGTCACCTTACACATGCAAAATTGATACAGAACCCCGATTTGTAACTGAGGATATTGGATATCATATTAAACATGAAAATATGTGTCGAACACTAGCATTTGCATGGATAACATATTGAAATGAGGTATAGACATGAATGTTTTTAGTTATCCTGACGATGTTAAGACACTCTAATAGATTAAGATTTTAAGAAAAATTATAGAAATACAAGGAAAAAGAATCAAGCCCCCGCCAATCTGATCTTTACTTGTCTGATATGAGCTTAGATTGAGCTTAACTTCTGTTTCTTCAATATTTATTCTAATATTTTCCTGTTCGTTGTCTTTCCCTTTGATGTACTGGCAACACATTATTAGCTCTCTGAGAACCTGACATAAAGCTGCTCCAAAACAGTCTGGTCAGAGTGGAAGATGAGAGATTCAAGTTATGTCTATACTGCAAGAGCTGGGAACACTTCTTAGCTCTAAAGTTTGGGTGCATGGGTTGGGCACATTCTGGCTCTGTATCAGGACAAGACCAAAGCATCACACTACCCCCAAGTGCCCCTCAGAGGGAAACCCAGACAAGTGAGCTTGAATGTCCACAGTCTGGACTGTTTGGGACTAGGCTTTGCAATGCACCTACCCTGCAGTCATTAACTAGCTAAAGAATTATTAGCAGTTACATCACCTAGGCATATGCATCACTGGATCAAGTCATATAGTAATTACAGTCTCTATCACCCACTAGCTGGTAGCTGGCCATATCATGTGGTCAGGACTTATTTTTCAGTATGCATAGACATACCACTTATGCCCTCTTTCCCTCGAACAGTATAAAACGTGCTAGAGGGAATCTCTGCTGCCTTTGTCCCATAGGCTTTAGGATACATCCGGACCACAGAAGGAATACAAAAGACCTTTGAAAAAAATACTGAGTACTGAGTGATGTGTTGGAAGTAAACAGTTAAAAACATTTATTCAAAATCTAGAGAGGAAGAGGCCAGTGCAGCTGTCACTATTGCAAAACTCCAAACAGACAAAAAAGATGGAGAACAGGTCTCAGCATAACAAAACTGGAAGTGCCATTAGCCCTAATTCTCAGTGTAGTTCTAGCTGATTTCTGTAAATCCTGTAACTTCAGTTGACTTGATGTATTCCATTTCTACAATATATTCTCTATAGGTATCAGTTTGTGTTAAGCTAAAAATGAGTATGAGGCCTTAGTAGATGTTTCCTGTTTGACACCCAGAAACTTTTGTATTTTCAACTTTCTACGCAAATATTCTTTCTTCACTTTCTTCTTCCTTTTTTCCCCATCTTTTCAAGGTGTCCTTGTGAATACCATTTTAAAGAGTATTAAACAAGCTGCTAATTCTTCAAGAGAAAGAAAAATGGAGGTCTATTCTGCAGTGAGTATCTTCGTTTTTGACAAATGTTGCTATGATGTTACTAGTAAAAGACCCCAAAAGAGAATAATCAGATTGTTCCTGTAAGTTAAACAAAAAGGATAACATAATTCAGTTCAATTCAGCAAATAACGTGAATACAAGACAATAGAAGAGAACAGCAGGACCACGGGTTGCACCTCAATTTCAGTCAAACTGTACTTGGTAAAGATATCTATGCATTTTAGCATATATTTTTCTGCAGCTTACAGATGCAGTTTCTTTATGTTAAGTGCTCCTAGCCTAGAGTTGCTGGCACACAGCAGAACTTCAGCTGCACATCCAAACCCTTCTTCTGCTTAGAAAGGCATGGTACAACTAAGGATTTTTTCTTCATTTTAGAGGATGAAGAGAGCCATTTGGGTCAGACTAAGATCTGCTTAGCTCAATCATTATCCTGTCTCTGATAATGGCCAACAGCAGGGAAGAGTGTAAGAGTAAAGCCTGCACAGAGTGATGCTTCCCTTGATACATTCTTCCAGCAATCTATGCCTTAGGGACTTCCTGGGACAGAATCTGTGTCTGTGTGTTTAATAGCCCTTGATAGACTTTCTTCCATCAATTTATGTAATCACTTTTTTACTGCATTTGTACTTTCAGCCTCTGCAGCATCCTGTGGCAATGACTTCTAAACCTTACGTGTTAAAAGAAAGAAGTACTTCCTTCTGGCTTTTTTTGAAACTTACTACTTATTTAGTTCCCTCATAGCACACGTGCTGTGAAAAACAGAGGACAGTCATTCTTTTTTCACTTTTCCTGTGTCACTCACGAATTTACAATTTTCTGCCACACCTCTTCCATCTTTTCTTTTCCAAGATGGAGTCCTAACCTATTTAATATTTCCTTTTATAAAAACTGATCAATATATTAAATCTTTCTTGTTGCCTTTTCTGTACGTTTCCTACCTCTACTATATTTTTCTTGAGAAGGAAAAACAAGAGTGCCCTGAATTTAAACTAGGCTTTAAACTAGGAAAGATGGGGGAAAGGCAGTGGTATAGTGACATGGTACTCAGTAAAACTCAAGTCAGGATGCCTACAGTGGGTGCATACAGCCAGGGGAGACAGCATGCAACATGGCTATGGAGGATCCTCTTCAACCTCTCCTGGGAAGCTTGCATGCTTGACTGGCTCTCTGAAATGACAGTACACCAATGCATGCAGCACAGGGAATAAGCAGGAAGAATTAGAGATCTGTGTGCGGTCGCAGGGCCACGATCTCATTGCAGTGACAGAGACATGGTGGGATAGTTCACATGACTGGAATGCTGTCATGGATGGCTACGTGCTTTTTAGGAAAGACAGGCCAGGAAGGTGAGGTGGTGGAGTTGCTCTTTATGTGAGGGAGCAACTAGAATGTATGGAGCTCTGCCTAGGGGTGGATGAAGAGCAAGCTGAGAGCCTATGGGTAAGGATTAAAGGGCAGGGTAACATGGGTGACACTGTTGTGGGGGTCTACTACAGGCCACCTGATCAGGAGGAAGTCGTCGATGAGGCCTTCTACCGACAGCTGGAAGTAGCCTCACGTTCACAGGCCCTGGTTCTCATGGGAGACTTCAACCACCCTGACATCTGTTGGCAAGACAGCACAGCTAGGCACAAACAGTCAAAGAGGTTCCTGCAAAGCATTGATGATAACTTCTTGACCCAGGTGGTAGAGAGACCAATAAGGAGAGGTATGCTGCTATGCTGCTAGACCTTGTACTAACAAACAAAGAAGGTCTAGTTGGAGAGGTGAAGGTTGGGGGCAGCCTTGGCTGCAGTGACCATGAGATGGTGGAGTTCAGGATCCTACGAGGAGGGAGCAGGGCAATGCGTAGGATCGCAACGCTGGACTTCAGGAGAGCTAACTTTGGCCTCTTCAGGGACCTACTTAGGGGAATCTCATGGGGTAGGGCCCTAGAAGGAAGAGGGGTCCAAGAAAGCTGGTTAATATTCAAGTATCACCTCCTCCAGGCTCAAGACTGGTGCATCCCTCCGAGCAAGAAGTCCAGCAAAGTGGGCAGGAGACCTGCATGGATGAGCAAGGAACTGCTGGCAAAACTCCAGCAGAAGAAGGAAGTGTACAGAATGTGGAGAAGGGGACAGGCCACTTGGGAGGAATACAGGGATGTTGTCAGAGTGTGCAGGGATGTGACAAGGAAGGCTAAGGCCCAGATGGAATTAAATCTGGCAAGGGATGTCAAGGACAACAAGAAGGCCTTCTTCAAATACATCAATAGCAAAAGGAAGACTAGGGAAAATGTGGGCCCGCTGCTGAATGGAGTGGGTGCCCTGGTAACGAAGGATACAGAGAAGGCAGAGCTGCTGAACGCCTTCTTTGTTTCAGTCTTCACTGCTAAGGCCAGCCCTCGGGAATTCCAGACCTTGGAGACAAGAGAGGAAGTCTGGAGAAAGGAAGACTCTCCCTTGGTTGAGGAGGATCAGGTTAGAGATATTTTGTCCAAACTTGACATCCATAAATCCATGGGCCCCGATGGGATGCACCCACAAGTGCCGAGGGAGCTGGCAGATGTCATCGTTAGGCCACTCTCCATCATCTTGGAAAGGTCCTGGAGATCAGGAGAGGTGCCTGAGGACTGGAAGAAAGCCAATGTCATGCGTCTTCAAAAAGGGCAAGAAGGAGGAGCCAGGAAACTACAGGCCTGTCAGCCTCTCACCCTGGCAAGGTGATGGAACAGCTCCTCCTGGAGGTCATCACTAAGCATATGGAGGACTACAAGAAGGTGATCAGGAGTAGTCAGCCTGGATTCACCAAAGGGAAATCATGCTTGACCAATCTGATAGCCTTCTAGGATGGAATGACTGGCTGGGTAGATGAGGGCAGAGCAGTGGATGTTGTCTCCCTGGACTTCAGCAAGGCTTTTGACACTGTCTCCCATCACATCGTCCTAGGCAAGCTCAGGAGGTGTGGGCTAGACGAGTGGACAGTGAGGTGGATTGAGAACTGGCTGGATGGCCGAGCTCAGAGGGTTGTGGTCAGTGGTGCAGAGTGTAGCTGGAGGTCTGTAGCTAGCGGTGTCCCCCAGGGGTCAGTCCTGGGTCCAGTCGTGTTCAACGTATTCCTCAGTGACCTGGAGGAAGGCACAGAGTGCACTCTCAGCAAGTTTGTTGATGATCCTAAACTGGGGGGAGTGGCTGACACACCAGAAGACTGTGCTGCCATTCAGAGGGACCTGGACAGGCTGGAGAGGTGGGCAGAGAGGAACCTCATGAAGTTCAACAAAGGCAAGTGCAAGGTCCTGCACCTGAGGAGGAATAACCCCATGCAGCAGTACAAGCTGGGGGTTGACCTGCTGGAAAGCAGCTCTGCAGAGAAGGACCTGGGAGTGCTGGTGGACAACAAGTTGAGCATGAGGCAGCAGTGTGCCCTTGTGGCCAGGAGGGTCAATGGTATCCTGGGGTGCATTAGGCAGAGTGTTGCCAGCAGGTGGAGGGAGGTGATCCTGCCCCTCTGCTCAGCCCTGGTGAGGCCTCACCTGGAGTACTGTGTCCAGTGCTGGGCTCCCCAGTACAAGAGAGACATGGCACTCCTGGAGCGAGTCCAGCAGAGGGCTACAAAGATGATCAGGGGACTGGAGCATCTCTCCTGTGAGGGAAGGCTGAGAGAGCTGGGCCTGTTCAGCCTGGAGAAGAGAAGACTGAGGGGGGATCTCATCAATGTGTACAAGTGTCTGAAGGGGGGGTGTCGAGAGGATGAGGCCAGCCTCTTCTCTGTGGTGCCCAGCAACAGGACAAGAGGCAATGGGCACAAACTGAAACACAGGAAGGTCCATCTGAGCGTGAGGAAAAAATTCTTTGCTGTGAGGGTGACAGAGCACTGGACCAGGTTGCCCAGAGAGGATGTGGAGATATTCAAAACCCGCCTGGACGCGATCCTGGGCAATGTGCTCTAGAGGCCCCTGCTTGAGCAGGGAGGTTGGACTAGATGATCTCCAGAGGTCCCTTCCAACCTCAACCATTGTGTGATTCTGTGATTCTGTGAATTTTCACTGGTGCTCTAATGCCTTGGGGCCAAGTATATTCTTACTTTTGAAACTGATCAGTCTAAATAGTACCAGATCCTGAGTAACAGTTAAAATGTAGCTGTCAGACTATAGCTTGTATTAGACTATATACAGCTTATATCAGATTACATATATTAGACCATAATATAAATAAGCCTAGTAAATATGTATACAAAATTTCTTGCAAAGTTTTGACAACATCAAGGTTTTTGGATTTCCTTTCCTTCAGCTCCTCCTTCTGGGCTTTCCTGCAAAAAGAGGGATAAAGGGGAGAGGACGAGACTGCAAGTGGTTGGGTGGGTAACTGATTCTGAGATTCACAAACTACTATTTTATTGCATAGGTCAAAATAGAAGGAACAACAGTCTAAAGAGTTTGGGGGAAGGGAAGAGTGTTTTTATCCAGCTATTTGTCTTGTATACCATCTAAAAATGGTATCTGTATATTCACTTGAAATGCTGTGGGATAGACTGCCTTATACTGCTCTGTTCTGAGCAGAGCTACCAAGATCACTCCTAGAATGAAGAAGCACTACTGAAGGAAGGGGTAGCAAAATGCACTGGAAAACTACATTTATTTCTCAGATTAGAGAACGCCTTGCCTTCCCACGGTATCTCTGTATCCAAAATACTGCCACAAGATAAAAGACATAGACTGCAGTAACTCTTTAGAAGTGCCCTCTGCTGTCTGTAGTAATCTGTTAACACAATTTTTCTAATAGTGAATATACTGAATATGTTCCTATGGTCAAATTTACATAGGTTTTGTTTTATCTGGATTTCCACTCCCTTTCTACTCTCTTCTCATTACTCTGGACAAATGGGAGTTGAGTTTACTGAATTTCAAGAATGCTTTTTTTTCCCCAATAGCATGACACCACAGTTGGGGCCCTCCAGATTGCTCTCAATATTTTCAACGGAAAACTGCCACCATATGCTGCTTGCCACTTTTTTGAGCTCTATCAAGAAAGCAGTGGGCAAGTATCTTCTTATCTATGCAAGAACAAGGAGCATTTGGAATTTTGTTCCTCCCTTCCCTCCTAAAGAATTGTTTTCCCTCAAATATTGTAAGATACAAATCTATTTTAATTGATACTTCACTGAGCAGTCCATAGGCACAATATTATATTATAAACTCTAAAAATTACACTTGTTCTATATGCACATATCTGTGTGCTTTGAAAGACAAGAAGATGAAAACAGGCCTTATCAGCTGGAAATAAGTGGGAAGACAAACTTTCCTGCTTCTTCAGATGATAGCAACAACATTTCCAAGATGACTCATAAATCCCAACGTAAACCAGTTGGCTTATAGGAGCCTGATGCTGTTGCCGTTCAAGGGGCCTTCAGAAAGACCTTTTGACCTGACCATTGACCTGTACAGTCACATAACTGGCTTTGGCAAACTAAGCTTTGCAGACATCTTTCACAAAGCCTCTATTCGGGAAGAACAGGTTCTAGAATAGTATGTGAGAGGCTATTTGCAACATTCTGTCTCTGAGGAGGAAACTACCTATTTAAGAACCTTTTCTTTTTTCAAGTCTTTTCCATGTTGTTAATTAGGCGGTACAGCATTGAAATGCATTATCGGAATGATACCTCAAAGGATCCTTACCTACTGACTCTGCCAGGATGCACCTCTTCTTGTCCACTTGAGAAGTTCGCTGAACTCGTTTCTCCTATGATTGCAGAAAATTGGTCAAAAGAATGCGGGAAGAAAGATAAAATGAAAGGTAGTGTAACAGCTGTGTATTTTCTACATAAGACATGTAAGTAGAAGTTGTATCAATGGCTCCAACTCTGTACCTTTCATACAGAGATTGCTCTCACTTTAAGGGGTTTGGACCAACTTTACCACTGATAGAGAAGGCAGATTTAAGTTAAATTTCTCTGTGAATATATAGGGTAGATTTGCCCACCAGTGTGAAGGCAGTGCTATTATTGGCATAGTCACGTAAGGAGCAACATAAGGACATGGCCAAAACCAGAGCTCCTGTCCCTGGAACTGTCAGACAGAAATATGGATGTGGGCACTATGCAAGGAATCCAGTACCCATTGGATGCATTGGATGTATCCTGTAGATACAAAGCATAAACGGTTTTCATGTGCAGAGTAAAGCTGATACATCTGGACTTCTGGCATGTGTACTATACCTTGAGGATACTTTAGCCTCCACTGTACATGCTCAGTGCAGCTGATCCACACAGATACAGCAGTTATTTGCCTTGGACTACCAACAGCTGACAGAGGCTAACCTTGGCCAACTTCTTCTCCTTCCTGAATATTATTCCCAAGAGGGAGGCGAAAGGCAAGGGAATACATGCCATTTTCCGATAGTCCTGATCTTTCCCTGTTCCTGCACATATTCAGTGTTGTGCTGATCCCTCATGAAACTCCTGGTTTGCATTAACTACACATGAGACGTCACTCTTGCCCTGTGAACACCTAGGGCACGAAGCTATGTACGTGTTCCCAAAACTGAAATATATGTATTTATACTTACTTTTCATAGGTCAGCAAATGCAAGACCATCTGAGCTTGCCAGAAATACAAGCAAAATTTAACTATAAAAGTATTTCCATTGTACATATTTGTCATTAGTTTGTTATCTCTGTATCTAAGATGACATACATTTACTCCTTTCCTTAACACGCTTTTCCTTCACTGTGTTTCCTTCACAGATATATTTATAGGATTTGATGTTGCTGTTGGCTTGCTGTTCATTTTTGACCTTGTATTGCTCTACCTCCTTTATCACTATGGACGCTGCAGGCGCAGAAACAATTATCAAGACCTTTAAAGGAGAAGTAAAAGAATGAAAGACAGAGCAGCTACATATTAGGTTTCAGGTTGCTCTCTGTTTATATGCATCAGTTACCTCTTGCCAAATGAATCTCCGAAGCATATTCAATAAACCTGAAGAGGAGAAATATCTGTGGCCTGGTTCCCAAAAGACTAAACATATGCAGTGATAAATACCACAGAAATAAGTTACTGTTAAGAATTTTCTTTAGTAGGAAGAGTGAATTACTCCAGTTTCTATCTTTAAGTTTTCCACTATTATTAATCATTACCAAGTGAACCAGTGGGGACAAGGGGGACTACTACCTATGCATGTTTTTGGTATTGTCCATTACTGTTTATCCCTCTGCTTTTCTCTTCCCCTGCTCAGGGTCTTTCTTGAAAATCACAGTCCATAGTGTTTTTCTCAACTTTTTACAAATGGCTATTTCGTTGATGTGCAGGATTACGTTTTCAGTAAACAAAAGCTGCAATTATTGTGTGAAAAAGACTTGTACCAATACTTGGATGTACAGTTTCTGCATTTATTCACGCAAATCTATGCATGAGTTTTGACCTTAGCCTCCAGAGAGTAAAAGGTGTTAGCCTCTTTTTCAAAGGAGCTATGCTACCACAGCTCTCATTGAAATCAGTAGAAACTGGGGTGCTCTGTCACATATCCAGGCATCAAGCAAGAAGTTTTGTGCACCAGGATCTTGGTCAGGGCCCAGAGTTTCAATAACATGGATAAGTAAATACATTTAAATCTCTTTTCTGTCGCTATACTTCTTTCCTGTTATTCTGAGCCCCCAGTCATGACCGATGCTTTGTCTTGCATCTGTTCTAGGATTCCACGAGTGCCTCTGTCCTGCTTCGGGTCCTTCCTATAACCTCAGTTCTTTGAGCCACTCTTAGAATGATTCCTCCAGCTATAGCTCTGCTCATCACCTTTCATTTTAATTTACAATATCTCCTTGCTCTACTCAATATTGCTCTAAGACATGCACTGAAAGTAAGAAGACAGTGATCCTACTTTTTGTATGTTGATTTCTTCTGTGAACCATATTTTGTCTGTTTAGATTGCAAGCTCCTAAGGGCAGGGAATGTGTTTCCATAATAGTCTCTACTATCATAAACTAGTATCGTAATACTGATATTGCTGTATAAAATACCATTTATCATCATAAGCTTCAAGGAGTGCAAGACTTTTATCCTGTAGTCCTGTAGAGGATACTGTGAATCACATTCCTCTGGAGAAGCCTTTTCTAAAATCAAGACATCTACACAGGTGCCAACAGCTGCTTCAGCCAGACAGATACAATGAGCAATAGTGTGCTCAAGCTAATGAGTCCAATTGAGGTACAGAAGTCTAGAGAAACCTGAGAGATGGAGCTGGTTAGCTCAGGCACAGAATCACACCAGTGTGGATACACTGCTTCTCGACTGACTTTGGCTCACATCTGCGGCTTGCAGCTTGGAGCACAGGAGCTTGGGTCAGCTAGCATTCATCTACAGAGACCTGTCCTCAATCTCCGCAAGTGCTGCTCCATTTACAGTTCTTGTAATTGCCACGGAAATGTTCTCAGAAGGCTACAGATTTATGCCCCTTCTCACCATTGCAGCAACTTCATTAGCACTTCTGCTTGAATGGAAGGAAAATCTGATCTGTGTCCTGTTTCAGAATGCAACTATGCAGGAGTAAACAGGACCCACCATTACTTGAATATACCCAAGGACTGCAGTCCTGTATCATCCTTACACCATCACTACACAGTGAACCTTCCTGTGCGTCTTCCACAGACCAAAGTGACCTCACAGAATCACTGCCTCAGAGCACATGGAGGCATCAGTGAAGCACCCAGATACTACAGCCATGAATGCATATAAATGCAATCCAATTAGATGCCTGGATACTAAACAGCATAAGTCAAATGGAATAGCAAAGAATTGTGGGAATATAGCAAGCACCTTTCCAAGCATCATTGCCAGCTTCAGACACTGAGGTGTCCAGCTTTTGAAGCAGTGTCTCCCACTCAGTAACAAGCTCTTACTAGTATCCCTGACATATCCATTATATATATTTTGAGAAATGTCATAATCAAATAATAGATTTGATTCCTCCATGGTAAGGATGTTTTCCTGTGTAATGGTTGGGGCAAAGCTGTCAAAAAGATAAAAGGCTATCCTTAACTCAAATGTTTTGGCTGTACCTGCTTCACAGATTGCAACTAGCAGTTCTGATCCTATGTGCAAAAACTTAACTGCAGTTAAAAGTGTTATAGCAGCTCTAGGAAATAAGCCTGAACTGATTTGGTTACTGTTAGCAGTATACTCATAGCAGGGCACAGCTCAGCACAAACTGCAAAACTGAATCTGGCTCCTGTATGCATACATCCAGTGGCTTCCTCATGCTAGGCCCTCTATTACCATAGCCACACTGCTGCTGATACTCACTTAAACCGAGACTGGCTATGTTTTTATTAGAGGCAATCAGATGCTTGACAAGTGAAGATATATCATTGATTGATAATGTGTAGTAAGAACTGTTTTTGAGAAATTAGAAAGTCCATTAGTGGCACTACACAAGAAGCAGAAGGGAGCATATTTTTCCAAGATTGCTTCTTACAAAAAGAAGTACACCTAGACAGAAAGCAAAATCTTTTGTGATTTTTGATATAACTTTTGTGGCTTACGCTACTTAAGTCTAAGCTGTTACAGAGAATTTCAGGATATGTAGCAATTCCAGTTGCAGCAGGTGCTGTCATGAAGTAATTTTATTGTAGGGACACCTTTTTATTAACAGAAGTCATATTTGAAAATGTCCATGTACCTTTAGAGAGGATCCAGTGAACACAGATTACATGAAATGTAATGATAGGTTCAGATGTTGTAACTTCAGAACTAACATTGTGATGACAAAAGACAAAGATGTGATATATTAGTAATGTAGGCCCTGAATCTCATTTATAGTAAAGACTCTTTGCCTTACTCTGATTAAATCAAGTATAGTTTCCCTGGTGTTGTGAAAGGTTGTGAGTGTCAGACATGCTAGCGGCCCTTTTCATTTTCTAGTCATATTTGCAATTTGCTCATTATAATCTGCAGACTGTTTGTGACTAGAAAATACATTGTCCCCCCAAACTTGTAACTCCGTAAAAAACCCTAAAGAAACAATACAGAATTTGTAATTATATTTGAGCGAATAATAACAGAGCTTTCAGTATGCCTATAGTTTCCAAGCAAAAATTAATGTTCAGATTTACTCCTTCTCAAAGAACAGATTTTCAAGACACTGTTGATTTGACTTTAGTAGGGCTGATGACACCAAGCTTTTCCATTTGCCCTTTGGGAATGTCATCATCTGCCTCTACTATAACTATGGTAGCAACTAGAAGCTCTGTGACAGGGTTTACCAGAGCATATGGCAGACAGAAATGCATACACAGCACTTTCCAACTCAGTCAGCAACTACCTTCTCTTACCGAATTGATTTCATTCTGGAGCTTGTTAATTCACGGACCTGAATATTGCACACACTGGGACAGCAAGCATACCTATCTGACTTCTAGGATAATAGTGGCTCACTCTGGAGCACTCAGGTTCACCTGTACCTGTCAATGTAGGGACACTCGATCCAAATGATACTATTTAATAACATTTTCTCAGGTGTGGTAATATACAGCAAATAAAATTACAATTACACTGTATTAAAAAAAAAAACAGTTCAGTCAAAAAATCTTGAATAAGTATTAAAACTCAAAAGACAAAAGCTATGTTTCTGTGTTTTCTCCATACACAAAAAAAGGCTAGAAGTTCTACTCTATAAAGAAGAAGAAATATTGACAGCGATAGAGTCTGAGATTGATAATGAGGTTAGATGCTGGTTTATTCTGAGGCATATATAATCTTGGCCTTTAGGGAATCCATGTAGAGGTGATCTCAGTAATATTGTATAGCATTGCATTCTCGGCATGAAATGCCTGCTTTACTGACAAGCATTTCTTGTCAGTAAAGATGCGGAAGAAAGGTGGACATTCACTTACAGAGGGCTACTTTATTGATTTATTCTATAATGCTTCTTCATCGTAAGTTGCCACGTATTAACACTCAAACAAATAAAATGAGTCGCTAGTGAAATAACAGCAAACCCTTTGAACAATTATATTACAAGGTCTCTTCTATGACTAGGCAACTTCACTTCCAGAGGGATTCTAACACTTGCAAGGCCTGCAAGACAACAGCTAAGACGTCAGATACAATTTCGAAAGTCATTTAAAAAGACATGTCCAAAGTCCAGTTGTGCTAATTTCTATAATTTCTCCTGAAGGAGAGCAATGCCACTACTTCCTCTGCTGTTACTCATAGGACATTGTCAGATTCATCCTTCCTGTAGACTGAGATTCCAGTGTTCTTTTAAAAAAATTTCTGGGGACAGGAAAGATATCATTTACCTTGCAGAAAGTTCAAAACAGATAGTGGCAAAAGAAAATGGTCCTGGCTCTAGTTCTCTTTTTCTATATTTAGTAGGAGCTATGTCAAGAAAAGGTAATCAGTCTTGTGTCCTGGCTATGGCAGCTAAAACTATCTTCTTCTTCCTATGGGGAGCCCTTGATTTCAATAGACATATCAATTCTGGTAGCTCATCTGTCCTCTAAAGTACAGAAAAAGTTGTAAGACACAGAATGACGATAAAGCCTTTTCTCTAGTAAGATGGGAATTAAAAGGATATAAGGACTAGCCAAAATGTAACTTAATGCCCAAACAGGCAAGTCCTCCGTTCTCTAAAACACTAGTCCAGAGAGCATGTGGATCAACAAGTACAGGCAACCTGGCAAGACGGTAAATCCATCAGGAGTAGCTCCCACAGCTACAGAACTGACTGAGGACATTTCCAGCACTTTTTGGAAGCTGAGCTCCTCCATTCTCTCACTTCTGAGGCATTCTCAGAGCTTCTCCTGGCTGCTCCTCAGGAAGCAGCAAGAGCTGAAGCAGATCTGAAGCCTACTTTTTGTTCAGAAGTTTTGAACCACATGCACTTAAGATGAAAAGGGATGTGATTAATACATTACTATTTTTTGTTCCACAATTTCTTCACTTGTGAAATTAATACAAATGCACTATAAAGGCCACCTCCTCCAGGGCAGAAGAAAAGAGTGAAAGGAGCCATTCAAACAGAGCGTGTTACACCAGTAGAAAAATGAGACTGTGTGTTACTGACAGAAGCAGCCCTTCATGAGAATCTTGTGTAGCCTCTGTAATATCATTGTGGGAGACAGCTGATCAATCTATTTGTGCACAGCAAGCAAAGAGGAGGACTCCTCTTTTCTTGGTAACGGAAGATTCGGATCTATAAACACCTTGGTTTCTAAGTTAAGACCCTTTAAATAAGCACAGGAAAATCTCTTTCTGCCAAATGAAAGCCTAATTTTCACTTCACTGTTTGGAAGGATGGGATTGGCAAAGAGAAGCTAGATTAAGCTGCACTGTGTAGAGGGTGGCCAATCTCCAGAACAGTTATTAAACTGTCTTCTCTCGCACGGCTATTTGCTTTCATCTCTGAACCACTGATAGGATGGAGGTGAAGGACAACAAATATATTAAACTGCACTGAGTAATATGAGTTGCTCTGGCTTACCCTGGCCTGTTTTAACCATTGAAACTAATTGGGTCACACATGGGAACAGAATAGGTCTTGTAATCCCCTCAACTCTTCATTCTAACCACTACACTGAACCTCAGTGTGTGCACCAAAGCATAGTCTCTGTCAATGTATATCTCCCCCTTTTCTGAGCACACATTTAGGAATACCAATACTGTAAAAAATCCACTACCTGAATTGCAGCTGTCTTTTTTGGTCCGGTTGATGTTATATTATGCTTTGAAAACCAGTTCTCTGCAAGGAATTCACATTCTCCATCATGAAATGCTGTTGTCATTAATGACTGTCTCACTTCATCCTTAAGAGAAATTCCATTTTCTGCAGAATTGCAGGCAAGTATACAGCGAGTAGTACAATTACTTAATAATTATTTACTAGATGCTTCAGACAAGTATGTCTGAACAAAATGCCAGGAGATTCTCATAAACATAGCATATATTATCAAAAGCAGATTAAGGGCTCTAAGCAAACTTTCTTCTATACTGGAATGAAGTAACTGCCACTTTAGGGAGTGCCAAAGCACTCTAACTCTTCCTGAGTGTGTCATTTTGTAATGACATGTCTTTCTGCAAACAGTTTTAAGATGTAGTTTGAAACATATTTAACAGTTTTAAGCATATTTGTTATCAAATAAAATACAAAGACTGACATAGGGCTCTCAATGATGATGGGTCTTAACTGTTCAAGGCAGAGACCAAATATCCTGAAATAATAATGATAAACTTTAGAAGTACTGCATTGCTGAGATAGAAAGTTTTTAGACTTTTTCTGGCTCCAAGGAAACTCCCACAGAACTGGAAACACTACAGGAACAATCATATAATAGTATGATTTTTGGAGGTTCTTAACAACAAAATTTGAGGTTTTTGAAAATCAGCTCTTCTGTCAGGAAATGACTGGAATGGTCCTGGAGGTATTTCCTTCCGCTCTCCACGGAGGAGTTCTTGTTTTCCACTGTAAGCTTACTCACACATTGAGCCCTGGTAAATGCTACTGTGACAAGATGCCTCAGGATTTCTCCTAAGTCAGAAAAAGTATGTATGAGGGAGGGAGAAGGAGAACTGTGCACATCTGGCCAATCTTTTATTTACATGCTAAGCAATACTAATACCAAGCTAAAATTACAAATCCTGAAATGAACTTGGACACTCCGTATCTTCTGTGATGCACAATTTGTAAAGTTATTCCATAGTGTTTTAAGGAAGATAAAAGCAGGAGAAAGCATCTTAAAGACTACAGCATAACTGTAGCCTAACTGAAGCACACAGTAGAAATGTTAAGTAGACTGAGAAGGAAAGCAAAAAGAAAAGAACTAAGTTTCTGAGTGTGATGCTCCAGTAACCATTAACAGAATATAATGGCTATGATAAGCCTAAAGGGTCAGTCCCAGACGCCATCTTCAATACAGAAGCAGTTACAAAGGAATAATTTTAATAATAGTATAATATAAATATAATAGAATCTTCATAATGTTTGATTATTTTGTAATTTTATAATGTTCCATAATGCTTTTTCGATTATTGAAAATCTATGTTTATAGGTAAAAGGTTCTTTTGCCCTGTCTGGTGGTAAAACTAGCTCTGGATAACCTGATGAATGCTAACCACACCATTCCATCAGTCACATCCCATCTATTTTTGCAAAGTGGATAGGCAGCTCCCTCATGTGTTCACTAACCAGTCAGTTGTGTGGTTTTCAACAGTCCTTGGACAGTGTCCCACAGTGATACAGGAGCCTAGTCCTAGGTGGATAACCCAAGTTGCCCAGTTGTGGGGAAACAGCTGAGTATATACTAGGTGGGGCCTTTGCCAATCAGCAAAATAACAGGATGAAAGCTTAAACGTGCTAGGGGAACATCACAAGCTTCTGTTACAATGAAACACATGCGACTGAAGCTAAGGGACAAGATATTTCTGTAATTAAATCAATTACTAGTAGCAGGGAATGGTGGAAATCCCTCAAGGTGAATTTAAGCTTGACAGAAACTCTGCTGAGTAGAGAAAAGGAGAAGATTTGTCCCAAGTTCACATTGTTTAGGGAAGGGCAAGCATAAGAAAAAGCTTGGTCAAAGGACTGGATTCCAGCTTCAGGTACTGTATAAAAGCTATTTTAATGGGATAGTCTGCTGCTAGGAGAATAGACACAACATTGGTATCACATGTATGTAAAGAGGAGTGGAGGTCTTGGTTTATCTGCACACATCTTCAGATACCATCATCTATTTGTTAAACCCTATTTTGGTTTAAAACATCTTTGAGGTTTATCTACGGTCAAGAGAGACTTCAGAGTACTTGGTAAACTACAGGCATACTGTTCTCCAGAGGTGTCAAAGCCATCAGGGCGCTAGCTTACTGTCAACAAGAGCAAATCCTACAAAATAAGATCAGGGTCACCCAGCTGCTGCAGGGCAGGGTAAGCTGCCACAGTTATGTTAGCAGCTGATAATGCAGGGTATCTGGGAGCAGCGTCTCCTCCTGGCAGATCCTTACCACAGTACCCGGCATGCTATGTGAAAGTAGAGAGTCTCCCCAGTTCTGTAACAACTACCCATACACAAAGGTTTGGAAACTAGTAAATCTTTCTACCATCTCCTTCATCTACAGCCTCGTGGGCATCAAGAAAGGCTTGAGTCACAGTTTCCTACTGATTACTGGGAGGAGTCTGCCATCTACTGACTATACAAGCTCTGTGCGTGCAGCTTTCCACCTAGTTCGTAAGAAAACTTGTTTTAAATGCGACATAGCCCACTTCCATAACTCAGAATTTGGAATCAAATTCCTCTTGTATGTTTCAAGACCAATTTCGCCTTTCCAGAGCTAGCTTCTTTTCTAAGTGGAAGAAAACAGATTATTAACTATTTTCCTCTAGATCATATATGCAGGAAGGTTATATGCTACAGGCAGGTTCGTAGCAAATAATTGGATCTTTCCATCTCTCAGAAAATAAAAGACTTCACCTCATCCTTGGTTGAGGGCTTAATCAATTTTTTTTTTCACAAATGAAAACTCTCTTCAGTCATGTTCAATAGCTAGACTTCATGAGATGATTAAGTTTTTCTGATCTTCTGTTAGTCCATCTTAATCTGTGCTATACAGAGGGAAGGAATAATTATATTGTGCTTTGTAGATCAGTATCCCTTTGGTGCTATGTGCTATTTTTGTGGTATCTCCTACTCTGCTAAAGTAGTGTGTGATTTCTTTGGTTACTTTCTCTTACAAGCTATATGCATACCATAGGTGTTTTTTTTTTTAAAGCTTGTAACATTGTCAGATAAGTATGTAAAGTACTAGTCCCAAAGCACTGGCTTGAAATCAGTAGCACGGAATGTAGCTAACTGTTTAATGACCTCAGTGTGACTGAAAGCCATTGTCAGGAGCATTTTAATCAACAACTTAAAGGTTTTCAAGTTCGTCTTGCGCAGAATTATTGATGACAGTAGCAAAGGAAAGTATCTCAAATCAGAGTGCTTAATTCGTGTAGCCAGCTAATGCACAGAACCATAAATGGAAGAACATGATGAGAAATGTCTTTGATCACAGTCTAGCTGTTAATTATAGGCTTAGCTTTGTTATATTAAATTTCCAGGTTGACCACAGATTTTCCACTAGCATTTTCTCCCTTCTTCTGATTATAACCATGAATCCATCCCATCATATCTGGCCAGTTAATGTGACACTGGGGATTTCATCTGGGGTTTTTCAACATTTTGTCATCTGAAGTCAAATATTATTGTCACATATGCAAGCTTTCCATCAGAAGTTGATGAAGGACATGTTTGCTCTAAGAGACTTTTCAGGACTAGCAAGCTTGACATTTTCTACTTCTCTAATTTGTGGAAAATCTAGCATATAAAAAATTCCAGAAAAATAAGTTATTAAGGGATAAACCTGTAGTAGTTAAACCTATAGAAGTAGATAAACCTACAGAATTGTCTCATGACAAGGAAATTCTCACTTCCAAGATTCCCTTAAAGACCTCATGTTAGCATAACTACTGAAAATTGTGAAATACTAAAAGCAAGCTAAGTACTGCAGCAAATTTATATTGCTTTTAACAGTAAGAAAAAAGAGGCATTTCTTGGGCAGCTGAAGTTAACGTTCAGAAACTGATTGCTAACTTTGTGTTAGCTTTTGAAGCACAGAGCAATGCTTACTAAGTACCTTCAGTTAGCAGGCAACTGGAACATTGCCAAATCCAGCTTCAGGTTTTTTAGTTGTGCTTTTAGTCAGCAAAGTCCACACTGCACTATCATTTAGTGGTTGAATTGAACTGAAGAGTTTGCCTTTCACCTGTGAAGTGCTGAGTTATCACTCTGTGCTTCTGTAATACCCTATATTAGTGTTCCTATGTTCTTTGGGGGAAAAAAAAAAAAAAAAAAAAAGAGTGCACCAGATCTCTAAGGGCTGGTCATAGAGAAAAATAACTTGTATCTAAGCCCATAACAGCTAGTCATTTTTATATAAGAAAAGAGCAGGAAGTAAATTCATTTTTTCTTCATGATTATCAAAACTCTTAGTTTATTCAAACGCAATGAACTAACAATTTAGTTTCAGGATATTTCAGGATATTTCAGGATATGTGTAGAGTATATTCTGTACGTTTCTGTGACTTCAATTGTACGTGCATCTATAAAAGTTTTCTTGTAAGGGTCAGGCGGCTTCAGATTATAAGATTCACATTGAAAATAATTAAATCAGCATATCTGGTATTCTGGAAATAATTATCTCTTCAGAAAATACTCAGTTTGAACATGCTCAGAACCTTTCTGGGTAACAAAACTGTCGTTTTGAAGAGTGTAGGGGAAGGTATCAACAACAAGCTTGAGCAATTATGTGATTAGTTTATACATTCATGAATTTTGCTCTTGACCCTCTAACAGTGGAAGAGAAATAACAAACAATGAATTGTCCAAATGCAAGTTGGACCACAAGCAGAAACAAAACAATCTTGTGCTTGCATTATAGAGAACGCTATTTCTTTTCGTGCATACTGGAAGCAGGAACATCACCTGGGTGAAGACAAAGTTCAAGCATTTTAAACACCTCTCACCCGGGTAGCATTTAGTTGCTGGCCAACAAACTAAGCCAATATACTAGCTAATTCCAACTGTCTCTTAAGTAACTTATCAAAAAACTAATTTACCCATATAATCCAAATATATTTTATTAGTATAAAATATTAACAGTTTAATGTTTTTACCAGAATATTTAATATAAATAGGCATATATTCAAGTTTCTTATCAACCTCTCTGCTTTACATTAAAAATGAGACAGCAGAAGTTTCAGGGAAATTTAGCCAAAAACTTAAGCATTAATAGTATCATTACAATATAGCAGTAAATAAGATTACATAAGTATCCATATGGTTATGCTTAAAAACAACAGCATATACCTTACACACCGTTTGATGGTCACGATCTGTGTCAAAGCAAAGCAAAAAGAGTGGGAAGATAATATAGATAATATACTGCCTGAAATAGATGATAGAAATGGTGTTAATTTACTGTGTGCATTTCTGCCCGGCTTCTTGTGCTTTCTCAGATTCATATATCGCTATTTCCATAAATTTGGGCAAATATCCCAGTCATCTGATCACCAACAATTCTACAGATATTAAAGATGAAAACACTCTTTTGTCATCAGACGCGACGCTTCCGAAAGCTGAAGTGCTCGTACCTCTACAATACTGAGAGATTGGTAAGGAAATGGTTTCCTCATAATGAGGAAACTGGAAGCAGAAACAGCATGAAGAAAACGAAGGTGAAACTCTGAAGACCTAAGAAAAAATTTCTGCTCTACCAACCTAAAAGAAAACAGAAACCTGCTTCTTAAAAGCCCTGCTTCTGCTTATTATAGAAAGAGAGAAAGAGCCTGGAAATTATGCTCACTGATGTTCTTTTTATGACTCACTGTGCTGGGCATTCTTACACTGTAGAAGTCATTCAATAACAGGAGAGAGAGAAACGACTTAACTTTTCTATGTTCACAGTTTGTTGTGCAAGAGTTTAGCATTACTGTTGTCTACTGCTCAACTCACCTTCTATTGTTACAATATAGTCTGATTATTACTGTAAATAACTCATAATTTTTAATTAGAATATTCTTCCTGTTCCTAGTAATACTGATGCTGCATATTTACTTGAAGTGCAAATTCTTACCGTATCTATGCCACTCTCCTGAGCCTGTTGTGTAATTATGAAGGAATATTACACATAAGTGTATATAAACTCAAGTATACTTGGAAATTTAATGAAGTATGAAATTGGAGAAAAACAAAACCATAGACTGCC
Source organism: Struthio camelus (assembly GCF_040807025.1). Classification (NCBI taxonomy): domain Eukaryota; kingdom Metazoa; phylum Chordata; class Aves; order Struthioniformes; family Struthionidae; genus Struthio; species Struthio camelus. The sequence goes on from NC_090943.1 coordinate 49,898,425, forward strand.
ATTTGAAGCTAGATTATTTTGGTTATGATTATCATTCAGATTCAAGAAGCGGGTGCCCAGACTGACTCTTATTTTGTGCTTGCTAATTTTGATTCTTCCCGACAGAAGCATATTCCATTCAGTTTACAATGCTAACCCCAAATCCTCGAACACTGATTTATCCTGGATAAATTCACAAAGAATATTTAACAGGGAAAATAGTCAGAGAGTTAGTTACATGAAAAGTAAATGAAAGGGCTCAATATCTCCTCTTCAAAACAAACCTTTTATGGCTTTTAATGACATGCATTAAGTAACACTTAAGGTTAGCTCTATCTCTTCTTCACTTTTGCAACTGAATCTGCTTGATCCCGCTTAGTAAAAAACTGTTACGCTGCTTCCTTTTCCTTCTCCCTGTTTTTCCAAAAAATTAAGACACTCCCATGCTTGTATCTATAGCAATGATCCTCTGCTTCCTCAGAGTGACTCATCAGGCCCTGGGGTGACCAGCTTGTGTTTAAGTATTTTTCAAAAGCCCTAAAGGTTGTTAAACTTTTCCTGTGGGCTTTATTTCCACTCCTCCTTATCTGCTAGTTCACCAATAGGTTATTCTTCTCTCATTTTCACTGTTCTCTCCTACTCCTGATTACATTATTAATAGGTCACTTCTGCCCATGTTTGGTAAGACTATCCTCCCCAAACTATTGTGTCATTATGGATATGTCTATGTGGCATAGTGCACTGCTGTGCAAAGATAACTGGACTAACTTAAACAAGGTATCAAAAGCATTATAATCTTATCAGTGCAGCCCTCCTAGTTGGGTAATTAATCTTACTGGGTACCACATATGTAACTCCAGACAGCATACTGCTGTTAACGCAACTTCAAATAGCCAAGATAGATAGGTCAAATATCTGTGCATGTCCGTTGTTCAGATAGGCGGAACACAAACCTGAGGCAGTGGGACTGTTTGAAGGAAGAGTTACTATTCCAAACACAATACCCAATACCATGCGAAGACATTGTGATCACTCTTTACAAGGAGATCTGCAGATTTTCACACAGCAATCGGTAGCCTTGGCAGGTGCTAGATGCTACGAACTGTGCTACAGAAAGCAAACTTTTCATGTACACAAAATAGACAAAGTTAACGCAGTCATATTTCTTTAATTTCTTTCACAAATGCTGTTCATTTCTGCCCCTGGAAGGACTGCTACGGTTTTTATTACAGAGATCAAACTCTATACCCAGCTCGGAGCTGGCTAGTTCTTTGCTAGCAGGATGATGTCCATTAGGACTATAAAAATAATACAGCGTATTACAAAATAATGTTTGCAACAGATTTTCCAGATGATACAATCTGTGGGAAATTCCCAAGCACCGTATCAAACTTAGTGCCAAACAGTAAACTGAAAATGGTAGCCCTTTAAATGGGAAGCAAATTTTAAATGAGGAAACAGAAGAAACTTTCATGAATATTACAAATGTTAGGTAAATTTGAAAAAAAACACTATGGTAACAGGAGTAATATAGCCTTTTTACAAGGTATGACGGTTTTTTCCCTCTACAAATTAAGAAAACAATGATTCTTGGTTTTGTTGAATAGATATAGAGAGAGATAGAGATATATATATATTCACAAGCTGATAGCTAGATGGCTAAAATATTTAAAAAATTCTTATATGGCAGCATGGGAACTGGAATCAGTAATTTGGAAAACTGTAGAATATAGTATTGATTTGGTAGGTCTGAGTGCTTTCTTCAATATTATATAGACTAGGATCATGATTTCAGAGCAGAAAGGAAACAGCTGTACTTTTAACCTTTTTATTTTTGGTTAAAATCCTCATTTTTCATACACGTTTCTTTTTATAGCTCTCTGAATAGTCCTTGCCGGGCACACAGTACTCTCTGCAGGAACATGAAGACAGACAGCTAATAGATCAATACATTGAATAAGCCTGGAATGTGCACTATCCTCTGTTTTGGTTCTATATTCTCCATAAAAAGAGACAGGGAAAGAATCAAATAGCCATTTTGCTTTTTTTTCAGAAGTGTGCTTTTGCTAAGAGAGAAATCTTTTTTAAAGCTTTTTCTAGGATATTCGGAAATTATATATATGAATCTACAGAAAAAGAAACATTAATGTTGTGCTTTCAAGCATTCAAATATTGGAAGCACAAGGACACTGTGAAAATAAATTCATTCATGTTCCTGAAGCATTCAGATAGCCTTCTGAAGAATGTCACAGAAATCTCCAATTAGAAATTAATAAATCTAGAGCCCGAATAATAGAGTTTGCATAGCACACTGTAAATAAACTTTAGGCCAGCAAACTGGGCCATGCAGACAGAGCACAGCATTGGATACATGTTCATTCAATGAGAACTTTCATCTTGTGCAGTGAATAAGGCAAAGAATCCATGGGAAAAATTGTACATAAGCATGCAACTATTTCCAAGAAAATCCTAATTTTCTAGTACTTTCTATCTTTTAAAGTCTTTTGGCTTTGCAGCGTCACTATCTCATAGCTGTTTATGTGAGTAGGTGTGTAAATCTCTAGGAGGTTTATTTAAAAAACCCACACAAGTATGATGTTGGATTTTATGACATACCACATCTAGATCTACAATACAGATCTCTGACATGACAGCTAACAGTTACTAGCTGCAGAATTAAGCTGCCATCCACTAGAGGGGATATTAAGTACATTTTGACATTGGGTTTCTCAGCTGGAGTTGCCCTGGAGAAAACCTGGGCTCCATTTTAGCAAACTATTGCGGGTGCTGCTGCTTCTGTCCTATCTTTTCCAGGCTGCTGCTCTGCCATGCCCTTTTTTCTTCCTCTTCTTGGTTCTACATCTGCATTTTCCTAGCACCATATTCTCGGCCCCTCATGTAGACTCAGCTCCTGTTCCTCACTGTATTCCTCAGCCCGGTGCCTGTCTCCTTCCTAAGCCATCCCGAGTCTTTCCTCTCAATTACTTGTACAATTGACATTTTTCTCTGTGTCAGGTTCTGGTGTTTCTCTCCACAGTCTTCTCCTGTCACCTTCCTTCTTGTGCAGGTTATCTGTACCAGTCTCCCTGAGAAAAAGTCCTCTGGTCCCTACACAAGCCCTTCTTCTGATCATAGTCTATTTTTTCCAATTTTCCTGAGTCGTAGTCTCTCAACTTTCCCTATCTTCCCAGTTCTCAGGTCTAGTCTGTTCAAACCAATCTTTCAGTTCCCTGAATTCTCCTCAGCTGTTCCATGATCTTTATCCAGTCTATTGATTCCCACATGCAATAACTGATCCTACCACAGCGTCCCCCTCTAACTCCCATTTTCTGTATGTATGTCCTACTCCCCAGTTTCAGTCTTCTTTTCCTATGCTCCATTTTATCCTAAGCCCCTTGCCTCTTCTTCAGTCTCCTCCTTCTTCTTCTGTGCCTAACTACGTTTTAATTAGGTCGTTCTACCGCATAGGTGACATGTCAACAGCAGGAAGACAAAGAATGGGACGTGTTCAGTACCCTGCTATCACAAAATGGTTCCCAAAACAGATACGTCAGAGAAAGAGCAACTTACCCTCAGCACTTTTGCAATACTAAGATGAAGCATCCTCTGGATGAACCAAATATTTAGAAAATTTCATTGCCACATTTTAGCAAGGTCTCCACTGAACATGCACCAACAGAATTTTTTCAGATATATACAGCCTGGGTAAACGCAGGCCTTTCTCCACTACAGTCAAAAGAGAAGGTAGTTATAGACTTTCTCTATGAAACAGTTGTTTGGTTGTTTTTTTTTATATGGGCTAAACAATGTAAGTCTCCTTTACTTTTTTCTTTGAAATAATTCAAACTTTCTAGCTTTAATGTTCTGAGGCAGACAGCCAAGACTGAAAATTTAGTCCTAAGTAAATAAGGCTTATCAAAGTTTGAAGCAGAGTATTACAATGGGAACTTATTCATAGTTGTGTGTTATCAGTTCTGTCTAAGCTCAACTGGTAGAAGTAATAGTTTACCCACAAGAATGTCTAACTGCACATTATTAAACAACTTAATTCTGCTAATAACTATTTGGTCATTGTCCATTGCTTTTGAGGTCTATGGAAAGACTCATTGTACTATGGATGACATCCGGGATATTAAGTAGTTCTATTACTTTCACTGGAGTTCTGATAGGTTTACCACATGTAACTAAGACTGCAATCCATCTTCTGGGAGGTAAAAAAATGAAAAGATAATCTATAGAATATCTTCAGAAGATACACCAAAAAGATTATACAGGGCTATGGGTGGGCGAGGCGATCAAAAGTTAAGATGGCAATATTTACTGCATCTATATGGATGCCAAAATGAGAGTATTAGCCAATCGGAAGAGAGGAGCTTACTGCAACCAAAATTAATTGTATGAATATAAATATGAATACTGTTCAGCACGAATCAGTGTATTGAAGACGTTCCTTACTAACCATTCAGCAAAATTCAATAACAGTATCACGATCCTAGTTCATTTAGGCTGCCGTTATTATCAAGCTATTAGCTGAGAAAACAAACAAGTTATCATTTAATGAGTCTATCAAGAAATATAGATACGTTAAAAGGGAGCATCCAAAAGTCACCTTTTAATTAATCTCTCAGAGAAGATAAAAGATCGATGTTATCTGCATTTATTTTTAGACATAAAATATGTCCAGATATACAAGAAATTTATGTGAGCTTTGAACTGCCGGCACATTGAGGGCATAGTCCTTGTGCACCTTTGGATTACAAAGAATAGAGCAAAGATGGATAAAGTATGGTAGATCTGATTCCCAGAAAGTTCTCTGTGCAATTTGCATTTTGGCATCTGCTATAAATTAGGAGCAAAAGGGACAAGATTTAGAAGAGAGGTTTTCAAAGGGATCTTACTTTCTTGGTTTCCAGTGGGCCTTGTATATTTATCTTTGCTTTGTGCCTTTGAAAATCCTCCCGCAGTCCTCTGTCAATTGAGTCATGTAACAGTTCATCGAAGTATTATTGTTACTGTTAGCCGCTGACCTGAAAAGAATACAGTCATTAAGCATACTCCCTGATTAATTATCCTAGCAAAATTAATAGAAAGCTGCTGTATATCATTTAGATACATATTAAGCCTGGATAGAGTCCTGTCACTGTATGACAGAATAACAGTATCCTGTCTCAGAGTGGATAATCATGCACACTCCTACACAGTAAACTGGTTATGAGTAAGGGGGTGGAACCAGCTCTTCCCAACTCTGCTGTGAACTTATTTCCTTGTAAAACAAAAACGGGTAGAGGAGTCTTCTCTCCTTCCTCCAGAAAGCTGACATCCAATTCTGCCCCGTCTTTATAGACAGTACTGGGACAGGGAGTTCTTTTGTCCTTTGCTCACTGTTGTAGGCTGGGTAGTAACTAGTCCTTTGTTACTGCTGTAAAACACAATATATCTGTTTCAAAAATAATAGGAGCCCTGCTGTTATAGGTTATATTTACAAACACCATATTTACTGCTACTGCAGAGAATCTCAGCGTTGGCTCTCCGCTATATGAAAGTACTGTAGCGCGCCTGAAGAATTTAGCCATCCTAAGCCACAGTCTTTGAGATTAGGTGCTGATCACAGAAATAGTCCGGTGGAATGTTAATTATTTAGTAGTGGACTAGAACTCTTCATGCCTTCCGGATTTCAATAATTGGATCGTAAGGACAGACCTTGCTCACTAGATTGGAGGTGGCCTGAACTCTTGCAATAACAGCATTTAAACTGACAAGGTCAGACCGACCTTTGCAGTAATTCTTTAGATGAAAGATCTAGAAGTAACGAAGGCAGATGCTCTTCTCCGAAGTCGATTGAAGCAACTAAACTAAACATTTCATTGTAAAAGAAGACACCTAAACCCTGCTTTATTATTCTTTCTTTAATAAGGAGAATAGCTCTAATATGGCTCCTGACTCTGCTAAGTGACTGGGAAAACTACGGCTGAAACACTGTCCCTGTCAGAGTTAATAATAAAACTGTCATTGACTTTAATGGGGTGAAGATTTTGTTCACTTTCTTTTTATTTGCTTTTTAAAATTAAATTGTAAATTTTAAAATTGGAGGAGACTGATTAAAACCCCATATTTCTCTATTTCAGGCTTCCCACAAAAATTTAGGTAAACAGGAAAAAAAGCAGTATCTCTCAAAATATTAAATAGTATCACACCTCACAAAAAAGACCAAGAAAATTAAAATGCTGTTGTCTATACATAATTTCGAAGATGCTTTACAATTAATCGGTTATGAAATCCTAATTTAATTCCCGAAAGATATTTTACCATGTTGTACAATGTGGTTTCCATAAGTATTTCTCTCAACTGCTACTCATACCTTTCTCATTCACTTTTTCTCTGAGTAATCGTTTCTTCTCCATCAGTTCCTTTCTCTCATATTATCTCACTTTTAATCTGTATCCTCCTTTCCCATTATCATGCCTCATTTCCTCCCTTATGACCAAAGACAACATCACTGCATATACCAAAGTTCATCCAGAAGTATAAGTGGCCTTTAAAAGAAAAACAGACATATAACAAACATATAATCACAAAAATTAGCTTCAGCTGAATAAATATGCTGAAACATACTCGATGTTTTCTGGTCCAAATCTACCTAAAAAATATTGATTCCTTGTTTTGTTACACCAATTGCATTATGCAAATGTTTTTCTTTGGTATCTAGTAATAAACATCTAATAAGGTGACTCTTCACCTACTATGTTTTTACCTACCTAACAACATAAATAAAGTACTAAGACAAAATACAACCCCCCCACAACAAAACCAACTCTACAAGCCAACGTATAAGAGCAGGAAAAAATCCCCCTAACTACTCGAAAAAGTTTTCTGTGCACTCAGCTAAAGAAACTCCACTGAACCTTACCACTTTTCTTTGAAAGCAGTGTTCTGCAATTCCTAATAAAACATTACATCTTATTTATTTTTCAAAAATTCCGTGAGTAATCTATCAGCTCCCCAGTGTAATGCTGTTTTGCTGTTAACACTATTCTGCCTTGATGCCTCAGACTCAGACGACTACAATTACGAAAAGGACTTATTAGTCTTTTAACTACTTTATGTATATAAGACATGAAGAATACTTTATACGACAATGAAAAGGATATTAAAAAATAGCAATATGCAGCTTGTGATTTTAATCTTTTCTCCATGATACTTAGACTAATATATCAAAAGCACAACTTTTAATACCTAACAGTTATAGTATGTTCCTCAACTGTTCATTTGCAGATTTTAAGAACATTATTTCACAGAAAAGGCATGGTAAGAACGAGTGTTCTAGTTTGAGGCATATTTCAAAATATTTACCCCAATCTTTAGGCATTTGTAGGAGATCACTTCAAGTTGTCATATTGCTGTAATTTACAACATTGTTGGGAAATCTTATTTGTGCTGTACAGAAGATGGGAAGTAGATGAAACAGAGCATAAAGTCCCGTAACAACTTTCAAGGGTGGTTAGCCAACCATATAAATCAGTGGTTCACTAATATGGGATACAGTCATACAAACAACATACATAATTAAAAAGTGTACTTGGTTTGTTGATTGTACAGTGTGCTTTGCATGGCTTGATGATGTCTAGGCACCACTCTCATCTGCGATATGCTTTTGTGACGAGCCAGAAATCAGTACCAGGCCTTAAAAATGCACCACAGAGTTGTGGAAGGCATGGAAAACAGGCAATGCTGCCGTTTGTCGACCACGTTGCAAACGTGGGGGCTATCCCGAAGACCACTTAACACCTCTAGGGGCAAATTCTCCAAAATGGCGAGGGCAGATTAAAACCCTGTGGGATTGCTTCCCAACAGCAAGCAACGAACGGCGGACGCCTGCCGCCACCACTGGCTCCTGAGCATTCCTATGCCCTCAGCCACCACCCTTCCGACTAAGAAAATACTCGCCCCCCCCCCCCCCGCCCCGCTCACAAAAGCTATACAACCACAAGACTCCAGGAGCTCCGCATTGAGGAGATGACCAACTCGCCCCACAGTCGTTAAAATACAAGAGAGAGCGAAAATACAGGCAGAGCCGCCCACGACACGGCACAACCTCCACCTCGCCTCATCCATCCATTCCCCCCCCCCCCCCCGGCCTCAACGGCTCCCCCAGCCCCAACGGCTCCCGCGCAGCACCTTGGCCCCACCCCGAGGTGACGGGGGAAGGGAGGGGGACTTTGCGCCCTGGCTGCCTCGCGCATGCGCACATGCTCTCCCTCCCCACCCCGGCCCCGGCGTCAGCGTCGGCCCGGCAGGGAAGGGCAGGGCAGGGGAGGGGAGGGGAAGGGGAAAGGGGCGGGAGGGCGAGGCGGCCTCGCGGGCGGGCCAACGGTGCCCGGGGAGGTGGGGGAGGGAGGGCGTATATCAGCTGACTGCGTCCCGTGACGGCCCCGGGCCTGACGGCATCTGCGTGGGGAGGGCGGTCTCGCTGCCGGAGCTAAGATGGCGGCCTCCAGAGGCAGGCTCTGAGGGGGGCTGGAGAGGCGCCGCGGCTGCCGCCTGGCCGGGTGGAGGCTGAGGGTTGAGGGCTCCGCTCCCTGGCCCTTCGCCCTTATCGCCGGCAGTGGCGGGACGTGCAGTGCTGGTGGGGGGCAGGTCCGGGCAGCGCAGGCTCCTCGGCCAGGTAAATCCTAGCGGCGGGGGAAGCGAGGAGGCGGCGGTGACCGCCGTCTCCTTCCACAGCCCCGGGCGGAGCCGTTGGGCAGCGGGGACGGGTGGGCGGGGGTGCGCGCGCGCCTGGCCGCGCTGACCGTTGGCGGCGGCGCGCGCCTGGCCGTTGAGGCTGGGGGGGGGGCACCAGAGCGGCGGCCGCGGCGAGGGTGATGGGGTAGATGCCTCTCACAGCAAAGCTTCCCTCCCCCACTTCCTTCCTCCGGCGGGGGATAAGGTGCGATGCTCGGGGTTAAAACAAACCGCCCCCAGCCCCCTTTCCCTCTCCGAGCAGAGGAGAGGCCGGGCTTCTCGCTAGCCTCTCTCTGCCGGGTGTTTTCACGGAGCGTGCCCTGCTCCTCATGCGGCTTTTGTAGCTGCGGGGCAGAATCTGTCTTCTTTCCCAGATGAGTACAAATGTGTCCGTTAAGAAAGGATGCTTTATTTTTCTCCTCCTGGCCTCAGATCAAAATACAGCCATCATGGGATGCTTTGGGAAATAACTTATGAAGAGTTGGAGATATTAGGTGGAGGCTTGTTCTTAGAGAGGTCAGCTTCTTAAAAGTGATAATAGTTAGCCTGAAGAGAGTAAGCAGAATTAAACACCTCTTTCAGGTGTTTAGGAACACATCTTCCCCCAATGTGCTTGTTTTTTTCCAAGGGATGTTGAATTTCTGCCTTGGTTGCTTTTCACCTACGTGTCTCCTGAAAGTCGAAGCAAGTAGGCATACTAAATGCCTTTCTGTCAGCAGTGACCTGCTGACAGTGTTGGGGAAAGGGCCTGCTGTCAGGTGGTGTGGAGCTTGCATCTTGATAGCTGCATCTGTACAGGGGGCCAAGGTCTGGGCTGTGAAGATGTTGTATTAGTGCCCCTGATCTTCCCCCCCCCCCCCATAATTTAAAAAATTGACCACTTTCAAGCTGAGGGAGGGGTTTGGGCATGCTGCTGGAAGAAATGTGGGTAGATAACTTTATAAGTTTGTTAGCGTTATACCCATTAATGCACTTAAATCCTCTGCTCTATGGCTGCTTTTAAAGCTAATGTAATTTGAAATTTTTTTTTTTCCTCCCTGTTCTCTTGTGCACTGTCATGCAAATTGAATTTATGGTAGCAAGTCTGAGAAGAAGTTGCACAGATAGCTGCTCTGCTTCATACTACTTAGCACCAATTAAGTAGTACTGCATTTTGGAAAATGTTCCTGGGTTTAGGACTTAAGATCTTTTGAAATAGAAATGTTTGCTTCTTGCAGTTAGACCGTCTCCCCAGCAACAGGCTACTTGCATGTACTGAGATGTGTAGAAAGGGAGGAAGGCTGTCCCAGGGATTGCTAATTACTCTAGTTTCATCTTTGACCTAAGTTAGGAAGCTACTGTACAAACAGCATAACATTCCCTGACTTAGTTGAAAATAACAGAGCCAGTGTTACAGTTGAGCTATGCTTGGTTGTAGCCTGGTTGAGTGTACAGATATGTATCTTGGTCTAATTCCTGCCTACTGTTGCCAAATGCCAGAACACTTAACCAAAAATACTATTGATTTATTTCCACTATTGCTGCTGGCTTTTCTACTTAATGAATTTCTAAGTGTTTGGAGACTCAAAGCTGAGCTTGTTTCTCTGCAGCATAGACTTTCCAGGAGCTTTACCTGGCATTTTAGGCTTTCTGAAATAACACTTAAATTATTTATCTTGTATGTATCACTGCTTTTCTGATGTCACGTGGTCTTCATCATAGTTTCCAAATACTTATTTGTCTTAAGGGACTGAATCATTGGATATTTCCAGATTCTTTTCCCTTGTACTCCAGGGACTGTCTTAATGGCCAGATTTGTATGTTTCAGTAGACTGAGCAAGTGACTTTTCTTTAACTTATGTGTTTGAAGCTTGGTAAATGAAGCCTTCTGACTTGTACAAAAATAATTCTTCAGCTGGCATTCAACCATGAGTTGGAGTGTTGAACTTTCAACTGTTTCATCCCTCAGTTTACTTCCAAAAAATATATATGTTTTTCAGGCCAAAAAATAAAATCCTTCTTCAGGACTAATACGTGGAATTGAACCTTGCTCTGAAGAAATATAGCAAGGTGGCTACGCTGTTCCTGAAAAGAATGCTCCTTTTCCCCCTTAGTGGGTAACCGTCTTTGCCAGACTAGCTAGTGAGTCAGTTTGGTTCCCTGATCTAGAAGAAAACTAATGCAACAGAAAAGAAAAACTGAATGTAGATGAATCCAGTGGTCCTCAGTACTGGTCCTTGGTGAGGGAATGGGGGTAAGCAGCCGAGGAATGGACACTAATATCGCCATCGCTTCTGGTGGTAGCAAGATATGAATTCTCAGCATGTCATGTTGAATTGCATCCTGAAGCACTAAAGGCAGTGATACTGCAGTCACTGAGGCAGCCTTCACTAATGCTGTTTTGAAGAGCTGGATGGGCCTCTTCTCTCCCCTCAAATGGCTAGGAGTTCCTGCACAAGAGATGAAGAAATTTGTTTCCAAAGCTAATTTGGCTATAGTACTTTTAGAACAGGGTACTGTACAGGGCAGAGGAGAAGGTTTAATGCTACTTAAAAAGAATCTATCTGTGAAGGTGCAAAACTGTCAATTAACAGGCACAGCTGGGAAGGAGGTAGATAAAACTTAAATAGTTAAAAAACGTCAGTGCAAAAAAAGGCTGTTTAAATAGTAATCAGAATGTTTAAAAGCTACAGCGAATGACTGGCAGTCAGTTTCTAGAACTTTATGCTCGAGTATGTATGTAGGACCAAACATCAACAGAACCTTGGGGTTTTTTTCAGTGCCCTGCTCTTGCTGCTTTACAGTTGTTCCCTAGTTATTTTTATCCTGTAAGTATATCTTCTCCTTTCTCTTGGGAAAAACAATATCTCAGCTTGAAGTACAACCTTCCTAGAAAGTTATTGCCCCCCCCCCCTCCACCTACCCCCCAAAATCATGACAGTGGAATAGGATAATAATCTTGTTTGGGGTCCTGAAGTGCTACCTTAACCTAGGAAAGTTATGGAGGATGCCTAATAGCATAGGAATAATCCATTCAGGAAAAAATTTGATCTGAATTCTGCACTAAACTTTGAGCCAGCATCTAAACTTCTGACTTCATGAATGAAGCGATCATTTAGTTTAAGTAACTACATTTTATACCTATTGCTTTGATGTCTACAATGTCACAGTTTCACTTTGAACTCTGCAAAGTTGCTTTTTTGTGACTTACCTTTCTGTTTTCTCAGACTCTGGTTTCTCAGGTAGTATTTCCCCCACATTCTTATGATCAAAATTACTGGAAAACAGGAAAGTGTTTGAGTTGAGCCCACCTGTGTGTGGGTAATACACCTATTCATGTATCTTAAATTCTGAGACAGAGAATCCTGGCAGCAATTCATTATTCTTTAATTTTAAGGGTTGCTCATTTTGGTATGTGCCGTACAAGTAAGTGCAGCTTCCAGTCTTCCCCCAGAAGTTATTCCACTGCCCCTTACAGTACTAGAAAAAAATCAAATAGAAAAATATTACTGAACTTCTGCCTTGTGGAAAAGCTATCTTAAATTATCCGGGAGATCAGGGACTGCTTTAGGTATAGGTTCCCAAATCAAGTTGTGAGTCATGGACAATATTTTGCCTGCGGGAACCTCACATTTTTTTTGGCCTATATTTTGCTTTCAACATCCCTTTCCCTCGGTCAGATGAAACATGTTTATAAAATGCAACTTTCAGTTGGTACTTTTTGCTTGCAGTCTGATTAAAAGTAAACAGAAGTAGGTGTTTCTGTAGTTTTAAACCTTTGGGGAGCCATGAATATGGGATACCCAGGAGCTGTACTACAATATATAACAACAGTCTTCCAAATTTGTGGGGGGTTTTTTGCCTATTATCAGCTGCTTTGGGATGTTAATGTAAAATGGGACCTAACTGTCCTGGATGGAGGTATGAGTCAAACTTTAAAAAGTTGACTGACTTGACACAAACATGGAATTTTAGATACAAGCAGAAGAGATAATGATAATCATAAGACTGTCTTATTTTGTGAGATAAATGTGAATATCTTTAAGCGAGCTACTGTAACCACTGAGAGTATGGTTAAACTTGATTAATCATAAAACTTGATGTGTGTTCTGCTGAATCAATGGATATGCATCTCAGATACTCGAAAGAATATGCATGACTATGGATATTGTAGTATGAGTCCTGCCACACACTATTTTGCAAGAATGAGTAAAGGAAGATAACTTTCAGTTTCTTTTTTCTAAAATGTCTTTGTTTAGTGGCATGAACTAAACTCTTTCATCTTGCTCTGCTGTGCAAGCAAAGAAAATGAGTGCTGAACTTCCACATAGCAGTTCAGAACACTAGGCTATTGTTAGCCATGTTCTCTGTTAAATGGCAGGAAAATATATGCAAGAATTAATTGTTGCTAATTTGGGGGATATTTTGCCTGTCTGATAGTATTCCCAGTGGGAGAGACAGTTACAATCACTATCCAGAAGTGCAGTGATTACTAAAGCATCAAACTTTAGTGGTTTTCATAGTTTTAGTCTGAACCAAAAGAGTGGCAGATTGTATTGCTTCCGTGGCATGTACTATGCTTCATGTAGCGGTATCCTGAATCTAGTGAGATGCTGGCATAAAACCAGTGGAGGCTGCTGGTAGGTGTTCATAACCGAGTATTTCTCAGAGCTGTATTGTTAAGACTAGATGTTACATGCTTATTCTGCAAGTATGAGGATATCTTGCTCTAAATACTCTATAGAGCAGGTGGTGTTCAGGTCTGGGAGACTTAACAGAGCTGGTCAAAACCAATACTTAGTGGAGCCAGTCCTGTTATAAGCTTATATTCCACTTACTAATACATTAGTCATAAGAGTGTCAAAACTGGTTTAAAAGGGAGCTATTAAGAATAAGTACCTGGCTGCTTTTTCAGAAAGATAACTTCACATCACAAAAATGAATGGCAGTGCACTCTTATACAGAAAGCTCTGTGAAATTTGGACAGACTAACTTAATTGTGGTGGTGCAACTATGAGTGTACTGTTTGATACTTGCACATGAATTAGTTAGTAATACAACACAGATCTTAAATGGAGGAGGAAGGGATGTAGAGAACTTTAATAATGCTGTTGAAGATCTTAACCCCTTAAGAAACTCTGCTCCCGAAGCTGGATATGGGAGATTTCTCTCATGACAGAGGTCAGAGGGGTATTAAGTCTGAAAACGGGACTCAAATTTGAGTCCCTGAAATACATGAAATCTCTTCCAGAAACAGCACACAAACCTCTTCACTAGGTAGTGATAACTGTGCTTGACCCTTCATGTGAGTGAAGGAATTCTCAGCTTCATTTCAGTCACACTGTGCATTCTTCATGTTCATGATTAGATAACTGCTACAGCATTTGCTCAGAAAGTAAATAGACTTAAGTTGTAGGGGGTGGAAGTTAGCAGTGAGGTGAACGACCAGTAATGTTATCTCAGAACGAGAAACCTTCATTTTGCCAAATTAACTAGAGTAGTATGAACACAAAAATAGTCAGGGTTGTAGCCTAACTGTTTTTAGTAGGGTACTCTGAGTGAAATTAAATTACTTTAACCTTGCTTTACCAAGCTGGAAGTGTGAGTTGTTGCGGGCTATTTTGTTAAGCTTGTGATGTTTTGGAGACACCACTACATCAATAGTGTGAACTTGACAGTAGTACCAGTTAGAGTAATCAAGAGCAGGGAAGCTTATTTTGGCACATTCAGAAATAAAAAAAAAAAAAAAATGCTGTAGCAATAAATGCCAAGCGTGGCGATTGCTAGCCTTGGAACTGAATCTGGGTATCTCCACTTAAGTACCTTTTATAGGTAATAAAAGTAAAGTGAAGCAAAATGGAAGCTTGATTCTCAGGTACTTGGCATTCAGCAATTGCAGTGGTGGAAGACAGTGTTAGGGTTCAGAAGCATTTCTCAGAATTCAACAGCTCCTGGAGCAAAGATCCAGTCAAGCAGTTGTGGGCAAGTTTAAGTACGTTCCTGCATGTATTTAGGGAATAGCTATTCATGTGTGAATTAAGCATGTCAGGATGTCAGTGGTGGAATTCCATGAACACCATAGAAAAGGGTACTGAGCTTTTTTAAATTGTGAATCATAACATTTGGTCAGTAAGTGGGTTTCTCAACTTCAAATTCCATTTCAGATTGGAAAATAAGCTCTTCTATCTGTCCAACTTTCTCATTGCTGTTTATTAAAAAACAGCAGTAGGAATCTGGCTTAGCTAGGGTTATGAGTATAGGCTCTCTATTTGAATCATTTTGATGTTACAGAATTGTAAAATACAGTTGCATCTTAACAAGCAAAGGTGCAGAGAAAGTAGTATGATTGCAATAATGTGGCAAATACTGGGGATTAAGTTACCATAACTTAATACTGTTAAAGAGTAACTGGTGTACCAATAAATGAGAAACTAATAATTTATCTGTCTCCTCAAGCAGTTAATCCATGCATTCAGTCTGCTGAACAGAAATATTCCTGATATAGTCAGTCACTGCTTTAATTGTCAGTTCTAAGTAAAGCTAAAAGAGTCGTCTCCTCTTGAAGGATAATGATTGATTAAACTTTGATTTTTTTTTTTTTTTTAAATGAAAATGAGTACTAACAGGTGGTGTCTTTTGTTTTCAGGTCTTGGCACAAAATGAATATAATTAGGGAAAATAGAGATCTTGCTTGTTTCTACACGACAAAACATTCATGGAGGGGAAAGTAAGTATTTCAAGGTTTTTCCAATATTTAGTGTGGAATTTCTCCTCTCCGTTCCTGGATTTAACTGCATACTTCCTGTATTAGATAAAAACTGAGCTAAAAGCTCCTGCTGCTCAGTCTCTGAATGGACTGCATCTACAGAAGCATCAATTTGGAATTTAAACACTATCTCTCATCTTGTCTCTGTGCATGGGTTCTCACACTTTGTTAAAACTGTGGAATAGATCACTTGGCTTATTCAACTTGTAATTCTCTTGATCTTACAACATGAAGTATTAATTTTAAAGTGGAAATGCTTCATTCTGGAAAAGGTTATTTGAAGGAGTAGTGTCTTAATGCACTTTAATAGATGAGGGTCATTAGTCCATGCATATATCTAGCAGTTATATAATAGATTATTTGGAAGATTTATATTACTAGAAATGTACTTCATTCCTAATGAGTTCTCCTAGATCTAAAAAAGTCTTCACCAGTGCTTCTGTCTGCAAAAGGTAGGGAATTTCTAAATAAGACTATCCACTAAACTCTCATAACTAGTCTCTGTTATAGTATGTTTGAAGTCAGCTGTTAGGTACCACTTGAGGCTTCACAGGCATTTTGTTTCACTTAAATTTTTGTGCTGATCTGATATCCTTGCCCTGGGTGCTGCTTACATCCATAGTGATGCTGTGGAACTGCTGGATTTTTATTTTTTTTTTTTGGCTACATAAACATTAGCAGAACAAAGAAGGTATGCTGTCTGTACCTCAAGAGTGCAAGCACTGCTGTAGTCTACTGACTATACAGAAAGGTGATGTCTAACTCTTTTCTGGCTAGTGAGTTGAAAGTGGCTTTTTGTAACGGTCTATTGATACTTCCTGGAATCCTTCCTGTCAAAGGCTAGGAATACTGGGGGAGGAAGTAGGGATTGTGGGCATGGCAGCCACAAGTCTTTCTCAACTGTGCTTCCAAGAACCATGATTTTGCTTCAGTGTCTAACCAAAGAGCTCCCTGTCTCTCTTTTTTAACAGCAGGAAACTAATGCTTTGGGTAGCTCAAAGTCCAGAGTGGACTGAGCAACTGTTGTCTCCAAGGGCAAAATACTACTTCTGTCAAGACAGACTCTTGAAAGTATTGACTTGAAATAAATACTTAGTTTACTTTGTTGGAATTCTAACTGATATTTGGATAATCAAGTCTTATCTGAGTTAAGATCCCACGCGTGGCATTTATGTGGACAGGTGCAAGTAAATGGTCTTGTTCAATAATAGTGAAATACTGTTTTGGGAGGGAATGTTAAAAATAGTTTCTCCCTGTTAACTTCTCTTTCTGTCAATAGAAAATGTCCTGTCCTTCCCTCTGAAGCTTCTCTGGTGAGCCTACAAATATGGTGGGTCTAAAATGTAGGTCTAAAACTTAGCCACTTAGTGCAGTTAAATATACAGTTCTCACATACAGTACTCAAATTACTTCTCTTGTCCAATGCTAGGGTGCCCAATACTTCCCATTAAACAACGTAGGATACTAGGAAGATGGAATAAGATGATCTTAAACTGTGATGGTAGCACTCTAGTAAGGAAACTAAGTGTTAAACTGAGGCTTTCTTTAAAAACTGAGATTGTTATTCATTCTTACTTAATGAAGGGAGAAGTATTTAGTGAGTAGTTGCCTTTTTCTGCATTGCAGTAAAAGCTTATATGGCTCTTACTAGGTATGTATTTGAGTATTAAAGTCCACTCTGAACACAGAGCAGTAGTGTCACATGTCTGGAACTGAGATTTAAGTCACACACTTCTCATAACATGAATCTCTTCTGTTGTGCCACTGAACATAATTCCTGAGAAGTCTTTTACTGCTATATATACATTCTCAGTGTCATCTGTAGATTAAAAATCCAGTAGCTTAATGTGTAGTGCTAAATGGGCCTGAATCACTGCTTTGACTTCATATGAATTAGCACTTGGCTGAGTGTGGGCTGTGTGCATGGCAGCTACAGTATTTTAGAGTAGTACAGATGAGGCTAAGGCCTCTGTAGTTCTATAAAATTAATTAACGCTGTTTTATTCCCTTGAGTGTGGCAGTATGAAAAAAAAATGTATCTAGCACTTTTAATCAGGATGAACCTGCAAAGTCTGACTTCAGCAGTGCTTCTAAGAAACTAGTGAATCATAGGTAATAGCCTCTTTAATGGGAAGAGAGGGCTTTTGCTTCAAATTCTTATTCTTAAAACGGCCTGGCATTAGACTCTACTGCAGAGTCATTTGAGACATAATCAATGGTAGAATCTTATAAGCCTGGAGATATATGTGCCTTTATGTTTAAAGGTGAAGATCTGGTAAAGAGTAAGTTTAGAAGTCAGTTCTTGCACATGGTCTAAACCTCTTCTGTTCTCACAGCAAAACTTGAGTCTCCTGAATTTGCCTGGGGAGAAGATGAAGGGAATGAGAACTCGACAAATCTGCTTTTCTATCCAGCGTTCCTTACTGGGTCAAACATTAGGAATGCTGGATAATAAATATGCTTCCTGCATCTTGAAACGCTAGTGCTGTGTGTGTAGGAGGGAACGCATGGGGCTGTCACATTTGGAAGTAGGTCTTCAACTATCTGCTATCACTGTACAGTCCTCTTAAACAACAGAACAGTGAAGTTCTTCAATATGCTAAGTCAGTAAATTAAACCTGAAGCAGTACTTTGTGATAAGCCTAAATTCTTTAGAACAGCATGGACAAGTTTGGCTTCTTGTTTGCATAGCAGATAAAGGGCAGAATACCCGCCTAAATTGTGCAACGAGGAGAGAAGGAACAATCAGTTGTCTGAAGTCTTTTCTTGTATTCAAAGAACTGAAGTACTCTTTGACAATCTGAGTATAGTTATAGCTATTAGCAACCGGAGTAATTGCAAATGTTCTGCTTCATTACTAATACCTCTTTTGAGCTGCATCTTAATATCAATTTACACATAACGTCTTAAACATAAAAAGCTCAACTCCATGAAAAAAAATAAATAGGACATCGAACATCTTTAACGTGGCAGGTCACTTAATGTTACAGGATTTCTAAGCTCTGAACAAAAGAATAACCGCTTGTTTGGATTCCTAGTTAAACCTGTCTGGACCAAGAATGGCTTGAGCTTGCACCGGTTTACCATTTTCAATTATGGTATTTCAAATATAGGGAATGAAGTTTGTGATGTTGATTGTCAGACTGGTACTCTTGGCCTTCCTAAAATGAGAGAGGGAAGAACAGGCCAAATAACAGGAGGGAGTAGTTCTGAAGACCTGTCAATCAGCAGTAATTTACCTGAAGCCCATGAAAATTCTCATTGTATTTGCAGCCCTTGTGGAAATGCTTAATCTGACCTCATGTAGAACTGAGGGCTTGGTGCTGCACATCCGGCAAGTGAGAGAGGGGACTGCAACACAAGAATACAGAGAAAGAGGGAAGAAGACCTGCTTCTTGATGCAGTGCCTAGTATGACACAGATCGAAAGTAGTTATTCATCTGCTTGGCTGGTCCTGTCCTGTTCTTTCCCTAGCAAACCCAGGATGTACTGAGAAGGAGAAACTTAATTGTTACACTGAATCAGTTTTAATGGGGACATCTAGCCAAAATGTTTTAATTTAGTTCAGGTTCAAGAAAGGCTTCTATGTTCAGGCCCTGTTCCATCAGGGTAGAGTGACTGGTGCTGGTTTGTGTTCCCATTTTGGTTTGACTTTCTGGGCAGGACTGTTTCCAGAACAAGTGCCCTACAACAAGAACCTTGTACAAATCGTAAGGGACTAATAACGAGTACCTCCTCTTTCAAGTATGCCAGGTATTAGTTGCAAAGTTCCCTGCTTCAAAAAACTTAAATGGTCTCATTACAGAGAATTGGTTCAGGGGATGCTGTGTAAATCATGTCTAGGAAATGAGGGGGTTGGTCATAGTAATGCTTTGACTTGTTACAGTATTGTGATCAACTATGTAAGTCAGCTTGCAGTTTTGGTCTGAGGCATTTGCTGGAATTCTTTCACCCATCTGTGTAGTGGGTGTTTTAGAAGTTATTCTGGTCTGTGTTGGTAGCACCTTCCATTACAGGTTTCAAGAGTTTTCAGTCTGGGCTTAGCCAAAAACCTAGGAAAACGTGTGCCTGAGGAAGTATATTTAATGGTGTTTCACCTCTGTCTCCTATTGGTGTATAGAACAGAGGAGCTTAACATGTCATAAGGGTAAACAGCAAGCAAAACACTTACCAAAAAATTCCATAGTCACTTCCTAACGGTAATCAATCTATAGTATCCTAACATACCTTTTGCAGTTTGACAGGATTCTGTCTTGTTCTGAAACTAATATTCTTGTATCCTCTAGGTATAAGAGGGTCTTTTCAGTTGGAACCCATGCTGTCACCACATACAATCCCAACACACTAGAAGTTACAAATCAGGTAACTATCTTCTCTGAACAGACTTCAAAGCTATTCAGAGCTTTGACTTCTGTTCACTATCCAAAGTGGGTGGTGGCATTCTGTTTTCAGAAGCTACCAGCTCTAGGAAGATCTTGGTGAAAACAAAGAATGGCAATTGCTACAAAAAGAAACATAACAGAAAACTGGTATTGCCTTCCTTAATACTACAGATATTCAAGAGGTTTCTATGCTTCCAGGCAGTTTGTCTGTATTGGCCAATAAATAGTAGTTTGCTATTGGACATAGTGTTCTGAATGGATTGGATAAGGTTGATCACTGAGGCCCTGTCCCTGAAGGGAGTCAGGATGTTCACTTAACCTGAACATCCTACTTTGCAAAAACTGCCTTGTGTGCTAGCTATTGTCTTATTACAGCAACTTAGTTATAGGTACTCTGAGGTTTTGAATGGAGGACAAGGAGTTTCGCGTTTAAAGCTACTAATATGACCTAATTACTTTGAATTATCTAGTGGCCTTATGGAGATATCTGTAGTATTTCTCCTGTTGGAAAAGGACAAGGAACAGAATTTAGCCTCACTTTTCGGAAAGGGAGTGGAAAGAAGTCTGAAACTCTTAAGTTTTCCACAGAGCACAGAACAGAACTCCTTACGGAAGCACTGGTAAGATTTTTTTTTTTTTTTTTTTTTTTTTTGTCTCTGAGCAAGCAGTGAGTACTCAGTAGTCATTACAAGTTGTAGAAGTTCAGTATACTTTACTTTCTTTCATAAAAGAAAGAATAAAAAACAAGTTGTGTTTTGAGCTGGTATGTTGATGTGCTTGATCTAGTGTCAGTTGCAGCAACTGGTATGTGATTCGGTATTTGTAGCTTTACTAGCAATTTAGGAATTATTATATTGCAGAGAAATGGTGAGTTTTTAAGGAGGCTTAGTCCAAGTCATTTAAAACAGTGTCAGCTTAAACTTAGACTTTCTGGATAGATTGGCTATAGTATGTATATTCATTCCTGGCTAACTTTTGTTTAAAAACAGAGATTCAGAACAGACTTCTCGGAAGGAAAAATCACAGGACGGGTAAGTATTTGGCTTGTCTGGATCATGTGTTGTTTAATAAAGTGATCTAAAGACTTAAATTTCCACAGTGTTCTTGTAAGCTGTACCTGTGCTGTATGCACTACCTGAAATAGATCTTCTAAGTTTAGATGTGAACTGAAGTCTCCTCTCTTTAAGAGGAACTTGAGAGCTCATTCAAAAGGAGTAGAAACCTTTCTAATAGAGTATTTGAGTTCTCTTCACTTGGCCTGAGCTTCACTCCAGTGTGTGTAAACACTGAATGTTACCTTTGAAATAAAGGGCTTTGCTACATGAAATTGTTACTTGGAGGAAAGAAAAAGGAATATAAGCTTTAATCATTCTTTAACTTTTAGTATTTCCAGCACTTTACTTTCTAACTTAAAATAGTTTTCTGCATAACATCCTGATCTCTTGATATGAGAATGCTGTCTCCCAGCAGAGTTTCTTGAGCTCAGTCAAGAAAAAAATTGCTATTTACTGAATCTTACTATATTGCCTTTCTTATTACCAAATAAAGTACAGAGCTTGGTTTTATGTCTTATGGGCTTCAGCTATCATACCAAAAGCCTACTGACTTCCTGGTCACATATGATAGGAGTTAAAATGACTTAAAGCATTGCATAGAATAAGTCTTCAGTGATGAGCATAGGCATACTTGCTGGAACATGGGGGATCGGTTTATCTTTCTGCAGTCTAGAACAGTCCATTAAGTTTACTGACTGCAGTAAACCTGCATTATTCATAATGGAACATGACTGCAGGAGAAGGAAAACTTGCACACTAAGTTTTTTCTTAAGCTATTTCTGATTAGCTGAATAACAGCATCTTGTGCAATAGATGCTTCTTGTCTAATCACAGTTGTGCATATGCTGTGACTGCAGACTTTCTTCTGCAGCAAGAGAAAGCTACTGCCTCAGAGTTGGCTGTCTTGGGATTGTTACTCTTTTAAAAGAAAGATATTGTTTAAAGTTTGACTACTATGACTTCCTTGTCAGTAGATAGCTACTTTGATTTATAATGTTCTTATCCACAAAGCGTTGAGGTAAATGCTATAATTCTTTGAACTTTACACCTATGCTCCTTACTAGAGGTTTTTAAAAAAAAAAAAAAAAAAAAAAACAACACCACTGTAGTTGCTGTGTAATAGAGAAGTATATGTGGAGAGGTCTAAAAGCTGCTCTCTTCACAGAGGTACAACTGCTATAAACATCACTGGAGTGATGCAAGGAAATCTGTGATTCTGGAAGTGACTCCTGGAGGTATTGACCAAATTGATCCTGCAACAAATAAAGTCCTGTGCTCCTATGACTACAGAAATATTGAAGGCTTTGTTGATATTGGTGGCTATCAGGGAGGTTTCTGTATCCTCTATGGAGGATTTAGTAGATTGGTGAGTACTGAAAACATAATTGTGGCATGACTGTTAGGGTATATAGCTGTATTATATTCAGTAATGAAGCTTCAATATGATTTGAGCATAAAAATACACGTATCTCTGGAACTCAGTGGTGGGTACTGGCTCATGGCTTACAGATGGCTTTTAAACTTTCCTTACCACAGCAACAAGAAACTAGTTAAAGCATGGCTGAGAAGAACGTATACTTTTTGCTTTTTGTAAAAAAGCTTTGTAATTTTTTGTAATTTGTAATTTTTTTGTAAATATCAGTTATTTATGTTTGGGTTCCTAACATAAGTGCAACCCTGCACACAGAGTGGTGTGGGTTGGCTGACAATTCTCAGGGTTACCAGTGGCAGGCAGCATTGTTAATCTAATTGATGGAATTCTGTTCTGGGATAAACTCGTCACAGGTGATACCCCTTTTTAGGCATGTGATCTGAGATACAGTAGCCTCATTTGAGGAAGCACTTGCTGCAGTGTAATGTTAGAATAAAAATTTTAAATAGGTTTCTATGCACTACAGTGCAAGTAGTTGAAATAGAGCTATAGGTATTCATGCTTAGTAGTTTAAGTAGCTACTTCAATCACTACTGAATAAAACATGAATCAGTTTTCTGGATCAGTTTTTCTCCTCTTTTTGTACTGTGGCATGCTTTTCTCTGGATTAAAACTAATACATGACAAGTCTTCTAGAGCTGCCCTAACCTTGCCCAGCAAGGCTGGTTAGCAGCCCTGCAGATAGCTGCTGGGCCTGTCAGTGTGATACTCTCTGGCTCCTTACTCCTGCCAGGCTGTCAGGATCTGTTGCCAAGGGTGGGCAGACAGGTCATGCAGGCCTTTACTTTAAAGGCCTGCTAATGTGCAGCAGGGTATTCTTTAGGAATAGCTGCTATAGATTTTTTGAAATGGTAATATAAACTCAATAGCCGATCTCATACACTTTTCTCTTTCTACCATACGCTTAGCAAAGGTAAGCCCAGCAGCTAAGAAGATTCTCCACTGTTAGACAGGTATATAATGGAGGAGGGGAACGTGTCGCTTGGGCAAGTTATTGTTCATCAGTGGAAAGACAATGGTTCAAGGACTTAACCATGTGATACTTTTAAAGTCATTTTCTTGATATAGCTTCTTGATTGTTGCTTCTTGTCAAAATTTGCAGCACCTGTTTGCATCTGAGCAAAGGGAAGAAATTATCAAAAGTGCAATAGAGCATGCTGGCAACTTCATAGGCATCTCTCTGCGGATAAGGAAAGAATCTCTAGAATTTGAGCAATACTTGAACCTTCGCTTCGGGAAATACAGCAATGATGAATCTATAACATCTTTAGCAGAGTTTGTTGTTCAAAAAATAACGCCTAGACACTTGGTAAGGGCATCAAATCAATACATGGTGGTTCTTGAGTGCAAGTGTTCTCTCTTCTAACATGTCCTTTCTTTAAGGAACCTGTGAAGAGAGTACTAGCTCTTACAGAAACTTGTTTAGTTGAGCGGGATCCAGCTACCTATAACATTGCAACTTTGAAACCTCTAGGAGAGGTAAGAGGCAACCTTTCTAAATGCTACTTGTAACAATTTGAAGTTCTAAAATATGATAATAGTAGAAAATTGATAACGTACATAAGATGGCCTCAATCTGCAGAGCACATAAATAGCGCAGCTTCATGAACATGATTCTTCTCTCTTATGGACTCTTTTAGGTCTTTGCAATAGTATGTGACTGTGAAAATCCACAGCTTTTTACCATTGAATTTATTAAAGGACAAATCCGGAAATATTCTTCAACAGAAAGGTAACTGGAGGTCATATGAGTTAAATTCAAATGGAAGTTGTTATTCCAATCTTAATCTCTCAACCTCCTTAAATTCTGAGGCTTGCAGGTGTTAACTCAAAGCCTTGCTATTCTAGTGGTCTGCCACTTACAAATCTTGATTTGTTGCGAGATCTAAATCTCTCTCTGTACTTTCATCCCCACTTTAAAGGTTTAGAAGGATTCTGATGATGGTGTTGAAGTTGCATACAGCTTGTTTCTCCTAGGCAGGGTCCTTCTGCATTTGTTGTGCTTGGTTATGCACTCTATGTGAGAGAAGGAAAGAGAGCATAATTAACGTGGAAATGTGGAGGTTATAAATCCTATGAGCTGTCTGCATGGCTTAGTCTTTTTTGATTCTATTTAAAACAACCAACAGAATAGTCTGAGTGCACATGCAGCTGTAATGCAGTCTAATCCTGCTAAGTGAGGTTTTGCAGAAGGTACAGGGATGAACTGATTCACAACCTGTAACTTATTCACAGATAATCTGCAGTTGATCTCTTTAGTGAAAGACTGCAGCTGGCTATATTTGGTGCAAGGCAGCTCTGCTCTTATAGTGAGTAAAGCAACACTGGAGGAAAAAGTTGCTAACTTTCTGGAGCGGTAGCTGTTGATTTCAGTATTGGTAGAGGATACTAAGTATTTCTGCCACTGTCTATTTTTGTTTGTTCTTCTGGATTGTTTTTCTGATCTAAGGGGACCTAAATTTTATTGGTATGTCTTTTCCCAACCCAGAGATTCTCTCTTAGCTAGCTTGCTGGATGGAGTGAGAGCTTCTGGTAATAGGGATGTCTGTGTGAAAATGACCTCCACGCACAAAGGCCAGCGTTGGGGATTACTCAGTATGCCTGTAGATGAAGAAGTAGAGAGCCTTCATCTGAGGTTTTTGGCTGCTCCTCCAAGTAAGCTGACACTACATGATTTTGTATGACTTTATAGTGCTCTTTTAAAATATCCAGTAACTCTTAATCAGACACTGTGTACTCAACTCTTCTGTTATATCTTCCTGCAGATGGCAACTTTGCAGATGCTGTATTCAGGTTCAATGCTAACATCTCCTACAGTGGGGTACTGCATGCAGTGACACAAGATGTAAGAATAAATCCTCCGCCCATCCTGTTATGATGTTGTTAACATAAAGGTGTTAATAGCGCTCTTTTTTTTTTTTTTTAAAAAACTAGGGTCTATTTTCTGAAAATAAGGAGAAACTGATTAATAATGCCATAACAGCATTACTCTCACAAGAGGGAGATATTGCAGCATCTAATGCAGAGCTTGAAAGCCAATTCCAAGCAGTAAGACGACTAGTGGCTTCAAAAGCAGGCTTCCTTGCCTTTACTCAGCTTCCAAAGTAAGTAGGACGTCATCCAAGCTTGGAAGCATTAGGTAAAAACTGAGTTTTGGGACTTTTGATGTCTGATCTCTAAAGCTGACCACTTGAGTTAAGGATCACCTCTGAAAAAGAGCGGAAGGCTATGTAAATATCGCTTTCAGTACTATGAGGCTGCAGTGAGGCTCTGGTGTGAATTGAGAATCCCAAGTGGTGATTTGGTTGTAAAGCTAATTCTTTGTCACTGCTTAATACTCTACTTTAAAAGCCAAATACAGACTTTTTAAGAAGCCTTTGTAAAATGAACTCGGCCTTCCTTGAAATAGGCTGTTCATCATTTTTGAAGTAAGATGGTGCCATTAACTTCTGCTCTAAACAAGATAAAACTTGATGTTAGAAAGTTAAGTTATATTCCTATAGTAAGGACAGATTTCCTCTCAAGACTGGCTTCTTGAGATATGTCTTAATCGGATAGCACTAAACAGTTTTTGCTTCTTTATGTTATCTTGAAAATGGAAAATTCTTTCTGTGGAGTGCTTCTGACCTTGGCTATGGTGTAACTGAATGCTATGGAGAGTAATTCATTTAAGTCTGAGGCCTTTGGAAGTTACAGGGGGAAGGTGTCAGTAGTGCCCTGTACTAAATGACTAGTTACCCAAATATTACTGTGAACTTGGTGAAAGTGCTCTCAGCATATCGATGACAGTGAAGTCAATATTATGTGTTCCTACCAAAGAATCTCAGACTAATGCGGACTTCCGAATTCTGACTTGCTAAATACCATGCAGGCAGGGTTTTATCTTAATTTTAAGACTTCTGTTTTGTCTAATTGTGATATTTTTTGCTTCCCCTACCCCTTCAAAAGATTTCGGGAACGTTTAGGAGTGAAGGTTGTAAAAGCTCTCAAAAGGAACAATGATGGAGTAACCCATGCCTCCATTGATATGCTGTGTGCTCTTATGTGTGTAAGTATTAAATTGCAGTATATATCACTCTTGGATATGTGAACTTCAGACTATTGAACAAAGTAGAAATAGGGACTGCGAGTTAACTTGCAGCGTGCTCAAGTGTGAAATAACTTGTAAGGCAGTGGTTTCGTGGTGAATTTGAAATAGGATGTGATATCCACGGTCTTGTGTTCACTATTTGCCAGCAGTATAGCTGGGGACTATAGCTGTTAAGAACTGAGGGTTGAAATGTGACTGCACTGTAAATTTTCTTTTTTTATAGCCCATGCATGATGACTATGACTTAAGGCAGGAGCAGCTGAACAAAGCTTCCCTCCTTTCTTCGAAGAAGTTTCTAGAAAATTTGCTAGAAAAATTCAATTCCCATGTGGTAAGTCAGACTATGACATAGATAGCTTCTTTAAATGTTTTGCCTAGTTACTGTGAAAATATTTATATTATAATTGGCTATATCATTGAATATCTTGGTGCCTAGAATTAAAGCACAAAGAAAGCAGCAGTGTCTGGCCCTGAAAATTGTTCTCAGGGCTCGATCTAGACAGGGTAGAGTCAAACTGTCTGTACTACAGAAATTTAGGACGCTTGCTGTAGCAATGTTTCCATGTTTAATGTGGAAATTGATACTCCTGTTAAATTCAATTAACTGAAAGGATAGTGTGAATAGGTAGTTTGGTCTTAAAACTAGAAAGTAGCTTGCAACATACTGATGTCATGAGTGTCTACTATGCTCTTGGAGCTAATCCTTTGTCATCACGGAGTGTGACAGTGCCCTGGTATACGTTGAACTTGTAGTTTCTGTGTGCAGAAAGTATTTTGTGATATGAAAGAAGAGTATTTTAACATCACAAATACTGAATGAAATTGAATGAGTGCTCTTTGTGGGGACAGGGAAGGGAGTGCTGTATTTGTATCACATACCTCTCCTAATTTCAGGATCATGGGACAGGTGCCCTAGTAATTAGCTCGCTTTTGGACTTCCTGACATTTGCCTTGTGCGCTCCATATAGTGAGACTACTGAAGGGCAGCAGTTTGACATGTTGTTGGAAATGGTGGCGTCTAACGGGCGAACGCTGTTCAAGCTGTTTCAGGTGAGATTTCACACTTTTGCTAGATGAAATAGGAATGATTTCATTCCTGCAACTATTTATAAAAAAAACCTTAATTCCTTAAGGAGAGGATATATTAGTGTTACTAATATGTTTGGCCTTCTGATCACTGTTATCAGAGGCCTTAAGCAGTCAGTGACTCTGAACTGTTCTCCTGAAAGACAAAAGGGTGCCTCCCAATGAGGTGGGTAGTGTGCCGAAGCCTTTTCTACCTTGGTGAGTTTTATAGGGCCTATTGCTTTAGCTTAGGTGTCACTTTGAGATGGCTTTTCTACAGTGAATGATATGTTGAATCATTCCGAGGTTGAGTGCGTAAGACCTTTTTCTAAAAACACTTTAAAATATAGTGTAAAATATTAAGCCAAATTCAGGAGATACCCAGATCTCTCTCTCTGAAGCCTATCATCTTCTGAAGTTATTCTTTCCTGAGAGGAAAACAGTAAACCTGTAAGAATTACTGGATTTTACCTTTTTAAAACAAATAAAAAACAACAACCAAAAAAGGTTTCTACCTGAAGAAACAGGGATGCTCTTCTGTTCATTGGATAGTATCAGCTTGTGTCAGACAGTATCGGTGAGTTTCCCCAGCGCTATTCCAGCATCCTTGATATACCGCTCTTCATTGCCAAGTAGTCCAGGTGATAGTTGCATGACAAAATCTTATTTGAAGATGCATGCTAGGAACTCTTCTTGTGACTTAGGACTCGGTTTCAGAAAACTGAAAGGTCTTTCTTCCTGCACAGAGCTGGAGTCAAAACAGTGTAGATGAGTGTGAGGAAGTTGAATCGTAGATGATCTAATGTTCAGTTTGAACTTGGCTAACTATTTTATGAACTTTCTTGTAGCACCCTTCTATGGCAATTGTGAAAGGAGCAGGTTTGGTAATGAAGGCAATAATAGAGGTGAGACATTTCCTAAACATTACCTAGGACAGTACACTAAACACGCATTATTTCAAAAGCAAAACTGCAGTTTTGGCTTACCAAAATAGTAGATGCTTACGTTAGCTGTTGGGGGGAGGAGGGAAGGAACAGAACACCTGCTTAATTGTGAGTGTTTTAATATAGTAACTTACTTTCTTGCACTTGGGGGTGGGGGTGGTTTGGAAGGCAT
The DNA here is from genome assembly GCF_040807025.1 of Struthio camelus. Classification (NCBI taxonomy): domain Eukaryota; kingdom Metazoa; phylum Chordata; class Aves; order Struthioniformes; family Struthionidae; genus Struthio; species Struthio camelus. The sequence goes on from NC_090943.1 coordinate 49,927,010, forward strand.
GCAAGTTGAGACATGAGGGTAGTGCCTTGCATGTTTTCATATTGTAGTCAAGGTTTGCTGGCTCTGGGGCACATGACTGAGCCACATACCATTAAGATAAACAACCAGACTTCTGCATGTTGAAGAAGGGCTCACAATGAGGAAAGGCCATATTTCCTGGGATCTTACTGTCAGATAGAATGGGCCTGGGATTTGCAGGCAGCTGTGTCCCAGGGCAGGCTAGTGATGTCAGCCTCTGTTCTCGCACTTCCTGCTTCAACCAAGGGTTTGGCTCTGTTAATTTCCATACCAGAGCTATGCCATGATGTATGGGCCAAGTCCATACTTAACGGGCCACTCATGACTGTTGCGAGGTGACCTTGCTAACTGACTCTCGACGCTTCCTGTGTTGAAATTCAGGGGCTTAGGTTTTTGCCTCAGTGTGTCACAATGGCTCATGCATCTGAATTGCATCTAGTACTTTCCTGGAATGGAAGTGAATGAACACTTGAAATAGAGATACTATAAGCCTGCAGGTTCCCATTGGTATACCAGCTGCTGTTAGCCAAAAGATGCTATGCTGTTTGTTGCTACTTCTGTCACTTCCAACTATAGTTGGACACGGGCAAGTAAAAATGCAATGAAAACTTATTGCAACCATAATCATTCACTGCAACCACACATCTCAGCTGAGTGGTTAGCTTACTCATGTGGCTGTCTAAACCAAACAGCACCAGTGATTCTTAGCAATGTTACCTGTTGAATAAAGTCAAGCAGCAAGCAGTTACTTGACTGCATTCTTTGTTTAACTTTAGTTTGCAAGTGCAGTGTAAAAGTGGCACTTCTAAATGTAGTAATGAATTGTTAATCTGTGATGGAAGATACTTTGCGTCTTACCTTACCCCGCTGTTGTCCTCACAGGCATAATTGCCAATATTCTGGTCTGTGGCTGTACTACAACTTTGATCAGATGCAGTTGAGAACTGGCTAAATAAAACCCCTCACGCTAGCTTCTGGCTTTTGGCTATTAGTTGACATAGTTGATGGTCAAGATGGTTTTAGAACTGTAGATTAAGATAAAAGCAGCCTAACTAAGGTTCTTTCTCTAGTAATCATCTTGCCCTGTTTCCAAAGGAAGGAGACAAAGAGATTGCTACCAAAATGCAAGATCTTGCCCTCAGTGAAGGTGCCTTACCTCGTCATTTGCACACTGCTATGTTTACAATAAGTGCAGATCAGAGGATGCTTACAAATAGGTATGTCAGTCTCACTTGATATATTATGCTTAAAGTCTTAAGTGATGGCCTACATAAGATTAGAAACTTTGAGAGTTCAGGGAGAACTTGCAAATCTTCAGGGTAAGATTCTCCTCAGGACTCGGTTTGTACTTAAACTAAACAAGCTTCAGTTGAGGCTGCAGCTACTTAAACTCATGTTTTTTCTTTGCCAAAATGGGATTTCAGTTAGTTATTCATTAAAGGTTCTTGAGTTTTTTCCTTTTTCCTGAAAATCTTCAGAGGAAAAGTAGAATGTCAAATTTGCTAAAGCTTTAACTCATTTTACTACTGTGTAGATCCTGATGTGTACACTTCGGTCATCTTATATGCGGTTAGGGTCACCTGTATTTTCTGAGTGTAAGGTCTCCTCATACAGAAATCACTTCATGAATTTCAGTGAGTAGAACTCGTGAGCTGTGAGCCTGGGCCTGAGATCACGCTGAAGAGGATATGGGAGTGATAAATTATTCCTCCAAAATGCAAGATTAGGAATGTGCAGCTGAAGCTTCTATAAGGAGCCAAAAACGGCTCCTTATTGAGCAATGTAATGATATGTGAAACTTGTTGCCACCCTATGTCACTCTGAGGAGAGCTAGTATGACTGCAGATTTCATGCTAGTTCTGTTTGTGCCTACTTATGACAGATTTCTAAGTGGTTTTCTGATTCATAGTATTAGAATCCTAGTGACAGTGTTTGCAGAAAACTTTTTGACATAGAAGGGAGGTTCCCAAAAATCTTTCCTAGCCAATCACTGATCTCCAAATAGAGTAATTAACAGTTCTTAATAGCTTTTAGACTCCTAACTTTAACTGCAGTTTAAGATTGATTGGATGAATTTACACTTGGTCATTAGACGTTTAGTTTCTGCTCTATTGCTCAAGTGTTCTGGGGTCTAGATCAAAAAGCATGTGCTGCTAATGTCCCACTAACTTCACTAGAACTCCTTAAAGGCAACACTTCAAAGCATGCAAGTGTATACTTGAACTGGAACCATCTAATGCTTTGTGCCCTTGCTCACTTGAAGTAGCCATCTTCATTTTGCCAGCATGGTAAGGGTAGAAGTTTAGTGGGTAAAGCACGGCTAAAAATATTAACTTGCAGTTTGTTCATTTTACTGGCTTTTTCAGGCAGTTAAGTAGACATTTGGTTGGCCTCTGGACAGCTGAGAACAAAACTGCTATGAACTTGTTGAAACGTATTTTGGTGAGTAAAAATGGGATATGGAGTGGGGAAAGAATCTGACAGCCTGTAATATTACAGAACTTGGAATAGGCTATGTAGTAGAAACATCCTCTCTCCCTCCTGAGGGAGAAGTTTAACATGGAGCTCAGCAGTCTGGCACCTGCTATTTGAAGGGTATTGATGGCTAGAATGAAACTTCTGAAAGACTTCTGAGAAATGGCATTCTATTACTCACTCTCTCACCACCTTAATGCTGTCTGATGCAATCAGAATTTAATGTCTGGCTTGCTTTCTTTATTGAAAGAACACCAGTGCAGGGGATATGATAAAGAATACCCCTCTAATACTTAGTGCTAATAAGAAATTAAGGCACCAATTCTAGTTATCCTTTTATGCCTATCCAACTTCAGTTGCTTATAACACTACTAAATTTATGTACTAGCTGATGCTTCTGACTCTTCACCCTTGCAGCCTTCAGAAAAGTTCTGGCTTAAGTTGCTTCAGTGGAGCTAGTTCAGAGTAATGTTGTAAGGAATACTTAAATTGGGGGCGGGGTGAGGAATACCATTTTTTTAGATTCAAAATAGCAGTTCTTGCCCTTTTGGCAGAGCAGACTATTCTGATGCTGGTCACTGTCTTCTTGAAGGCTTGGTCAAATTAGACCATCTTAGCTGTTATGTTGCATGCAGCACTCAATCTGTATGAGAAGATAGGTGTGGATTCTAGAGTTCTACTGTTTATCCTCCTCGTTATTACTGAGCTCTTCTCTTCCTGCAGTCTTTAGCTCCATTACATGCGCCTTAAAAAAAATGAAATGTAGGCAAGAGTTCCACTGCACTGAAGCTAATTCTGTGCACTTAGTGAGATGGTTCTGTTGAGGGTTGTAGCATTTCATTAACAAAAACAAAGCTGCTGATTTCAAAACAGAATTATTATTCTAAGTATTTAATGTTGCCTGATGTGATGGTTTCTGTTCCATTAAACCATGTGTTGACACTGCTTTTAAATTTTTAAGCCACCAGGTTTGCTGGCATACCTCGACAGTGCTGATCCTGTTCCTCAAAAAGATGCTGATAGGATGCATGTTAGAGATAACTTAAAAATTGCAACTGTAAGTAAATGTAGCTGTCTTATCACCTCTGTTTGCTACATGTATAGTCTTGGAAGCTTTTCTAATACTGCTACTTAGATATTGCATTGATCTGCCTCAAACATTCTAATTGAAATGCAACTGTAAATTACTAATGGGTTTTATTCTGCAGGATCAGTATGGCAAGTTTAATAAAGTGCCAGAGTGGCAGAGACTAGCTGGAAAAGCTGCAAAAGAAGTTGAAAAATTTGCCAAAGAGAAGGTGGATCTAGTCTTGATGCACTGGAGGGATAGAATGGGCATAGCTCAAAAAGAGGTAAAAGTACTTGAAGCTCTTTGATACAGCAATTTGACTCTAAATGTAGAGAAGTAGATTTGTTAGTCACTGTCAAACTTCCTTTTGACTTCAGGTGGTTGTAGAGGTATGGGGATTTGTGAGACCCCACAGTTCTGTTTACTGTGGATGAATTTATTTTCCTCTCCATCTTGGCTGAGAAATGAGTTCTAATAAGAATGTAAAGTAGCCCAATGGATGCATTATGTCTTGAGCTTTAACTTGCTCTTGCTTTAACCAACCTTCTCAAACTGGACTGTAGCTTATGTGCATCTCTTTCAAGATTACTCCACAAGAAAATTACTTGAAACTTAGCAAAAACAGCCTCCAAACTGTATTTAGGAGAAGCTGTATATTCTTTGCATCTGAAATATTAACTTTGTATGCTAATGGTATTTTAGTTATGGAACCTGCTTGAAAAAACTTGGTACTGCCTTAGATTTTCAACAATAGAATTTCTTAATCATGTCATAATTCACTTGAATTTTTTTAGAAGCTGCAGTCAGTATCTCAGTGTTTAAATTACAGCATAGGACTATATACGAAATGAAGGCTAAGATCAAAGTGATAAAAGTGACTGTCTTTGTCCGATGCAACTAGGATATCTCAGGGATCACTTGAATTCTTACTATTGGTGTCCTTTGATACATAGCATGACAACAAAAATCATGGGGTTTCCTTACTTTCCTTAGTCACCTGACTAAGCTCAGTTTTTTTTATGCATTCTAGAGGTGAAAAATTCCCTGTATATAAGGAAGGATGAGAAGAGCAATGGATTGCAGTGTATTGTACATGCCTGTCTTTATTGCCCTTGCTCTGATGTATCTATACACTTAAATTTAGGAAAACTTCAGCTTGGTGAAGTGTAGTTTAAGTTTCAGGTAGACTGGTGTGGAAGTTCGACAGATAACTCTCCTGACGTTATTGTGAACTAGGTTCAAAACAAAGTACCTATGACAATTCACCTCTCCAACACAGTTTTAATTGTTTGTCTGTTAATAATCTGATTCTTGCATAGTGCTGCAGGATGTTTTGTAGTATGAAGGGCTGTAGCCTTTTCTAACATCCTGTCTAGATACTGGGTTTAAACAACTGTTTTTCTATTTGTGGAGTTCTGAGCTGTTGAATTTGACACTAAGAATACATGTAAGTGTAGTTTGGAAAGGGTTGTAGCAGGTTTGTTATTACCACTCTGGAGTACTTCAATGGCTGTAGCTTGTTAAATATTCCTTTTCTCTTTCTTCCAACTTCCCAATCACAATCAGGACAGAAACAATATGGTGAGTCTATATCCCTCTGCTACTTGTGTGGATTATGTTGCTCTGACTTCTGCCTGCCTGCATGTGATATCTCATCTAGAGTACTGTGTTGATTTCTTGCTTGAGCAAGCCAGGGAACCTTTCAGTGGCCAAGTCAGGTTTGTGACTTGTTTCTGTGACTTGCTCTAGTTTCCTTCCAAGAGCAGACCAGTCCCAGTGTGGGTTTTCCCCCTCCATCAGCTTCAGAGCTGCTAGTCGTGTTGTCTTGAAAGACAAGCCTAGCTCTGCCTGGAGTTTAGCTTGGTGCGAAAAGTACTATCTTGTTGCGTGGCTGGTGTATGCATGAAATATAGACTATTGAAACATATTGACTCAAACAGTCAGCCTTGCTAGCACTCCTGAGAGTGCTTATGGTGATGGGAATTAAGCTTTTATCAGTGAGAGATAACTCACTCTAAAACAAATGACTTGTTAAGCAGCTGAAAGTTTCTCTGGCATGAGTTAACTTTATTTGGTGTAAATAACACTTGTGGAAGTGTGCTACTTACTAGAAAAGGAGAACTTATTAATGAGACCTAAGTTAAGGTGTGGCTTCTGAAGGAATACTAGAATAGTTTTTATTTTAAAAAGGGGGAAAAGGAGAATATCTGATATCATCTCTTAAACTTGACTCTTTTGCAGAATATTATTCAAAAGCCAGTGATACTAAGGAAACGAAGGCAAAGAATAAAAATAGAAGCAAACTGGGATCTCTTCTATTACAGGTAAAACCTTAAAATGAATATGGTGGACTCTGATACAGGTTGAGATGTAGCTGGATATTTTGGTTAATATGTGCTGAGTTGCCATGATTTGCTTCTAATTACTATCTGCCTTGAAATGGTGTAGGTACTTTATAACAGGAACTTCTAAAAGATGTAATACAAAAAATACATAGGGATTTAGCTTGCCTTTAGGAAAGGGGGAGACTTGGAAAGCTTCTCAACTGCAGCCAAGCAAGCTGCAGATGCAGCTTCAGCATAATGCTGAAGGGTAAGCAAAGTAGCCCTGAAAGTTATAGTAGTGGGTTGGTGCATTGACCTCTAAGCTGCTTAGTATGTTTTCCACTTTGGGATAAAATGAGTGTAAAGCAGACCAACAGAAAACACGTGGATATTGGATTTCAAGTAGTGTCACAGGTTTTAAGTGCAACTTACCTGTGAGTTTTTACAAACTCCCCTTTCCAGATGGAGGCCCCTGCCCTGTAAATTTTGATGTATCACCTTGGTCTGGCTAGGAATGTTATGCTAAGTGGACTAGTAGAGATAGACCGTTCATGAAACTTATTATGAAAGCAAGATTGTGGAAATTCAGTAAACTTGATTCAGTGCTTAATGTTTCTAAATGACAGATGGTATAGTCCTGCATAAGTCCTGCCCGAAAGGAAGATTTGCATCTTCTCCTAAATCTGGAATATTAAAGTCCTATACTCAATTTCTGGACACGAATGCTGCTTTGTAGTTGCCACTAAAGAACATAAACTCTCTTGTGATGCTTGAGAGACTTCAACTTCTATTTTCCTACATGGGCTACTCTTAAAATATGTTTGGTGTGTGCCTGCCTGCTGCCTTGGGATACTGTTCACTTGTAGCTTTTACTGGCAGATACAGTACATAGTTGATGCACTGGAGAAGTCCTGCAAATTGTGTGCAACAAATTAATTGAGCCAAAAGGGGTGACAACCAGCATGTTTTAATCTCTGCTGGCCTGTATGGCTATGATGACTCTGCACAAGCAAACAGCCATATTTACTCTAACAAACTAGAGGTTACTACTTAGTACCTGTGTTCTACATAAGGTCCCCTAGTGCTCATCCTCTCCAGTTTGCCTGCTCAGCATTGCTTTTGGCCTTTCAGATAACATTTGAAGGGCTTAAAGTGTAATTTCTTTCCTAGATTTCTTCAGGATCATGCTAGATCAAACCTGATTTGGAACTTCAAAACACGGGAAGAACTGAGAGATGCTCTTGAGTCTGAGATGAGAGCATTTAATATTGACAGAGAACTTGGTAGTGCTAGTGTCATCTCATGGAACCATCAGGAATTTGAGGTAAATGACTCTGTAGGGGAGCTTGCATGTCTAGAATACAGCAACTTTAAGCGTCACTTTCCTACCTTTTTGACTAACTGAGTGAGTCGTGTGTTGACAGTCTCTGACTGCAAACTAGGGGTTATGGAGTAAGGGGCTAATATGTTGATCCTGAGGTTATGGACAGGCATGGCTGATCAGTGTCGCTTTGCAAGTCTGAAACCTCTTCTGCCTGACATGCCTTATAGAGACAAATCAAGGATTGCAAGTAGTGCTTTAACAGTTGTGTAAGAGGGAAAGAGCTAAATTAGTATTACGTTGTCTAGACAAGTCATACTTGATGGAACATGCTAAGTAACTTGTTTTTAGGTCTCTTCACAAATCGCTTCTTCCTGGTGGCAAGCGCCCTGGCCTTTACTTCCATGTCTCAATGATCCGGAGGCAATTAAAAGCTGGGCTGTCAAGTTGTAAATAGGTTACAGAGCTAAAAACATGCTGCTCTGTAGCACTGAAGATACTGTTTTCATGCTAGTAATGGTAGTGCTAAAGTCGAAATGGTAATTGCAGGCTTCTGCAAAGCAATTGGTATCATCCTAACTGGGTTTTTTTGGAAACAACTTGCAAGATGTTTTCTAGTAATGTGCTGATACTTTCTGTAACTTGCTCTTGTCTTCAGTGCTCTTATCTTATTCACATAGCTATTTGTGCATTTAACTGTAATGCTAAAGCAAAACAAATGATTCGAATTCAACAGTAAAATATTCTTAGACACACTCAGTGCCAATCTTGTCACAGTACAGCTTTCTGGTTAAAATCTGAGCAGAGGAGTACTAGTAGTTTAAAGAAAACAACAACAACAAAAACTGCTGCTCTTGAGAAAATTGCAGATGTCATGTTCTTTCAGATTTGCCGGAGTAGTTGTCAGTGTAGTGCTTCTAAGAAAGAACCATTGTATGTCCTGCCTCTACCTGCTGTCACACAGCTACAGACTACTACTTAGCATCGTGCAATACCTGGCTAAATTCAAGTCAGTACTTCTGTGCTGACATTTAGTTCTTCAGGCTTCCTTCAGGTATTGATGAGACATGAGACTTCTAGGCACCTCAGCCTGTCTGCTTTCCCCCCCCCAACTGTACTATTTAGTTGGAAGAAGTAATCTCTTATCCTGGGCTTTATTGCTTGCATCCTTTTAAAAATTATGCTTTTCCAATACTACTGTGGGGTGTTCATGTGCCTAAAACATAGGAGCTGTGCTTTGCAGGTGCTGATCAGAGCAGTATCAAAAGTACAGACCTGGAACTTCTGATACAGGCATCTCATCTGCACTTAGCACTTCTATGTGGCTGGTGCTGGTGCTACTGTAATGTATCATTAGCATTCCTGCAGTTACAATCCAGAAGGCTTTGGGACTGTCTTGAGGGGGCTTCTGTAACATGGGGTTTGAACAACTTCTGTCTCAGAGGCTGGCTTTCTTAAAATTAAGACTCTTGTCAGGTTATACCTTAAGTGTTTGAACTAATTACATAGCAGTGACTGAAGGCTTCTCTGCAAACTGTGGAACCTGACGCTTGCCAAGGCGATTGCCTGCTCAAGAGAGCTCTGTACCAGTTTGAGACCTCTTTATGTGCTCTGGTCAGATCTGTAGGTCACTCAATGTGGCCTTATGATAACCAGTGGTTTGCAGACCACGGATAGGAACAGCTACTGTAGAGAGTGGCTTTTGTGGTGTGTTAGAGGCAGCTCTTGAAGTGCTGTGCCAAATGCTTAAAACTGTTAAACCTAACCATATGCCTTTAAATGTTTAATGTAGTTACTCTGAATTTAATGATGATTCTCATAGTGCAATTTCACTTTAGGTTCTTGCAGTACATACTGATGCCTCTAGGCTTTAATTACCCAGCATACTAGCTAATACTACCAGTAATTATGTGATGCTTATGTTACATACTTGTAGAACATTACAGTACCTCACAGTGGGAAAACTACTTATTAAAGTTTGAGTCACTGAATACATCATGTATTATCCAAACTTAGTAACTTTAAAAAAAAAAAAAAATCTGAGGTTAGAAAAATTACTTTAGAGGCTGGAAGCTAGGATTTCACTAAGATTGGAAACCCCTTTTTTTGGGGGGGGGGGTGGGTGGAGAGCAGCGAAAGCTTACAGCATAATTCCTTAGGTTTATGTACTTCAACAGCAAATTTGCAAAGGATTTCAGTCTTCCTCATATTATAGGAGGAGCTTATTAACCGTGGTGAAGGTATGGATACAAGTAAATGCACTATTGTGCAAGCAAGGAAATGAAGGAAAGTGAAGGAAAACAATGCTTATCTTTAATTTATTTTCATGTTATAGGTAAAATATGAGTGCCTTTCTGAAGAAATAAAAATAGGAGATTATTATCTAAGATTGCTACTTGAAGAAGATGAAACTGAAGAGAGTGGAGCAATCAAAAAATCGTGAGCCCTTATTAAAATCTCTTGTTGTTCTGAAGCTCTCTGTTTTCTTCACTAAACTTTTATTTCTCTTAGGTATGAGTTCTTCAATGAACTCTACCATCGCTTCTTGCTTACCCCAAAAGTGAACATGAAGTGCTTATGTCTGCAAGCACTGTCCATTGTTTATGGAAGATGTCATGAAGAAATAGGCCCGTTTTCTGATATCAAGTACATTGTTGGGATGTTAGAAAGGGTAAGAATTATTTAAAGTGACTTTATGTAGTGCTGTATGGCTAGTCCAGAGTATATGCAGGCCCTTCAAGTTGCTCTGAAACCTGCGTTTTGGTTTTACAGGCTGAATATGAGGCTGAATGTATGTTTGTTTTTATGCTATCACTGAGTGTTCCTAATACCTCTGTGACTCAGTTGAAGTTTCACTAACAAACTGCTGATCGTAAAGGTATTCTAAACTAGTGTTTCCATATATGCGGTCTTTGGTCTTACCTGGTTTTATAGCCTGTATGGAAGAGGGAGTGTAAAGGAACTTAACGTGATACTTGTCTTTTGCTTTTGAGAAATGGAGAAGAACTAAGCTGTTTTTAGAGAAGTGCCTTGTTCCAAGTCATCTTATTTGGAGATCTTGACTTCAAGAGCAGTAGCCACAACATCAGATTAATGAAGTGGTAGCTTTAGATGGACATACACATAACAGATTAGATTTTAATGGTAGCTGCTTTAGCAATTAAGAATGCCTGTGTAAATCATGCCTGACAAGTGATATAATTATAAAAATGCATGTAGTGTGAAGACAGTGTTCTCCGCTAACACTACTGCGAGATTTCAGTTTTGTTCATTGTAACTTAACAAGAGACAGTACTGCTTCAGTTTATTCTACCTTGAGCCTTGGAATAGCCTCACTAGGGAGTAACATCAAAGACTTATTCTGTCTGCTGGCTGAAGGCAGTCCCTTTTCCTTGTTTATGTTAACTGGCTCACTGGGAAATCCAAGCGCTCTCCCTCTAAATAGCAGAAGACTACTTAGCAAAAAAGTGGGTTTAAGTGTCAGATCTCGAGCAACAAAGAGAATGGACAGGAACAAGGCCTTTCCACTTAAGTGACAATAAGCTGTTCATCAGCTGTGCGTGGAACTCTACCTTTACCAGTTGACAGTTTATTCCAGGCATGAAAATGAAGTAAGTGGGTCTTTGCAGGTACAACTGTACTGACTCTTGAAGATAACTTTTGATAATACATGCTATCAAATATTTGTTCTTTTCTCTTGCAATAGTGCACTGATAGGCTTGAGCGGGACAGACTGATACTGTTTCTCAACAAGCTGATTCTTAATAAGGTAAGAGGCATATGCATATTTAGCAGTAGTTCATGGATCTTTTGATTATATAAAAATCCTTCTTACTGAACTAGTCTTTTAGGGCTAACTTCAGCAAAAATTTAAGTCATGTTGCCCAGTGGAGGCAGATCTTTAAAACACAAATGCTTACTGCAGCGTTCTGAGGTATGGTAGCTATTATCTACTTGTGAGAAAGCTGAAGGAAGTGTGTAAACTTTGATAGGTGTGCCATATTAGGCACATCAGAGAATACTATGACTTTTCTCATGGTCACTTCTGTCCTATTTAAAACTGTACTTGTAAAAACTCTTATCTAGAAAATGCTCATGTTAACTCCAATGCATTTATTCACAGAAGAACGTGAAAGACCTAATGGATTCAAACGGCATTAGAATCCTTGTGGATCTGCTCACTCTGGCACATCTTCACACAAGTAGGGCTACAGTCCCGCTGCAAGTATGTGGTCTCTGATTTCTTACTTAAAGGACTTTTTTTTTTAAAGTTTCCTCTGGGGGGGGGGGAAAAAGCATGGAGTCCTTTTAGCAATATGATAGTTACAATGAAACTAATCAAAATAAACATCAACTTCCAGAGCAACGTGATTGAGGCAGCACCTGATATGAAGAGGGAGAGTGAGAAAGAATGGTACTTTGGCAACGCTGACAAAGAAAGAAGTGGTCCTTACAGCTTTCAAGAGGTACCTCTGTTTCTGACTGTCAAGCTTGATAGAAAATATTTCCGTTTTGATGATAGGATGTGTTTCAAAGTTGTAAGTGATAGAAAATTAAATGCAAAACAATACTCATAAAGTAACTGTTTAAGGATTGAAGCTAGAGAACAATTCTAGTCTTGTGGATGAATATTTGACTTGTGCCAAAAATACGCTTTCCTCACAGGCAGAGAGAAGGCAGGACCAAAGACCTAATTTTGAAACAGATGCTTATAACAGTTGTTAAAACAATTATTACACAATGTCTGTTAGAGCTTACAGCTTCTGAGATACAGATTTTTAACTTGTCTGACTTTTCCATAGTCTAAACTTTCCACAGCCTAAACTTTCCTCATAATACCTCAGTTGCGATGCACCTTGTTATCAATTTGGCCTCTCTAATTTAGAAGTTGTAGGTCATTCTCCTGTTATATGCTGATATTTTGAGTGAGGGAAGGTAGAAAAAGGGACAGAGATATGGAGATCGGGAGAAATCATACAAAATTCTTCTGGAGTCTGAAGAGAAAGAAAAAGCTTTTTCTATTACTGTTAAAACAGCAGGCATGCTGACATCTTGGCAGCTCTTCCTGCCAGCAATTGAAAGGTTAAATACAACTAATACTATCTTATCCTTTTTGATAAGGCTGCCTACCCTTCCATGCCCTCTTTCCATGAGGAAAGCAGTTGAAGGTGGGGATTAGAAATAGACAGGTGGATGGGTAAACCTGTCTGCTTTATGTTTATTGACTGTTATGAATGTGTTGATTTCATGCAACCACTGTAAAATCTTTCGTACAGCTGTAAGAAGCTCATAATTCGGAGTGTTTAGAAGCAAAGGTAGTTGAATGCCTGAATTGACCTAATACATCTCTAATCTTGCAATAGATGCAGCAACTATGGGACAGTGGAAAGCTGACCTCAAAAACACGTTGCTGGGCTCAGGGTATGGATGGCTGGCGACCATTGCAGGTCATCCCTCAGCTGAAGTGGTGCTTGCTAGCCAGTGGCCAGGCTGTGTTGAATGAGACAGACCTTGCCACGCTTATACTCAACATGCTGATAACAATGTGTGGATACTTTCCCAGCAGGTAAGCACTAATTTTCAGTGAAAGTGGTTAACTCTCTCTGGCATATATATATGCCAGAGAACTTCTATCTTAAAGCTTTTCTTAGACTCAAAGGAGTACATAAACGAACTATTGAAGAACTTCTTCCATAGAAGTACCAAGTCTTAAATCCTGTAGACAAAGTATTAATGTTCTTCTGATAGTAACTACCAGAGAATGCACAAGCAATGTTCATAATGCACAAGGCTGTCTCTTGTTTTAGATGGAAATAAAGCTACTTAATATATTGTATTAAGCCATGCTTAGCAAGTCTATCCAGTTAAACATCATGATGAAACGAATAGTGACACTGAATGTGATCTTGAGGGCCTCTCACTTCTGGCTTAATAAAGCTACCCTTTCTTGAAAGAAAGGATGTGCATCTGCTTACTGTTGTACTACTTTTTAGGGATCAAGACAATGCTATTATAAGACCTCTGCCTAGAGTGAAAAGGCTGCTGTCAGATAGTACTTGTCTTCCTCATATCATTCAAGTAAGTGATTTGTTTTCAGAAACATATTAAAACAAGTCTGCTGTTGAGTTGGTTGTTTTTAGGCTGAAATTCTTTAACTGAAGTATTCCTAAGTTGGTGATTTGTCCCAACGCTGCATTAATTAAAACTTGAATTTTTGACTAGGTAACTTGCACAACTCAAACAGCTAATAAAACGCTCATTTTCTCTAATTTCAGCTGCTATTGACTTTTGATCCTATCCTTGTGGAGAAAGTTGCCATATTGCTGTTTCATGTCATGCAAGATAACCCCCAGTTACCTCGTTTCTATTTGAGTGGGGTATTCTTCTTTATCATGATGTATACGGGTTCCAATGTGCTTCCTATTGCAAGGTGAGGATGAGAATACTTAATGTATTTTGACTGGCTGTGCTCAAAGGGCTACTGCTCTAAGTGCTCCTGAAAACATGGTTCTCTAGGATCAACAAGTGAATGAGTGGTTGACTTGGCTGTATGGATGAGATTCTTGAAGAGGTGGTTTGCTTAGGAGGGAAAGAAGGCATGTCTGATCATATACAGTAAGCCACGCCTAGCTGTAGTCTTAACTGCAAGACCAAATCACAGAGGCACTGAAAAGTAGTAATGCAGATTACTGATCAGTTAATCTAGCTTTTGATGGTAACTAGCTATCAAGATTAGAAAATCCTATACTCCTTTTTAGAATTGAGGCCTTGAACAGCTAAATCGGTACATCTTGCATCTGGCAAAATAGACCTTGTATGCTAATGACTACTGTAGCTTGTTCCAATAATCTTCCTCTAAATTCAATAGCTCATAAAAAGCCATTATACAATCCAGGCTTTCTTCTGCATCAAAATGGACTGGGAAACAACCACATGTTAAAGCGATGACTCCAGTGTGGCAAGAGTCCCCAACAGTTAGTCTAAGGTCATCTTGGGTTTTCTGTAATGACTTGAGGATGTAAGGAAGAATTTGTAGGGAGAGGCTGTCTATCTTCTTAGCCTCATTTTTTCAGTGTGGAGAAAACAAGCTTTCAATAACATAACTTTCAAGCAGAGGTGATTAACATAAGCATTTCCACGTGATAAATATTACTATCTTGGTTTGGTGGGGTTCTCAAGAATTTGACAGGACTGTTCAGAGATGCATTCAGTGGTTGCTGTTCTTTCATCTCAAAGTAAACATATGACTCATCTTAATCAGTGTGCTTGTTTTGCGAATGTATATTAAGTATCAATTAAACAGTAACTGCTGTTTCTCTTCTAGGTTTCTGAAATATACACATACAAAACAGGCTTTCAAGTCTGAAGAAGTAAGTAGACTACAAAGCAGTAACTGCCTCTGGTTCCAGATAGTCTGGCAAACCATCTGTGGCTGCTTTAACAATATTTTGTTTGTTCTGATCATATACAATAAATTCTCAAACTAGAATTTAAAACCTGTAAAGGGAAGGGGGAGGTACTTTTAGATCTTAAATTGTTTAGGAAGACTGAATTCAGCCTAACCTTCTGAGATGATAATGTGATCCTTTCCTTAGACAAAAGGTCAAGATATAGTTCAAAGAAGTATACTTGGACATATTCTTCCTGAAGCAATGGTGTGTTATTTAGAAAACTATGAGCCAGAAAAATTTTCTGAGATATTCCTTGGAGAATTTGACACTCCAGAAGCAATATGGAGCAATGAAATGAGGTAACTGTTTCTGTCAGAGGGACAAGTCTTTGGCACTTCTACAGAATGTCAAAAATAACTGACTTCTGTGCCTCCGTTGGTATCTAGCCCTCTACCCCTATCAAAAATAACTGGAGTGAAATTAGCAGAGGAAACTATTTCCCTGCACCCCTGACAGCATATTTTGTCTGCCTGTGTTGTACTTCATTGTTTCCTTCAGGAATGGAAACTACTTTAGACTGCTTTTTACTTGCTATACTCACTTACTGCTTGCATCTCTAGGAGATATGCTCCTAATATGACAGTATGTTTCTAGGGCCTTCTGGAAAAGCAATGCAGTGTGGGTTGGGGGGGGCAGGTGTCATTTAAACTTAAACTTTATTGAATAAAAATTACTTATTTATATTATATTTCATTTTTAATGAAATAACTTCATGAAGGAATAAGACCATATTCCCTTCTGAAACTTGGGAGACTACTCAATAAAACTTTTTTGCAGGAAATCATTAAACAAATGTACACAGTTACCATATGTTTTGAGGACTGTGCTTAGCAAGTGTCAAACTTTCTAACTTTCAGGCGTCTTATGATAGAGAAGATTGCTGCTCATCTTGCTGACTTCACCCCTCGACTTCAAAGCAATACAAGGGCACTCTACCAATACTGTCCTATCCCAGTTATCAACTATCCACAACTGGAAAATGAACTGTTCTGTAATATTTATTACCTCAAGCATCTTTGTGATACACTCCGATTTCCAGACTGGCCAATTAAAGATCCGGTAAGAAAGAATTTTTTAGGATTAATTTAGTTCTTGTTCTTTCAGACGTGTAAAAGTATTATTCAGCAAGGCTTTTGACACTGTCTCCCATCACATCGTCCTAGGCAAGCTCAGGAGGTGTGGGCTAGACGAGTGGACAGTGAGGTGGATTGAGAACTGGCTGGATGGCAGAGCTCAGAGGGTTGTGGTCAGTGGTGCAGAGTGTAGCTGGAGGTCTGTAGCTAGTGGTGTCCCCCAGGGGTCAGTCCTGGGCCCAGTCGTGTTCAACGTATTCCTCAGTGACCTGGAGGAAGGCACAGAGTGCACCCTCAGCAAGTTTGCTGATGATCCTAAACTGGGGGGAGTGGCTGACACACCAGAAGACTGTGCTGCCATTCAGAGGGACCTGGACGGGCTGGAGAGGTGGGCGGAGAGGAACCTCGTGAAGTTCAACAAAGGCAAGTGCAAGGTCCTGCACCTGAGGAGGAATAACCCCAGGCACCAGGACAGGCTGGGGGATGACCTGCTGGAAAGTAGCTTTGGGAGTGCTGGTGGACAACAAGTTGAGCATGAGGCAGCAGTGTGCCCTTGTGGCCAGGAGGGTCAATGGTATCCTGGGGTGCATTAGGCAGAGTGTTGCCAGCAGGTGGAGGGAGGTGATCCTGCCCCTCTGCTCAGCCCTGGTGAGGCCCCACCTGGAGAACTGTGTCCAGTTCTGGGCTCCCCAGTACAAGAGAGACATGGCACTCCTGGAGCGAGTCCAGCAGAGGGCTACAAAGATGATGAGGGGACTGGAGCATCTCTCCTGTGAGGGAAGGCTGAGAGAGCTGGGCCTGTTCAGCCTGGAGAAGAGAAGACTGAGGGGGGATCTCATCAATGTGTACAAGTGTCTGAAGGGGGGGTGTCGAGAGGATGAGGCCAGCCTCTTCTCCGTGGTGCCCAGCAACAGGACAAGAGGCAATGGGCACAAACTGAAACACAGGAAGGTCCGTCTGAGCGTGAGGAAAAAATTCTTTGCTGTGAGGGTGACAGAGCGCTGGACCAGGTTGCCCAGAGAGGATGTGGAGTCTCCTTCGCTGGGGATATTCAAAACCGCCTGGATGTGATCCTGGGCAATATGCTCTAGAGGCCCCTGCTTGAGCAGGGGGGTTGGACTAGATGATCTCCAGAGGTCCCTTCCAACCTAAACGATTCTGTGAAATGTTAAGGATGTCAAATGTTAGCTTTGTTACAACTAGCTGATTCTTTGCTTATGAACTGCAAGTCAGGATTGATAAGTTAAAGATAACAAATGTTTTTTAAGCAGAATAGTCTTCATGCTGTATAGCAGCCAGATGTTAAGTATATCCTCCTTTTGGTGGGTACTAAGTGAGCGAAGTGAAGCATCTAACAAACTCTAGGTAGTGTTTAAATTAACCTCAAGTGGAAGAAAAATCACTTTTGGATTCTTGTTCATTCTGTGCATGAAAGATGAGCTAATTTCATAGCAGTACACAAACTGAACTGATAAGCTCTTCATGGTACAGTTCTGCGGTCTAGATCTGTCTAGTCATCTTCACTTATTCATGCAGTTTTGCAGTTTTTGTTGTATGGAGATGTGAGTCACAGTTCACTGAAGTGTTTCTGATAGTTCCTGAATGGATATTCTCATCTTAAGGTGCTCTTAATATTGAATAAAATACACAGCACTGCAGTGAAGCAAAGTCTTAACCCCCAATTGACTGGAGGGGGAACTAATTATTGAAGGTAAAAGGATTAGCTAAAATATCTTTGAGCTCAGTATGATGAGTGATCAGAATTCTTTAAAGCAGCATTTTCCTGTTTGCAGCCCTGTGCAACAAAGGGGATGCTTCAGTCTGCACAAATGAAAAACTAATAAATTTTAATTATTCAGGTTAAACTGTTGAAAGATACACTAGAGGCTTGGAAGAAGGAGGTAGAAAAGAAGCCACCTACCATGTCAATAGATGATGCTTATGAAGTTCTTAACCTTCCCAAAGGACAAGGACAGTAAGTTGTTTTCAGTAATTAAAGCAGCATATAATTGTTATGTTTATATAATCTGGTACACCAGGCAAACTTCAGCTTCTTACCTCAGTACTTGCAACCAATTACTGGTACCAATTCGGTTATGTCTAGCACTTGCTTCTCTTACAATGGAAGATTGCTTTATTTAATAAGAAACAAAGCCTGAAAATCTCTCTGCTTTTTTTTGAGAGTAATTGCATCCAGATTAATTAAAACTGGAAAAATTTTGAGCTCTCCCTCAAAGCGTTCACTAGGCTGCTCTGCTGGACAGAAGTATTAGATGCAACCATAACGAACGCAATACAGCAGAACCTGGATGTGTTTAAAATGGAACTCTTTTCCTCCTCCCCTCCTCCTGCTAAACTTTCTTTTTTCTTGGTGGTAACATCCTAAGGATGTTTGCTTTTCCCTCCTATCTTGCCCCTCCTATCTTGCCCCTGGCTTCTGTCTTCAGGCTAGAAGTGAACCAACAACACTCAGTAATTCAACAACAGGTTACTTACTGTAAGTACAGTAGTAAGTTGCATTTATTACAAATCATAAACTCATATATGGACTACTAATATTCAGCTCTTAAAGCTCACTTAAACTCTTCTTTTAGAAGGTCCAGTGACTTTGAGCTCCTTCTAGTTGGTGAGTCTCTGAGCAAGAAATGCACAAAAATAAATTTTTGTATTATCTGGCCACATGATTGCCCCATTCAGCGTCACTTAATGGAGCAGAATTAAAATTGATCAAGTGAGAACTTTTGTCTTCATTTAATTGCAGTTACTACTGTAAATGGTGATGTCAAAATCCAGACCTCTTTTTGATGTTACTCAGTGTAACAGGACTTGTCGTCTTGCAGGCATGATGAAAGCAAGATCAGGAAGGCTTATTTCCGGTTAGCACAAAAATATCACCCGGACAAGAATCCAGAAGGCCGGGTATGTACAATACAAATTCTCAATGTTGGGATAGGGGTGGAAATCAGCTGTGGGAATTAAGAATTGAGATCCCTGCTTTGAAAGGTTTTTATCTCCCTCTCACTATAAAAGTTTTATAGTGTAGACTAATTCTAGAGTACAAAGTAATACTACAGATACACTGTCACTCAAGAATTTTTAGCATTTCTACAGTAAACCCTGAAGTGTGGTCAATCTAATGACATCAGAAAGTGTCTGTCCAAACAGTTACCAGTACCTACATAAAACAGCAGCTCCCTCAGACTGCATCTGCTGCTCATTCTTATGATCAAATAAGCTTTACTTACTCTCCTCTCAGAGGAGTCAATTTACAGTTTTAGTCTGTCTCCTATGGCAAAGTGTAGGAAATAAAAACTCTGCTTCAAAGATCAGTTTTAAGATTATTTGGAATACTTTCTGAAGTGTAATAAAGCAACAAAACTAGTACTGTGGCTGTTGCAGTGCTTTATCTGCAGTGCTTTAACTCTGCTTGTGGCTAAATCGATGCTGCAGAGTTGCAGTAATTCAGGGGGCTGTTACCAATGCTTAAGACTATTTCCCTTTATCTGCAGGATATGTTTGAAAAAGTGAATAAAGCATATGAGTTTCTATGCACAAAGTCTGCCAAAGTGGTAGATGGGCCAGATCCAGAAAACATCATCTTGATCTTGAAAACTCAAAGCATCCTCTTCAACAGGCATAAGGAAGGTAGGCATGCCATCTCAGAAGGATGTTTTATACTCATTTCCTTAGTGGCCCTTGGAGTTAGTCATCTCCTGGATTTGGTCTGTCCTGTTGATCTGGCTTCCGGTTTGTTGTAGCATTATGTAATTATGGTAGAAGGCTTCAAAATAGGTTTTTTACTTGAAATAAGATAATTTACAATAAAATTCAGAAAAGGTGAACAGCTTTCTGGAGTTGTTATTAATCAGTCTGACTCTTCTTGCGTATATTTTCTTCTGTGCAGAAAAATCTTCCCTAGTGCTTAGTCACACAGATGACTGATTCTGTTTGTAATAGCCACGTTAGTGTAATGTTGTGGAAATCCTGATGAGTGTTAGAGTCCCCAGCTAGGTGTGCTGGAACACTACCTTTTTCACAGCTCAACTGAGAAAGAGGGATCGCTAGAGTACCATGATCCTTGGCTCTAGCTACGGTCCTTGGCTGACAGTTACTGGCGTGTCAAAGTCTTGAGTCAGAAATGGTCTATTGCATAAAGGTGTTAGTGTAATGTTAAAATAAGAACCTCATACGCAGTCCTAGCTCTGTCATAGTCATGTGTGGAGGCAGTGACATTGTTAGTATAGGCTTCTATGTAAGCCAGATCGCGATCAGCTCCTTAGCTGCAAGACAGAACTGTTCTTTATTACTGCTGAACTCCAAAGGAATAAAAACCTGAAACAAATCTGACTGCTGTGTTAGACCAAAAGGTCCCTATAGGCCTGGATTTTTCTTAGCATCTAATGATGAGTCTAAGTAACATGAAAGGCAAAGCTATACTAATGTTTCTCTGGAGACAGATGGCAGTCATTTGGAAGGCGCTTACCTTAAACGTTTCCTGAGATAGGCCTTTGTTAGTCTTAAATGAGTTGTCCTTCCATGAATCTTTCTCCATGACCTTTTGTCAACTTCTAGTATGAACAGCCTCCCGACAAAGGAGTCGGACTGTGAACTGCTTCCTGTTGCTCTAAGCTTTCCAGCTGTTGATTTCCTTTGATTCCTAGTTCTTATATGCTGCTATATATTCCACTGCTAATTATATGGCCGTTTAAAATGGCTTAGACTCTGCATATATGTGAACTTTGAGGCTTTTTTCTTTCTTTCAGAATTGAAACCTTACAAGTATGCTGGCTATCCTATGCTGATAAAGACGATTACCATTGAAACATCAGATGACCTTTTGTTTTCCAAAGAATCTCCTCTGTTGCCCGCTGCTACAGAACTTGCGTTCCATACTGTCAATTGTTCAGCACTAAATGCAGAAGAACTGAGAAGAGAGAATGGAATTGAGGTAGACTGAATCTTACTGAAGTGGATTTTAGTCTAATGTCAAAGATGTAAATCCTAGATTCCCCAAATACATATCAGGTGCATTTGTGAGTCACTTTTGGTCTTGTCAAGACACTTGTCTGTTTTTACTTTCTCTACTGCGTCCAGAAAAGAGAAGCTTCTGCAGAACACGCTCCTTTCTGGACGTAGGCTTGTCAGTTGAAATGTGGATAGGCAAACTGGATAGGCAAACTCTACATATGATGTTTCTGTACCTCTTTACAAAACTGAGGCCTTCTGTATTCTGCATGTTTTGTGGAAAATAGGAATGCAAACATTATTAGTCACTTTGCAGACAGGCTTTCATTGCACACATGAATTCACATGTGAGAATGCTACCAACTCTTATGAAGCACCACATGTTAGTATTGATGCTACTGAGGAATTTTTGCTCTATGAAGAACACTTGTGCCAGTAGCAGGTTGCTTTGTCAAATCAAAATTTTCCCTTCATTCATTTGCAATAGGCTGACAAACTAATGTTTTATTTCATCAATTTTTGTTGGAACTGAACTGACAAATCAACCAATCCTTACAGGTATTGCAAGAGGCATTTAATCGTTGTGTGGCAGTCTTGACTCATTCTAGTAAACCAGATGATATGTCTGTACAGGTAAGTTGCAGCAACTTTAACTGATATTTGTATTAGTCTTTTGAGAATCTGTGTGTATATATAATAGGCTTGTAAACATATTTCCCCTTTGTTTGGGACTCATGAAATAATTGTGTTTATAGGTATGTGGATATGTTAGTAAGTGTTACAGTGTGGCAGCTCAGTTTGAGGAGTGCAGAGAGAAGATTACAGAAATGCCTAACATCATTAAGGACCTCTGTAGATTACTGTATTATGGCAAGGTAAGAGCTCTCTTCCTCTGCTTAAGTGGCTGCTGAACTGTTAAGTGTCCAGGGGAACATTTGATTTTTTTTCTCAGTCGAGAAAACTGCAGTCGAGTAATTGCAGAAATCTGATCAAAAGCCTCTAAAATCCTAGTTGGTCGTTATAGGGTACAGAACTCTCATGCCTTGTTCTTAACACTTGTGTTTTGAATCCATTTAGTGGACTTAAAATTCAGTCACTGTGGAGATTCACCTACTTGAGCCTTTTGACTGAATTATGCCTAGCTGATTGGCTGAATGCATTGAATCAGCAGATGTAAATTCCAGAGCTAGATCTTCTGCAAGCAGATAGACTACTAAGTCAACCTAATCTCTGGGAACAGCCTTCAAGAACTTTTGTTGCCATTAGCTCTTGAGAACTTTCCTCGTGTTATGTAAATACTGAATTTTCCATCCGAGTTAAGAAGGAGAATCTCATCTTGGACCGTTTGCAGTGGAAATGGGAGAACAGAAAACCCCAACCAGACTGTAGTAATTGACTATAGTTGCTTGCCTGTTTCTTAGTCCCTGCAGAACATAAGTATCGTGCTAAAAAGCTCGCTTGGGAATCTCTGCCACATGTCTGAGGTCTTTGTACCAGTTTGATGCTTTTTTTTTTCTAATCTGCTGAGTGACTACACAAGGATTCTTCCACTGAATGATGCTGACTAATTAGTCATGTTTCTTGACTACCAGGCACTGGAAATACTTTGTCCATTTCAACTTATATCTCCCTATCGCTTAAATAGTTTTCCAAAATCAGCAAAAAATTCTGGCTTTAAACCTTTACTTGGTAAGACGGTCAGTTGGCTTTCTTTGGTCACAAGTACTGAAGTCAACCTCTTCTTTTTCTCCTCCACCCCAGAACATACCCCGAGTAGCTTCCTTGGGAGTAGAATGTGTTAGCTCCTTTGCCTTAGACTATTGGCTACAGACACACTTGTTCCAAGCTGGAGTTCTCTGGTACTTACTGGGGTATCTCTTCAACTATGACTATACACTAGAAGAGAGCGGCATTCAGAAGAGTGAAGATTCCAATCATCAGGTAAAGCTGACAAGGTGCATGCTTTCAGACACCAGTGGATGTTGCTTGCCATCTCCTATTAACAAAAGTATGCTCTAATACTTGTTAAAAATCATTAACGCTGCTATTCATGCATTAGAACCATTTTGGAAGTGGCATTTTGCATAAGTTTCTTCTTTAGAATAGGATTTACAGTTGTATTAAGTAGTTCACGTCTTGAGTTCAAGTGTTACAGCTGTAAAACAGTAGTTGCAAATAGACTTAATCACATCTTCTGAATTATGTGTAGTAAAGTGAGGTACCTTAGACTGTCGTTCTGATTCTACCTGAACAATAAATTCAAAGACTAAATTTCTTCCATCGGAAGAGAAAACCCCAATTTCCCTCGAGGCTCGGTTGAAGAGGTGGTCTAAAAATAATGTCATGGACATATTAAATAGTGTCCACTGTAGGACTGTGGTGTCTCTTTACTTTGTGACTGTGCAAATGCCTTCATGCTCATTGTCCTTAAATGGTGGCATTCTAAGTAGGGCACTTCTTCCTCTGCTGCTGGGTGAGATTAGCTTTGAACTAGCTTTTGTAACTAACTCTTGTACCACTGTCAGAAGAGGCTTATACTGATGTCTGACTGCTGTGCCTGCAAGAACCGTTACCTGGTCAGAAGCTATTATACTAAACTGCTTCTGTAGCTTTCAGCTACTCTCGGTGACTCACCTTCCTACTCATGAACGTTCATATCTAACTAAATTTATTAAGCCCACAATACTGATCATCCTTTGCTGTTCTGTAGCACCTAATGCCTTGTGAGAGGTTCCTGTATTGTTGGTTATAGAGGTAAACAGAGGATACCAGTTCTGTTTGTTCTGGTGTGTAAGTGTTGGGAAAACTTTTTAGCTATTCTGATATTTCCTCAGCTAGCTCTAGTTTGCTTATAACCGTTCATATTTTTTTTTCAGGAGGTAGCAAATAGCCTTGCTAAACTCAGTCTCCTAGCCTTGAGTCGCCTTGGAGGGTACCTCTCTGAAGAACAAGCTACCCCTGAAAATCCAGCTATCAGGAAAAGCTTGGCTGGAATGTTGACACCCTATATTGCAAGGAAACTTGCTGTGGTCAGTCCTACTGAGGTAAGCATCTGTTGGCTAAAACTTTCTCTAGTGATTCATGGAAGGCGTAACTGGTCACTTCTAACAGTCTTAAAATATGGAGTTCTCAGAGCAACCTGGTTACAGAGAACAGCAGTGCATTTTTTGTTTGTAGTTGGAATAAATGATTGCGAGGAAAATGTTTTTAAACAGGCTGGACAGGAATAGTACCTTTATAGAATAATATTTACAGATCTCGTCTGGGGCAAAACTTAAGTGGTGAAGACTGAAGGCTATAATGATGCTAGAGATCAAAGGTTCAACTCTTATCTTTTTTCAAAAGCGGTGCCAAGGAAGTCGTATAAAATAAGATTCTGTAGATGGTTGCCCACTCTCAAAAGTAAGAGAGGTCTAAGAAACAGAATACAGATGAACATTAAAATATTATACTGTACCAAATAACAGAAAAATGGGGTGTGGACGTTATAAGGGAAGTTGATGTCTTAAACGTGCTTATGAAACTGATCTGGCTGTTAGCCAAATCAGATCAACTTGTATCATGAAAAACTTTGATTACTCTGCATAGTGATCCCAAATTTAAATTTTAAACTTGTTAAATCCTTTATCCTTTCTTAGATTCTGAAGATGCTTAACAGTAACACAGAGAACCCCTACTTGATCTGGAACAATGGGACAAGAGCTGAACTACTTGAATTCTTGGAATCTCAACAAGAAAGCATGATTAAGAGGGTAAGGCACTCCTAATTTAAAAAAAAAAAAAAAAAGTAGTGGGATTTAAAAACCCCTGTTTTGTTTCAATGCCCCCTTTTGTAATGTGGTGGTATTAGGCCAAGTATCTATTGTTATCTATTCAGAAATGACTTTCTGCATTTGATAATTTTAAAAAAAGGAAAAACTGAAGAATTTGATCATTTCTAATGTTTCAAGCTATCTCGGGCTTCTGTATTTGCCAGTTTAATGTTTTTGTTTGAGTATTGCTATATTGTATTATCCAAATCATTGTTTAATACTTCTTACAAGTCTTCTGTGTATCTGAGCTTGTGCTACTAATCTCTTTGCTTAAAGGGAGATTGTGACAAAAGCTATGGATCTGACTTTGTCTTTGGTGACCACGCAAAAGAACTTATTGTGGGAGAGATCTTTGTTAGAGTCTACAATGAGGTCCCTACCTTTCAACTAGAGGTGAGATATAGCTAAAACCTTTCTGTTAACATCTCAAATACTAGTTTGAGATTTACTTTCTACCAGTCTGTGAATGCACATAGATGATTTCCATAAGAACTTAGTATTTTGTTCGCTCTGTCTTTAACACGAGTAGCATATTCTGGGGTACCTCCCTATTGGGGCAAAATAGAATAAAAGGAACAGTGGGTCTGTCCAAACTGCTGCTTCAAATGGTTTAATGCCTTTTCTCTGCAGGCTGGTAGTGCAGGCACTCTGATTCAGTAACTTCAGAAGGTAGTGGTTCTGCCTAGTATCTTTGCTATTTATCTGTATACACAGATAAAAACACACCTTGATTGCTGTTGAAATAGTGGTAGCTTTCTAAGGGTATATTTAGACATAAAACAGGTTAAAATAATACAGATGTATAGCTATCATACTGGGAAATGCTTCCTGTGTGGAAGAAGCTGGTGTGTTAAAAGTAGACGTTACTCAACTGTGCTTTCCTCTAGTGTGACTACTGCTGCGTCACACAGCTAAAAATGCTCTTATCTCTTGTATTTAATTTAAAGCTTCCTAAAGCATTTGCTGCAAGCCTCTTGGATTACATAGGCTCACAAGCACAGTACCTTCACACGTTAATGGCAATAACGCAGACTGGGAAAGTAGAGTCCAATCAACATGGAGATCGGTTACGGAGGGTTGAGATGGCTCTGGAGGCTCTGAGAAACGTCATAAAACACAACCCAGGTAGGCTTAAAAATGACGAACTTCACCGACAGACTTTCTTGAGGACAGCTTTAAAAATGCAAAACTCTGTAGTCATATTAGCTTCCATCTAGAAGGAAGTTCTTTGCTGGCTAACCTTAGTGTTGCTGATAGGCTACATATAGGGCTTGCTTTCTCTACTGGTGAATGTTTTCAGTAAACATCTTAGTCCTGTGTGAAGTCCAAGCCTTATCCAGTTTCTTCCCTGAAACGTTCAAGTTCTAACTCCCAATTCTAGCCAGCAGTTGCCAAGAAGCCTTAAATTTCTCAGATAACTGTTCCTTTATTTTTTTCAAATCATCATTAATTGATTTTTGAACTTCCTTACATCAAACAAAAGCCCCTTAACTGTATTCTAGTAAACACTTAAAATGCATCAGAAGTTCGTGAAAGGAGGAGAAGATGCTCTTAAGAGTGGGCAGCTAAGACCTGCAGAGATCCATGAGCATATAAATCAGTTTAAAGAGCAGCATATAAACTGGTGAAGTCTGAAATGCTGGAATGATATGAGAAGCTAGAGTATTATGAGTAATTAGAACTGATTTATGTTACTGTTCTGGCTTCTAATGCTAGCTGTTAGGTTCCAATCCAATCTGAGATTGGATTCTCTGCCTTCTGCAGTTATAACACTGAAGGCAGTGGCTGTTGCTGCAGATAGTAACCCTACTCTGAACTGAGAGAACTGGAAAGGGGGGAAATGTAGAGACAAGGAGTACCGGTGGCTAATGACAGATAACATAACCAAACTTGCAGGGTTACCTTGAAAAACAAAAACTATTAGTCAACAGCTAAGGCTTGGTTACTTACTTCATCCCTGAGGTAAGTAAGGTATCTTCTCATTTTGAAATACTGTTGACTTGAAAATGTGTAGAAGCTCGGCTAATAGGCAGAATGTAATACTCTCCTAACTCTGGAGTAGATGCTGTTGCGGGAGCTATTGCAATTACTGTGCCAGGCTAGATGAAGACATCTAATTCTCGTCAGATGTGGACTTGGAATGGCCTTCAGCAGATGTTTTGGCTAACGTGAGAGAATAACTTATTTGGTCTCTTGCAGGTTCTGAATGTGAATGCATAGGTCACTTTAAATTGATATTCTCCCTTCTGCGTGTTCATGGAGCTGGCCAGGTGCAGCAGTTGGCTCTGGAGGTAAAAAAAAAAAAAAAAAAAAAAAAAAAAAAAAAAAATCGTGGGTTCTGTACATAGTCAGCATGAGCTTAACTGCATAACTGTTAAGAGTAGCACCTACAAACAGTCAAGGCTGGGGTTTCATGGTGTCAGGCAGCTCCTCCTTTGAGGAGCAAAGTGTTAGCTTCGTGCCTGCCTCTTTGTCCCTTCAGGCAAGTAAGGGAATAAGTCAGCTTGACGGCAGGAATCAAGTGTAGTTACGTTGGCTGACAAGGTGACTTACCGCATTGCACGCTGTGTTGTCTTGACAGTGGTGTAACAGCTTGAATACAGTTAACTCTTGTTTCTCATCTTTTATAGGTAGTGAACATAGTAACCAGTAACCAGGAATGTGTTAACAACATTGCTGAAGCGATGGTTCTTGCCAACTTACTGGCCCTCCTGCATTCCCTGCCTTCAAGTATGTACCGTATAGTTCTTTGAAGTTTTGCATGGCAAAGGGTTTTCAGCTCATGAAACTGGTTAGAGTGCAGCTGATCGAGCTTACTACTAAATTTTGGGTAAAAGTGTTTTCAATGGGGATGATCAGAAAACCATTCTACATATCTGAGACTACAAACTGGTTATGAGCTGGAAAACTTGAATTGCATGATTAGGAAAATTTACTTAGCATTTCATTGATTATTTATTGAATGTTTACTATCTAAATTCTCTAAAGTTATGCTTGACTAGAATGTATGATGGGATGTTCTTTAACCTGTCTAGTCTAATTGAACTTAGCCAGAAATC
This sequence comes from Struthio camelus, assembly GCF_040807025.1. Taxonomy (NCBI): domain Eukaryota; kingdom Metazoa; phylum Chordata; class Aves; order Struthioniformes; family Struthionidae; genus Struthio; species Struthio camelus. The sequence continues at coordinate 49,954,577 of NC_090943.1, forward strand.
CCTAAGCTGCTAGTTCTTAGTATATACACTTCTGACCAGTCCTTCTCACACGCTTTATTACAGTTTTGATGTGGCTTTTTTAAAAAATGATTGGTTTAGTTCATCTTTGATTAACTAATTGTATATATGCTGGATACAATTATTAATGGTTTTTTTTGTTTTGACAGGTCGGCAGCTTGTCCTCGAAACTTTGTATGCTTTGACATCTAGCACAAAAATAATTAAAGAAGCCATGGCAAAAGGTATAGTAGTAAATCAGAAATTAATTTTTTTGCAGCACTGCACAGCTGCCAAATCTTACTCTTCCTTTTACAACAGTGTGGAATCTGTGACTTCGTGTGACTTAAGACCAGAAGAAAATCTGAACATTTCCCTATGTGTTTGTACAGGTGCTTTAATCTACTTACTAGATATGTTTTGCAACTCAACTCATCCACAAGTCAGAGCCCAGACAGCAGAGCTTTTTGCCAAAATGACTGCGGATAAGCTGATGGGTCCAAAGGTAAGAATCTTAATCATGCCTATTGGAACTCTTATTTTGACATTACTGGCCTCTCTTTAAAGGCTGCAAAGAAACAGCTCTTCCATGACTGAAACATTCATGAGAAGAGCAAACCGACTTTCTCATAAAAAGATTAACGTGCTTTTAATCTGCAAGCAGATTTTTAGAAGCAATCATCTTTATTATAACCACCATAAGCGATTTGATTTCAAATTGTGATACGACTTTATCATTAGATACTGAAACTTCAGACCAGTTATTGACAATCACTGTTTAAAGTGATGGCACTATTTCATACTGTATTTCTGTGTTCAAGCAGTTGCCTTTGTATTACAAATATCTGGACTTCCTGTCAGTAAGTTTAAGTCTTGTAGTATACTAAATATCAATTCTATTAATCCTTTCTAGGTTAGAATTACACTAATGAAGTTTCTACCTGGAGTCTTCATGGATGCCATGAGAGATAACCCTGAAGCTGCTGTTCACATCTTTGAGGGAACTCATGAAAATCCTGAGTTAATTTGGAATGACAACTCCAGGGAGAGAGTATCAACAACAGTTCGAGAAATGATGCTAGAGTATGTGGAGACCTGCTGCCTAAGTATATTTCCTTAGCTGAGACTGCTTTTAGTGGCAGTGAACCTGAGCTGCTACAGAAGACAGGTCAGACTGAGCTCTCTATGAGCTCTCTAACAAGGAGGATTTCTACAATCCAGATTCTAGAGTTTTTTTTAAAAAAAAAAAAAAAAACTTGTTTGTTCCTGTGTATTATATATGTAACTGGTCAGTGACCAAATGCAGTTTGTGCACAATCCAGATAATTGCTCACTGCAACGAGATTCTGGAAGAGGTTACAGCGAGGAGAATGTGGGGTTTAGAAACTGGAGCCGACTTCATGAATGATGCGGGAAGGAGACTAACAGGGGATAAAGTAGGGACAGAAATGGCTTCTTTAACTATTCATGAAAACGTTTCGTTGTTTTTTTTTTTTTTTTTTAAAGGCACTTTAAACTTCAGAGAGACAACCCTGACACTAACTGGAAGGTAAAAGTAGAATATTTGTGCTTTGGGTACCCCCAGGGAGACTATAGAGAAGCTGATAATATATCCGTGCATAGTCACTGTCTGATGTGGTTTCCTTTTCCTTGTCCTGAGAAGTACCAACAGGAACTAAACACTGTACTAACAACTATTTTAGCATTGAATTGATGCTTTCATTACTTACCCCTTAAAATCATAGCTACTTTATTGGCTTTTTGGAAGGGCAGGTTCTAAATACTTTGAATTTTATAGAAGTTCAAGTCATTCTAAAACTTTTCAGAATTCAGCAACTAAGGAGAATAGTGGCTTGTTGGAGAGGTCAGGTGGCTTTTCACATAGCTGTAGTAAACTTGCTCTTGGTAAATGTTCAGGAACACTAGTAAGCTATTGAACCTTAATGAAAGTGACTGTCCTGAACAGTTCCATAGTGTCACCTCAGTCAACAAGGTATGTATTGGTCTCTAGCATTTCCCAGTAAAAGCAGTAGTCAAAGCTTAAAAGTTTTAAGAGATGCAGGAGAACCATCCTGATGAAGTCATAAACTAGAAGCTTCCCTAGGTCAGTGGTGAGCAATCCTCATCTGAAGTTCAGAAGAGAGGAAGGAAAGGGCTGTTTCATCAGCCACACCACTAATACTGCTCCTCTTGAATTTGCTTGCCACTGCTGTAGTTGCAGATGCAGCTACTTGCCGCCTTTGCAAGGGAAGTCCACTGGTAGTACTATCTACGCTGTTTTTCCTATTCCTACTTTCCTCATGTTTCTTCAACATACACAATGTTTATTGGTTTTGTACAGCTCTATTCTGGATAGTACAGCATTCACTGATTCATGTCTGTTTAGAACCATGGTATTATCGAAACAATTGCTGACTTTGCAAATACTCATTGCCAGGTATTAACTCCTTGTTCTTTACAATTCAACAGCTGCCTGAAGACTTTGCTGTGGTGTATGGTGAGGCAGAAGGTGAACTTTCAGTAGGGGGAGTCTTCTTAAGGATTTTTATTGCCCAGCCGGCCTGGGTTTTACGGAAGCCAAGAGAATTTCTTGTTGCACTGTTGGAAAAACTTACTGAACTACTGGAGAAAAATAACCCCCATGTAAGATGATTTTTCTGAGTCTGCTCTTTGAACTCTTTAGTAGTCTTGTATTACTACGGCGTGTTAGTATCTGATTAACTTTGTTTCTCACACTTTTTTCCCAGCATGAATGACTTTGCCTAATCATATCTACGCTCTTTTAAATAGGAGTCAGAAAGCTAACAATCTCTGATCACGGTTCAATGCTTTTAAAGTCCCTGAAGCCATAGAACTAATCTCAATAAGTCTCAGAGGCATGTTAGGGTAGTGGTTAGGCTTGACAAATAATGTCTTAGTTATTCCATGACTGGCTGACCTAAGGAAATGTCACCTGTATTTTCACAGCCTAGACACTTTCAGGTGTTGATGCACTTTAGTGTTGTCTCTCTGTGGTACAGATTTCCCGTTTTAATGGTGTGAATTATGTGACCTAGAGTTGCTACCCAACAATTAGCTTAATACAGTAGAACTAATGTTTTAGTTTGACTGAATGAGGAAACTACATGCAAGTCTGACTTAATGATATTAGTCATAAATTAAATTGTAAACAGTGTTCAGGCAGATTCTGGGGTAGAGTTACAGGACGAAACTGACTTGCAAACTGAATATAATGTCTTTATTACAAAGATGTAATGGCAGTTTGCATGGGCATGCAGCATTCGGCAAGTGTGATAAGGAGTTCTGCAGTCTCTGCAGCAGTACTAAAGGCATTCAGGTGGCCAGCCTAAACATCCATTCTATCCCTGAGCTAGTTAGCCCATGTGCTGCTGCGTGTACCGAGGCTGCAGCCACATTTTGGCTTCTCTAGACACTGAAAACAGCACTCGATAATTTCAGTGTAACCTGTGAAGTTCAGTGTTAATTTGTCTGCAACTGATTCTTCTAACTTCAAACTTCCTTGTTTTAACAGTTGCAAAGCAAAGTGACGCTGTAAAAGTGTTAAGAAAAAAATCTACGCTGTAGTGCAATGGAAGTTTGAATCATTAGTCTTAATTATGACGATACATTAGGCTTTACTGAGATATTTTGTGTTTTTTTTCTGCAGGGGGAGACGTTAGAAACTATTACAACAGCAACTGTGTGCCTATTCAGTGCCCAGCCTCAGCTAGCTGATCAAGTCCCTCCACTTGGTCATCTTCACAAGATACTCCAGGCCATGAATCACAAGAACAATGCCATTCCTAAAAGTGCCATTCGTGTCATACACACATTATCTGACAATGAGGTATCAAATCACTCTTGAGAAATTATTTTTTTTAAAAAAAAAGCTGTAACTAAGCTTTTGTTTGCTAGTGTTCTTAGGGCATTATTCGGACTATAGATGCTGTGTAACAGACAAGCGGAGGCTTACAGAAGACTGGAGAATTAATAGATTAATAACACTGAGAGAAACTTAGTCTTGGCTGAACCAGATCTGCCAAAATCATCCGGCTTAGCATAAAATAATACACTAAAGTGTTCTGGATGTTTGTCTCTTTATAGCTTTGTGTTCGAGCAATGGCATCACTTGAGACCATTAGCCCTCTCATGAATGGAATGAAAAAGAGATTGGATATAATTGGTATAGCCTGTGAAGCACTTAACAGAATGTTTCAGAAGGAACAAAATGACTTAGTAGCCCAAGTAAGTAGTATATTATTACTCTGCAGAAATATGTAACTCTTATTTCTTTATCTGTAATCTCTCATAAGAACAGAGGTACTGTCCAATTTAAGTGTCCAACAGGCTCACCAGAAGCCATTTGATTAATGTGCTTTTCATGTTGGGAGAGGACAAACCGGTCCCTTACTCAAAATGAAGACCTTTTCAAGGATGTTGCCCAAGCATTGAAGCTTAATGCATAGGATAAGGTTTTGGCTTGCTTGCTGCAAAAGCATAAGATGTGAATGCCGCTAATCAAAGTATATTTGTGAAGATGAGTTAAGACATGTTAAGTCTGTGTTAAGACAGCTCATTTGGGTATGTTTATAGGCTTTGAAAGCAGATTTGGTCCCTTATCTTCTAAAACTGCTGGAAGGTATTGGCCTTGAAAGCCTGGAAAGCCCATCTGCAACAAAAGCTCAGATTGTTAAAGCTCTGAAGTCCATGTCTCGCAGCCTACAGTATGGAGAACAAGTAAGTGCTGACAAGTCCTTAACTGGGCATTGTACATTTGGAAGATCCAACTCTGAACGACTCTTGTTTAATCTTACCATGGCTTTTATGTACTTGACTCAATCAGAAACGTTCACATCCCATAACTACAAAATCATGATGGATTGAAACTTTCCCATCTCCCAGTTTCTTCTGAAGAACTCACATTGGTCCAATGAGTGGTGGAAAACACGCGTCAGAAATAAATCCCAAATGCAGGAATGTTCTACAAGCCTTCTCCAGCTAGGCTTTTACAGAAAACTCTTCAGTTGGAAACCTAAATTGCTTTTTTGTCTGCTATGATAAATATTGCTGTAGACAACTGCAGCAGTGTTACAGACCTATATTTAAGGCCATAAAATTTGTCCTGATAACTGCTAGTTCTTGGTCCCTTTATCCTGCCCTTGTATTAAAGGCTTTGTCAAAAGGAATAGGTCTTCCCTCCAAGTTGGGCCTGTCTCCCTGTTGTACAGGAAGAGCAGCGTTTTGCCTAAGCTTGAGACACAAGGCAAGTGGCTGTTTGCAGGATTGCTTTTTTTGGTCTCAGAAACGGAGAGTGAAGGAGAAAGTAAAGCTCCCAAATGATGGAGCTTTCCACACTGTGTATTGACCTGCGCAATTCAAATGGAGAAAATGTGTAATCTCTTAAAAGTGTAATTCCATATCCTAGTCTAGCTGCCCTATTTGGTGATCCCTTCAGAATGGCTTAGTTCTTGAAAATGAGTTGTTTTTTTTTTTCCCCTAGACTCTGAAGTGTCACTTGTTCATTGTGTTAATCTCTCCAAATGCTGTAGGTAAATGAAATTTTGTCTCGTTCTTCTGTGTGGAGTGCCTTCAAAGATCAGAAACATGACTTGTTCATTTCTGAGACGCAAACAGCAGGATACCTCACAGGTTAGTAACCCTTTCCTATTACTGTCCTGTATCATACTGAACTCTGACTCAGTTGTGCTGGACTTAACTCTGGAGGTAGTGTTTATCTGCAGGATCTGGTGCCATCATGTGGCCTAAGCACTTAATGCCATGAAAAATACTGCAAGCTTTCTAAATGCTTTTAACAAAAGCCATAATTTCTCTTGTGGTAGGAAAAAAAATGCATTTCTCAGCGTAGTCTTCACCATACTTACAAAATATCAGAGCCTTGCAGCACCTCTTAACACAGACCTTGGGTTTGTATCCCACTTAAGACCTCAGACATATCTGGCGCATCTCCACAGGTCCTGATACCTGCTTGGTGCAAAACCCTGTTTAGCTTTGAAACCAATTTTGGTGAGGGGTGCATTAAGCAGAAGCAAGGAGCAGGGGAACCTGGAAGATGACAAGTCTTGCAAGTACCCTGCAGTGATAAATCAGAAATAAAATCAGATCTAATGATGACAGTAATTTATCACCCTTTCGCAATATCTTTGCTTCAGTTCTAAAGCAAATTGTTTTCCACAGTGAGGGGAAAGTAGCTGACTCTCTGCAAAATCAAATCTAGACTTGGTCTGAAAAGGCAGTAGACCTGTATTAAATAGCTGAACTATGTAAATTCTGCCATGCCGCTTTAGTATGCGGCACATAATTGAAGTATTGGAACAGTCTGAATGTTAATGGCTTTCCTGGCAGTCCAAGGATATGTCCCTTGTTGACTCAGTGGGGGTTCTCCAGTGACAATGGCCCCTTGCCTGTACTTGCAGTACACACTTGAGCACATCTGTGGTGTACCCCTTGTGGGTCACCTCTGGGTGCCACCAGGGCTGAAGTTGTGTCCTGGGGTGCCACCTTGATCCTGCTCACAGTTTGGAGGCAAGGCCTCTAGCTGTTCATGCTGTACACGTGGTGCACACAAAGGATGGCAACTGGTGTGAACTTCCTTGCTGGTAATAGCATCATGTGGACGTAATTCTTGTACTGTAGCGTGTCATAGCAATCAAACTCTGGTTCTTCCTCTACTGGAGTGCAGTAGTTGATAATATAGATATCTTTAATGACCATATTATGCTATATCAGAATCCAAGCCTTAAGATATCAAAGATTTTTGCTAAATCAAACTCTTTTGTGTAAGTACCGTGTAACAAAACTGTGTAAAGCAACACCTGGTCCAAACTTGACTACCTAGCCAGCAACTAAGTAAGTGGATGAGATTACTTAGTTTTAACAGTTTAGCCTCCCAACTAATGTTTTTAAGTCCCTTATGACAAATAAGAACATCTCAATATGCTGTATGGAACTTCAAATCTCATCCAGTTTAATATAGGGCTCTTGGTAAAGCTTTTAAGCACGAGAGCTGAATTAATGAGGCATAAATCAGAATATAGAAATATTCTGAGGCATATAGAAAGGAAAGCTTCTTGCAATATACTGGCATGTATTTTGAAAAAAAGAAAATAAACAAATCTCTTAAACTCTAGAACCTAATGTTCTAGAAGCAGGCACTCAATATCTTGAGGGTAGATGCTTAGGTGGCAACACTTGAAGTCTTTCCCCATCCCACAGACTTGACACTCTGTAGCTCTGTTCGGGAATTGACTGTTCTCTTGTGCCATTTGCTGTCTGATGCTGTTTTGATAAAGAAAGTGTAAACTGTTAGTTCATGCTGAAAAATTCTTTAGTTACATGAAGTATAAGTTAGGGAGTAAACCCTGGCTAAAAGCAAACTGTACCAGGCTTGAAACTGGGGATGGTGTAGCTCTACAACTGCAGTCTGGGCGTAATGTTGTCTTAAGGCCTGTGTATCACTTACATTGCCCAATGTTTAAGTGCTGGCAAGTGTAGAATAAAGATGCTGTACAGATGGAAACCAAACTACAAGCTTTTAACCTGCCTTATTTTGTGTTCTGCCTTATCTCTTGCTTCAAATTGCTTTGCTATTTGCACTTCCCTTAAAACTTCCCTTGCTTATTTCTCTTTCCCTTAGGTGTCTCCTCTCCTTCCCTTCTAACTGGCAGCAGTCCCCTTCACCTGAGAAGTGGGCTTTAGATCTGCTCTGCCAGGCAGCTTGCTAACTTCTGTGTAGCTCTCTAAAGCAGGTAGATACCATCTTGCAAAATGCATGCTACACTTGCTGCGTTCCAAGTCATAGATGCATGTCATAAAGTTGTAACAAACGGGGAGTGCCAAGCTGCAAAACACGAACTTGTCATTAAGCACACAGCAGCAGAAAACTAACAACACAGCAGCTGCTATTTCCTGATACTACAGATGCATTAAACTTCTGAACACTTACTGTGGAAAGATTTGAAAGATGAGAAGTGATGGCATTTTTGCACTAGGACATGCAAAAGTGGGTCTGGCTCTTCGCAGATGTCACCAACAGCTAGTAGAGAGCGCCCTTTGGGGGTCATGGAGTTCTTTACCAAAGGCAACCTGTGCTTTGCTCTCTTGCTTGCAAGTAGCATCATAGAGCTGTTGTGTTTGCAAGGGGACAAACAACACTGATTCTGGCTCCAGGCTGTGGTGTGAGAAGGGAGGGTGCGGAATGAGATAGTAAATATGGGAAAGCTTAAGGGAAGTGTAAAGGACCAAGCAGAACTTTCCCTATTCAGGATTATTGACTTTGGGCTGAAGTTCTGGTACCGAGTCAATCACTGTATCAACTTGGGAACCTGTTGGATGTGAGCAGTTTTCTACAGTCAGTAATGTGATAAGACTTGCCCTTGAAATACCTCATGCTGCAACATGATTAGTTTTATAGATTTTGCTAGAGATTTCTGTAGTGACAGTTAGTTAAACAAAGTCCAAGCATTGAGAAGAGATGCTTTGTTTGCAGTACAAAATTGACTGACCCATGTAATCTGCTTAAATGGGCTAACATAAGGTGTTGCGCATCTCTGGTATGGAGTCTGTGCATCCCAAGGATATTCTTTTCTTTCTTAACTGAAGGCACAAAGAGCTGTCTTAGACAACATGAGGCAGTTCTGCCTGCTCATGTGGCAGTACAGTGAGTGAGCTTCAATTATGTGGTGGGGAAAACCCTTCCAATGCTGGAAGCATAAATGTGGAATAATGGAGTATGTGACGGAAGTCACTGCACTTCTGCAGCAGATCCTTTCCTCAGCAAAGGAGGCACCCCCCCCCCAACTCCTTCCCTGGTGGAAGACAAGATGGATAATACTGCTGGGATTTTTGTAGCCTACATGGTGCATTAGAATGAGCAGAAAATAAGAAAAAGCTGTGAAAGTCTAAGAATGACTTATGTAAGTCACTTGATTTAGTGACTAAGACCCCCTTAATTCTATGTTCCTAGATTCTGAAGAATCTAAACTAAAACTTTTAAATGATCTTGTTTAAGGTGGTTGACTTGGATGCTGTATTTGAGTGCTACCAGAGAGAATACAGCTGTTCAATCACTTCAAAATCAAGACTAATAACTATTCTGTTTTTTCTTTCCCCAAAGGCCCTGGAGTTGCTGGTTACCTTACTGCAGGGACGACATCATCTGTAATGCCCAATGTACCACCCCCAGTAGACAATGACGTGGGAGATGTCAGCTAAGGATTGGAAAGTCTTGCGAAAGACACACAAAGGCAGACTGGCCAGTGATGAGGAACAGCGTTTTCCTCTAACACATTGAAGTGAACTTACTGCCCTTCCAAATGTTTAATGACAGTGTTATTCCTTTTTCTATGACTGTTTTTTAGGGAAAAAGTCAACGATTCTAACTATCACACTGTAACATAAGAAAGCACTCTGTGGATCAGTTGAAATGGGTACACAGGAATTTTTTTCTTGTTGTACGTAAGCACATTTTGTTCCTTTATATTTGTTTACAAGACTGTGAATCAAACTTTCCTAGTTTTTATATTTTATGAATTAGTATGACTGGAGTTGAGCTACAGTCTAGAGGAATTGGGCTAAATCACTTTGACCTCACTGACCCTCACTAAAAGGGCATTCCCTTCTCTTCCCAGCCTGACATGATCATTCTCAATTGAACATGACTTGCAAAGGGTTTGTCCCTGCCCAGTTCACTGACCTTAATCATTAACATTATCTTCCTGAGATCAAATAGCATTAGACATTCATATGTATAACTGGCTTTACCAAATTGAAAAAGCTTCAGCAAAAAACTTAAAAGTTGACATGTTATGTAAGAAATTAGTGTAATTGTGAAATGTTCTATACATTATCCAGTATATAAAAACTTTCTATATTGAGTGTACATTATACAGATCATTCACATGTACATAAAATTTTAAAATAAAGGGAATTAAGAGCCTTGTTAATGAGAAAGATGGTGTTTTCATGTAGCTGTCCTTTGGAGATAGGGGGAGAAGAGGGGGATTAGGGGACCTTAATTTGAGTGCAGCTAAATAGGGTTCCTTGGAAGTCTTGCTTGGGAGACACCCCCTCCTCCCCCACGAGTAAAACTCCTAAAACAGAAATAAGGGTATGGTGTAGCTTATTTTGTATATGAGCTACAGTTCAGCAACTGACTTGTTGATAGTCCTAACTTCTATAAAACCTTCTTGGCAGGAAGTGAGGAGAAACTAAGATGGATGGAATAGAAACAACCATTGCTGCTCTGCAGGAGATCATACTCTTCATTTTGCAGAAAATGAAGTGATAAAAGTAGGAAAGTTATTTGCAGAAAGCTGCCAGTTCTAGTTGCTGGGAGGGATTTCTACTCCCTGATTTCAGCAGCTGTTGCAGGAAAGCCCTTCAAGTGAACAGTTATCTGGCTTGGGTCAGTCTCCAAGATGAGACACCCCCCCCCCCAGCAAGTTCTGACCTTGAGCCCTAAAGTTCTTCTAAGTTCTTCATGCTCTAAGCTCCAACAGAAGGCATAATGGTAGTTGGGAACTGACACCTTTTCAGTGAAGGCTTGTTTACTGGTCGTTTCAGGGGGATGACCAGCAATTGACTTACTTAAAAACGCAAGCTGTGGGTGATCAACCCTGTCCATGTCATAAATGTGCACGCATGCTGGAAAGTGATTGTCCTACCTTATGACTATTGCACTGTCAGGTCTATTTCCTGTAATGTACCTGGCTCTGTTAAAACAATTTCTGTCAGAATGAGTTATGGGGGAGTACTGCTGCAGTGGTGGAGCTGAGGAACCTCTGACCTTTGAGAACTTCAGCAAAGGTTAAAAGGGCTTTAGCTTGGAACAAATAAAGCATTTCAGGCCTGTTTGTTAGTTAGAAAATGAACTTTATTTAGTGCTATAAGGAACCCAGACACCTTCCAGTGTTCATATATTTCAAAGGTGCCATTACTTCACAGATGTGAAAGTCTACAGACTTGCAAGCCCCTGATTTGTAAATGCAGTAATTGTAAGGAAGGGTTAAAGGAATACATCTTGCTTCAAGCCAGATGCAGATTTTTGTACTCAGATCTAACTTTAGCTTTATCAATGTTATTGCTTTGAACAATACAATCATCTTTCCCAAATCTTCAATCTGTATGAGAAGGTTTTAGGCTGACATTAAATTTTTGCAGTTAGCTTCTTTGATTGGTCAAGTAGTTCCCACCTTGCAATTGTTGAGAGATGAACTTCATCTGGCCCATCTGCCAGGCGCATGGCCCGTATATAAGCAAACCTGTGTAGGAAGGTCTGAATTAGGGATAGAGTCTTATCCTGTTACAGTAGCAAGCCAGTCTCACAGCAGAAATTGTCTGCGCTACTTTTTCCTATAGCCACACTTCTCAAATACCATTGGTCTTTTCAAAAAAAAAAAAAAAAAAAATAGGGCTATTGTATGGGAGATACTGGGGAAAAAAATCTTCCTGGTGGGATTGAGACATGTGGGCTGGTGCTTCTCTCCAAAGAGCTAGAGGATAAGACTGAACTTAGGAAACGGGTCCTCAGTGTTGCTGCTAAGAACTACTTTAAGTTAAGTTCAGTGCCAGATCATGCTTCCCCTTCTGCCCTCCCCCCCCCCCCCCCCGGCCAAGGGCAGAACAGTACTTTGGGAATCAATTATTAAAAGCAACTGTTGAAGTTTCAGAAGCTTGTGCACTAGTACATTTGACTAGTGGGAGCATGGCCTATTGCTTCGGGCTACCTGAGGTGAACAGGCATGTACTGGCATTATGAAATTAATGTGATCCCAAAAGGAACTCCTAGAAACTATAAATACGTCTCCTCTACTCACATAGCAGCCAAAGGAAAATCCTGGGAAACTCCAGCTCCACCACAGACTTGGATTGCACAGTCAATCACTTTAAGGACAGCTCTAGGCACAACCACTTTGGTCATGGCTATCTGTAGTTAAGAGAACTGATATTATCAGTAAGAGCTCTATAAGCAAATGGAAAAGTTTATCTGACAGTATTACTGAAGACTGGTAGCACACAGTACAAGATTTGCTCTTTGGACTGGAAGAGAGCTCTGCTGTTCTCATTCCATACATAAAGTTGTCCCTGAGGGTAATAATGACTACCCAAAACTGCACCCTTGTATTAAAAGGCTACTGAGCAATGCTTTCACTTTTTTAATTTTTAAATACTTCATCAGATGATAGATCTTGAAGTTTTTTAAACTGCGAGCACTTTCCAGTTTCATTAAGAGCCAAAAGCACAGCTTAAGGGTATCTGCTTTCTGTATGAAGTTGTGCTGTAAGGCCAATTTTTTGTGAAATATTGTAACTTAAATTTCAACCAGCTGTCTTCTGAAAAAATGCATCAGTATTTCCACCCCCCCCCCCCACACACACACACCACTCCCCCCAGCCTAGTCTTATTCGGCCCAAAAAAAAAAAAAAAAAAACCACCACACACACCTCTTTCCTTGCTTGTCTGTTGCCCAGTGCATCTATATTGCTAGCTGTTTTCAGTGTAAGCAGTCGAGCCTGTTCTATGCTAAGGCGGCATTCAGCAATCCAGTGGGCAACAACTTCCTGAAGAGGCAAAACAATAAAATGAGCATAGTCAGTTAAGCCTTCTAGCTTGCTAGGGTAATACTGCTGGCTCTAAGACAGACACCCCCCCCCCCCCAAATATTCCTCAGCTTATGCATAGCCAGTCACAGAGCCATCCTTATCCTTGTGAAAATTAAAACGAAAATACCACACACACACACACGCACGCACACACGCACACGCACGCACACGCGCGCACACGCACACCCCCTTGACTGATACAAATGCTAAGGCTTATGCCATCTGTTCTTCACAGGAAAGAGTGGGAGGGAAAAAAAAATCCAGACTTCAGTTCATCTTCAGTTCCTTGGTCAGGCACATTGCTTGCTAACAGTTTTCCTGAAGCCCTTTCAGGGCCTGCTTTGTACTCCCTCCTTTCCTTGACCTGCTCCCACTGCTCCCAGCTGTGGCCCAGCCCTTCCACAGTACAAAACCAGGGGCAAGGGGAAGAGCAGCAAGAGAATCAGTTCCCTTTTCTCCAGCTAATGATAGTGGTGCCTCACACACCCAGGCAAACAGCTGCAGGGTGGTGCCTGCTGCCTTTGTCCTTTCACATTGATGATGAATTAGTAGCTCCCTTGATTCAAAAGGAGTTTGAAACATGGTATGCTTCCTTGCAATAAGGTCTTGGTAGCCATTCCCTGCTGTTCTCACATAACTGTCATTGTAATATGCCACTTGCATACCATGCTATAAAAAAATACTCCCATGTGATACCTGTTGGTACTGAAGCTGATTGGAGCCTGAGCCAGCCTCAGGCAGAGACACACTCCTGCCTGGAGTGTGCGTTTCGTAGCCTTGGCACACATGGGAGGCATGTGCCAGCGCTCGCTTCAGTGCAAGGTTGGGAGTGGCTTAGCTTAGCTTATGCTAGTGAAGGTGATCTCAGCCTGTGCAGCCCGTGTCGGAAAGTGACATGGCACTGGGAGTGTCGAGACCCTCCCTTCTGCTGGCAGCTCCCAGGCTCTAACCTCCACAGGGGTGGTGGTGACAGCCTGTTACCCAAGGGAGCCAACAGCTTCACCTCTTTCTTAACTACCCCCGAGCTGTGAAGAACCACTGCACTTACTTCAGCTATGAATTTGGCCCAGAGGTCTTGTCTGTACCTTTGTCAAACATTAATTTTACCTCAGTGAGCTTCGGAGAAACACAAAGTGTTCCCCATCCAACTTACTTATATTAATTCTAGGTCCTGCTAGGGAGTGGAAATTTGGCCATGACATGACTGGAAACAGATGTACAAGCTTACTCTCTCTGCATCTGTACAAACATTTTCTGTAGCCCATGCCAGACACTAATTCAGTTTCCTCTTTCCATTGCCTTTACTTGTATTTTCCAATAAATTCATCTTATCTGTTGGAAGGGAATCAAGAACACTTGAAATCTAATAGGTCAACTAGTAAATGCGGAAGACTCCTACAAAAAGCAAACTCTTATCTTTTTATTATTACCCTTAATAAAAAATAGCAATCACTTTCTCAGGAAACAACACCAGAGCTAGGTACGACCAAAATCTCACCCTAGTCTTGGTTTGGTCTGTACATGCATAAGTACAAATGACTGATCAGAGAAGTATAATTTTTTAGTCAGGTGCATGACTAGATCCCTGAATGTGTTCGTAATCATGAAGAGAGATACCTAGGTGGCAAATTTCTTACAAAATAGATTGTGGCTGCAAAATACGTGAACTAAATGCCTGAAAAAAAATGTCCAAACTGATCACTGAAAGCAAGCCAAAACTATGCTAGCAAAACAGTACTCAAACCCAACAAAGGGTATCCAGTTCGCTGCAAGGAAAAAAAAATTCCTGTAGAGCACAGTCAAATTGGGAGCCTCACAATGTGATTTTTTCCTTTGCCATTTGAGCTGCTGTTAATAGCAATTCAGGGCTAGGGCACATCCACTACAGTCTCCATTTTCAGAGTCACAAGGTTCTGCGTGAACAAGACAGAGAGTGATATCTGGAGCATGTGAATTGAGACAAAAAGGAAACATGCTTACGTGATGGTACAATTTCTTCCCAAAAGTCACTCTCTCTGCTGCGCGCTTGCACAGTATCTGCAAAGCAGATTCAGCTGCACCAATTGACCTCATGCAGTGATGAATACGGCCTGGCCCAAGCCGACCTTGAGCTATCTCAAACCCCCTTCCTTCACCTGGTTGAAAAGAAAAACATGCACATGCAGATCACTTGGTCCTTGCTTGAAATGATCCATGGCTCAGAAGAGAAGTGGCCACATTGCAAGACAGCTAGAAGTGAATTTTTTACAAGTTTATTTTGCAGGACTGTTGGGTTTGTTTACTTGAACTAAATCTATACTGACACATTGTTAATACTATTTACAGCACACTAAGCTGGTTTCTGAGCGGGTCTGATATACCCGTTTCTTAATATTTGTGTCGTCATTATATGCCCTAAAAAGGAATTAATACTGAAACTCACCCAGTATTATATTAGAGAGAGGTACTCGCACATCATTAAAGTGTATCTCAAAATGTCCTCCATGGAGCTCATCTACAGATACACAGAAAACACAACAGCAGAGTAAAATAAAGGAGGATAACGTACATACTAAAAAAAATGCAGGCCTTCAATTCCTATCTCTTTTGCTATATATGCATTTTCCTGGTCTATTTCATATATAATATTTAGTAGTATTACTTCAACTCCTGAGATGACTGCTAACAAATTAATACAAATATAGCTGATAAATATTATCTCCTTACCCAGGTAGCCAAACACTGAGAGGGGTCTTATCAGATTCAGCCCTGGAGTGTCCATAGGAACAATGATCATACTGTGCTGCTTGAACCTGACCAAAACAAGAGAAACAAGTTCTGATTAACTTTGGGCCTCCTTGCCATCCCCCCCTCACTTTTCATGTTCTAGCCCCAATTTTGCACTTGCCTAAAGGAATTGTTGAGATCCACCTATACTGACTGCAGCCAACCTGTCTGCTTGCAGTGTGGCATGCATACTTCAATGCTCCTTGAACCACCAGTCAACAAGCACACAGGTACTACTGGCATCTAATGCACCATGACTGAAAAAATGTTACTTCTGTATACGTTTCTACCACCTGGTTCTGTACCACCCAGTCCATTTCCTTTTTTTCCTGATGAAAAGAAATCCTCCTTTTTGTTCTTAAACTTGTTTATCATCATCATCGCCTACAATTAGGAAAATAATCTCCATTTTTAAATTTCTCCAGAATGTTTAAGGGCAATTATTAGTCACAGAAGTGGAGGCGACCTCCTAATGTGCCCGATTTCAGTCTCCTGTTCCACCAGGTACAATATCACATAATCCCCTCCATGAACTTTTTGTTCAGCCTCCAAAAGCTTGGCAGATGCCTCTGCCTGTACAGCTACTGGACAGACAACCTGTACACTGTAAGAAAGCTGCTGCCTACTTCCAGTGAAGCACAGACATATCAAAACTTAAGATTATCAGTGGAATTTGGGCTCAAATCCAACTAAGAGATATGACTGTTTCAAATTTTACGCATCACAAGCTGCATGACTTCAGCGAAACCAGTCACAAAGCGTACTATTCACCACTTGTGTAAGTTTTGCTAACAGGCAATTTTAGTTTTGTAGTAAGAGTTGAACAACAGATGCCTTAGTATTTCTTTTAAGACAAGAAGAGGGAAGCATTGTATTTACATATACAGGAATGCGAATGATTAGGTCTGATTAAAAACATGCTATGCTCTCCGCTCACGTAATTCGGAGGTACGTGTAACTTGTTAAAAGTCCTGTTTTATTCTGATTTTTTTTTACCTGCAGATAATTTTGTGAAAAACTCAGTACCTAACCTCAGGTCTCCGATACGCCACTTGTATTCATTCTGTTCAGGCAAACTCTGAAAAGGTTTGTTTTTATTATCATTTAAGCAAGTAATTCTTCCTCCTGTTAAAAGTGGTTTAAATACAATTTACTTCATAAGCGTAGTAAGTCAGAGATCCTGGAAATCTCGAATTAAATAGAAAAAAGGGACTATGCTAGCTACTAATACAGCCCATAGAGTGTCAGATGCATTTGGACACGCGTTCTTTTTGACTCTGGACAACAACTGCCTCTCTTCTCCTCCTCCAGGAGGATCGCAGCAGAGGGTCAGGATGTATGCCAAGGGGACCTCATGCCACAGTGACAGCGACTGCAGAAGAGGGCACCATGCTGATGCCAGTCATGGCACAAAACTGGACGTTTAGCAAACGGATGGCCACGTGCCAGTGGGTGACAGAGGGTGCCTCTCGCTCCCTCCCACCTTGCCTGTGTACAAGGGCCCGCTCTGCACACAGACCACACATCCGTCAGAGCTGGCTGACCGCTGTAGTTTCACAACCAGTTTGAGCAACCGTAAGCCTACACTGCCAGCAGAGGAAGCTCTCCCACTCTCCTGTTCTCCAGTTGAAGAACTGATCCAGATTAAAACTATCGTGGCCAAGATAAAGTTAGTGAACCCAAAACAACTTCCTGATCCAGTTCATCACACAGCTGCACAAACACTTGAGCCTAGTGCAAGGGAGGGGAAAGCATGTGGATGCAGCTTCGTGGCAGTGAGAAGGTTGGGAGGCTTCAGTTGATAGCAAAACAGGAGACTTCACACTTAATGAAGATTTTGTAAGCAGTGGCTCCTCTGGGAAACAAAGTTTAGGTAAGTCTTAGAATATCCTAGGTATCCATACCTGGATGCTGAGGAATTGTTGGTTTTGCCCATTACAATTGCAACTTTGCAATTTGGATTCCCAGCACCTTAAAAAAAAAAAAAATCACAAACATAAAAACAGTTTTCAATATAAACACTTCCATGTAGAAGCAAATGAAGTTTCATACTAATAGATTGTACTCTCTTCCTTTCGTGCTACAGGAGCAAAAGCATGCAATCTATTTCCATGTTTATACTTGCAGTAATCAGACTGAAAAAGAATACATCTTATTGCTTAACATGTAAAAGGGAGTTGACTTGCAAGAGGGGAGCAACCACAAGCCAAACATCCAAACCCTCCTTGATCCAGCTCCATCACCTACTCCTATGAAAAGCGAACAAGAAGGTACTTGAAAAGGAATCTAATTACCTCTGTCTCCACTACAGCTAAGCAAATAAGTGTGACGTAAGAGCACACATGAAGGTTAGATGTTGACACCTCAAAAGCAAAACTTCTTAAAGCTATAAAGACTAGAGCATATACGTGAGAATGAAACGTTGACCACATTATAGCCATCAAATTTGGCAAATAAGGCTATCGTAAGGGATACCATGATCACTTTGCTACTATTCCAGTGTAACTTCTCTGGAATGAAGGGTCTTCCCCCCTTTATGCAAATAATTATAGTTTACAATTCAGGGAAAAAAAAAAAGAAAAAGAAAAAGATCTCAGTGGAAATTGTTATCTGGGAATAATCTGCTAGCGTTTCAAGACACTGACAACATTATTTGATAGATGTTTTTGTAGCATGGAAGCTAGAGATTTATCGGGAAAAGTACTAAAGGAAGATTCTACCATATTTTAAAAGGCATCATATTTCTAAGACAACTTAATCCCCACCATCTTTTTTCCTTAAAAGTTTCTTAGTAAAAAAGCATGCTCTCATTCCTTTCAATGTCTACAGGGACAATAAAGACAAGGAAAAGAGGGCAGAATTATACTTGACATACCTGACAATCGGCAAAATTTCTATTGCTATCTCAATAGAGTTGATAAGCTTCATAGAGATAAAATTCAAGACCTGATCTGCACCAACTTCATTTGTGTTGTTGTCAGAAACAAAGATGACTAAGTTCTCTGGCAGCTGCTGTCACAAGGTTTAGGAGCCTCTTGTCTAGACAATACCTCCACCTGGCTTTGAGAGGAGCTATTTCTGTATTAGAATAGCCACTGTGACAGTTGGGAAGTCTACCACAGTGGGAGAGAGATTTACTTTGATCTGATAAACTTGTCTGTTTTGGGGGCCAGACTGCTGGTTGTTTACTTTCCTCTTCTGCAATACGCTATTCATCTGCGGCTTTAAAAGTGGGTTTATTTGTGGCATGTACCCCATAAGCTGTACAGCACTATTGAGCTAAAATATCTGAGTGAAAATCTAGGGAGGAAATAAATCAGCTTTGTAAGAAAAAGGTGCATCTCAAAACAGATGTCCTATTTGGGAAACTATAGCAAGCAGATGACCAGCTGAAAAATACAACAGTGAATGTCTTACAACATACTATCCTGCAAAGAGAAATGCTATACTCTTAAGGAGTATCTGACTTTTCTCCTTCTCCACAGCAGGTAAAGAATTGTACAAGTGGCATTTTCTAAACCGCATTCATCTTGAAATTATGCTTACAACAAAAGATACTTTGACTTTCTGGAATGACTACTTAAATAGTTCTATAAACTATCCCCAAGTCACATCCCTGTCCCCCAGAAAAACAAAAGAATTTCACCACATTGTTTGGGGAAAAAAAAAAATCAGAAGAAGCTTTTATGTTGAACCTAGCAAAGAGTTCACAGAGAGCTAGACATCTGGTTAGAAGTCCTAAATCATTAGTACAAATAATTTCTTGGAAGGCAAATGAATAGTTCAGTTCCGTACGTATTTTTTCCCATCTGAACATGCCAAAGGAAGACGGCTTCCTAGCCTTTCCACTCCTTACAGCCTGAAGTTCTGAAAACACGAAACAAATCTTATCCAACATCGACCATAAATGCTAGAAACAACTTCTCATTTAAAGCAAGACTCTGGAAGACTCCAATGCTTTGGAAAAAAGGCAGAATGCCTGAATGAAATAAATCTCTCATTTGTAAATGGCATTTTTATTTTACTTACAGAAATCAAAGAAGCTGCAGGAGGATGAGGGGAAGAGTAGGAAAAAGCCTGTCATTTTTGCAGGAATTTTAAGTAGTTTTGCCAGAAACTCAAAATTCAACAAATGCAGCAGAGGTTTTAGAAGGTCAATTTTAAGTATATATCCATATTAGTCAGCTTTTGTATAAGCTTTATTATATATGTATGTCTACACAACCTGCCCAGAACTTTGGAACAAAGTTTCCAATGAAAACATTGTAAGCTTTGCTATATTTTTAAACCTTTCATGACAGTCTCATAAGCAAAGATGATATGTAAAAACATGCATAGAGAGTTGATCATAACCCTAATAGAAGCCCCATCTTCATTACCAGAGGGTAATAACATGCTTAAGATTAGACTTTCACACAATCAAGTTAAATGGGCCCTTTGTTGGTAAGAGCACTAAACGTGGCAGAGGCACCGACAGTATAACGGTTACTTAAAGAAGCTGCCATATAACATGGTTTCAAAAGCCAAAAGCACTTAATCTTTGCAATCTAGTTATCTATATTTCAGTGCCCAGTCTTCAACTCTTTAGCTAGGAAGGCTATGGCAGGATAACCTACTACTTGAACGCCCAATAACTATGTCTCTTGTCACGCTGGGTGCTGCACTGGTGAGCCTGGTAGGTTGCCCCTCCCTGCTAAA
The DNA here is from genome assembly GCF_040807025.1 of Struthio camelus. Lineage (NCBI taxonomy): Eukaryota > Metazoa > Chordata > Aves > Struthioniformes > Struthionidae > Struthio > Struthio camelus. The sequence goes on from NC_090943.1 coordinate 49,974,658, forward strand.
GATCAGGAGTCTGTGGTGACTTGTACAGACTTGGCAGCTTCCTAGAAGGGCACTGGTAAATAGATGTTCTCAACTCTCTCGCAAGCAGAAACTGGACTGAGCAGAGCAGATAGCAGTGTGGTACTAGCTGCTGTTATATGAAGGTCTTCTACTGGAGAAAATGGGCCCCCTAAAGGCTGCAGTATTTTCCGCTCCCTGGCACAATCCAGTTCTATAGTTTTCTCTCATCTTTCCCAGCCAACACCGCTGGACATCTGGTTCGCATACGGTAAATACTAGAACGTGGCTGCGAGCACACTGGCTACAAGTAGAAAAGACTGCGACAACACTAGAAAACGACGCCGGCTTCTGCAGCAAAGCATTGAGGGCTGCTCGATTCTGCCACTAGTTATTCCCAGCTAGAGTTCACAGCCTCTGATGGCGCCAGCCACTGCGTTTAGAAAAGGTTTTTTCCCCACCTTCACCCCACAGCCACAAGTGTTTCTTAGTCAAGCAAGAGCCGTTGTCATCTTGCATTCACTCTCTTACTTATTAAATAGGTTCTTGTTATTTTTGAGCCCATAGGGCTATACTAAAATCTAGTATTACACAACCACAGTATTTCTGTACCCTGACTGGACGATTGTGTCCTCCCCATAGCCTGCAAAATTATAATGACCTGAGGCACTGTGGTAAACAGCACAGGATGTACATGAATCGCCTTCCTACAGCCTGCCCACACGACCTCCTAGCAACCGATAACACAAACGCTGTTTCGCCAGTCACTGCACAGATATATTTCTTTGGGAGCCTTCTCAATTCTACCCTACTTATTCTATCTTGTTGGGCTCCGGGTTGAGATGAAGATCGCTGAGGAGAACAGTGAGATATGCTCTGATTGTTAAAGAGAGAAAGCTCAGGCCTCTAAGCAATGATGTTCCGTGCAAGAAGCAGATATGCTAGAAGTCACTGAAATGTCCTTCTCTGCTATTGCAAAGAACACGAGCAAAGCGCTGTGATAACTCAAGATGAAAGCGCTACAGAAATATGCACAAATCCTGCAACACTCTTGCTATAGTTTCTAATTCTTTTCCCAACCTATTTTGCTTTCTTTTTGTGAATTCAAATGAAGCTGGAAGCATTGGTAAGCATCTGCCTGTTGCATTCTTAGCTGCCCATTTGGAAAATCCTTTACTTTCACATATTCCAAAATAGTTTAAACAATGGCTAATCCAGCTGTAGCAGGTGCATCTTTTTAGTCAGTGTGCCAAAAAACAAAACCTGACCTCTGGTCTGCCCAAGATCTCTATTATTTGGTATCAGTATTACATTTACTGAGACTCACTGGACTGCTGCTACAGGATATAGGATAATCCAAACAGAACAAAACCTCTGGAAGACTACCTGATACCCTGCCTACACAGAAGAACAATTTGATGCTGAGTAGATTGTGCACATTTAAGATCCAGTCATTTTAGGAATTCTTAACCTGAGAAAGCCCATGCCTCAGTGCAGAGATAACAATATCTGCATGTGACGGCAGAACTTTTCCATCTTCCCTTTCCTGTAACTGCATCAACTTTTTATAATCTAGACAGCACACTGCAAACGGAAGGAACACCACCTCATGGAAGGAACAGCGTCTTTTTATTTTTCCTCTTGCTTTCCTGCCTTACTTGCAGGTCCTGTAGAAACACTATCAAACACTAACTTGATTATGAGTCTGCCTATAGTAACATTTAAGTCCCTGAGAACTCTCTCACCGGGTGCAGGACTTACACTCTGGTTAAAAACTTGCCACTTCCTTTCATGTCTTTTCCCTACCATCTTCCTGGTTTTGCTCACTATCACATATCCACATACTGAAAGAGTGACCCCACAATCCCTCAAAAAACAAAACACATCCTTCTTTTATACCCCCCCTAAAAAGTTACTTAAAATGGGATCCCTCAAAACTTGTATAGGCAGCCATCAAAAGTGCAGTACTGCCCTGATGAAAACGTATACCGATTTTCTACTGGTGACTCTGCTCCAAGCTGACCTCCCCTGTTTCTCTCCTTTACACATTGTAATTGTGTGATTTGTTAAAAGGCTTTTGATTTTGCACAAAATGTTTGCGCTTTCAGGTTAAAAAAAAAAAAAAAAAAAAAAAACATTACATAGTGCAATAGTAAGAGCCTTGTCTTTCCAAAGAGCTGGACCTGTGAGAGTGTTCATACTGAGAAGAGTTTTCAGAAACGTAAAGACTTTTTTTTTTTTTTTTTACTAGCAAGTTAAAATGAAAGTGCAACTGACTTCCAGATGAGGGTGTGGTGCTGGAAGACAAAAATGTAACTTGTCAGACCAACTCAGATCATTTCACTGAAGTACATCTCAACTGCAATACCTGCTACCAATCTGCTGACAAAAGAAGGTTAGTTTCCTTTTAATTTGTACTAATCTGTATATTAATTGTGATATATTGACCTTACATGCAAGTAGAAGAGTTAGGATTTGCTACTGGAAACTTCCGAAGCTGGCTTTGCAGAGAATCATGATTTCACTAAGGCACCTCCTTATTGCAACTTTTAAAATTAATTTGCTAAGTAGAAGAATAGGTTACTGATCAATTCATTCTGAAGGAAAAATCTATTTGTTTAAACGCGGAATATTAACTTCATTCAAAAATGTATTCATACAATCTCACATCAGGTTCATACACACAGAAAAAATGAATTTGTATCTCAGTAGAAAGCGGCTAACTCCTGGAGTAACCCTGCAAAACACATGCAAAGCTATTAATATACCTCCTAGAAAACAGATGTCTATTGGAATGAATAGGAATGATAGATATGAACAGGAACGTTAGCCAAAACATGACTGTATTATTTTAAGGGAGAGAAATAGCAACTGTGAAGTATTAGATAACCGTTCGTTTCTGCCAAGAATTCAAACCAGCCAAAATCATTTCAGGCAGGGGAGCACGTTCCCTGTCACAGCCAAACTGCTTCGTGGTACCCAGACATCTTAAAGTGTGCACCAAAAAGTTTCTTCATCATTTTGCTTTCAAATATATCTGCCAGTGATCCAATTTGATTAAACATTCCCAGATGGGTTCTGTAATAAGTGTTTACAGCACAGCCACATCTTTTCCTTTCAATTTTCTTCCAATCTTGACTAAGTGGATTAAACACTCCATACTGCAGTTTCTCTTCTGGTGAAACAGCAACATTTGCTTCTTATGTTTGAATCTCTCCTAGGCAAGTACTATAAAGCTGCAAAACACTGCTGCTGTTGAAAAATCCTGCTAACACCGATTGTTAGGCACGGAATGTGCATATCTGTTGTCAAACTAAGTAACAGAATTACTTTATTTTCCATTCTGCACACCACACCTAGGCAACAGTAAATGTCAGAGGACAAGCCTCAAAAAGCAATTATTGTTTAAAGTGGGAAGTGTTTGGAAATGTTAACATGAAAGTCCAGCAAAGTCAGTAAGGATCAAAACCAAGCCAAAGAGTTCATTTCTAACTGGCACATATTTTTAAATTTAGATAGGAGAGTCCCTGAAAAGAATAATTTATAAGTGTCAAGCAAGGATGGAAATTATTCATTTCTTTCTAATTAATTGGTCTGTATCCCTGACTATGACATCAGTCAGTACCTTATTCTTACTGGTAGACAGAGAGCACTGAAAATTTTCAAAGAGCTACTGCTCATAAGGGTTTGGCAACCCTTCATTAAATCCTTCTTTAAAAAACAGAAATAATATTTGCAATTTTTTCAAATGTGAAAATGCCAAATTGTAGCTCTGGGTAGAATACCAGGTAAGAATTTGTTTTCAGTAATACTGGCCTTGAATTCTGAAACACTGCCGAAGATGAGAGAAAGGAATGTGTTTTTCATTTTCAGCAGCTTTTTGCCACTCTTGCTAAGAAATCTTAATCCTGTTTATCTCAAGAAAATGGAGTACTGTAGAGCGTAGTTTTCAGCAAAGAATTTCAGCAAATTAGTAAATGAACACAATTACAGGAAGAAAAGAACATACTGTAGGACATGGCTTGCCTAAGAATCAGTCTGAAGATAAGAATACTAAACTTCAACCTTAAACAGGCAGTGAGAACATAACCTCAGTGTTTACTAACACTAAGTCATGTCATGAGATGAACTTGAAAAAATAGCAGAGGTTCTGAACTGTTTGGGTGCTTGTGGGCAGTTTTGTATGTGATAAGATTCCTTTCCATACATAACATCCTGAGAAGTTTCCAGCCATAAGATTCAGCATACCCGCACTAATTTGATTCTATAAAAAATTCCACTCGGGCCTAAAGCCATTCACTGCGTGAGATGGAGACTAAACTGAGTAATTGTGTCCCACTGCTGATTCCACTAGACAGCTGTGCTTTAAGTAATTGGTATGTATACATGTGCCTGAGAAACAAACAAGCACACTCTCCCTATATAATACTCGCATCCCAAATTTGCCAGAAATATATGAGAGTAGAATACTTCTACTTTCCTCTCAGCTTCAAACTGCTAATAGGCCTTATCCACTATAGGGTAATAGTATTCAGAGCCTTTAACCAGTACTGCTTTGCTTTGCTGAGGCTGTATAGAGAAAAAAAAAAGTGTAATTTCAACTCTACAGAGGTGCAGGCAAATTTATTTTGCAATAGAATATAGTCATACATAACTGAGTCAGAGCAGTTGAAGCAATGATGGCTCCTCAGCTGAAATGTGCTAACTAGTGAGGTGCACTACAAGCCTCTTGCAGCCTCAAACACTGAGGCTAACGCAAGCATTTGAAGTGAATCCATTTTACTTTGCGTTGCATCAATATGGTCAGTTACCCCACTTCACAGGAGAAGCTGAGACTTGGTCTCTTCTGCCTCCATCACTGTCTAGCTCTTTGTACTGGCTCTAGTAGTCTGACTATTTGCAAATGCATTCTTAATATCTAACTTGTTTACATTCGAGATTGATAAGCAACCTTGAGAAAGGATTTTAGGTTTCAACAGAAATTTTAAAACTTGGAACCAAGTTGCTTTTCTTTCTCTTTGTCCTGCAGCTTTTGCCATGGGCTGGGATATGAACAGCTCAACTGATTACTGGATTGAGGACGAGGGTGATCTCAGCTCTGTTATAGATTACAACACGTATGAGCTGCTTTGTGAAAAGGACGATGTAAGAAATTTCAGTAAATTATTCCTCCCTGTGTTCTATACGTTGGCTTTCACTGTTGGAGTCGCTGGAAATTCATTAGTGGTAGCAATTTATGCCTATTGCAAGAAACCGAAGACCAAGACAGATGTGTACATCATGCATTTGGCCATTGCTGATTTGCTCTTACTCTTCACACTCCCTTTTTGGGCTGCAAATGCAGTGCAGGGATGGGAACTTGGAAACGCCATGTGCAAGCTCACTTCTTCTTTATACACCATGAATTTCAGCTCTGGCATGCTGTTCCTGGCCTGCATCAGTGTGGATAGATACAGGGCCATTTGCAAATCCCAAGGTCATAGAAGAGCTGGAAAACAGTGCAGTGTAACCTGCATCTGGGTCTGGCTGTCTGCTATTGTACTCAGTATCCCTGAACTGATATTTAACCAAGTGAAGAAATACAATGACAGGAATGAATGCCTTCCTGTATTTCCAGTGAACATGGAAACACTCTTAAAAGCAGCCATTCAAATCCTGGAAATTATCCTGGAATTTCTGCTTCCTTTCCTAGTAATGCTGACCTGCTATTCAGCTACTGCTAGAGCAATCTTTAGATCTCCAAATGCTAAAAAATCTAGACCCTTCATAGTTCTGCTGGCAGTAGTAGCCACTTTTATTATTACTCAACTGCCTTACAACACTGTTAAGTTCTGGCGAGCCATAGATACCATCTACCTGTTGATTACTGACTGTGATGCAAGTAAAACTATAGATGTTGCACTCCAGGTAACTAAGAGCATAGCTTTGTTTCACACCTGCCTGAACCCTCTTCTGTACGCCTTTCTGGGTGCGTCTTTTAAAATGCATATTATGAAAATAGCAAAAAATTACGGATACTGGAGAAGACAACAACAGAATGGAATAACTGAAGAAATTTCTATGAATTATGAAGACCATACAGAAGAAACAATTAGCTTCACTATATAGACACTCTGTTTTCATTATCTTGTGTAACAAAGGGTTTATTTACTAATTAAAGGGGTATTGTTTCCACATCTGTTTTGCAAGTCAACTTCCAGATGAATTTCTGGACCTACAAACTAGCCAGGACACTACAGTGCAGTTCAAAATGGAACATGTTGATCAAAAGCAAGCAGCAGGCAAAAACTGTATACTGAAAGTACTAGAAACAACTGGAGATACTCACTTAAAAAAAAAAAAAAAGATTTAAAAGGGTCACAGTACTAGGCTATTATATAGGTCAACAATCTGTACATGCCTAAAATGGATAAAGAAACCAAAAGCAATAACACCACAGTACAGGAACTTTTATATCAAAAGTTAGTAATTTTCATGCCTTTAAAATGTAACACTATAGGTGTACTTCTCTGTTTTGTAACAGCTTGGAACATTTGCCTAAAAAAAATTTCCATGTTTTTCCTTAGCTATCATCCCATAGATACCCTTGCAGCAATGAATGAAATGAGGGATCAGTTCACAGCTGAGAATTAAGTCAGAAAACAGAAAACAAAACAAAAAAGCTATTGTGTGTTTCCACATACATATAGCAACAACAACATACCTCCAGGAAAATCAACAACTCCTTCTCCGGAACTACCTAAAATGACCTTTCATCTCTCCCTTTCATTTTCTGCTCACTCTGAACTTCAGCAACCCTGTGTCCCATGAGGGGTACGTTCCAGATCTCTGGTTCTGATCCTAGATTCATAAGAGACGGTTATCCAGGATCTCATTCTTGTCACTTCCTAAAAAAATGGCTCAGCTTCCCTCTCACTCTTACAAAACACTTGGGCAACAAGTATCAAGGCAACCAAGGAATGGCCTTACATTTTTCAGCTATTCCCTATCTTAATTTTGAATGGGGAGCCCTACGATCTATTACAAAAATATATACTTTTATATGTACCTTTATTGCATGTCTCTGGATTTTACAGGTGTAGTGGGGGCTCTGAGCTTTCATGCCAATCACTGGCTGAAAGAAGAGCATAAACTATACGCAGTAGAGCTAGATGCAGACAGTAATTGTCCTTAAAGAAGAAACTAATGACAAGGAAACACTGACCTGTGAAAGCAAGAAGGTAATTGTTTTGGAACTGTTCATTCCGATGTTAGAGTGAAGTGCTTAATGAATAAAATCCATAGATCCATATCCCTCTTGTAACTGAACTAACTCCACTTGATATCCAAGGATAACCTCAAGAAACAATCTTAGGCAGCTGATACAGAAGATAATGTAATAAAAATAAAGTCCCTAGCACTAACAAAAAGATTAGATAGCCACTGAAGTCCTAGAGACTCTCAGTACAAATACGGTATGAGGGAAGACATCTGTTGGTAAAAGACTGCAAGAGGGATAGTAGAAGATGGCAGGCCAGTTTTTTGATTCCACAATGGGGAAGTTACACATTGTTCACTTAATTAACGCTGTTAAGAGAGGCAACGCACTGTAGATTTGCCCAAGAATTGTATGGCTAAATAAACTGAAAACTCTGTTTACCGTGATAAAAGAAATCAACAAGTGTGTGTGTATATACAAAACTTACCTATTTCTTTGATCTTTTTTTATTGTATTTGCTCTGCCCAAAGTTCTAACATGTACTCATATTCCAAGTGTTATTCCTTTAGAGCACGCATAAAACTTAAAACTAGTTCCTTGGCCAAACAATGGCACTATGTGAAGTTTTGGCTTTGTAAATGTCAAAATAGTATAGTCAAAGTATTAGCAGGAATAAGAAAAAGTTTTAAGCTAATCTTCTGACACAGGGCCTGGAATTTCTAGTAGGAATTTGTAAAATGAATCAGGCACTGCAATAATTATAATCTTCTAAAATAAAATATATGAAGACACAATAAAATGTAAAAATATGAAAAGTGCATTGGCTTCCACTTTTGCTGTCTTTATCTTGCTTTGTTTTAGTAAGCATTGACATCTCTCATCACAGGTTTTTATTTATCTATCAGGAAAAGCTAGAGGCCTTGCTTCATGAATGAGAGAGGCTCCGACTCCTTGTGGAACTCATAGTCGGTGGAATTTACAGTCTTTCATAGAGGGGTACCGAAGCTGACCCCTGCACAGCGCTGGCCAGAATTCTAGGAAAACAGCAGTTATTCCATGAGTTTCTAGAGACATTTGAAATGCATCAACAGATTAGCTTTCAAAATGAAAAAGTGGTGTTACACCACACTGCCCCACATCATCTGTTGCTTATGAAAGCCAACCAGAACCTCTCATTCTTGGACTCTGCTCCTAGTTACACAATCATGGACTGGAAGAAAAAATTCTGAAACGATAGACAAGGAACAACAGTAGCATACGTAAGACACAAACCTCTTCTTTCTCTTTGGATGGCAGAATCTTACAGAATTTCTGTCCAGTATTTTGCAGAAATACAAGGGTGTGAATTGTAAAGTCAGAAGTGCTTGACAGATGTGCTACACAGATGGTCTACTTATACACTGGTAAATGTGACACGTTTAAGCCATACCGTATTTACCGTGTAAGTGCAGAGTACCCAGTCCTCAAGTTCCACCCAGACCAAAACAAACAAACAAACAGCAGAAAAGGAGGCTCTGACTGGAGCTACACATTTGTGCCTTTTGTGTCCGTCTTTATACAAATCTGACTGTCCTAATTATTTTTTTATTAGAAATAAGACAAGCCAAATAACGCTCTCTTACTTTTGCGCTCTCCTCTTTTTATTATTCACATAACTCATTTTATGAGTAATATCTTTTGTGTGTTACCTGCTACAAACTTTTCCATTACCCGCCTTGGGGACTGCAATGTACAGCTGGGAGACACTGTCCCAGGGCAAGCGTAGCTAGCTATTAAGTGACACTCTCAGATGAAGAGGCAAGGTATAAATATCATACCTCCAGCTCTGATATACTAGAAAGGAGACAAAGAGCCCTATCTCCTGGTGAGTCTAGGTATTGCACAGGCATATCTGAGTACATAGCTTCCCCACACAAAAGTACATAGGTAAAACATTCAAGCTTATCTCTAGTCAGCAGCTCAGTTTATTCAGTTAGCTTCCAAACTCTCAGGGAATTATGATTTTCCAGTTGCTGTCACATACGTTTGGATAAAAAAGTAACTGCACTACTGTGACAGGGACATTTACCATTTATAAACCAACCCATTGATCTTTCTGGGAAGAACAACATAGGAAAATTGCCAGTAAGAGTCAATCAGCATAAAAGAGTCGTTTAAAAAACAGCCACATTTTCACTGTAGATGGTATACCCAAATCTCACACACAAGCTGACAGAGACAGCTTCATAAAAACAAAGTTTGAAGGCTATTGCCATAAAGGCGCAAGTTATCTGATGGAAAGAAGTATAATTTAAAGAACAACTGTGGCATTTGTTCCATGAACTAAAATCAGAGGTTCTTAAAAGGGCCTGAAAATCCAACTCAGATTTGACTTTTGGACTTTGTCTAATAAAACAAAGACTTGCTTCTGTTTTCTACTGGTTTACCTTCTGTTGTCTTTCCTCAAGAGGAGACAATTTTTCATCTCAGAACTGGAAAGCAAATATTTTTGTTATACCAGTTCTTAGAAGGAAGTTTAGACTTAGCCACTCTTATTTAGATTTTCTGTGCTTACCACTGCTCCACCACTTCTTGCCATTGATCACGTAACTGTTTCCATCTCGCTCAATGCTGCACTGCATATTGGTGGCATCACTTGAAGCTACATCAGGTTCTGTGTTAAAAAAACAAAACAAAACAAACAACTAGATTAAGTATACAGGTACTACCTGTATAGCACTACCACCACAAATACAGGGATCTACATATACTGTAAACACACTATTTTGCTCCCAGTAGAAAAGCCGTTTCAGAACCTCACTGCTGGTGGTCAAAGGCGTTCTTTTTCTAACGACACTTTATTCATAGGCAGCTTAAGCTGACTTGTTCTTGGGCCCAAACTAGTCTTTATATTAAAAAGCCTTCTTCCCTTCCTGACATTTTTAAATCCTTTCCCCTCCCAATGCACTACTTACAGATAACAGTCATATCTCTTCTCAGCCTTTGTTTTTCCAGTGAAAGGAAAGAGATTTAAACCTCTTTTATGATGACACTTGACTGGTTTATGAAATAGGTTACATAAATTGGTTGCCAGCAGTGTCAGCAATGATCTTGAAAAGGAAAGATTAATTCTGTTTCCTTTCACCCTAAACTTCTTTGTTAAGCCATCTTCTCTCAAGTTTTCAGTGAAAGCATCTTTTTACTCTTGGGGGACAGAGTGAAATAGAATAGGCAAAGTAAAGATCCAACTCTAAGACCAAGTTCTCTCAACTCCTGCTGACACAGGAAGGCCAAAATTTTGACATCGCATGTTTAAAAGTTACCTTCCTATATCAAAAAAGCTTTTCAGAGGTGCTGAATGACACAAGATTCCAATAGTAATGCATATGACGCTGAGCTAAAGACATAAAGAAAGTGCATCATGTGTTTCTCGAGTTATTTTTAGGGTTATGCCCCAAAAACGCCAATCATGACATAATGCAAAACTATACAACTTTAACCACAATCATCATACTTGTACCTACATGTATGTTTCTAGAGAACCCCCAAAGCACACTGTAAAAATGGTAAGTGCTATCGTAAATCTGGTTTGTACAATAACCTATACTTTACTAGTACTAAAAATAAATTGAAACCATGTGGAAAGCAAACACTAATTATTTTAACACTCCGAAGTGGCAACCATCAGACAGAAAGCTCTGAAAGTACAGCAAGGGTGCCTAACTTTGCACTCACATCTTTCCGGGGTCACACTCACAGGCTCAGTGGAAATATCTGCATTAATTCATTAACACATAACAACTTGTGGTTTTTTGCAAAAGCTATTGTGGAAATTGTGCCAGTTGCCTGTAACTTTCTCCCGGAGAAAAATTTACCTGTCATGCAGAAACAAGAACTAATCTTCCCTTCAAGGAGAGGCTCAAGCCACTCTTTCTTTTGCTCTTCGGTCCCGTACAGGTGGAGGACCTCCATGTTTCCCGTATCTGTAAGAAATCAGCAGTCATGTTTACTTCTAGAGACACCCAACTGGTAAGGTATAAGATGCCCACATTTATAACATTCGCAGTGCTGTAGTTTAGGCACAGAGTGTGCTAACCAGGTGCATGACAGTTGAAAACTTCAGGGGCAAAGAAGCATTTCCCTGTCTCCTCAGCGATTAGCGCATAGTCAAGCTGGCTGAGACCACTGACATCTGGGAGAAAAAGGTTCCACAGACCTTCTGCTTTTGCCATTTCCTGTTGAAAAAGTCAAAGGAAAAAACACTAGCAATAAACTTTCATCCTGCAATGAAGTTTGGCCTGCTACCCATTTTCTTCCTTCCTGCCTATTACATTGTCCAATATAGCTGCTTTTTTATTTTTTTTTCCCTCAAATAGCTATTTTCAATAGATACAGTCTTTGAGTTAAAGTTTAGGTATACCCTTCACAGAACTCACTTTTACTTTTCTCCACTTTCGTTTGTATCTCTCATCTCCTTTTGCATGCTTCCCTTAATTCCTTCTTTCTTTCCTTCCACTGTTCCTCGCTCTGTTTCCTTCCATGCAGTCAGAGTAACTTCTCCAAAGGCATATACCATGCTTTTATCGCTACAGTGCTCAAGAATATTTACTATCCAGTACCTTCAGTCTCTCAAGCACTGGTGGTTTCTTCCATTTTTCCTTCGCTTTTTCATGTCCAGCATAGTATTTTATTATTTCCTTAGAGAAACAATTAAAGAGTTTGTTTAAATAAATAATGATATTTAACATATACAAGTAATTATATGGTTTGTTTTAGAGCCCTGCACCTTAAGGAACTAACAACAAAGTATTCAATATCTCTTTCTGTCATACAGTTGGCTGCATTACACATTAAAAATATAATTCAAAAATCAAGCCGTAATCTATTCATTTTGCAAAACTTTAAATGCATCATGGAGATGATCCCCATCAGTACATTTCACACATGCGAATGGCTTGCAGTGGTTTAAAACATATGATGAGGAAAGTAGAAGACACAATGTTTTCTAAAGATACAAGGAACTGGTACAAAAAGCATGCATGCGAGAAATAAACTCAAAAGTCAAACAACAGATAAAACTCAGTCTGATGTACTGGCACATGACATCCAGATTTCCTGTCACACCATTCAGATATACAAGCTATTTAATCATTTTTAACAGAGCAAAACCGCAAAGAATGCTTTTTTTTCCTGTCAAAATAACTTCTTGACAGATTATGTAAACTTTCACTCTGAGCAGTGAGTATTAGTACTATATAGAACTGTGTTCTATTTAGGGAACCTAGTATTTGACAAGGATATTTTAGTAAGGCATAGCACTACGAAGATGGCCCCAGAACGAGTTTTAGAATGAAAAAAAAAAAAACAGTGCTTAAGAAACTCTCCCTTCTCCCTACCTGTTATATTCTTCCTCTATAAACACTGCAGGAACACTGAACTGTAAGTCTAAACTTCATTTTCAGGTAAACAATTTTGTGTGCTGATTTTATGATATTACACAATTCTCTTTATTCAGGGATTCCAGAGCATCTTTCACACAGCTTTGCCATGAAACAATTATTACGCTAGTTGCACAGAAAGATTAAATGCCTTTCCTAAAAATTACACAGTAAGAGAAATTCAGAACTAGAACCTACAACTCCTGATTTGCAAGTCCTGCTGTCAGAAATAACTTAAAACAACAACGCTACTCACTGCAGAACTTTCATGGCTAATTGTGGTTCGTATGTTTGTTTTTAAAGCAAGTACACCTAATTATTTTAAAGGTTTCCTTCCAGAACAATCCAAAACTAGTTACAGATAGACTTTTAAGAAACTTTAGATACCAAGAATTTCTGCTCTCAACCCTTCCTTGTGGTAGGCAGGTATATTCATAAGCCATTTAGTTCTCTACACTTCTGCCTGACTAGAAAAACAACGAAAAACATCCAACCAAAGAAACACCCAACTCTGCAACAAATGTCATCTGCGCTTCCACTAGACTGAAAACTGAATCGACTTTCCAAATGAACAATTTTTAACATTTCATTAAATTGAGAAGAAAAATGCTTCATCTCATTTTACCTTCCTCTAATTATGGATTTCTGTGGATATTTCCACTCTCTTGATTTCATACCTTCGCTGGTATTAGATATATCCAAGAATGAGGCTACGCTGATACATTATGGAATCATGTTCACTAACATACAAACAAGAAGAGAGAGACCAAAGCGAGAGAGAGACCGAAGCATTGAATATTGTATGGTTAAAAACAGTATTGTCCTTTTTAAACTGACAACCCAGAGTATATTCCCCTTTGAAGCAAAAAAACCAAAACCTTAATATTCTTAAAATAGGAGATTTACAGAGTCACACAAAAATCAGCAACATGCAGTCATGGAAGTTATGCATGAATTCCTTATACAGCATTACATTACCTTTTCAGAATAACAACAGCTCAGGATACTGCGAACTATAACCAAAGCAAAAAAAACCCAAAAACCTTGTCCTATCATATACTGAATTAAGGCTGAATAAAGTAATAGGCTAGAGTTACAGGAACAGAAAAATTAGGGCAACAACATGCTTCTCCACATATTAGTTGAAGAAGACAACACTTCCTCAATCTTAATTCCAAAGTTTCTAACAAGAAATCTGAATATAGGCATGCTGTAATGCAGTGAGCTACAATGAGCACAGAAACAGTGGTAGACATAATGCAATACTTGATATGAGGCTGTCTCATGAAATGCTGCATTCTGGCTACTCCCAATTTCTGAATAAGAGAAAGGAAGATGTGTAATACACTCATGTAATCACACCACATCTGGTGTCCATGACAACACATCAGAATTAATAGAAATAATACTTTCAATAAAGGGTCTCAGAGTATCTATAAAAAAGGAAAAACAGAACCACCATCCTAAGCACCCTAACCACAGTGACATTCTAAATCAATTAGATTAATAAAAGAAATCCAAACGTTAGGCTCTTTGTGTCCTGATTTTACTTCTTCCTTGGAATTGAAAAGCAAAAAACTCAAGAAAGAAGTGAAAACAAGAGTCTGGAATAGGATTGAGAATTTACAAGACATAAGACAGTGTGAGCTCACTAAAGAGAGTGACACAGCACCTGCACGCATGCACTACGTCAAAACTAAGTATGAATCCTTGCACTTCGTACGTAAGAGTTCTAGGTTTTTGTTAGGATACCATGGTATTAACTATGAACAAGGTATTCCTCCACTTTTAAAAGTAAGTCTTAGCATTTATTAACAACACATACAACATTTCATTTCTTCAAGAAGATTCATGCAAACTGTAACGACTTGCGTTAATATTTTGCAAGCACCACCAGAAACATCACTGCGTGAAAAATAAAGCTGTTCTGGGGAAGGAAAAAAAAATAGGAGGACATTATTTCTATATGAAAGTTTTACATTTTTGTAAACTCTACTCACAAAACGGTCATTTAGGAATAAGTTTACTAAAAACTTTTACCTTCTCAGCCGGATATATGTGCTGTGTCATGAACTGCTTTACCTTCAGCAGAATTTCTTGGCCTTTCCTACTTTGATGGAACAACTCTCCTGAAATTCTGTGATGTGTTCTGCTGCTGAAAGATGATCTAAAGAAGAACATCCAACAGAGTAACAAATACGACCACATTTTCCCTGATAACAGTATGAGCTGCCTTATACAGGCATTGAAACAAGTGAAGGGGTTGTAAGAGCTTTGCCTGATCTTACATCAGTAGTTTAGATTTCTCTTACCTTTTTGAGAGCTCTAACCCTCTCTCTGCCAAAGGCTTCACCACCTTAGCAAATTCATGACTATTCTCTGCAGAAGCATTTCCAAGGAGATATCTAGCATATATACCCTAAAACCAAAAGGAAAGGCATATATGGCATAATTATGCCATAAAATTATCTCTGTTTATTTCTTCAGCTAGGTAAGTAAAACATAAATGAACATGGTAGGAAAAGCATCAGCAGCTACCGTAGTGTTATGAATTACAGAGTTTACTGGGATATGTTTGTATTGCTTGTGGCCCATATCTGATATAATGGAAAGGCTTGACCCAAAAAATAAAAATAAAAAACAAAAAACAAAAAAACATACCCCAGCCAAACCAAACTAAAGGAAACCCCACAAGAACTAGTAGAGCAAAAAAAAAGAACGTCTGCACATGATACCGCAAGCAAGTCCAGCCTGTCCCTTAAGCCAACTGACACCAGAATACATTATGATTATTATCCATAACTACGTTACCTGCCCACTCTACAGGTCTAGAGTGTAGACCTACACTCTAAATTAATAGCAGGTAGTTTATCTCATGCTTACTAAGCTGGTCTCATGCTGCAAACTTCTCATGAAACTGTACTCCAGTGGCTGAAAATCTAAATAAACAATTACTTCTGTTGACAATGAATCAATGAAACTTATTTTCTCCTGCAATCAGATGTCAAGACTGGGCTACTATGTGCACTTTCTGCTCATAAAATGCCAAGTTGACACAGCCTCCTTTTCATCTGTAGGTGACACCAACAAGATCTTACTTATCTGCTACTTCTTCTATCTACTTCCATGAGAGCTGCAGAAGCTTACTAACATCTTTGTTTCTGTGTCATATTGGACCTGAATCAGGCAGAATCCAAAAAGAAGTCCAAATGATAGAACTGCCAGCACACTGGCACGTCAATCACAAAAATCCACACATCCACTTTTTCCTTCTTTAGCCTGCTTTAGTAAGAATTTAGCTACAACTAACACAAGGTACTTCATGCAGCAGGAATTCTATCCTAGAGAGTTACTGGTCATAACCATCTAAGATACTGCTTCTGAAGGAACAAACTGAAGTACAATGTTTTCAGCTATTCTTAAAAACACAATTCATATTTTGAAGAAGTATTATCAATCTACAAATACTCATAATAAAAATATGCAACATTTCAGAAAATATCAGTGAAAGTATTACCTGGGATATCCCGGCCATTTTAAAATATGACAAAGCAAGAAAAAAATTCAAGTTGGAAAAAGTAGTGCTAATACCCCGGCAGCGGCGGTAAATGGAAATCAGTTCTTCAAATGAAGGCATTTCTACAAAACAACAAAGTATTTTAGGATACTCAAAATTTTCTAGGATTTTTCCGCCTTATTTTTCAAACATTTGAACAGCTTTTTCAGCTTTATGATACCTGCAATTTACACAGTAAAAATAAACTATGATTTATCATCTCATGAGCTAAGTAATATAAGAAGAGCCAGAAGGAAATAGGAATTGTCTGAATTCCAGCCAAGCATAACACTTCCTACTTCCCACTCCCACCCCAGCCAAGAAACAAATTGCATCAGTTTTTTTTAAATGAAATAAGTTTACATGTAAATAACTTTTCCTTCAGTATCTCTAAGAAAGCTTCAAAATAACCTTTTATAGAAGTAACACAGAGTGGCTAATCCACAGCATATAACAGCAGGATTACCTGTTCTAATAATAAACCTTACTAGCAGCACGTTTCCCACAACGAAGAAAACTATGGAGAAGGTCTCGTCAAGTGCGCAATGATTTGCTCATTCATTTCACATTTCATTAGTGTTTATAAAGGTAACATATCAAATAGAAATCAACCCTATAATTCATTTTGCCAAAAAAATTAC
Organism: Struthio camelus; assembly: GCF_040807025.1. NCBI lineage: Eukaryota > Metazoa > Chordata > Aves > Struthioniformes > Struthionidae > Struthio > Struthio camelus. Next base: position 49,991,467 of record NC_090943.1, read on the forward strand.
AACTTCGTACCTACAGTGTCTTTGAAATGAAAGGCAATTCCCAAGTCCTTAATAGATGAAGGCCAAAAGTAGAACATAGTGGCATATGCTAAATCTGATAAAGGATGACCAGTAGTTGAAAGCTCCCAGTCCAGCACTGCCAAAACACGAGCCTTAAATAAAAATAAAAACCTCTCATGAACGATAGGAGATAAACAAGTTGAGTGCTCCACACCCACAAATGTACAACCCACTTAATATCCAACAGCTTTATTGCTGGAACATGCTCCAAGGTTACTATATGTTTAAAATTACATACATGCATTGTAACTGTCCACAGCAAAATCAGTTCCTTTTAGTACATTGTTAGGCTCTACAGACGGTTAACGTTCACATAGAGGCAGAAAAGCAGCCATGTTTCCAATGGAAATCCATCTTATATTACGTACCTTTGACTAATGGTTTTCTTGTCAGAAACTTCTAGACTATTCTATTCAAAATATGGTTGAAAAACCACATCCTAAAGAACTGCAAAAGTACTGATAGGTTTCTTTTGTGTCTAGCCCTTCATAATGTTGCACAGATACAATTTGTGAATGGATTTTTATAACCTAGCTGTCCTGTAGTCCTACGTGACCACGCCAGTCTACGCATGATCCCTCACTACCGATTGCCTTGAACTAGGCACAAAAGACTGTCCTACGTGGCTGTTCCTACATACACAGCAACAGTTTCTATGGACTATTTAAAATGATCTATTTACAGCTTGGTCAGTTCTTTCACCTGCAGCAGGAATTGCCAACTACAACTGGGAATGCCAGAATCTCTGCTCAAGGAGTCAAACAGCACATTTTAAGCCTACAAATAGTGTCTGTCAATTGGTCTATGTACAACAGAAGCGGCTTAGGGGAATTGCTGGGGCCTGCTGCTTTGTTATGAGGCTGGGTAGGAGCTCAAGCAGTCACCTTGTCTCAAGTCAGTCCCTTGGGTCATTTCTCTTGGAGACTACTGGGGACCTTCTGGATCACCCAGGGAACAGATGACAAAAGTGCGCTGGATACGCCCACAGACACAACCTTGATACCTGGCTACACCACAACTATCGCTATAGGGCAAACTAATTTCATCCTTATAATCACAACTGTAACTTAAATTCCATAGATTTTGCCAAAACAAACTCTAACCATTTCATCTCCCAACAGTTCTATGCGAAAAGTAAACAAAAATACATTAAAGTTGCTATTTTATTGATAACAGAACCGCTTATCTTTTGCTCCTGATTACAAAGAGGCATCAGAAACAGAACTTTTGATCCTATACTGAAAGTACAAGTGATCTGTAGTATAAAATAGAACAGATTTACAATTAATTCAAAGACTGTCTGACATCTCTTACCTTCTCATCAAGAATAGTAAAACAACCTCAGAATTTGTATATTCTGATTTGCAGAAAGTTAACTTATGAGTTAAGGTTGCTAAGCCTGATAAGAAAAATCACATTTTATTTTAAAATTATTTTCTTTAGATCATAAAAGGGCAATTTGCCCCTTAAAAGAAATCAAACTACTGCACGGATCATATTTTAAAGCCCAAATCCCCATCTATATTGTGCAGGTATTGCAGAGTCTTGGTTACATACACCAGGCATATCTTTTGCTCACAAGACAGCAAACAACGTGGAAAGATTCACAATGAAAACATGATTATGCCGATATACAAGTAACAGTATTTCTACAAACTAGAAAACCTCTCTTCCTTTCCCTTAAAGACGAATTAGGAATGTTCACAGTCTCTGTGATTTACATCTGTTCCTTAACTAAGCAGCTTTGACAAATTTTTCTTTGCTTCCACTGATATCACATATCATGCATTTAGATCCTTTTCGAAAAGCCATGGTGGTCAAGTCCTACCGCAGATTTCAAGGGGTTTTGGATCCCATGCTCATGTGGTTTAATGAAGTGAGCCTTCAGCATGTTCTTAACTTGCACTGCATCCAACAGAACTTACGTACATGAAATCTTTCGTTTCTGGACTTGGAAGTAGAGACTAGAGCTAATGAATGATGTGAGTAACTAACTCCTGCAATGGAAACCTGTACTCTATTGTGTACCTAAACTCCTTGCACAGAACACACGGAAGAGTTTTCTACTGTTCTTTTCTCAGATGTATAACATCAGTACACAAAGGACAGAATTATTATTTGCACTCTGATTTGCAAAGCAGAGAGTCAAGCAGTTTTGATGAATCACAACTAAGACAACGAATGGTTTGATACCCATAGTGTACTTATTCCAAGCAGTTCTTACCCTGGCATAGAGCAAATCACGTACTAATACACTCATGTAAATGCCCCATTAACTGGTAGGAGTGCAAACAAATGCGGTACTAAATATGTATCCCTCTGCCAATATGTATATCTATGTCAAATACCTCCTCTGGGTGGAAGATGATGTTATCCATTTTAAAATCCCCATGAATCAGTGTTTCTTCATTATCACCAGGTGGCAAGTTGTTTGCTAACCACTCAGCCAGCTGGTTCATGGCAGGAATATCCGTATGAGCAGCTGCATCATACTGTCTTTTCCAAGTTGACACCTGAAAACATAAAAACACTTCAACAGATTTTTCAAACTGATTGACAAGTTTTTCAAAAGCACAAAATTATGAAGCCCATGCTTCTGGGCTGTGACTATGACTATGTTACTTGTAAATTCGATAGAGCCCAGTAGCTTTCCACTTGTGATGAACTGTGAGATTAAAAGATTCAGTGAAGACTGCCTCTGTTTCTTGTTTCAATCCTATTATGTAGCCTAAAATACCAAAAGTGAATGAATACCGTTCCCTGCTTACAGCATTACAAAAGTGATTTGAATGTAGCAATAACTTCACAATGTGCACAAATAATTGAACTAAGTGAAGCTGTTTAATAGATTAAATATGACGGTCACTTTTAAAAGACACTAACATTTTAGCTTGCAATTCAAAAAAATCTTCAAGGACTTGACAAGGTTTGAAGATCCGTACCTGTCTTCTGCAGTATCCTGGTCCTCCGCCGTATCCTTGCAGACCCAATGCCCGTACATCAAAGGAGTGCAGCAGGGCCAAGGTTTCTATCATTGCAATATACAAAGCAGAACGCTCTGCTGGGCCCACTTCAGGCAGTGAAGGGTCTCGGAAGATGCGACCCTAGAAACATCATAAATCAGATATTTGGTGGGATATATGGATCAGAAGGAGAGAAGTAAAGCTACACATTGCAGGAGCAATGCAGTGAACCAATCCCCCCTCCGCAGTCAAAGATCTCTTCTTTATTTACTTTCTTCCTTGCTCAGTACAGGTGAAGGGATTCAGAGGAATCCCAAATCATTCGTGCACAGGATGCCCACTGGAAGCTAAGTCCTGAGGAGGAGTTCAATATGGTATGAGCCAGGTAAGCCATTCCCAAGACTAGCTAAAAAAGCCACCCAGCACTTTCTGGTTTTTCTTCCGACAGCTGGTGTCACACAATAATTTAACATAGAAGCCATCAAGCTTCTGGATACCCAGCGCCACTGGCCTTGACAAAGGGCCTGAGTTCCTCTACCCTCCCAGCAGGCTTTGAGGATGGGGGCTATGAAACCAGGCCCATCAGACACAGGAGCAAAGCAGTGAAGCTGAGAAGAGCGCTCCGCTGATCCTCTCCGCCAGGCCCCAGTATCAGGACAACGATCCTACTGCGTTACAATCCTTCTTTCACTGTGTATTTTCTACCAATTGTCATTGGCTAAAAAAAATGCTCCTTCCTCAATCTCCTTGAATTTTTTAAAGCTTGAAATGAATCAAATTGCTAATATTTAGCAAGCAAGGCTGCAGGCTGAGATATGACTAACAGGCAAAATCTGCCTTAAAATAACTTCAGTAAAATAGCTCAACTGCTTAAAAATTCTTAGATTAAGCAACTGCTAACTGGTCGAGTTAGCAGTTGTATATTTACTCTGGGGGTAGGGGGTGGGGGAAGATATTCACTTGACTCTGTTGCTGAATTTTAAAAATGTAAAATATAAAAACCCTAAGTCTTTATGAACTGGAACATTTCCCATAGCCATTTTTTCAGAACAAGACTGACAATTACTTAAATCACTAATAATCTGTCAAATCACTTTTGTCAGCCTAAGTAACACAACACCTGTCAGACTTAACACCTGACAAATCATATCTGTCAGCATAAGTAATACAGTCTCAACACTAGTTTCAGTCTTCAAATAGTCTGACTGTTCCTCAATCTATTTATTAGACTATCATCAAGATAGAATTGCAGAGATAATCAAAATGCTATTAGCTGAACAGCATTTTCTGACACAACTGAAATAATTGTTTGTTTTCATAATACAGTTTAGCCGCTACATCAAAGACGTATTTGATGATCCAAGATCTTCCCACTTTCCTTTCATTTGCTCACATGCTGTTGTTTTGCACAATCAGAAAACCATGCTTATGAATGCTTTACCTCAGACCTCAAATTTCAGATCACAGGTGTCCCAGAATGCATAAGATGAAACATAAGGGGATATTTTCACACAGTCATATTTCTCAGGGCTTGAGCTCCTCGTGGAGCCTAAACTTCCTGAAACACTGCAGGCTATGTAGTAGCACGTACTTGAACTTGTCAAACAAGAAAAGGCAGAAAGAGTAGGACGAGAAGGGAAGAGGCCTGAACTCAAATCCTCCTCCCACAGGACAAAGGGACATGCAGACTAAGCATGCCAACTTAGCAAACTAAGAATTAGGAAAAACTGGTAGAAACAGTATCACCTGTAATCAACAGTTACAGGACCCACAGACTGATGAACTACAGATCTGTGTTGTATGCTTTCCGAAAGTAGTATCTGAGCTGGAATTCTATTTAGCTTTCAAGAAAAGGTGATTTTACATAGATTACTATCTTCAATACTACAAGGGTTCCAGGATGTCCAAGGGTCCAGCATAACTTTATAGCCTAACCTGATCTCCCTCTGACTTACACGTATGATTTTCACACACGTAATCTCAACTCATTTCAAGACATCCTCCTGACAGCTCAAATGAGAACAAGAAGGTTAAATACCGAGCTGAATACTTCAACAGAGAGGGAAGTAAGTCCTGGAAAAGCTGAAGCCAGTATGACTCTCTGATAAATAGCACTTTTTAAAAATATCAGAGGATTATTTTTATTTGTGTGCCTCAGGGCGTACTCTCAAAACTTATGAAACTACTGGACGAGGCTCTATATTATCAGAGAAAGGGTTTAGATAATTTAAAAGTAGCTTATAGTAGGGAGAAGAAAAAGAATCTTTCACGTTAGTTGACCAACCTGCACATGCTGCATTACATAAAACTCTGTTCCAATGACAGAAACATCACTGCAGTACAGCAAGGGCTCAGGGACTGGAAATCCAGCTGAAAATAAGGCTTTCTGCACACGATATTCTCTATCAACCTGAAAAAGAGAGAGAAACTCAGGTTCACTGAAAAGTTCTCAGAGACAAATCATTATTTTACTGAGTAGAGCGAATGACAACGTATCCTCTTAAATGCTTAGTTGTGCATATAGCATAGAAAACCTGAAACGACCCGAGGAATTCACTGCATTTCTAGACAAATACTCAATAATCACTGAAACATGCTGCACCATCATTTATAGGACTTAAATACCTGCAATACAAAGTGTTCGGAGCTCGTCAAAAAACGTTACTTACCTTGTGAGCGCTAGGTAAAAGGGGGCCATGAGGCTTCTTCCTGAGCACATAAGCCTGCCCACCTTTCTGGAGATAAAAGGTTGGATTTGACTGGCCCGAGCTACAAATAAGAAGATTCAAATTACTTACGAATTCAAGTTTGGAAACATTTAACATAAACTATGCAAAGTGCACTGTGACTTGGCCTGAACAAAATGGCAAGACACAGGAAAGAGTTCTTCTCAAGAGTTTTCTTTCAAATATAACCTTACAAGGATGCGAGCTATAGCCTACAGAGTCAAAAGTTCTATTCCCACGTATAAGAAAGATATCTTCTTTCGCTGTGGAAAAGTCACAATTACACAATTTGTTCTCTTGTGAAAGGGAGATAACCTTCTCCTCTCTCCCCAAAAGACATCACTAATGTTTTCAAGGCCTGCAGTGGATGGATGGTACTAACCTTAAAGCTTTCCAGTTTGGAAGATGTTAAACAGAGCAGAATTCACGCTAACCCATAATTATATTCTCCCTTTTGGTGAGCTGCAGTGTCAATAATGCACATATAGAGAAAGTTCTTTAAATAACTGATGAATTCTAGCACCAAGTCCCACTGAAAGCAAGCCTATTCATCTGTTCACATGCATAAGGCGCTGCCTAAAGCAGCTCCAAAGTTTTAAAGAATGAACGTTGCAGTGACAAAGAAATACCGAAAGAGGACCTTTCAATTATATACACAGGTAAAGAGAAGAACATTCTAGATAAACCCTTCATGACACCTTGATCCTTATTTCCCTCAAGGCTGAGGAAAATGAGCTAATCCATATGCTGTCCTCTCCTCATTCTGGATTATTTGTAAGAACCATTCTGATCAACCACTGAAAAATCAAAGTCAAGCCAGCTTTTGCCCTCATGATCCCTAGGGGGTTTCCATTTCCCCTGAGCCAGCCAGAGGGCAGCCTATATGAAGAGTGTAGCAGGTGTACTGTGCAGACAAGTACTCTACGTAGCACAATAAAAGTTTTGGATTGACCGAAGCCTTGAAGTGCAACCTTAAAATGAATAAAGCAGTAAAAGCATAAATACTGACAATTTATTAGCGGAGTTCACAATTAGGTGCTCTCCTGACATCCCTCCTAAAGTCCCTTGGATCAAAGTACTTGCGAAGATTAGAGCAAAGCTAAGGATTTGATGGATTTGCATCAGAAGACAATGAAAAATAGCGTTAGTGAGGCTTCTTAGGGATGGCTGAAAATAAAGCACCTGAGGTCACATTTACAGAGTAATTAAAATGTATGTTTAGACTCACTTATCTCCCTAATAGCTCCTAGTTTGAAGTTAGGTAAGTGATCTGCTGAACCCAAAGGCACCACCTCTTCTGTGGATCAGGGTTTTGGAGTCTGAGTGAGCACCTCACAGGTGCAACATATCGCTCTCAGGGCGTGACCGAGAATCTCAGCCCAGCGCTATGCTGGTCATGTGTATCAGTTTTTCAAATTGACTCCTGAGGCCATTTATGCGCTTCTGAACATTATTAGTTCTTGAGCAACTAAAGAGCAAGCAGATAAACCAGGATTTATAAGTAGGTGAGAGGCAATAAAACAATCACGTGTACTTAGGTAGAATGAACCATGGAGCGTTTCTGAGAACAGAAGAAAGTCCACCCGACACATCATCTTGTTTGCATAAACGCACCACTAACTCTGGCCGCAGATTCCACCTATGTAAAAGGTCACCTTCTCCGTCGCGGCAAACGTCTGACTTCTCCAGCGCTGCAAACGATGAACCGTGACCCCGATTGCGAAGGAGACCCGCCGTGAGCCGTCTCCACGGCGCGCAGCCGCTAGCGCCGCCCGACAGCCGCCTCCGCCGCCGCGCAGCAAGCGGAGGCACGTCCCGGGCTCGCTCTCAGCAGAGCAACACACGGGCTCCGGCGCGGGGGCGACGCGCCAACGGCCGCCGCGCCAACGGCCGCCCGGGAGCCGCGGGCGGCCTCGGGACAGGAGAGCGGCCCGGCCCTTACCTGTACTGCCGGACGGCCAGAGCCGCCGCGGGGTGCCGGGGGAAGCCGGGCAGGTAGCGGCAGAGGTAGCGCTCCAAGCTGCCGTGGTCGAAGCGGTGCTGCGGCCGCACGTCCGTGGTGCCCCGCTCCGCCGCCATCTCGCACTGCGCCCGCTGCGGCCCGGGCCCCGCCCCGCCCCGCTCGGCGTCGCCAGGGCAACCGCGGACGCCTTGGTCCGACCGGGAAAGCCGTCCCCGCCGCCAGGGCTGCGAGCGGCTGCTCCCGTCAGCGCGGAGACCGTCCCGGCTTGTACTCGCGCTGGGCGCCGCGCCGCGCCCTTACTGCTGCCGGGGCTCGGTGGTGCCCAGCCGGCGAGGCTGCGGTCACCGCCAGCGCCCGCCCGTTGCCCGCCGTCGGGCGGGCGGCAGGAAGAAGGGGGCCCCCTGCTGCCGGGAACGCTGCCCGCGGGGCCGGCGTGCGCAGGGGACGGCGCTCCCCGCCGCTCCCGGAACTTCCGCCGGGGAGGGCCGACGTGTCGCTGCGGAGCCGCCGCTGCCGCCATGGGGGAGCCGAGCCGGCTGGAGCGGCTGGAGCGGCGCGTACGGGAGCTGGAGGCGGAGCTGGCCCGCGAGAGGGGCGGGCGGCGGCCGCCGCGGGCCCCCATCGAGAGCATGAGCGCCGAGGTGACGGACTCCAACCCCTACAGGTGCCGCCGCCGTGGGGGGGGGGGCAGCGAGGGCCGCGGGGTCCCGGCCGGGCCGCGCCAGGCCCCTGCGTGTTACCGCGCCGGGAGAGCGAGGAAAGCCCGCGGTTTGTCCAGCTAAACCCCTAATGGAGGGGCGGGGCGGGTGTGGCTGTTGTTTGAGGTCTTCCTCTCCCTCCTTTACTTAGATCAAAGCTCGCTTTACAGGGAGCGTCTGGGACGCCTTGTAACGGTCGGCGGGTCTGGAAGTCAGGCTTGGGATTTTCCCAGTGTGGATCGCTGTAATGCGAAGTTATGGTCGTAGCTGGCAGTTGTAATGCAAAAGCGCGATAGCAGCGTCAGGTGTTACGTGGCGGTCCTTCCAGCTGTCCTCACATCCCGCTGTTCTGCCGTGAATTTTTTTCTTAGTCTTGTGAGGGAGTTAATCTAATCTGATTGACTGGACTGGAAAACGTTGGAAGAGTCATCGCTGACCTGCTAGCATGTTGTACGTTGAAGAAAACATTTCGGGCTTTGTTTCTGTAAATCCAGGATTCGTTTACTTTAATAGCGATAGGCTCTCCCAATTTCACTAATGTTACTCATACCAAAAAAACCAAAAAAGTGAGCTTCTGCAGGGTCAGCATGCCGTTGCTCTTGCTATTAGGGAGGTATCTACAATGTCATTTAGACTGTATCTAGCTGGCAGGCACAACTGCAGTGGGAACAGCAGGCTTGAGTTTGTTGTTTGGCTGGCTAATCTTTAAAATAAATATGATGGTGAATATCTGAAAAGCAAAACTACAATCGGAAACATAGAGAACCTTTTGATAAAGATATTGCTTTTTTTCTTTGTAGTCGTCTGATGGCATTAAAAAGAATGGGAATAGTCAAAGACTATGAGGTAGGATTGTATTTGCATTAACACAACCTTTTTTTTTTTTTGTTAAGATCACATTTGACATACTGATCTGTGTTTTTTTTTTTTTTCTTTCTACAGAAAATCCGTACCTTCACAGTTGCAGTAGTGGGTGTTGGTGGAGTTGGCAGTGTAACTGCTGAAATGTTGACAAGATGTGGCATTGGTAAGGTAATGACTTTTTTTTTCTTGGACTCCTTCATAGTAGATGGGCTAGTCCTTTGTATAAAAAGATAGATAAGATTTCCCCTCATTGGTTTTGTTCAAGTAAAAGTATCTTGACTCAAGCACTCAAGAGCAGCACTTGGGTAGACATCACGAATGAAGAGTCTTGGTGTCTTTCTTATGCTAGTAAAATTGATTTATATATCTGTCTTATAACATTCATCATATGGGATTGCTGCAGTGGGAAACCAAAGAAAAAGGAGAAGGTAACTCACAAACAAGATCAAATTCTATGTTACGAGAAAAAGGTGATTTTAACAAAATTGAAAGGCAGTAGACTTCAAACAAGCAATTTTGTCACAAAACTCGGCTTAACGTGAAACTCTTAGAGGCTAAAAATTTAGCAGCCGTTTTAAAAAAAAAAAAAAAGTTGATATGCATATAGATAACAAGAACCTCTAGGGTTAATATAACTAAAAGGAAGAATTTGGGCAAGGGCTTGGACAACAGTATTTCTGGGCAAAAACTGACCATTTACTTTGGGAACTTAAGAAGTTTCTCAATAAGGACGTGATGCAATTTTTTACATTGTAAGGTTTGTTCCCCCTCTTTCTGAAGGAGCGTGTGCTGTAGGCCAGCATCTTGAGCCTAGGAAAGGACACTGGACTACTAATTCAGAATTTATTATGATCCACGTGTCAGTGAATTATGTAGTTATCTTAAGTGCGTTAAACTACATGCCAAAACAGAAGTGAAACAAATGACATATTTTCAGTTAATGTCATAATGACAAGTAGGAATATGAGAACACAGTTGATAGTATCCATGTCGATAATCTCTTCAGAGTAGTCTGCTTACCCCAGATCATGTTAACAAACTGCATTTTATTAACAGTGATTTTCATGACTTAACAAATCAATTAATTCCTGGTGAACAGCAATTAGAATTCATTCTTACAATTCAACACTTCTTACAATTTAAAATTTATTATAAATTTTATAGTATTTATTTTGTTATATAATTATTATAGTTCTTAGAATTCCGCACTAATAATGTTGGTAATTTTTTATATATGACCTGGGTGGGACCGCGGGTTTGAATTTTTTGCCTATTTTTTTTAAAGAATGAATTTTGCTATTTAAAATGGCTTACTGTAGTGCTTTGTTTGCAGAGTCTTTGGAAAGTCACATATGTTGATATAATCTTTATTGTAGCTGCTTCTTTTTGATTATGATAAAGTGGAATTGGCAAACATGAACAGACTCTTCTTCCAACCTCATCAAGCTGGATTAAGTAAAGTGCAAGCAGCAGAGCATACTTTGAGGTATATACTCAGAAAAGCCGGTATCAAAATGTATTTACCCAGGATGCTATTATGCAAGCGATTACGAGTGAAGTATCTGTTGCTAAAGTGGCGTGGTCTAATTTAGAAATTTGAGTATAAAACATCAGTGGGAATGGTTGATACTTTAATGCCATTTTTTGTATTGGCAAAAACCTTAATGTAAATGTTCTTTTTAGGTATAGCTAATTGTGCTCACAAGATTGGCATAAACCATGCAGCTTCAGTATGCCTTTTCTTCTGATCTCATCTGTGAATTTTTATCTCTATGGGCATATTAAACTTCCGAGTGGAAGTTTAAGACTAGCAACATGTGTGGAAATTAAGGAGTAGGATGCAAGATACCATTGTATTTATTAGCATTGACTCATTTCATTTCCTCTGTAAGGAATATTAACCCTGATGTTCAGTTTGAAGTACATAACTACAACATCACAACACTGGACAACTTTCAGCATTTCATGGATAGAATAAGGTAACATCTCTCGACAAAAGCATATAGCTAACTTCTGTTGGTGTTTGGCTCTAAATATAGCTTCAAATTTTCATTGTTTTTCTTTTTTTTTGTAATTTGGTAATTTCCAACTGAAAACTAGTGGGAAATGTGTGTATATAAGGACATGTTTTTGCCTAGTCCTCTTCTTGAGAGATTGTACTAAAGAACATTTATTTTTACTGTGAAGTGTTCTACTTTGTATTAGTGCCTCTTTAGATTTCCAGTCAAATTGTGTTAAGCTATGGGTCATATAGACTTTTCCAATACAGCGCAACAAATCACGTTTTGTCTGCTGTTGGCGTAGCCTGAGGTACACTTCATGGAATAAAGAAAAAAATAGTTAGTAGTGTATCTCGCAAATGAATTCTGAAATAACTTTTCCTTACTTGCAGGTATGTTGTACAAAGATAAGGGTTTTTGGTTTTTTTTTTTTTTTGTTTCTTCCTGATATTTTGTATTGCATTTTTCACTCGTGAGAGATGCAAGTGTATACTATGCAAAACTTCCCTTAATCTAAAATGCCTGTATATTTGAATCCCAACTTTAGTGTTCTCCTGTTCCTAGGAGCTGTTTTTACTGCTGAAATATAATGCTAATTGTGTGAGTGCAAAAGAGGGTACAGGTTTTGTTAGAAATATACTTCCTATGTATTTATGTAATCTAAAGAAGCGTGTTGATTGCCGTGTTGGTATTTTGGTCCAATAGCAATTTCATGCAAACTTCTGATATTTATTTCAGTAACGGTGCACTAGAGGAAGGGAAGCCTGTCGATCTTGTTCTGAGCTGCGTGGACAACTTTGAAGCTCGCATGGCAATTAACACGGTAAGGCCATCTAGGGCATGCTTGGACACTTGATAAGCTTGTGGAGGAAAAATATTTCCTCCACAATAGTTAGAAGTTGTAGGGACTAGAGAAAAGACAGGACCTTATCAAGAATCTTTTGACAAAGTTCCTCCTCATGCTTCATTAATTTAAATCTGAGCTTTTATCCGCTTCTTGTAAAACACGTTCTATGTGCATAAGTACAACTGTAGTCTTTACAGATTACTAGCAGATGCCAGTTAGCCTAGGAGTAAGTGTTGTAAACTTTTTCTGAATTTCCAAGTTATCTTTATATGAATGTAGTATCAAAGCCTAGCACGTTAAATCTTACAAGCTTCCTTAAAAGCAGGTATGAAAAAATGTATGCTTCATATGACTTTTTGTATATTAAAAATATCTTAAGACTGTGCACCTAATCACGCTATTTTTCTTCACAGTAGCACCCTCACAGAATATGATGCGAAACGCATGCCTTGTTGTTATTCAGCTAACTGTTCTACAACTTACAGGCACTAAAAGTGCACAGAGAAGCTGTATCCATGCCACTAAAAGTATGAGGATGTAGTGCGTGCAATTAGATTTGCGAGTGTGGATCTAGTAACTGGATTTCTAATGCCTGTATCAGTTCAAAACTGTCTTAACAGGTCTGTCTTAACTGTCTAACTGTCTTAACCTGTTTTAACAGGTCTTCATGCAAGCACAATGGCCTAGCTTCATGAGGACAACTTCAATTTGTCCTTTCATTTTTACTCTTACAAACTACTACTTTTCTGCCTTTTCTGTTTTTCTTCCTGAATATTGATCTTCTGGCTTTAAGGCAGAAAGGCTCTATGTTTAATCAGTCTCAATGTACAACTTAACTTTTCCAGTAAACTTCTACATTGTTGACGTGTGCATTTCTGCGTTTATAAGGCCTGCAATGAACTTGGACAAATCTGGATGGAATCTGGAGTGAGTGAAAATGCAGTGTCAGGACATATACAGCTGATCATACCTGGTGAATCTGCTTGTTTTGCGGTATGCAGTGTTCTGCAGAATGGCTGGGTTTTTTTTCCTTTTTAAAATGGGTCTGGGAGTATGAAGATTAGCTGGCTAGTGAACCTGATCCTGGCACAGCTGATGGGAGTCGCTTAAAATATGGTGTTTGTGTGATCTGTTTGTGGGTTTTTTTAATGCATTTTAAAAGCTGAATTTCTTTATTTCCTGCAGTGTGCTCCTCCACTTGTAGTTGCTGCAAATATTGATGAGAAAACGTTAAAACGAGAAGGAGTTTGTGCAGCTAGTCTTCCTACTACTATGGGTGTTGTGGCGGGAATTCTCGTACAGAATGTTCTGAAGTAAGTGACCAAGTTGCTGCTGCTCGGTGTGTACGGCACTATGGCATGAAGAAATCTGAAGAGCTCTTTCGTAATGATTGGTCTGATTCTTTTTAGATATTTGTGGCTTATTTCCTGAAGGCGTTGGTATCACTGGACAGGGGTAGAATACATACTGCTTGAATCATAGGAGTCTTTATTTTGGTGTTGCTGTTTTTAGTAGAACTTTTCAGGGGCAGGGAAAGGTCTTGAGAGCTTTCTTAACAGTTTCTTACTGTGTACGCGCACAGTTTTTTGTGGCCTCTTTTTTCTTCTTAGTTCTGTATTTAAGGAAGGTCCCATTTGACATCATTGATCTGTAGATAGAGGGCTAACTCATCTTTGAAATTTTGTATGTGAACAAAGAGAAATAATTTCTCTTGCAGCCTCAGTATTATAAAAATCTGAGGTGAAATGAAAATGGTTGTATAGCAATATGAAATATTTTATTTTTTTCAAAATTACTGACACATGACTTCAGCTGTTAAACTGCTTCTATCTGCAACTTTTTTTTATGGTTTATTCAGTTTCAAAATGATGTACCATCTTTCCCCAGCGTCTTATTATCGAGACTTGCCAATTACATGCAGGATGTTTCCCCTTTTCTTCAGTTCTCTCAGTGCTTAAACTTTGGAAGTGGCTGGAGGCAATATTCAGAGTTATGCTTAAACATATCTAGAGAATGAGATCTTATTTTGTTTAGCCAATTTTTAGCCTGAGCTTGGTTTTGTCAGAGTGGTCCAAAAATTTCTAGTTTCTATGTTTACAATTATGCCAATATACATCAAAGCTTTGTTTTTAGCTGTGCAGACATTTATTGCATAGAATCGCATAGCAACAGCTGTTTACCTTTAATGAAGAAGGCAAGTTTCAAAAATTACACTTTAAATTTGCACTTGCATTGCAAATTTGACCCTAGAGAGGAGATGATTAACTGGTTCTGATCGTCTGCTGAAAACTCTCCCTTTATAATACGTGGCACCTGAATCTATCAAGTGGGAATGGGTTTAGGCATAGGAGAAAATTGCTTACGTTTTACTCTCAACATGTCTTTTCAGAGACTGTAGCTGACTTGCTCTCACCCAAACACACCAAAACAGGACCTGGTTCTGTATTGATGCAGCTATGCTGTTGTCAGTAACTCAAGTGACTACAACTCATTTTAGGGCAATTATAGTAACTTTTTACTACGTCACTTACTGGTTAGTGGTATGCACGTGCGCTCCAGAAGCTCTTTAAAGAAAAATTATTGCCTGAGCAATGGAACTCTTACATTTGCATGCATATATAAGGACCTGCTTTCTCATTTTGTTTTTCTAGGTATTTGCTGAATTTTGGTACTGTGAGTTATTATCTTGGTTACAATGCAATGCAGGATTTCTTTCCAACTATGGCTATGAAGCCAAATCCACAATGCAGTGACCACAATTGCAGAAAACAGCAGGAAAATTATAAGGTAAAAATGTTTTATGCTTTAGTGAAGTCTTGAGAACATAGCAAGCTATGAAACTGTAGTGAAATAAAACTGTTGTCGCTACTCCAATTTTTCAGTGGCCTTATCTTCACATGGTTACCTGAATTTCTAAAAATAGAGTAGTTAGAGTTATCTTAAAGGTAGGCACAGTGGCTTGCATGCCGTTATATCAGGTAAGATGTTCCTCTGCAGTAATTCCCTAGTGGTTCTGGTAGTCATGTTACTGACTTTGAGTGTCGTCTTTTTTTTTAAACTTTGCCTTTTTATGCATAAGGAAGTTCTAAACTGTGACTGCATATTTTAAAAATTAAAATGATTGTGAATATTCAAATGTGATCTTTCTTGCTCTTGTGGAAAATTGGACTGTTGCACATATTATATTTTTAGGGTTTTTGTGTTCTTTCTTCAGAAGAAAGAAGCTGTGCAATCAAAACAAGAGGTAATTGAACAAGAAGAAGAAATAGTACATGAGGACAATGACTGGGGTAAGTAATCAATTGGAGACTAAACGATGTCACCAGTATCAAGTATTTCAATTCAATTCTTCATTTTGGGTGAACACAGTGTAGAGCACTTCTCATACTTTCTATTTTTTGTAGCCTACATTGCTTGATTACTGCTGGATTTTCACTGGTTTTGATAGTAATGTTAACACAAATTGGTGCAGTTTTTAATATACTGGGCAGGCTTCAGGCTCAAGAGTTAACAATGTTTAAGTAAAATAGTTTCTCAGACGATGATGTGAAGATAGGAAGATGTGAAAATATGTATTCATTAGATTGTGAGGACCTTTAATGCACAGAGCAAGTCTTTTTGTGTCTCAATTTACTTGTATTTTCTTTTAAACGTTTATCTAAAGAGCATTTGTCATTTCTACCACCCCTTACACTAAGGCATCCTCAAAGTTCTTTATATTCCTCTGAGAACTTTAAATTTGAAATAATGTATTCTTAAGAAACTGTAAGCACATTTTTTATAAACATGTCAAGAATGCATATGCATACTCTGTTTATTACATTATATAGAGAATAATCTTACCCTACCATTGGGAAAACTGTCCTCACAGTAAGTTTTAAACTGTGAGAAAAGTCCTACGGAAGTGCAATCCTTGCCCATAAGGAACACATATGGCATCACTTCTTACATTCTAAAGGGAAACACTTTGCATAGATAATGGTGATGAAGTAGTTAAAAGCAGAAAGATCTTCTATTTCAAATTGTCTGTATTTCAGAAAAATAGCTGCATTTTTTCTCTTACTATAACATATTGATTGAAGAACTCTTTCTTTTAATTTTTAATGGGGTTCCCAATTCTTTTTAATGCAAAAGGCATCGAATTAGTATCAGAAATTTCAGAAGAGGAGCTGAGGGCTGCCTCTGGCCCAGTACCTGATCTTCCTGCGGGAATTACTGTAGCATATACTATTCCAAACAAGGTAATATGAACTCCACTATTTCTTTTTTAATACACTAATTTTTGAAATATACCCTATACATTAAATTTATAATAGCTCTCAGTTTCGGTACCATTTAAACCTAAAATAAAATTCCATCGTAAACAATTCCAGTAAAACTGCATGTCAGCCCGTCCCACCAATGTCTTCTAGGATCCAGTCTCAATTGTGCTCCTGAAAAATACATTTTTTAAAATAATGTTAGTGTGAATGTAGTTTTGCAGTGACAAGTGAATGTATTTCATATTTTGTGTTCTAGTTGTAAGCAAACGTGACTTTCTCAGTTGCTATTTTGTCGACTAATATTTTTTACCTTGCATTACTGAAATAAATCTTAGGTGGGGAGGCGGGTGTTTGTGTGCTATTTTTCTTCCTAACCTTTTCTCCTGTTACTGATAGGAAGAGAATGCTGCAACTGATGAAACAGTGGCCGAGTCTGAGGAAAGCCTAGAAGAACTTATGGCCAAAATGAAAAACATGTAGCAAAACGTGTATTAAACTTTTGGGAATTTGGAATGACGTTGGATTATGAGGAAAAACAGACTTTTTTGTTTTTTGTCCACTGAAGCTTATCTTTGAACTTCTGATGAAATGAAACTGTTACTTAGGGCGAGGGGAAGAGACGGACTTACCTTGTTTGTGTTTATTACTGTCTGCCTATTCACGTGTCCTCAAAATACAAAGTTGTGCTCTTGTAGGTTTTAACGTGTCAACGTTGCTAGGGTCCAGACACTCGGTGGAAAATTAAAGGCGATGGATAAACTATCACAAGCAAGCATGGCACGTTATCTGCAATATCATGTCATCAACTGAGCAGATACTAGGGGACAAGTGAAATGTGCACTCTTCTTGAGAGGACTGAATAAGTCAACAGCTGATGACAGTGCCTCATGTATTGCTGCTTCCAATCGTCCATGCACACGTACTAGTTAATATTCACTGGTCTCTGTTTAAATTCTTGGCATGGCTTGTGCTGTGGTTATTTTTTGTGAGTAAATGGAACGCTTTCCATCACCAGGATGGAATATATTTTTAAATTTCTCTGTTTTTTCAGTTTTATTACTGCGTGCTCTTAAATAGCGGCATATATGTTTCCCCTGTGATCATGCTTTTGAGCATGCTGTAACAAGGCATAAGAGTTTTTTTTCTTAGTAGATAATTATGCTAGCTGACAGGCTATTAACATGTCATCACTTCAGCTGGCAGATGATCCTTATGATAATATCCATAAGAATTACCAGTAACACTGGAATGCATAGGAGATTTTTGTCTAAAATATAAATACTTTTGTTAGTTTCTAAAAGCTTAACTATAATTCTGAACCACCCCCATCTCATGGGGTATATTAGAGAAAATACTTGATCTGAGTTCCATATTAAAGTTTCTAAAATTAGTTGCTCTAAACTTCTAACGTTGCAATATTTTCCATAGAGTAGCGGAGCTATCGTATTTGCCTTGTAAATAATGTTAGTATAGTACTACTAACTTTTAAATTATCATGTGTTAAACTGACCTGTAAATTATCCTGTAAGTGTACACGGTCTGGTATTGCCAGTACCCTACAGGTAACTAATACACGAGAAGTACTGATTTTAATTGCTCTAGTTGTCTACTGCAGAACCCTATTGCTATTTAGATTTGGCTTGGAAGAACGTACATTTCCGTCTCTAATGCAATGCAAGTATTTCCAACTTCGGCTGCTCAAAAGCATTTTCAGAGCAGGATGATGCCAACACAGAACTGCCTAGTACATGGTAGTAGCAGTATCCAACTACTAGTATTTTGAAGGTGCTTCTGTTTCTTAGGGTAACTGAATGAATACTTGGGGTTAAAAATGCATTTCTCATTGCTGAGCTCTTAAGCAATAGTTCCAAGCTTCAAAAACTGTTTCCTCCATAGTTGGTACTATAGTATATTTGAACAAAAATCATCTTTGACGCTACTGCTGCTTTTTGGAGGGAAGATATATTATAATATAAAACAGAAGATGTGGTTTAGATTGAATTCAGTTTTGGAGAGACCAGATTTTAGAAATTAAGTGTAAAGAGCAAGGGGAAATAAACAGTGAGATCATTAAAAAGGTACACACTCAAATCAGCATCAGAGAGAGTCCAGAGTCCATCATTCCAGAGTCTGCATTAGCTTGATCCAAGTGTCAATGTAAGTGTTACTTGTATTTCTTTGTGAGAGACTTCACCTTTCTTTTGGGAACAATAAAAATGAGGCACACACTTGACTCTGGAGATTCTGAGGCAAATGGCTGACTCATTTCTACGACGACTCAGTTAAGCTTAAGACTTTATTTGGCTGTAGACATTACTGCTATCACATGAGTGACGGGTTTACAAGAGGCAGCTGTTGACAGTTTTATTTCATGTACAGTTTTATGAGCAAACTAATATGTTATTGTCAGCACACTTGGAGCATGCAAAAGGGTTCTTGTATTGCTTTCTCAAATTATTTTGTAATGATTTCAAATTCTTTTTGCGCATTTGTTGAAAGCGAGAAAGTTGTGTGTACTAATGGTTAAAATTCAGTTCAGTGCTGAACTTCTTTTAAAAAAAAAAAAAAGAAGAGAAGAGAAATTCTTAAAGCTGCCTTTTTTCTTCAATTAAAAAGGCATTTACAAAGATAATTCACCCTGACGGGAAAACATAATGGAAAATCTATGACTTCTTTTTGTTATGGCATAATAAATGAAGCATATTGCAACAGTTTAGTTGGGCTTTTGTTCATTTATTTGGCAATCTTAAAAACTTGCAATTTTTTTACAGTGTATCATGAATGTTACTGAGATGTTGGTATTCTGCCTGTACTGTTAAATCTCCCTTCAATCTGAAGGCTTTCTGCGTTGAGGTGGAGTTCTCCTGTATAGAAGTACTAAATATATTACAGCGTTTAGCTTATACCGTAAGTTACTCTTATGTGCATGAGGTACAACTACAGACACATGAGCAACTGTCTTGAGAGCACAGTTAACTGTGGTTATAGCCTCATAAGCTCGTGACCTGCAAAATCCTCCACTCACTCATGATCATGCTTTTCATAAGAAATTTTCTTCGGGTTGTCAGGGAAGGCGTATTGTTTGCTCACTGTCTTTGCCAACGGACCATGGGTGGTTGTGACCTGCTATTTTTAGGACTGATTCCCCCCGCCAAAAAAAAAAAAAGTAACAGGGCAGTTAAATTCAGCTATGAATAAAGGGGAGAGAAGTATATTGAGGGAAGAATAGTAACAATTCAGAGTTGGAAATCACCCAATGGAGAAGCCTGATATGACACTGAAGGTTCCTCTTCACCTGAACTATCCATGTGAGGGGAAACTGTTTAGGAGAGAAAAGTACCATTATACATGTTAAAATCTGAACAGAGCTGACAGGTTAACCCAGGCACCTGCTAATGTACTTTCTTCCCAGGGAAACCAGTTATTTTTGCACAAGTCCCTTGAATATGAGCTTGCTTAAAGCTGAAACCAATCTGCAAGTAAAACTTTGGGTGGAGCAGTATTTGACTTCTTCAAAATTACTATTTATACCAAAACAGCTTTAAAAGCTTCTGAAGAGGCAGGGAAGGGTTGAAGAAACAAGTGGCCTAAGCAAGGCTATTGCAACATAGAAATAACAACTGTTATTTAGAGTATATACAATTAGTTCAGCCTATCTTTCTTGTTATAATCTCAGCTCTTGGCCTAAGAGGTATCAAAGTACTATGTTTTTGGTATTAGCTATAACTTGAGCAACTAACTAATATACATGTCTATATACAATGAAAGAAACTCAGCTTGTACCATACAGTCTGCGAAGTTAACATGAAAGGACTTCAATCTTCAGCATGTTTCCCTTGTCATTCCAGAAGATAGTTTTATGTCCCAAAATACTATTTTATTCCAGGAAATGTAGATTTTCCTTAGTATTTTGATGTCTAACTTAAAATGCCAATAGAGACTACCTTTAAATTTGAGCAGCTTTATATCACCTTTGTCCATGTTCCAGGAAAACATTTGGTGGCAATGCACTTTTTAAACTGAATGTATCTCCACTTGATGAGTGCCGGGAAGTTGCTTTTCCACCTATCAACAAAGTCTCTGCTTCTTTTATTTCCATAGCTCTCTTGTAAAGTTCAGCCGCCTTCTCAAAATCTCCCCTTTCATAGCTTTGGGAGGAGAGTAGAACAAAGTTGAAACAAACAAAAGTTGTCTCTCGGTTCACTCAGTCAGAAATGCATGCCCTGCTACCAGCAAATGTAGTTAAGGCTATCTGCTTTCTTAACAAACGTGCGATTCTACTACTATTTTTTATCTACAAATTTTTATAGCAATTCCCCCTCTGTATGCCCAGAACTTACAGTCTTACCTGAGCACAGCCAAGTTCTTTAGAGTTTCTCCCACACGAGGATGCATATGACCAAAGCTGTCTTCATAAATCTTTAATGCACGTTCATAAAGAGGTAAAGCTTCAATCTGCTTTTTCTTTGGGTAGCAGGAAGTTGTTTGTTAGAGAGATACATTACATTTGTTCTTTTTTCCACAGCCTATCAGCACATCCCAAATACAAAAAGTCATACATATTCAACCAAAAAAGGTCTTTTGAGTTTTTTTTTTTAAACTACTGTTGACAGGTGAAGAAGATGCTCGAGACTGTCAAAGCAGTCGAATTTCACTTGCAAACCCAGCTCCCATTATCAGGGTCTGGACTTCTTAGGCAGTTTTGAAAATTTAAGCCTACGTACCTGAGCGTTTCGAGTTATCAAATACTCTTTAGAGCCTTTTACCTGAAACAGCTTTAATCCCTGCTGAAAATTAGATATGCAGACTACAAAAATGCGGAAAACAACGTACAGCTTGCTCCTGCTGATGCTAAGTAAGGAATCTGGTAACAGGCTGATTGATTACGTTTCCTTGAATCTCAGTGTGGACTAGAAAGTCAACTGGTGTAGCCGTCTCAGATTTTTAGATATACAAAGGCACAGTTGATCAAGGTGGCCACTTGCCATTCGTGAACATATACTTCGGCCATATGAAGGTTCACTTGCCATTCGTGAACATATGGGTAACGTTTACCACCGAGCCAGTGGTGTAGCTGTGTTGCGTCACACTGGGAGGACTGCTGTACTGCGGGAAGTACTATATTCTAGCTGTAGTCTTAAAATCATGTGGGCGTTCTGAATAATTGAAAGAGCATTAGCCCGAGTGTCCTTGTGTAATGCCAGTCACAGCAATTACCTGTTGCCTGCATTCCTTTTCCTTGCCAGTTTTTAAAGTGGAACCTAGGAACTGGCAAGTCCTACAAGGAGTTCCCTTCTAAATACGATTATGTCCCTTTCGTATCATTTCGGTGCAACTCATAAAAAAAGGCCTTAGATAGTAATAATAAACACATAAGACATGAAGAACTTACCATCTGACAATAAAGAACAGCAAGATTCACTAAAGCAGTAGCTACACTAGGGTGTTTTGGGCCAAATGATTTCTGTCGAATTTCAACAGCTAGTTCATACAGAGGCACAGCCTTGTCAAGTTTTCCCTAGAAAATAACCAAGAAAAAAATGATTCCATTATCTTGTTATACCAGAATGATAACAGTAAAATCTTTTTAAAATAAAAAGCTTAGAGAAGTTGAAATTATTTCCAGAAGAAGGGTTTAACTTTGGTCAACTCATAGATATATTCGACATAGATTCTTTATTGTGAATATCAGGAGTTAGTTTTGCAAAATACCTGAGTATATTCAACTCCCAATGAAATCGCTACATCTAAATTAAAATAATTACGTGTGCTGCAGGATCGGGAATGTGCTTCTTGGCTATGTCTACTATTGGCTACATCTTCCTTTTTTTTCAATATTTAATCGTTTCCATGAATGTCTAGTTCAGAAGACTTAAAAAACATTTCACTTCTACTTTTATCCAAATAACTTTCACCAGAGAGTTTGCAGCAGAGAGTTTATTTTGGTCCTAAAGGGCCTACATTTTACTGGTGATACGGGAACGTAGCTGCCTTAATTTCTGAGCAGTTTTGAGCAGTTTTCTGTTTACTAAAGTGATGTTCGCACTGTCTTCTTCGGAACACCTGCAGTGCTGAACGCCATTTCAAATACCTGTCTCTTCCCATTCACCTTCCTGAGAATTCGGCTTCCTGACTTTGGTTCTCGGTCCCTCTTATTTTCCAACTGGTTTATTGTAGATTATTTTTTCCTAGTAAATCTGTTTTGCTCCAAGTCTGAATCTGCTCACACATTAACTGGATATACTTGGGAAATATGCTTAGTTCTCCACTGTTAGAATATGAATTCTCATAGGCAATTAGAAAATCGGAAACTAGAAACTTCCATTGTAATACTGCTTCATTATAACTGAAACTTCAAGTTCAAACTTCATCCTTATTTCTTCAAAGCATCACCATGCCACAGTTGTGATGATCAGCAAGTCAAAGGGATTCAGTAGTTATCTATAAATAATTGTCATTTTCTATATCGGACTCCTGTCCCTTTTCTTCCTCCACACTTCCTTGTATCACTGGTTCACTGTGCATTTTCATTTATGCTCCTTCAAACTGAGAGCGGTTTGATGCAAATATGGAGTGCTTTTGCATAATTACAGGTTTCTAGCAGCATCAAAATTCGAAGATGAAGTGGGCACAGAACATGTGACCCAAAACCATTTCACACACAAACTAGCAAGCAACAGTTACTGTGCAAAGCCCAGGAACATGTGATCCAAGAGATGATCTTCAAAGATTCTTTTCCTTTTAAAGAATGGTAAAATGTGAAGTACGAAAGAAAAAATTTCTTGTTACCCTTCTCTGAAGGTGAATTTAGTTAACTAAAAAGCTAGCTAAGCTAGAAAGCTTATCTGTGTATGTGGAATCTTATAACTGCCTGTCCAAAACCAGATTGTGATAAATACTGCTAGACCTAGACATATCGCTCATACACTGATGATATTGATAAAGAATGGTTAGAGTGATCAACTGCCAACACTAACATTCAGAAAGCATTCTGAAGTGATGAAACACAGAGAAGTTTATACTATTGTTAACTTTGTTCCTGGTAGCTATCTGCAACGGGGAAGAACTCTCATCTTTCAGTGAACCAAACCATGCTGAAAGTGGCTCACAGTTTGTTTTTTTTTTTAAGTATTCTCTCTCTCTCACAAGTCTTAAAGTTACTGTCAGTTCAACTGTAAAGTTCAAGGTCATTATGTAAAAACCAGGAGAACTATTCTTAGACCTTAAAACACAATTTTTCCACCAAGACACATCTGACAAAACTCTTGTGCTTGGATGTCATGTACCAGATAGCAAAGACCCTAAATACAGCTGGGAAGAGATTCCCTCACTGCAGCCATACCACTAGCTTTTAACCAAAGCAGAGATTCTCTTTTGTGATGAATATTGAGCTTCATCCACATGATAAAGGGAGCTTGTAAGCATGCAGGACACTAAAGACTTTATTCATAAACTGCTTATCTTTAAGTAAAGTGTCTCCTGCAAAAGATACTGGGCCTTTTGAAAACAGACTGGAGGCCATTGAACTACATCTTGTACACGTGTGTAAAATATCGATAGCTGACAAAATTCCCACACCCCATTCTTTCTGGACAGAAACTCTGTAACACTGTAAGGCATTACAGTTATTTGAGCTGATACAGAAAAGATAACAGGCCTATGCTCACCATCTTCTTGTACAGCACTGCAAGGTGTTTCACAGTATACGCCAAGGAGGGATGATCTGGAGCCAGTGCTCTCCTCCTGATGTCTAAAGCTCTTTCATAGAGTTCTTCCGCCTTATCATAGTGCTTCTTCTCATTGTACAAGGCTGCTAGATTGTTGAGGGACTGTGCGCAGTCTGGGTGGTCAGGTCCCAGGACTCTCTCTCTCATTTCCAAGGAGCGCTTCAGAAAAAGCTCTGCTGTCCTACAGAACACATTTGTTCAGCAATACTGTAAAACTGGTTACATCTATATAGGCTGTAGTGGCTGCTGGAGATAGAATAAACTCAGCCTCGGAAACTGCAGAAATTCTGACATCTGGTAACGGGCTTTCATTCTCCTCTGGACAAGCACAAGCAGGATTAGCAAGTCATTCGAGCAGCGTGAGTAACAACGTATGCCAGACCCAGTCCTGCCATGCAGGCTAACCATAAGAATGAAGGCAGAGAGTTAATTAATACATTTCTGTGCATCTCAGTGCTCCACTGCTAGGGATCTAAAAGTCAGTCTAGCGGATTTCAGCAAATATTACACTACTCTGTAGCTACTCATTTCTTTAACTGACCTACAAGTAATCCTTACACATTCAAAAAATTCTACTGACTTCTCTGCAACCCCTCACAGCAGCCAAATGCTTTCTTGGTAAAGCAGTAGCTGAATCTGAGTGAAGGTTCAGACTTTTTTCTAATAACTTTAAAAATCATAAAACAAATTACAGGTTTCAGCAGATAGCTTTCATACCAAAGATGGAGAGACAGGAATAGGTTTCATAGATATGATGAGCTAGATTCTCACTGCAGAATCTGTCTAGAAGTGATGAAGTGGGAAAGATTCTATAACAGCACCATTCAAGTGTTTCCTTATAAAAGGAAATATTTTATTATCCCACTAGTGTACTACTATTCCACTGCAGAATTACAGCAGTCCATCTATCACAAACAATGGGTGATCCCCATATAATACTGGCAGCATCCGTTGTAACGGGGTAGTCTGTCATCCTGGCATACACACAAACTCTGTGCAGCTCTATTCCCAAGAGGTCAGTTTAGTCAACTGGAAAAATCCATTTCACATCATAAAGAGACCATTTACACTCACAACTGTAGGTTCAGTTCTGGAGCTCTTAACAAGCATCAGAAGGTGATCTTCCTTTGTCAGGGCTAGAAGACCAAGTGTGATTATATGTAACAACTGATAAAATGACGCACCCTTCTGTCATTGATTTCATTCTAACTGCATCAAATGAGCAAAAGATCCAATGTTGGACTTGCTGATTCAGTAGAGATGCACAACACTCCACCAAGAAAGAATGATTTAAACCTCAGGCAGAACAAGGTTTATACTTGTGCTCACCCATGACATTGTGGAGAAACGGTTACTTTAAAAGTAGGCTGTGTTAAGACAGGAACTGAATATGAACAGTGTGGAACACAAAATGATCTTGCATGAGATCAGATAGCTATTGCTATCCTCTACTGCTGTTGCTCCTCTGTCATCATTCACTTTGGCTTGACTTCATGATAGTAAACTGAGGAAAAAACACCTCCAACAGCTGTTACAAATCAGTTCCTCTACTGTTAAGATCCTGCATTTAACTGAGGCTCTGCGAGCAGGCATCCTAAACTACAATACACTTCTGCAGGTCTCCAACAACTGCTGGCAGCTTAAAAATCAGGTAGAGGAAAAATGTAAAAACACTTCCAGAACTTACTCTGTGATTCTTTACCGTGCACTTTCTTTCTTTACCAAAAAGATTCGGCTCAGGGGAGGGAGACTTACGGTGTCTTTAAAATTCACTCACTACACCCAGTTCTAGACTACCCTGTGGACTAAAGGTGGTGGTGAGAAGAATGGCTAATCACACAATGAGAACTGCTCTGTTCCCATCATTCCCCTTCTTCACCATCCCACTTCTAGAGGGCTTCTGTGCCGCTTGCTCCTTCTGCCCTTAAACGGCCTGCAGGGTAAGAGCATGAGGATTTCCGCCACGGTGAATAAATATTTAATTCATGATTTCTAATAAGGCTGATATTTTGAGCGCTGTGAAAAACAACAAACATTCTGTTCAAGGATGAACACTGCAAAGGAGGGTGACAAAACCGTGAAGTCAAGTAGAGATTGTATAAATTTTGAGCAAGAAGCGGTAATTGCAACCAAGGCTAGTTAAATCTGAACTGCAGAACATCAATTCTAAATGCAGGAAATGCACTGACTTGGCTAGTAAATACTTCCTGATGGCATTTACTGTAAAAAATAAGTGAATTTCACAGTAAACAGAAAATTTGAATAACAAATCAGGAACAGCACCCTAGTAAGTATTTGAGCATGTCTCTACGTTTAATACTAGTTCCCAAAGCTTTGCTTCTACTTAGATCTATGAGAAAAATCAGTGGATGTGTCACAAAGAATACAACTTACTCAAGATTATTCTGCAGGTAATAGAGGACTCCAAGCTCATTGAGGGTTCGAGCATTGTCTGGTGTATCTTTGCCTAATGTGAGTTCTTCCAGTTGCAGGGCTCTTTGACGCAGGAGAGCAAAGCCACACTAAAGCAAAACACAAGGTAACATAAGCCAATCACCAATACTTTCAGAGTTTACTACTGAGAATGGAAAATTGAAACACTCCATTTTGTGCCAATGAAAAACAATAATTCTACTTACATCGGCTTTTCAGGCTAAGTGGTGCATAAGCGTTCTGATCATTTACAATCTAAGCGAGTTTCACCTAACACGCTTCCAGGAAATAACTCAGACTTCCAGGCTAACTTACCGTGCCATCTTGTAGCTCTGTTTTCCCTGAACCATACATGCTAAGTTGCTTAAACTCAGTAGTTCAAATAACTTATTTAGATGAAATTCTTACTTTTAACAACTCCAAAATCAAGCTAATTTCTTACCCTGAATGCCATATACAAGTACTAAGAGAGTATTATTCAAGGTTCTCCATGCACCTTTTAAAAAAAAGACTGCAAAGCCAATGCTTATACGCAAAGCAAATTAAGAAGTGTAGCTGTCATTACACACTCTGCCCAATTCTTGACCTTTGCACTCTTAATAAAAATATTTGTGTAGCAAAACTCATTACCAAAATTGACAAAACCCCTGTGATCTGAATCCATTTGTATGTAAGCACTGTGGAAAGACGAGCATTTCTGTGGCTTTTCGCCTTTTCGCTACAGTTACAGCTAGAGCTATAGAGTTACTAGCTAAACCCTTATAGAATGGGTATTACGCAACAAGCAAACCCCTAGCTCAAGAACCATCAGACGAATTTTGTAGCTGAAAAACACAAAAGAAAAGCTTGGCAAAAAATTCAGTATGGCACTTAGCACTATGGGATTATCCATTGCCATAAGCACTGTGTTCAACAGTATTTGTAAAAAGCCCTGTTATCTCTGCAGAGCCATTCTCATTTTGATAGCCAATTGTATCAGCAGTAATTTTGCATACCTAAACTGCAGTTTCTGAAACGTCCATACACCTACCCCCTTTAACTCCATAGCAGCTACACTGATTCTCCTCCACTTCCAGAAGAGTTGAAAGGGTAGTTACCAAAGCCACTGCTACACCACTTCACTACATAGGCCTTCAGTTATCAAAAGTACTTGAGATCAGATTTTTAGAACAGCTCTGCAGATACGCTTTATTATCTATTACCAGAGCCACAGCTTTGCTACATTTCTATTAAAAATCAAGTATTTATTTACCAAACTGCCTTTCCGCCTTGCTGCCTTTTGGCGTATCTTGAAGGACTTTTTCCTCAGCTGCTCAGCTTGTTCGTATCTGAAAACAGTTACATGACGTTACGCAATGTCAGAAGAATGCCAAATATAGCATCAATGGATGTTTGGGGTAGTACGCCTAGAAAGCTTCCAAGTTGCTTGAGAGAACAAATTCCATTCCATTCCAAAGCCACTTACGAATTCTTGACAAAAATGTACACTTTTTGTCAAAGGTAAAAATATCCAAGACGCTTAGGGCCAAAGAGTGCTCCTCCTATATCTCTAACTCCTTAGTTCGTTGGAATCCTGGGTACAAAGGCTGGCCCCTACCGGGTGGCCTCCTACAAGACTACGCAGGGGATGCTCACTTTTACGCTGGGAGTTAGGAAACTCAAAAAAAGAATCACAGAAACATTCTGGCTTCAGAAAGAAAATCTCAGCTAAGCTGTTTTTGCACCACCTCCACATGAAACAAAAGCACCAATATAGTTAATCTTACTTGTTCTGCTTTTGGTACAAGGTTGCAAGGGCATCAAGTTCACGGGCTACTCGGGGATGTTCAGCTCCATAAGCGTTTTCAGAGATTTCCAGCGCCTGTTTATATAGCTGTTCAGCATTTCCAAACTTCTTCCACTGAACATAAACTCCTGCTAGCTGGTGGAGTGACTGTGCCACCCTTGGGTGGTCTGGATCCAGCGCAGTCTCTCGAATTTCCAGAGAACGCTGGAGAGGAGCTACAGCCTGTAGCAAGGCAGTTGAGAATATGATGGCAGCAGGCAACATCCTGTATGCCACAAGAGTTTAACTAAAGTGCCAAAGAAAGTATACGCTGAGCTCTGCTTAATTTGCCTGCTTGCTGTTACAACAGTCTCTAAATGTACTTACCTGACTGAGAAGACCTAGGTCCTTAAGAAACCGTCCCAGGGTCTCATAAAGATCAGCCAGGCAGATCATACTTTCCTCTCCCTCACAGCTTTTTTCATATTCTTTCAGAGAGTCAAAATATTCAGCTGCCATAGAGCTCTTATCTTTCCCAACCAGCTGCCAGTAACTCAGCAATTCTGCAAAATGGCCCCTGTTTTAACAAGGAAAGAAGAAGCTCATCTTATCTCTGAGACTTCTCTCTTCAGATTCATGCTAGTTTAAAAGGCCATATGCATGAATTTTCTCTTTCTGCTAAAAAGCACCACAGAGACAATTCAGGGAGACTACTAATGTACAATAGCAGTATTCATCCCTTTACTGGCCCCCATTTGTAACAGCATAGGAAGACAGATGCCTTATATGGCAACAGGGTCACCAACAGATTCACATTCTCCTCTTACTACTTTAAGTTCCTTTCATTTATATCCGTCTTTTTTTTTTATTTACATTTTAAAGGTAACAATTAGAGACTACCTCACATTTCATGTGCTTGATAAAAAATTACTTTGAAATGTTTATTCCCGTGAAAGCGGTGGCTACCTTTATACCTTTTGTAAAGGTTCTGGGATACAAAGAGATTCAAAAGACACTTGTGTAGCTTTTGCTTGTCACCCTGCTGTTGGAAGAGCCAGGGAAGTTCGTCCGCACTTCTCCAAGTCACTCGGTCTCGACTATTGAAAGAAAAGTAAACAAAATAGAAACTTTGAGAGGCCTAATACAACTTGTCATTTTGAGGTGAAAACCAGGCAAGCATACCATTGCCGTACACGTTGCCATACCATGCCAAACAAACCATACCTGTTTAAACAAACAGACTACTCTGATTTGTGCACTCCATTTTTTCCCCTCTTCATTTTAATTTCGCCTCAGAGGACCCTGGACCTCCCAGGCACCTCACAGGAAACAGCTCCTCCCTCCCCTACGGGCTAATTCGTGTCTCCTAGCAGACCCCTGTCTGGTTGTGCCTCCTTCCCTGGGCATGGTCTGGCCCACTTTGCTTTCTGCACCCACCCAACAGTGGGTGCCCTGAGGAGCAGAGAGCAGTAGCTCACGGCCAGAGTTGAGACACACTTAATTCCGGACTGTAAATGCAAATCAGTCATCAGGCTGGATGTGAACCTGCAACCTTTCAGCTGTTCTACTGGACCTCCTCTTGTGTATGCGCGTATCATCTGCCATTCAGGGAGGTCTTTCCTTTTTATTTCAAGCAACCTCAAATTTCCTAGCATTCACTAGGAGCTAAAAATGTGCATGGGGGCAGTTACCAGAAAATAATTGATGTATTATGAATTCATGCCCCATCTTACCACGCAGAAACTTTTTTGTATGCCCACCATAGTCGTCAATCTTTTCCAAGGTTAAGAAGCAATATATCAGTAATAAGCTGCTAAGCTGAAAATTATGATTTTATAGACGCTTTTTGCAATGGTAAGTTACAACACTGAGTCAAAGAAGCTATATGAAGAAAACAAAAATATCTGAGAGCCGCAAAGCCTGCAATTTAGCACGTCTTGAAGAATTCTGACCTACCTTAGCTGCATGGTAAAATAGTCTACTAGTTTTTGTCTAAAGGCAGAAATCGCATTTTCACCTTCCATATATTCTAATTTCACCATTTCCCAAGCCTAAAAGAGAACAGAATTGAGAGAAAGAAAATGCATTTCATTTGTTTATTAAGCTCTGATGATTCCCAGGGAACTGTATAAGATTTAATTATCAAACAAGTCTTGTCTTGTAGAATGAAAATCTTTCCATGCCAAAGGTAGCATAAGCAGATCATCTTGTATCAGATGAAAGCTCGAGTTATTCAGATGATTCTCCCTTCTCCTTCAGTTCTGCTTGTTTTCAAGGAACCAGTATTTTCTAAGACAGCTGGAATCAACAACTAACGGAACAGAACTCTAGTCTAAAGGTTTGAAATGCCAGGTTTTCAGCGGTGAACAATACTGACCAATGCTGATATCACATCTCTAATAGTTTTCAAGGTGATTCTAACATTAGACCAGAAGTTAAGGAAAATAGAAGAGCGCATAAAAATAGGAAGGGCTATCTAGTTAATATCAGAATTTATCTAAAAAACAGCAGAGGCTGAGGGTGTAATAAGGCGAGAACCTGTGAGCAACTGAATTTCTCGGAGAGGAAGACAGGAGAGCAAGACGAACTCTACTGAGATGTCACCGAGTCTAAAGCTAGGTGAACATAAATGGACTCAAATGCTCCCCACATTTAACTTAATACAGTCAAAACCAGAGTCTGCACAAAAGCTTTTGCACTGGTGAAGTTTCACTTGTACATGTCTAGAATTGCAAAATTTACCTGGAGGTGCTGGAATTTTAGCAAACCACAGCCGTAAGTCAGCAAACACATTCTGTGCAGGCTGTGAACGAGCGAGGCTAGCATTGCAGAAGACAGTTCAGGATAAAGTTCCATCAGTTCTGACTCACTCACACCGTTGTGACTAGCACCAATGACACACAGAACCTACAGAGAGCAGAAAAGTTACCTTACCATACTTAGCAATATTTGCAGCAGAGCTCAGTTACCCTGAAATTCCAAGAAAAATACTGTGTATCATTATGTAACTTTATATGCTAAGAACAAAACCACCTACATTAACGCTTTCCCTTTTCTGTCCTCCAAGAACAATCCTCAGTGATAATGGATTAATATTCTAACAGATAAAGCACCAAATAGGTGAGAAAAACAAACGGCTCCAGAAACTTTCCTCTAAAACACTTTGGGCAAAAATAACTGCATTATCTTAAGGTACTTCCATCTAAGTAAAGCATGCCAAAGGTCTCGTGCTGCCAGAGCTGAAACATTGCTGGAATTTGTAGTAATTGTTGAGGATCGTTTCGTAATTCAAGAAACGTTCCACACAACACAGGGATTTTCTGCAGAAACATGGAGAGGAATCACAAATCAAACAAGTGTTGTCTTGTATTCACAAGATATTGTGTGTTGATTACATTTGCCATGCTCAAATGAGCTTATCAGAAGAAGGTTCAACAGTAGTTTGATCTGGGAAACCAATTCTGATAACGGAGTTTCTTTGGTCTAGTAGACAGTTGTTATAAAGGCCATGCCCAAAAAGTAAATCTTAATGAATTTATATTAAAAACGTGGTGTACAATTTTAGCAGTTATAATAGTTAGTCATTGGGTCAGGGCACCAAAGGTAATGCTGATGCCACATCACATAATAGTGACGGGGTTCTGTTCCGTTTTTTAAGATAATATCTTAGCCGAAAGTTAAGACAGAAAGGTCATGTGTTCTGTATTCAGGAAACACATAAAAATAGATTAACACAACTGTCCCTTCTACACTAATAATCCAATAATCTCTGAATCATACATATGAACAAAGCTAAACCTACATTTACTTTTCATTTAAGAAAAATTGCATTTAAGAAAAAACTACATTTCCTGTAGAAATACTGAAGCATTCTCTGCTTACCTCCTTCAAAAGACCTCTCTCTTTATCATTCCGCAATGACTCTCGAACCGATCGCAGAACAAGCCTGTACAGTGACACTGTGTCTTGACACTGGAAACACTGTTGAAGGGTTTCATCAATATTTCCTGTACTTCCAGCACTGAGCAGATGGACAAAAAGGGCATGGTTTAACATACTCAATTTGGCTGAGCAAGATGAACTGAAACTACTGAAGAGCTCTATCTCAAAAGTCCTCTGAATTCCTACTGGGTTTAACAGATGCACAGCACCTGGCAAGATTAAACCCAAAAGAGATATTCCTGAAGCTAACTGGTGTCATGTTGCCTGATTTTTCTAAATAACCACAACATTCTTATTCCCAATAAATGTACGTTGTAGTGTTCTTTTCCTCCAGCAGGAGCACAGAACAAGAACATCACGTTGGATAAAGACAGGAATATAAAACTAGATGTTGCTGTTCCATTTAATGCA
The DNA here is from genome assembly GCF_040807025.1 of Struthio camelus. Taxonomy (NCBI): domain Eukaryota; kingdom Metazoa; phylum Chordata; class Aves; order Struthioniformes; family Struthionidae; genus Struthio; species Struthio camelus. The sequence continues at coordinate 50,024,128 of NC_090943.1, forward strand.
TTGAGGAAGCGTGATTTCAAGAGCAATTAAGCATTCTAGAACATAAAACAAAACCCCTAAAATAATAAAAACCAGTCAATCAGACTAAATTATCGAAGTATAATCTTTTGGGAGTCTCTGTATTAAAAACGGGGCTTTCTCAACAAGACAAAGCCTAGGCTGATAATCAGCTAATGTACTTATTACGTATTCTGCTGCACAGAAGATTAATTTTCTGAACAGCAGGAATTATAGAGCCAAATATTGTGTACAGGATGTCAGACTAAACAACTACTGAGGTCCCTTTTAGACTTGAAACATAAAATGGAAACTACCTGGTACATTGGTAAACCCAACCGACCTCAATTAACCCAGAGAACAGAATAATACCAACATCCTCCAAATAACATTTAAAAGCATTAAAGCAATCAACATATACAGAAATCAGAACAACAGAAAAATAACAAAGAGCTTAAAAACAAACTATTTGCATTCACTTAGTACAGAAACTGCAGAGATCATTCATTCTCTGATCTTTCCTCGCATTTAATCCACAGTCAATGAAGGGGGAATGACTTTCCATTTTATTCTGCTATTTTTTCTTAACAAGACTCTTTCTGTTACACCAATGTATTTGAAAATGTCGGCAAAGCTACTTGGAGCCTGCTAACATAGTGATCAGCACAGTAATTTCAGGATCATGTCAACTTACCAGGCAATAGTTTTACCCAGAAGAGTGACATACAAAGCATTGCAAGTTGTAGCAGAACGACAATGCCTCTCAAGCTTCTTCTCCTATAATATTTTAAACAAAATTCTGTGGGCCAAGGTAAAATTAACCATACCAATAAAATGTTAATGATTTGACAAAAAAAAAAAAAAAAAACTGTAGATACGCTTCTATCTGCAACATCTGAAGAGTATGGTATGATAATTATTGCAAAAAAACACTGCACATTTTTCCAGGTAGCGGAGCATACAAGTGAAAGTTTCCTTCAAATTTACGATCAAAAGAGTTTCAGTCTAATCATTAGATCACTAAAGATGAAGATTATGCTATAGAACCAGGCTCCAAGGTAAAGAGAGAAAATACTTTTTTCCCAGTTAGCCAATCATTGTTACACTATTACGCGACACTAAAGCTTAACAAAAGAACATGTTTACAGCAATATGTGCAACTGTACAGTTTTTCTGTTAATAATTTATGCTGTTCCATCTGTATTTGGTGCTATGAGCCTTGAGGTAAAAAATATTCAAACTGCATGCTGCTCTGACCAGTACTGTTTAGTCAGCTAAATATAATACTGTAGCTTATTGCTACTTATAGCTACTTACTGTAGCTGTGCTTATTCCATCTTTCCATGTTTTCATTAAAAGTTATACTAGAGCGAGTTACTTTAAAAGAACTACAGCAGACATACCTGCTCTTTAGTCAATTTAACATTTGCAGAGTTACATTCTGCACTAATGAGAGATTTAACATCTTTGGAATTCAGTGGATCAAGATGAAGAGTGGGCCACAACCTTTCAGCAACAGAGAACAAAAGTACATTCAGACCTCATTAAAAAGCACAGAAAAGAAAAAAAAGACGTAGAAGTTACCGAGTTTTTTTAAAGACTGATATCAAAGCAGTAATTGAAGTTATTCCCTGCAACTAAGAAATTCTAACCCTCACAAGTCAAATTTCCATTTTTAGACTTATCCAGAATCTACATCACTGCATCTAGCATTCTTGGTGTGCATGTGACAACGTTTAATAGTCTCTTTCACGTGCTCATGTGGAAAGAGCCATCAAAATAAAACAAAAATATGGTTTCACAGTAGATGAAACCTTTCCTCATTGCCATATCAACAGAGAAGTCTCCACTACCCTCTATGGCTGCAGAACCTTATTGAATTCATTACACTTCCAGCTCTTGACAAATCTGGCCTTTCGTTCTTCAACCAGTAACTGTAATTTTAAACAGTAATTTTAATGCAGACTACCCTGAAACATCCCAGAAATATAACATACCTCCAAGCCTGTGGGCATGTTTCTACATTCACTGATACAATCACTCTTACGTTCACTGGCAGGGGATCTATCAGCCATTTCATATGCTTTTCAGCTTGCTTAAAAACAAAATTTTGGTTACTTAATACACAGGTTGTTTGAAAAAAAAGCCAGAAGTTGATAGGTTTCATTAACCGTTTAGCTCAGTGAAAGGAGTCTTCAATTTTCCAGTGTCATAAAAATTGCTCACGATCTAAATCTTCAAACAGTACTAAACTGTCTACTGGTCTGTATTAGCATGACTGAACGTTATACAAAGCAGATGGAATACTATTATTCAAAAGCTCTCTGCATAAAGACTGGGCCATTTACAGGTCTACTAGGTCAGCACACAACAATAATGCAACCAGACTGCTCAAAAATTAAAGTGTTAAGACAAATTAAAAAAAAAAACACACACAAATTTTACCTATAAAAATGAAAGACCTTTTTTAACCCATCTGCATTAATTGCAAATTATTCTCTATATGTGCTCTTCACAGAAAAGCAAACACTAATACTACTGTTACACAGATACCGCTGAGCCTATTACACTCATGAAAGTCAATCTTAGACTGGCAAATGGCAAGTATTTTGAAAACTTACCTGTATTTGGTCAATAGAATCAATAACTATAATAATGCTGCCTTGGTGACGTGCAGAAAGTTTTTCCAGCCACCGGGGGAATTCTTCCAGAAGTTTTGCTGGATCCAATGTCAAAGGCGACACTAACCAAGAATGTTGCATAAGCTGCACAATTATAAACATACATTAAAAAGTCTATCTGAAAAAACAACTAGCAGAGTTGAAGACAGACCTATGGACCCATGAGGAAAATCACTTTCTTGGGGCAATTTTTCTAGTCAAGCTCAGAGACTGCTTTCCTGCTACTACATGAAGAAAGCTGGTAAATACACAAAAAGAATGCGTAACAGAACTCATTGCATAAATTCTAGAGGGACAACTTTTACACAATGGACAAGGCATTTGGAGACTTAGAAAGGCTTAAAAGTCGGACAGGTTAAAATATGCAGACTTCTGAAACACACAAGAAAATTGCAAGGGGCACACAATTCATTTTGTTTTTCTAAAAGGTTTAATCCTGTGAGGTACTCAGTGCCATTACGCAAAGAAAAAAAGCTCAGACCCTGGCACAGAAATACTCCTCATTTATTCCCCACATATCAAACATACACTTCAAAAATAAATTAACATAGGAGAGAGACTAGTCTACGAACAATATGGTGCCAACTGGCAAATGCAGCCTCAGGTTTCCAAATGCACAGACAGAAGAGATACCACCTGCTTCTCTCCACGGCCAGATGGCAGGAAATTTTGGAAGAAGTTTATATGGTTTTACAAGCCATCAGTATTGGTCGCTGTAAGCATAACTGCTAATGCCAATCTATTAAGAAAATCTCAGAGATGCTTTTTAATTGATCTGTACTCAACATACAGGATGAGATTCCCCCCTTCTGCCATGCCTTTTGTCTAGATTACTCTTAGCTGATGCAGAAAAGCCCATAGAAATTTGTCACTTTTGACACACACACGTACTGACACTTTCTAAAGAATCAAGCTATGCAGAGTACGTAATACTACAGCATACCTTTAAAGTAAGACGTTTAATTATCAATGCAGATTCTGAACTGGTAGACATGGGCCTCCCAACAAAGTGATAAAGAATTAGAGTGTTTGGTGAATGCTTCTGTTGCAATCGAATCCTAAGGAGAGAAGTGAGGAAAAAAGCACCTAACAGACCACGTTTTTGCAAATCTATTTTCATCTCCAATAAAATTTACCAGTTTTGCCAAAGGAGGTAGAGTATGTTAGGTAGTGGTGTTCAGTATTTACCTTACATATAAATCAGGTATTTTGTAAGCTGTAATTGCATTTTTTACGTCAGTCTCCATTTTTGATCTCCCCAGAATTGGGGAGGGCCATTAACAAGTGCCCTTCCTGGCACTGAATAGTCACATCTTACCAAGCTTTTAAGAAATAATGACACTATCAATTTATTTTTATGGCAGCAAATTCTATCGCAGCCTACAAGTGACTGCAAAATGCATTTCTGGGATAAATTATTAAGTCAGATCCTTCCTTCCATTTATTTCAGCAGAAGACGCCAAAGGACCCCACTTGCGCATCAGAGGAGGACAACAGTATTGAGTCACTGAAACCATCTATTAATGCTGGGCAAAGACAGATCTGTAAGAAATGGAAACTTTTTTCTTAAATTTTATTCATGGAAAAAATATTTTGGAAACTACCATTTTGACAGAAGGAGAGATTTTCCAGAGCCTGGTCCTCCTGATACAAGCAGAGGCGGAATAGGTGCTGGTGCTGCTACTAGGTCATTCAGACGTTCAAAATACTATAAAAAAGAAACAACCATTACAAAGTATTCCATTGTTTGAGGAAGGAATATGTTGCTTGGTACGGTAAACTGCCTAATTACAAAATGCATGTGCAGATTTGCTAAGACAATGGGATAAATACTAAAATGTAACTTAACATATACAGAAATAACTTTATTAACGAAACATTAAAAATACTATATTAATTTTTTTAAAGAATGCATAAAATACCTGAACTTTTTTTAAAAATTTGATTCGGTAGGAACTTTAATGGCTAATAAACTGAGTTGGTGTTATTACAGCAAAGCAATCAGGTACTATATTCATTCAGGCTTTTTTTTCCCCCCTCTTCATGCCCCAACTACTATACTGAATTTGTTTGCCAGGACTTAGCCTTCAAACTGGTCATTTGCTTTTACGTTTTGAGGCACCAAGCACACAAACAAAAAGTTTTCTTTCACCACATGAATGCCCAAGAATCTTGTGGCACAGTTCAGGACCATAAAAACAAAACAAAACAAAAAAAGCAAGCAAACTTCATCCACTAGGGAGAAATAGTTTGTCACTGCACAAAGGAAGTGGAGGCTGGGTTAAGATGCATATATGTGGATGTTCTATTATTATTCTACTACTTTAACTGTTCTAGTATGTCGTAAAGATGGCACAATTCTCCAACCCATTGCCAATATACGAATAGCGAAGTAAAAGGAAGAGCTGTGCTAATAAAACAGCAGTGCTAATAATTTAAATATAATAATAGAGAAGCTGCATCCCTATATTACGACGTAACATCAAAGAAAGTTGAACAAATCCAGCTGTAACATTGGTCCTTGCTAAAGACCACTTTCATGGTTCTTCTTCATACACTCATTCTACCTTCCCTACATATACACCTATTCTTGACATTCCTAGTTTGAAACATTCTAAAAATCTGGTTTCAAATAATGAGGAACTGAGTTATGAAGCAACTCTCTACTTTGAATTTACCTGTGTTCTTCTCACACTTGTATGGCTGTAAGATGGGATGAAATTTTCATTATTGATCTCCAAAAAACCTAACTTAAGGTGTCAAGACAGAGCTCTCATTTCCTTCAAAAAACACATTCAGAGCCTTTTCTACAGACTTCAGAAGTCTAGAAGGACACTCTCTTTCTGCCACACAGTTATAGTGCTTTCCCCCGGTGTAGGAACAACAACTGCTTCTCCATGAATGCCGTTCAGTAACAGGCAAACTGGCATAACTCCCAGAAAACAAGTGCCATCTACATAAGACATATGGTTCCTTCTAGCCCTAAGGAATAACAGCCCCAAGGATGCTCTCAGATGCAGTTCCCCCTGCAGAACTATATCATGCTCCACAAAAGAGAGTGAGTGATGGCTTTCTCGTCATCCATATACATTTCTAATATACTTACTTTCTCAAATCCCAGCTCACATGCTGAATTAGAGGCCTGCTGGAAAGCTTCCATCTGTTCTTCTTCATCATGTGCATCCCACAACACATCACCAAAAACTTCTTCTTCAGGAGCAGTGGACTCTTCCTTATTACCTAAATCCTTGCCTTCCAGTTCTGTCATTTCACAGCTCAAAATATCCTGAGTAAAAAGGAAACTACAAGGAGAAAACTGCAACTGTAGTTCTTAAATAAAGACCCTTTCGAGATCCTTCTCAGTTCCAGCGAATATGATTGCAACTCTATTAACATCAATAGGCCCATTCCCCTTTAGGCTAGCAGTGAACATAACTGAATGGGTAATTAAATGATTCCACGTGAATACTGAACGCACAGATCTCAGGACACTGGTTTTACTCTTCTCAGAGGAAGCTACTCATCACAGAGGAGGATAAAGACTATGGAATCTCTCCTTATCCCATGACATGGAACATGATGTTAATGGAGAATTTAGAGCCCTATTTGATCCATTTCCCATGCTTTTGTCCTTAAAGCACTGCTCAGTTGGGTTTTTTTCCACTTGCAGAGCTCCTTGCTAGCCACGTATTAACGATAAAACACACGAACACCTTTGAATTACATCAAAACAGCATTTAGCAATCACACTGACAACATTTAAGATCTTAAATCAGAGTGGGAACAGAAAAAGGTGAAATGCATCGGGTACTTTACCTGTCTAATTATCTTTTCCACGCAATTATAGATTTCATATGCTCCTTCCTCCACACTTCCCATATGATCAATCATCTGAAAAAGTGAATGACAAAGCATGGAATAACTCTGAAACTAATCAGGAACAGTATGACTTCCCACAAAACCATTCTGTAACACATTCAAATTCCACTCTGTTGTACTTCTTAGGCAGGATTCATCTTGCCTAAGCATTTAAAAGTTGGGCATCTAGCCTCAGCTGTTCTCAACAGTCCTCTCTATAGAGATTAAAGGCAAGTGAGCTACGTTCAGATGAAAGGAGTCTCTCTGGAGGTACCCCTGTTTCCCTTCAGTGGCTACAGAGGGACCTTGGTTAAATACCTTTGCCTAGATGCCAACATTTAGACAGCTAAACATAGGTGAGAAACTTTAACCCTATGGCACAGGGTTTTTTTTCGGAGAAAATGCAGTGGGGTTTTTTTTTCCAGTTTATGAAAATGTCATTATCTTCATAAATTCAGCTTCACCTCTCTACTCACATAAGCAGCATCCAGAATGAGCATAACGCAATTTCTCCTAATATCTGGGGTTACTAGTACCCTGTTGATCCTAACAGGAAAGCAACCTTTCAAAAATCAGTCCTCTTTAAAATGCCATACCTTTGCTTTGTTCACGTAACACATTTGCTCAATTAACTGCTGCACCACGACTGGACTGTCTTTGCCATCTTCCATTCTGTGGTAAATCACTCGAGGCTTTTCTTCTGGATTTCTCAAGAAGGCTTCTTCACAGTCCTCCAACAAACAACTAGATTGGAAATCAGCATTCTTGTGCTATATTACACTGCTGTAGTAAATAGCTCAATCAACACAAGCTCCGAAGACAGGTTTCACTGCAAAATCTAATTCAAAAGTCATACCTTTTTACAACAAGAGCAACCAAACATTTCAGCAGAGAATTTAAGATAAACTCTGAAGCAAGGAACAGCTAAAAGAGAAATTTCTGCTCGTTGTATTAAAAAAATCAAAACCACTTATTTTGCTGCTTTTTAAATAAAAAGTTGATGTTCCTGTCACATCAGTATACAGAGCGAAAAGTAATTGTCTTGCATCAAAATAACATGGATTCACATGCGGTAAATGAGTGCCACATACATGTCCTACCATCACTTATTTGAAGGCTCTGTTCTATTTCTTGACGTTCTTAGGAAAAACCCTTTTGTATTTATTAGACGTAGGCTAAGTCTCTTAGTTTGTACTAGTTGAAATGGAGAATTATATACCTCCGATCTCAAAAGTACTTTGCATTTGTATGCATAAAGGAATAACCACCTTGATTCCATGTTATTATACACAGCAATCTATTGTTGTTCTATACAAGGCTTTATACAACTATATGACTCGGGGATGCTGACAGTGGCAGAGAGGAGCTGTTAAACATTTTTTTTTATATGAATACTAAAATTTTCCTTACAGTTTTTGTATGAGAAACTCTATAAACGAATACTGTTGGCAGGAAGCACTCTTTGAGTTCTTTTTGAGATATTTCGCGATGCGGATTTCATTCTTAAACACCTGTGGCCCACACACATAAAACCAGATTATTCGGCAACAGTTTCTCTCAGGGTTTCAGTGGCCCCTCAGCTGCTAACACATTCTTCCTACTAAGGGCATGAAAGTATGGCAGCTCTAGCCCAATTCCCTTGTGAACACAAATCAAAATCTTTTGTAGTACCTGACTGCTCTCTGAAGCACTCCACTGCTCTAACTTCTTAGCTGGTAGTATCTTAAGCTAGCATTTAGTTCTCTAGGGAAAGACGTTTTACAGACAGAAAGAGTAGATCTAGTTAATACAAGAGATCTAGTTAATACAAGACCTAGTCTAACACAAGAGCTCTACAAGAGCAGTTGTGAAATCCCCAGAGCCTGAAATCTACCCCAATGTGAAACTTAACATATACCAGTATTTACTGATTTTTACTTTCATAAAGATGTTTTGGTATAATCACTCTATGATCCTAGATATTACCTTTTCTAATCCCTTTTTTCTGTTCCTCAGCAAAAGGAAAAATACAATAGAAACAATCCTAATGGAATTTTAAAAATAGCCTTAGTTCAGTATTTTTCATTTAGGAAGTCATGTTTCTTTTAGGAAGTTAGCCAATTACTCACCGAACAAATAAAAAACATTGCATCACAATTTGTCAGAAAAATTATCATTACTTTAGCAAACAAAGCTATAGAAGGCTAGTGTAAGATACCATGCAGAACAGCCATGAAATCAGTCCAAAAAGAGCCCGAGACAGAATAAAACCAAAATAATGCAGACAGGTGTAGGGATAGATATGGAAATGAAAAACACAGAAGACATTCACCCCAGCCATCTTCAATTCCTAATATTCCAGCAACATGCAAGCAGAGAGCTGTTCTTGGTAAGCAATATATTTGCATATTACTATGAAGTCATCTTTCATGCCCTATTTTAATAGAATCTGTAGCTAGAAGAAGAAAGGAAATGTTATGAAGCTGATGCATTCTTTAACTGGCTGCAGTAGTAAATCTGAAGTTTGAAGAAGTATCATTTAGAAGTTACTAGCTTAGGAAATGCACTGAGCAAAGGACCACATACACTTTAATAAGCTATGCACTCTGCATAAATTGCCAGTTTCCCTTTTCTTTACCAGTCCAGAGAATACTTACCTTGGCAAAGTTAAATGGAGGAGCAAAATGACTAATGAACTTTTTTCAATTTCCCATTTTCTTACATCCTTAAAATGACTTTCATTTTCTGCTGGAAAATGAACAACTTGAAAGAAGTACCCCATTGTTTCACAGATTCTTTGAAGTTTTGGTGAGTAGTTCTGAAAGCAAATTCAAATGACTGTGCTTTATTACTAAATCTGTTTAACAGCAAGGATTACTAGATAAATCCCAGTTTCTTTCCTCTGTGCAGTTCCTTCCCCTTAGGTCCTTGACAATACGACCTCTAACTTCACTGAAATCAGAATACAGTTAACTAAGGCTTTTGTGGAATATTGGAGGAGTTTTTGAATAAGTTTCAGAGTGGAAACAAAACTCAGCAAATCAGCTAACGTAAGTTTGTGAGGTTCTCACCCTAATGAAGATGTCCACTTCTGGCTGAGTCTCATCAGTACTAATAATAAAACATCTTACAGTGTTACTCCATAGAGAGTGGGAAAACAGAGGAGTAACCTGTAACAAACTGGCAACAGCAGCATCCCAGTCATCTGCAAACAAAAAAATAGAGTCAGTTATCTTGAGATCTGATTACACTATGCAAGAGATAATGTCCCCTGTTAACATTATGAATACTCAGTTTTACTTAAAATAGTAGTATGACTTTTACTCAACTATTTTTGATTTAATTTTAAAATGTTCAATTTAAAGGACTCATATAATTTCATAAAACCATGTAATTTGACAATGTGGCAAAACATAATAGTGTTAAATACATTCATAGTATCACTACAATGATATCTCCTTTAAAATAGGATTGATGAAATGTATCCACAAAATCAAGTTGATAGTTGTAAAACAAAAAAAAAATATGCAGGAATAATAAAATCACCCATAATCAAACAATTTTTCCAGCTCTACGTGTATTTCAGTTAAACTATACTAATAAATGCCAGTGAAACAATATGGAAAGTTCTGCTTGAGATAAAGTCCCTTGCTTTCCATATTCGTACCATATGCCTATTCACTATAGTGAAATAACAAATTTTAAAACCTTCTCCTGTTACTCAATTTGTAGTTGGACAGTCCTTCAAGCCAGGGATACATTTGCCCTTGCAGTACCACCTGGCATGATGACAGGATAGTATATGAAGCTGGAGCCATCACAGAGCAGACCCGCTCCTTCCACTTTGCAGGCAGACACTTCTGTATCAGAGCCTGAGGGACTGAACAAAAAAAGGGAAGAACTGCCTGCAAAGCCAACAACAGGCAAAGGACAGGTTCTAGAGGTTCCACCAGCAGCGGGAGAAAGCAGAGCGCCAGACAACAATTTGCAAGAGGCCACGTGGGAAACGCAGTTATCGAACAAGAACTATTGATGCCAACAGTGTAATACCTGAATTGTTAGATTTAATTATTAATTTCCCACATCAATTCACATAATAACGCATACATCCTGATCTCGTGGTCAGATTTCCAAAAACTGCTCCCTAAGCAGAGTTAAAAACTGCAACTCCAATGAAAAAACAGGGAAATAGTTTATGCTAATGCCTACCTAACATTCATACTGAGGTAGAGAATTTGAATAAAGAAGGAAAAAATGAATGTCAATAAACATGGAAAGCAAGATAAATCTTTCCTGATCGATATGAATAAAACGGTATTTGGTTTATTCACAGTGAAGTACTACTCACTGCTGTTTGCTAAAATCAGTGCTGCACATACCATAGTCACCAAATACATAAACACAACCTGGCACGTACAGCAACATATTCCTTTTATTTCTACAAAGAAGCAATCAAAAAAAATTCTTTAATGAAATAGTCTAAGAATGGACAGAAAAAAATCCTTGTGTTAAAAAGTATTTATTGAAAACAAAATATACACAACATACACAACACACTATGCCAGCAAAACAAATCACCATTACTTACCTCTGTTTATATTTGCAAACGGCCCCTCAACGTCTATAGAGCTGTGAGCGAATTCAGGTCCTCTGAAAGACTGCTGAAGTTGCATCATACTACCCATGGATGGCTCACTTCCCAAAGCTCCTCCATTCCAGTATTCAGATTGCGCCCCCGTCGCTAAGAAATGAAAAACAAACAAACAAAAATCTTCACTGTCAATAAACAAGGTAAAATACCAGTCCTAAAACCTCTAGCTGAAATCTGCTCTGATCATCATTTTTCCTCCTTCAGCAGATTCACTCACACCTTTGTGTGCTGTAGTTCTCTACACGGGCACTTGCCCAAAGCCACTGAGAAGCCATGTTGCTAAAGGAAGAGGTAAAGAGAATTTGTTATTTCATGGATTGCTCTCATCTGTTGGGTTGAAATGCTGACTTGGATCACATAAAGGAAACAGTTCACAGTATTGTTGCAGTCATTTGTGCACATTACAAAATGGTCAACTTTTGTTCAGGAAAGTTCTGCAATTGAAACAGCATGAAGTGGTTGTAGGTCAGAATGGAAGTAAATTTTCTGTGCTTTGTGAAAGAGCTTTCACAGTACCTCTCTGCCAGATGCTTAGATTGCAGCTCTGCCAACCGATACGTAACCTTCAAGGCACTAAATAAAACTTTTATGCAGAAAATAAGGAAATTAAGAAAGACTTAGAAAAAGGAAGGGAAGTAAAAATTCAAAAATGAATTTAACAAAAAAGAAGACAGAAAAAGTATACAAAAGAAAACAAGATGATCTGTACCGCTGCCGTTTATCAAATGCGGAACTATGCACAGAGCCAATCACTGCACTATAGAATATTTCTGGTTTTAAAGGTTGCCAATTTGTACTTGTGAAAGACATGATTACTGACATATTGCACCAGAAAGGGTTACTGCGGAAACCCTGCATTCAAGTGCGGTTGCATCACCTTTGCTTTGCTTATTCAGATAACTAAGAGTGGCAGGCCTTCATGGTGTTAAGGTGTTAACTGTCTGCTACCATCATCGCTGTATTTTGAATCAGACGCAAAGCCAGAGAGGACTGATCACGTACCTATCTGAATCCTTCCCATGTTATGTTACCGCTCATGGCATATGCAAGGTTTTGCCCTGTATGTCATTAAGTTTGCTAGGGCTTCCCTTTCAAAAAAGTATTTGATTAAATGATTCTTTTGGTGAGTCCATGTTTGTTAAATATCTAACTCCGCTATTTTGAAGAGTTAGGCGGCTGAGCCTGGAATACTTCTTCATCCATAGACAGTAAGTCGATTTAAGACACCTTCTAGTTTCAACTGGGCACTTCTGGATCTTTTGGAACATAATCTCTGAGTTCCACAATTAGCAAATGCAGAACACAGAAGAGAACATAAAACTCAGAACTGTTCATGAAACAACTTCAAGAAAGTTTCAAGTCCTCATGTCTAGACAATGCTCCATTTTCTTCATTGATCCATGAATATGACCAGAAATTTAGGGTCCGCACACTATAATCTATAGTTGCAAAGTCAGCTTCCTTCATCCTTCAGAAATATTTTATGTTGCTTTTAAGTCCAGATTAATAAACCTTTTATCAAAAGAATATAAGTATTTGTCTTATGTTTTATTATTCATAGACTTCAGTCACATTTCAACATAAAATGCAGAGGACGGAATTCTCACCTGTAACATCTGTACAATTGTCATCAGAATCAGAGTCTTCGGGATCAAACACCTGGATTCCTTGGGCCTGCAGCCTCTGAAGTTTTGCTTCTAGCTCTCGTTTGGCCCTCAGTAAGTCCTGAATCTCATTTTCTTTAGTTTCCCTAAAAATCTACGAGCAGGAAAAAAATAGTTTTGAAGTACAAACCATAAATCTTTTGAATCCAGTATCATTTCCTGGATTCATATTATCCACCTTCATTTGCAAATAAAAGTTTTTAGCGTTATTTTAGCAGGGAAAGGCTTGAATATGCACACAAAAAGCCATCAGGAGCTTAAAAACTAGTTGGAAAACAGTTATAAATTATCTATTTTTTTATTTTACTCTTTTAAACCTTAGTGTATCATTCTGAAAGGTTAAGAGTCTGCATTAATATGAAAAACTCATTAAAAATGGTAAGTAATTTTCTTGATCTGTAAACATTTAGTGTTTTTTAAAATGGCTACAACTTTTCAAAGGTTCCCTTTTATTTTTGCATGTGTTTTCACATTTACATAGAATCTTGCATTTATTTTTGATTGCTGTGGTCATTTAAATTTTCTAAAATAAAAAGTGATCAAGCATCTCCAGCTGACCTGTTGGTACAATATTACCATCACAGGGAGAGAAAAGCATGAAAATAGATTTACATACAAATGGTTGAACTAGAATTCTTCAAGTCTGATTTCTTGAAGAAGGTCAAAATCAATTCTCTTTTTATATATCTACCAGACATTAACACCTGTTACACTTAAGGATATCACTAACCTTGAAATCACTGCAAAAAGTGGGCCTACTGCCTTATTTTGGGTGGGAAAAGTAGTCTGCAGCAAGGCAAAAGCCGAAGCGTTACCATGGCCTTTCAAGTCATCCTAAAGCTAAAAGCCTTTACACATTTCCTTAGTTGGCTCTCTTATTTTAGCAGCCAAAAGAGATGCACCACACACAATTTCCTCTCAGGTAAGCTAACAGTGTTAAACGTTACAATGCTAAATACACAATTTACTCAGAAATAATTAAGGTCTGTGTTTAAATGTATACATTCCTTCAACACGTAACAGTCGAGCAGCCTGTTTTCTCGTTCCTCTGAGGTATAAAAGCTGCAAGGACTAGCATTAGAATGACACGGGGATTTAGTTTCAGATTCATCACTGCATATTCTCTTTTTAATATATATAAAAGTTATCTTCCATTCCATCTAAATTTTGTCCTTGTTAGGCAGAAAAAGTGGGTAGGATTATCTTGAAGGAAATCATCTGCTACAGCTATGATACTGCAACTTTTTTAAGAAGGAGAAGTCCTCATAAAAGCTGCTGGAGAAGAGCTCATTGGGCGAACGGGACCGAGTGACACCTTGACCTTTTTTTGGCCGTTTCCCCAGAGAAAGAAGAGTCAAGCCATACCTTGAACTGCCTTTTGACTTTGTCTCGATCGTGTTCAAACGTAGCAGCTCTCTCCATGGCTTGGTATTTGGCCTCCAACGCGCTTTCCTTCTCTCTGAGTATTTTCTGGTACGTTTTCTGAAGCGCCTGAAAAGATTCGACAGGCCGGTTAGTCAGCGAGGAAATAACGGCTGCCGAGCAGGCTTTAGACGACGTTTTCAGCGGTGCCGGTCTAAACGCGGCACCGTTATCCCAGCGCCCTTGCCCGCGCCCTCCCTCCGGCGACCTCGCGCCGACGCGCCGATGCCCGCCACCTCCTCGACGTGCTGGTTTCCTCGGGGAAAGGACCAGCCGCCCGTCGCCTCGGGGCCACAGCCTTCCCGGGAGGCGGTGGGAAGCCCTTCGCGGCCTAGGCCGCCAAGGCATCGCGTCAGGGCGGCCGCCCGCGTCCTCCCGCCCGGCCACGGCCACCTGCAGCTCCGCGCGTAGCCGCTTGTTCTCCCGGTCCAGCTTGGCCTCCTTCTTCACCATGGAGGCCACCTCGTTGTTCTTGCTGACGCGGAAGATCTCGTACTCCTTCTTGAGGCGCTCGTACTCGGCCGCCCCCTCCAGCTCCTGCACCGAGGCCGTCGACTTGAAGCTGGCGCCCAGCAGGCCGCCGGGCCGCCCGGCTCCGACCCGCCGCAGCGAGCTGCGCAGCAGCCGCGCCTTGGGCTTCACCTCCACCGGGATCTCGCAGGCCTCGCCGCCGCCGCCGCCGTACGTGTCCTCGATCACCTCGCCCACGCCGCCCGCCGGGCTCACCAGCGACGACGCCGTCCCCATGGCGGCGGCGGCGGCGGCGGCGGCTCCCCCCACACGGGGCAGGGCGCGGGAAGGCGGGGAGGAGGGGGGGGGTCTCCCCGACCCGACCCGGCCTGGCCGAGCCGCGGGACCCTCCCCGCCCAGGAGCCGGAGGCCGAGGGCAGGCCGGGAGGAAGCCGCCGCCGCCGCCGCTCCGCCCCGGCCCCGGCAGGGCCCGGCCCGCGGGGGGAGGGCGAGCGCGGGGCGGGCGGCGGCGGCAGGAGGGTCCCGCAGGGAGGGGGCGACGGCGTGGAGGGCTGGATCTCTCTCTGGGGGAGGGCGGGAAAAAAAATTGGGTTTTAGGTTTTAATTTAAAAATGAATAAATAAATGAAGCTGACCTGAAAAGTAACGCCGGGGATTTTGGGGGGCAGCAAACAGTTTTCCTAAGCAAGAGGCAGAGGCGCTGAAGCGGAGGGCTCGGAGGGGCAGGTTACCACAGAGGTTTGGGAGGGGGATGTTTGGCCAGGGCAAGGAGGGGAGCAGGGGAGCGGGGGCACCCCGAGCCCCCCGTGCCTGCTCTCCTGAAACCCTGTCCCGATTCCTTTCCAGGGTACGCCGCCTGGCCGGGCCGCCGGCTGCCCTGCAGCTGGGCCGAGCAGCGCGCTTCTCTCCGGACGTAACATGCCAGGTTCTCCTCCGCCAAGTGACGCACAGGTCGGGCCCCGGCTCAGTTTTTGCAGAGCGGAGACGCTGCGTGGGATTATCCCCTCCGCCCCCTAAAATAGCGATGTTTCAGACCCGTTAGCACACTCTAAAGGAGAAAAATCCAGAGCTGCTGGTCCTTGCTTCACCAAGAGGTGCGTGCCGGGTAATGGTGCTGTGTCTCACGCCTGAGTTCAGGGCTCGTGCTTGCTTGTTCTTGCTCTGCTTCCACAACTCTCTCAGCTTTTGAATTAGCTATTTAAGGATTTTCCCTTTTTGCAGTAAGGCAGTCATGTATTTAGCTGCCCCTTAAATTGTCCTTGGGATCCTGCATACTTGTAACAGCTTTTAAGGAAGTACATTCCCTCGCTCCTGAGATTTGAATTTTGTATGCTGAAGGCACAGTTATGCACCGTTTCCTGCTGTCTGCCTCTTCAAAAGCCTTGTCTGGTTCCTTCACCTGTCCTGGGAATTTTAGAAAAATAGATCCCCGAGACTCACGACAGTGTCGGTTCGTTCCCAAATCTCAGAACCTGTTTTACTGTCAACAAGAAACATAAAAGTAACATAACGTAGTTATTTTAAAGCAGATTTAGCCTAACATATGTGCCTGATGTGTTAGCCCTGACCAATCTTAAGAGGAGAAAAAAAGATATGAAGTCTGGCAGAGGTATCTTTCCTGGGTCTCAAAATCTGTTGGAGGGGAAAGTTACTTACTCTTGTATACAATGAAAAAAGGAATTTTTTCTTTTCTTGAGTGAAACTCTGGGTTTGGGGAACATGCGCTGTTTGCCATTGACATGACATTACCCAAACTTTCTCCCTACATTTTCATGGGGAAAAATAATTCTTTGTCTGTATTTCATTTATGGTTTACATTAGTCATCTATTTCAGTTAAATCCTGTTTCAGTGAAAAAGGCAGATATGAAATATGAGGCAATTGTGGGAAGACCAAGGATGCTAGTATGTCTTCCCTAATATTGATGTTAATGTGGCCGGTACAGCACTAGCAGATTCGGCAGGTGGACTTAGAATTCTGCAACTAAACAAGACTCCAGGGTTTCTATGTTTGCATGTTGGTATCAGGCTGTTCCTCTACTTTCCTGCTGTGTGAGCTCTGGGACTAATTAAAAATGTGTTCATGCTTGTATTTGAACTGAATTCTTCTCATGTTCTGAGTTCATGAAAGTTAAAGTCACCAGGCTCTAAGCCTAGAATAAAAAGTGTAAAAGCTCCTGGATTCTTTCCAATAATCCACTTGACAGTAACAAATATATTGGAAGAACTGTAGAAGCTGTTTCTGTATTGTTGACTCTGGATGCTTTGCAGGAATTTTATGGGGAGGAGAGACTGTATTACACTGCTTCTCTGTTGTTTCATGGATTGGTTTTCCTAATGTTTAGAGATTCAAATAGCTTGCTTCAACACCTAATTTGTAAACTAACAGAGATTGGCTTAAATCACCCAGTAGTACAATTCGGAAGGACACCCAACTGTTCATATCTGTTTACAGCTGTTGGAAATAATGCCTGAGAAAATCTGAGGACAAGCAGTCTTAACTTTCAGAAATAAATTGATCCTGAAAATTGATAAATGGAGAAAATATCAGATCAAGTTCTGCAAAAATGGCCTTGCCGTCTTGCATTATTTTTTAAGCTTCAACAGGAGCAGGCCAGCCCGTAGTCCTTTGAGGACATTGGTGCTGGGTGAATTGTGTCATGAAGTTCTCCATCACTCAGCGCAGACATTTGGAGTACTTGAGCAGCTTTATGTTTAACATTCCTATCATTTGTCTAATATACAAGGGTTATTAGGACATTTCATGTGTGAGATCTCTTTATCAAATGAGAACCTGTAGTTTGTAAAGCTCCTTCATGACTGGTACTCTAAAGGAACAAGACTGCTTTTTTGTCACCGAAACAACATAATCAGAAATACAGTAGATTTGTTGGCTCTCTGACAACTTTACTCTGCTACCTGCCCCTTCAGGGTCCATGAAAATCCACACTCCTGATCTGCCATGAAGCAACTACTCTGCCAGAATTCCCCTCCTACTGAGATGATTTCTTTTGCGTAACTTAGAAGCCCGTGGACCTTTGTTCTTGATCTCACTATGTTTCTATGGCATAGGCAATTTTGTGTGAACATTGTTAAAACTTTATTTGCTCTTAAATACACATCTGCTGGGCTAAAGTTTAAAAATGTCTACACGATATCTGTAGGAATAATGCTTTTGTCTTTAATATATCTGCTGTATTACTACATGCTTTGTTGTTGAATTTTCTTAATCTTGACTTTATTTCATTTTAGGAACTGTTGTTGAATGTTAGGAAACAAAATCTATGGATCTGTGGATCTGTCCCTTAGAGATAACTACAGCTGCAAGAACTGCACTTCTGAAAGCAGGTTGGTTTCAGGGTCTTTTGAATCTGATCTGCCCTGTGCAGCATCTTTAATTAATTTAAAAATGAAAGTACCTATATAGTTCTGATGGAAACAAAGTTGCTTTATTTTTTACATACGTTATTACATTCAGCTCCGAGTTAGCAAATGTATCTTTTACAAAATAATATATCCAGTGTGTTATTACCCATGTATTTCTGTAAAATTTAGCGTATAAAGTCAGGATATAGCAAGATAAGAGGAATTTGATTTTGAGATTATAGGTTGCCACGGACTGACTACGCATTAGAAACAGGAGTTTTACTGTGAGTAGAATAAATATTGAAAATGGTGTGAAAACAGAAGATGCTTGAAAGTGAAAGGCAGCTAAATAAACTCTTACCCACCATCCTTTTTTTTTAAGTCAGACTTTGGAGTAACTTTTAAGATTATATACCACAGGCATAGGCAAAGTATTTAGAAGCCCTTCAGAAATCCTATTAAATTGTTTGTGCCTGCACTGAATCAAGTTAACCATTTTTTATGCTCTCATTCATTATTCAAAAACATCTGTGTCCACCGCAACACGATTAAGAGAGCTCTGTTGGGGACATGTTGTAAGAAGATGTAGCACGGTAATTTTTAAAAGATTAGTTTTATCCTGGAGTATATGTGGTTCTACCTCCCTCTTTTTAGTGATGATGAAGACCCTGTTCTGAAAGGTTACCTGCTATTGGGCTATTCTTCACTAACTGGTCGGCTTTTCCCGGTGCTCTAGCCTGTGCAGTAAGTGCAAGCCTGGATAAGCCAAATGGCTTATCTACTCAGTCAGCTTCTTACTTTTTTATAGCGTGAGGCCTGACGTAAAACACAGCCAAATCAGGGGGAATCTTTGAATGGAGATGACCATATTTTGAATCTAGCGTTCTTGTCATTCCAAAAAAGTCTGAACCTGCCAGATCTTAAGCTCTGAGCATGATAGTTATTTTGTTGTCTCTGCCCTATTGTGGCACTTGCTTTTCATTCACCTGCATGAAGAGCATCTGCCTCTGTCGTGCTCCGAGACCCGCGTGCTAAGCAGCAGCTGATCAGCAGTTCCACGGTTCACCAACCATTGTAACCGGAGAATGGGGTCCTGGGGAAAAAAAGAGGCAGTGGTAGTGTATGCATCTGAGGAAATGTCTCCTAGAAGGTGAGGAGGTAGATATCTTCCCCTTTTCTATGTGCCCAAACATGGTTGGGGATATATCCATCATACAGCTGACTTGCACCTTCGCACAATCCCTCTGTGATCCGACATAAAATTGCATACCTGAGGTTCTAGTAATTTGAGGTGCTGTAAGTGGGTCTAGGAGACAGACTATCTCAGAAACTGATCATAGTTCATCGTTAGATCAGCAAGTTAGAAGCTTACGTTTATAAGCAGAACTTTGTCATAATCTTCAGCTTTGTAACAGAAGACTGTACAATTGAAGTCTGAAGAAATGTGCTGAAAATCCTGTCTAAAGTCTTAAGACTTAATGTATTTTTACAGGCACTAATGCATCTGATTTGTCTTCTAAGCTGAAAATAAAACAATATACAGGTGGTTAATTGTAAATTACCTAACAAATTCTACCATGGAGCATAGCTCCAAGTTCAAATAGCTATTGAACTTACTACATTTCACTCAGTAACTTTATTATAGTCCACTAAGCTGAGATCAGCAGCTTCTTTCAAGAATTCATTTCTTGAGAGGCTTGAAAATTACCTGCAGAGCTGATGCAAATCATAATGAAGGAGAGGACATGTACTTCTAAAAGCTCCCATAATTCTGAATGTCATAGCCCTTCACCACTAGAGGACAGCAAGACCTCAGGAAAACCGAGTTGTGAGACTAGGTAGAAGAAAAATAAGGAAGTTGCTTGCAGAGTTAAGAAAGTGTTATTTCAGAAGTAGCATGCTTGTAGCTATGATCAAGCTTCTTAGAGCATTCAGACAGTTTTGGAAGTTGTTTGGAGTCGAAGTACAGAGCAGAGGGGTAGATAAATGGGGATAAGTTTTTAGTTTATCTAAAGTTTTATTGTGGTGTACGTATCAGCCATAGATAACATTATTTGAAAAGCACAGTACTCGCTAGTTCTGAGAGCCAAATACTGCTTCATTCAATTCACTGATAGTTTTGCACTGCTTTCAGTGAGAAGAAGGCTTTGCTTTGTAATCTTAACACCAGGTGTTCTGATTTTCACGGGAAGAAGTCAAATGGCCTTATGGAGGAAGGATTTTACAGTTCATAGTTCAGAATGGAAAAAATAATCTGAAACCACTGGAAAGACAAGTTCTGCCTCCACACAGAACCATAACCATACTTAACCGTACTTATGTTTACCAGCTTGTAATGCAAGCGCTCATGAAATGTTTCAACTTGAAGTACAGGAACTGGTTTTAGAACAACTTGGTTCATCATGAGAACCAAACTTTTCACCTTCATAGCTTGTGTATGTCAGACAAGATAAACTTTTGTAACCTTTTTGACAAATGACTCAGTGACACTTCTCTGTTGAACTCTTAGAAGAAATTGTGAAGCAACCATATTTTACCATAAACCTGAACTGGGTTTTAACTGAAAATTCAACAATGAGTTACAATCCCAGCAAGAAAGGAGCTCTTGAGCATCCAGTTTATCATCACTGCATCATCACTGAACTGAGAAGGACATCTCAGTTTTTGCAGTCTCACGGTCGTTTCATCCCAGGCCAGTTGGCTGAGTATTGTGTGTGGGCACTATGCCCTAGGACCAAACAGTCTTGTTCACCAGAAAAGGCTCTGAAAGGGAGGAAAATGTCCAAATAAACAGCAAAAAAGAGAACTATTAATGACAAGCAATTGCTCTCTCCGTGGTATTTATTGCCTCAGCCTAGAGCCACAGAACTACCTAGGTGCCCAACATGAGATCGACATAGAAGAGATATGCTGAAGATTACACCAAATACTTTTTAAGATAGCTTTAGTGTGCTCTCTACAAAACCTTCCTGCTCTTGGGAGTATGCAGTTCAATAGGACCTAAGTGAAATTTGCTGAGTACTTGTGTGTGGCATTGCTCGTACAAAGACCATCTGCCTTGCCAGAGCCAAGCGTCCCAATAGTTTATCCTAATCTAGATTTGCAAATTAAGCATCCAAAATCTAGGCTCCCAAAGGGTTTATTTAGTAGGTTTGGTCTGAGCATGCCTCACACTATCGAGTTCAACAAAATTTTCTTCAAAAACATCTGCAAATGGTGCTGCCACCCCATCCAAAAGGTTGACACCTGAGTTCATTGCCTTCCTCAGCCTACCGCAATTCAGTCCTGTATCTTTTGTTTCCTAGAAGAGTGCCCTAACCAAGAGGCACTGTAGGGAAGAGTGAGCTAGGACCTTCTGCAGCAGTCTTGTGAGACCTAGTATGTTGTTCAGCAGAGAGCGCGTGGTTCATGGGGCCAGAGAGCGAGAGAAAATTAGAGGGAAGCTTCCCAGTGATTCTTAGCACCTACGGTGTCAGGGAACACGTAACTTAGTTCTGGTAACATTTGAAACTCTGATTTCAGGTCTGAACAGGTCCCCATAAAAGCCTAGATGCTCTGAACTCCTGCTTTCCAGAGCAAGGCCTTTTTTACCTGGCTGAAAATTAAATATTAAGTTTCTTCGGTCTTCCCTTGATCCTTCCAGCTTTCATTGTGTAGCTAGAAATGCTCACTGTTGAAGGATGCAACTGTATTTTATTATTTGTCCTGCTGAGCAGGATATCATTATAAACAATTAACCTGGGCAGTAGGAAAATTGCTGAAATGTATGAAGGAAAGAATCTCAAGCATTTTCTGCAGAGTTCATGTTATTAGAAAGAGCATGTGGTTTATTGTGTGCTACATTAAATCTGCATGTATGGCCTGCATCTGAATGATGTAGAATTTTATTTCTAAACTGCTGCCTGGCATGTTTGTTGAGTTAGTTTATATGGTTTTCTAAAAATACCTCGGGCTCTTGAGCTAACAGTTTTTTAGCGCTTTGTTGTTTGTAGTGTTTAAATTCTCTGTATGAGACATGCATTGATGATGATGATTCTGAATATCCTGAGGCTATAATTGACTGGCACACAGAGAGATTAGTTAACCATTGCATAATAGGGATGGCTGGAGAACAGTGGAGCCACATATATTCATTTAAACATACATCATTTTAAAAATGTGACTCAGATGAAGAAAGGCTTTGTAGTCAGACATATATTAAATTAAGTTACAAGTGTTGTTTGAACACAGTGAATCCATGTTGTGGCATTGCTGAAATTAGAACAATGGGGTATAATATGGTGAAAGATCTAGTTAGTTTTTCTCTGATACATGTGAGGCATGCCATTACAGTAACTCTGCTGGGAGGACTTTAGGTTGAAGGTGTAAAGGTCTGTGATTACATTCCAGGTTCGTGTCATAATTCATCTTACTTCAGGAGTTTTGTAGCAACGAACTGTGACCAGAGAGAATGGGAGGGGTGAAAAAGATTAGTTTGTAGTGCACACAGCACGCATGTGCACTCGCGGAGTTTTTTATGGTATGTTAGTTGGTACCTTGTGTCTCCACATTAGGAGTAGCTTAAGTTTGTGGATTGTTAATATGCAGGTGTATCTAGAAACGGCATAGTTGTTACTGGATAGGCAATCTGGTTGTGATATTGTGAGCCTCTGGAAGTCTGGGACTGGGGAGTGTTTCTACAGTATCAAGTGATACTAGTTCTTATCAGGTAGGTCCAGCTCATTGTTATATAGTGAGATACGCTGAAGATTACCCACTGTGGGCATGCTGATCACCCCTATAATGCCTATACACTGGGTCTAGTGTTGTAGGAAGCGTCAGCTCACCATGCAACTGTTGTACAGATTATCTGTTCAAACATGGTGAATCTGATCTGTGTGAGGTATACTGGGCTTACTGAGCACGCTCTACAAGCTGCAGTATGTCTGTAGTACTTTTGCCTGGGAAACAGACCAACTCTATTTTTACATAGCAATTCTGTTTGTATGCGCTTTGTACCTGGAGCCACACCTTTGTACTACTACAGTACAGTAGTACATGCAGAGGCATCTCACAGCTGAATAAGATATTACAAGTAGACATTACTGAAAATATCTTGAAGACTTCAAAAGAAAGGACATACTGATTAATTGTTACTTCATTTCTGAAAAATTGTTGGCCTTGCTCTCCTTTCCCTTCTAAAAATTCATCTTTCCTTCCTCCAATTCAATTTCCTCCTTCTCATTCAGTTCCACCTTTCACCATCTTTTAGTGCACACCTCAGGAATAGCAATGCAACCAGATAGCTACTAGCAAGGTCTCTTCACTCCAGATACTCAAACATTTGTGTTGGAAGAGCCAGACATTTGTCTGCATTCCCTTAGGTACTGCTCAGCACTTCAAGTTTGACTCCTGTCTGTGCCTCATTCCCTTAACTCCTAATTCACTATTCCATCTCACTTTTTTTCCCCCCCAACTCTGCTGTGTAAGGAAACATCAGGTATGGTAAAGAAAGAGGGAAAAATAAAAGCAAGCTTTTCGGCTTGTGGTCAACATGGATGAAAGTATTCTCTAGCAACTGAAAGACTGGAATCTCTTCTTATCTCCTCTGTGGTAGGAAGCAGAGCACAGGTACCAGGAATCACTGGGAAAAGACAGTGCAAAGCAGAGGTACAGCCTTTAATACCTGCTAGTATCTCCATACATTAGAAAGCTGTCTTTGCAGTCACAAGACCTAAACTTCTTTTATAAAGCTTCAGCTCTGCACAAACAAAGCAAGCTGCAATGTGAAAAGAGAGCTAACTCCCCGGAGGAGTTTCTAACAAAACCAAAGGAGGCAAAGACTTTCTGCATTTTCTACTTGTTTTTTTAAAATATCTTTTATATTGACTTCAAAGGGAAAATATGCTATAAAACACTTTTCCAATGTATTTAGGAGCAGCAAATTGTCACTTTATTCTTAAACAAGGTAAACAAAACCATGAAATGCATAGCTCAGACCTGTCAAAAGCCTCACTGCCTTTAAATCAGAAGAAACATTTTCATACGGCATCTTCAAAACAATTTTACTGGAATTCTGTCTGGCAATGAAACTAGTATTTGAAATAGTAACCCTACCTACCTTTAAATTGTTAAATGTCAGAGCTGGGCTTATGTTCACAGTGGAACTAAATGATGAACAGCACCAATTGAATGACCTTTATTGAGCAAACAATTTGTTGCAGTCTCTGTTGAAGCCTTTGCATTGACATGACTTTAGATTAGGTGTTACGTTAGAATAAATGCTGCTATGTAACAGTAAAGGAAACTTTCGAAATATTACTTTATTCCCCCTTCCTCCCTAAAGCCTGTCACTTAATTCTTATGCACCAGTTAAACTGAAGTCTGAGGCTACTTGAAACACTTGAGTTTGCTTTGAAAATTAATCCACATTGAAGAGAAATCAAGAGTAAGCACAGCTCCAACTCTTTCTGCTGCAGTTATATTGTGTACACAGATGATGTAAAAAAACTAACTGTAGTTTCTAGGTTAAGGGCCAGATTGTGTCAGGAACTCAGGTAGCAATGAGCTTTTCTTTTCCCCCCTAATACCTGAACAGCTTGCAAATGAACGAGACGCAACTATATTATCTTCAGGGTGTCATGCATTGTATTGCTCTCTCCATGCTCTCCAGGAGCACTGAGGTGGGTATTCATACCTAGTAAAGAGCAAACTCAGGTGCTTGTATTCAGAAAGAAATCTCTCCAAACTCCTTTTGCAGCAGTGCCTTTTGGAAATTGTATTCCAGAGTCCTCAGCCGTGTTCTCTGCAGGGTGTGCTCTGGAAATGAGCTGTGTCCCTGTCCTCTTCCTATTCAGGATGTGGTATTAACACAGGGTAACTTGCCCCTCTGAATGCGAAGCTGCAATGATCGGATTCATCTTTTCAAATGCCAGCTTGTCTTTGGTCAACCTGCAACACAGAATTGTGTTTATATGGCATGATTTGCTTTCCTGAGCACAGGAAATTGTATGTAATATATAAAGTGTCTCTTTAAGCACCAGGCACTTTTCAGAAGGGTGTGGAAGCAGAATACCAGACTAAGTACACAGCTCACAGACAAGTGATGAGAGCACAGATGGGATGCAGTGCCTGAAGCCCATGGGGAATGAGCAAGAGACCTGAGCGTGCATTTTGTTCAATGATGGTTGGGTAGAGACTGTGCACTTGGTAGTGGATTCTGATTTTGTATTTCAGTGCAGTCATGTGAATTTTGATGAGGTTCAAGAAGCTACCTATTTAGTTAGTCACACCTTAGGGAAATTTTCATATGCTAAATGTTTGAGTAGCTTGCTCTCTTCTTTTAGCATGCTTCTGTTGTCATTGGGGGGAGGAGAACTAGACTCTTCTTGTTGATTACTTCAGACAAACTGGTGGAAGTCAACTGTAGTAAATAATCAAGTCTGTGTTAAAAAACCCCCTTCTGCAATTCTGTGCTAATAAAAGGAGGAATTCACTGGTATCCATGACAAATTCAGTGGAAAATAATCAGCCCTTGTGTGTGGTAGATCAATTGTTTCTTTCTCAACTTGAAACCTATCAGTAAGTTTATCAGGTAAAGATAATTGGTTTAGACATGTTTCATGCTTCCGATGTTAGTGTAGCTGTTTAACTCCTTTTATAGGTTTGCACTTTGTTAGCTGTCATGTGCATAATTTATGATCTGTTTTTTCAAAGCTTGGAATTCTATGCGTTGGGCGCCGTGCATCTTCCTTTTAAGCTTTGCTACTGCAAACTTCAGAACGAAAGGGATCAAACCAAATTTAATGTATAAACCTACAGCTAATGGGTGACTGGAATACTACAGCTAATGGGTGACCGGAATAGCAGTATGTATTCCCTGCAGACCAATACTTCTGCAGGAGTCCTGCAGAAGTCCTGCAGACTCAGGTTTTCTCCCTTTGCAGGATTCCAACTGCGTGGAAAGGACATACAAAATTGTTTGATTTATTTTTCCAAAAGTGGTGCATGTATATTCAGTTACCAGTGGCATGTATTCTTCATCTGAAATAGGCTGTGCAAAGCTTGGAATACTTGGTTGGGTGCTTATCAGCGTTAAAAGTCACGTGGCTGGGTGACCTGCTAGACCTCTTTGTGTAACTGAGGTATTACATGGGGGTAAAGGAATCAGGAGAGCAGGAGGTCATAAGGGAACGAAAGGGGAGCAGGAGCCTACTCCAGGGCAATATGTTTGGATGTAAGTGAGGAGCTGGGAAGTGGAAGTTAACTGAGCTTCATGCAACTACACTTCCATACAGTTAAGCAGCTGTGTACTTGCTTGTGGCAAAAACCCATTTTGTTATTATGACTTGGAGCTGGTTCATTCAGAGAGCCCTCCAGGCTATAGCATAATGAAGCAAAGCCTTCCTCTCTTACTGAGTTGTAATAATTTAGTTAAATGCCAGGTAAAATAATAAAAAACTTCTGGGTGACTTAGAAGTCTGAATTCCTTTTTCATCAGGTTTCTTAGAACAACGATGAATTGACCTTACACTGTATTTGAGCCAGTGAGAAAATGGAACCTAAATACCTGTTTCTTATGTGTACCTCTATTAGTTTGTTTAAAAAAAAAAATCTTGGGTTTGTTAGGGAACGTAGAAAATAAGTAATATTATTGTTTTACTTCATAGTTAAATTAGGCAAGCTAGTTTGTTGGGGCTGAATAGTAAGCAGCAGTGTTGGCAGAAAGAGAGTAGGAAATTAACTAAAAGCATAAAGGAGAAACTGAAGGGGAAAGATATTAAGTGCCCTGAAGAATTGTTTTTCTTAACAATTTATTCTTTCCTAGACCCTTAACAACAAAACTGGGCAGACTATTCTATTATTATTCCGTTTTATACCTTAAACGTCTATTTGATCACTTACACTACTCAGACTGCAGAATCTTATCTTCTAAATCTTGATGAGTGCCTCATGTAAATAGTGCATTTATTTCTGGTGGAAGAAATTATTTTTTCTTTGTGTACTGCTTAGTTTTCTTTTATTCTTTCTCTTAAGGCACTTTCACTTTACTTTGCTGTAATGCTTTAGCTAATAGTCTTTAAATAATACCTGTTAAAATAGATTTGAAATTGAAATACAGACTATATTAGGATGACCAAGATTTTAGGAAAATGGTGGAATTTTAAGTGCTGCTAATAGTTGTTTGCTAGCACAAGTCTTTACTGGATGACAGAAATGTACTGGATAACAGAGTTGGAAAGAGTTATTAGATTATGTTTTATTGGGATTTGAGCTGCTCTTCTGAACTTTCTTCAGTCCTGAGATAAAATACATCCACGTCAGGATGTCGTTTCCACAACTCTTTTGACCACTGTTTTTCTCTATTTGTATCTAGTACAAACATGACAGAAGCTTCTGTGGACACGTATAGGTAAGAATCATTCATACATGTCCTTTCTGCAAAGCTGGTACTGTTACTAGTGCTAGCAATCTACAACTCTCACCCTTTAGCCCTTACTGTCCTCGTCATGCAGGGATAATTCCTGCAAAGCCCAATTAGCTTGAGATCTGTGATGAGAGAAGCAAACCCAGATGATACCAGAAGTGGTGCCTTATCCTGGAATGTGGCTGTGACAGAAAAGGACTTTTTATTGTTTCCGTTTCCATTTTTGCACAGTCTGGATCTAAATATTTATTCTAAATATTTGGGGGGAGGGATGGAAATTTAAGTACAGCATTGCAGGTATGTCACCAATATCATGACATTTCAAAAATCTTTGGGAAATCATATATTTCTGTTTATGCACTACTTTCAAGAAAAATCCTGTTAAAATACCTAAAAACAAATTCATATGAAAAAATCATAATTGAGTGTCTATTTTGGTTATTCATTTTTTGACTAAAAAAAATGGATGGAAGGAATGTAAATTTGTGGAAAAATATGTACTGCGTCACATTAATAAACCCACTATTAAAACAGCCATCTAGGTTATATCCAGAAAGAGAAAATGAATTTTAAAGAACTTATGCCTAAAAGTTCCACTAAGATATGTATTCACTTCACAAGCAAATGTGTGTTTCATAACAAAACAGAATAAAAATATAAGAGTCACTGGTGCAGAACTCTTGAACTTTCTGCAAAAATCATCATGATTCAGTAGAAATATCACTGAATATAGTAAAGGATGTAAGGTAAGGGAACTGCTTTTCTTTATAAACAGAAGAAAAAGATCTCTTCTGTAAAAAAACTTAAGTAAGAAAAAGTAGGATTGTATCAATTATTACACAGTTCACATAAGTTTGCTAAAGAAAGTGTAATCCTGAATTAATGCAGCTTCTTTAACTTGGCAGTACAAGGTTTGGTTTGAACTCAGAAACCTCTTCTGGAATTTTAATATCTCCTTAAATAAGCTCACAAAAAAGAGATGTTCTGCAAAGGGGACTTTGCATCAATTATTTTAAGCCTTCCAAAAAGGAGCATGTGCAAGTTTCCCACATCCGTTTTTGTGACTGCGAAGACCCCGACTTGTGAGTATATCTGTCCTTTTAATCAGCTTGAACGTGTGCTTATAGATTTCCTAGTTGCACCTTTAGAGTGACTAGGTTTGGACCCATTCCTGCAAGGAGGAGCTTAAATACCTCAGAGCTGCATTTACTAGCGTTACTAGCTCCATATAATAATGCTCACAGGCCACTGTTTTTATCTGTTAGCGCTAGCATATTCTTCCTTTAGTTTGCTGCTTCTACCCTCATACTGTATGGCAAGAACACATACAAGAGGAAAAGCCATACTTTTCAAACAATATTGATGTTCCTGTTTAGGCTGCTGGAGGTGATTTTGGAACTGTGGAGAAGCTAAAGGCATGAAAATAATCTTTTACTGCCTTGCTTACTCTAGCAATTTTTTTCTTTTCTACAATGTAAATCTAAAGCAGCCTCAAAATTTGTCAGTCTGTCTTAATAAGCACATCACTATTTCTGAATGCTGTTCTGAAAACCACAGCAAGGAAACCTATTTTTGTGCCGGCTTTTGAAATGAAGACCCCGACTTTGAGGAAAGATGCGTATTTTGAAATGCATTATTGTGTCAAGCTAGTGGCAGCCAAATAAATTAAAGAAACAAAAGGGAAAACCGTTGTGCAATCAGTTCTGGACAAGGAAAATAGAGAAAGGACATAAAAAAGGGTGACAGAGTGAGGAAACCTATAGGATAGACTCTATTTCTACTACCCATACCACCAACTTTTTGAAGAAGTGAAATAACGACAGTGGGAGAGGGGAGAAGGTTAGAGACAAGTAAATGAAGGCAGAGGAAAGACTTGTGTGAAAGGAGAAAAGTATAAATGTGATGAGATAAAGGCAGACATAGATGAGGGTGCAATTTTGGAAAGCAAAAAGGATGGAACTGACAGACCGCAGAAGCAAGTGCAGAGGGCAGAGCTGATTAAACAAGAATTTGTCACCTTGCACATTTTCATCAGAACAGAGCTCTGTGAGCTCCAACTGACTTTTCAGTCAATTGGTTCCACCCAGTGTCACTGGGTTGGTTCCCTCTTTCTTTTGTCTGACGCTGATCAAAAGACAGGAAGATGAAGTCATTGCCAACAGGCTGTGGAGGGCATTTTGCATAATACAGCTGCTTACACAATGAAATGTATCAGTTTAGATACTATGCCAAGTAGCTACAAATAGATCTTTTCATTAGATGACATAACAGCTCTATGTTTCATATGATTTATTTTGCTTCTTCTGGTGACAAACATTACTGCGTTATAATGCCAGACTGATTTCTATAAGGGACTTCTAGTTGGTGTCTAGCTGACTTAAATCCAGCTATGCCTCTGCTTAGGTTTAGGGTTTACTCCAAGAGTTTGATAGGTGGTGCCGAGAAGAGCAACAGCAGTGTGAGGGGAAAAAAAAGACTGTGTGAGTGAGCTTGGTTTTACAAAGCAGTCATCTGATTTCTGGGTATAGAAGTTTTGAAATAATAGGTGTCTGTTCCTACCTTATTGAGTAGCTCATTTAGCATTTATTTATGCAGACTGCAGAGTCCTGTAAAGCTGATAGTTTATTGCATACCTGAATTTTTCAGAGTGAAAATCTTTTAGAAGCACTTGTGTTTTGCTTTAAATCAAGGAAAACAGTCGTAACGATGAATTTAGTTGTTCAGCTAATCAGAAAAATAGTGGAACACTCTCCTGGCTTGTTGTGTAGTATGAACTGCTTCAGAAGGACAACAACCCCACACTTTGAGTTTCAAAGCGAATCTGTCCGGGCTGGGACTTATGAGCGTTCATCTAAGAAATAATGGACTGCAATGAGTTAAACAGCTGCAAGTTAAATTAACCCTAGAACGGGTTCCCAAAGAGGAACAAACCTTAAAAAAAAGCCCTCTTAGAGAAGGGTCTGGCAAGAAAGAGAAGCCATCATACTGCTGCTTCTTTAAGAGGAGATGAACCAGGTGTAGGTATGTAAGGAGTGAGTTTCTCACATGCAGAACTTGTCCTACTGATGTCTGGGGTGCCAAGGACTTGGAGTCAGGTGAGGATCTGGGCCTTCATTTCAACCTCGGGAAGACCATGTCAGCAGCCCCGCTCTGCAGTAGTTTGTTAACAGCATCCACTGCAGAGAAAACAGCTTAACTTCATGGGTTGACAGCAAATAGCTATGTTACAAAACTGATTAAGAAGATTGGGTTAAACTCCTAAAAATTGCCTGACCACTGAGAGCTTTTTTTTTTTTTTGAAGTGGAGAAAAAATGAAGTTTATTGATTTGCATTGACTTCAAATGAATAGCCCCAGAACGATAGCCCCAGAGAATGAAGTAACATTCATGAAAGAGTTTATATTACATATTTGGGTATCTTCTTTTTCAGCTTTTCAATTCTAAGATTAATTGCTTTTGACCTCAGTCAAGGACATTTGTGATATTCAAACCTTTCTAATATTACTAAAAGGAATATTCTCAAGTACTGCCTTAGATTCTAATTTATATCTCTGGTTAACCGTATGAGAGCTTTGACAATTGCATTTTTCCTTTGCCAATTTTATCCTCATTTTAAAACTGTTTTCCCCCCTCATCTGTACCGAACAAAAGCCAAAAGCGTTTCTGAGGTTGATTGTCTTGCTTTTGTGCCAAGATGCTTTGTTTCCTTTTTTTTTTTAACTGCATGGAAACAAAATTAGTTCAGCCACATACAGCAAACTTTTAGCTCTCCAGAGCACAGTTAGGCAGTCAAGACATTCAATAGCAAGCATTTATCAGGAAGTACAAAGGCACTGTTAAACTTTGGGCTTGTGCAGGTGCATAACTTAGTGTCCAAGGAGGCACGAGTAGTTGAAATGTGTAAAACGGAACATATGCATACATGCTTTGGAGAAAAAATGTCAATTTTACTTTAATTTTTAACGTGAGTAAGAGAGAACCCAAATAAATGTTTTAGGCAGTGGTCACCTCATTAATTGCATGCAAACTTGGATAATGAAAAAGTGAAAGCAGATTTTTTTAACACAAAAAACCCTATGAAACTATTCTCCACAAACGATTCTTTAGGCCTCCTCTGTACTTTCTAAGGGGCAATAATCTTTACTGCTTGTGTCTTCAAATGGAGAAGAAAAAGTGAACTTTGTGGAACATGCAGAATATCAGATTTGTGGTGTTGTTGATCAGCAGATGTCGAGAACTTTTGGAGAGTATCTTTGGCACTCCTTTGCAATGAGGGAGCTTTAGTCTGAGTACATCCTTGTCCTAGTTGTGGCATTGTATAGTGAGAAAGATGTGAATGCCAGATAGTGTTTACTGAAAGAAAAATTCTTCATACTTTCCATCATGCTGAAAAACTTTTTCCACATTTGTTCATGTTAAGAAAACAAATACAGTCTTAAAACAAAGGACACCAAATTGCAGTTTCCACTGTTTGTATCGAAACCCTATGTTTAGCTATGAGAGCTGCTCTGTTTTACTGTACAATATTTTAAATATTTTAGTTGAAATAATCTAATTTAATATTTTAATTAATAATTGCTAAATATCAAAAAGGCTTATGTGTGTTATTTATGTTATATATATGTATTCCCCAATATACAGGGATCAAGTATTTTAATAAAGTACTTTTATAATTAAAAAAAAAGAAATATCAGCTTTACATCATTT
Source organism: Struthio camelus (assembly GCF_040807025.1). Classification (NCBI taxonomy): domain Eukaryota; kingdom Metazoa; phylum Chordata; class Aves; order Struthioniformes; family Struthionidae; genus Struthio; species Struthio camelus. The sequence goes on from NC_090943.1 coordinate 50,056,327, forward strand.
TGCAATTCTGGGGCTGTGCAAATAATGGTATAAATTGAGGGAACTGGCAGACATTTGATTGCAGTGCCTTCAGTTTTCTTAAAAATGGTTTGACTCAGGGAGAGAGCTGCAATTTGACATTCTCATGCTTACAGCATGGCGAGATACAAGCAAAACCCTGTGCAGTGCCTTCACGGTAATGGCAATTGCTGTTAATGCAAAGTTTTTTTTTTTTAGCATCCCTGTGGAATTGTAACAGTGAGGCCTTGACCCTCTGCTGGGATATGATAGCTCTGATGTCTGTATACATGTGTAAGTCACTGGTTTGCACTAGTGTGCTTTTCTGTCACGGGTTGTCATCTCATCTGTTTATTTTAAAAGACTGCAAGAATTTAACTGGGTCTTAAACTGAACTCAGTCTTAAAATACTTTACAAAGATAACTCAGGTAAAAACAAGTTATGGTCACAAAAATGGCCTTCCTACAAAATACAGTTAGTGTAAAAAAGTGTTTTTAATTTTGGTTCAGGCAATGATTAAATGAGAGCACTGCTGTGCTTGATTTCAGATTCACAATTCATAAGATGCTATTTTCTTGCAGAGAGAGAGCGAGAGCGAGAGCGAGAGGTGAGCACTCTTAAAATATACTCTTTATTCATCATGATAAGTAGGTAATTGCGCCTGAAATGAAATCTACCAGCTCATATCTAAGAGCAGAACTGTGCCCCTGCTCTTTCAAGGAAGACAGGCAGTGACCTTTGCCACGTGCCTGAAAAAATGGTTTATTTTATCTGTACTGTGCTCTGGAGGTTCAGCCACATAGATGTCTTGCTTATCTACACTTGCCTTTTATGTCCTAACCAAAAGAATCTTCAAATAGCATAAATAAGGTATATTCAGCAGTAAACTACAATACCTAAACTTAGAGAAACACCAAATTACCTTTGTTTAAAACCATAGCTCTTAAAAAAGAGTGAAATTATTTGCAGAGGTGAGATGGAGAATCAGCAGCTTCCCCATTTACAAAGGAGCATTTGGGAAATAGCTGGCCTTATGTTTGTTGTGTTATGATAAAAGCTAAGAGAAGGAGCTATATATTATTAGATCCAGACGCTGCGGAATATAAATACCTTTCAGGATCTATGCTGTAATGGCAAGAAACCCTTAGTTATTATTTGGGACCTGTTGTGTTCCATGCTGTGCAAACACAAAGGAAAAATTGTACTTTTGTCCCACGAATATTTAAATCTGACTATAAATGAAGGCCAAAAAGGGAGGACAAGGAATCAGTGGGCTGGTTTCAGTCAGTCAGATAGCCCACTGTGTTAGCACACCAGCAATATAACCAGTGTTGCAGTTCTTTGTAGGCTGCCTAAGCAAAGATTTATGTGAGAAGAATAATGAGGCAGCTATGCAGATGTTCATGTTAACAGATGTCCCACATATCAGGGACAGGAAGGAGGGAAGCATAAAAGATTTTTCTGTTTGCTTGCTTACTCTTTAATGTAGTAAGTGCACAACATTAGCTGATCGCCATCTCAATAAGCGTTGTTTGATAGGGTAGAGATACATGTGCACATTTTGAAAATGAATACCAGTCTTCTCTATTTTCTTGTAATAAAACAGGGGAGCCAGTGGAGGGATGCAAAGAGACACCTGTTGTAGTCAAAACAATGAACTTGGAAATGACTTTTTCAGCAGCTTTCTGGGTACCTATCAGTAGAGTCGGCTTGCCACTAGAAAGGAGGTTACAGTAATGTTATCTAGATCCTATGGTTAGATAGGATGTCCAGCATCCTAGAAGTGGAGTGGAGCTTGCTAAGCTGATCAAGATTTGGACCTAAAATGGATGTGAGGATTTAGAGGAAGGTCTAACTCAAAGGTAGTAATCAGCTGACATATACAAATCCCTTGAGGCATAGTACTGATGAGAGAGATTCAGTGACTGGGAAAGGGAGAAGGGGAGCTCAAGAGAAAATTTAAGAGCATCATAATTTTAGTCATGTTGAGATGAGTTGATGACTGGATGTCTATGAGACACAGATTTTACTTGAGACAGAAGGAGATAGTTGAGAGTCATGCAGTGCAGAAACAATAGTTTAACTCGTGTTTGTGAATGTTACTGCCTGGGGATACCGTTGTCCTGGGGATACTATTCTTAAACAGTCTTCAATGCTGGAGATTCTGCAACTTACATACTTGGTCTTCCATATTGATTCACTGCCTTTATCATTAAAAAGTTCTTCCTGATGTCTAACCTGAACTGATTTTGGTGCAGGTTGAGCCCATACTTTGTCCTCAGTCATGGATATGACAAATTATTCCCTTCCTCTTTGCAACAACCTGTTTTTGCAGACCTATATTTGCAGACTCTAATTGTACATGCGGCCATTCATTCTTCTCTATTTGAGATAAAACGGCAGTTCCTTCAGTCTCCTTATAGCTCATCACCTCCATACATCATTGTCGCCATTCTTATCAGAATTTGTTTTCCACAGTTAGCCCACATTTTTCTTGAAGTGTGATACGCAGATCTGGGTAGAATGATCAAACCAAGGCTTTAACCATTTTTGAGGAGAGTGGATGGATTGTTTCATGTGTTTTGCACAGTGTGCTCTTGTGTATAGATCGCAGCATGATGTTTGCTGTTTTCACTTGATGACATTGGAGGCTTATGTCCATATTTGATTGCCGGGGCCCTCAGACTCTCTTTTGAAGATGGCACCCAGCTAGTTATTCCTTGTTCTGTATCTGTTTTTGCAGATATGCTTAAGCATAATGCTGTGTACTGCATGTAAGAATTTCTGTCAGATTTTTCCAAACCATGTCACCAGCATGTTAAGATTATTTTGAATTCTAATCCTACACTTTTGCACAGTTACGGCTTCATAATCTCTGCAAATGTAATAACCGTGATCTAGTTCATCCTCCATTTCTCTTTTTATTGTCTTCAGTAACTTTACTAGTCCTTCAGAAAATACCTGTTGTGAGTTTTGAGACTGAAATACCGAGGTCTCATTTCTGGATGGCGATTGTTTGCTCAGAGCCAATAGTTTTATATGTAAAGTTAGGATATTTTTCTCCTGTGACTTCAGATTTACTTTACATTGAATTTCATCTTTCATTCTATCCTTCATTCAGTCTTATGAAGTCCTTCTACAATTCGTAATTCTTTCCTGACTCAAGTAACTAGCTCTTATCAGGAAATTTTGTCATCCCACTATTCACAACCTTTTCCAGATCATAGGTGACTATCTTAAACAGTGTACGCGCCAGCACAGATCCCTCAACTAGGGACCTCCCTCCACTGTCAAAATTGACCATTAATTTCTACTTTTTCCTGTTTTCTGATCAATTATATGTCCATGTGAGGCCCTTTCTCCGCCACTGAGTCTCTGTAGGAGCCTTTGGTAAGGAATCTGATAAAATGCCTTTTGGAAATACTTGCAGACTGTATCAGCTGGATCTTCTGCACTCATGTTTGTATTTCACTCAGGAAACTGGAGTAGATTTTTGAGGTTTGATTTCCCCTTACAGCTGCCGTATTGGCTTTTCCTCAGTATGTCATATTTACGTATGTGCATACTAATTCTATGTTTTGTTACTGTTTCTGCTTGTTTGCCTAGTACAGCTGTCAGACTTAATGGCCTATGTTCCTCAGACCTCCCCTTCACCCCTTTTTTAAAGATTGGTGCCGTATTAGCTCCCTTCCATTCCTCTCATGCCGAAGTGATTCAAGTGGGAAGCTGTTCACTTCAGTTAATAGTTCAGCCACTGTCGGAGATAGGATTTTGAGTTAGGTGTACATTGGTTTGGTTCTTAAGTTTGCTGAAGTTCAGTTTCAGTGCTCAGTTGGAGTTCTTTCTCCTCTCTCTGTTGAGGACTGTCATGAGAATGCTTTCACAATCAAAGAATCAGAATCAAAGAAGTAATATAGCTTGGATGGGACTTCTGAAGGCCCTCTGGTTCAACCCCCTGCTGAAATCAGGGCCAGCTGCGATCAGGTTGCCAAGGGCCTTGTCCAGTCAAGTTTTGAATATCTCTGGGGTGGAGGTTTTGCAGCCTCTCTGTGCATCCTCCTCCAGTATTTGACTGCCTTTGTGGTGACATTGTTTTTCCTGATAACAAATCAGATGTTCACTTGCTACAGCTTATGCCCGTTGCCTCTCATCCTCTCACCGTGCAGCTCTGAGAAGAGTCTGGCTCTGGCTTCTCCATATCCCCCCATGAGGCTGTTGAAGATCAAGATGCTTTCTAGTTCACTCTCCTCCAGCAGTCTCTTCCTCCTATCAGAAACAAATCTAGAGAAGTATTTATGCATAACTCTTTTTCACTGATGCATTTTGAGAACTTACTGGACAGAACATGTTCTTTCCCAAGAGATACTGGAGTCACTAACATGCCTTATTACTACCACTCAGTTTGTTATGAGTGATTTTGCAAATGGCTTACAGAAAGTCTCATTGATCTCATTTTCCTGATTTGGTTTCATCAGTAAACTTTCCAGGATAGATCCTTTATTCTTTTCCCTGTTCCTTCGTAGTGGGTTTCCACATTCAGAGCAAAATTTATGCATCCTTCATGTACAAGTTAACATCACCTTCCACCTTTTCTCTCATCTGTCTTTCTGAAACAAACTACATTAAATGCAAGGCAGTTGAGTTACGCCATTAAGTCTCTGCTTGGCCATTAGATTCATAATCCTGATCACGTACTAAGATTTTCACCACTTCTTGTTTTTTCCTTTTGGTGTGCAGACATTTAAGATGTTCAGGAATTTGCTCCATTTTTTTCTTTTGTTATACTCATTTCACCTTCAGCCATTTGTTTTGACAGTATTGCTTTTCTCTGTATTACTGGATAACTGTTATTAAAATAGGGTTGCAGTATGACTTTTTAAAGTCAAATTATGAAGGAAAGCAACTTGTTTCTCAGAATAATATGTAGAAAACCAAAATGTTTTCACGGAGTGGATTTTCTTCTGAAATGGATCTGTAAACAATAGTTATAAAAGGGAGCCTCTAAACACCCCAAGTGATGAGGCTGTAATGCAAGGAAAGATTACAAAAGAACAAGCTAAGTGTAAATGTAATGGAAGTCATGGTGGAATTGGGTGAGAACTGATATCTCATGTTCTGAGAGGGTGATCATGAAGAACATACTGCTTTCAAGCATTTATTACCCTATGAAATACACCCAGAATTTTAAATGAAGGGATGGATATAATCCTTCAAGAGATTACAAGATATATGATGGATACATTGAATTTATAGTTATTTCCAAGCATCACCTGAGCGATAAAATAACCAGTATATTTTTAAAGGACCATGTGGTGTAAGTTACAGGAGTGTTTTTGTTACATAGTTTAGGACAAAACATGCTAAAGAAAGGAAAATAACTTCGCCTGAAGTTCAGAATGATGTCCATCAGTGGAGGAAGTACTCCAGAAGAAAAAATGCTTGCTTTAGAAAGTACTTTTGTTCATGAATGTTAAATGTGAAGGTCAATCTGACCCTGCGGCCTTGACTTTTGTTTAGTAGTGTAATGTATGTTTTGTTGGCTATAGTACACAGGGTTCCTGTGATCAGGAAATATAATTATAGAAAAACAGAATTTGGGTATTGAAGGTTAATGACCTCAGTGTATTCAATTTCATGCTATCTACAAGATAATTAAATTGAGTTTTTTATAAGGCTATTTTTAATAGCTGCTGGACATTTTCCGTTTGAGAGACCACTCTTAGTAATTATAGGGCATGAAGAGCCCAAACAACTTAAAAGAAATTTAACCCATTGTAACCAGTCTGAATTTTGCCTGGGTTCATTCCCAATGAAATCGTCGGACTCAGAGTTCTCAATGTTAGCTGGGGTTTCGTTGGAAACTAGTCCCTATGAATGCAGTGTACAAGGGTTACTGAGCTCTCTCTGCTCCCATATGAGTTTAGGAGGAGCAGAAAGATTTGGCAGTTAGGATCAGACACTGCTTCAGGCTTTGTTCTTACCTTGACTAAGAAACGCTGGTCAGAGCATTGAGTGTATGTCTTTAGGCCGTTACAGTACAAGGTGTCTCTGCTTTCTGGCTCATCTCTTCCTCTGCAGAGAAAGTGCTCTCCAGAAAACTATAACCTTCATTTTCTCCTAAATTCAGAAATAACAACAGTATTATACATAAATAACAGTCTTATAGCTAGCGCTAAGGAGGAGAGTCCATCTTCATCCAGGAACATTCCTGTGGATTAATGATACTAGCTGGGACCGCTCAAGAGGACTCTCTCTTCCCTTCTATTCTTTCCATTTTCCTTGACCTTCATATTCTGATTGCTTTCTTCTGATGGTATTGAATCTGAATACCCTGTATTCCTGTACAGGAATATTTATATATGTAATATGCACACGTAATTAGGTTTCACAGGCAGAAAGCACTTGCCTCTTTTTATTGTTTAAGAAAGCAAGTTACTCTCCTTTGACTGCAGAACTGGCCTTTTTACCTCCGGCTCCTCAACTGACTTCCTAGAATATTTTGTTAACTGTTCTGGAGTAGTGACTAATCTTTCTTTCAGGTACCAATACCCATTGGTCATAAATTTATGAGTCTTTTATTTTAGGAGTGAAAAGGCTGTTGTGGTCTGTTGTCCAGCTGTGCAGAATGCATATCTTTATAATTGCATCACTCCCTTCATATCAGACTCACTGCTGTTGCTTTTCCAGGAGCTTAGTGATGGACAGAATCAGCAGACGATTTTCTGAAGAAGTCGGTGGATTGCTAGAACTGAATCCTGATATAATTCAGTGATCTTTCACGTACAGAAATTGTCCGTGTCTTTCAATATCTACAACACGTGCTAAATGTTTTTTGTCCTATCTTGCATGTAGCGTGTCTGCTGTGATCCAGTATCCTGAATGCTCATTCATACTGTAACTGCTAGTAAATTTTTAACAGAGATAAAAAGAAATCATACTTGTTCTGTATTTGATATGTCACTAGCTTATTTATGTGCAGTAAATCTCCTTTTCTATATTAAATATGGAGATGTGGTTCAAAGGTTTTACAGAGAGAGTGAAGGGAATGGAAAGCTGCTAAGATGTACCTGAGTGATAAAATGAGAAGCCATTTTAAATTTTATGGCCATCCTCATAGATCTTACTGCTTTGTCTTTGGCTAGCAGGTGTCTCTTTAAGTGCGTGGAAGCTTTTTTTTTTTAACGGCACATACAAGTCTTTGAATGAGAAATCCATTGACCGTAAACAGATTATTGAATTCTAGCAAGAAGCAAGCTGTTCGTTACCTGCTTTCTGTCACTCCGCTGCATTCTTAGGTATTTCTGTCGTGCCATGGCTTAGATTTTTGGAGGGTTTTATATTGAACCCGCCTCTCTTCCTTTCTCCCTCTTCCCTCCTCCACTTTCAACTCTGGGGCCGTATTTTGTCTTGCTTTGCCATCTAAGACAGTATATTGTTTGGAAAGATTGTTTCTGTGAAGCTGTAGTTTGCAAGGATTCAGTTCCTCATGTAGCTATCTGTCTGTCACGCGCATGCTGGTACATTATCCCTCCTCTGTGTTTCTCATGAGCAGGAGAAGGAATTGCTCTGCTCCTAGTTACAAAGTTATGGTCAGGAAAGAGCTTTTCCTGTTTCTGTAGTCTGTTGGGAGACAAATTATGCGATGATTTCACTTTACTACAAAGTGAGTCAAGTGATATAAAACGCTTCAGTCCTCTTGTAGGTTATTGCAGTTGGCTCTGAGTAAGAGGAAAACGTAGCCCCGTGGCTGTAACTGTGTTGACTTAGGAAGTTACGCTGCCGCTGAATGTGGCCTCGTGTCTGTCTCACAGTGATCTATAATTGCTATATGCTCAAGGGATGACAAGCAAATTGTCTTTGTAAGGCCAGTGGCTGCGTTTTGCCTTCAGTTTGATTCTGGCGCTTCTGAGGACCGTGCCAAAACTTGCGTTAGCTGTTCATAAACAGAATCCTGTGTGCAGGTCTCTGGTCGAGCTACAGGCCCTGGTTTAGGTCTTTCGTGGACTGGCAGTGTTTACTTACACGGTAATCATCTTTCAGCAATCTGCAGTTATAAATGCAGCAGATGTAAGGCGTCGTTTTTCAGGGAGCATGGCAAATCATCATCAGAGTGTAACTTAATCGTGGGTACTGTCATCGTCTGCCTAGCTGCTTCACTAGTTACGCCCTGCAGCAATGATGGAAAGGCAGAGTTTAGTCCTTACAATCCCCTGCCTTCGGAAGCTAATGACAGCAGTTAAATTTAACCAGTCTATTATTAATTACAAGGGAAAAATCAACTTTTCTTTCTTTTTTTTTTTTGGTGATACCACTTCTCAGTTACCACATTTTTTGTTGCGTGGTAAGATTAATGCCCTGTATCACTTTGGGTTATAATGCTGCTCCGCCGGGGATGTAATGCTAGGCTGCCTGCTGTATGGCCCTTCTGAAGTTGTGGGTTCAAACACATTATTGCCTAGTTTCTGCAACTGTTTTCATCACCGTTTTGCTTATTGAAAGGAATAAGGCAAAAAACATCGTTTCCTAGACTCTGGTGACTTTATCATTTTACCACTTTGAGATTTGAAACTCAGATCTCTCACAAGGGAAACAAATGAAGAAAATGTCCTTAATGCTTTCCTATGATGAGTCCTTGAAAACAGACTTCATTCAGTGAGCATTAAAAAACAAAATTGTTTGGTTCCAATCTGAATAAACAAGATACTCCTTTAAATGAGACTATAGTTTTAAAGTCACTGCAGTTTTCGAGTTAGCGGACACAAATCCACTAAAACAAGTTCTGAACATCTGTTCTTGGCAGGGGAGATGAGAAAACGACCACGCCTGTATCACAAGTAATATGGTTGTCTGGGTTGGAACTTTAGCCATGACTCAAGCATTACATTATGGAATTTAAAACTTTTGCATGAATTAAACCTTAAATTCTAGATTCTTATTTCATTTATAATATACTGTTTATCTGTAGTAATTGAATTATAGCATAAATTAAACCAATAGTTTGTATGACGATCTTTAGATGAATCTTTGCAAGTCTCCCAATTTATGGAAGTAAGTTATTTATGACAAACCGTGGAATGAAATATCAAATATTTCTTATGTTCACTCTGGAAAGATGAGAGTTGTAAAATACGAAAAGGCCATTTCACTCAGCCTGTGGAGTCTTCTTGTGTATGTAGATGTTATGCAGCACAGCAACATGTAACAACCTTATATTCAGTAATATCCTGGCTAATCTAGTTTTTGGTATGTGAACTAAAAGACTTAGCTGTAGGTGGATCTGGAAAGCAATTATTTGATACTTACATCAATTTGATATTAAGTATAAAACAATTTTTTACTTAAAGAATTCCTTAATGCTCAAGCAAGAAGAAACTGCTATGAGTAAAATTAAATGATAGAATGAAGCAGTTTTCATATTGGCAAAGACTTTGGTATTTTCGAATCAAATGGTACACCTGGAGGTCTCCACAAAACACGTAATGGGGAACGTGCGAGTTATTAGCTCCACTTCCCTCTACTCTAAGAAAAGTTTTAGGTTTGAATTTAGAAAGGTTATTGAGATATTTTTATTAAGTATCAACTGTTAAAAAGAGCTCTGAGATTTAGAAGCGTGTGAGATAAGTCTAGTCACCATGTAAGTGCTTTACAATTAGTACAGCAATAAAGACTCCATTGCAATTGTTGTAATATAAACTTGCACAAAATATTTAGACAGGAAGGGCTGAGTCACTAAAACATTGTGCATCTCATAAGATGAGAGCGTTTAGCTTCTCACTCTTGCATTTAGACTCTCCTGTTCCGTCTACTGTGAGATAAATCTCCTCCTGATGGCAATCTTGAAACTATTTGGTGTTGAAACTTGCTTGAATGCCATTTAAAATATATAGGGGATAATTTCCTTTTTTCTCCCACTTACTGGCATCAGTAATTGTAATTTGAAATTGTAATGCTGCACTATCTCCTAGTATGGACATCTATTTACTCTGCATGAAAAATTATTCTGCATACTTATTCTATTTATTCTGTATACTTAGTGTTAATACAGGAAATAGTGCTAATACAGGAAATTAGGGTATATTAGCTATTGAATTTCAAATTCACCTGTTAACTTCCTCATCTAAACAAGGCTACAGCCAAACAAAACACCCACATTCAAGTGCATTTTAAAATAGAATTTACAAGTCAGAACGCTCTTTGTGTCTCCTTTCCGTAACTCAGAGCTTCTACAAATGTAAAGATGGATACTCTTATTTAACCCATTCTCTATTAATACAAATGCTTTTATGAAAAATCTATCCATTTTCACTTTATATGTATATATACACACATGCATATATATGCACAACCCATATATATATTCCTGTATGTACTATACTAAATATTGATATACCTCTCTCTACATATACCTCTATATACTTATATTCCATGCACACACACACACACACACACACACACACACACATGTGCATATATATGTACCTAAACTATTATCTATACACAAATCATATAATTTAAAAGTTTTAGCAAATTTCCTCCCAAATCTGGGGATGTTAGAAGAGCTTCAGTCTTTCCCATCAGAATCAAATCCATACTGAAGTACATCCATACATGTCAGCTACAGAATTTTCGTCATATGTTAATTCCACAATTAGCTCTAGTTGTCTTTCATTCTCTCTCCAAAAAAAGGTATATGAATAGGCTGTACTAAATTGCTCTCAAAGTCTAGCTGTTTGAAACACTACTGGGATCATGCATCTTCGGTCTATCCTCAGTGCTAATCAGATCTGGGTTACAGTTCTGAGTAATGCGGAACAAATTTTCTCCCCAGGAATGTTTTCTTCAATTGGCAATAGACAACTGGTAAGTCTGTCGTAAATACGTGACACTTTTGTAATTCACTTGGAATTATTATAGGAATAATTCCTTGTATATTTTAGATAAATGGATTTAATTTTTTCTTACTGAAATCTCACATTCATGGAGCTAAAAAAAAGACAATTCAGGTTATTTAGATTAAACACATCATACAAGTTCGATTTGTTTTCTATTGTAACCAAACATTGGCTATTTCAGTTATAAAATGACTAACTATGTAATATGAAATGGTTTTAAAAATGTAGCCTTTGGATCAGTATTACTATGTTGATTTTGATACTTTAAACACTCAAAAAGAAAGGACAGAAGGCGAGAATAAACCCCTTTTTATTTGGGGGAGGAGGATGTTGGTATCTCTTTACAAGCCAAATGCAGAAAGGATTGTTTACTGCTTTCAGCCTTTGCAGCTGCTTCAGGTTGAAGTGACAGGAAGGCTGACAGGGAATAAAGAGGGTGACATGAGATGTGGTGGGTTTTTGGATCATTGTTTCGGGGAGAAGCAGACAGGCAGCCCACATCGAGGCCGTGCGTGCCATACACGCTCATGAAAGTCAGAAATAAAACGCAGAGGTGTGTGACACCCCCTGGAGACTGTAATGCCTTTTATTCCTCCAGCACATTATTTCAATTTGTAAAACCATCCTGAGAACAATGTCAGGAGTTGCCAAATGCAGATGTCAGTCAGAAAACAGCACGTAGTTCTCAGCTCTTATTTACCCAAGTGCAATGGTAGACCACGAGTATCTTGCAGGAAGACCTGTGCAAGAAACAGATGTTTTCACACCAAATTAAGTTGGCTACTGAATACAAAACTGCTTAGTTTCAAAGACGCTGTAAAAGTTGTGCCTGCATTTGTACTGCTATTTATGTATGTTGCTACTTCTTAGCTATTTATAATTTATAATACTTTAGTTCAAAAGAAGAGGAATTAAAATATGAAAGGACAACTCAGAAAAGGAGAATATGTTCTAAACCTAGTATAACAGGAGCAAGGGCTGCTGTATAAACACCCTTCCAGTAATTAATTGAAAACAAAATAGTAGATGCTTTAGGCAAGAAGAGATCCTGAAATTCTCCTAGAACAAAAAAGAAATGATGTTATCCTGTTGTATGCCTGTCTAGAACTTGAGACCTCTCCTGAATATAAAACACGTCAGTCAGAATCTAAATGCTTCGGTACTGAACTTCAGAGCTGTGAGCTCACGTGGTACTGAGCAAATACTGCTAGGTACAGATACAACTAGAAGACAACATATTCAAAGCATATAAAAGGCAGCATATTGCTAACAGATATAACTCAGCGTGTTATGGTAAATTGTAAACATGGAATTAGCTAAACACAGCAGTAAGTATGATTTTAGCTCTCAACTGGATTCTCTTGATCGAAAAAGACAGGTTGGGGAAGAAGGTGAGATGCTCTTCCCACGTATCTGTGGAAATTGTGTACTTACTTAAGGCAAAAGCTAACTGTGGTAAGCTGTGTGCTTCTGTGTTAGCTCAGGGACATCTTCCTTTCAGTCCTGTGGCTTTATGCGAACTCGCTGCCCATTTGTATTGAACTTGCAGCTGCACAAGGAAAGGCTCCTGGGTGGAAGGGCTGCATTAATTATTTTGAAAACAGCCAGCGTAATTGGTATAGCTGTAATAGAGCGCATGACCATCCTTAAGGGCCTGGACTCTTCAAGGAAAGCGTGAAAGAGTAGTGCCACAGCCAGCATCTCTGCTAGAGGCATCCTGGTGTCACGGTGAGCGCCATCATGCTCTTCAAAATTGGCAGAACATTTACATGCATCTGGTGTTACACTAGAATGAATGATTTAGACGCACGTTCTGGGGCAGATAAACTTGTGTATTAAAAATGGAAGTTACAGACTTGATGTTGTGAAGCAGTTATGAAACACTATTCAAAATTTATTTAATGAGTATCAACATATATAAAAGGGATGGATAATTGTATGTGAAGAATTTGAAGAAAATGCCAAGCAGAACAAAAGAAATTACCTTGGATTTGGAGATTAAATTAAAGTCAAATAGGAGTTTTGACATAGGAAGAACCGTGATTCTGTATCGTCTCACTTTAAATAAATAACTTCTTCTTCGTTCTCTTTTCGGTCTTAGGTTTTAATACTCAGAAAAGGTCTACATAGTTCTTTTGAAAGCACCAGTGTTTCAAACCAGAAGTTTTCTTTTGCTGGGGCCCTATGCTCCCTACGAGGAATATTACACTGAAAAAACTGGTGATTAAAACAACTGAGTTTAGAACAATCCAGGTAGCAGGTAAAGGAAGAACATTTTGCAGATTTCTTCCTTGCCTGGAGCGATGAGGGGCTGGTAAACGCAGCGGTGACATGAGAATGATAGAGGGACGTGCCAAAGGTTATCATGTAACCTTTCCTTGAGTGGAAAAACAAAATGTAGAAGGAGCAGGAGGAGCCATTGTATTGTTTGTTTTTGAAAGAAATAGGATAGGAAAGGTGTCGGGGGAGTAGGAGAGATTGTGCATGGTCCAGGCATTCGGAACTATTTTTTAAATTTATTTTTTGAAGCAATTAAATAATCTTATCTAACAAATAAGTAATCTACATGTGGATATCATCGATTTGGTGGTGTATGACTCCAAGGCCCTCAGGGAATGTAATAAATCTGTATGATGTCCATGAAACCTAATGTTGCATTTGGGTTTCAGTCTAACTGACAGATATGTAAAATCTCATGAAGACAGACAGCTCCCCACTGGCTCTGCATCTGAGGAAGGTTCCTGTGCAATGTTTTAATTAAGGTTATTTATTTCTTTATTATGATGATTGCATTTTAATTGCTCATGAAGCACCCCAGGGGTGGAAGTGCAGGTACCTTATAAATATCATATGACAGTGCGTAAAGGGAGTATGTTGCAGTTTTGGAAAATAAACCAGCACTTAAACACTTCTGATGCAATTTAAAAATAAAGGCAGAAATGGCTCTCTAAACTGTCTCACAGATTTGCAGGTAAAAAACGTTTTTTGTATTAGTCTTCTGTATTTAACATAGGTTACTGGCAGTGTCACCCACAGTCATGTCCGCATCTTTCCTTTTTTGGTACACTAGCTAGCCACATGAAAAGCTGTCTGCACTTGCAGAACTTAGTGGGAGCTTTTGTGTAGGATCAGGGTGGGCATTAACGCTTTCCTTCAAAGCACTGCCTGAACAAATGGACTTTCTCAGTCCCGTTTCTGAGGAATGCTTTTGCTGCCAGGAACTCGAATTCCCTGTTTATATTTCCATATACCTCTATTTGGCTGCACAAATTCTTGCTTGTGGCACAAAACTATGTTTTGATGCGCAGTAAAATATTTGGGGCCCAGCTAAAGAGGTGCTCTAAAAGGTTTTTTTTTTTTTATTAGAAGTGTTTATTATTTAATTCTTGATCATTAGAAGGTTCTTGTACAGGGACAGAAAGATATATTTTTTTCTTTTCTTCCCCAGCTTTATTTTCATTACTTAATTTGCAACTGTAGGAAGTGATATTTTTAAAGATACCTTTTATCTGGCCAAGCTAGGCGTTTTGGCTTGTTTCCAACATTGAAAATCACTCCCTGCATTCAAAAAAAAGAGAAACCTTTCAACAGCTTAAATTATTTGCCATTGTACAGCAATCTGAAATTTATTAGAGATCTTCAGGTTTTAATATGCACTTTAACAAGGAGGAGTGTGAGCATTTTTCACACAAATACCTAAAAATAAAGGAATAGTTGATTAGGATTATAAACAAGAAGCCTAGTCCAACGACTAGGTCATACCAGCTAGTGCCAGCTACTACCCAGCAGTCAACATAAGTTAATACATCTGATTTTCTCTTTTTCCTTCCCTTCTTATTGGGAGATCTAGAGCTCTAAAGATCATGGTCAGTATTTTCCACATTTAACTGCCTCCTATTTTGTTTCCTTTAAATGAACTTTCCTTACGTTGCATGTTAAGCTAACAAACTTCTTTCTTTAACGTGGAATGGGGAATATCAAATTACTGGAAAAAGGCACTCAGGAAACTAGGTCCTATTTTTGGTTCTGCAACTACTCTTTACCTTCAGAAGACCAGTTTGTAACAAGACAATGAGACATTGTCATTCCTAGAAGGCTTAGGTGACATATATTTACTGTTTTACAGAGCGTAACACTTCTTTCTTCTAGCCTGTTCAGCCTGAAGCTCTAGGCCAAGTTGTTTTAACAAGGCGGTCTGTGTGAAATGAGAATAGAAATGAGAATAGACAGTGCAAGTACCTCCCTGATACCCCGAGAAAAGAGAAAATTGTATCTTAAGGATTGCCACGTGCAATAGCACACTGGAGCGTGGCTTACTCGCTAGATTAGTTTGTGTAATGTGACAGTAGAGCCTGAAGAGTAACGGTGCTTGTTATACCTGTTCCACAAACTGGAAAGCTCATTTTAACTGTGGTTGTGGTCAGGAGTTAGACGCTGTCACACCATCTGTGGCAGGATAGTTCCATGTAGTTTTTTTTATATAATCCCTTTAGAAACTGGATCCTTCAGCTCTGGAAAAAACATTACTTTCTCAGAGCTAGTTCCGTTATCTCAGATAACAGAGGGTTGTGCATGTGAGTTTTAAAATGTCCAGTTCAATCCTTGCTGCTCGTAATAGTATCACTGTACATATGGCCACAGTTTGCTGTACTTATGCTGACAGTTTTCATGTGCAGAAATTGAAACTAAGACTTCCAAAACATTACTTACGTCTGCTCACTCTATATATTTTGCAGACAGCACATCAAAAAGAAGGTTCTGCACTCTGAATCTGCCCAGTCTCTAAAGAGAATGAAAACATCGTGGTGGGGGGATCTTATGTTTGTTTTTTATTGCACCTGGGTGCCTAAAGTCCATGCCAATAATTTGTTTGCCAGAACCATCTACACTGATGTCTTTTCCTTGGCTACTCACTGTTGTATGAGGTTGGTGTAGAGACAGCTCTTCAGCCCTGGGGATTCCCTTCAGTGCCCGTTCTGTACTGTTGGGGCTGGAGGCCTTTATGAATGGTTTCTGCATCACTCTGTGGTGTTGTTTGGTCATTGGACATAAATAACTTATAAAACCTGACAAAGATTGTTCAAGTGTTTCTCCTTTGTTTCCCTTGGTCTCTCTTATGTTCTTCCCTTTTTCTGTTTACAGCCCCTTGGTTTCCTTCTGCCTCTTCCTCTGGTCTCTCTCCAGCTTCCGTTTCCTCTCCCCTCTTTTGTTTCCATCCCAGGCTGATGCTTTCTGATGGGGTGCCTGCAGCACTCAGTCCGCTACAGCACGGGGAGACATATATGAGCTAGCTTTAGCTAATTTTCATATTGGCAGCTCAGTTTCTCTTTCTGCCTGAAAGCCCAAATATGTACCCTGCTCCTTCACCAAGTATTGCACATGCTGAATGATACATGGCAGCCACTTTGTGCTGCTATCAGCGTCTGAACCAGTTCCACTGTGGGCAGGCACAGTGACTGCAATTTAGGTACATCCTCAGTGTAATGCAGCAAAGGTCCAATATGCTCACTGCCTCCAGTTTTCAGCCATTTAGTCAATGCTTCTTGTAAAAAATGTGCTTAACTTACTGAGGAGCTAGTGGTTTTAATCAGGTACATAGATGCAGGGCCTGTTTACTCGGCAGGAAGCTGATCTTAAACTCTGCAGGAATCGTGGAATACACAAGGCCCTGGTTATTGTAAGTTGTCTGAATATTTAAAAAGTATCTTTAAAGCATCAAAGGGATACAGCCAGTGCAATTTTTAAAGGGATTTAAATTTTTTGTTGCTTGACAATTTGTGTAAGTTGTTTCTGAGCCTGAAAAAAAATCTAATTCACTAATGATTTTATATTTATCAGGGATTTTATGTTTTCATTGTCAACTCCCACACTTGGAGCTTGATATTAAAGCAGGCTGATTTGATTTAGTGGTTTGTGCGCTTGCATCGTCAAAGGTTTTAACACTGCTTTGGGTACAGCGTTCATGGACATTCAGTGCCTCTACTACATTTGGAATAGCCAGGTAGAAGACAGCATGCTTAGCAATGGTCAAATCTACAGCAGACTGCGTTGCCTATGGGGAAGGTGGGCCAAAGAAGTGGCAAACCCGGCCAGACAACCCGCATGACTGATCTGCGGTAAGCTGGCTCCACGCGGTCAAGGATAGGAGTGATGCCTAATGGAATTTGTGCAGTGCTTTAAGTAACAGTGGCGTGAACACTATCCAGAGCAATGTCTTACCCGTGACTAATTATTATACAGGTCTCTAGATGAAGAATGCAGGATGCTCAGTGAACAGAGCCTGAGTGTTCTCGGAAATCAGGACATTTCCCTTTCAGCATGATTATCCCTTTGCTGCAGCAAGCTACACATGCAGCAGTGTACCATTCCCTTGCTCATTAGCAAATCTGCACCCAACAATTCCTTAGTTATGTCCACATGCAGCCTGTCAAATATATCTAAGACTGAATGCCTGAAGGTTTCGTCTTGAGGAGACCATTTTACGGGAGTTTGTGAAAGTTGAGGTTTGTGTAGGCTTAAACCCTGTAGCAGTCTGAGGCAGCGGCAAGTTCTCTAACCCTGGCCCCATTTGTTTGCTAGACTGCATTTGTGCCTGTCTCTGCTTCAAATGGAAGGGACGCCTGTATTTTTTGTTAGCCTCTATCCCACTCAGATCTTTCCACTGCAGGGCTAGGATTTTATCCAATTGTCTTTTTTTAATTGCTGTAATGATTTCATTATGTGGGTGGTGGTTCTATATCAAATTGGAATCCAAACCAGGTATTGGAATTGGAATCCGTGTAAGGTATTAGAAATGCCAAGGTAAATTACATTAACTCCTAGTGCATTTAGCAAATGATGGTATACTCTGTCTTTAATTAGAAAGACCTTGAAGGGTCAGATGCAGAAGACACACACACTCAAGGTGGAAATTCTTTTAAAAAGCATATTTAACCCAGTTTAACAGCACATCAGCTCAGCAGGAATTGAAAAGGAATTATACATATTATATATGTATAATATACATAATATTTTGTATGTAAAGTGACTGCGGAATATGTCTGATTCTTCATTATTCTTCTACATTTTTGCGTCTGCAGCCATCCATTCAGTGCTTTAGGCACACTATCTGATGGATTAAGAATTACAGTATAAGCTTTGACAAACCTGCTTATAAGTGTATCTCTTATTTTCTCACTGCTTCCTCAACAGCTATAGAAAAGGAAGAGAAAAACAGGGGCTGGGAGAAAAGTAGTCAATTTGGTGTCTACAATTTGGTATCTAGCAAGTAACTAACTCTAAAGAGTTATCCTGATCGTGTTGAAATAGTGCCATTACAATTGAGATATTCAAGAAATTCTCATGTGAGTAATGTCAGGGACTGTGTGTATGTGCTGGAGAAGCAGTTTGACACAAACTATTTAAAGAGCAAAAAAACCAGAGATGCTGAGTATAATTTGTTCAGTCTGTCTTGCTGAGTTTTTTTTTAAAAAGGTCTTCTGAGGCCAGAAAGAATTTCAGGTTTAAGTGTTTTCCGAGTTATACCGAATTTCCTACCCAGCTGTTTGTGAGACTGTCCTTTCTTCTTCACGAAAGCATATAGCTGGAAACCTCTGTATAAAGTGTACCTTTAAGCCGAGGACTCTATGCTCTTGCTTTCTTCTCATAGTGCTTCAAACATTAATAAATATTTTAAATCTTTACAGATACAAATACCTAATCTTCAACTTTCACACTTTAAAGTTGGTAGGACCATTAATTGAAACAAGTAAGCAAAAGTCTGCAGACGGTGGCCACCACGGTTTTGGCTGACGCACATTTCACTTCCTTTTAAGCGCTGGGTTTAAATCCTCTGAGGTCCACTTCATCTCGCCTGTCTTCACAGATAATCAATATAGCTCTCTGTAATTGTTTAAAAAATAAACAGAATCTATTTCAGTTCAATGCATCAAGTTTTGGGGGGGGTAGCCTTCCTTTTACCCGTTTGTGTGTGTGCGTGTGTATGTGTGCGCACACGTGTGCCATTGTCCTGTTTTAGCCATGCCTCTACAAAAGACTGCCATTCTGTTTACACAGTCTTTCAAGTCTGTGCGGGTGTTACTCTGCATTGATACGAATGACTACCTGAAATGTAAGGCAGCAGCAAACCTATTGTTAGTGTTTGTATTGTCACATGTTAAACTCCAGCTCTCAGAACTTCGTACAGCAGGTTCTCCTTTCTGCACCTCTTGAACTGAAAATTTGTCCATCTATGATAAGGATATCAAAGAGAGACTGAGAGAAAGGAAGAGTTTCTCCCTGGAAGTTTTTATTCCAGAGTGCTTGAAGAACCAGTTGTTAAACCAGGGCTTGTTTGTGATAGACAAAACACACAACGGGCAAAATCTAAAAGCCTTCCCAGATCCAGAGAGATACCTTTCTAAACATACGACAAGTAGATGCAACACATACCCAAGTAAAAGTAAAATGATTATAATTGGTAGCATGAACAATGACCATAGAAAGTACGCTCAGTTGGTGTTGTTAGTTGTTTATTAATTCTCAAGCGTTCTGCAGGAATCCAGGCCTAAATGTATTTCTATGAGAGTGCTCACTTCTCATGCTATGTTTTGCCAAATAATTCCTTGTTTGGAAAACTAATACAATTTTCATTTTCTCCAATGTTAATTGCAGAACAGTTAGGCACTCAAATTAACTTTTGCATCATCTTGTCTTTTGTATTTTCGTAAGCTTGAAAGTGTCATTTTATTTCCATATGAATTTGTCAGTTATTCTTTCTGAGCCATTCACAAGCATTTTATTTAGAGAGCTTTACCAAAGAACGTTAAGTCACTGAAACAGTCTTGATGCCTTTTTATTTAGCCCTTATTCAGGTAAGACCACCATTGACTTGGTACAGGAAAGAATGCCAGGTTATGATCTAGCCGAGATTTCTTGAAAGGTATTATAGTCAAGCTTGTTTTGGGCTCTTGTCTTCTCCACCACTCCTTGCCTCTACATGGCAACCTCCTTTGGGGAAAAAGTTTTGCGACCGGGTTTTTGTTTTTGTTTTTGTTTTTGTTTTTGTTTTCTATATTTTTCCTTCTTGTGCAACTGGATTGATGGTCTATTCAGTTGCTGTCTGGAAACCCAGCTGGGTGAGACTGTCATTTTCATTTTCTGATGTTGGACTAACGTGAAGATGTTTTGTTACCGTAGTTTCTGTTGCACTCTCCCAGGATCTGGAATTCTGAAAACTGAATTTCCAAAAGTAAATTTATGATTGTTATATATTTCAAATTTTTGTAGTAGACCGCTAAAATTCTTTACTTAATTTCCACTGTTTCCTCCTTCCTTCAATATTTCTGCTAAAACACTAAAAAGTGAAGTAGCTGTTGTAACTGCGACGTATTGGCGTTATTAGACATGATCGAGGGGTAGAAATAAAATGGAAATTATTGATTTGTATTAACCATTGCAGAATTGGTACTCAGGAATAAAAGCATATCTACTCGAATACCAAAAACACTAGTTATATCTTTAATTGTGAATCAATAGTTCAATCATGTTATGCTTTTCACAATTGGTATAACTTTACCTGCTAGTTTGGGCTGACTGAATATTCTTCAAAAAGCAATGGTGTAGATGTAGCTATTACATCTTCATGAAGGTTTAGAAATCTAGCCATGTGGCACACTAATTGCTTTTAGATTTTTGAAAAAAAAAATTGCTGACAATTCTGTAAACAAAGCAGAAGGCTTAGGTCCATATTTTCTAAAATTTTTGAGTGACTTTTAAAATAATAAATGCATGACTATATTCAGGAACACTGGTTTGTCTTTTTTTGTGAATATTTCTGTAATGAGAGAAGTACAACCTATATATTTGAAATAATAGCAGCTTTGCCTCAGATATACTATCAGGTAGGAAGAAGACATTCAAGATTGTCATGATTTTGGGAAAAGTTATTCTGGTGAGCAACATCAGAATATATGCAAAGGCTACATGCTGTTTTGTAGTGTTGCTACATGCTGTTTTGTAGTGTTGTCAATTGGCATATAACAATGAAGGTGTTATATACGTCTTACGTTCCTTGGTAGTACAGTCATATTATGTGTTTGGCAGTGGATCTGTGTAGGTGATTAAATATTCAAGCTTTGGAAAAGTCTGAAGCATTTTTGGTTTGAACCACATCTAACAATGATGTGTACCTTACCTGAATTAAATTAGCAGCCAACAAAATCTGTTTTTCATCCTGTCCTCATTGAAAAGTCCTATCAGAATTATTTTTTAAGTCGTGTTTGTACAGGATTGCTTCGGGAGAGAGAGGGAATCACGACTGATCCAAGTTACCTAGTAAAGATGATTATTTTCTTGCTGAATTCCATAAATCACTTTTTAAGAGTCATATTGGTGTTGATCCTTTTCAATCCTCGGTGCTCTTCTGCCATGTTGGGTCTGTCTTCAGTGAAATCCGTGTTGTGCAGAACTGGTCGCACAGTGTGACTTTCTACTTTTGAATTTCTTTCTATTCCTCTGTATGTTGGCTTTTCCTACGGCTGCCTTCTTGTCACATGAAAGTATCATTAGAGAAGCCATGTGTCCGGCATAGCTTTACCTTATTGTTACGCAGCATTTTAATGCTAGAAGCAAGGCCTTGATAGAATTATTATAAATACAACCATATGCTTATACAAGCACTGTTTAAACTCTGACAAGGAGGCTGACAATGGGGAAAGCTTCTTTCCATCAGTCACCAATCTGTTCCAAAATTTAATATGTGCAAAATATATGTAATAGGAGATTTAAAAATCTTTTATGGGGATTCATGTTTGTCTGAAGAAATCAATTTTGTTACAGTTTGGGTTGAAGCTGTTGCATAAAGCAGTTGTCCTTCCATTCAAGCTAAATGAGGGAGCAGCTAATTGTCTTTTGTTTAGCTGTAGCAAAATTAGGGGAAGCTGCCAGTCAGAACACAGGCCCATATAAGGATGAGCACAAACCATGCCGTTTAGGCCAAGGGACTTTCTTGGGAAATAGTGCAGCAAACGAGGAATGAGAGCATTGACTGGAGAAATGGAAGGAGCAAAAGGAAACGTGGCAGAACCAAAAGCAAATAAGCCAAAGGCACATTAATCTTTGAGATCTGAAGGGAGAGGCAGTCTTGGGTTTCGTGCTGACTGCAGTAAGGCGTGGGATTCCTTACTTGGCTCAGGGAAACAAGGTTTATACTCCTGTTGTAAACAAATGGGGCTACATTAAAGACATTCATGCTTCTGTTATGAGTTTTTCCTTTCCAAGGGACTAATCTGAAATGTGCCAAATGTGACTAACTCTTTGATGCAAAAAGGAAATTACATTAACCTGAATCAGACCCTGAGCAACTGGCGGACAGTATTCAAAGACGCTCTTCTACTAGCAGCTCAGCTGATGTAGTCCTCAACAGTAGTAACCCACAGGAAAACACTCAAACATGACATTCAAGGATGTATCAGAAATGCATGCATATACTTGTTGGCTCGATTCCAACTTTAGCTGCTTAGACTGTGGATCCAAAATGAGCATTTGGATGATCTAACAGTTCCCGCTGTGGAGTACAGATGATAAATTTGCAATTAGTAAGCCCCGTATGTATTAAATGTATTAAATGTATTAAGCCCAGTTAGGATGCTAGCGATTTTGTATTTAAAAGTTGTAATGACAAGTAAGTTTCTATGTTCTCTATGCTATTCTGCATCTAGTCAGCACCACTGAAGGATGGGAAAAACAAGGCAGTGTCAATTTTCTAGCCTAGTTTTCACCTGTCAGAAGTAGTTACACCTTTCTCATGCAGACTGAAGAATAGTGACCGTATAAATGGATGAGTACAATCCCACTGAAATGAGTACAGTTCCATTGAAATCAGTGCCTGTAAATATTGGTAGGTTGCTACGGTTTTGACATGCTATTTGGAAATGTGACCTTACCTTTGGGATCACTTAAGTGATCAATTTTATTGCATTTCTTCCATCTGTTTATCCCCTCATGCCTATAACTGCAATTGAATCTGAGTGTAGAAATTGCCTGGAGACTTCTTTATGCTTTATCCTATGCTAGTCAATGCCTAGAACTTAAAACCCTTGAAAAGTACTGATACTTAGTAGGAGGAGACAGAGAGAATCCATGGTTGGTAGTCTGTTTGCAATATCATCAGTATCCCACGGAAACAATGAGGGGAACTTTTGGAAAGATATTCCGGGTAAACCTTTCAATGCAGCTTTCCTGTCATCAACTTAGATAACTTGACTGTCTGCTTTCTGAGCTGATCCTGACATTTTTTCTCCAGTCAGCCAAGTAACATAGCTAGTGGAAGCTATCTTTGACCTCATGCTGATCATATCTAAATCTGTAGGTGTCGACATACTGAAAATTGAGGAGTGCATTCTTTGTCGGCATTACACTAACTGAGAGGAAGGCACAAACACTTTTGCTAGCCAGGTTCCCAGCAAAGGAAATAAGAATTTAGATGCCTTTTGGGAAATCTGGAAAGTTATAGTATTGAAGACCAAGAGGCTGATTTGTCAAAATGAATGGGACATACTATCCAAGTAAAGAAGATATAAACCAAACTTTTCCTTACACCAAGAAGTACTGAATCTGAAATGACTGTTACTTGTATTAGATATTTGTTGCTTCAGTTGTCCAAACCTTTCATTTCCAGTTGGCTACCTCAATGCTTCCATGTTTGATCTCAGTTATGCAGGCTGCTTTAGGAGCTGAGGCTTCATTAGAGCAGCAACCTTTTTCATTATAAGACTATGAACTGTGCTTCAGTGATGTAGTATTTTCAGCTTTCCCCAAATTTTTTCCTCTTCACTTTCTTCATCTCTCCAGCTTACCAATTCAGAAATACTTGAGATAAAAGGACTTGTCAAAAAAATGCTTAGACTCAAACCAGCTTGTAAATGAGAAATAAATCAACTAATGTTATCTATGTGGCAGGTAGTTCTTTCAGATGCAGCTTCCCACACTTGCTGTTCCTGCCCTAACAACAATATAGGGACAGTTTAATTGTTCCCTATGTTTAATATTTTCCTTGTTTTCCTTGATGGCTTTTTCTGTTCATATTAGATTGTGAAGTAAATCCTTTTGTGAACCTGCAGACAAAAGAAAGGAGAGAATCAAGAGTCCCGGAAAAAGAAGAATGACAAAGATCTACGAAAAGTAGAATAGAAGAGACCAGATCCCCAAGCCGTGATACAAGAGCATAAGTACAACAGATGAGAGTCTGGCCATAAATTTTCCAGCAAAGTTTTTTTACTGTAGTTGTAATGTTTGGGTTTTTTTTTTTTTTAATCCAATATTGATAAAATTGGCATGAGTCTGGCATTGGCTGCTTATTTGTCCTTATAAAACAGATCAACTACCCATATGTCTGCATAAAAGACAAATACTGTACAAACTGTGAGCCAGTATCCAGACAGGAAAATGAGCTTGTCTGTTCATCTTCAGCATATGTAGAGATGTCTGGAATTGAAACAGACACAGAAGAAAAGAAACAGTGACTCAGTAATTCCCGTCTTTCTATTCTTAAGATTCAGACAGCTCAGTCAACAGTCAACGCAAAGAAATTCCGAAAGGGAATTGCAGTCAGGACGCTCGTGTTTTTCCATTCAGCCCAAAACAACATGGAACACTGTTACTTCCAGCATGAATCTCAAGAAATGACCAGTAAGGGGAAAATAAAACCCTAGTGAGGATGCCAAGATAAGATTAATTAGCCACATCGTCTTTTCTTTTAAAACATTAATTTTAATTAAAGGTTACAACCTATTAGTGATCTTGTATAAAACAGTCGTTTTCTTTAGAAGGGAAGTAACTAGTATATTTTTTTCGGTAAACTAAAACTAAAATTTCCTTTGCCTTCTTAGGTTATTATGAAAATATTTCCTGATGGATAATGACCTGTTTTGGGGTTAAGCTAATCTTCCTAGGCTTTTCTTCTGCATGTAGCACTGGGATAGCTTAAGGCTACTTCAAGACGTGACTAAAGAAGTTCACTTGGTGGAAGTTTCTTCCTGACTCCTTAGAAGCATGCTCTTTGATACAGACCGCGCTGAAATATGGCATGTTGTTGAAATATGGCGTGTTTTTGTTCCCTATAATGTGTTGCCTTGCCTCAGCAAAAAATAGCAGTTGCATGAGAAGTGGCTTGCAGGACAGGATGTGCTGACCCAAGAGAGTACAGAAATTGCAGTGGCCTGATTACTTACAACAACCTGGTTCACCATGTCTGTTTTTTAAACTGTTATTGAACTCTTTGTTTCAGTAACACCTTGTAGCACTACTTAGTATGGCATATGTACAGATAAAGTATTTTAAATATCACTGAGTGCGTGCTACTTGTTTTCGCATTGTGGGGCATGCTCATTTGGCAGTTTTTCTGTACATTTGACGATTTCATATATTTCCTTTGATCAGCTTACATCTGAATGTCCAAACCATGACCTTACCCAAAGATCCAAGAGTGGCAGATTTTGCAGAGCAAGGAGCAATGGATTCCTCTTTCCGTGTTGGCTTTGGCTGGAGGTTTTACACAATTCCACATCTGCAGCCTGAACCATCGCTGCCTCTGTGCTGGCACTCCTGGGACTGCTGTGGAATACAAGTCACTGGCAGGTGTGAAATACAGCCCTTCATTTTGGGGTCTGAAGGATGGACTCAGTATTTTATGATGTCTTGGGCCTGAGAGTGGGCTATAAGATCTGCTGATGTTCCTGCTTGTCATATTTTCTATTTTTTGTGCATGCTTTCTTTGTATCTTGTTTCTCCTCCCACAAGGACTCTGAAAACCTTTTTGTCTTTTTCTTTTGAATATTCCTATAAAGGTGGGGAGCCATTTTGGAGTCCTTTTGTTTTCTACCCATAACTTTTTTCCCTTGAGCTTCTTAGTGTCAGGAAAGGTACTATGACAATCTGTACCTGTC